>NC_064920.1:454602977-455852977 GCF_023897955.1 Schistocerca gregaria
CAAAGAAAACATCGCGAACAAGTTGTCATGACTGATCGATTTTACTAAATTTTCCACTACCTGTTTTATTTTTTCCTCATTTTTTGTCCATTCTTCCCTCGTTCGAGACACATCTTATTCTTGGCGACATATCTCCAGTCGGTCTAGCCTAGTTACACTAGTGCCGTTATCGCTGGATAGTTTCCGTAGCTGTACGATTTTTGTTATCCGCACATCATTTAAGAGTAAGCAAAAGAATCGCGCTATGTGACGCAGTTCTCAACAATACAGGGGTCTCCGCAGCTGCATATGCCGTTGCTTAGCGTCAGTTTGAGAGGAGTTGAATGAAGAGCAGTGCAGTTTTCCGTCCCCTTTCAGCAAAATCTTAAGAGAAACCTGAAATGCAATAAGAGCACAGGGCAACGATAGCACTACAAAGGTAAGCTATGAAGCAACATGTGATTTTTGCCAGTCTCTGACACTCAGAATGCAAGCACCAAATCTATTGCACGTTTCTGCGGACGCGTAGTAGAAATCGTCATAGCCATGTAGTTTTGGTGAACATGGAGATCTGTGACACTGCAGTTATATTCACAGTTATTTGATTTTGCAAACTAGTCATCCAGACTGTTTGTCACGACTTATCTTAGGTTGTTTGTATTGAAGAATTATGAATTTTATAAATCTTGTAATACTACAAATCATTCATGCTCCTGCGAAGTTGCCGTGGCAAGTGCTTTGTGTATTCGCTCGTTCAGATAATGTCAAAAACGTTAAATATTTCCATACCTATAACTATATAAGTACCTCCAGCACATTGTTAGCCGAATTTCATGCATGGAGTTTTTTTTTCTGGAAACTTTCACTTTTTACTTGCTTGATGTTCATTGTTGGAATGAAATACGATTTGAAATAGTTTCTGCACACGTCTTATTAGATAAGGTGGATCAATCAGCTTCATCGTCTCTCTGCCAGTGCAGTTAGTATCTTTAATCCCAGTGCAGTGAGACCACATTTTTTTTTCTTCTCTTTCCGTAGTACTAAATCGGTAGAAGTCGATGAAATTAAAACCGTTAATATTGGATTCGTCTCGCTGGCAACTTCAGCGGTCACAATGTGTGCTATACGACTGTCACTCTGGACATCATTGCTTAACCCTGTGTTTCATTCCGGAAGTAAGGAACTGAAAGCTGTGAGTATCATTTGTACGTGACTTCTACGCCATTCCGTACCCTGAAGATCTGGGACAATAAGTTATAGCTAGAACCGTTCGTATGCGGATTCGTTACCCGCATTTTCGCATGTATGCGATTTTAATTTTGAAGACCAATACTACCATCTGCTAACAGTGCACGGAAGAAGTAGCGCGTCAGCGCTTCACAACTCACAGCTTTTGTCGTGTTGTTACAGACGTAAATTGTCGGTTCAGGTTTAGAGCTGTGAAATTGCACGTGACAGGCTCTGTATGTGCAATGCCGGGTAAAAGGAAAGCAAGGGAGCCTGTCTAGTGAAAGAAGCGTGTTCGAAGGTCGCATTCATTAAATACAAAGTTAGTGCTTTTGGATCGCTGGAAGAGAAATGAGGGTTTTTTTGGCACTTAGTGTAACCACTGTAAAAACTGCTTGTGACAATGCAGAATCAATTCGAAAACCTGCTCAGTCTTCAACTGACTTAAGCATGAGTAGGGTTGAGCATATCGCTCTGAGGCGATGGAAAGAATGGAACAAATGCAAAACCATTGGATTCAGCACCACACCCACAGCCTCTGTATGGAGCTGCTGCTCGAGCTATATCAAAGAGCTTTTATGTAGATTTGACAAAAAATTAGCACCTTTCTCAGGCACTCGGGCTGGTGTGAGAGTTTCAAACGTCGTTTTGGCTTTAATAATATTAAAATGACAACGGAGGCAGCTGTGGCAGATGAAATTGGAGCCGAGGAATTTAAAAAGAAGCTTGAAGAAGTTGTGACAGAAAGAGGCCATACTGCGAGGCAGGTTTTCGGCGATGAAGAAAGAGGTTTATTTTGGAAACGAATGCCTAGCCACATGTTCATTTACACTGGATGCGGATGGACTTAACGAAAATGACTATAGTGTACAATTGTGTGTTTCGATCTTAAATTTTTAAGTATCTAAATTTTCCATTAAATGCCGTTTCAGAAAGATAATAGTAATTTTTGGTAAAAATACCATAACTCTATTTCAGACTTAATATGTGACTAAACGAGAAACGAACCTCATATTCCTTATACAAGCGACACTCAATTTACGCGAATTCGGTATCCACGGTATCGCGCGGAACGTAACTGTTGCGTGTAACGAGATACACGTAAAGTTTCGCCGACGACCAGTCCTTAAGTGCTCACACAGCCCAGCGATGTATCGCTGGCAGTATCACGAGCAATTATCGTTTGAAATCGGCCCCGTACTGGAGATATACAAACTATTTTAAACAACATTTCGAATGTTCTGTGTCAGGAAGTTCTATTATCCAAAATTATCTGTTGTGTGTAACAAAACTGCATGCGGTGTAGATTTGCGTACTGAAGCGACGGATGAAATTTTTTACCAAAGCCAGGACACGAACACGGTTCCAATACAATACCTACATTTTGATTCTGTGATGATTTTGCTTGTAAGTTTACTATTCAGTTTGTAATGTGATTTAACCCTGTATTACCAAAGATCCTTGATGCTTATTCTGGTTGATTTGCTGATTATGTTATAGTCTAGAATTTAGGAGCACTTAATGTATTTACGCACGTTAATGTCTTAGAACAAGCCTTGTCGCATTAGGTAGCCTATGTCTGTGTTCATGCATTTATTTTACATTCACGCCCGGTATGTTGTGTAATTCCTTCCAGTCTGAATTTCACAAATACATCTTCCAAATGTGCAATTCTGTCGTAACTTTGGTGATTTCACCCAGTCCCTTTCCTCTTATATATGTAACCTGCGCAAAATGAGTAAATCAATTTTCTGTGCCTCTGAAGGATTTCCAAAAGAAATTTTGATCATTTTAACGCAAAGAAATAGCTCATTTCACTGACAGATTTTTACTAATTATACTATTTGTTCTTTCCATTTTAATGTTTCCGTGCTTCTTCCGTTTATTTTCGGCTGCCAAGTGCTCCATTTTCCCGAGGGACCCCGCGGCTAGTTACATAGTTGTCTCCTTCCTTAATAGGGATCGTCATTTTCCCTGTGATTATTCAACCCTCAAAGTTTTCTCTGTAGACCCTTTCGTACCTTGTGTCTAAGTACTGACAGATGCAAATTATGGTTCAGAAAATTCGACATGACAAAAATCATTTCTTTTGAGCAGAAATTGACTAAAATTCATACTGTTTTTATTTATTTATTTTTACGACGCCGGAATGTGATTACCTTTCTTGCCCGTTTTCAGTGGCAGAACGTAAGGTGTTTAATTTTATTTATTTTGTCATTCTCCACGCTACAGCCTGCAATCTGGATATATAAGTAGGCCATACAACCGATATTTCTGTATATACTGAAACGCGTCTGAAATGATTTATGTTAATAGGTACTAACAGGTACTACAAGAAAGAATACCTATTTGTAAAAATATAAAAAAAGGAGGAAAACTCTTTAATAAATGCGCTACAATCCGACTGTATATTCGTATATGTATGGTAGTATGTACGTCGTGTCCATGAAAAAAAAAATGGCCATCCATACAAGCGCCAACAGAGCATCCACTGCAGCGGATGTTGAAGTCATGGTGAACTTGCTGGGATTTGTGCGAGCCCCAGAGAGCAATCCGTGTCAAACAGGCATAAAGGCGTTTGTATAAGGTCATACAATCTCTGTTTACCTTTGAGGGACTGGGAACGGATATGTTCTTACAAAGATGATGATCGTTATTACCCGTCCTACAATTTATTCATGTCACTTCGTCCGATAAGAAGGTTTCTTTAGGTAGCGAACCTTTGTTTTTCGTTTTTACCTGTCAGGGACGTCAGATTTCAAACACAGAAGAAAAATAATTTTCGTACATCTCTCCTCTATATTTAAGTTAGTTTCACGTGCTATCGATTTCGAAGACGATCTTCATCTTCTGCGTGCTCCTATATAGGGCACACAAATCAGCCAAGACAGGCAAAACTGTGCTGTCTCATACATATCGGGAGCGCATAGCTTGGGTTTGCGCGTCTCGATTGATTCATACGTCCTACCAAGTTGCACTTCAGTATCTAGGAAATGGATAGCGTGTGAATGAACACGAATAATATATAATTGGGGGGGGGGGGGGGGATATCTGTGCGAATTGTGTGCTGTTCACCGCGATAATCAACCTCGCTATAGCTGCTTTGTGGAGGGCGCACGAGCGTTTATGTGCAGCTTCTTCCATCTCGACAAGAAGTGTGTGACTCTCATCTTCTGGCGAAGCAGCATCTGATGGAAGAGTCAGTTGCAGCACAGTTTGAGACCGGTATCTGGGGTGCCGTGCCCCGAGTACAGGGAAGTCAGCGTGGCACGACCTCCGCGCCCTTCGCCCTTTCGGAGGGCACATAGTCATGCAGATCACTGGCACAGGGCCAGAGTGCTGCTGCCTGCATTTTGCAAGCCGCGGCCGCACTGCACACCTCTTTGCGCTCAGACGGAGATGAGAACAGTGAATTTTTCACGTCTCGCGATTTCCCACTCGAGCAGAATACAGAGCAACGTTAAAACTTCGGCTCTCGTTCAGAGCAGCGACAACTTGTATTTGGCCACGTGCCAAGACAATCAATCAGTCCACACACTTCCGGGTCAAATACAGAACATTCCTGTTTCATATAATCTTTGCTGTGTTCTCCATTCCAAACTGCAGCCTTTAGAGGGCCTTCTCCATGCACATATAAACTTCGCAAGCCAACTTCCGGTGCATAGCGGAGCATACCTTGTTACACTACTTGCCATTACCTTTCCTGTTCCAGTCGCAAATGGAACGTAGGAAAAACAACTGCCTATATGCCTCTGTACGAGCCCTAATTTCTCTTGTCTTGCATTCGCTGTCCTCAAGCAAAATGTACGTTGTTGGTAGTGGAATCGTTCTGCCGTCTGTCTCAAAAGCCTGTTTTTTTAGATTTTCTCGATAGTGTTCGCAAAAAGATTGTCACCTTCACTCCCATTTGAGTTCACGTACATCCCCACAATATTCGCTTGTTTATCGAACCTACCGGACCAAGTGAGATGGCGCAATGATTAGCACAGTGGTCTCGCTTCGGGAGGACAACGGTTCATACCCGCATCCGACTATCCAGGTTTAGATTTTCTGTAACTTCTCTAAATCCAGGCAAGTGCCGGGATGGTTCCTTCGAAAGGACACTGCTGATTTCCTTCTCCATCGCTACAACATTCCGAGCTTGTGCTCTGTCTGTAATGACATCAAATGGTTCAAATGGCTCTGAGCACTTTGGGACTCAACTGCTGTGGTCATTAGTCCCCTAGAACTTAGAACAACTTAAACCTAACTAACCTAAGGACATCACACACATCCATGCCCGAGGCAGGATTCGAACCTGCGACCGTAGCAGTCGCACGGTTCCGGACTGAGCGCCTAGAACCGTGAGACCACCGCGGCCGGCTGTAATGACATCGATGCCGACGTTAAACCCTAGCCTCCCATATCTTCCCCCGAACTTAACGATAACAAATATAGCAGTACGCCTCTGAATTGCTTTGCTGTCTTCCTTTCATCCGACCTGTTGGAGATCCCAAACACTGGAGCAGTACTCAAAAGTGGGTCGCTCTAGTGGCCCGTACACGGACTCCCAGAATTCTCGTAACAAGCCGAAGTCGAACATTTGCCTTCCACAGTACCGATTACATGCTCATTCCACCGTATCGGTTTACAACGTTGCGCCTTGTATAAAATTGACGTGACTGCCGAGCAGCATAGCACTAATACTGTAATCGAACATTACAGGATTGTTTCTCCTACTCATCTGCATTACTTACATTTGTTTACAATTATCGTTAGTTACCATTCATTGCGCTAAACATAAACTGAAAAATTTATACCCTCGTCTTCTTACATTTTCCTAAAGTCACACAACGATGACAATTTCTCGTAGACTACATCGTATCAGCAAAAAGTCACAGATTAGTGTACACCTTATCCGTCAGATCGTTTATGTATGTTGAGAACAAGAGCAGGAACTGCCAGCGATACGCGTGTCATTGATTAACACTCGCCATCCAGGACACGAACTGCGATCTCTTCCTTCAGAAGTGTAGAAGATCGCTAACCCATCTTAAGGTACCATCTAATTTCAGTGATTTAGCTTCGGTGCTCACAATAGCGATTCACTTCTCGCTAAAGCACATTTCCTTTTAGTGTACGATAATTACTATTTCATGTTCTGTTTAGTACAATAAACGTTTTGTGTTTATCTGATGGTGAATGTATACGTTAATGTTTTATAGTGAACTTAACAGCATTTTACTAAGTAAGGTTAACGATTCACCCCTTTTCATGAGTACCACTTTTTTATACTGCATACCTAATTTGACATGGCCTTTTAGTGGAATATGAGAGTAGAAACCTGCCGCGCGTCTCAGCCGCGCGGTCAGGCGTCTTGTATTGTTTAGCGCGGCTCCCCCCGTTGGAGGTTCGAGTCCTCCCTCGGGCATGGGTCTGTGAGTGTCGTCCTTAGCGTAAGTTACTTTAAGTTAGATTAAGTAGTGTGTAAGCTTAGGGACCGATGACCTGAGCAGTTTGGTTCCACAAGACGAGAGAGAGAGAGAGAGAGAGAGAGAGAGAGAGAGAGAGAGAGAGTAGAACTTCGATACCTTGTTTGTAGGTATCGCTCGATGTACCTCAGCTTATTCCTTTCCTTTACTAGGTAGGGAATGTGAGAAAATGACGTCACTCAATTCCTTGTGGTTATTGTTCGTGTTCAAAAGTCGCCATTTGGGACAATCCGTGTTTTATTTTTGGACTGTCCTAACTAGTAATCGAGAAGCCGTGAAAGGGATTTGGCCTCATGATGCCTATGAGGATGATGATGTGATGATGAACACGCCTATATTAGTAAAATAACTACGAAGACACGATGTGCTAAAGACGATAATGACGGTTCGGTGATGAAGACGGAGACTTTGATGATGATTTGGTGACGACGAAGAAGATGGTGGTGATGGATTAACGATTACAATGACGATGACGAGGGACGTGTCTAAGAAATGTGTAAAAAAAAAGTACTATATTACGTGCAATGAGCTAGGCTTAGTCTTATTACATTTCCATGTTTTCTCGAACGAAACGAAAACTTATTTCTTTCAAGCAGTATGTTGTTACTAGGAGCAGAAATCAGCCCGTTCAGCTTACTGGCATAAGAAAAATGCGCCTCTATAGCTGAGAACTCAGTGCGGAAGACCAGAGTTCAGTTGCCGCTACACCATGAATTTTATTTTGGTAAACGGCTTATAATGGAATCCAGTCAGCCTCGTGATTCTCAATGATACGTAGCGACTCCAAGGTATTGGAAATCGACGGCGGCCTACAAAGCGGTGTGTTGACCCCAAGCTCCTCGATATGGCACCCGAATGATGACGTATGACAGACGAGGACACGGCGGTAGGCCGGCTTCGCATGCTTTCCAGTGCTTGATCGTGGAGTTTAGCTGTTTTTCTAGTGTTTCACATAAGAAAAGAATACTCTGTCGGCACCGAAAGCGTAATTCTGATAATAGCCTTTTTAGGGATGATCAGACGTGAACTACTCTTTCGCTGTGTTTCCTTTACTGTAAATCTCTCCGTGTCAGGAAAACTGCGTATCAGTTTCCTTCCAGAAGCGAACCAATCATTCGCCCAATCTACATGGTTCTTTGAGTGTCCGTGAGTTTCCGGGCAGTGCAGTGCTTCGGCCTGTTGCGATCCATTATCTGTGACGTTCTAAACTGTAGGTGACATTTAGCCTACCTCAGTGCTGTAATCTTCAAAAATTAATTGTGCTCCATGATGGCCTGTCGTTGCAGAATGAATCTTTCATTCTGAAACGTAGCAAAAAGGTACTACAGAACTGCAGCTGTGAAGGTTGTGCGTGAGTCTTGCATGGTTAGCAATCCCAGTCTGGTTCAAAATGTCTCTGAGCACTATGGGACTCAACATCTGAGGTTATCAGTCCCCTAGAACTTAGAACTACTTAAACCTAAGTAACCTAAGGACATCACACACATCCATGCCCGCGGCAGGATTCGAACCTGCGACCGTAGTAGTCGCGCGGTTCCTGACTGAAACGCCTAGAACAGCTCGGCCACCGCGGCCGGCAATCCCAGTCTGACACAGAGTCTTCTTCTACCTGTGGCTCTGCTTGTTCCCAAGCAGACATTTCGTGACATAATATGGAGGAGAAACGCGATATCCGCTGTTGTGTGTTGTAATACTCGCAAAAAATACTTCATCATATCATATGTATTTGACAAGGCAGTATTGACAGAGTAGATGTGGGAAAATCGCCTAGAGCCTTGATTCATTTTTCGATCACTTCATTTTTAACATAGTACACGCCGCTATTGTGTTACCGATACATCTGAGTGGCTTTTTCCCTCCTTGTCCGGCGACATTGACATTGGGAGTTTCATTGTTCCCAGTATCTTATCTTCCTAAAGGAAGTTTGTTCCCACAGTTTGTCTGCACAGATAGCTTACCCGAAGACAACCGTCGCCTCAGCTTCCTCTGGCACACGGCTTCCCTAAAGCAAAGTCCTACGTGTTTATACGCAGAAACATTTCCAGACAGAAACATTTCCAGATGGTGCTGTCATGGCTGACAAAACCGACGTTTTTGAGCTCTGTAAAAATTTACATTGTCACTCGAAATAAAAATGCAGCTCTCACACAGTCTGAAAATTTATATCAACATGTGCAGGTATCAACAATTTCTCCATTGAAATAAGGAACAGAACACAAACACGGTAGAAGAAATGTATCGAATGGTTCTCCCTCTATCGATACAATTCTCGCGCTACTTGATTGTGGTGTTGAAAGACTGTGACGTCGCCGAACAAATTATACGTGTAGAGCTGTTTCTTTCCGGTCAGTCCGTTGTGTGTTCCCAACGTTTCGCAAGACATATTCTCTTTTATTTTGTGGCTGTTGAAGGAAGGAAAGTGTATAACTTACGAAATGTTACTCTCTCACCGAAATCGACCAGTCAAGAAACCAGCAAATTTTGTGTCACTGACAAACCGCGAACTATAATAGTTGACACATCGGGAAGGGTAATGGCTAACTTTCGAATAGCCAATTCCTATGTAGTAAGATATTAACAGAAATCACTTCATACTTTTATTCTTTTCGCGCGATGTGCAGATGTTTCACATATTGAGATATTAATCTTTACGTTTTTAATTTTGGGTTTGTTACGCTAAATTCCAGTTGTAACTAAAGAAATAAGCCTATTTTAGTGTATATTGGCAAACATTCTATAATGACCGTTCAGAGTGGTTTAGCTAAATAAAGTAGCATGTAGGAATGGCATTTGTACAGAAAAACCAATCGAGAAGTGTAGTTAATTTGTGGATCAAGTCTTTCTGAGATTTGCCTAATGACTCGAAACTGTCAAAACATGGTGACCATAAAGTTGAAAAGTCTAGCTCTCCTTAAAGAGGTCTACGTGAGCCATGACTAAGTCACAAGATACGCAGGTTTATCTTGCGTAGTGAAAGAATTCGTCTTGCATCCGCAGTATTAGGATAAAGTTACTAAACATTGAACAATATGAGGATACCGTGACACCAAGACCTTCTGCTTCTCAGTTTCACAGTTAGTTTGTATACTCTTTCCTGGATATTTTAGCTTTCCAGTTCTGTACATGCAATGAAAAAAAATGTCTATGTAAATAAAAATGTAAATGTTCGTTTGTTCAAAATCATTTTTTCTGAAAGTTATTGACTGATTGCAGTGAAATATTGACACAACATTGATTTACAGTACAGGTGCGTTTTAGGTACCAAATTGATTAATATACGTATGTTCGTAATGGCAAGACATTTGTACCAAAAATCTCAAAATGTGCCTTTCCCTCTTAATTCAAAATCTTACACACTTCTGTAATAAACACATAGACTATATGCTGTTTAAACGTTGTTAGCCAACAGAAAGGTTAAATCTATGGCTTATTGGTTTATAATTAAAATACTACATATTCTTAATTTGCAATAAACAAGACAAGGTCATAGTGACTGGGGGAAGAGGAAATGGGCAGAGGGATGGGAGGAGTGGAGAGAGAGAGAGAGAGAGAGAGAGAGAGAGAGAGAGAGAGAGAGAGAGAGAGAGAGGGAGAGAGAGAGCAGGAGGAGATGCAGGCAGAGGAGGTAAGGCAAAGATGAACAGAGACAGAGAAAGGGGGGGGGAGATATGGTGGAGTGAGACAGGGGGGGGGGAGGGAGAGAGAGAGAGAGAGAGAGAGAGAGAGAGAGAGAGAGAGAGAGAGAGAGAGAGAGAGAGAGAGAGGGCTGCCATACATATTAAAAACGCTTGCTTTCTCTTTTCTTTCTTTTCCATTTAAGCAGTCCGAGTCACAGCAAAGCGTGGCGGTGTACATCTATTTTGTAATAAATACAAAGATATTACCAAAACAAAAAATTATTAACAACGACGACGACGACGGCGACGAATGGTCATCTTCATCATCATACTTTTCTTTCCCATCCAATATCTGTATCGCTACGATAGAGAAGTAGTACAATTATGCAAGTTTAATTTAGAATTAACACCAAACTGTAACGTATTTTACTGCTAGAGAAAACAGAAAGTAATCGAAACCCATAACAGAAGGAAACACAAGTTAGTGGGCCGTATGCAAAAGTATCCATGAAGAGGCAGTAGATGGAGTAGGGAGAGGGGGGGATTGTAGAGGTAGGTAAGGAGTACATTGTATAAAAAGAGATCGTGAAAGATGTTGGCGCTAGAAGGCATTTAGAGAGGATAAAGATTCCAAAAGATAGGGGTAGGTGGGGGCGGCATAAACACGCCGAAACAAGAATAAATTTCATTTATTGCAGAAGAAGCTCCAGTAAAATGATTTGTAATGGCACTACCAGTTACATTCCAGCGATAACTGCGTTTCAGTTGAGTGGACCAATTAGACGAATGAACTCCCCCGAACACGGTCCAGTAGCTGCAACTGCGCGCTGCTTCCCGGGCAGGGAATGTAGATTCATAGTCAGGCAGTCGATGTGCCGCTCATTCAAAGAGTAAACAATGTCCACCCCGACAGTCGGTATTGTCTCGCCGAAGAAACGAGGCTTTGTATTCCGAGCTGCACTGGGACTGCAACACGAACAGACTGGCTGTTGACTCGTCGGCACGCAGCGGAGAGCATAATTAGGAGAGCTCCTTATGGCGCGTGATGGTGGAAGAAGTAATGTGGTGGACGCCGGGGAGCCTGGCGTCCACGAAATGCGGTCTGCAATCGGCACAAAGGGGGCGCAGCATGAAAAGAGGGTTGCTGACGGACGGAGAGACAATGGGCGGCCGGGCTGGCTAGGACGGGCGTCTGCTGACTGCTGACAGCCGGCCGGCGCCGGCGCCTTTCACGTCCGCAGGGTCGACGCCCGTCAGCGTCAGCGTCGGCGAGCCTACCCCTCGCCCTTGCTCCGCCACACGTTTCTTCATAGTCCAAATCGCCCTGATGCGTCTGTGCTAAAGACAAGAAATGGCATTCCAGATCTTTGTACCTATTTAACATTTTCTCCGTCTTTCCTGCAGATTATCTTGTCTCCCCGATTACCAACACTGGCAACTACAGAGTTACGACCTTCCTTGATCAGTGCGGATACATTAATTTCACCAGCTCTTTACCATTGTTGGAGGGAGCATTTGCGGCTAATTTATACTTTGCAGATCACTGTGCAGAGAGTACTTTTACACTGAAGAGCCAAAGAAGTTGGTACACCAGCTTAAAATCGTGTAGGATCCCCGCGGGCACGCAGAAGTGCTGCAACTCGACGTGGCATCGAGTCGACTAATGTCGGAAGTAGTGCTGGAGAGAACTGACACCATGAATCCTGCAGGGCTGTCCATAAATCCGCATGACTACGAGGGTGTGGAGATCTCTTCTGAACAGGACGTTGCAAGGCATCCCAGATATGATCAATAACGTTCATTTCTGGGAAGTTTGGTGGCCACTGAAAGTGTTCAAATTCAGATGAGTTTTCCTCGAACCATCTGTAGCAATTCTGGACGTGTGGGGTGTCGCATTTTCCTGCCGGATTTGCCCAAGTCCGTCTGAATGCACAATGGATATGAATGGATGCAAGTGGTCAGACAGGATGCTGACTTCAATGTCACCTGTCAGAGTCGTTTCTAGGCGTATCAGGGGCTCCATGTCACTCCAACTGCACACGCCCCACACCGTTACAGAGCCTCCGAACAGTCCCCTGGTGACATACAGGGTCCATGGATTCTTGAGGTTGTTTCCATATCCGTACACGTCCATCTGCTCGATGCAATTTGAAACGAGACTCGTACGACCAGGCAGAATGTTTCCAGTTATCAACAGCCCAGTTTTGGTGTTGACGGACCCACGCGAGGCGTAAATCTTTGTAGCGTGCGGTCAGCAGGAGGACAAGAGTGGCGTTTCGGCTGCTAAAGCCATACCAATTTGTAAGTAGGCTGTTTAGTTTTTTATGTTGATGACGCCACGTAGGGCTCTGTATGAAAATCGCTGACTGCGATGTGTGCAGTCTGCGGCTAGTTGGACTCATTGTTGGAATATTAGCTGGTGTAATGTTGGGCAGTTGGATGTGAACAGCGCGTAGCGTAGGGCAGTTGGAGGTGAGCCGCTAGGGATTATTGAAAGTCAGACTGCGTTGCTCTAAAATATTGTGTATCAGTTTGGAAATGATCAGAATAAGTAAAGAGAAAAAGTCTCAGTACGTTTAGTTTTGCTCAGCTGTTTGAAAATCAAATAACGTGAGCGTTTTTTCAGCACTGTCATTCTTAATTTTCGAAGGAGACTTCTCAAATTATGTTCCGCTGAATAGTTCGCACGCTTACAATTGTTGATGGCCCAGCATTGAAATCTGTTGCAATTTGCGGAAGGGTTCACTTCTGTCACGTTAAATGATTCTCTTCAGTCGTCGTCGGTGCCGCCCTTGCAGGATCTTTTTCTGGCCGCAGCGATGTCGGAGATCGATGTTTTACCGGATTTCTGATATTCACGGTACACTCGTGAAATGATTATAAGGGAAAATCGGCACTTACCGCTACCTCGAAGATGCTGTATCCAGATCGTTCGTGCGCCGAGTATAACACCACATTCAAACTCATTTATATCTTGATAACTTGCCATTGTCGCAGCAGTAACCGATCTAACAACTGCGCCAGACCGCAACGCCGTATTCTGCCTGTGTACATGTAAAATGCGTCACACCATGAAGTGTTAACGCCATTACTAATACACTGTCTCATCAGAAGTGTGCGGACACGCCTATGTAATGCGGAACTGAGCATTATACAGGGTGTTACAAAAAGGTACGGTCAAACTTTCAGGAAAGATTCCTCACTCACAAATAAAGAAAAGATGTTATGTGGACATGTGTCCGGAAACGCTTAATTTCCGTGTTAGAGCTCATTTTAGTTCCGTCCACCTACGCTCAACGGAGCACGTTATCATGATTTCATACTGGATACTCTACCTGAGCTGCTAGAACATGTGCCTTTACAAGTACGACACATGTGGTTCATACACGGTGGAGCTCCTGCACATTTCAGTCTAAGTGTTCGTACGCTTCTCAACAACAGATTCGGTGACCGATGGATTGGTAGAGGCGGACCAATTCGATGGCCTCCACGCTCTCCTGACCTCAAACCTCTTTCATTTATGGGGTCATTTGAAAGCTCTTGTCTACGCAACCCCGGTACCAAATGTAGAGACTCTTCGTGCTTGTATTGTGTACGGCTGTGATACAATACCCCATTCTCCAGGCCTGCATCAGCGCATCAGGGATTCCATGCGATGGAGGGTGGATGCATCTATCCTCGCTAACGGAGGACATTTTGAACATTTCCTGTAACAAAGTGTTTGAAGTCACGCTGGTACGTTCTGTTGCTGTGTGTTTCCATTCCATGATTAATGTGATTTCAAGAGAAGCAATGAAATGAGCTGTAACATGGAAAGTAACATATTTTCTTTCTTTGTGTGTGAGGAATGTTTCCTGAAAGTTTGGCCGTACCTTTTTGTAACACTCTGTATGTCAAGGGAGGTGGACCCGTCACAATAAAGGGAGGTGAGGCGTGTATTATGATATCAGTAGAAGAGCCGTAACAACATAATAAGTCGCAAAGGGCAGCTCACAGACATCTGATGGGGACTAATCATTGGATGTCACCTGAGTAATAGTTCCGTCAGGGACATTTCAACCTTTTTGAAGCTGCCCAAGTCTTCTGATGATGACGTAACTGTGAAGTTGAACGCGAGAGAACTGTCGCAGCTAAACTACGACCAATCAGATCTCTGTTACTGACAGACACGTACTGTTTAGCATTGCGGAGAGTGATTGTAAAGAAATCACATTAAATTGGTGAAAGGCATCGCAGACATTCAAATACCTCGGAGCAAGTGTCTCCAGCAGAGTGACTGGGCTTGGGGAGTTAAAAAGGACGGGGTACAAGGGTCGAGCGTCTCCTCATCTGTAGTCCGCCCTAAGTGACGCTGGAAGACGTGTAAAGACTGACGTCGCTTAACAGTGGCTGGCTGGAGAAGAGTGATCTGCAGTGACGAATGACGCGACATCCTGTGGTAATCATGTGAGGTGTGAACAGTGAAGGACGGAGGGGGCGGTGTTACATACAGTATGGGTGTGTTTCTCGTGGTTACCGTGGGGTCTCATTATAGTGCTTAATGTAAAATGCTAGATTTGGAAGGATTTGAGTAAATTCTACAGTACTGTGTACTGTGCGCAGTAGAGGGACTGTATCAGCTTTACAGTGCACCCTGTCATAAAGCAAAACCTCTGAGGCAATGTTTTGTGGACAGTAACATTCTTCAAATGGACTGGGCTGCCCTACGTCGCAAACTTGACCCAGCCTCCAGTGACCACAGCCTTCTCTGGTTTCGGTTGTAGAGGAAGAATGGGCTGCCATTTCTCTACCGACATTTATATACCTCACTTGCAAGTGTATCCGGCAGAGGTCAAGGCGTCGTTAAGGCAAAGTGCGTCGGCCATATCCTATATTAATGTCTTCTAATTCGGCGTCGGGTACTTCAGATGAGATAGTGTAATTATGTATCCTTTGATCATTTTACATAGTCATACGGACACGGCAAGCCACTGTAAAGTGCTTGTAATTCCTGTTGTATCAGTTACTAGAGCCTTTTTTGCCGTTGCATTCACAAATGGAGCACGGGAAGAATGATTGCTGCACCTCTGTGCGTGCTGTAATTAGTATAGTGTTGTCTCCATACTCGGCATCTCTCTGACGCTCTCCCACGCGTCAGACAAACTTCTGATTGTTCGTGCTGTCCTACTTCGTTTTGAAGATCGTTATGTACACACGACACTGCAGGACACGTGTACTTATCACACTGGCCTACAATGGAACAGTTACATTTACTTCACTTGACCTGCAATCGCCCAAGTGACTTTGAATAGGAGGCTCAAATTAGGCCTTAAACAACACTATAAAATAAAATATATTCGGCTGTGCACAATATGTACACATTAAATGAGTATTTGTGTGCCAGGTAGTAACTCAGTTTCGACTGAACGCTGTTAGTTTCGTTGGATTTGCAGAGAGAAACTCGCTACACAATTTAAAAGTGGTCCTTTTTTCGCTGTGGAGCAACGGCCTTGCCGCAGTGGATACACCGGTTCCCGTGAGCTCACCGAAGTTAAGCTCGGTTGGGCGTGGCTGGCACTTGGATGGGTGACCATCCAGTTGCCATGCGCTGGTGCCATTTTTTGGGGTGCACTCAGCCTCGTGATGCCTGTTGAGCAGCTACTCGACCGAATAGTAGCGGCTTCGGCCAAGAATACCATCTTAACGACCGGGAGAGCGGTGTGCTGACCCCACGCCCCTCCTACACACATCCTCCGCTGAGGATGACACGGCGGCCGGATGGTCCTGGTAGGCCACTCGTTGCCTGAAGACGGAGTGCCTTTTTTCGCTGTGGGGACTAAGGTTACATATTCGGTGGACAGTATCTGAAAATATAATCTACTACTGGCTTCCAGTAAAAGCAGTTCGATGTGTAACGCACACTCAGCACGGTCTTGTTCTTAGCTCAGCTTGTCCTTGAAAGTAAAGTGAACCTCGTATTGCGCAGTGGACCCCAGGTCGCCAATTGTTAATAATATCCACAGTATGGTACTTCCCTCTACCAACCCCTTTTAGTAATTGGACTTAATTCAAACTTCCTCATACATTTTCGCCTCTGATCACCTCGTCGTCAACTGGGCATTGTTTAATAATCATTCTTTCCTCATTTATGACAGAATTTATTACTAGAGTTTCAGGAAACATTCCAGACAGCCATGGTTTCCATATCGATATTAGAAGCATTAAAAACTATCAGTTACCTTCAACAAACGAAAGCCAGCGGTTGATTTGGTAGATTCGCGTCTCTTGCTTCTGTACAGCCTACCAAAGAGATTGACTGTTCGGCAGTGCTCTCTAAATAATTTCGTCTTTCGTTTTGCGTTTCTGTGTTAAATGTAAATTTTAAAACTGCTTTTGATACACGAGTGCCGCTCAAGCACAATAAGGAATGCGATACGTTTCGACGCTGTATTATAGGTGCCAGCAACACTCTCTTGATCACTTGAGGCGAACAATAAAAACTTAAAAGCTTAACTCGGAATTGTACACTGAATTTACACGAAAGGAAAAAGGTTAGAGCTTATTATCCAGACGACATTGAAATCATCAGAAGCGAGCCATAGCTCGTGCAGGACAAGGACACACTGGTGGCATTGTTCGAGGAACCACCGGCGTAAACGATGAAGGAAAAGCTCAGGGAATAGACTTGTAGTGTTTATGACCTGCGCCCCCTCACGGACACTAACGGCTGAAGTGGGTAAATGGAGTCACCGAGCTTGCACATAACCTGTTTATTACCAAGTGTCGTACTATAAGTTGGGCGGTACTAAACACAACAGTATAATAATTTAAAACACAGTGAAATGTTTTAAGTATTCGAGGGATGCGGGAGCAACAGTCCAGCGCAGATCATTGGATGTTCCTAGTAGGCCAGAAACGTCCCCTCACCGTGTTCCTTCTGTTCTGTTCTGTTCTGATCTTGATAGTTTCATACTTCCGATGATCTGGAGTACCTCTGAATTATAACGTTCTAGCTGTGGCTGCTGCCTGAGTTGGTGTCCAGCCAGCTCTGTTAGAACGTCTAGCCGAAGGGTTGGCCGCTGCTGGCCCGTCGCCTAAGCCATGTGCAACTGTTCGTGTCACACACTGCACGTGTAGGGCCTTTCCATAACCCCGCCCCACTCTCGCACTCATTATGGCACTGGAGCAGTGTTTCTGCGGTCGTACTGCGGTGCACGTGGTTGCACTCACGTGCATACGCATGTCTCTCTCTCTCTCTCTCTCTCTCTCTCTCTCTCTCTCTCACACACACACACACACACACACACACACACACACACACACACACACACACACACAGGGTCACAAGTAGATCCTCTCCATACAGCGGAGTGTGCTCTGCGCCACAATAACAACCACTTAACTATTGTAAGAACCGCGTGGGTCCCTCCACTTCACGCCACTAGCTCACAAGTATGATGCTGAGAGCTGGCTCTTCAGCACACACGGGGTTCCGTTCCTCACGTAATCATCAGGCCTGAATCTTCAATAACGATCCACCCTCTCCTTTCCCGTATGTGTGTGCCCTCCAAACACGTACACAATTACATAAGCGCCGATCGTGGATTTTGCGATAAGCTAGAAGTGTACTGTCCTCCTGTACTACGATGTCTATCAGAGAGGCTGAGGGTTACGGTGAAAGGTAAGTGTCCTGTGCGCATACGCAACACTGGTGGGTGCACAGTACTTCCACAGATTTCCCGCGGGCCTCATATCTGAAATACTGTTCTGTTGTTACCTGAGCACCACATTCTGAAATCCTTACGTAGTAACTACAAACTGCACAGTTATGCATCCTGGTCCATTTGTTGTTGACATTACGGTTTCTTCCCGTTTCTTTAGCGTATGCAGCGCCGTTTTTTAAATTATTGTTTCATGCCCCCCTCGCAGCATGGGGGGGGGGGGGGGGGCTGCGCCAGTGGGCCGACATCGCTACAACAACCAACACAATCAATCTGCTCTTCAACCACAGTAAGAGACGTTAGTCAGATGCTAAAAACAAAAAAAAGACATATTTACGACGAATTTAAAATGATTTTAAAAGATGAAGTTAATGGTATAAAACAAGTAAATAATGCTGTATTCGTGGCTTGTTTAAAAGCTGTGATAAAAATGTGGGCAGATAGCAGAGTTAAAAATAGTTCAACACAAAACACTTAAAAAACACTAAAAACGACAGAAGAGATACTGTCCATGAAAAACAGAGCACTGTACACTTTCACTAAAACTGGAAAAGGACGTGCCTGGGGATGGTAGACTGTTGATGAAAAGGAAGTTGCGTAAGGAGGAAAATAGGAGATAAGGACTGAGAACTGATAAGAGACCGTGACCTGTGGGGGACAAGGAGAGAGGGGTAGTTGGAACTGAGATTGCAAGTTTGAAAGGAAACTGGGCGATGATGGGGGCGGGGGAGGGGGGCGGCGTCAGGAAAGAGGAGCAGGCGTGGTATCGACAGAGGAGGAGGAGGGAGTCGTTCGGGAGGGGGGGGGGGGTGCTGGATAATGTGGGGCTGATTCAGAGCTGATAGGATGGGTACATATTGGGGGCAGAATTCGTGGTCCGGGAGAGGGAGAAAGTTGAAATTTCCTTAGGATGGGACTTGGAGATTGTCAAGGTGGAGGGTTGGTGGGATGTGTAGGTAGAGGCGTCGTGGCACGCTGGGATTGGAAAGGAGAGAGGGTACACAATAGGACTGCTCGAGATGAGTTTTCGGATGGTGTTGGTTGTAAGGAGTGTTCAGTTTGAGAAGGAAGAGGCCGGAATTTTATGGGTTGGTTCATGGAGCGTGGGGAGACTAACTGCCTAAATGCCTCTGTGCAGGCTGTAATTAGTCTAACCTAATAATAGCGAAGTGCTTCGTGGCCGAAATCCATGGGTACTGGGTAGAGTTACGATTGAAATAGAGAGACCAAGGTTAGGTTATTGAATATCATCGCTTTTATATAACTGTTAAAGCAGCGCGCGCCAGGAATATTCTCAGGATGCGCGAATGTTGTGTGTCCCATACGTAACTGGCGTTTGGAATGACACCTCGTGGCAGTCATGGGAGCTGCGAGCTACGACGTCGCCCCTACGACCGACTTGAGCGCCACTGCAGCACGGGCTACATTTTCTGTGCGACCTTGCCACGAATCACACTCTTTAAACATTGCCTCTTTGCCAAAATCCGATCTAATCAGCTTAGTGTCTGGCACATCTCGCATCGCAGGAAGCTGAAGAAGTCAGCGGCAGCTTGCGCTGGCCTCCCGGTAGCGGTAGCTCGCGCCAACCTGGCGCTTCGTCGGGACGCCTTACGCCTATCACCTGGGCCCACAAACTTTCCTCGTGAATCACTATTAGGGAAAACCGTGTGAGGCATATAGACAGACCGCGACTGGACTTACGTGATAGATAATAGATGAAGTCGTTACACATCCAGAATGACTAAGATTGTCTTGTCTTGGCTTGATGGTCCCTAGGGTGCGATACATACGTGGCTATAGAATTTCCCTACAATACTAGGTTGAAACTGGTTTTCAGAACTTTATAATTACGCCTTAGCACGCCCCCACCCCCATTACTACTACCTTGTGACTATTACGCGAATGACATTCTGATTTTTTTATTTGGCCTCCAGAGTATGTAATTCATTTGGCCATCGAGAACAGGTGTTTGCATAGTGTACGTAATTATACAAAGATTGTTCAACTGGCTCTGAACACTATGGGACTTAACATCTGAGGTCATCAGTCCCCTAGAACTTAGAACTACTTAACCCTAACTAAACTAAGGATATCACACACTTCCATGCCCGAGGCAGGATTCGAACCTGCGACCGCAGCGATCACGCGGTTCCAGACTGAAGCGCCTAGAATCAGTCGGCCACACCCGCCGTTAATTATACAAAGAAAATACAAAAATGCAAAAATGCATTTTTACAGAATTGAAAGCTCAAGCTGTCAACTTTCCGCACTACAAACGTTTAACGAATAGAATAATAAGTAAACTAGACAGATTTGTGTAATCAGTTCGCACTACTTCTTAAGTTAAATAATAACTGACTCAGATAAATGAAAATATGAATCCTAGAGATCTTTCCCTACACTTTATACAGGCGAATGTTTTTAGAAACCAAAAGACAAGACGCTGATTGAGGGAGAAGATAACCCATACTCACCAAAGACCTCATAAATTTCGATCGTTCATTGTCAAATTTGGAACACCAAAACAAGAAGTGGTTTACATCAGCTTCTGACTCGGAACCATGCTCACACCTAGGTTTATTATCAGAATTGCGATCGTAAATGCTGATTCTATACAGAAATAGTGGAAATGAGGCGTGGTTAAAGCTGAGTCTAATGACGGTGGAAATCGTAGACCGGTCTAAATGCGTCCTCATAAAACACGGCCTTGTAATAATTTGAGATTGTAATGCCGCATAATACCCACTTTCGTTTGTCGGGACACATCTCTTGCCGTTCGCAGCTCGAGGTATAGTGGCTGCCTCTGTATCACGGGGTCCTGGGTTTTATTCCCGGCCAGGTTGTGGATTTTCTCTGCCCTGGGACTGGATCTTTGTGTTGTCCTCATCATTTCGCCATCATCATCATCATCATTCGCAGCAGTGGCTAGATTGGGCTGTGTAAAAGAATAGGACTGTGTAAAAGAAAAGAATTGGACTGTGTGAATGAAAAGAATTGGACTCTGTGAAAGAATTGGGACTATGTACGGGCGCTGATGAACACGCTTTTGAGCGCCCCACAAAACAAACATCATCACCACATCTCTTGGCATTGCTGTTTTCAGTAGCTCTTGACTTCACGTAAGTAGTGTGTTTACGGTAATTTCACATCGAGAAAAGTTGCTGTAAATGCAACTTGCTTCGCTAAGATGTCAACTTTCTCATTATAGCGGATGTCAGCGTGGGACTGTACCCAGAGCAGATTGATGGTCTGTCATTTCCGTTTACAGTGAATGTATTCCAGTACCACATCCAAAATATTACGATTTGCAGTTTTATTACATTTCGGAATTCAGTACTTTTAAGAACTCTCTGGGAGTTGGACACGATAAATATATTTAAGAAGGAAGTTGAAGATACATATTTAATTTCTTCGAAAGTTTCCACAGCCTACGCCTTATGGCATACTAATCTCTCACAAGCATTTGATTTAGTACTACACCTAGGTTTATTATCAGAAGTACGATCGTATGGGACATAAAGCGAAATTTTTTACTCGCTTGAGGATTTTTTTGGTAGAGAGGACAGAGTCAGTTATTTGAGTGGAGAGTCACGGATGGATGCAGAAGTAACTTTGCGCGTGTCCAAGGGAAGACTATTGGATCCCTTGCTATTCATGTTGTACACTAATGAACTTGCGGGCAATATTAATAGTAACCTCAAACTTCTCGCAGGTGATGCCATTATCTATCATGTAGAACAGTCTGAACGATAAATATTCTGTCAGATCTTTAGAAGATTTCAAAGCAATGCAAACACTGTCGATTTGGTTTAAATATGCATAAATTTAAAATCTTGTACTTTACAAAAGGAAAAAAAGTAAGCTCAATCGTGTAGGTCAGGCATCAGACTGCGGTTTGTTGGTAGAATACCAGGTAAACGTAATCAGTTAAAAAGGAGATTGTGTACAAAACACTCGCTGGCTCAACTATAAAATATTGCCCAAGGGTGTGGGACCCGTACACAATAGGACCAACAGGGTATGTTGAACGTATACAGAGAGGAGCAACACGAATGGTCACAGCTTTCTTTGACCCGCTGGAGAGTGTTAGAGAGACATTAAAAGAACTGGAACGGCAGACTCTTGTATATGGACGTACCCAGAAAAACCTACTCCTGTAATTCAAGAACTGGTTTTAAATGATGACTCTAGGAACAGACAACAATCCCCTGCGTACTGCTCCCGTGGGGGCAATAATCGTTAATTACAGCACGCACAGAAGTACTTAAACGGCCTTTCATCCCGCTCTCCATACTTGGATGGAACGGGAAAAAGCCCTAACAACTGGTACAAGGGGGCGGACCCCTATCCTCTGCCGTGAACTTCAGTTTTCTGCAGAGTAGATGTAGAAGGTCGATAGCGCCATGAGCTTTAAGTTTTTATGCTGTTTGTACTGCAACTTTCTTTTCATGCCCCCAGGAAATCGTTTAAATGATTGATTGCTCGAAGGCTATCCGAACTGCGACGTTGGCTCGGTAGAGCGCCGTAGCTCAGAACACTGGCACGCCTTCCGGCGTCACCGCCTGCGCGAATTCTTCCCCTGCACTATTGTTGTGAGCACGGCTATTACGGACGATGTATTAATCGCCGAGAACCGCGGTCGCCTCGGAGGCTCCACGCATCGCGAAGCGTCCTCGTTCGGCGGGCGGCCATTTATCTTGGAGGTTAGCACAATGGGATAGCCCCCAGTGATCGATCACCGCCGGATCCTGCGCGCCGGATTATTCGTGTCTACAGGCAGACGATGTACGTGGCAGCGTACAAACTTGGCAGCTTTCTCCAGAACATTCCGAGCTCTGTGGCGTGTAGTTCTTATATTCTGTCCTTTCTGTTTCAAGTATCACTATTCCTTCTTTGAGGTGAACGATTCCTCTATACGCCCCTTACTGTAATTGAGTCGTCAACGTGGGTGAGCAGGATGCAGAGAACCTGGGTTCAACTCCAGTGGTTGGCAGGACTGGAACTTGCGCACTTTGCTTGGCGCATACTCGGTGTCGCGCTGTGCCACCAGCTGGCTGCGAACTCTGGCGGCAGCACTTACACTAAAAGTAATTTATGAACTATTTCAGCTGTATACCGCTGTATTAAGACAAGTCGTCGTTTAACGTTGTTACCTAAAGTTTCGAAAAATTGTTGATAGATTTACTTAATTTTCTATACTGATATGTATGACCATCTCCTTCCTTAAAAACCAACGATTGTCAGGAAATGATAAAAAAAAAAATGTATTTGATATGCTTTCTATTCGTGTCACCTGGGCTTAACCGAAACATAATTACTGATGATGGACGCAAACGAGCGGGAAGAGAGTGAGTCATGGCTTCAATAAAATTAAATAAAAAGTAATTATTCATTTATTTAAGCGGAAATTTATATTTTAGGGCCAGATATGAACCTCTTAAAACAAACCAAAAATCTATATTTAATGCAAGAAGTACGAAAAAACTCCTGTTCCAATAACTAGGTACATAATTTTTTTAAAAAAATCATTTTTAAAAATACAATTTTCTTTCGCCTCTCCTTGAAACGATATATGTTATTTCTCATTAAAAAAGTTGGCACCCTAGTCATGTTTCTTTTATAACTGAAAAGGCGGAAAAGGAATGTGGGTGAAATCAATCTTAGCGAAAACATTCGTATAAATGACGTAACTGTCAGTGACATGTCAACCGGCTGAGTCACGTCGGGTGAAACCATTCAGACCCCAACAGTGGCTGAAAGACAGTCGAGTCGGCTGTCCCACTGCCATGACTCAGGGAAGTGTGACAAGACCGTTGTTATTCTCTCTGCTCATGGACGGTGTGACGAATGGGTGACCAGCAATCTGCGGTTGCTCGCTGTTGAAAGTGTCGTCGTTGAGTGAGTGTAGGAGGATACAGGATGACTTGCTATTTGTTGTGATGGATGGCAACTTGCTCTAAATGTAGAAAAATGTAAGTTAATAGAGATGAGCAGGGAAAATAAACCGGTAATATTCAATGACGGTATTTTTGGTGTGCTGCTTGACACAGTCATATCGATTAAATATCCAGGCGTAACGCTGCAAAGCGATATGAGATGGAGCGCACTAGTAATGGAGGCTAATGGGGAATGCGAATGCTGAACTTACGTTTATTGGGAGATTTTTGGGAAAGTGTAGCCCCTGTCTTCAGTAGTGCTCCAGTGTTTGGGATCCCCACGATCTACATCTACATTCATACCCCGCGAGCCACTTGACCGTGTGTGGCGGAGGGTACCTTCAGTACCTCTATCGGTTCTCCCTTCTATTCCAGTCCCGTATTGTTCGTGGAAAGAAAGATTGTCGGTATGCCTCTGTGTGGGCTCTAATCTCTCTGATTTTATCCTCGTGGTCTCTTCGCGAGATTCACGTAGGAGGGAGCAATATACTGCTTGATTCTTCGGTGAAGATACGTTCTCGAAGCCGGCCCCGGTGGTCTAGCGGTTCAGGCGCTCAGTCCGGAACCGCGCGACTGCTACGGTCGCAGGTTCGAATCCTGCCTCGGGCATGGATGTGTGTGATGTCCTTAGGTTAGTTAGGTTTAATTAGTTTTTAGTTCTGGGGGACTGATGACCTCGGATGTTAAGTCACATAGTGCTCAGAGCCATTTGAACCATATGTACTCGAAACTTCAACAAAAGCCCGTACCGAGCATGTGAGCGTCTCTCTTGCAGAGTCTTCCACTGGAGTTTATCTGTCATCTCCGTAACGCTTTCGCGATTACCAAATGATCCTGCTCTCCGTTGGATCTTCTCTCTCTTCTATCAACCCTATTTGGTACGGATCCCACACCGGTGAGCGGTATTCAAGCAGTGGGCGAACAAGTGTACTGTAACCTACTTCCTTTGTTTTCTGACTGCATTTCCTTAGGATTCTTCCAGTGAATCTGTCTGGCATCTGCTTTAACGACGATTAATTTTATATGGTCTTTCCATTTTAGATCACTCTTAATGCCTACTCCCAGGTAATTCATGGAATTAACTGCTTCCAGTTGCTGACCTGCTATATTGTAGCTAAATGATAAGGGATCTTTCTTTCTATGTATTCGCAGCTCATTACACTTGTCTACATTGAGATTCAATTGCCATTCCCTGCACTATGCGTCAATTCGCTGCAGATCCTCCTGCATTTCAGTACAATTTTCCATTGTTACGACCTCTCGATATACCACAGCATCATCCGCAAAAGGCCTCAGTGAACTTCCGATGTTATCTACAAGTTAATTTATATGTGTTGTGAATAGCAACGGTCCTACGACACTCCCCTGCGGCACACCTGAAACCATTCTTACTTCGGAAGACTTCTCTCCATTCATCCAGGAACTCTTCAAACCAATCACACAATAGGTCTGATAGTCCATATCCTTCGTTCATTAAATGATGTCGGATTGAAGTAAGACACTGAAGTAATCCGGGTCTGTTACTAGTAGGTACGATGAACACGAGTGTTACGGAAAAGCGCGATCAACCTAAGCGGGAATCCCTGGAGGGGGAGTCGGCGTGCTTTTCGAGAAAGCTAATGAAGTTTAGAGAACCGACATCTACCGCAAAGAACGACGGGGGCTAGTACGTTAGTTCTTGTGTAGGCACTGGTTTTACCTTGGCTCCGTTTACGAGTGGCATAGGAAAGGGGGTGACTAGCATTGTTGGAAGGCACCTTCTGATATGCGTCATTTGGTGGCGGCTGAGACTATGTAGATAAAAATGTACAGCCATAAAATTCCGAGTACCCAAATAGAATGAAAATTTCAATGAAAACAAATCCTGTTTTACCAAGACATAATATACTCACCTATGTACAAAAAAAAAAATACATTAAGGAAACAAAAGGGAGAGCAAAGAATCATATTTAGTCTATCGAAGCCCCACCCCAGAGCGGAGAAATAAAATAGAGAACCCGATAAACACAACCTAGCGCGACTGGGGGGGAGAGAGCCACGGGCGGTGGCCTTACGAGTAGTGAGAAAGGAAAGGAAAGGAGACGGGAGGAGAGTAATGGCGGACGCTGAGTCAACTCCAGCGGCTGGCCGGAAGCAGTCTGTCGCGGAAGCTGCGGCCGCCGCTATCAGCCGCAGCGCGAGTTCCCTGTCTGTATCGGTGACGTCACGCTGAGCGCGATACCGACCCTTCTGTGTCGCGCCGACGCCGCCGCTGATGTGCTGCAGTGGCGTTTCTTTTGCATCGAGCCTCGACGAGTGGAAACGGCGTGGCCGATCGGCATTCCAGCATGCGCTCCCGTATTTGCTCTGTCCTTGAACCGAGTCTGAATTTCGACTACTCATTTGTTTCCGTCGTAAGAGCTTAGACCATACATGATACAGACTGCGCGTGGCGCCATTACATTGAAATCAACATCTCGATCAGATGACTGATGGCAGTACCTATTTGCGGGCGTTTCTCATTCTCGGCAATGGGTGATTCATTAACGGTTTACTATAGTTTATTCTATCTTTTTCGCCTTGTTTATGACATTCCTCAAAGTGCTGGCCAAGTATCCCAACTTGTTATGGTAGACTTTAGCTTTTTTGCATGTTGCATCAATTCTTCTTGTCAGCCTAATATGATTTCACTTTCATGGGGTAGCAGCTTACCTTATTTCGCAGCTTACCTTACTTCGCAGCTTACCTTACTTCGCAGCTTACCTTACTTCGCAGCTTACCTTACTTCGCAGCTTACCTTACTTCGCAGCTTACCTTACTTCGCAGCTTACCTTACTTCGCAGCTTACCTTACTTCGCAGCTTACCTTACTTCGCAGCTTACCTTACTTCGCAGCTTACCTTACTTCGCAGCTTACCTTACTTCGCAGCTTACCTTACTTCGCAGCTTACCTTACTTCGCAGCTTACCTTACTTCGCAGCTTACCTTACTTCGCAGCTTACCTTACTTCGCAGCTTACCTTACTTCGCAGCTTACCTTACTTCGCAGCTTACCTTACTTCGCAGCTTACCTTACTTCGCAGCTTACCTTACTTCGCAGCTTACCTTACTTCGCTAACTTCATACGTAATTTTTACGGCACTTATCGAGTTTAGGGGGACAAAATTTTCGAAAATATTTTTTCTCACTTTTTGATCAGTTAGACTATGTTGATCTCAAAGAAGTTATTTATTTTCATCCCCGATAAACTTTTTAACATATCGAGAGAAAAATTTCTTTAATGAAAAAGTATTTTCTCATTTTTTGACAGGATCACGAACATGTTATTTGCAAACATCATTCAAGCTAAATCGTAGCACATCAAAGCACTCGGATAAAATCGCCTCATTCAGTTTACACTAAAGTCAAATAACAGTGTCGTTAAGTGTTAGTTCGGTGTTTGTTCTGTGCATTTGTTCTACTAACTTGTAATGACTAGAATTTGCCCTGATTTGACCAAATTTCGTATGGTAAATTTGTTCGACGTTGCAGTGATAGTGATTCAGCTATTGAATAGGCTTTCGGTCATGGTTTGCTGAAATGTGAGAGATTCTGTGAAGATGGACAATGCCTTGGCGGTGCGAATAACATGTTCTTAGAACGCAAGCAATCTGCCGACGGTCGTATTTGACTCTGCTCTGTAAGACGCATTTGCAGGAAGAAGATTTCAATTCGCAAAGATTCTTTTTTCACGGGTAGTCATCTGTCTATCGAATTTATTATCAAAATGGCTTACTTCTGCAGCTTCGAAGTAGATAAACAGGAATTTTTAATGTGTGAACTGCAAATATCGGCTAATACGGCTGTGGATTGGAAACAGTTCTGCAGAGACATTTGCCACGAGTATTTCGTGCAAGAGCCGATTGTTTTAGGCGGTCAAGGGCGTACAGCTGAGATCGACGAAAGCTGTTTTTTGTCCGTCGAAAATACACTCCTCGAAATTGAAATAAGAACACTGTGAATTCATTGTCCCAGGAAGGGGAAACCTTATTGACACATTCCTGGGGTCAGATACATCACATGATCACACTGACAGAACCACAGGCACATAGACACAGGCAACAGAGCATGCACAATGTCGGCACAAGTACAGTGTATATCCTCGTTTCGCAGCAAAGCAGGCTGCTATTCTCCCATGGAGACGATCGTAGAGATGCTGGATGTAGTCCTGTGGAACGGCTTGCCATGCCATTTCCACCTGGTGCCTCAGTTGGACCAACGTTCGTGCTGGACGTGCAGACCGCGTGAGACGACGCTTCATCCAGTCCCAAACATGCTCAATGGGGGACAGATCCGGAGATCTTGCTGGCCAGGATAGTTGACTTACACCTTCTAGAGCACGTTGGGTGGCACGGAATACATGCGGACGTGCATTGTCCTGTTGGAACAGCAAGTTCCCTTGCCGGTCTAGGAATGGTAGAACGATGGGATCGATGACGGTTTGGATGTACCGTGCACTATTCAGTGTCCCCTCGACGATCACCAGAGGTGTACGGCCAGTGTAGGAGATCGCTCCACACACCATGATGCCGGGTGTTGGCCCTGTGTGCCTCGGTCGTATGCAGTCCTGATTGTGGAGCTCACCTGCATGGCGCCAAACACGCATATGACCATCATTGGCACCAAGGCAGAAGCGACTCTCATCGCTGAAGACGACTCGTCTCCATTCGTCCCTCCATTCACGCCTGTCGCGACACCACTGGAGGCGGGCTGCACGATGTTGGGGCGTGAGCGGAAGACGGCGTAACGGTGTGCGGGACCGTAGCCCAGCTTCATGGAGACGGTTGCGAATGGTCCTCGCCGATACCCCAGGAGCAACAGTGTCCCTAATTTGCTGGGAACTGGCGTTGCGGTCCCCTACGGCACTGCGTAGGATCCTACGGTCTTGGCGTGCATCCGTGCGTCGCCGCGGACCGGTCCCAGGTCGACGGGCACGTGCACCTTCCGCCGACCACTGGCGACAACATCGATGTACTGTAGAGACCTCCCGCCCCACGTGTTGAGCAATTCGGCGGTACGTCCACCCGGCCTCCCGCATGCCCACTATACGCCCTCGCTAAAAGTCCGTCAACTGCGCATACGGTTCACGTCCACGCTGTCGCGGCATGCTACCAGTGTTAAAGACTGCGATGGAGCTCCGTATGCCACGGCAAACTGGCTGACACTGACGGCGGCGGTGCACAAATGCTGCGCAGCTAGCGCCATTCGACGGCCAACACCGCGGTTCCTGGTGTGTCCGTGTGCCGTGCGTGTGATCATTGCTTGTACAGCCCTCTCGCAGTGTCCGGAGCAAGTATGGTGGGTCTGACACACCGGTGTCAATGTGTTCTTTTTTCCATTTCCAGGAGTGTACAATCGAGGTCACAAGGTTAAGGAACAGTGGGTATTCGACGGATACGACACTAAGACCAGAGAAAGCTTCCTCGTTCCTGTAGTTCGAAGAGATGCTGCAACTTTGCTGCCGATTCTACAACAATATGTCCGGCCTGGGACCACTATAGTTTCCGATTTGTGGGTAGCGTATAACCCAGTCCAGAATCTACGTTATCAGCATTTGACTGTTAATCATTCCATGCATTTCGTTGATTCAATAACTCACGCAACTACTAATCATGTTTAAAGGCAGAAAGGAAAACAGAAAAACAAGCTCATGTTTGGTACTCCTCACAATATGCTGTCCAACTATTTGGCAGAGTTACTGTGGCGGCAACACTTTGGATCAAACCCATTTCACAATTTGATTGATCACATCAGACGAATTTATCCGAATGCTACGATTTAGCTTGCTGCAATTTAACTTGATTGATCGTTACGCATTGTTATATTTCGATTACATGAGAATAGGTTATTTTATTGTTTCAATCGCATTGTTATGTTGTTACGTTTTGATTAAATGACAAAATGTTGTTTTACTGTTTCAAAACTGATGAAAAATATGCCATATTCGTAATCAGTATAGTCAAATTGACGATAATCTGTAAAAAATCAGATTTCATTGGTGTCCCCCTAAACTCGATATGTGCCATTTTCCCTACGGGTTGGTATACAAGGTGTTCGTAAATGAGTTATACGAAGGTAACTTTCAACTGTGAAGAGGTTAAATAACTCAACATAAATGTTTAATACTGTTAGTTCTGCACGTGATCGCTAGGTGGTATGCACGAATCAGTTACTCCAACGGTCATCACGAAGTCAGCTAACGGCGTAGAGAGTGCACAGTGTTATTTAAGGCTTCATGAATTCAAATCCGCTTCTACAGTTCAAAGGCATTTCAGGACTAAATATCGCAAACCACGGAGACGAACTGTTATTAATTAGTACAATCCTTTCACCAAGACTAGCTATACATCACATAGGATGCCGGGTCAGGGTCGGCCAGCAGCTTTTGACGCAGCAAGTGAACAGGTTCGGCATTATTACATTCGTAGTCCAGGTAAATCAACAGATTTTGCCAGCTTAGAATTGAACATACCTAGTGTTAAAGTGGAATTGCTCCGAGTTTTAATAGAAAGTAAAAAGAAAAACCAGCTGAGTTTAATGTAGAAATGTTGAACACAATGCAGACTGTAGATGATTTTCTGAATAAAATTTTTTTCTGTGACGAAGACGCCTATGCTTGTACATGATTATTGCTCTGGAAGCTGTATTTGTGCATGCCACCCAGCGGTAACATCGGGAACAAAGAGTGTTAGGCAGGCAAAGAACTTGAAGATATTCTGCATTTAGTGTTGTATCAATTACACGCCTGGAAATGGAAAAAAAGAACACATTGACACCGGTGTGTCAGACCCACCATACTTGCTCCGGACACTGCGAGAGGGCTGTACAAGCAATGATCACACGCACGGCACAGCGGACACACCAGGAAACGCGGTGTTGGCCGTCGAATGGCGCTAGCTGCGCAGCATTTGTGCACCGCCGCCGTCAGTGTCAGCCAGTTTGCCGTGGCATACGGAGCTCCATCGCAGTCTTTAACACTGGTAGCATGCCGCGACAGCGTGGACGTGAACCGTATGCGCAGTTGACGGACTTTTAGCGAGGGCATATAGTGGGCATGCGGGAGGCCGGGTGGACGTACCGCCGAATTGCTCAACACGTGGGGCGTGAGGTCTCCACAGTACATCGATGTTGTCGCCAGTGGTCGGCGGAAGGTGCATGTGCCCGTCGACCTGGGACCGGACCGCAGCGACGCACGGATGCACGCCAAGACCGTAGGATCCTACGCAGTGCCGTAGGGGACCGCACCGCCACTTTCCAGCAAATTAGGTACACTGTTGCTCCTGGGCTATCGGCGAGGACCATTCGCAACCGTCTCCATGAAGCTGGGCTACGGTCCCGCACACCGTTAGGCCGTCTTCCGTTCACGCCCCAACATCGTGCAGCCCGCCTCCAGTGGTGTCGCGACAGGCGTGAATGGAGGGACGAATGGAGACGTGTCGTCTTCAGCGATGAGAGTCGCTTCTGCCTTGGTGCCAATGATGGTCGTATGCGTGTTTGGCGCCGTGCAGGTGAGCGCCACAATCAGGACTGCATATGACCGAGGCACACAGGGCCAACACCCGGCATCATGGTGTGGGGAGCGATCTCCTAGACTGGCCGTACACCTCTGGTGATCGTCGAGGGGACACTGAATAGTGCACGGTACAACCAAACCGTCATCGAACCCATCGTTCTACCATTCCTAGACCAGCAAGTGAACTTGCTGTTCCAACAGGACAATGCACGTCCGCATGTATCCCGTGCCACCCAACGTGCTCTAGAAGGTGTAAGTCAACTATCCTGGCCAGCAAGATCTCCGGATCTGTCCCCCATTGAGCATGTTGGGGACTGGATGAAGCGTCGTCTCACGCGGTCTGCACGTCCAGCATGAACGCTGGTCCAACTGAGGCGCCAGGTGGAAATGGCATGGCAAGCAAGCCGTTCAACAGGACTACATCCAGCATCTCTACGATCGTATCCATGGGAGAATAGCAGCCTGCATTGCTGCGAAAGGTGGATATACACTGTACTAGTGCCGACATTGTGGTTCTGTCAGTGTGATCATGTGATGTATCTGACCCCAGGAATGTGTCAATAAGGTTTCCCCTTCCTGGGACAATGAATTCACGGTGTTCTTATTTCAATTTCCAGGAGTGTATTTCTTTAAGTTACTTACCCTTTTCACCATTAAATGTTGCTTTCATATAACTAATTTATACACGCAGAGTAATTTAACATCTTGTCGTGATTTAAAATGTATCTGCTGCTGTTACACACTTCATTTTAGTGGGTGATTCTGTTCAGTGGACTGTTACCGGCCTGCGTAAACTAACGTGCTTCGTAGCACATTGCACTGCTTATTTCGTATCACAAACGTGCCGGCCGACACACCCTGTTCACAGACGAACAAAGGTAGAAAACATCAACAACTAACTTTCTGTGGGGCAACCCAGTGTAAGCAAAAGTTTTCTCATAGTGGCGGCTGCGAGTACGAGCTGGACTTTATGAAGCGGCTGCGGTGTTGGCAGCGCTGGTGTGAATGGCTGGCTGCCCTGGAGAGGGGGATCTCCCTCTCGCGCTGACAGCTCGCGCTAGCCGCCAGGCGGAGCCGCTGACGGGGCGCAGGCGCTAGTTTATTTTGCATACGAATCGGGAACCGTGGCTCAGCGCCACTCCCTCTACCTCCTGTCAGAGGAGCCAGCTGGTTGCGGAGAGGGCGCTTCGCCGTCTAGCCGGATCGGAAGGGCGTTTGTCTTGTGGTCTCCTGTCCACTCTCTATCTTCAGCTGTACTCAAAAATCAATTTTATTTGTGAAGGAATATAAGGTTTCAACGTCCTGTCGTGGACGAGGTCCTAAGACGAAGCACAAACTCGGATTGGGCTCGATGCGCACCAGCTACATAGTAACAGCCACGCATGCTCGCAGAGAGATCTTCGGGTCAGAAATAATTTCAGGGAAACACGGCGGCTTACTTTGTATTTACTTCACACGAAAGTAATGAGACATCTTATTTGAAAATACGTGTACAAATGCTTTTTAGCTAAAATGGCGAGAGCAAAAAAAATGGCTCTGAGCACTATGGGATTTAACATCTGAGGTCATCAGTCCCCTAGACTTAGAACTACTTAAACCTAACTAACCTAAGGACATCACACAACACCCAGCCATCAGGAGGCAGACAAAATCCCTGACCCCGCCTGGAATCGAAACCGGGAACCCGGGCGTGGGAAGCGAGAACGCTACCGCACGACCACGAGATGCGGGCGAACTGATTTGAAAAATGAGTTATTTATTCAAACTGGCTTGTTACGAGGGCAATAAATAAAACTGACAGCTCTTTAATTCGGCACGACGTGCTCTCTCTCTTTTTGTTCAAGACGTCCTACTCGTAAAATACACCGACGGAAAAATGTTGCAACACCAAAAAGGAGTTGCCTGACATAAACTTAAGTTGGCAGACATGTTTATACTAGGACTGTTGATAGTTTTAAAAATAACGGGAAACCGATACATCGATATTTAAAATGTCAATAATGCCAAATATATATCGATATTTCGATGTAAATAATTACGACCTGGGAGGCTACAAAAATACCGCATGCACATTGTAAACATACTGCCGGTTTTGCAGCTAAATATTGAAGTACTGATTTATTATTAGATATTCCGTTTATCAACAAGCTAGCGGCGTACTCATCCCTCTTAGAGCAAGAACTGAAAGGAAACAATCCACGTTCACGCTTGGCGTTAACTTCTTTGTTAACAATGGTAACTGCGTATAAGTGGACCAGTAAAAGGTACACGGTAGGTCTATGGTTTCCCCACAAATCGGATTTGTCCGTAACGCTTCACATCGACTTCCCTATTTTTTTTTTTGTCCGTCCCTCTGTGCAAACGCCAAAGAACTAGCAGCTGTAGTATCAAAGTTGCGTGATGATGATAAACGTTGCAGTTTATGTTGGTAGCGCCTCATACGTCAGCATCCCCCCCCCCCCCCCCCCCACACACACACACACACACGTACGTCTCTGACCACCGCAAGGACCAATCGTCACACTTTTCGTTCATCATTGTCAGCAAAAGTTTTTTAACTCGCTGGTGTGCTATTTCTCCACATCAAAAATCTTGTTATTCCAATCACATCACAATCCCTCCCCCCCTTCGCACCTCCCAGTGCAATCGGACTTCTGCTTTGTGCCACTTATTCTTGATTGACACGGTCAGAGAGAGAGAGAGAGAGAGAGAGAGAGAGAGAGAGAGAGACTGCACTTGATGAAAGCTCACAAGATTGTAAGACTTCTTCACACAGTCAAAATAAAATTATGTACTACTACAACTATCAAGAGAACGATTTCAAATGTTTAGCGGAAATATTGCTGTTGTAACCGAACATGCTCTACAGATTGTCGACGTCTGGCCTTGGTCTGCTCGATACTCAAATCTGTCTCTAATCCAGCACATATAGGACATCATCGGACAACTGCAGCATCATCCACAGGCAGCATTAACTCCCTGTACAGACAGAGCAAGTGCAACAGGCATGAAACTGCATCCCACAAACTAACATCCGGCAGCTGTACGACACAGTGCATGCATTCAGCATTCTGGCGGTTTAGCTGATTATTAATGCACCGAGCGGTTTTAGGCGTTTCAGTCCGGAACCGCGCGACTGCTACGAACGCAGGTTCGAATCCTGCCTCGGGCGTGGATGTGTGTGATGTCCTTAGGTTAGCTAGGTTTAATTAGTTCTAAGTTCTAGGGGACTGATGACCTCAGATGTTAAGTCCCATACTGCTCAGAACCATTTAATGCACCGGCATTTAATATTTAAAATGGCTTATTTCGTGGTTACATTAAACTGTGATTTTGCAGTGTTAATGACTTAAAATATGTTACCTGGACAAACATATCCCTAAAATTTCATTACTCAACATTTTTTTAATTGCGATTTTTTTGGCCAATGTGCATCTTATAACATGGCACACTAAGCCATGTTTAATGAGATGCTCTCTTGAAGGGCATGAATAAATATGCTTTTTGCCAGCGCTATCTTTAAGTTTTAAGTAGCTTACGTAAAGGTCCATATATTAGCATCTGCCTTCGATGATCTTTGTATAAAATTCAGGACATAATTCTCTGATGGGTTTGTGATGTGTCTGCAAAAATTTCCCGCGGTTTTTGTACACGGTTTTACATCCACTAATAAATAAATATTGCTGTGATTGGTGAGATTAACTACAGTCGCCCATTACGCAAATATATTTAATCGCTATTTTCGTTCTTCTGTTTCACGAGCTGCAAAACGATTACAACCCTAGGGACCAGATTAGTCTTAAAGTTATAATTAGCTTCACTTACGAATAATTTGATGACTTTCGCGTGAATCTGTTCGTCGTCGTCCTCAGTAACAAGTTGTGAGAGTAATAAAATCTTCATATTCCCATCAAATAATTTTTTCTTTCTTTTCTTAACTGAAAGAATCTGGACACTTAGCGGCGGAGCTTTATTTTTAAATAAAAAGTTCAACGAGATTAATTAACTTTAAATTGCCGTAGTAGAGACCCAACTTTGCACATCTTTCCCGTCAGCTTAAACAGCTAACTCTGTTATTGGCTTTTTTCTTTTCAGTAACTACGACACTGGCATACTTTCGGGAGAAAGCTGTTTATTTTAAAAACTTACGTTGCCTCTTCATCACTTCGCTCTCTTAACGAGAAGACAATCGGAAGAATTTGAAACTTCCCTTTTTCTACCGCAGATGAGTGCTGAAGTACCGCAAACCGCCTCCCAATATGACTGCACCGTTAAGTAGCGTAAAATCGGCCAGGAAAAAAAAAATTGTTCCTGGGCGAAAAATAACTGCATAATGTTAACTACAACGCAGTTGAAGTACCATTTGGAAAGCGGTGCCAGATGAGGAACTGTGTGAATGAGAAATAGCGGCTAGACGGTTTCGAATGCTGAAAACGGCTGGGACAGCCGCGTGCAGACCCCCTGAGCACACGTACGCTATGTGATCAAAAGAATCCGGACACCCCCAAAAACATACGCTTTTCATATTAGGTGCATAGTGCTGCCAGGTACCCCATATCAGCGACCTCAGTAGTCATCAGACATCGTGAGTGGGCAGAAGGGGGCCGCTCCTCGGAACTCACGGACTCCGAACGTGGTCTGGTGATTGCGTGTCACTTGTGTCAAACGTCTGTACGCGTGATTTCCAGACTCCTAACCATCCCTAGGTCCACTGTTTCCGATGTGATAGTGAAGTGGAGACGTGAAGGGACACGTACTGCACAAAAGCGTACAGTCTGACCTCATCTGTTGGCTGAGACAGACCGCCGACAGTTGAAGAGAGTCGTAATGTGTGATGGGCAGACATCTATCCAGACCATCACACAGGAATTCCAAACTGCATCAGGATCCACTCCAACTACTATGACTTTAGGTGGGAGGTAAGAAAACGTGGATTTCATGGTCGAGCGGCTGCTCAAAAGCCACACATCACGCCGGTAAACGCCCAACGACGCCTAGCTTGGTGTAAGGAGCGTAAACATTGGACGATAGAACAGTGGAAAAACGTTGTGCGGAGTGACAAATCGCGGTACATAAGGTGGCGATCCGATGGCAGTGTGTGGGTATGGCGAATGCCCGGTGAACACCATCTGTCAGCGTGTGTAGTGCCAACAGTAGAATTTGGAGGCGGTGGTCTTCTGGTGTGGTCGTGTTTTCCGTGGAGGGGGCTTGCACCCCTTGTTGTTTTGCGTGGTGCTATCACAGCACAGGCCTACATTGATGTTTTAGGGTGCTTCTTGCTTCCCACTGTTGAAGAGCAAATCGGGGATGGCAGTTGCATCTTTCAACACGATCGAGCACCTGTTCATAATGCACGGCGTATGGCGGAGTGGTTACACGACAATAACATCCCTATGATGGACTGACCTGCAAAGAGTCCTGACCTGAATCCTATAGAAAACCTTTGGGGTGTTTGGGAACACGGACTTCGTGCCACGTCTCGCCAACCAACATCTATACCTGGCCTCTGTGCAGCAATCCGTGAAGAATGAGCTGCCATTCTCCAAGAAACGATCCAGCACCTGATTGAACTATCCCTGCGAGAGTGTAAGCTGTCATCAAGTCTAAGGGTAGGCCAACACCATATTGAATTCCATTTTACCGATTTAGGGCGCCACGAACTTGTAAGTCATTTTCATCTAGGTGTCCGGATACTTTTGACCCATAGTGTACATAAACGCCGTATCCAATTGAGCCCGTAGGCAAAAGATATCACGGTGCCCAGTCGGCGCCATATGCTATCCACCATCTGCCTGCGAAGACTGTGTTTTAATTAGCTAATCACTAATATCTGATTACATTGAAATGTTTCACCTGAGCAATTAATGCTTTTGGAATATTCAATTTCCATTCGACAGAAATTTGAAATATAGTAATATACAGACTTGGAAATATTTAGCATTGTCGGTTAGAATAGTTGTGCACAATGTGTATGCAGCTCTAAGAGATCCTGTTTAATGGCAAATGGAGTCAAATGGTGTCGCATTCGATGAACACGCGATCTAGTGTAAGAGGACATCAGTGATTCATATGGTAGAGGGTGGTACTCTGTAAAAAAGCAGTGAGCTCTGTGCGGTATCAGTGAGTGCTTACGTGGCTTTAGAAGAGACAGGAAACAGACACCATTAATGACAGTGCGTTTGGTGTACATGAACCACGACTGTTAAAATTCCACGACATGAAAAAGAAAAATCGGCGCTTACAAGAAAATGGGACACTCTGATCGTCAAATCGCCAAATCACCAACTAGTTGAACCGTTCAAGTTTAGACACTGATAATTTGGTTACGTTTGACGCACGATATGGGCAGAACGGAAAATATGGGCTAAGTGGAAAGTTATCTGAGGCATCGAAACGGTTACTTTCGTGCAAAGCAGGGGCCACAATCCGTTATCATTCTCAACCTGTTGCTGTCATAGCTGACATGCACGACAAATTTTGATAAAAGACAGCAATCTTGTTTTTCAATAAACGGCTGCAGAAACACCGCGACATAAACGTGCTAGATTTAAGTTTGCTGAAAAACATACAACATGGACTTCAGACTGTGATCTTCAGTGATGAGAATTAGTTAACTTATTTGGGCCGGATGGAATTCAATATTATTTGCATAGCTTGAGAACAGAGCAGCAGGTAAGAACAAGTAGAAATTTTCGTGGTGGAAGTGCTATGATTAGAGCAGCTTTCTACGCTAAATGGTATATCACATATTGCTTGCCTAAACACTAGAGTGAACAGTAACGTATAAACCGAGGTGCTAGAGACAAGAGTTGATCAGAATGTTTGAGGACCTAATGGACGAAAGTCTAATGTTTCAGTAAGATAATGCATCTATGCATGTTTCTGCTACAAACCAAAAAAGGTGGTTTGAAGAAAGCTATCGATGTCTTGACTTGGCCTGCACGTATCCTGGATTTGAACCCCGTAGGAAACATTTGGGGAATACCTGCAAAGCCGGCCGCGGTGGTCCAGCGGTTCTAGGCGTTCAGTCCGGAATCGCGCAGCTGCTACGGTCGCAGGTTCGAACCCTGCCTCGGGCATGGATGTGTGTGATGTCCTTAGGTTAGTTAGGTTTAAGGAGTTCGAGGTTCTAGGGGACTGATGACCTCAGATGTTAAGTCCCATAGTGCTCAGAGCCATTTGAACCAATACGTGCAAGACGTGTTTATCGTAATGAAACCTAATATGAGGCCGTATGTGAGCTGAAAGGAGCTATACGAGAAGAGTGGATTACAATTTCGCTGCAAGAATTTAAAATACTACTTTAGTAGTAGGGTCGTATTCAGATTGTGATGAATGCTTCTGTTTTTCAGAATAGAGTTTGATAAAACGATGTTTGAGACCTGAAATGGGTATTTTTTGTCTCTGCGTAGAGTATATCCTCCATTGGCATTCCGTTTAATGTTGCGAAAAAAATTATTATGGGAAAAGCATATTTTTGCCAAGAGTTGCACTGTTTTAATTACATTCCTTACCGGTGTCGATTGTTCCAATCGCCTTCAAGGAGAGAAACATGTAAATGAATGGATCACCCATACATTTCCGTCGTATGTGGACCATACAAATGTAGACAATACAAATTTGTCATAATAGTCCGTCTTAACACACTCCTTATAAACACACTGAGCCGTGGCATAATTGCAGCAGTGCATACGTGGTGATGTTATCGTTCCCAATTGCACACTGTTGTAATTGTGCCAAGGCATAGTGTTTTTATATGGTTTGTTTTAAGACAGACTATTATGGCAATTTTATATGTTCTACATTTGCATGGCTCGTGTATGGCGGAAATGTGTTGTTGATCCATTGATGTACCATGTTTTTCTCCTTGAAGATTTTAAGTCAAAACTGGTCGAGAATAAACATAAAATTGTACGTCTGATGGCACATATATGCTTTCCGAAATTTTGTCATAACTGTAGGCAATCCCTAACGAAAAGGCGTAAATGATATTTAGTTCCTGTATTCATTCCAGATACAAGCTCACCGCGCAGTAATTTTAATAATCACTTAAAAGAGCACAATGGGCTCTTGGGAGCACTGTAGTCGATAAATGGCAATTAAATCTGCGTAACAACGCGGATTGTTCATCGTATGTACAAGGAATAGTGTAAGTTTTCTGTGCGTTTGCTCTACTGTATCTGTGTGACTACTTGCTGTAATTTTATTATCGTTGGTGGCTCTATGAAGCCATTAGTTGTAACTGTATGAAACTTTTATATCGAGAGTCTCTATATGTGCCAGGTAGTTATAATTAAATTGCAGCTTCTCACAGAGGTCCAATGTGGGCTGTAATTATCGTATGGCAGCGAACCTTGGCAGACATTCAAATGCGTTAATGCGGAACCTGTTTTCGCTCGAAAAAAATATGTACAATTTTGGCCACCAGGTGCAAATCAGACGCTGTGAATGCAAAAAAGACGTTTAGAAATGTTATCATGCAATGAATTAGGAATGGGACGTGGGCAGAAAAGGTCAAACAAACTAGAAAGGCGTAATGTAATTTCAACATTAACCACCGCTTACGCAAGTTGTTAAATATGAGCACTGGAGCCCGCCCGGTTAACCGTTCGGTCTAGTGCATCGCTTCCGGATCGGGAAGGGGCCCCTGGTCCTCGGCACGAATCCTCTTGACGGACTTGGGACGAGGTCCGGTGAGCCGGCCAGGCTAAGGATGGTTTTTAGGCGTTTTTGCATCTGCCTCGGCGAATGCGGGCTGGTTCCCCTTATTCTGCCTCAGCTACACTATGTCGACGATTGCTGCGCAAACCAGTTCTCCTCGTACGCGTACACTATCATTACTCTACCACGCACACATAGGGGTTACACTCGTCTGGTATGAGGCGTTCCCAAGGGGGGGGGGGGGGTCGTCGGGGGTTGTGGACCTCTGCGGCTGCGGCGGGGACGGAGCCTCTCCGTCGTTTCTAGGCCCCCGGTTAACATACAGTACAATAGAATGGGCACTGGAGATGACGAAGCGCCAGATTTGCACCCAGGGGCCAAAACTGGAAATAATTTTTTCCAGCAAAAATCGGTAGCGTATCTACCAAGTTTAGCTGCCATATGACAATTACAGCCCACACTGGACCTTCCTGAGTAGCTGCACTTCAATTATAACCTGCTAGGTGTGCTTGCTGTGTAGGTGTAAAAAATTTTGTGCGTATTTGGACGTCTGATGCAAAACTTTTGTACAACCCTTTTAATTGTACAACATCTCTCTCTCTCTCTCTCTCTCTCTCTCTCTCTCTCTCTCTCTCTCTCTCTCTCTCTCTGTGTGTGTGTGTGTGTGTGTGTGTGTGTGTGTGTGTGTGTGAGAGAGAGAGAGAGAGAGAGAGAGAGAGAGAGAGAGAGACTCTTCCTGAATGTAATCTAAATCTGTGCTACATGAATAGTCATTCTTCCCTAAATCCACCAAACAGTATCTGAACCTGTCCTAACAATGACATGACTTATCTGTGCAACAATGGAAACGTATCTCTACTAAGCAATGCAACCAAAGACGTATGAAACATAATAACCTGAAAGAAACATTCGCTTTTGACATTACGTAAATAAAGCATGAGAAGCGTAATGCAAGTAGGCCAAGTGCCAGCAGGTCATAAATTAGTAGTCGAATGACGCGAACTGCGACGCATGTCCGAACAATTTTACATTTGAAACTTGTGAGTAGGCAAGCGGGATATGAACACTCAGTGACGATAATCTGAAAACTGTTGTAACTCATCTGTGTATTAACCACATTATAGTACGTGAACATATATACCGAACTAACGATTGTTTTGGACAGGAGCAGAAAATTGGGATATAGAAAACAAATAACTTTTCTTTAAAAGAAAAGGATAAAGAGTGATGTGATCACTTACTGAGTTTATGCATGTCATGAAGTGCTGGAACCAACGGTGCCCTAATAATTAAAGCATAAATTAAAGTACTGATTAGCCAACACGAAAATGATACCTAATGCAACATTCCGTTTCCTGCAGTGCCGGCGCACGCGAATGCGTAACCAGGTACTACCTCATTTAATGTGTTCCAAGCTGAAGCAACAGCATGCCATCACGTCAACACGCCCAAGTCAACACATCCGATGATTCAACCAACTCTCAACGGAGAAGTGCCCGCGAACGCGGAATTGACTATTCGTCAAGGGCGCCCATACTCAGTAGCAAAGTGGACAACCTGTGTCGGAGAACATCTGTGTGTACCACTGCAGATGGTGACCCGCGATAGAAAGGGCCATTGCCCCTACCCTACCCTAATCCGCACCGTTCCACTGCAGCGCAGTGATTACCTCTGAGGGGTAAAATTAAGTTTTCTGAGGAGCAGAAGGAAAAGGATTCGAACCTATTTAGACCACGAAAGTACATTTATTTTTAAAATGATTTTTTACTGTTATCACTGTTTCGTTTTATTGTAAAACTGGTAATAGAAGTTTCGAATAATTACATTTATTTTTAAAAATCTAGCATTGACCTGAGTCGAAATGTGCAAAATGTTACAGCGTGTGAAATGAAAGTTTCTTACAGTTTCTGCTAGGTCGTAAATTAATCAATCAGGCTAGTGATTCACAAACAATAAGTACAGTGCAAGCATTTTAACTTGGTTGATTGTAATTGAAGGTACAAGGTGTGGGTGTAGCAAGTGTCACTAGGGAGAGGAGTGCTGCAGAAGAAGCGTATTTTGTGGCAAGTGTCTATCCTCGGTGTGGATAGTTAGCTTGCTTGTCTGTCAAGGAATTATATGTAGGTAGCACTTGCGATGCACTGACAATTGCATCATCTGTCTTAGGAAACGGTTTTAGAAATACGCGTTAGTAATTGACTCATTGGCTCAGTAGTTCGTGGCGTAATAACACTCACAAAAACTAAAATCTTCTAAAGAGAAGCTAGGCGATAATGTTGATGGTGGCGAGGAAAATTAGAGGGGGGGATAGTGTGCTAGTTAACATTCCTTTGCACTCAGAGGTAATGGCCTCAGAAAGGCTGGAAATCACGGCTCTAGCGAGACTGCTGTCTGCGGTACAGTCGATTAAGGTGATGCCGAAAGAAAGAATGGTAGTTAGAGAAGACTGTTCAGCTAATGGCAGAATGAATTGGTGCCTGACGCGGTTGCTGGGCACATGTCGATAGGACACGAAATCAAGTTGATGTGGTGGAGGAGGGGTAACAATGTTCTGCGGGGAGGGGAGGAGCGCATTATCTGGCAAAGACGAGTGCTGTTTGCTCGCCATCAGATAAGCGCGCCAAATTAACTGGCCGTTAATCGGCTCGCTTTGTGGGCGCCTGCCGCTTAGGCAGCCCGCCGTGTTTGTTGTCGCAGCAGCGCCGCGGCGCGCCTCTGCGGTCATCGTTTGCGTCCGGGCGGTCGGCCGCCGACGGCTCGACTGCCGGCTGCCCGCCTACGCGGGCCGAGCATTGAACCCTGTGGGCTTGTCCGACGCGCCACCGCGCCTCTTCATTTCGGCCGTGCTTGTATTGCGCCCTGTCGGCAGCACGGTTCATGTTGCACGCCACAACCACGCTTTCGCAAGCCTGAAGGGCCGCGTACAAGTTCAGTATTATTGTTTAGTAATACTGTGCAATATTATGGTGCACTTTACGATTTACTATTCACTGGTGCCTCTTCAGGGAGATAAGTTATCTGATTAGAACTGTTTGGACACTCCTATTTAATGGCAAATTGCCCACTAGATGTCACCAGAGGCTGATCTGCCAGTATAAAAGGAGGCAGAGAGTCCAGTGTCGTCAGTAGAGAAGCCGTAACAGCAAAACAGGTCAGTCAGGAAAGCTCCGTGACTTCGAACGTCGAATAGTCACTGGTTGTCACTGTAGTAACCAATACATCAAGACCAAACCTGACCAAGTCGTCCGGTGGTGCTGCGGCTGGGCTGTGGAAACGTGAAGAAACAACCGCAAAGTAATAAAGACCTGGCAGACCTCGTGTATTAACAGACAGCAACCGTCGAGCGTTGTGGAGGGGGGGGGGGGGGGGGGGGTTGTACCAAATCACCATGAACAGCGGAAGAAATAGCTCGTGAGTTTCTTTAGACATAGGTTCGAGTTATCGAGTAGTTGTACTTTGCTATGTAGCGCGCGCGTCCGCATCATCGTATTTTATACGTTTCTGTCTGGCACATAAATAGCTAACATATACACTGTGTGATAAAAAGTATCCGGACAATAACAGAAACATAAGTTTTTCGTATTGGGTGCATTGTGCTGCCATATCAGTGACCTCAGTTTGCATTTGACGTCGTGAGAGAGCAGAATGGGACGCTCCGCGAAACTCACGGAGTACGAACGTTGTCAGTTCGTTGGGTGTCACTTGTGTCGTACGTCTGTACGCAAGATTTGCACACTGCTAAATATCCCTAGCTCCACGGTTTCCAATGCGATAGTGAAGTGGAAACGTGAAGGGACACGTACAGCGCAAAAGCTTACACGCCGATCTCGTCCGTTGACTGACAGAGACCGCCGACAGTTGAAGAGGGTCGTATTGCGTAATAGGTAGACATATATCCAGACCATCACACAGGAATTCCACACTGTATCAGGATCCACTGCCGGTACTATGACAGCTAGGCGGATGGTGAGAAAACTTGGATTTCTTGGTCGAGCGGCTGATCATAAGTCACAAATCGCGCCGGTAAATGCCAAACGACGCCTCGCTTAGTGTAAGGAGCGTAAACATGGGACGACTGAACAGTGGAAAAACATAGTGTAGAGTGACAAATCACAGTACATAAGGTGGCGATCCGATTGCAGGGTGTGGGTATGGCGAATGCCCGGTGAACGTCATCTGCCAGCGTGTGTTATGCGATCAGTAAAATTCGGAGGCGGTGGTGTTATGGTGTGGTCTGTTTTTCATGGAGGGGGCTTGCACTCCTTGTTGTTTTGCGTGGCACTATCACAGCGCAAACCTACATTGATGTTTCAAGCACCTTCTTGCTTCCCACTGTTGAAGAGCTATTCGGGGAGGGTGATTTCAACAGTGTCGATCACCTATTCATAATGCACGGCCTGTGGCGGAGGGGTTACACGACAGTAACATCTCTGTAATGGACTGGCCTGCACAGAGCCCTGACCTGAATTCCATACAAAACTTTTGGGATGTTTTGGAACGCCGACTTCGAGCGAGGCCTCACCGATCGACATCGATACCTCACTTCAGTGCAGCACTTCGTGCACAATGGGCTGTCATTCCTCAGGAAACCCTCCAGCATCTGATTGAACGTATGCCTGCGGTGGAAGCTGTCATCAAGGTGAGTGTGGGCCAACACCATATTGATTTCCAGCATTACCGACGGAGGGCGCCACAAACTTGTAAGCCATTTTCATCCAGGTGCCCGGATGCTTTTGATGACAGTGTGTGCTCTACGAGAAAAGTCGCGGCCATTCTAGTGATCTCGATGCGTTATTCTGTATGAGATTTGTTCGCGAGAAGTCACGGATATTATTCAGAGAACCTTCGACACGTAGCGTTATAAATACGGACTATTCGCCGAATAGGAACATAGTTTACATTCAGAAGCAGAAATATTAAGACTGAAGAATGTATAAGGAATTGACCATTTTTCCAAGAAAAATACGAGCACAGAAAATCATTTAAGGAAGAGAACAACAATTGTAACTTTTTTATATCATAAGATGGCATTGTCTATGTGTATAATAAATTTAAATAAAACTTCCGTACACTTGGCATGTTAACTGATTATTTTTTATTACGATAAAAGGAAAGGTAGCTCAAGGTATCTTTAGCGCCCCCCCCCCCTCCTCCCCCCCCCCCCCTCCTTGAGGTTTTTCTATATCCGCCACTGTTGTAGGGAGATAAAAAGAATCGGGCACAGTGATGGAAGAGCTGTCATAAACCACGCTTTTCTGTAGTCAGTGCTAAAAAGCGCTTGAGGTGGTGTATAGAGCAAAAACACCTGGCAGTGGATGACTGGAAAGGAGTGAATTGGAGTGAAAAATCACGCTGTACCCTGTGACACTCCGATGGAAGCTTTTGGGCTGGGCGAAAATTTTCCCTGGATCACTAGGTCTTAAACCATAGATGATACAGAACAAGCACCCCAGTATCTGTGCCGTTCCAAGGTTTTAAACCATAATCTGAGTCACATGGTGGAGGGCAATGAGATCAAATAGTTTTTGTTTTTCTCTTTAGTAACTCAAATTGAGAATTGATTTTAACAAGTGAACGACTTATTATACATACAATTGTAAAGTTAACTTCTCCGAAACACCCCGTATTAATGCGATCCTTACCGTTTTTGAATTTGGCTAGGTGGAGTTGGAAGGAACAAACAGTTTGAAACGTTTTATTGGCAGTTTTTTGTTTTGTTTTTACAAATGACAGAATTACAGTAATTCAGTGAATTCATGTATTTGTTTTACGGCAGATTATGTAGTTAAAGGCTTGCAGACAAGTGAAAGACAAAATGTCATTTTTGCAGGAAGCGTTTAGTTCTCTAACGGTTCCTCAACAATGTTTTATTCTGCATTAATAATAATAATAATGTCGTGTGACTAGGGCCTCCCGTCGGGTAGACCGTTCGCCTAGTGCAAGTCTTTCCATTTGACGCCACTTCGGCGACTTGCGCGTCGATGGGGATGAAAATATGATGATGATGATAACACAACACCCAGTCTCTGAACGGAGAAAATCTCCGACCCAGCCGGGAATCGAACCCGGGCCCTTAGGATTGACATTCTGTCACGCTGACCACTCAGCTACCGGGGGCGGACTATTTTGCATTCATAACAAATGAGACCCATTATTACCCACATCATGTTGTTAACACAAAATAAGAGATTATGTTTTAAGCCTTTTACTTGTCCAATAGCCAAACATTATCAAGATAATAATGGTAATATAATAGAAAACTTTGATTATAGAGAAGACGTACAGTGACGTAGATATTAGCATTCAGTCATCTCAAAATCTTAGTCATAGAGATTTATATCTGAGGACCAACGTATTGTTAGCGGTAGACATATAATGACTCTTATCGTACAGTTCTCCTTCGCTTCAGTCTTTAAATTCACTGACTTAATCTGCATAAATTTGTTCGCAATTCTTTTTATTTTTCTAAAATATCTTCACCTGTACAACGAAATATTTCTTCAATTTGCGTATCTTTCTGTGCTACCAAACGCTGCGCTTCACCTTTGTAATAAAGAAACTACTGCAATTAAAACAAATTGAAGAGCGTTACACAAATACCCTGGAATGGATACCGCCACCAGTCAGATGATAGATATATTGGTTTCAGTTAATTCAAGGTCCAAGTTTTAAGCACCACACTGAAGCAGAACTGTACCAACAAACTTTCAGAATTGATGTTGTGGCCCAAAACAAGGGGAAAAAAAGTCCAGCAAACATGCGTTGTAAAATCTATACCTTAATAGCTGTGAGCATTTGTCCTCCTTCGCTACAATGAGACACGTCTTTTCTACTGAACCAGTGGCCATAGCTCTATGCGTGTTAGAACCCTGTTTAGGAGACTTTTTTTTCTCGGTTTGGTCCGTACTACCACATCTGTAAGTTTGGGGTAAAGTTCTGCTTCACTCCGTATACCGCAGACAACTGCATCTCTAGCGTCCTAATTCGGCTCTGGCCTTGCTTCCAGCAACAGGGCCTACCCTGTCCCCCCCCCCCCTCCCCCTGTGCTTTGGGGGTGGCGACTTCCCGACATGTGGGGCGCAGCCGCAGCCGCACGAAGGTGGGGCGTGCAGGCCCTCCTATAAATAAAGCCCGCAGCCACTTCCTCTTCACCTCTGCCTCCACCTCCACCACCACACCCGCCCCACCACCTACACAGTCAGTTGCTTGAGCAACTGTCTCTCTCTCTCTCTCTCTTACAGCGAGCCAACGTCAGCTAAATAAGTGCAGAGGCTTTGTTTATTGAAGCGTATCAGTATAGCTCATGAGGGAAAACGTATTGGCTGCGATAGGCCACGTTCGAGTCCGGATCTCGCAGATGGAAGTCGGAATGCATGGAACAGGGGTCTCTAAACTTTTTAGTCCGCGGGCCATATTGACTCCTCCACGAAGTCATAAGGGCCAAGATCTACATCTACATGACTACTCTGCAATTCACATTTAAGTGCTTGGCAGAGGGTTCATCGAACCACAATCATACTATCTCTCTACTATTGCACTCCCGAACAGCGAGCGGGAAAAACGAACACCTAAACCTTTCTGTTCGAGCTCTGATTTCTCTTATTTTATTTTGATGATCATTCCTACCTATGTAGTTTGGGCTCAACAAAATATTTTCGCATTCGGAAGAGAAAGTTGGTGACTGAAATTTCGTAAAAAGGTCTCGCCGCGACGAAAAACGTCTATGCTGTAATGACTTCCATCCCAAGTCGTGTATCATATCTGCCACACTCTCTCCCATACCTAGTGGGATTAAAGCACCCTAGCACTCCATGATCACCGTAATGTAAGGCTAAAGGAAAGATGAAATCGCAAAAATGTAAGGTTGTGGGAACAGATAGCACTGAAACGAACTACGATTTTTATTTAATTACATAATTTTGATTGGTAGACGTGATGATGATGATGATGAGTCCCATACTCCGTTTACCGAGCGTAGGGGAGCGACGCGGGAGACCCGCGCCGCCATACTAGGCAAGGTCCTAGTGGAGGTGGTTTGCCATTGCCTTCCTCCGACCGTAATGGGGATGATTGATGATGATGATGAAGACGACACAAACACCCAGTCATCACGAGGCAGGTGAAAAATCCCTGACCCCGCCGGGAATCGAACCCGGGACCCCGTGCTCGGGAAGCGAGAACGCTACCGCGAGACCACGAGCGTACCTAACCGAAATTCTGGCGTATTTTATTCTGGCGTATTTCACCGACAAAAAAGTATGTCACTGCACATTCTTCCCGAAAGCGCCCTGCAAAGTTAACGAAATCTCAAAATCATTGTTAGCAACAATACTACTGCAGGACGTAACAGAGGTAGAGTATGTCAACCCATTGTTATTTCAAGCGGTGCAACAAAAAGTCTAGTTATGTAGTCTTGTAGCGAGTAGCAGAGCCAATGTCGCGGTGTATTGGTCGCGATAGGCCTCGAAACTCAATTTTTGGCAGTATAGGTACCACCTCAAATATTTGGCCGGATACCGGGGATGTCCGGCCAGCTAACGCGGGCCGGTTTCGGCCCGAGGGCCGAAGTTTGGAGACCCCTGGCATAGAACCGCGGCGGGGTACACCTTCCAGTACCCCATCTGGTGGATGAGAGTGTCAGCACTGCCAAGAGACACATCCAGTTGACCAGCGAGATGTTGTGATCGGTCCATCACCTCGAATGAGGCAGAGGTCACAGCTGTGTGTGGCCGGCCGGCATACGGGAGATGAGACAGGTTCGCACGACGTTGCTGCGATGATAATGCCTCGCCCAATGACTCACCCCGCTTTTGTTCACTGCCAGGTCTCCGTAGACATTCTGTAAGCGTCTAGGGATACTTCTGACGCTCTCGTTTTTCACCAAAACAAACTCAGTGACTGCTCTCTGCTTGGAACGCACCTCCGTTACAGACGCCAGTTTGAAGACTACGTACAAAGCCGCCACCTATCGGAACTTCATGAAACGATAGTGATTGAGGCTGGAATATTTCACGATGTACCACAAGAAATTCTGTGTTGTTTTAACCGAAATTGACCGCGAGAAAAAAAGATGGGTTGCATTACTTACTGAACGTCACTCGTAGAACATTCGGTCAAACCCACCTTCAACGAGAAACAGATTCGTGCTATTTTAAAAAGATTATTATTATTATTAGTAGTAGTAGTATTGTAGTACAATACATCAGTGCATCGCGTAATTTTCAAGAAATTGCAGTTTAGGTAAAAACATCGCCTGAAAAGCTTTTGGCCAAAACTTAGAAGAGTACCTGTGTAAGGCAACTCATAATTTTTGCTTTATAAAATCTAAACTTGCACTGACCATTACCAGTACTTCACTTATCTGTAAAACTGTTAATGATGGTCTGCTGAGAAAAGACATGCTAGCTTGTAAGTGGAGGGAATGCTTCATATTTCTGTCGTTTCCATCTACACCCAGGAAAGTCACTCTTTATGTAGTTTTTTTTTTCTTCTTAGAGGAGCATCTTTAACCTTTTGTCGTGGCTTCCCTCAAATTCATAGGTTTTCTGGATCTGCTTGCAGACACGAACCGTGTCAGATGTTGTTGCTGGCAGCAGGTGTGGCCAACTTCTGAATGGTCTCCTTATGCTGCTGATTATACATTTAAGGAGACTGAAGATCTGAGGTCATTGGTCCCTTATTCGCTCCCCCCCCCCAAGACGGACTTTGTATACCCCATCTGTCTGCGGCTAGAGAGAATTTTATGTACAGGTGTAAGAAAGTTTTCTAAATGTTTGTGCAGCATGTATATGATTCAGGACGTACGTACCAGTTACGTTTTCGCCCAGTGGGATGGGGAAAACCACCTAAAAAAACCACAAACCGCACACCTTCGTTAATTCGAACTGTGTCCGGTGCGCCTCTCGATCTCGTAAGCGGGTGTTTTAACGCGCAATGCTAAGTGGGCGGACGTCGTCTTTTTCCTGGCTGGAATGCTTTGTGCAGCCTGTCATGTCATTGACTAATAAACTTCGGCTAACCCTGAAGCACGCAGCTGGAAGGTATCCCTTGTTAACCTGAAGCTGTAATATTTTAGAAGGTAGCTGAAAGGCTAGGAAACTAGTTTATGTAGACGTATAAATGCCTTTAGTAGTGTGGTTGTTAGAGGGGGGGGGGGGGGGTTCGTGGCCCACATGAACTCACCCACTGGATCTGCGCCTGGCTCTCTGCTTCTATTGACCTCTGGGGGAGGTCTAAATTTAATTCTTGTCCCGTCCCTCCTCCTCGTGCTCCCTGCCCCTTCTCTCCGCGCCCTCACTGCTGCTCCTTATCCAATCCTCCCCCTGCTCTGTCGAGGCGGAGTGTCGTGTGTCAGTAGGGTTGCGAGTGGCAGGAAGTGAAAGACAATAAGCTGTCGTCCCTGCAGGCGACCCTCCGGCCACAGCACGCTTCCTTCAAACCTATCCGTACAGCCCTAGTAACATGAGTCGCCTGCGTAAAGCCATTTCGCTCCTGACATTCACTTTTTGTTTGCAATGGTACGACCAACTAGTTGACAGACATGATGATGTTGGTGTATGAGCTTCAGTGAGTCGTATTTCAGCACAGAGATATTCTAAGTAAGGGTCTGACATATTGGACCTGTTGACAAGAACTGTTCCGCTTCTACAGTTCTTACCTATCATACTTCCATTACCAAATTTCCTTGTTGCCTTAGAAAGTATCCTACGAACTGCTCCCTTCCTTCAGTGGAGTTGTACCATGAATCTCTTCTCTCCCCAGTCCATTTCATTACCTATTCGATCTGTCCACCCAACTTTCCACTTCCTTCTGTAACGCCGTGTTTCAAAACATTCTACTCATTTCTTGTCTGAAATATATTTAGCTCTCTAATGTACCTATCCGATTGAAGGGTGTGACGTCCAAATCGTAGAACGACAGTTTGGTGTTTCCTGATGACATCACTTTTCTGAGTATTTTACCTGGGTAATATTTTGCCCAAGAGAATGCCCTATCGTTAAGTCATACATTAGCGCTGAAACCCCTTTGGCAACACAACGACTGTACTTCCCCCTTGCTTTCTGTCGTTCCCAGTACGAATATAGAAAGGCCACTTTACGCAGTGTTAAAAGGAGGCATGCAAGCCCCCCGCACCGCGGCTAGGTCGGTGATTCGTTGGAGACGGATCGGTCTATCGTAATTATCTCATTCCTTTAATTTATTGATTTTGTACAATGCTGATTTGCTAGCTCTGTAAGAAGCTGATTCTAATATGCATAATAAGCGTTGTAGCTTCCCAGTCATTACGGAACACATTGCATTGTTTATCGACTCAATTATTCTTTGCCCAAAACTTTCAAATTATATTTAAATTCAAGAAAGTCCCGTGCAGCACAATTCCTAATGAATGCTTCACACAGAAAGTTCACGCATACTGCAGACATGACGTGAATGACTGAACTGAGCACAATCTCTAGGGACGAAAGTTTCTGCCCGTAATCTCGAAAACACGTACACATCGCGTCTGCACGTCATGAACGCTGCCGACCAACTGCATTTAGCTCAAATATTACGCTTAGCGTGCACACAAAGCCAACGACGTGTTACTACAGAGTGCCAGCAGGCAAAGATTGCTGTTGGTGCCGCGTACAGTTTATCAGCTTAACAGGCTGTAGTTCGCACAACTATCCATACACGACGACCCAATATGCGAGGGAAAAGCTGAAAGCTTAAGAAAAATTCCAAAAACTAGTAAATAGCTGAGATGTTCGAAAATATTCAATCGTCGTAGTGCATAACATGCACGCATACAAGACAAGTGGAGAAGCACCACGTAGACTCGAAAACGATAAGCTGAAGCAAAACTGGAACTTTCCAGCAGATTTAACTGTACGCCGCACCGGGGCTCGACCCAGGGACTGTGTCTTTCGGTGGCAGTGCTTTTGCCCACAGAGTTATCCACCAGCTTTACTTCCGCCAGCAACTCTCTTCCAACATCCTGCCGGCCGCGGTGGTCTAGCGGTTCTAGGCGCTCAGTCCGGAACCGCGCGACTGCTACGGTCGCAGGTTCGAATCCTGCCTCGGGCATGGATGTGTGTGATGTCCTTAGGTTAGTTAGGTTTAAGTAGTTCTAAGTTCTAGGGGACTGATGACCACAGATGTTAAGTCCCATAGTGCTCAGAGCCATTTGAACCATTTTCCAACATCCTGGACATAATTCATTCTGAAGCAGAACTGTCTGATGCGGCCAGTACAAAGTAACAGACTAAATCACCTACGAAGCGGACGGGTGACCAACGAAGTAGAAACCGTAAACAGAACATGCGTTTACACCTCGTTCAAACGCTTTCAGCAAACAACTAGGTGCACACGTCCGGCATAAGCAATTAAAGAATCACCGCCACCAGTCATAATTACACACTTTGTTTCGATAGTCCTCGGCCGTCTTCATGCAGTTACATATTTGTCGTTCTGTTTTCGACGGTATTTTCAATGTTAGAGATGATTCTGGCGGAAGAATTATGTAGCACAGGACAGCTGTAGCATTCACATTCTTAGGATATAATAAATATGGTACTCCATTGGGCAAGACGGCCGAGAGGGATTAACGCATGTTAGCAAATTGAAATGTGAAAATCTGTCGAACTCCTCAATCTCTTCACCTAAGATCAGCTACCATACTGTGGATAAAATGGCACGAGCCTACCCGGCGGGGGGCAGTCGCACCTGCCTGCCCCTCCCCCTCCCCCTCTACACACACACACACACACACACACACACACACACACACACACACACACACACACACACGGAAAAGAAAATGATCTTGACAAATTCGAGCATGCTGGATATCAGTTCAGTTTCAACAAAGCTGGAAAAAAATGTGAATTGATTAGCAAGTGCACCGAGGAACATTTATTGTGAAATCTCAGAACTATTTCGCCATTCATCGTGTAACTGATCTCCCACCTCTCCTACTTCAGATCCTGTGGAAGCTATTGGAATCGTGCGTTCTCACTTTACTGAAGCGCCAGAGAAACTGGTACAAGCATGCGTGTTCAAATACAAAGCTATGTAAACAGGCAGAATACGGCGCTGCGGTCGGGGCAACGCCTATAGAAGACAAAAAGCGTCTGGCGCAGTTGTTGGATCCGTAATTACTGCTGCAATGGCAGGTTATCAAGATTTAAGTGAGTATGAATGTGGTGTTATAGTCGGCGCACGGGCGGAGGGACACAGCATCTCCAAGATAGCGATGAAGTGGGGATTTTCCCGTACGATCATTTCACGGGTGTACCGTGAATGTCAGAATCCGGTAAAACATCATCTCCGACATCGCTGAGGCCGGAAAAAGGTCCTGCAAGAACGGGACCAACGACGATTGAAGAGAATCGTTCAACGTGACAGAAGTGCAACCCTTCAGCAAATTCCTGCAGGTTTCAGTGCTGGGCCATCAGCAATTGTCAGCGTGAAAACTATTCAACGAAACATCATCGATATGGGCTTTTGACGCCGAAGGCCTACTCGTGTACCCTTGATGACTGCATGACACAAAGATTAACGCCTCGCGTAAGCCTGTCAATGCCGACACTGGACTGTTGACGTCTGGAAACATGTTGCCTGGTCGGACGAGCCTCGTTCCAAATTGTGTCGAACGGATGGATGTGTATGGGTATGGGGACAACCTTATGAATCCATGGACCCTGGGGACTGTTCAAACTGGTGGAGGCTCTGTAACGATGTGGGACGTGTGCAGCTGGAGTGATATGGGACCTCTGATACGTGTAGATCCAATTCTGAAGGGTAACATGTACCTAAGCATCCTGTCTGATCGCCTTCATCGATTCTTGTCCATTGTACATTCCGACTTATTTGGAAAATTCCAACAGGACAATGCGACACATCACACGTCCAGAATTGCTCAGAATTCTTACAGAGTGGCTCCAGGGACACTCCTCTGAGTCTATACGCTTCCGCTGGCCATCAAAGTCCCCAGACATGAACATTATTGAGCATACCTGTGATACCTTGCAACGTGCTGTTCAGAAGAGGTTTCGTCTCCTCGTACTCTTACGGATTTATGGAGAGCCCTGCAGACTTCATGGTGTCAGTTCCCTCGAGCAGGACTTTAGACATTAGTCGAGTCCGTGCCACGTCCTGTTGCGGCATTCTGCGTGCTCCCGCTGGCCCTAAACGATGTTAGGCTGATGTATCAGTTTGTTTGGCTCTTCAGTGTACTTATGCGCTCTTGAGTTGACTTGTAATGTTAACATGCTGTGTTCTGTTTGCTAAAAACTCTTCGATCCAGCTACACAGTTGGTCTGATATTCCGTAGACTCTTACTTTATCAGGCGACAGTGCGGAACTGTATCGAACGCCTTCCGGAAGTCAAGGAAAATAGCACCTACCTGGGAGCCTGTATCTAATATTTTCTGGGTCTCATGATCAAATAAAGCGCGTTGGGTCTCACACGATCGCTGTTTCCGGAATCCATGTTGATTCCTACAGAGTAGATTCTGGGTTTCCAAAAACGACATGATACTCGAGCAAAAAACATGTTCTAAAATTCTACAACAGATCGACGTCAGAGATATAGGTCTATAGTTTTGCGCATCTGCTCGACGACCCTTCTTGAAGACTGGGACTACCTGTGCTCTTTTCCAATCATTTGGAACCACCCGTTCCTCTAGAGACTTGCGGTACATGGCTGTTAGAAGGGGGGCAAGTTCTTTCGCATACTCTGTGTAGAATCGAATTGGTATTCCGTCAGGTCCAGTGGACTTTCCTCTGTTGAGTGATTCCAGTTGCTTTTCTATTCCTGGGACACTTATTTCGATGTCAGCCATTTGTGCGAGGATTTAGAGAAGGAACTGCAGTGCGGTCTTCCTCTGTGAAACAGCTTTGGAAAAAGGTGTTTAGTATTTCAGCTTTACGCGTGTCATCCTCTGTTTCAGTGCCATCATCATCCCTGAGTGTCTGGATATGCTGTTTCGAGCCACTTACTGATTTAACGTAAGACCATAACTTCGTAGGATTTTCTGTCAAGTCGGTACATAGAATTTTACTTTCGAATTCACTGAACGCTTCAGGCATAGCCCTCCTTACGCTAACTTTGACATCGTTTAGGTTCTGTTTGTCTGAGAGGTTTTGGCTGCTTTTAAACTTGGAGTGAAGCTCTCTTTGCTCTCGTAGTAGTTTCCTAACTTTGTTGTTGAACCACGGTGGGTTTTTCCCGTCCCTCACAGTTTTACTCGGCACGTACCTGTCTAAAACTGATTTTACAATTGCCTTAAACTTTTTCCATAAACACTCAACATTGTCAGTGTCGGAACAGAACTTATCGTTTTGATCTGTTAGGTAGTCTGAAATCTGCCTTCTATTACTCTTGAAACGTCGCCTTTGAACAATTATACATAACTGTGCTTAAACTGACACACAATATTTTTTAGCGCAACGCAATCTGACTTTTAATAATCCCTGCAAAAGAATGGCCCTGACTAACATTATCCTATACGTTTCACAAATCACTTACCTCACCAAAAATCTTCGTTACTCGAACTATTGCAATACAGCGAGCGCCACTACTGCCAGCTAAATAAGAGATTCAAACTACTGAAGGCACTAACTACTGATAGGCATAGTTAGCAAATGAAAGATTTTGATAGATAACAAACAATGTATTTACCTTAATAGTCATAATATTTATAGCAGTTCATGACATCCAGTCCTACAAATTTCAAAACTCCACCATCTCTCTCCCCACATCCACCACTGCTGTCGGCTCACCTCCAACTGCGCAACGCTACGCGCTGTTCACATCCATCTGCCCAATACTACAATGGCAGACAACAATGCAAACTAGCCAAAGACTGCGCACGGCACAGCCAGTGATTTTTCATACAGAGCGCTATGTGGCGTTACCAATAAGAAAACCTAAACAGCCTACTTACACTCTTGCTAAACAGATAAACCTTCCTCCCTTTTTTATATTCCTATTAACTTCCACATTCAGGGATGCTGCAACGGCCTTATGATCACTGATTCCCCGTTCTGCGCTTACAGAGTCGAAAAGTTCGGATCGGTTTGTTATTAGTAGGTCCAAAATGTTATCACCACGAGTCGGTTTTCTGTTTAATTGCTCGAGGTAATTTTCGGATAGTACACTCAGTATAATGTCACTCGACGCTCTGTTCCTTACCACCCGTCCTAAACATCTGAGTGTCCCAGCCTATATCTGGTAAACTGAAATCTCCACCTAAGACCATAATATGCTGAGAAAATTTATGTGAAATGTATTCCAAATTTTCTCTCAGTTGTTCTGCCACTAATGCTGCTGAGTCGGGAGGTCGGTAAAAGGAGTCAATAATTAACCTAGCTCGGTTGTTGAGTGTAACCTCCACCCATAATATTCACAGGAACTATCCACTTCTACTTCACTACAGGATAAACTACTACTAACAGCGACAAACACGCCACCACCGGTTGCATGCAATCTATCCTTTTTAAACACCGTCTGTGCCTTTGTAAAAATTTCGGCTGAATTTATCTCTGGCTTCAGCCAGCTTTCTGTACCTATAACGATTTCAGCGTCGGTGCTTTCTATCAGCGCTTGAAGTTCCGGTACTTTACCAATGCAGCTTCGACAGTTTACAATACCGATTGCTGCTTGGTCCCCGCATTTCCTGACTTTGCCCCGCACTTAGTGCACTCTAGTGGACACAATCGAAACTAAATCATAGTCCCCTATCCAATACTGTCCTATCTCGGCTGATACATAAACTACGTGCTCGTCCAGTCTCGCTCGCATCACCATCTGTCACTATCCAGCTCTGAGACACATCTCCCACTTAACCGCCTCCAGGGCAGGATCGGTATACGGCGCTACGCCTCAGTGTGATTTCCAGTGAAGCTCCAGAAGAATGACTGCCGGTAAAGCTCCGTATGAAATTTAATTACTCAAATGTTCTCGTTTATGATATTTGCGCGATACGTATGTAGAGGAAGTAAAATATTCTCCGACCCTTCTCGCAACGTATACTCTCGAAATATCAACAAAGAAACCTCAACGTGATGCCCTTCGCCTCTCTTTTAGCGTCTGCCACTGGAATTCGTTGAGTTTCTTTGTAACGCTTTCGCACCGACCAAAAGACCCCGTGACGAAGCGCGTTGCCCTTCGTTGGAGCTTGTCTCTATTACTGTTCATGTAATCTGGTAGGGGTCCCAGACAGATGAGCAATACTAAAAACTCGGCCGAATAGATATTTTTAAGCCTTTTTTATGGATGATTACATTTCCTTAAGATGTTATGAATCTGTGTCTGGTCCAAGCCTTTCCTACTGTCATTCCACTTTAGTTCGGAATTTATTATTATTATTATTATTATTATTATTATTATTATTATTATTTTCGCAGTGATAGGTCACGCGTTAATTACTGCTACATTCATATTGCCTTGACATCGTTTCTCCATTAGCGCTTATAGCCGCCTGTCTTCATAGTTCGCTACACATGCAGAGATTTTGGCAGAGATGGCATTTGCGTGTTATCAAGAACGGAACGTTATGACGCCGGAGCACAGTACGAAGTTCCGTGCGGCACAAATGTGACTCCAGACTGGGCGGCAAACGACCTGTGGACAGTACAAGCGGCCGTCTTACTCCAGGACACAGGCAAGGAGGAAGGAGCACAGGTTACGGACCTTGAGCTCTGTCCACAGCGACGTGACGTCAGTTCTGACGTGGGACCTGAGAGGAGAGTGTTGCAGTGATTCAGACGCTTCCTGCCACTACAGATAGCTGGCAAACGAAGACAGCGTCCTGCGGCATCCAGCTAGCCTCAGTTTACTAAAGCGAACTGTCTTTCCAATAGAACTGAGCATCATATCCGGTTCAGAGATAGACATCGCCAAATTTGGTAAGTTATAAATTGCGTTCTACGGTATTAGCTCTAAATCGGCAGTTCCCAACCTCTGTGCGACCTTACCCCTGAGTGCAGACAGAAATGAACTAGCACCACTCCCCTTCCAACAACAACATTATCGTGTAACTAAATTTTAAAATGAAGAAGAATTTTTATAAAGAAAGATATTTAGTTTTGTTGTCGCTTTATGAAATGTTACCAAACATGCCTGTGCTCCACTCCTCTCCTTAGCGATACTTGCTTCACCCACAACCTGCACCCCATTTGAAATCAACCAACTTATAATATCTGCACTGTACTTGCCCAACGTCACCTTATTCCTGGACTCCATAGTTCTGAAGTGGCAGAAATTGGAAAACTTCAGGCTGCCAGTGCTGTGTGCCTGACCACCACCCATAGTAATAGCAAAAAATCCATGTCAAGGCAGACAAAAATTCGGCACTACAACAGTGTCATGAAACCAACAGCCGTCTACGCAAGCGAGACTCTTGACTCAACAGAAAACACGAACTTGAAAATCTCATATTAGGAGAGAGAAAGATCATTGGAAAATGTTAGGAGTAAGACAGACCCAAGACGGTTACAGGCTACAATTAATCAAAACAACAAAAAAGTATTCAAACATTGAAATTGACATTTAAAAATAGGTATTAAATTCTTTCGCCATCGCAACAGACTACCTGAAAAGCAATTGACAAAAAGGTTAATGGAGTATGTAACATTACTTAAGAACTCAACAGCTTGGGTGAAAGAAATTCAGAAGGACCTCAAAAACGTAAACTTAAGACCAACCGACATTTCAGACAAAGACACCTTCACACAAAAAGTAGACAAATGGGAAGTAGCATCAAAGCAACAACATATATATATCTCAAAGTGATCGGAAGAACGTAAGCCAGCCTTCTCGGAAAGAATGAAAGGCTATTAAGAACAAGAAGAAGAACCTAAAGAAAAAATGATTCTAGTTACTTAATGGGAAAATTTGCCGATAATAACAATAATAATAATGTTATCATTACGGAAGTGTAGTAAACATTCAATATACTGTGTGATCAAAAGTATCCGGACACCTGGCTGAAAATTACTTACAAGTTAGTGGCACCCTCCATCGGTAATACTGAAATTCAGTATGGTGTTGGTTCATCCTTAGCCTTGGTGACATCTCCCACCTTCGCAGGCATACGTTCAATCAGGTGCTGGAAAGGTTTCTTGGCGATGGCAGCACATTCTCCACGGAGTGCTACTGTGAGGAGAGGTATCGATGTCGGTCGGTGAGGCCTGGCGCGACGTCGGCGTTCCAAAACATTCCAAAGGTGGTCTATAGGATTCATCTCAGTACTCTGTGCAGGCCAGTCTATTACAGGGATATCATTGTCCTGTAACCACTCCACCATCTCAGAATTACTCTTCAACAGTGGGAAGCAAGAATGTGCTTAAAACATGCCTGTGCTGTGATAGTTCCACGCAAAACGACTGTAGGATGGCTGCCCCGGAAGCTGACTCTAAATTGAAACAACTACGTGCGAACATCTTCTGTTGAGCAAAAAGGTGATGGCTTGTTCCCTTGGGACGAAAACTGTGCCCGTTACAAGCAATGGCATACGAAGAATGAGCCATTCGTAATGACAATGGAAGTTCCATACACAGCCATCCGAAACATAAGTCAGGTTTAGCACTAGCAGTGGCGAGGGCCTATTATCTTCTTAGATCTGCAAACCAACTGAAACGACACTGACTGCTGTCTACAGATGTTCTTTTCCAACATGGCTGAGCACGGCTCCTTACGGCCAGTGCAACAATAATGACCACTGCAGACCTGAAGCTTCTCTCCGCCACTGCCATACTCCACCGTTTCCACCCCGAGTCATTTCTTCATGTGTGGATCAATAGGCGGCAAGGAGAACGCCAAATGGTTCCTCAGCCCCACAAGGAAGATTTATTTTTTTGCGCTCTAACTTACGCCAACGTTGCAGAGCAGATGAGGCACCTTGATAGCAAAAAGTTTCTAATTGGTCAGATCCCCTTAGTGCTAGGTATGCATTATAACAAATATAAGAAACAGACTATCAAGCAGATATCATTGTGCTGGGTACCAGGGCACGGTGAGAATTTGGGGAAACGAGCAAGCAGACCAAGCACCCAAAGAGGCTGATGGAAGGACAGCATGTCTCAATTTGCCGTTACCCTGCAGGCTGTCATTTCGCTCTTGAGTCGGAGAGCTGCTATATGAAACTGCTAGAGGAAGAGTGGCTGGTAATAAACGACAATAAACTGAGGTTAGTGAAGACAAATATCCCGCCGTGGCGTTCTTCTTACCAATCACTCGAGCTGGAAGAAACTGCCTTGACGTACCGCCGAAATGGGTCCTGTCTCTCAACGCATGGCTCCGTACTCTAGAAAGATCTGTGATTTCTGCGGCGTACAAATCGCTGTAAGTCATATCCGAAGCTAGTGCAGTTTCTGTTGCAATATGATGGCAAAGCACATTTAAATGAGGATCTGTCCACTATTTTGGCTAATAACGAAACGAGAGTGCTACATATTTTAAAATTTTGTGTAGTGTCTGGACTGCAGTCTAGGCTTTTTACGCTTGCTGGCTTGGGATTTTAGTGCTACAGAGTGGCTGGCTGAAACTTTTTATCCCAGCGACCAACCACCCACCGCTATCTGGTCTGCTGTTTCCTTTTCACTGTGTTTCCCATTATTATTTCCAGTTCTATACCTGACAAAATACATGAGCGCCCTGTTTGTGTGTGTGTGTGTGTGTGTGTTTTTTCAGGGCGCTGTTATATTTATTAACTATAATGGAAATTTTATCGTTTAGCGATTTTTATCCACATCACCCTCACAGTATTTTAGTATGACTCAAGCTCCCAAAACACATCATCATCATCATCTTGAACAAAGAGACATGATGTTAAAATGTGATATAGCTTTGGATCGCATGTGGTCAATAAATGATATTTCTAAAAAATGATACTTTCATTTGACTCAGCCTCCTACAAACTCTTGTCCCCAGTTAGTGCAAGCTCTTAAGCATTTAGCTTCTTAGGAGGTAACTCTATGACCAGTTTTGTCTATTGTAATTGAGTTTCCAAAAGGAGGAAGCGCGAATTACAAGAAGGGACGAGACACTTAAATAGCGCGCGAGACAAGTGACGAAATAATAAACATTCGGTTTAAGTTTCGTATTAGCTCACACTCCTCTGCAGTGTGAAACTTTAATTCTGGAAACATCCCCCAAGCTTTGGCTAAGCAATGTCGCCGCAGTATCCTTTCTTCCAGGAGTGCTAGTTCTGTAAGGTCTGCAGGATAGCTTGTACGAAGTTCGGAAGGTAGCAGGCGAGGTACTGGCGGAATTAAAGCTGTGAGGATGGGTCGTGAGTCGACCATGGGTAGATCAGATGGTAGAGCACTTGCCGCGAAAGGCAAAGGTCCCCATTTCGAGTCTCGGTCCAGCATATAGTTTTAATCTCCCAGGAAGATTCATTCGGTTTAACTCTTTAAGGAAATAGTGTCAGATTGTCAGGGAATCGCAGCCAGAATAGCAACGTAGATTTTAAAAAAAAGAGCAAAAAAACGTCGTACAAACTACATATAGATAAACGTGGAGTGTACAAATAACTGGATGTGGCCCGATTAGGATGTGAACTTAATGGTTTCTGAAATAATAATCCAATGCCATTCGTCACTAAACAGTAAATAGCGACCTGAACTGCGTGCTGTTTTGCCCCAACGATGCACAAACGCATACCGCTTCCTACAGAAGAGTAAACGGAAAGCCTGATTAAAATTCAGTCGTCTATCTAGTCAACTAACGTGTCAGTTTTGCGATGAGGACTGCGCTAAATACGGTGCGCGATGGGAGGCCATAAAGAGCGGGTTTGCAATTACCTTCCATGTCATTAACCCACTTTCATAGCCGTTACGAGCTACCATACTGTTTTACGATCTTAACCGTACTGCGTGACAGACTTCCTATACGCGCATTTTTGCCAAAGGTTCCTCGCTCATGAGACTTTAAGTACTGACACAAAAACCCTAAAATCTTCCAATTCCTCGGAAGAAACTTTCGGAAAAGGAATAATGTTACAATTTCTTAATAGACTACCCATCAAGGGGCGCACCAGTTGAGACACTAGACTCGTAGTGGGGAGGGCTGCGGTCTTCATGTTCAAACCGTGCTCCTGATTCTTTTTTTGGTCGAGGTGAGGTGACGTGAGGTGAGGTAACGTGACGCCATGATTGTGCCAACCTCTTCATCTCAGAGTAGCACTTGCACATTTGTTGGATGTATTCCAGACTCTGTCTTCTCTTACCGTTTCTACCCACTAGAATTTATTCTTTTTATCATGGAAGTTATTCTCCGATGTCTTAACACATGGCCTGTCATGATAACACTTCTTCTTGACAGGGTTCTTCGTATGTTCATTTCCTCCTCTATCCTGCGGAGAGTCACCTCATTTCTTTTCTTATCAGTCCACCTAATTTTTAACATCCTTCGATAGTAGCACATCTCAAATGCCTTAATTCTATTCTCTAATAGATTGCTGGAGGCTTACGCTGGGAAGCACTTTATTCATACAGGTCATGATCATTCTCTGCGACCATTCGTCTCAAACGTAGTAGTTATCCTTAAGTCATAATGTTGACTTCGATACCGAGCGAGGTGACGCAGTGGTTATCACACTGCAATCGCGTTCGGGAGGACGACGGTTTCGAGCATGTGCTCCGTCCCTAATGACGTTGATGTCGACGGGTTGAAAAACTCTGATCTCCCTTCCTTTCCTTTCTCCCTCCCTAGATTTCGACGTTACCTTAAACTGTCTCTTAGGCGGATTGTCATCTTCATCGTGTGGGATGGCACAATCCAAGGACGCAGGAGTCGCCTTTGGGAGGTCTTCGGTTCAAATCTGCGCCGGCAATTCAGATTTAGGTTTTACGTCGTTTCTCTAAATCAACCCAGGCAAATCGTTTGTAAAAGACTCGGCCGATTTCCTATCCATTCCGACCTTGTTCTCTGTCTCTAGTAGATCTGCCTGATACCGTGTGCATCCGTTACCGAGTAACGAAGACTAGAAATACTGCCAGAAAAGTTTGGTAACTCGCAAAATTTTCTTTCTCGAACGTAGCTGGGGCTAGCTCGGGTCGAGTTTTGAGTATTCATAAGCCTTCAATCCCTTATTCTGTACGCAAGCTGCAAGTGGCGTGATCGACTTTTGCGGGACTGTATGTTCCCGACATCAGTGAATTCGGCCTACCTATGCTTCGTAAAAAGCATTCAGTACGATTGTGGCATTAAATTGTGTTCAGAATTGAATGGAAAAGTCAATTTTATTTCATAACAAGTAATCATACCCGCTCACATTAACGATGATTCAGCACATTTTCTCATTGTGTAGTGCAATCATCATGTCGTGAAATAACCATGTAGCAGAAGAGATGCAAACGATGTGAGTTATTTCTGAGAAGAGCCAGGATGTAAAGGAAAGTGTGATTTGCGTCAGAGATGGTCCATAAAAAATTTCATATATAGCAACCAGTAACTGAATGAACGAGTTGCGACCATCATGTAACGGATAAGGGCCTCGACAATAGCGAGTACAAGCGTGTCTTCGTTCCTCTTCTGTTCCAGTTTCTGGATAGTTAGCCTGTCTTGTTTTTGGCGGATTAGTTGAATGCTCCCCGTTACAGGTACTTCGAACTTGACAGATGAGACATTTCCGAGTTATGTGTAGATGGCCACTGGCTTACATACATTATATTTACTTCTGTTTCTCTAAATATAGCGACTGTTCGAGCAACATACCACTTTGTGTTAATGCCCAGAATGCGATGAAGCTAATTATACAAGTAATGGACGCTGTGAGGTGAGGTGATTTGTGTACCATTACTAATTAGCGCTGCATTCAACGGTCGAAGGCCGCAACCGCTTCACAAACCAGGAGATAAGAGACATTGTTTACAAAAGCCTCAGCGTTATTAATGACGTGCCGTTGTTGGCTATAAGCTTACTTAATAGTACGATAAGGGTACGCATTAAAGTGAAAATTAGGTGTAGTTCACGTAGAACGAAATTATGGTGAGAATTCTCAAGAACCTTTTTTTTATTTTTATATACTGTATGTTTTCGCATGGACGGTATATGTTTGAGAAAGGATGAACTCGTAACAATGAAAACTTTAATAGTAACGTGAGCATCGTTTTTGCTGGGTACTTCGCTCCTTCTGTTTTGTTGTTGCACTTAAGGCAGAGTTAGAATGAATGTGGAAGAGCAAAAAAGCTGCTTTCCGTGGTCTCACGACCGACTTCACTGCTCTTGATAGCCTTTTTCGCTATTATGCTCATGGCTCTTTAGCGAGCTTATCAGGGTGTTATTTTACGAAGTTAATTAAGTACAGGGTTATTTGCAAGTACCTCCAGGGTGTCAGAGGACGACTGCGAAGAAACTACAAGGCATACAGAAAATAGACATATCAGTGGATACAGCATTTCTCAGCGTTCGTAAATCACTTTACAGGTCCTCAATGTGGACAACGCGAGCGACGCGGCGAACGTCAGCACGGTAGTCACACTCCTACTATACATGCCCCAACACATCATAGTTGATATCAGCGACCGCATTAATTATTCTCCCTTGAAGCTCTTCCAAATTAAGTGGCAGTGGAAAGAGGAACACAAGATCTTTGACATAGCCCCACTAGAAGAAATGAGGTGACCTTGGGGCCACTGAAGAGGAGGATAATCATGATGGAACTCTGAGTCAGTTCAGCTTCGAGGCAGTCTTGAGCACATGAAGTTAAGTGTAGTGGCGCACCGTCTTGTTGCGAAATGAAGCCTTCACTGTCGTGCTGTAATTGTGGCGGAAGCCATTACTGCTACATGTCTGGGAACAGGAAACCAGTAAGTTTTCACCGCATAGAAAAGTGGTCCATAATCTTTTGAAGAGGACTTGGCACAAAAGATATTGATTTCAGGTGAATCGCGAATGTGTTCCACAATCTTGCGTGGTTTTTGTGAAGCCCCAAATACGCAGGTTACAGAGATTCACTTTTTCAGGCATGAAACGTCGCTTCGTCACTGAAAACCAACTTGAGCGGAAAACCGCGACACTTCAGTAGTAGCTACAAGTCACTGCAAAAGTAAGAACACTCAGAGCATATAACAACACAGCCGGCATGGTTAAGACACAGATACTTGCGTGGAGTGCGGCACACAGTTGTCTGCGGTATTGCAGTCCTGTGCTCGCGCACACACCGATGAATTCTTCTGTCACCGCCTTCTCTGCTAATAATTCTGACTGGCCTTTCGTCTTCAAACCACACAAGCAGCCAGTCTCACGGATTGTCTTCCACACATGGACTGTTCGGCAGTTGGAGGTTGTACCTGATTTTTGGTAGGAAAATTGACTCATATTTTGCGAATTCAAATACACATAAGGCATGCAAAGCCCCATTATACGCTGTGTTTTGACACATCTGCCCTGTTAGTGGTGCGGACTGGATCTATGCTACGGCGTGTACTACGAATCGAAAATTGGGAGGATAGTAGCTCTACAAAACATACAGAAAAATGACACATATCAGTAGTTAGTTTTCGTGCAATCGTCTTTCGAAAGCCGCAGGTACTCATGGTTAACCATGCATAGCCGGCCGCGGTGGTCTCGCGGTTCTAGGCGCGCAGTCCGGAACCGTACGACTGCTACGGTCGCAGGTTCGAATCCTGCCTCGGGCATGGATGTGTGTGCTGTCCTTAGGTTACTTAGGTTTAAGTAGTTCTAAGCCTAGGGGACTAATGACCACAGCAGTTGAGTCCCATAGTGCTCAAAGCCATCATGCATACTCCACTACATCAGCACAGCACGTTTTATAATGGTGGCGTGATATCCAATTAGCTGACTCACTGGTAGTGGCTGGTTATATGTTTATCCCGGTTTCTCAACGCGTGAACGAAATGGAGATGGATTTTCTACATGTGCAAAGACTTATATTCCTTTAGTCGATCAAAGTTGGATTCACATGCCATTGTAACTATCACCATTCAACCATAGAAACCAGAAAATTTTGGATTCGGCTCTAATATCCTTCAATTTTTGTTATTTTTACCTGTCATCCTTTCCGCCCACATCTATTAAGGGTGAGAGATCTTCGGGACTGTAACCAATCTGGCTAGAGGCCTTCAAAACTGTGGATTTGACAGTAGTATCGCTCGTTTCGGATTATTTTTACACGTCACCCCATCCCAAGCTTCAGGGGATGTTGTGGGTGTTTAAACGCCCCTATCCCATGTTGTTTCCGGTAGTAAGTTGTTCAAATTGTTCCAGGCGTCAAAATGTTTGCGCTTATGTTTACACGTCACTTCCCCACGGCCAGACCCTTTTATCATCTCCCCTTTCACAAAACTCCGTTCAGTGGATGTCACGCTGTCACAGAATAGTTTTCTTAGAAAAAAGTGTGAAATCTTATGGGACTTAACTGCTAATGTCATCAGTCCCTAAGCTTACGCACTACTTAACCTGCATTACCCTAAGGACAAACACACACACCCATGCCCGAGGGAGGACTTGAACCTTCGCCGGGATCAGCCGCACAGTCCATGACTGCAGTGCCCTGGACCGCTCGGCTAATTCCGCGCGCCAGTTTTCCTGACATCGAGTGTTCGTGTGCCAAGTTAGCAGGCACTTCCAGTGTCACACTAGCACATACGCACGCACGCACGCACGCACGCACGCCGACGCGATGCTTTCTACAACAGGGTGCTGTCTTAGTGTTCTGATGTATGTAGTTTACAGTCAATTACATGAATTCTTCTGCGTAACTGTGCTGTTACATTACATGTCGATGTGACGACGGAAAGTGGAAGTACGCAGATTAGTCATCTGCACAGCTACACTAAGATATTTCGTGAACAGTTAAAGATTTTGAAAGAAATACAAGTATTTCGAGAAGGTTGTTTAGCTCTATGTCAGTGTTGATATTGTCTTTATGTAGCCAGATGTTGAAGCATGTGTATTTTCGTTGCACAGTGGTTAAGATACTAGACTAACTTTCGGAAGACAGGCGCATCAAGTCGTATGTGACCATCCATACATAGGTTTCCCGTAGCTTGAGTAAATAGTTTAAGGTGAATAGCGGGATGCTTACTCTGCAGAGGAGACGGCCGATTTTAATTCCAGTTTAAGTTTGGGGATCGTCTTCAATGAACTTGTCGCCGACCAATCCTGTTTCCTTCCGTTATACGAGTATTTTACATCGAACTGTACACTTTCCGACACCTCTTAAAGAGAGGAGTGTATGATTTAATGCTGCTTATGGTTTAGGATGAAACTTCTCATTTTCGTAGCGTGGAATGTGGTAAATACGAACGCAAAGTCCGCCGGCGTAGCAGACGTTCACCTGCTTGGTGAGGTATAGACCTGCGGTGCGCCGCAAATATTGGCGTTCACAATTAGCACATTCCCCGCATCCTTTTGCGTGAAGTTTCACTGCAAACCATAACAAGGTTTATACCATTACACGGTCGGTAAAAGAATGGATAGAGTGACGACACAGGTGCTTCCGCACTCAGAAGGAATTTTATTAATTCCAGGCACTCTGAGGTCACTGTGCAGAACACTAAAGGCTCATTCAAAAGAAAAATCGGCAGTCACCAAGCACTTTCTCGCAAGTAGACACAGAATAATGTTGATTAAACTAAAATCTTGTCGTACGCTTTTGCATGCTGGGATCCTCCTGTTAAAGAAGAAGTTAAATTAAAATGTTCTAGAACAGCTTTAACTGGAAGAGCAGCTATAGTGTTAGTAGTTCCTGGAGGCGAACTCTCGACACTGAGAAGACACGGAGAAATGCGCGCTCAATTGTTTACGCACCTCCGAGACTGATCGTAATACCAGACCAGACGGCGACACAATGTCTGGCTGCACCACGCCCTGCTGGCCGATCAAAACCCGCCTGTGGTCTATAAATGGTTATAACAGTAGCAGCCACAACCGTCAGTTGTTCCTGGCAAAGACTACGGAGGATTTCGTCGAAAGCTCGAAGTTTTGTCCAGATTTGATGCGGCGACGCTAAGGTGTCCGTGCGAAAAACTGAGGGCTCAAACACAGTGAATCTCGAAAAACTCTGTTGCTCTAAATTTCGTCCACAGGCCACTCACCATGATATCGTTACTGGTTTCGACTTCTTACCAAGTCATCAGCGAATCTGCTTAAAAAGGACAAGGAGAGATAGTTTTGTATGTAATTTACTTTCTTAATATTTTACTAACTTCTGTGCACAACTATTCCACTCGAATACCCCAGAAAGCCAGTTGTCAAATGAATAGGCCAGGAGAGGCGCTTGGAGTGTAAACACAGCAACACTCTGTTGGTTGGAACGGAAGACACACTTAACCACGCAAAAGTAGCCTATAAGATTTCTAACACTAAAATCGCAAATATAAGACGAAAAAATGTACTATATCAAATTGGAAAACTATGAAAAAATCCTAACTGCTGCACTACCTAAGCTGGACGTACACAGCAGACGCATTCTGGCAGCCCCAAACATCCACGGTAGCAGTAAAGTAATTTCCTACTATGCATGCATATCTAATATGTGTTACTAGAACAGAATTGTAGCAATACAATAAGAAATAAACAGTAGCATTTATTAATAGTTACGATACAAAATTGTACTCAATTTGGTGACTGTTTTATGCGTGGCACTTTGTCCTATACATAATGAAATGTAAATTATTTTGCTATCCCTTGGTATAATATGATATTGTCACAATGACTAAACGTATTATGTACACACTCGTGACTGACTGTCATTCATTTGTCAAGTTGTAACTCTTTCGGAACTCGCGTATCTGGCACTGCAGGAACGGCTCAGTTGCAGGAAGTGTAAGTGTAAGTGTATGTGTATGTCTGTGCCTGCTGTGTGTGTGTGTGTGGGGGGGGGGGGGGGGGGGGGGGGGTGCGTGCGTGCGTGCGTGCGTGCGTGCGTGCGTGCGTGCGTGCTAGTACTAGGCAGAAGCGAAATAGCCCAGTGTTGTTAGGGCTCTCTTGGCAGCTTACATATTTATCGGTGGACGAATACGACGTGCTGATGGATGTGACGCGGAAGCCGTGTGTTGTCCCGAATAACGAGCGCCATCTGGAGGCTGCTGGTATGGATGGGAAAAACGGACCGGTTAAAACCGATACCGGTATGAGTTCTGAAAAGCCGGTAGTTTTCGGTATTTGTTTGGTCTCGTTATAGTAGGTGGTTTTTGCTAATAACGCAGTAAAAAAACGGAAGTATCAATTGCCCTTAGCAGTAAAGCAAAAACTTTTGGTTTCTAAGTAAACCTTTTTTGAAAATTGAGTAATTTTTAATCGTAACATGTGCATTGGTTTGAAATATTAGCTTTTTATAGGAAACTGGAATAGCGATCAGTGCTGTTATAATAAAAATTCCGATAGAGAGGCGCAACAAACACATGGCATAACGATAGCTGAGACATTGATGTCCGTCTTGCCACTCGTCGTGGCTTAACTCACGCGTGTACCTGCAGTCAGCAGCACTTGGCCCCACCACCTGCTATGTTGGGTAGATTCTCGGTGGTGTCGCAGACACATCCGTTGTGTTGCAGAATGGCACCAACCCTAGTCTGGAAATATTTTTACGAAATGAAGTAGCGGACACGGAATTTAGCGGCAGTCAGTAGCGAGCCAGTGGGTGTGTTGGACCTTCAATCGAGCTACAAACCCCCTTGAAGATGTTCTCCGCAGACGGGAACGAAACGTTGGGAATTGACACAGAATTCATCAACCGATCACGTCATAACAGCCCGAATGGTTACAATGTACAAGCTCTGTATGTCGTCTGGACTCTCCGTACCGTACCGTATGGTTGTCATGGTTGCGCCATAGAACAGTGTGGTAGGGAGTAGCAGATTTAGGCCTCACTTGAGCAGAGCGACAGTCCCGCAGCAGCCGTGCTGATAAACAGCCGTTGTTAGTAGGCGCTCATTGTGTGCGACGTGCAGCGATAAACGCCTGTCTGGCACGGCCACGCCCCCCTCCCCCCCCCCCCCCCCCCCCCCCCCCCACACACACACACACACGCGCGCGCGCGCGCGCGAGTACGCACGCACGCACCTTGACGCAGACAAATGCTATCTGCGTGGTTTCGCGCCGTGGCCACACCTTTTTTGTAGCCTTGTTTCCCGTGCGTGGGCCTGCGGGCGGCCAACTACTGAATAATGGACGCCGATCACTGCTTTAGTAATGAGACTGCCGCGAAATGTGCATACGGCTCCAATCACTTAACGGTGACCGATTCTTGCCGCTGGCGCTCGCCGTAAATTTCCGGTGTAATGTGCCCAATTAAAGATGTCGGCGGGCTCGGCCGCTCGTAAGTAAATTGATTTGATGAACGAAATTACAACCGTCGAGCCGCAAGTCGGCCGTCATTTACTGATGGCGGGTAACCTCGAACCACCTTGCCTTATGCCCGCTGGTCACGCTCTGAGTCTTGTCGTGTCCTCGTGCGTCGGTTGGTCGTAGTGGACAGATATTACTGTACGTTTTTGCAGCCGCGGAGGTAAATGCTTTTCTCTAAAGCAGGCCTCCGCTGAATTCAGTAATTCACTGAACATGAACTAACTTACGGCTTCGCGCCCTTTGCTTTGCTTTGCTTGGGTGGACTATAAGGTCTGCAAAGACTTCTTTTGTTTTTATTTAATCGAATTTTTATGTTGTTCACAAATTGCAACACCTTCTAAGCTTTTGAAGCTTATTAGGCCCATAGAAGCTTGATCTTTCCCGAATGTACTTCCGATCAAAAAGCGATTCTGGTAGTAGAAATCCTAGGCTTTTGTTAATCATGACTGTTGTGTTCTTGTGATTATGCTTCCATAAAAACTTTTTATTCCCTAACATATATTTCTTTATTATCTAACCGAAAAGTGACATACCAGTATTCGTAGATTTAGCATTAAAAATATTTTCTTAAAAATTTTCATCCCCAAATCACCCATCTAGGTGTTGAATATACAGAAATAGTGAAATACGTTCTTGTTTATTTGTAACCGAGAGATCAAATACTAATTTTCACCGACGTATCTTTAGAAATTCTTAAGTAGGTCTTTAATACTGATTTATTTTTAAAAATATGACCCACTATTTCACCCCCATAGGGTATAGCTCTAAAAGATTCTGAATCACGTATTTCTTTATTTCGAACCGAGAAACCTAACACAAATTTTGATAGTCTAGTTTCAAAATTTTCTAAATAGAGACATATTTTCAAAAAACCTTTCAGCCACTGTTTCACCCTCTTAGGGAAGGAATCTTGAAAAACCCCTTCGTAAATGACGCCAACAGTATAAAATCAACGCTCTCCAAGTTTAAAGTTTCTATCCTTAGTAGTTTGGTCTGGGCGATGATGACTGTCAGAACATCGCCTCTTATTTACAAACAGATTACTTAAGAGTACCAACATACGAAGCCAAGATTTCAGCCATCAGATTCTCGTCACTTCCACTATACTCCATGTGTACGGGCTTACGATTTAGCCAGCAAGCCCCTTATTCTATAAAGAATCGAACTACTATGTGTAAAGCACCTTTAAACCTCTGACTACTTTAAAAATTATGTAATGTGCTAAAATTTTGACGTTAAGCATGTAAGTGAGAAAAAGTTTGGGAATGATTTGAAAATATATGCAAAGTTCGCTGGAAGTCGCCCAGTGCTCTCATAATCAAATTGTGAATGAGTATGGTACGGGTAAATTGCACTCAGTTTTAATGAAAATTTGGTATTTCACGCATGTAAGTATTTATGGCGTCGTATCACTTGAACTGTGTGTCGTACAACGATATAATTTTTCTGTTGCTTTTAGTAGTATACATATGTGGACACTGTTCGCAAACTGTGCTGCGAATGGAATTGATAGTAAATAACTAATAAATTAAAACGCCACACCGGTCGCTGAAGTTTAACTGCATGAACAGCGAAAACGTAATAAACGATAAACTTTTCTTTTCTTTTCTTTCCTTATTTTGTGGGGGTAGTCAAGAGAAAACGAACGATGACGACTGCATATCGCTCTTGCTTGCACCCAGTATTTAATGGAATAAGTACTGATAATGCATGTAGACTAGACTTTTCTTTTCGTAGTCGAAACCGTTTCTTCAGATTTGCGATTTGGACTGCGCGTGAACAAGTAGCTACACTACGGGAAGGGATTTCGTAATAGCGGCGAAACACTCTTTGTGCAGTCGCGATACTATCACCTAGTCAGCGACTACACACTATGGATGACGGTTGTCACTGAAACAAACGGTGTTCGGCTGCTCCGGTTATTTTCACCTTCAGTTTAACGTGAATGGTAAAACCGGTCAAAATAACCACTTTTCGGGTTTTTTATTGCTATTATTTCCAACAATAAACGCAGACTCGCACGAGGACTGAAATAGTCTACGACTCCCTCATACTTTTGCGTTGTACGTTCCAGGATAAATAGAATCAAAATATCCAACAAAATAGACAAATAAAAGATAAGCTAGTCACTCCATCGTTCGCCTCTTTTCTGGAAGAGAAATGAAGGTTTTCAGTTTGTTTTTATTACACAACTATAAATTAACTGTTAAGTTTTTACTTTGTTACTCATGATATAAGTTCCTTTTTTAATTATTTCATGTAAATAACAAAAAAATAACAAGCTTCTGTGTAAAATTTGTGACTCTTTTCTTTAAATAGGCTGTTTTAGTCAAATATTTATCTGCAATTTTGTCATATGATGACATGGTTGGAGCCCGGGGCTGTAATTTGAAGACAAATGTTGGTGTTGGGACACCAACCAGCCACAAATTTACTTTCAGTACCTTTATTCAAAGGGTACCGTTAACGGTTTCGAATCGTTGTGATTCATCTTCAGACGGTTTACACGCTTTCCTTATAACATGCGGTGTGTTTTTTTACAGATTAATTGTCCTAAAATATAAATAATACGATGTAAATACATTGCCAATGCATTCTTATTGTTGCACACGTAAATTTTTCTCAGTGAATTCTTTAGATTTGTCACAGAGAAGATTTGTACCACGCACCACATGTTTAGATACATACAAAGAGCTTACAAACATGTGAGTATCAAAGATGCTATGATATATCGTAACATTTGGAGATGTCCTATGTTTGGAAAGGATCATATTTTCACTTACACAACTGAAAAGCATTTTACACTAGTACAGAGACATTGACATTTTTTGAGTTGATATTGTTAACATTAATTATAAATAAATTTGCTACTTGCTCTGCAGATAGGCGTACTAATATTATTTGTTTTGGAGGTAGGAAAATAATTTTTGGAAATTTTTCAGGAAAGGGGTGTTAGCTATCTCTTTTCGTTAAGGATATAGCCTGGGGTGCTGTTGTGTGTGTGTGTGTGTGTGTGTGTGTGTGTGTGTGTGTGTGTGTGTGTGTGTGTGTGTGTGTGTGTGTACTTTTATTTCTTCTAAAATAGTCATGGTAGCTCCTTTTTCTGCTAGATGTAAAATTTTTAAGTTGTTCTCAGTGTTTCTCACTGAATGGTTTTCTTCAGCAATATGAGCTGAAAATGCAGATTTGTTAAAGTTACTAAGTCTTAAAGCATCATATTTATCTTCACTTTTCAAGGGGAATTTAAAACAATCGATTGTTTGCTGACAAATGCAAAATCCTGTTTTAAAACATTCAAATTAACAGTTTAGATAGTGGGAAAACCAGGAACAATTGCGTGATATTAGTTACAGTTCCAATAGTGAACTGATCCAACGGCTAGTATTTATTGTCCACTCGTTGTGTGACGGGTTGATCTTTTAAAAAATGACTCTGAGCACTATGGGACGTAACATCTATGGTCACCAGTCTTCTAGAACTTAGAACTACTTAAACCTAACTAACCTAAGGACAGCATACAACACCCAGTTATCACGAGGCAGAGAAAATCCCTGACCCCGCCGGGAATCGAACTGGGTTGATCTGTAATGTGACTCTTTTAATAAAAAACAATGTCATTCAAAAGCGATATCACTTTCTCAGAAGCTACAGAACGCGCTAAGAAACACTTTTTTAATTATCTAAAACCAATAATTAAAGCACCACTGCGATGGAAAATTAATACATCGGTTTTATACCTGATTATCAGCCGAAATAAAAAATACCTGCTACAACAGAGACCAAACAAATATCGAGAAATACCAATTACTGAGAACTAAAATACCGGTACTGGTTTCAACCGGTCGGTTTTTTCCGTCACTACCAGACGCTCCGTTCCGCGCCGCTTGTCCGCTCCACTGCAACTAAACACTGATGTCCGTTACTACTCGACATTTTGTCATCCGCCCCCCGCCCCCCATCTCCCACCCTCCAGTTACTGAAAATCTGCTGGACTGCCAACGTCAGCCTCTCTAATGTTCCCTTTTTTTGCACTACCTTGTATTTCCTATTGTCACATATTTTATCTCCATGATTCTCCTCAGGTCTTGTTCCCATTTCGTGCACTGAATATTTTCCAAATTTATAATTCGTGAAATACAATTCCGCCCTGGGTGCCAGCCGTCACAGGACGCGATCGAAAGTTTCCGTGGCGTCGCCCTTGGCCTGTACACACCGCTGCCGCCATTCAGTCCGAACCGCTCCACTTGTTCTGAGCATGGCAGCAGCCAAACACTGCGCCCTGTACAGCAATGATCCCGTCTCTCGCTACTGTATTCGAACCATACACGTACCATCCGGTCAGATTTTACAACGTTAAGAGCCGACGCGCGGCCACGGGAAAATAACACCTCTCCCTTACGAACTCGTTTGATACAACCGCTAGAGAAGTGAATGTGAGTTCCAGTCTTTGTTGTCGCTCTCGTTGTCCTTTTTTTCCCCTAACATGCTTTGCATCGGTTCGCTTTTACAGCTTCAGTCAAAAGCATTGAAACTGTATAATTTTCACCTATTTCTGCGACATCGCAGGCGGGCCGGTTATTTCGTTTTGAGTGCTGACGCATTGTTTGTTAACGATGGTGCCGTTGTATGGTGTCTCAATTACGTACCGACCAGACCAGCGTAACAGGGATACCGTTGTTTCTGAAACGACATACGAGTATTTTCTGAATTCATTGGAGGATATTCTTTTAACAGAGTGAGAACAGTACCTGTCTTTGTCGCCCGTGTGGTGCGCTACCCAGACGTATCTGTTTCGAATTCTGATGGTTGAAAAAATATCACCGGCAATCTATGTTTAGTGAGGAGGTGAGCTTTTTCCTCATCCGATACCAGACAACGAGATTACGCGACCTAACAAAATTTGATGCCGCACTGGGGTCCCGTGAGAGTTACGGACATAAGGGTCGATCAAAAAGTTTTCGTTCGATCGCCGTGCAGTCCAGAATGGGTATGCCAGTCAAGCGAATTCACCGTGAGCGTTGAGACAATCATTACACCGACGCACCAGATTGAAGATACTCGTTTGGTAAAACGCCGTGTCTTGCTGCGTGAATAAGACCGTAACTGCCTGTTGCACATTCTCGTCCGACCTTACAAGGCCTTTTCTAAAATGACCGAAATGTGATGATCAAAAAGTTTTCGTTCGAACGCCGTGCAGTCCAGAATGGGTATGCCAGTCAAGCGAATTCACCGTGAGCGTTGAGACAATCATTACACCGACGCACCAGATTGAAGATACTCGTTTGGTAAAACGCCGTGTCTTGCTGCGTGAATAAGACCGTAACTGCCTGTTGCACATTCTCGTCCGACCTTACAAGGCCTTTTCTAAAATGACCGAAATGTGATGATCGCACGGGGAGAGATCAGGACTATAGGGCGAGTCCCCGAGTGTCTCGCACTTCAGTTGGCGTAAATTCTGCGTTACGACATTTGCGCCTTGTGTCGCATCGCGACCAGCACGGAACTTGGCGCACCATTCCACAATGGTGATTTTCGATAGGCATGCTGCCCCATTCATATCCGATGGATGTCTAATGATGTTCGTCCTTCGGCAGACAAGAAAAGAATGACAGCAGATTCGTTCTGTTTGGACGCACTCGATAATATCGTCTCCATTGTTGACGTTTCCGCATTTACCACACGCACGTCGGTGCTTATATACCAGCTCGGAGTCGCGCTATGTTGTATACACGCTATAGCAACGCCCAAAAACAGTAACTTTTTGATCGCCCCCTTATTAAATGGGTCGAAAGTAACACAGCAAACTGGCTTTAGCCTCCATAAAGGTGCCATCCAAACAGTCGAGGGGGACATTAACGAAATCAGTCTGCTACACATATCCATTACAACCAAAGTGCTAGAGACTGAGTTGTAATCGGAATATATACAGCCAAATCATCTTCAGGCTGTGCTGAGGTCTACAAGAAACATCTGATGCGCCCAATTTGCCAAGACAAGTAAGAGCGGAAGACTTGAATGGACACGCCCACAGCAAATCTCTTACTCCTGTTATTTATCGCAAACATTTCTGTTTGATGTATTTAATTTTTTGGGGGAGGGATGGTACCACTCTTACTGATTCTTATTTGTAATTGGTATTTGTAGCGCAGAAAGTTTAGCTCCAAATAATGTGGTACTAACGTCTGTTTTCTCTTGCAGGTGAGTCAGTTTCGCTGAAACCATGGAATTATAAACACATTTCTGCCCAACGGTAAGCTTTATGCCATAGTGACTATTCACAAATTTAAAATTACCATCATAGACGTATAAAATGTAATCAAATAAGATTTTTCTGTGGTCAGTGCATGCGATTCCCGTTTTTGGGGCTTGCCAAACAAAGTGTGGGCGTTTAATGAAATTTCATAAATATATCGCGCAGCGAAGCGTTGTTGTCCTAGTTGTACGCCTGGCGAATGCTGTAATAAATGTGTCAGCTGTAAGGTAGCGAGTGTCTACCAATTTCTGTTGAAAATTGCTTCGAGTTTGTCTCCTGATTTTAGTAGAAATAATCCGTAATCTTGTATTATATAAAAAATAATTTATTAGAATTTCCGATTTACAATCATAGCTGCATATCTAAAATAAAGGCATTTAACATGCCAATTCTGTTTTCATCCCTTTTGGCTAAGATACAGAACTTACTGGCTTATTCCGAATGTGCCCAGTTAGCAGTGCGCGGCAGAAGAATTTGTAACTGCCTTTCCTCTCGTCGCCCTAATGATCTCTGGAAATGGAAGCTATCTGTAGAATGCTCAAATAATTAGACGCACTCTATCGTTAATCAAAGCGATTTACTTAAAACTTCATTTGTTTGCTGTTGCCAAAAAACGGGCCGCAACTTGGTCTGTAATGGTGGATAGGCGATGAGTGTCTCGTCAGAACATGGAAATAGTAGCATGATGAGCGCCGAGTGAGTCATGGTGTTCATTATTCGTACGTACTGTCCTGTGAAATCTGTGTGTCAAGTAAGATGTGAAAGGTCAAGTTAAAAGGCTCTGATAAATTTCTTCTATGTCTTATCTGAAATGGTTAACTTAAGCATATCAGGGGCAACGATGTTCACCTATTTATTAGAGTCCAAAAAATTACAGAATGTTATGTATGACACATACTATCCGAGAACCCGCGATGGGCCGCGCGGCTCACCTCGTCTTCGGATGTTCGGGTCCTCCCTCGGGCGTGTGTGTGTTTTACCCGTAGCGTAAGTTAGTTTAAGTTAGATTAAGCAGTGTGTAAGCCTAGAGACCAATGACGTCAGCAGTTTGGTCCCATAGGATATTACCACAATTTTCCAATTTTTCCAACCCGCGTAGAGTACCTACTTACATCAACTGCCACAGGAAGAAACACTTCCTTCACATGGGATATACGGGATGTACCGTAATTGAGAGTGATAACTGGCATGGATGCAAGTATACTACAGTGGAAGCAAATACTTTTCAGATACATATACGTACTACCTAGAAGAATATTTTATAGCGAAGTCAGCAGCGACTCGTAACCACGAATTCGCTGTTATCTCGTAAACAGCTCGTTTTTTGGACCCATTTTTACTAGCATCTTTGTTGTTCCACGATTAAATGTTTCCACCTGTTTCAATTTTCGCTTTTAATTGGTACACTCACCGTATACGTTAATTCCGTTGCAACTGTGAATGTTACTTCATATTCGCACTGCCACTTTGCGTCCATCGCCGTGGTTGAGTGGCCACGAACCCCCATCCGGACCGCTGGGTTCGATTCCCAGTCCTGCAGGGAGGTTTCCTTGGTGGAAGGCTGGTGCGGGATGTATTTCAGCGTAGTGGTGCCAATTGAGGAGCTACTTGATTGCGAAGTAGTGGCTTAAAGGTCTGAGAAGCAGGCAAAACACCCGTGAGAACGGTGTGCTCCCGACGCCTGTCCGTATCGGAGTCGCATGACGCCGAATGGGAGAGGGTTACACACTCGCCGGTCGCCATCCCTTACACCTTCAGGGCCTAGGCGAACAGCTTATTAGCACTTTACACGAATTAAATGACAGAAACGGAATAAAAATGTTACGTTATTTCTTTGTGGTGATAGAGCGTTCTGCTTATGTGAAATTTGTACCTGAAGCTTACACAACTAACCTACGCAGTTTCTGATAAAAAAATTGCGCGACCAGAAAGTTTATCTACACGCTAGGCCTCAGTGTTGTTTTCTCCGTTGCCTCTTCGACATAGCATGTCCGCGCAGCTCGAATCATCGGACACTTAACATACAAACTCGATCAGGAACTAGCCGGCCACTGTGGCCGAGAGGTTCTAGGCGCTTCAGTCTATAACCGCCCGATCGCTATGGTCGCAGGTTCGAATCCTACCTTGGGCATGGATGTGTATGATATCCGTAGGTTAGTTGGGTTTAAGGTGTTCTAAGCCTTGGGGACTGATGACATCAGATGTTAAGTCCCATAGTGCTCAGAGCCATTTGAATCTCTCTCTTATTTGTTTCCCCGGCAGCGTTACACAGCAGTGCGAGTAAGTTTACTGGCGAAGAGACGACCTATATGCACATCGTCCATAGATTGCGTTGGAAGGGCGGAGCAACGAGCCAGTGATGACAATTTCCGCAGCGACATCCACCACAAGGTAGAGCTTTTGAATCTGTCTGCTGCTTGCATTACTCTGTCTTTTTTTACTTTGTATATTTTGATGGTTGCATATTTACGTCATTTTCACTTTTGTGAAGCTATTGTCACTTAACCGTAGATAATGTGAGTAAAAGACCCTATAAATCGTCATTACTTTATTACTCAGTAACGAGGCACCAGAAACGATGTGTCCCTTATGACAAAATACTCGGAATATATCACTGAACAGGCTCTGATGTTTTGTCACTAGAGTTTGTGTTCACTCTCTATGCATTAGCATGAAAGTGTAAGAATTACAAGATGTGGGGAAGAAGTTTTTGCAACATGTGCATTTAATGACTTTTCACAGTATTCTTACTACAAACTCCTGCAAGAAACGTAGAAAACCATATGAGGGGATCCATCCTGCTTGCAGCAGAGCGAAAGGGCGATGTTTGCTTCGTGCAGGGATGTTTACACGGGGCTCATTATACGACTGTCATTGCTTATCATTCGGAGACGGTTTGGATGATGTGACTTCGTAGGTTTTCTTACACATTTTGGTTGTTTGTAGTTGATCTTGTCTCTCTCTCTCTCATAACGTTTCTCCAGATAAAAATCCATGTTGGACGATTTTTCTGAGAGCCATTTCCGATAGTGCGCGAATTCTCTGGCTTCACTACAGAACCGTAATGCTGAGTCTGTCAGTTATTGAATTATTGTGCGTTTCTTCTTTTATCGGTTTTCGGATCGGTGTTGAGAAGTTTTCACCTTGACTGAATGCTTGTTCCTATAGCGCTGTTCGCGCTAAACGCATGGTACTCGTTATTTACTTGGGCTGTTCGCTTCCTCGTTCTTCTGAAGTGTTAAAACGTGGGCAGTGGCGGACCGTTGAAATTTCGGCCGAGCAGCTCTGTTTGACTTCCGCGAAATTTGCTGATGGCCAGATAGAGAGAGAGGAGAGATTGGGGGAGAGAGAGAGAGAGAGAGAGAGAGAGAGAGAGAGAGAGAGAGAGAGAGAGAGTGTTATACACGTGTTGGCCGTCGCCGGCGCTGGCGCGTGTTTGCTTGCGGGACGTAACGCCTGCAACATCTGCCGGAGGCCGTTGAACTGCGACCACAGCCGCCGCCGCTTTCGCAGCTTGTAGCTTCCGCCGGTCCCTCAACTGCTGGGAGTACGTTGTGGGTCAACACGAGTTTCTCCGGAAGCGGTTTTCGGCCGCCGCCGGCGCAGACTGTGTACTCTCACGCTGACCGGGTCCAACGTACCGAGACGTTTGTCTTCTAAAACAGCCGGCGCACGAAGACGCTAACGTCGCTCTTATAATACTGCACTTAAACGTTTAATTTTCCGTTTATGATAGTTTCACGTCGGTAGTAGAGACGAACATAAACCTGTTCTCACAGAGTAGGATTATGTTTTGAGAGACGTGTCCAAAATAGGGAGACGAATGTGAAGTTAAACGTTAAATTGTGCCAGTTGTTTTAGGAGCGTGTTTTAATTTACTTTTTGAAGCACGAAGTCAGCAGTAAGCCCTTAGATGACTGTTGACAGACTTGCATTGTGATATCAACGGAGTGATTACTCCCGCATTATGTGAAACGTGTGCTGCTTCGTTTCAAACGATTTTTCAGTTTAGGTTTTTCCTCGTTATTTACAGAGTAGAGGTATTGTTTTGTGTACTGTTTAGTGTCTTAAGGGATATTCATGCATGTTCCGAATGATTGATACGTGGTCCAGCGAAGTACTTTGATAGGGTCCAAAACGTAACACAAGACGAAGGCGAGAACCTGATGGAAACTGTGTGGTGACATAAGAAAACATGGAAGAGGAGTTTCAGTATGTGTAGCTGAATATTGTATGTATGCAAGGTTTAGAGTAGGGCTTTATCTCACAATGGATGTCGAATGGCGGGTATAAGTAAAGGTATCCTGCTGAATGAGGACGTCATGAATTCAGCACTAATGTTTCAGAAGAGCCGATTTTACGTAATTTAGTATGTTGGTGTATTTGCAGGTTTAATTTTTTTCCGATCTCTCTTTTTATGGATTGTAAGAGAACGTTTTTATATATCTCTGCTACCAGCTTGCGTATCCTACTACAAGAACAGTATGGAGGTATCGATTACTTCGTACACTCTGATCAAAGTATGAGAAGAAGATAAATACCTATTGGTGTGTTAATATTTCACACTTGTTTTCCTTCTATTAAAACCATTTTCAATTACCACCGTAGGCTGCCAGGTTCTTTATACAATGTGTGTTCTTAAATATAGTACGCAAGAACTTATAAACCGATTGTCTACGGTACTTCAGTTAATTTGTCGTGTTAAAAAACGCATTCCTACATGCAGTGTGTTATGAACATGAGTGTACAGGGTGTCTCTCTAACAGTCGTCAGACGAATTTTCTCTCGTGTTTCGGCGGATATTCGCAATTCTGCGTTTGCAGTGTGTATCTGGAGCCGACGCAAGCAAATACTGCTCATCACGTCTTTCATGCGACGCTCGATGTCGATTTATTTCCTGTTACAAACAACATGGTTTTTAAAGTGAAGTTGTACGATATAACGGTCGTAAATTAGTTTATTACGGTATTCTACTTATCGGTACGTGTTAAGAGGGACAGTGAAACCCAGTACTCCAGTAGGGACAGCACCGCCCGCCTTGCACTGACTGCGGCCTCCTTGCGGCAGCGCTGCTAAGTCGCTACTGAAGTCCTGGCTATTCATCGTGTTTCACTGTCCCTCTTAACGCGTACCGATAAAACGAATACCGCAACAAACTAATTTGGGACCGCTCTGTGGAGTGGGCACTAAAATACTATTTTAAATTTGATTTTGTTTGTAGCGGGAAACAAACCGACGCTTTCCATCGACAATGCGTGTTGCCTGAATAGGCTGTATGAGCAGTATTTGTGTGGGTCGAGTCCAGCTACACATTGCAAAAACTAAATTGAACAATCTGTCGAAACACTATAGAAAATACACCAGATGATTCTTACAAGAGAGGCCTGGTATGTGCAGGTTTGCGACATGTGTGTGCTCTGTTCCCAAATAGCAACAAATTGATTTTAAAGATGCCACACATTTCACTGACACAGCTGTAAGTAGTCGAACAACAGACGTAATATGGAAAGTGTAAGGATGTTCAAAAGCTGTCTTACATTTTTATGTTGTCGATATTGTTAATGCCGATATTCGAAACCGGGCAACAATGTACTGTAATACGTGATGCAACAAATTTAATCTGTATAAAGAGTTTGACAAGCTACGGTGGACATTTAAAATACACTCATGCTCATAAATTAAGGAAAATTGCAGAATGTGATGCCGCACAATGTGGCACTCCACACAACTGGCGCTAATAGCATAGGCACAAAGGGAACACACACGACACGGATTTGTAATGGTGATAAAATGAGAAAACCGTCCAGAAAGACATGTGCTACAAAACGCCACTGTTTCTGTGCGCATGTACCCCGACATCAATATGGGAGATTATCACCATGCACACGTACACAGGCCGCACATTGGGTTGGCATACTATGGATCAGCTCGTCGAGCAGCTGGTGGTGTATAGCCTCCCATTCTTGCACCAATGCCTGTCGGAGCTCCTGAAGAGTCGTAGGGGTTTGAAGACGTGCAGCGATACGTCGACCGAGAGCATCCCAGACATGCTTGATGCGGTTTAGGTCTGAAGAAGAGCAGGCTACTCCATCCGCCTGACATCTTCTGTTTCAAGGTACTCCTTCACGATGGCAGCTCGGTGGGGCCGTGCGTTATCATCCATCACAAGGAAGGTAGGATCCACTGCACCCATGAAGAGGCGGACATATTGGTGCAAAATGACGTCACGATACACCTGACCTATTACAGTTCTTCTGTCAAAGACATGCAGGGGTATACGTGCACCAATCATATTCCCACACCACACCATCAAACCACGACCTCCATACAGGTCCCTTTCAAGGACTTTAAGGGTTGGTGTCTGGTTCCTGGTTCATGCCAGATGAAAACCCGGCGAGAATCACTGTTCAGATTATACATAGACTCGTCCGTGAACATAACCTGAGATATCCGAGATGATGTACTGTGCTCTTGACACCAGGCTTTACGGGCTCTCCTGTGACCAGGGGTCGGCCGCGCGGGATTAGCCGAGCGGTGTAGGCCGCTGCAGTCATGGACTGTGCGGCTAGTCCCGGCGGAGGTTCGAGTCCTCCCTCGGGCATGGCTGTGTGTGTTTGTCCTTACGATAATTTAGGTTAAGTAGTGTGTAAGCTTAGGGACTGATGACCTTAGCAGTTAAGTCCCATAAGATTTCAAACACATTTGAACCAGGCGTCAGTGGAATGCACCTTGCAGGTCTCCGGGCGAATAAATCATGTCTGTTCAGTCGTCTGCAGACTGTGTGTCTGGAGAAAACTGTTCCAGTGGCTGCGGGCACTGATCTTTATCGGTCGTCTTGTGGTGTTGTACACTGTGGATGTCCCGTACTGTAGCGCCTGGACACTTTTCCTGTCTGCTGGAATCGTTGCCATAACCTTGAGATCACACTTTGTGGTAGACGGAGGGCCTGTGCTACGATCTGCTGTGTTTGACCAGCCTCCACTCGCCCTAGTATTCTACCCCCTCATAACGTCAATATGTGTTCTTTGAGCCATTTTCAACACGCATTCAACATTAGAACGTATGAAAACGTCTGCACACATATTCGCTGCACCGTACTCTGACATGCACCACTACACCTCTGCATATACGGACTGCTGCCAGCGCCACCGTGTGACGACCGCAGGTCAAATGCACCGCGTGGTCATACTCCGAGGTGATTTAAGCCCACAGACTGCCCACGAGAGCGTTGTTCACCATGTACCAGCATTATCTTTAGTTTATGAACATGAGTGTAGTTTCAGCAATCAGAAATTACGTCGGAGGTACAGACACGCATATCAAGAAACAAATTATTTTCTTTCATTACACGTAACGTTTATTAGTGTAGCTTAAAGCTCAGAAATTGAACAGCATTTTAAATCACTATAGGCCTATATTTTTTGAAATACCCAGTATTGCGTTGTTGCGTCAATGCCACTGGATTCTGTAACTCCCAAAATGGTTTTACGTCAAATGATACGAATTTGAGCGACTAAGAGCTGTAGTTCGCTATTACGCTCAGCCATAGTGGCACATCATTTTGGCTGTGTACAGTGTTTTCTAAACATTTTACGGTCGCAGTGCTCCGAATTATTTGTTTTTGTGACGTCTAGAGTAACGCACAGTATTCAGCCGATGATGTGGTGTATTTGAGGGCGTCTGAGCTGGAGAGCCAGTAGTCAGGCAAGTAACCGGACGGGGCTCGTGAGCGGCAGCTACCGCTCACCGACGCGCCCGCGAGATTGATTCCGCACGGCGGGGTCCTCTTCTTCCGTGTGAGCCGGCAACGCCGCGTTGTGTAACCCGATGTAACGATGCCGTTGTTTATGTGACCAGTTCCCCTCGCCGTAAACACCAATAAATTAGAAAGCTCTGTCGCTGGCGCTAAGGTGGCGAGGGCGGTCGGCGCCGTGCACACCGAGCACCTCCAGTACAGTGACACGTGTGCCTTCTGGCCTAGGGATGGCGGTTATCGCTGAAGCAAGCGCTCAAAATGACCGAATTTCGATTTTTTGTTCCTATTACTTCTTCTACTACCCGTAGAAACAGAAAAAAAATTAAGTTTTGACTCCCTCAGCTTCGAGATACAGTGAGCCCAAAAAGTATTCGTCTAGCTGTAATTTAATAAAAAACTAGGTATGTCAGGTGAAAGGAAGGGGACATAAAATGTGAACATCCAGTCATATGCAATTAACCTTAGGTAAGTCATTTTTATTGATGAACAAGAAAATAAATAAATCCATAGCGATAACAAATTTAACAAAATGGAGAATTTAGTCAAGGGCTACTTCAAAAGTATTCATCCATTCATATTTTTTTAAATTTGCAATCTGAAAATGATTTCAGTTACAAAAATTAATATTTAGTGGGGTTTCCCTTTGCAGCTATTACTACTTGTAGTCGTCTGGGCTTCGACTTGACCAAATTTGCCGCCGCAGAGGCTGAAATTTTGAGCCATTCCTCTTGAAGTGCTTCTCCTAGGTCTCTCTTGTTAGAAATGTGTCTTCTCCTGATGTTATATTCCAGTACTTTCCAAAGATGTTCAATAGGATTAATGTCTGGGCTCTGACGATGGGGTGTTAAGTTGTTTTGGGGTATTGTACAGGAGCCACAGCCTTGTATTTAGAGCCGTATGCTTTGCGTCGTTATCTTTTTGAAAAACTGAAATTTCCTTGCAGACCTAATTTTTCGGCGCCAGGATTCAGATTGTCCTTTAAAAGGTTTGTATACATATGGTGATCCATTGTACCTTCTATGAAATGGAATGTAATGTTCCAACACCTGCAGCACTCATACAGCCCCACAGCACCAGTGAGCCACCACTGCGTTTAACCGTTGGCACAAGATTGCGTGGGAATATCTCCACATTCTTCTTACACCACACGATTCGCGTGCCATCCGACCCGAATACGTTTTATTTACTCTCATTAGAAAATATTACTATATTCCAAAAGTCTTCCTTTTTGAATCTATGTTCCATCGCAAAATGAAGACGTTTCTTTCGATTCTGCAATGGAGTCCGGTACGCGGTTGTTTTCTTAATGAATTTGTTGCGCAAAATCGATCTATTGTCGACTGAACCGTCGATCTGGGTCTACCGACTACTTACGCAACATCGTAAGAAGATTTGCACTCATTATGTAAGCGCAGAATACGTTTCCTTTCGATTAGCGTCGTCTCACTACCCTTACGGCCCATGGCACTAATCGCGCTGTATCGGCGCCGTTCAGAACAACAGATGGTAGAGTGGAGCCGCGCACGGTTGACTCTAGTGTGGGCGGTCGGTGTGGCGAAGCGGTTCTAGGCGCTTCAGTGTGGAACCGCGCGACCGCTACGGTCGCAGGTTCGAATCCTGCCTCGGGCATGGATGCGTGTGATCTCCTTAGGTTAGTTAGGTTTAAGTAGTTCTGAGTTCTAGGGGACTGATGACCATCGATGTTAAGTCCCACAGTGCTCAGAGTCATTTGAATTTGAACTCTAGTGTGTGCCGTGGATCAGCGTTATGTTTTAATCACTGCACGCAGAATTTCGGCATGTTCAGATGGTGGACAAATACTTCATGAACTAGCTCGTGTAGTACATTTTCTATTTTGTTAACCTTGCTGTTGATTTGGATGTATTTCTTTCCTTGCTTTTCAACAAAAATGACTTACCGAGGTACTTTTTACATGACTGTCTCTTTAGATTTTGTATACATTTCTTTTCATGTTACACAGACTTTGTTTTCTAAAAGATATTCAGCTAGACGAATACTTTTTGGACTCACTGTACATAGAATGAAAATATTAAATTAAATAGTCAAGTAAAAGAAAACTGACCCCTTCCACCGTTCACTACTTTTCTCGAAAAGTGATAAGTGGTCGAATGCAACAAAAAATCACCAGTATTTTTCTATTGATTCTAATTTTTTGAGACTCTGTTCAAAAGCGACGTTGTAATCCGGGGATTTTTCGTGTTAATTTGTCCATTTTCAATGGCTAGAAGCAGGTAGCAGATGAGATACTTTAAATTTTTGTCGTAAACTATGAACGAAACGTTAATTTTCAACTATTCTCCTCATATGATGTCAAGTTTGTTATGGCTCTCCCATTTTGTAATCTTGTAAAGCAAATGAAGCATTGTACTTTACTGATACCGCACTTCGTAAAATACTTCCAGACTAGGGGTAGTGCCTGTCTGTAATACAGTAGATGTCCGACGACGACAACGAGACACTACCATCTGGAACAGATGGGGGCAAGACTTGCGCACTGCATATGCACGCGTACCATGTAATAGGGTACGCCACCTGGTCACAGGAACATATCGTCTCAGCAACACTGGACCAATTTTTATGCCATGTGCTTCTTGCTCGTTTCTGTCGGTATTGTTATGAAAATAACGCTAGTCACTTACCCCATTCTCTATTATAGCGCAGTATTCCAAAGCAGTGGTAATTTTACGAAAAAATACTTCAAAAAATGTTTATTTAGAAACTAAATTTTAGCACTGCTGCTGTAGCTAACTGATTCTTTGGTTCCAGTCGGTTTTTCCCATCCATAGTCTAGGCCCGTGTAACGGGCCGGCGTTCTACTTGCTCGCTTTGCGGTTGAGAGAATTCTCTGATTTCGTAGTATAGACTCCTAAAATCACTAAATATTTGGGTATCTAGTAGTACAGTTAGTCATAGAAGGGAGAACTGGTAACGCCAGCGCTCAATAGGAGAAGCAATGAGAATACATAACCAGACATTGTATTTTAAACACAAAAACGGGACACTAGCAAGATACCTGCCCTAGCAGTCGATCCCGCGTGAAAATCTGGTCCGTAATTGTCGTAGTACGCGCTCATGACCTTTCGAATGTACAGCTTTTAAATTTCGCACGCGCCTTATGTGTGTCACTTGCTCCAGCCCTACTGCAGCCGCCTACAGGGTTGGGTTGTTTGAGGAAAGAGACCAAACAGCGAGGTCATCGGTCTTATCGGGTTAAGGGAAGGAAGGCGGCCGTGCCCTTTCAAAGTTACCACCCCGCCATTTGCCTGGAGCGATTTAGGAAAATCACGGAAAACCTAAATCAGGATGGCCGGACGCGGGATTGAACCGTCGTCCTCCCGAATGCGAGTCCAGTGTGCTAGCCACTACGCCACCTCGCTCGGTACAGCCGCCTACAGCCCGAGTGCAAAGCATTGCACAGCGGACTGAGTAACAGGATCGCGTTCATAGTGTAGGTGAACCAACAAGCGGTAGTGCTTTGTTCATTGTGTCAAAGTGCGCGGTTGCAACCTGTAGATGGTACAAGATATATCTCTGCTTTGAACAATTTTACGTTGCGATTCGCAAATTCAGTGTAAATTATTGTAACGAGAGAGTGTGTCATTAAAAAAGTGCCGTAGTGCTATTTCATTATTAACATCGTTATTGTGGATTCTTTTCCTTGGGTTGCAAAGCTGGCACACATAAAGTGAAGGAGTTGCGTTGTTCTTCAACGTGACTGCCATGGTTAAATTGTAAATAGAAAATCATTAACTTGATTTAAAAATAATTCTTCAGTTGCTCGGAGGTATTCATTTTGAGTTCGAGGCATAGTATTTAACGTATACAGGATGAGTCAGGAGGGAAGGTAGATGCTTTGAGGGGTGACATTATTGGTGATTCTATACGAAAAACTGCTTATGGATGTACGCCCTATTCAGAATGGTTTTCGTGACACAACACATTTAATATCACTTTCCTACGGTTTTCTTGAGTAACTCGAGAACCGCTCCCTCCAGCGAAAGCGTGTCGCATCACATTAAATTTCCTACAAAAAAAGCTCCTAATCATTTTTTCTTTAGGACTAGTTTACGCGAAGAGAGCGCAAGGATATTTAAAGTCTCGCGCGATGCACAAGCGCTGTAGTTGAGATAGCTTTAGTTGGCTAACTTGAGTTACTTTCGCAACTTGATAGACCACAAGAGTATCAAACTTTGTCTCAGCTTCCTCTACACTACTGTGGCACTTTGTAAATAATGACAATGTTTCAATAACACAGAAAACAGATAACAATGGACATTAAATGTGTTGTGTCTCGGAAACCATTCTGAATAGATCGTATGTCCATATTAAGTCTTTTGTTCGGAATAAGTAATGCCGTCATGCCTCAGAGCACGTACCTTTTCTCCTCACTCACCTTGTACATGTGTGAGTTTGACACATTACTTACTATTTTCGCGTAAAACAATGAAACAATGTGATCTTGTACGAAGTTTCAAAAAACGTGATCTCCTCCCCCCTCTTCTCCCATTGCCTTCGGCATCCCGCGGATAGGGAGGTGCTTTGGTTCTTTTTTTTTTCGTCATTCCTTAGTTGCTTCAAAACTCATGGAGGTGTGTTCCGTCTATGCAACTAGTTGAAGGCAGTTTTTTAATTGCCATATGCGTTTCGCTTCTTTTTTTGTGAAGCATCTTCAGTGGCCTGTAATACGTGTTTCTTTTTATAAATATAATAAATGTATTATGTGGTAGTTACAATTTTACTATGTTACATTTTGTGATTTTTTTCTCTTGTTTTTTAGGTTAGAACACACTTTCGTACCACAAATTTCTTGATGATAAATTGTCGTTCGGTGTTTGTTATGATTTCCAGCGTTGTTAGCTAACGTGTGTGCTCCTGGAGATTTGTTCATTAGTCTCCATGCTGTAATTGGCCGATTTCCCGCGTTCATTCACCCACATTTATTTTAGCACGCCGCTTACGTCACTTGCACTTTACGTTTCCTGTTCAACCTGTGTGTGTTTACGGCAACACTACTCACCATAAACACACACAGGCTCGATTGCTGGGGTTGACGTCTTGCAGGTAAGCTTTTCTATCTCCTTATAAAACAGAGATAGAGTTGGCGATGTTTCCGTGCCAGGAGAACTTGGGGGACTACACAGAGCGCATGGCTTCCGTATCCCAAGGTAGAAGAGCCTCACAAATACGCAAGGAACATAGAAGATCAAAAGCTCTAAACATGTCGCACATCACGATCTCATGTGATTTAAGGCCGATAGATGCAGCTTCCTCTAAGCCTAAATGTATGGACTTGTCACTCGTGAGGCTCCACGCTGATCCGCAACTCGTCCGAAAAGATGGTGTGGAGCGACACTTGTGTCCGGTATTGTCAGAAAATCCGAAGACGTTTTGGTCTTGTATTATATCAGTAAACAGATGGAAGCCATCTGTCCATACACTCCGTGACCTTAATGACAGTGAAACGGAGGCTGACACAGAAAAAGCCGAAATACCAAACATCTTTCTCCGAAACCGTTTCGCAGAGGAAGATCGCAGTGCAGTTTCCTCCTTTAAAACTTCGCACGAAAGACAAAATGACGTATATCGAAGTAAATGACCCATGGATAGAAAAGCAACTGAAATCGCTTTACAGAGAGAAAGCCACTAGACCGGACGGGATACCAATTCAATTCTAGGCACACAATGCGAAAGAACTTGCCCGTCTTCCAGCAGCAGTGTACCATCGGTCTTCAGAGGAGCGAAGCTTTCCCAATGATTGGAGAAAAGCCCAGGTGATTCCCGTTTTCAAGAAGGGTCGTCGAGCAGACGCACAAAACTTAGGCCTATACCTCTGACGTCGATCTGTTGTAGAATTTTGGAACAAGTTGCATGCTCGCGTATTATGATGTTTCTGGAAACCGAAAATCTCCCTTTTTGGGAATCAATGTGGGTTCCTAAAACAACGCTCGTTTGATGCTCAGCTTGCTCTTTTTGTCCTCGAAACCCAGAAAGCGGTAGATGCAAGCGCCCGGATAGATGCTGTGTTCCTTGACCAACGGAAGGCGTTAGGTGCAGTTCCGTACTGCCGCCTAATGAACAAAATAAGAGCGTGCATAATATCAGACCAAGTAGATTGATGAGTTTATAGCAAACAGAACACACCGTATCATAGTAAACCGAGAGAACTCTTCAGACGTAAAAGTAACTTAGGGCGTACCCCAAGACAGTGTTACAGTACAGTTGCTTTTCTCAATATGTGAAACTAACCTAGTACATATCGTCGGAAGTTCTTTGAGGCTTTTCGCGGAGGATGCTGTTGTATATAGAGAATTCGCAAAGCTATGAAATTGTAGCCAGATCTAGGAAGGGCTATAGAGAATCGACACTTCGTATAGGGATTGACAGTTGACCCTTAGCATAAACAAATGTGACGTAATGCGCATAAGTAGACAGAAATATCCATTATTGTACGAGTGCTCGGTTGCAGAACGATCACTGGGGGCAGTCACTCCCATTAAAGATGTAGGAGCATACGTACAGAGCAATTTAAAGCGGAAAGATCATATGATATTAATCCAAATAATGCAGATGCCAGACTGGGATTCGTTGGGAGACTCCACAGAAAAAGTAGTCCATCAGCAAAGGATTACAAAACACTTTTTCGACCAAAACTCGAATATTGCTGGTTATTCTGGGATCCGTACCAGACTGGGCCGATAGAGGAAATAGAGAAAATTCAAAGAAGAGCGGCGCGTTTCTTTGCAAGTTCATTTAGTAAGCACAAAAATATCACAGATGATTAACGAACTGCAGCGGCAGACGCAGACAGAGGCGTTCTATATCATTGTGTGGATTATTGTTAAAGATCGGAGAGCGTACGTAGCTAGATAAGTGTTCAATTAAATTGCTTCCTCCCATGTACCTATTTGAAAAAGACCAAAAGGATAAGACCACACTGGGGCTTACCTGCAATTGTTCTTCCCGACAACTATTCGCAACTAGAGGAGGAAAGGGGGGGAAATGTCAGTGGTACAAAAGGTACCCTCCGCCACACACCACAAAGTAGCGTGGAGAGTATAGATGTGGATGTGCTGGTAGCCGTTTCTGGTTCTTAGACGACGCTAAACGAAATTTAAATGTGATTTCTTCGTGAAAAACCCAGTGCACAACCTTCTCTTGTATAAATAATGTAGATGGCGTTACTCCCTCTTACCTGTGCGGCTGCGCTGAAATGTTGATCATTTTCCTAACCAAGCATGTGCTTCACTTTCATGCTAATCTGACACTTATTGCATCACCTATTCAGACTCGAACAGCGGATTGATGTATTTAATATCAACACTAATCCCTCTCCAGCGACGCAAATCTGAGGCTGGAAAGTGCAATGTTTCAGTTACTGTAAAATTCATCTACTTCTGCTGTAGTTCCAGGAGAAAGTAAGCATATGGGCGGTATTTTTAAAACAGAGTAACGGTTATTATACGTTGTAACTGTGAAGAAGAATCTTCATCAACAATTCATTCTCTCCTCACACTATTGGGGACTACATCTGATCCTTTCTTCCAGTGAAAGTAGCAGCTGTGCGGACACTCCAGCAACTACGATGAATCTAATTTGGGTGTAGCTTCGGTAGGCTGCTGACGTTAGATACCATTTACTAGCATCAGAGAGGAGGAGATACTTTTATTCTGCGTCAGCTCGTCTGTGTAAGAGGGCCAGGTAACTACAAATGTCAAGTGGTAGATCGTCATTCTTAACAGTTCGAGGATAACATCTGACCTTTCTGATATAACATTTCCTTGTTTCGACCCTCATCTTGGCCTATACAGCGATGGCGAATTATGCACATTCCTATTGTGCGAAAGCTAAAAAATGGAATGCGTCGACAAACGTGTCGGAAATTACAGTAGAGGAGAGCCCAGTCGGGTCTGGGAGACATAATGAGGGGATCGCGTGGCGGCAGCGCCTGTGATGGGGGTTTGTCCCGGCGGCCGTCTGCAGACACCGACCTCGGCAGCCCGCCGCAGGGGTCCCCAGATAAACACACTGTCACGGCATGGAATCTTCCGATCCATCTCCATCGCGCTGTTCCTCCGACCGGGGCCTGTGACTTGTTATCCCGTGTCCTTATTTGACACAAACCGGACAGGCACTGCAGTATTTCTTATTTAGTAGGACACTTTTGTTCCCTTCCAGTACATGTTGAACCTGTCTCTTGTACAGGTTGTCCATAACGTCCCACTATCATTTCAAGAAATTCTAACTCTGAAAGAATGGTCGTTTGTTGCGAAACGTTTAGCAGCTCTTAAAGTTTTTTCTTCCTTGTCCTTATGTCTTTTGTTGCAGATTTGACTTGCAGTGCATCAGAATGGTGACAGACTAGGACAAGGCGCAGTGTGGCATGTGATATCCGAATCTGTGACAACGGTACTGCGGAATAATCGACGCCAGTGTGGGAGGACACCACAGGCAAAAACGAGCATGATGATGTGGTTCAAAGATCTTCCTCAAAGTGGCAATCCTCCTAAAACTCAAGCACGTATTGACAGAGTCCAAGGTGCATCGTTTTAACTGAGTTCCAAGAAGTGTGATCGGTGGGGGACAGAGGTGAGGAGGGCTGATAAACGACAATTTCCTCGTCGCATGTACACACCGCCAGCAACTAATGTCCTAGCTTTCCTTCGTGCAAGAAGCAGTGAAGTGGAGAGAACAGTTGATGCTGCGATGCTGACCGGCACGTGTGCAGAACTCGAATATTGTATTGGTGCTCTACGAGTGAGAAGTGGGCCACAAACTGGGATTCCGACATTAGAAAAAAAAAAAACTTTAACAGTTGCCAAACGCTTTACGTTAAGCTATGACGCTCATTAGTTTCAACGTTACAATTTTTTTAAATGATAGCGGAATTTTATTGGTGCCGTGTATTTTGTGGCCAGCTTGATGCTGGTTTTACAGTCTCACACAGCTTCTGTCTTCATATGTGTTTCAGGGCGTCAATTCGTTTTATTTTATTTTTTTCGTGCCTTATATGTTTTTAAAGAGCTTTCGTTTTTTTTTTCTCCAGCCTGTCTTGCCCAAGGTGGTCGTTATAAAGCGGTATTTCTGATAGAAAAGTCGCTCCTTATTACTAAGTGATCCTGCATGTACGACGGTCATTTCAAAAGTTCATTGTAAGACGGAACTGAAGAAAATAACGTATAGGGGCCGCCAGTAGAATCTCCTTCTTGCTCATCACAGCTTTCCCACGTGTTGGCAACGTCTGTATTCCGGAGACTGCAGCTTCGCAGTCGAGCTGTCTGATTACTCAGGTCATCTCACTGGAAGGTTCACTAATTGCATGAAAACGTTTTCCATGCAACTGTTGCTTCAATTTGGGAAACAAATGGAACTCTGGTGTGCTCATATCAGGACTGTGTGATGGGTGGGAAATTATTTCCCATCTATATTTGTCGAGCGTTTCTCTCACTGGTGTGGTAATATCCGCTCTTGCACTAAAGTACAAAACGAGAACACTAGCTGCATGCATATCAGACCTTCTTCGACGAATTTTCGGGCGGAAAACATGTTGCAGAAACAGCTTGTAGTACGCGCTTGTTACAGACGTCGTGTAAAATCCCATTCGTACCATACGCAAAGTTCACTATCAGTATCACCTTGTCGGCCGGAGTGGCCGAGCAGTTCTAGGCGCTACAGTCTGGAACAGCGAGACTGCTGCGGTCGCAGGTTCCAATCCTGCCTCGGACATGGATGTGTGTGATATCCTTAGGTTAGTTAGGTTTAAGTAGTTCTAAGTTTTAGGGGACTGATGACCTCAGATGCTAAGTCCTATAGTGCTCAGAGCCATTTGAACCAAGTATCACCTTTGATGGTTGAGGAGGAATTGTTTCGGGCGTTAGTATTGTAACTTTTTCGTTGTAACGACTGAGACTTCAGTTCCTGCCTAAAATCCCGTACCCAGGTTGCATCAACTGCAACAGTCCTTTTCAGAAACTGTTCTCGTTCTGTTGGATAACGTTGAAACAGTCCCGCGATTCTTCAGTCAGATCGTGCAGAACCCATCTCGCAGTAGCTTTTCTCTTCTTTAACTGTAAATTGAAGTGACAGACCTTTTGGTCCTATAAGCAATTTGCTACGATGATTTTCGTTGATCGTCTCTGAGATGTCATTAACGATAACCTGAGAGAGATACTCCGTTGCAGTTCACTCCTTGGGTTGTTCTCAGTGCTTGCCAGACCTTCGTAGAAACGAGCAGACCACCGTGATACTGTGCTATGATGCAATAAACTATTCCCACGCACGTCTCCCGTAGTTTAGTTAATTTCTTTTGGATTCTTTCCACGTAGGGATTATACTTTGATGCAGGAAAGCTGGACACCACGTGTAATGCAACCTGACTCGGTTTCGGCATGCATTTTAAAACTGAATTACTCAAGATACAGTCTTGCGAACCAGCAAACAAATATAGGACCGTCACGCCTAAGGTCTCGCTCACAACTGACTTGAATGTCAGCTTGAACACGCACTCGTAACGGTCGCGTTAAGCAGAGTGGAGGACTTTTGAAATGATCCTCCTATTTTGTTGCATAACCACACACACACACACACACACACACACACACACACACACACACACACACACACAATTCTTTCTTTGTTCTATTGGGTAACACATGCACGGCCTGGTTCAACCATGTATGACAGGCATTTTTTTTCGGATGACCTTAGTCACTGATGTTATTAAAATCCATTTCTTTGTTAAGCTTTAGTTCCGCCAGAGTGTGCGGCCTATTTTTGTAGAGCCATCCTTTAAGGTACGCCGCGGGAAGAAGTCTGGAGAGGTTAAATCTGGACAACGTGGGGGCTATAAACCTTTGGAGATGATTCTATCACCAAAAATTTCGCTTAAGAAATGAACTTTTCCATGAAATGCATGACAAGTGGGTGCGACCAGCAGTGATGTTTACCTGCCTCAAGGAGCGCAATAAACGGTGTATTAATGGCTTCCTCTAACACTGCTAACTGCAGTTTCATAGAACGAACATCCCACTATTCGACGACGCGATACGGCACCCCACACCACACTCCAATTTTCTGACAGTGCAATGAGTTTTTAATGAAAATCGTGTGGATTTTCGGTTGACCGGATTTTTGCGTTTTCACTATTGGCGTATCCACGAAGGTTAAACCACGCCTCATCATTCAAGTAAACAAGGTTCCAACTCTGCAGTTCTGTGAATGTTGGCAAGTGGTGTAATCCTAGTATTATACTCTAGATGCTTTCCTTTCTCCGGCGCCGTCAATTCCTAGACGCTTCGAACATCAGAATGACCGGTCGGTCCCGTTTTCTACTTGTATGCAACTGCTCCGTATTCCCAGAAACGGACGATGAAACCTCGTTCTTGTAAATTGTTCGCAACTCTATATTCCTCACGAAATGCGTGTAAAACATGGGCAAATTAACGTTTTGCTCTTTGCAAAACGACATGTTTATCAAGCAGTGAACTGGGCTGTACTACAGAAGTCACGTGGCCTGCACCCGTTACGTTATCGTCTTCGTTTGTTATCTGTGATACGTGTGGTGCTAACTTACACTGGCTGGTCGAAAGAATGCATTGCAATTCCAGTTTGCAGCCTATTTATTGTAAACCTGACTGATAAGTTCGTGTTTCCATAGAAACTCTTTGTAACGTATGGCGGTTTCTGTTCTGTTTGAGACTTATCTTGTTTGCTCTCTGTAGTTACCTGTGATGGTATCCCGCAGGTTCCGTAGGGTATGTAATGTACCTGAAATCTTCAGAAAAATAGTGTGCTATGTGGTATAGTATGCAGCTGAACTTGGTTTCCCATATCAAGTAAACAAATCAACAAAAAAGGACTATACAAATATCTCAGAAGAGAGTAATTTTCAGAACTTGTACAGTAATACATTGACCCTCCCGCCCGGCAAGCCGCGCGATCTAACGCGCTGTTTCCCGACCGGGAAGGCGTGCCGGTCCCCCGCACGAATCCGCTCGGCGGATTAGTGTCGAGGTCCGGTGTGCCGGCAAGTCTGGGGATGGTTTTTAAGGCGGTTTTCCATCTGCCTCGGCGAATGCGGGCTAGTTCCCCTTGTTCCGCTTCAGTTACACTACGTCGGCGATTGCTGCGCAAACAAGTTCTCCACGTACGCGTACACCATAATTACTCTCTGGTATGAGACTTCCCGGAGGGGGGGGGGGGGGAGGAGAGAGGTTCCAAACCCTGGGTTCGGTGTGGGGTGGCGGTGGGGTGGGTGGACCACTGTGGGCTATGGCGGGACGAAGCCTCTCCGTCGTTTCTAGGTCCCCGGTTTAATACACAAATACAGTGACCGAGAAACTTAACTATTGTTGTCTCTGTGATACGATCCATGCAAGATCGGGTATTGTGCTCTAGGATGCGACTGAAATATAGCGAAATCGACGGCATGTGAGTGTGTAAATTTAAAAATAAATAAAAAGAAAGCTGTATGGGCAAGCAAACTGAATTAACAGAGGTAGTTTTCTCATTGTTTGGATTTCGGTACAAGTAGCAAACTATCCAACCAAGATATTATTGCACTTGACCTGCCGTACAGCAGGCAGGCAGGGACATTACCGTAAACACGTACAGTGGTCTGTAAGGAAACCGCACCTCACTATGAACGCTTTCAGGTCAGTTGTGTACAAGTACCAAGTGATTCAGCCTGTCCTCGTGAAATATCAGAATAAAAGTGACGATATGCCCACCGAAGCGAGCTCAGTCCCAGGAACAGTGGTATTGTATCGACTAATACGCGTTAGCACTTTGCTGTCAACAAAGAAACGAGAACATCGGAAAGTTTACCATGAGGCCACGCTACTGGAGGTAGCTATCGTCAAAGTTGCCGAATTCAGCGACATGGAGCTCTGAATATGCGAAGCTCGTTTCTTGAGAGTCATCTGAGAAACTAGCTCGCGTTTCAGCCGGTAGAATCACAGACGCTCACGCTTGGCGAAAATAGCACGGCACACAATGACCGGAAGCACGGTAGTATCGTGTTTCTGCGAGTGGAGGCGGCTTTGCGGGATGAGCAAGCCCGGCCATGAACACTTGCTCGCCGCTCCGCTCGCCTCCTTTGTGCAGCGTTGGCAGCTAGCGGCGCGTGGCTCTTTTGTGGAGACCTCGGCCGCGATGCGCGCTCGTGAATCACAGTCAAAGGCGACTCGGAGGAGCAGCACAGCTTTATGGCACTTCTTGTTTAGAGCCTTCCAGGTCATCTGAGGCCGCCTCCGAGCCAAGACTTGCGGCTCGGCCTTTCCTGTGATCCCCCGGTACTCCAACGCACTGTCACCCGCAGACCCATTTACTGGGTGTAACTGTGGACAGCAAAGTACACTGAGGTGCCAAAAGTCATGGAATAGCGATACGCACACATGCAGATGGAGGTGGTATCGCGTACACGTGTTATAAAAAGGCAGTGAATTGGCACAGCTGTCGTTTGTACTCGGGTGATTCACGTGAAAAGGTTTCCGACTTGTCTATGGCCGTACTATGGTAGTTGGAGCTAGATGCATGGCACATTTCGGAAATCATCAGGGAACCCAGTATTCCGATACGCACAGTGTCAAGAATGCGATGAAAATATCAAATTTCAGGTATTGCTTGTCACCACGGACAGCGCAGAGGCCGGCGGTCTTCGCTTGATGACCGAAAGCAGCGGCATTTGCTAACGGACAAGCAACTCTGCGTGAAATACCCGCAGAAATCAATGTGGAACGTATGACGAACGCATCCGTTACGACAGTGCGGTGAACTTTGGCGTTAGGCCTCGTCCAACGTAAGTGACAAAAGCGACTGACAGCGTGCGACAGCTTCAGACACAAAGGCGAACAGCAGGTGTGGTTACGGCAGTGTCTTAGGTGAGCGACGTCAGTGGCACTGCCTGTCCTCTGCTACGACCTGCGACGCCTAAATTCACGTATTTGGAATATTGTCGCTTCAGCACGTGCGACAGTGAGACCGGCGGCTAGCAGTCTTCTCGTCAAAGCGGTGGGGGGGACGCGCCGACTGCTATGAAATACTCCTCATCCTATTTGAAGAAAACTATTCGGTGAAAAAATTTGTTTCTCCCGCATGTTACATCTACATCGATACTCCGGAAGCCACCGTACTGTGCGTGGTTGAGGATACCCTGTACCACTAGTTGTTATTTGCTTTCCCGTTCCACTCGGAAATAGAGCGAGGGAAAAACGACTGTCTATACGCCTGCGTGTGAGTCCAGATTTCTCGTATCTTATCTTCGTGGTCCTTACGCGCGATATACGTTGGCGACAGTATATAATCGTTTTGCAGTCCGCTTCAAATGCCGGTTCTCTACATTTTTTCGGTAATATTCTCCGAAATGAATGTCTTCTTCCCTACAGGGATTCCCACTTGAGATACCGAAGCATATCCGTAACACTTGCATGCTGATCGAATCTACCGGTAACAAATCTAGCAGATCGCCTCTGTATTGCTTCGATGTATTCTTTCAATCCGACCTGGTGCGGATCCACAGGTCACACTATCGTCCTATATGCCATTTCTTTTACCGATGAACTACACTTCCTTAAAATTCTCCAATAAACCGAAGTCGACGTTCGCCTTCCCTATCACAGTTCTCACATGTTCGTTCCATTTCATGTCGCTTCGCAACATTACGCTCAGGTATTTAAAGGACCTGACTGTGCCAAGCAGGACAATAGTATTACTGTATCCGAACATTGTAGGTTTGTTTTTCGTACTCACCCGCACTAACTTGAGATTTCTCTACATTAAGGGTCAGCTGCCATTCATCGCACCGACTAGGAGTTTTGTCTATTCATCTTGTACCAATCTACAAACACTTACCTTCGACACCTTCCTGTACACCACAGTATCATCAGTGAACAACCGGCGATTGCTGCTCACCCTGTCTTCCAGATCATTTATGTATATTGAAAATAGCAACGGTCCTCTCACATTTCTCTGGAGCACTCCTGATGTTACCCCTGCCTCCGATGAACAATCGTCGTCGAGGACGACATGCTGGATTCTGTTACTTCAGAAATCTTTGAGTCTGCCACGTATCTGTGACCCTGTTCCGTATGGACCTACCTTCGTTAACAGTCTGCAGTGCGGTACCCTGTCGAATGCTTTTCGGAGATCTACAAATACGGAATCTGCCTGTCGCTCTTCATCCATAGCTCACAGTATATCATGTGAGGAAAGAGCAAGCTGGGTTTCGCACGAGCAATGCTTTCTAAAGCCGTGCTGATTCATGGACATGATCTCTTCGGTCTCTAGGAAATTTATTATATTCGAACTAAGAACATGCCCTAGAATTCTGCAGAAAACCTATGTTAAGGATATTGATATGTTCTTTTGTCGGTCCGTTTTTTTAAATCTCTCTTGTACACAGGAGTCGCGCTTTTTTCCAGCCGGTTGGCGCTTTGTGTTGATCAAGAGATTTGCGATACAAACTGTGTGAGGGGCCAATGACGTAGAGCACTCTATGTGAAACCAAATTGGGATTTCAACCGGACCTGGCGACTTACTTGTTTTCAACGCTTTCATTTGTTTCCCTAGGTCAGGGTGCTTATTACTATGTCGCCCATACTGAACTGCGTGCGATCGTCAAACGACGGTACATTTGTACGATTCTCCTGCGCGAACGATTTCTTAAACATAGAATTTAAAACTTCGGCCTTCCTTTTGATATCTTCTACGGCCAAACCAGATTGGTCAAATGGTTCAAATGGCTCTAAGCACTGTGAGACACCATCTGAGGTCATTAGTGCCCTAAAATTAGAACTAATTAAACCTAACTAACCTAAGGACATCACACACATCCATGCCTGAGGCAGGATTCGAACCTGAAGCTCCTAGAGTCGCTCGGTCACAGCGGCCAGTCCAGATTGGTCAATGAGTGAGTAGATGGAAGCCTTAGACCCTTTTAACGATTTTGCATAGGACCAAAATTTGTATGTTTGGAACCAGTGTTCTTCCCGATTTGTGCTGGTTATTTGCGAAGAATATCGCGAGCGAATGTGTGTTGCGACGGCGTCTAGCCGGCCGGAGTGACTAAGCGGTTCTAGGCGCTACAGTCTGGAGCCGCTGGCATGGATGTGTGTGATGTCCTTAGGTTAGTTAGGCTTAAGTAGTTTTTAGTTCTAGGGGACTGATGACCTCAGAAGTTAAGTCCCATAGTGCTCAGAGCCATTTGAGACTTCATTTATTTATTTATTTATTTTTATTTTTTTGCGACGGTGTCATACAGTCATACAGTGGACACTTCCCATATTAATGTCCACTAACAGATGTCCGAAAGCGTTTGGTCAGGTAGTGTATTTATTATCAAATCTCGTTTTCAGTCGATCCCGATCGGGTGTAGAACCGATGCTGCTGCCAGGGGTGGCAACGCTGTGTACTAAATTTTGTGTCGTCATTACCCCCACTCATCTAAAATTTTAATGATATATTCTTCGTAGTATACTGTATACGCACAATAAGTGAAAATTCATTGCTACCCTTCCTTGTGTTGCAATTTTAATGGACTACAAAGAAATTCGAAGAGATAGACAGGCTGTACGCCAAAGTCATGGCATAATCATTGTCTGGCAGACAATGATCTACAATGCTTTACTATATGATTCCTCTGCCCCTTCCCCCACCTGCCTCCTTGTCCTCACTAGACAACACTTCCAGGAAGTAATACCAAAGTGCCTGCATACTGCAAATTCTACAAAGCCTGTCTTCAATGGCGAAGCGTCCATTAAGGCTCTAACACTGAGCCTACCAAAAAAAAAAAAAGCCAAAAGAATTTGTCCAAACTGAACTTTATCCCATCTGATCACGAAGCCTTGTAAATGTTTTCAAACGTTTACGTTTCAATTTCGTATGTGCACCCGCCAGTGTAATGCATCACTCCTCTAGCTTTGCAACCAACAACAGTTCGGAATTCGGTGTCTGTTTCGAGCATGCTCAGTAAGCTCGTTTCTTTCAAAATGTGCACTACACTTTCAACAGCTTGGATACGGTTTTTAAAAGCTGGCATTCGATTTGTTTCTGCTTCTCGCCAGCAGGTGGATACAGGTCTAAGTGGAATGATGAGCCGTTCAGCATTTCCGTAACAGGTAGCCCTACTTTGCATCGTCTAGCACGCTTGCACCAAGCCGGGCAGAACAAGAAAATTTAACTCTTAATTTAGGTGTTTATTTAAAACACGCAGAACAAAAAGACGCGCATAATGCATAGAAAAATGTGAATGTATCTTGGATGTTGTTGCAAGATGATAGAAAATGGACCATGTATTTTCATTGTTCCTCAGATTAAAATTTAGTAGCCTTACTTATTTAAAACGCAGCGTGTCTGTAGGTATTCACATCAACAGTAATAGACGTGATTATGGTGGAACCTGGAACATGAATCTTATAGTTAGAAAGTGGTAAGCAGTTGTAGTGAAGTATATTTTGGTATGTCCTGTCAACATGTGAATTGTCATCCTCAATCTGTCTTTTCATTGTGTTGCCGAAAGGAAAACTGTAAGTTGTCTAATATTTAAGTCATTATCTTCTAACGTATGGTACTGCTGACTACCTCAAACTGCGTCAATTTCGTCACAAGATCAATTGATTTTTTAAACTGAAAACCCAGCATTCTTTTCTCGTTTTTCTTCGGAAGATAAATTCTGGTGAAAGAACGAAACAATTTCGAAATCGCACTGAAGTGGCAGCCTTGTAAAGGACAAACTATTTTTGTTTTTACTGCATATTATTTGGAATAAGTAGTGACGGTAATGAATGGTGTAAGTGGGGAGTAGGCGAAGAATGTCTTCAAAATTTCCCCTCGAAAGCTAAAAAGCTGAATGTTCCATTTCACGCATCATAGCAGCTGTTAAATACATTCTGCTAGGTACAGTAAGAATTGACCGTGTTCTTTCAGAAGCAACATGCCTGGAAGCTTTGAAACGTAACGAGAAGGCTGATCCATACAGAAGTGTAATGAAGAGACTTATTTCGACTATCCGCCTTTAGCGCGGCAAGAGTTAGCTCTTCGACATCATGACTAATCTGAGATGTCAGCAAGTAATGGATATGACTTTGAACTTTTTGATTTTTTGCCAGAAGAAGAACTATACATGAAAAATCATTTAGCATCCGATGGAATATTTAAAGGCACTTCCTCTGACGCGCAGAATGAAGGGATAGCTTGTATTACGGATGTTGTTAAAGAACAAATTTCAAGTGAAGTTAAAAATAGTCGTTTTATGTCAGTAAAAGCCGATGAAACAACGCTTGTGTCAACTATAAGCCCAATGAGCACAATTTTTCGTTCTGCAAATAACGAATCAGGAGAAATAGTGCACAAGGCATACCCACTGATTCTTTCCAAGTGCTGAACAGTTGGAATATTCGTAAAAACAAATTAGTATCGCAAGCATACGACGGCTGCAGTGCAATGGCAGGGAACAATTGTGGTGTCCATTCTGTTGTGAAACAAGCATATCCTCAAGCTTTCTTTATCCACCGCTGCGCATATCAGTACAACCTAGTCCTCCTCTATAAACGTAAAAAAAATTACGCAAATAAAATTTTTTGTGGCAAATCTCTCAGGATTTCATGCATTTTTTAGCCATTCCAGTAAAAGAAGAGAACTTCTGAGGAGAAGAGGAATTTAAACTACAAAGACCTTGTGAACCAAGGTGGAATTTTCATTCACACTCTGTACAAAACATTATTCTGTAGACATGGGAGCAATATTTAATGATGTGATATACTATGAAGAGTGGAATCATAATTCTTTACATCAAGCAATTGTGCTAAATTGTATACTTGATGCTCAAACTTTTATACTGCAGCTGTACAATTCGATTTTCCAGCATGTAGATAGCTTTTTTGACATATTGCGAAGTAGAACTGTAGGCATAAGACCCTGTAAGCTCGAATTTGAAAAACGCATTGAGGCTGTTCAAAGACTAAGATATGAGAAAATTATTTTGAACTGAGTAGTAGAAGCTGAGAGCCTTGGAATTTCAGCAGGCCTCTGGAATTAGTTTCAATGACGCAGAAGCAAGTGTCCAGAAATTGAGTAGGCTAGCGTTCGAAATACTTGACACAGTAGCAGTAAACGTAGAAACTAGATTCTAGGACTTTCATGAAACAGATTTTACGGAACTTATAAACGAGAAAAAGTTCTGAGATTGCAGTACGCAAAACAATTTCCAGATACGTGAAGCACTTAAAATACAACCTTTCTTTGACAGTGAAAAACTGAAAGGAGAACTTATGTTTATTTACAGCAGTGAAGATAAACGTCTGCAGCCTCAGGACCTCCTAAGATCTTTTATAAACAAAGGATTAAAAGATGTGTTCTCTCAATGTGTGAAATTACTGTCGTTGGTTCTTGCAGTTCCAGCAACTACCGTACATTAAAACACGTTAAAACCTACCTTCGCACCACAATGACAAACTGTCCCACTGGGCGATGTTGGCTCTAGAGAAGGGAACTGTGAAATCTTCAACCAAACAGCAGGAGTTCGTATCTCGTGTTATCGATGTTTATGCCCAGGGAAAGCATAGGAGACTAGAACTAATTTACACTACTGGCTATTAAGATTGCTACACGACGAAGATGACGTGCTACAGACGCGAAATTTAACCGTCAGGAAGAAGATGCTGTGATATGCAAGTGATTAGCTTTTCAGAGCATCCACACTAGGTTGGCGACACCTACAACCTGCTGACGTGAGGAAAGTTTCCAACCGATTTGCCATACACAAACAGCAGTTGACCGGCGTTGCCTGGTGAAAGGTTGATGTGATGCCTTGCGTAAGGAGGAGAAATGCGTGCCATCACGTTTCCAACTTTGATAAAGGTCGGAATGTATCCTATCGCGATTGCAGTTTATCGTATCGCGACATTGCTGCTCGCGCTGGTCGAGATCCAATGACAATTAGCAGAATATGGAATCGGTGGGTTCAGGAGAGTAATACGGAACGCCGTGCTGGATCCCAACGGCCTCGTATCACTCGCAGTCGAGATGACGGGCATCTTATCCTCATGTCTGTAACGGAACGCGCAGCCACGTCTCGATCCCTGAGTCAACAGATGGGGACGTTTTCAAGACGACAACCATCTGCACGAACAGTTAGACGACGTTTGCAGCAGCATGAACTATCACCTCGGAGACCATGGCTGCGGTTACCCTTGACGCTACATCACAGACTGGAGCGCCTGCGATGGAGTCCGCAACAACGAACCTGGGTGCACGAATGGCAAAACGTCATTTTTTCGGATGAATCCAGGTGCTGTTTACAGCATCATGATGGTCGCATCCGTGTTTGGCGACATCGCGGTGAATGCACATTGGAAGCGTGTATTCGTCATCGCCATACTGGCGTATCACCCGACGTGATGGTATGGGGTGCCATTGGTTACACGTCTCCGTCACATCTTGTTCGCATTGACAGTGGACGTTACATTTCAGATGTGTTACGACCCGTGGCCCTACCCTTGATTCGATCCCTTGAAAACCTACATTTCAGCAAGATAATGCACGAGCGCATGTTGCAGGTCCTGTACGGGGTTTTCTGGATACAGAAAATGTTCGTCTGCTGCCCTGGCCAGCACATTCTCCAGATCTCTCACCAATTGAAAACGTCTGGTCAATGGTGGTCGAGCAACTGGCTCGTCACAATACGCCAGTTACTACTCTCGATGAACTGTGGTATCGTTTTGAAGCTGCATGGGCAGCTGTACCTGTACACGCCATCTAAGCTCTGTTTGACTCAATTACTAGGCGTATCAAGGCCGTTATTATGGCCAGAGGTGGTTGTTTTGGGTACTGATTTCTCTGGATCGATGCACCCAAATTGCGTGAAAATGTAATCACATGTCAGTTCTAGCATAATATATTTGTCCAATGAAAACCCGTTTATCATCTGCATTTCTTCTTGGTGTAGCAATTTTAATGGCCAGCAGTGTATAAGAAGATGTAACCGTGAATTACTAGTTTTATATTTTTATTAATGTGTAGCTTTAATATTTTATGTACTTACGTACATTTTCTGTAGTGGTTTCAGTTTTAGTAAAAATATGTAACTTAGTTATTTTTGTAGTGTTTCTATTATGCCAATTTATTTTTTAAATTTTATTGCCTGCCTCGGTCCAGTACAACTTCTCTAGCCGCATTCTGCAAACATGTGTGTGATTACCGGCGCACCGTGGTCCGGCGGCAACCGACGGGGGCTCCCCCAACGTTGGGTAGCCGGTCGCCGGTCGCCGTGGCGAGAAGGGAGCGACGAGAGGCGAAGCGGGCCGACTCGAAAATTAATATGTCTTGTGGCGCTGGAGCGCGACCTTTCATCTCGCTGATGAAGCAGTGTTCCGCGGCCGGCTATCGAGCGGCGCCGGGATACGCCACCGCCTCCAGCCGCTCCTTACGCCGCCTCGCCTCGCCTCGGGGGAGTCAGCTGGCGCTTGAATAGAGTTATTTACCGAATCTCGGGGTGACGAGGGGGCGGCGGCACGTCGCAGATTGGCGGATGTGTCTCTGGAGGTGAGGAAGGGGCTCCCAGCGTGAATGGGAACGAATTTTTGCGTCCCCTAGAAACACTGTGCGCCTCGCTCGTAAACGGCCGACACCCGACGGGGAAGTGCTCAGCCGCCGGCAGGGAGGGGAAGAGCGCAACTTGGAAGTGTCAAACTAGGAGAAACTTTAAATGAGGACCGCGCCTTGCAGAATGTGTGCAGTCAATTAGCCGGCACTGCGTATTGTGCTCCACGCCCAACTTGCGCTTCCCCCATCGCTTCCCCACCAACTTTTTCCGATACCCGAGGAGAAGGGGCGGTCGCTTTTATATATTCCCTGTAGTAGCGGAGCGCGCGACGAGCCCCCCAGCCCTCCCACACACACGCATTCTGGTCGGCGCTTGCGGAGTTCTCGTTCCGGGTAAACAGTGCGGACAGCTAACTTTCAGGAGGGTATGAGGCACAAATCAATCGGAAGAATGCCTATTGGAATGTAACTGTAGAAGCAACACGAACGAGTCGCCACGTTTCAGGAAGGCTTTTTTTTTTCTCTTTAGATTCGGTAGGTTTCAAACCTTTGCAGACTCATCAGACGTTATACCTCACTGTAAATTACACGCAAAAAGCAATTAAAAAGGACTTAAGGTTCAAAAATGGTTCAAATGGCTCTGAGCACTATGGGACTCAACTGCTGAGGTCGTAAGTCCCCTAGAACTTAGAACTACTTAAACCTAACTAACCTAAGGACAACACACACATCCATGCCCGAGGCAGGATTCGAACCTGCGACCGTAGCGGTCGCGCGGGTCCAGACTGTAGCGCCAGAACCGCTCGGCTACAAGCGGCCGGCAAAAGGACTTAAGGTTTACAGTCCATATCGGTAAAGTGAAGGGTTATTTACACAAAACGGAGTAGTGGTTCGGTGAACTGATGATGAAACACCCCTCTAGTTTTCCAACACATTTTCCTACATCAGAATCTGGACAAAAGTTTGGAAACACCAAAAACAAGGCACTTTACCATGCCTAATACGGCGTTGCCATCTTCGGTCAAGAATACCATCATTACGACCGGGAGAGCGGTGTGCTGACCCTACGCCCCTCCTATTCGGATCCTCCACGTAGGATGACACGGCGGTCGGATGGTCCCGGTGTTCAGGTAACGGTGATAGAGGTAGATATATATCACGCAGCCTTCTCTCCAAAGTAGACCATAAAGGCTCAATAATATTGTGCGCTGGGGGCCAGGGGACATGTTACAATTCATGCTTGTGCTAGCAAAACCAGCTCTGGGGGATGCGAGCTGTGTGAACAGCGGGGCCTGTCGTCTAGGAACACTGCATCAGAACTGAGGAAGAAACATTGTAAACATTGTATTATGGCGGGGTTGGGTGTTTTCTTATCCCGGGGATCGGGTGTCTGTGTTGTCCTCATCATTTCATCACCACCACCATCATTCGTCACAGTGGTTAGATTGGGATGTGAAAAAACTGGACTGTGTGATAATTGGGATTTTGTACAGGCGCCCCACAGACGCCCCACAAACTCATCATCATCATCGTCATCATCATCATTGTATGCCTAAATTATGACCGAACCCCCGACTTGTTTCATTCTTGGGAGGTAAACTCGGCCAAAGTTGGAAACAGTGTGAACCAAGACTCATTCGACCAAATCACTTTCTTCTGTCGCTCCATAATCCACGATATAAGGCTTCGGCGCCACATTTTCCTATTACGAGCATTTTCGTCACTAATGTCTGTTTTTGGAACTCCAGCAAGCCCTGCAGTTCTCAGCTTACGGAGCTTCGTTCGTGTTGTTTTGGTGCTGACAGGTTTCGCGAGTGCGACATGCAGATCTGCAGTGACTTTTGCAGCTGTCGTCCTCTAATTTTTGTTCACAATCTTCTTCAGTTTTCATCGCAATCTCTCAACACACACTTCCGTCGGCGTTGACTTAGCGAATGATGTTTTTCCTCTTTCCCTGTATGCGGAATAAATCTTCGGTACGGTGCCCCTTGAAACACTCCGTGGTTACCGATGCACTCACTATAGGAGCACCTACAATTTGCGCACGCTCCACTTCACTTAGCTCCGACATAAATCACCTACAACTACACAGACACTGTTATGACCACGACTGTATTCACCGTAAGTCTGATGCCAAACATAGCACTTATCAGAAAGCGAACCTCTACTGCAGAAAAATCCCTGCTCTATGAAAGTAGCTGGGTTGCACGCTAGCAGTGGATGTGTTCACCGAGAGTTCATCTAAAACACAAGTTACATTGGCAACAGAAAGTTATACAAGTAATAAACATTCATTAAACCGGTGAAGTACTCAGCTTTGGGTGATGCATGGCACTCTAGATAATGTCCTGAACGCTATTCTAATGTAACAGTGAAAGAGAACTATCTAATCTATAGTAGTCCAGTCTAGACTGCTGTATCTAACAGTCATTTAATTCAGATTCTGAATATGGATATCAAGCAGGCACTCGGCAACTACTGTCCGAAATCAGTCAGAAGAAGCAGCTGCCTATATGAGGGCAATTGATGGTGGCAACTGTTGCTGAGAGGAACTGCGACTGTGTGAACCGGAGCTGTTGCGGAGCGAGCAGAGAACTGGCCAAGTGTTTCTGTGCTTTCGCATTCATCCACGAACGGTGGAATAACTTCGCATCCGCGATCTCGATGGCGACAGCTGAAAGTAGTGTCAGGTATCAGCACTGTGTGTGACGACTGCCTTCAGTAATGGTGTATGCAACGGACTTTGGGAAGATCTCGTGGCAAAAGCATGAAGAGGTACCAACTTATGAGCGCCTTCTATGTTGCGACAGATCGGATCGAGTGATGCCTGGCAATGGAGAGTGGTAGGACAGCACAGTCCTCTGAAGATACCCCTACGTCCCTTGTGACTGCGTACACTGCTGTATTAATAAAACTTGGGCACGTTGTTAAACAGTGATCAAATGAGAATTTGCAAAACGTTTTAACTTTTTTAAGCATTATACCTTAGCTTTAAATGGGTAACACCAACATATTATCGTCTTTCTGAGACCAATAACTCACATTTCGGCAGCGCATCAGCAAAAAGGGCAAAAATTTTATACTAGGTCATGTTTTAATATGTGTTACTCAGACTTAACTAAAAGAGGCCCATCATCATAAAGTTTGGATTCTGGGACATGCAACGCTCACGCAGTTTTAAACGTGTCGTAAAAACGTACATCCGTAGAGTAAAGTACACTAGCAAACTATTTAACGCTTTGTTAGCAATATAATTTGTTCAGAGAAAAAGTAAACAAGCATCTGGCAGGGACTAAAGCGTTAGCAACGTTCCAGAGATGTCAGAGATGTATATGGTGCAACAATTTCATACCCTTTTAAACTTCGCGTCTCTTCATATTATTATTAAAAAAAGTAGAGAGCAGAAATTATATGGGTCCCAGAAGCCAGCAACATTGAAAGTGAAAATGCGAGCACGACGCGCCTCATTTTACTGTTTTTTTTTTTATTTCAAGTTTTTTAGTTACGTAGTGATCTTCGCGTGGTAGCCGTGCGGTCTAGGGCGCATTGTCATGTTACACGCGGTTCCCCCTGTCGAGGTTCGAGTCCTCCCTCGGGCGTGTGTGTGTGTGTGTGTGTGTGTTGTCCTTAGCATATATTAGTTTAAGCTAGTTTAAGTTAAGTGTAAGCCTAGCGACCGATAACCGTGGCAGTTTGGTCCCATAGGAACATACCACAAATTTACAAAATTTATTTACGCAGTACTTTCTTCAATTTTGATTAGTTAACATATTTTTGATAATAAAAACAATATAATTAATATAATTTTATCTACGGAATAGTTTTGATGAAGGAATATAGCAGCGTAATATGGCAGCTGTCCGCTTGTATTGTAATCTACGTTCCCTTCTTCTGCCCACTTTATAGAAACAGTCCCCTGTTTCGAGAACGGTCCGTTCTTCCATAACAGTTTCGGTTGTAAATTTTTTTTTAGGTCATCGGTCCCTAGACTTACACACTACTTAATCTAGCGCGAATCGTGGCTAGGGGCCATAGACCACACGGCTACCCGCAGATCCCATGGTTTAATGTAGGCCGACAGTTTTAAAGTTCACATTTAAGTGAAAAAGAAAATTTTGGTCTATAGTAGAGGCGCGAAGCAGGTGGTTACAATCATACGTCTAAAGAAAACTCAGATGAATTCAGTTAGATTTTGATTTACTATGATAGCTGATGCGTCTAATTATAACATGTGACTATCGTTTTATCAAGTGTTCATTTCCTGCGCAAGTTAATGCTGCCGCACGGAATACTGTAGATGTAAAAATGTTGTTGCTCATGATTCAAAATTGGAAGAATAGACAGATTCACAGTGGTAAACGTGATGTTTCTAGTGCCTCAGTGGGAAAGCTATTCCTAGTATGTCCAAAGTGTGATTGTGCATAGGAGTGTAAAACGACCATCTTCTGAGAACTTCGTGCTATGTTGTGAAAGTCACAGTCCAGCAGTTGGCTGTCAGAGCGCCAGAACTTGGTTTGCGAGAATACTGGGAAGGTCATTATATAAGTAAACGCTATCGATGTCAATGCAGTCACGCAATACCATTGTGAATAATACTTGATCAGATCGATACATGGTTAAAGCAGCGGAACTGAGCCGTTAGGCGCAAAGGGTACATCACGACACAGCCATGGCGTCACCTACAACAGTATTTCTTCACCATAATCTGCCAATGAGCGATGGAGCGTCTGTAACGTAGTAGTATAATTTTCCTTCCCGACTATTCCGTTCTTATGTAATGCCTCCATGTTAATCCGAATCAAGCTACTTTTTTGTCAAAGGCGTTGGTAGAGATGTATAAGATGGGAACCTTATTTTTTCCCATGTTGGGACTTGTGCTCCTCTAATTTTGCACTATGTGTTTTAGCGAAGAGCAAAGATATTTTAGCAGCGTCTGTCTGTTGAAGTTACATGACGATTCAAGTAGCTCTCTCTCTCTCTCTCTCTCTCTCTCTCTCTCTCTCTCTCTCTCTCTCTCTCAAAATAACGAGCTGCTTAGAGATCTCATACGCCGACAACAATCAAGCAATCATGGACGATGTTTTTCCCAAGCGATCTTTCTCTTGGATAAAGGCAACTTTCTTCTAATTAATATTTCTTGTAGCTGCCTCATCCACAACTAGAACTACTTTATAGACGAAGTATTAATTAGAAATCAGGTCGGGTGGATACCTCCTAATAATTATAGTTTTGGTGCTTCCAGTGGTTGGTCGGCAATAGCGTACTATGGCAATATCGACTCTTTCCAGTTATTTATACGCGCCACATTTAGCTATTTTGAGTGCCCGGAGCCTTGATCGTTTTCTTATCTTCGTGCACTTTTTGACTGTTCTGTAACATTTGTCTTTTGTGTATAGAGCCTTGTAGTCCGCGATTAGCCTTAGATAGCTACCTTTTTTGTATATATCCTATCATACTTCCTTAATGATGTGTACTCCACGGCACTTAACTTTCTTACGCCTCACTGACAAGTACGTGTCGAATTCTGAAAACAGCGCAGTGTACTTCACAAAACAGTGCTCACGCAATCTGTTTTACTTCCTACGTACAAGTAGTTCGATCTCCCACAAAGGGTCATATGCGAGCACAACCCATGTTCCATACTTCTATTGACCCTAGGTTGCTGCACATATGGATGGATGGAACTTAGCTACACCCGCCGGCGACTTTGACACATGGTGCTTTGATGTAATGACTTGTTGTGTCGTACTTGCGCAAAAAGCACAGCTTAGAATACTGAAAATATGTGTTGCTACTATATTGCTTTTTTGGAATGTAGGTTGTGGCAATAGATTGGGCTGTAGCATAGTCAGAGCTATAGGTTAGATTGGAAGACGCAAGCTTCGTTGTGAGTTGTCGAAGCCAGAGATTCCAATGTGTTGAGAACAACTTTAATTATTGTTGTGCTATGTACTTTATACACGTCGAGTTTCCCTTATTGATTTGCGCCTACTATTTTGATCAATTCGTGGGTCAAAGCAGACGGCTGGTTTCGGCAGGATCAGAATTTCCGCATCTTTTGGAGCTGAAGTATGGTACGTATTCTTAACCTAGTTAATTGGCGCATTTGTGAAGCACCGTAAGTATCATTCTGAACAAGCAGTGCTCGAATTCTCGTCTGGTCACCCTAATTTAGGGTTTTTTACGACTCTCCGAAATTAGTTAGGGCCAATGCCTGCATGATTCCTTAAAAAAAAGGCTTTGTGGCCCCAGTTTTGTCCGATCTGTTGATGTGCTCCGTCCATAATGATCTCGACGTGGACAAGGTGGAAAAACCCCAATCGTTTTTTCCATACACATTTTGAAATTGTGTGCTTCAGAAAAATAATTTGTGTGTCACTCTAGAAACGGAATAGAAAAGAACCACGCAAATGTGTGGCGTATTTGTTGTGTAGATATTCCACCGACTTTGTACATCTACATGGAAACCGCAGTGAACAGAAAAATCTCCCTCCTTTCTTCCCTCCCCCCCCCCCCCCCCCCCCCCCCCCCCCCCACACACACACACACACACACGATTGCTCGATCCCTCGCAGCGAGCGCGGTAGCCCGAAGATTGGAGTGTGATTGTCGCGGTTACGGCACCCATTATACGGCGCGCATTAGCGGGGCAGCTCCCTAATATTCTCGCAATATCGTTCCCGCGTTATCTGATATTGGAGAAAGTTACTGCTGCTCTGCATCGGATGGTTGCGGCGACTCGTAAATCAATATATCCCTGCGAGGCTGCGTGGCCATTAGCGCCCTCCACTCTGCGCTCCCGCACGGTAATGAATTTTCGTTTAAATTGGTAAAAATAGAGAGAGCCGGCTACAGTATAGCGCCTTCAATAAAGGCAGTGTACAAAGTGATTATGTAACATTGCTGCGTACTACGTTAAGTCTTAACGAATCTTTTGTTGTATTGCCAAAACTGATTATCCGTGCAGTTGTGTTGTGCAAGAACATGTACTGTAATAGTGTTTTGCTTCTTTGTATTCAAGCGGTGAGATCATTACTGGGACTCTGTTTCACTTGCAAGTAGGTGTAACGAACGTCGCTGACAGAATTCGTGAGAACCCTCTCGCCTTATCGTCATACTCAACTGCGCAGCTGTACTGTCACCTACACAGCATAACGTACAAGGAGACAAAGTGCTAACGACATATTGTCTACAGGCCTGTAGTCGTAAAACCATCTGAGCACTGGTAAACTGTTTTAGATGATGTGTGAGACTATATTGCTGTTAATTAATTCATCTCTCACTTTTATCTGTTGCGTTCAATAAACTAACGAAAAAACGTTATTTAGTGTACGTTGTACTAAGGCTAATGAACTACAACGTATCATAATACCGTTACGAAACAAGTCTTTTTTTTTAAAATAAAAGTACCCAAATTGTCACGAAATAGCAGGATAACACTCTCTTTGGCCTTCAATATAGTCTGTATCAATGTTAACTCCACAGTCATTACCATTACAGGAAGCCTCCCACGAAAGTATGCAAATGTAGCAGTAGGGAGGTAGATACATCAAGAAATCCAGTTAACAAATCAATCAATAGCACATTTAAGTCAACTGACAGAATCAGGCATTAAAATATGTGCAGTTTTGCAAAATTTTCACCTTTAGATCTATAGGGTAACTGATCATGATAGTGACAGAATTTAAAGGGTGAGATATTGTCTTAAAATTTCTCTACTGGCTGTCGATCTGTCTACTAGTGGCTCTTTCGCAGAAGAGGTAAAAAATATTGTTTCCAGCGAGATTAGAACCGAAAACTAACGTAATCTTCCCGTCGAAGGGCGAACACTTGACTGCTAAGCTAGCTTAGAACTGTAGCAGATATTGCTCCTTTGTTATACCAGTGATGACTAAGACGCAGAATTCGCAACGTGTGTTGCAAAGTAAGCTGTAGTTCCTCTTGTAACGAGCTGCCTGGACTCAAAAACATAAATTCTGTACATCAGTGTCATTCCTAACGTGAGCATCATTCAAAATATTTAATCTAAATGACAAGAAAATATCGAGTGAATTTGCTAAGATAATTATGAACCACTCCAATAATTAAATCGGCGCTCACATGGTTGCAAAATGTATTGTGCAATGTTGCCAGTGCTATATTAGCCTCGCAACAGGCGGGATACGTTTGATCAGGCGGTGTTAGCTTATGCTGGCTGGCAGTGCGAGAAGATCGCCCATCGAAGAGACGCCATCACTGGCTGCCACTACAGTGACAGGGAGCAAAAATACCTAGTACAGGCCAATTAGTGCTATTCGCATTTATGTAACTATGATTTGGGTCTACAGTGTAATTGTGAATAATATCCAAATGCACCGACCCCAACTAGACAATCAGAAATGAAAGAGTAGCGGAAATTATTTGGGCGGCTCTCCTCTTTAATACGTGTTAGCTACGTCTGTTTTTCTGCTCCACGCGAGCTGCAAACTAAAATACTCACACACAAGAAGTGATTTGCCTTTTTATCATCACCAAACGCTGTTAACATGATGAGTGAATAACGTTAATTGTAATATTAAATTCCTAAAAACTATCTTCCTTATGAATACTTTGCTTGGCTCCACCTCTAACACATATAACACACATGAAAAGCCAACATAACACTGGTTACAAAGGGCAAACGTCCAGAAGCAATTTTTCGAAAGGTGCGAATAAAAAGCATTTCAAATCAGAAAGGCAAACCATCCAAGGAAAAGTGACCGAAAAAATAGGACCCAAAAGCTGCGAAGAAAATTCAACACGTGAATGATTGCAGTGGAAGCTCGATTCTAACTTCTGATAACACGAACGGAGAAGCAGTTGTGAGAAGAAAGTGAAACTAGAAACAAGAATTGGTGACAGCAATTTCCCAAATACGTCATAGTTAAGCAGATATGTCATTCATTCTGTGACAACCAAAGGGACAAAAGGTATTGTCTGCTCTTAACGATTACATTATAACTGCTGGTGATGTTTTGTCAATAGAAGGGGAAAAGCGTCTCATGCATGACCTTTTTAACGGATAAAGTTGCATCAAAATTTTATCATTTCCTCGGAAACTACTGAGTGTTGGCACCTAAGACAAAATAGGTTTGTCTTCATTTCCACTCTTCCTTCACCAAGCAAAATAAACACTGTCAGAGAGTGGTCTATGATGCGTTCTCTTGTTATCCGCAGTTTCCCATAAAGTTTCAGGATGCAAGTTGTACGATACGTGGAAGCTCGAAGCGTTGCATGTTTCGGTCCAGTAGTTGGAACTGTGAACCTACGTCAAAGTAATCCGACTGCCCCAGAGATGATTGTGGTATGGATCTAATGAGTCGTTTATTCTCGCCTCGCGGGTCAAGGCGAGGCTGGTGTGAGCATGATCTAAACTACATCCTTACTACCAAGGCGAAGTTGAATCGGACCTGACTGCGTTTTTTCCGATAATCGTATTATTGCACCACATAATCACCTGGCATAGTACATCGCACCCAGACCACGATGACGATAGTGTAGGGTGGTACATACTTCCAACCGCCACCTCGAGTTAAGAAATTGTCTTCAGTGACTTCAAGAGATCTTCAGTGGCACATATCTGTCGCTTCTTGACTTTGTAGGGGGTGATTTCAAAATGGGAACGCTTACGGAAACAATAATTTAGGTCTGATCTCGGAAAGTTTAACTTGTTTCATCAATCTCATTTGATCTAAATTCGTTACCTAATCAGTGTTAAACCTTCTGAGGTTATTGCACAATGGTGTATAATCATAGCAGTCTGTTTTTAACATTTCCACTTCGATAATTCTCATATTATTATTGTGATAGTCTGAAGAGCCGTCGCTTCTAGGAGGCAACCAGGAAATGCACTCTTGAGCAAAATGCCAGGCACTGCGAAGAAGTTTCATCCCACACTGACCTCGGGTAACCTTTTCCTGTTACTTTGGTTCCACCCTGTCTTCAGTTGTATGAATATTGAAAATCTGATTGGTCAATGCGCATTTCGCTTCCATTGACAAAGCATCACAAGCATTTATATTGTAATCGATACGAATAGGCAAGAATTTTTGTCCCTTCAGTTCTTACAGGATGAATGATAGTTCTGATTAAGAATGGCATATTCGAGACATTACCGTCAGCACTTTCGCTTTCTTCATTCATATTCTAATCTCAAATACTTATCTTTCATGCTATCGGAAGTTCGAGTCGGACTTTGCACTGCGATCATTCACTTGTTTAATTTCCTTCGCAGCTTTTGGGTCCTATTTTTTCGGTCGCTGCGAAAGGTTTCATTGGATGGTTTGCTTCTCTAATTTGAAATTGCATTTTATTCGCATCTAATGAAAATTCCTTCTGGATGTCTGCGTTTTGTAATCAGTGTTATGTTGTCTTTTCATATGTGTTATATGTGTTAGAGTCGGAGCCAACAAAGTATTCATAAGGAAGACAGTTTTTACGAATTTAATATTAAAATTAATGTTATTTACTCATCATGTTAACAGCGTTTGGTGGGGCTAAAAAGGCAAATCACTTCTGGTGTGTGAGTATTTTAGTTCGCAGTTCGCGTGAAGCAGGAAAACAGACGTAGCTAACACACCTGTTGAAGAGGAGATCCGTCCAAATAATTTCCGCCGCTCTTTCGTTTGTGATGTTTGAGTTACAGTCGGTGCATCTCCACATTATTCATAACTAACCTGTACACCCAAATCACAGTTACGTAAACGTGAATAACTCGCCTTGGCCGGTACCGGGTGTGTCCGGTCCCACTCGCTGCAGCGGCAAGCAGCCCTGCCGCGTCTTCGATGCGCGAGCTTCCCGCTGTTGCTAGCCAGCACAAGCGACACACCGCCTGACCAAACGTATTCCGCCTGTTGCGAGGCTAATGGAGAATTGCCAACATTGCAACTAATTGGCCATTTATTAAATTCCCGCTAAATTCACGCGATACTTTATCATTTAGATCACATATTTTGAATGGTTGTCCCTTAAGGGAGGACACAGATGTATCGAATTAATGTTTTTCGGTCCAAGAAGGTCGTACTACCATAAACTGCAGCTTACTTTTATGTGTACGTTGCGATCGTCTTCTGTGAAAGAGCCACTAGCTGATCGATCGATGGTCAAGAAACAAACCTTAAGACGACTACCCCAATAAGTTCTCTCGCTGCCTTGAACTTTTTTTCTCCTTAGATCTAAAGATGGAAAAACTTCCTTTTTCTGCTTCTGTCAACTGCATTGACTTAATAGTGCTCCTGAATGATTTTTAAACTGGATTTCTGTACGGATCTATCCCTACTGTTACATTTGCGTAATATCGTGATATACTTCCTGTAATGCTACTTCAGTATGTCTGTGGACTGACGGTGATGGAATCTTAAAACAGAATAACTGTCCCTGTCACAAAGCCAGAATCGGGTTAGCGGTGTTTTTTTCGAGCGTGGTGGTCAACTCATGCTGACATCTTGGCTACGAAATTCACGTAATATGAACTCCATGGAACACATATGCGCGGCGACAAACAACCTGCCCGTAATTTACGAGAATTGCGTGACCTGCCCGTAGACGTCTGCTTCAGAAAATGGCTCTGAGCACTATGGGACTTAACATCTGAGGTCACCAGTCCCCTAGAACTTAGAACTACTTAAGCCTAACTAACCTAAGGACGTCATACACATCCATGCCCGAGGCAGGATTCGAACCTGTGACCGTAGTAGTCGCGCGGTTCCGGACTGAAGCGCCTAGAACCGCTCGGCCACAGCGGCCGGCTACATCTGCTTCGACATACCTCCGGAAACCAACCGAGAACGTATGAATCCATGTCACGCAGAATCGCTGCTCTAATGCGTTTCAGAGGGAGATCGACACGCTATTAAGCAAGTGGTGGTGATAATCGTTCGACTCATCAGTATCTCAACGTTAAAGGATATTATGGTGAAAAATAAGATCTTTGGAAATAATGAATTCTCATTTTAACTATCAGTCCATAGCCTCTACTTTCGGGCGTTATTTACGGCACGTCTTCACGTGGAACAACCCCTCCTGTAACTTTTTGGCACACAGTCTGTTTTGTTCAAACGCTGCGGTTCTACAGCTGTGGCAGCATCGTATGATGCCAGTGGCGCAGCTGACACTGACGTGGGCCACGTCTACTGCCGTACGCGCTGGTGACACAGATATGCGGTACAAGGGGCCGCCGGCACGCAGTGGGAACGCGAGCCCGGCCGGCGCAGCCGCAGCCGCAGCCGCAGAGGGTAATTAGCGGGCGCCGCGGACTGCCACACCAGCCAGGCAGCCGTGTCGCGCAGCCTGCACTCGGCGCCACCTACACGGCGCCCGTCTGCATACTTGCGAAGCACTCCTGACCAAAATGACATCTGCTCTGACGCTGGGTTCTACCCTCAAACGAACACACTCGCAATTCACAACTGCGTATGAAATGTATCTCTCTTCTACAACCAGACCTACAGTTTACGAATCACAGGACGTGCTTAGCAGAAGGAACTTTTTATATGCCATACACTATTGCGTGAAAAATATCTCAACATTTGCACTGAAGCGCCGAAGGAACTGGTGTTGGAATGCGCATTCAAATACAGAAGTATGTAAACAGAAGGAATACGGCGCTGCGGTTGGTAACGTACACAGGGTGGTCTATTCACAGTGACCGGGCCAAATATCTCACGAAATAAGCGTCAAACGAAAAAACTACAAAGAACGAAACTTGTCTATTTTGAAGGGGGAAAGCAGATGGCGCTATGGTTGGCCCGCTAGACGGCGCTGCCATAGGTCAAACGGATATCAACAGCGTTTTTTAAAAATAGGAACTCCATTGTTTATTACATATTCGTGTAGTACGTAAAGAAATATGAATGTATTAGTTCGACCACTTTTTTCGCTTTGTGATAGATGGCGCTGCAATAGTCACAAACATATGGCTCACAATTTTAGACGAACAGTTGGTAACAGGTAGGTTTTTTAAACTAAAATACAGAACGTAGGTACGTTTGAACATTTTATTTCGAATGTTCCAATGTGATACATGTGCCTTTGTGAACTTATCATGTCTGTGAACGCATGCCGTTACAGCGTGATTACCTGTAAATACCACATTACTGCAATAAATGCTCAAAATGGTGTCCGTCACTCTCAATGCATTTGGCATTACATGTAACGACAGTCCTCTCGACCGCGAGTATTTCGCCTTCCGTAATGTTCGCACATGCATTGACAATGCGCTGACGCATGTTGTCAGCCGTTGTCGGTGGATCACGATAGCAAATATCCTTCAACTTTCCCCACAAAAAGAAATCCGGGGAACGTGCGGGTCATGGTATGGTGCTTCGACGACCAATCTAGCTGTCATGAAGTATGCTATTCAAACCGCTTCAACCGCACGCGAGCTATGTGCCGGACATCCATTATGTTGGAAGTACATCGCCATTTTGTCATGCAGTGAAACGTCTTGTAGTAACATCGGTAGAACATTACGTAGGAAATCAGCGTACATGGAACCATTTAGATTGCCATCGATAAAATGGGGGCCAATTATCCTTTCTCCCATAATGCCGCACCATTCCTTAACCCGCCAAGGTCGCTGATGTTCCACTTGTCACAGCCATCGTGGATTTTCCGTTGCCCAATAGTGCATATTATGCCGGTTTACGTTACCGCTCTTGGTGAATGACGCTTCTTCGCTAAATAGAACGCGTGCAAAAAATCTGTCATCGTTCCTTAATTTCTCTTGTGCCCACTGGCAGAACTGTACACGACGTTCAAAGTCGTCGCCATGCAATTCCTGGTGCATAGAAATATGGTACGGGTGCAATCGATGTTGATGTAGCATTCTCATCACCGACGTATCTGAAATTCCAGATTCTCGAGCAGTTTGTCTGCTACTGGTGTGCGGATTAGCCGCGACAGCAGCTAAAACACCTACTTGGGCATCATCATTTGTTGCAGGTCGTGGTTGACGCTTTACATGTGTCTCAACACTTGCTGTTTCCTTAAATAACGTAGCTATCAGGCGAACGGTCCCGACACTTGGATGCTGTCGTCCAGGATACCGAGCATCATACACAGCACACGCCCGTTGGGCATTTTCATTACAATAGCCAAACATAAAAACGATATCGACCTTTTCCGCAATTGATAAACGGTCCGTTTCTACACGGGTAATGTATCACGAAGCAAATACCGTCCGCACTGGCGGAATGTTACGTGATACCACGTACTTATACGTTTGTAACTATAACAGCGCCATCTATCTCAAAGCGAAAAAAGTGGTCCAACTAAAACATTCATATTTCTTTACGTACTACGCAAATATGTAATAAAAATAGGGGTTCCTATTTTTAAAAAACGCATTTGAGAGCCGTTTGACCTATGGAAGCACCATTTAGCAAGCCAACCATAGCGCCATCTGGTTTCCCCCTCCCAGCTAGACGAGTTTCGTTCTTTGTAGTTTTTTCGTGTGATGCTTATTTCGTGAAATATTGGGCCCGGTCACTATCAATGGAGCACCCTGTATAAGAAGACAAGTGTCTGGCGCAGTTGTTAGATCGATTACTGCCGCTACAATTGCAGGTTATCAAGATTTAAGTGAGTTTGAACGTGATATTATAGTCGGCGCACGAGCGATGGGAAGCATTATATCCGACATGTCTATGGAGTGGGGATTTTCCCGTACGACCATTTCACGAGTGTACCGTGGACATCAGGAGACCGGTAAAAAATCGTATCTCTGACATCACTGAGGCCGGGAAAAGATCCTGTAAGAACAGGACCAACGACGACTGAAAAGAATCTTTCAACGTTGCAGAAGTGCAGCCCTTCCGCAAATCGTTGCAGATTTCAATTACGAGGCCATCAGCAAGTGTGAGCGTGTGAATCATTCAACGAAACATCATCGATGTGGGCTTCGGAGGCGTAGGCCCACTTGTGTACCCTTGGTGACGGCAAGACACAAAGCTTTAAGGCCCGTCAACACCGTCATTGGACTGTTGATGACTGGAAACGTTGCCTGGTCGGACTAGTCTGGTTTCAAATTATATCGAACGGATGGACGTGCACGGATATGGAGACGATCTCATGAATCCATAGACCCTACCTGCCAGCAGGGGACTGTTCAAGCTGTTGGAGGCTCCGAACATTGTGGGGCGTGAGCATTTCGAGTGATATGGGACCCCTGATACGTTTAGATACGATTCTGAAAGATGACATGTACGTAAGCATCCTGTATGATCACCTGCAGTCACTCATGTCCATTGTGCATTCCGACGCAATTGGGCAATTCCAGCAGGACAGTGCGACACCTCATTCGTCCGGAATTGCTACAGAGTGGTTTCAGGAACACTCTTCTGAGTTTAAAAGCTTCCGCTGGTCACCGAACTCCCCAGACATGAACATTGTTGAACATATCTGCGATGCCTTGCAACGTGCTGTTCAGAAGTGATATCCACCCCTTCGTACTACTACGAACTTACGTACAGCCCTGCAAGATTCATGGTGTCAGTTCCCTTCAGCTCTACTTCCGACACTAGTCAGGCCCATGCCAGGTCGTGTTGCAGCACTTCTCCGTGCTCGCGGGGACCATACACGGTATTAGATAGGTGTACCAGTTTCTTTGCCTCTTCAGTGTATTAGCGGATATTTAAATGGGATGTGTCCTACCGTCGCCTTGGTGACACTTTGACTTTGCTGGGGGCACTTTCGATGAGGTATTTGAAAGTCTGTTGAGGAATGGTAGCACATTCTTCCTCTACAGCCAAACCAAGGAAGTAGTGACGTTGGACGCTGGGTTATGGAGCGAAATTGGCGTTCTAACTCATCCCGAAGCTATTCGATTGGGTTCAGGTCCGGACTAGTAGGCCAGTCCTTCCCCGGAATATTAGTGTCCACGATTCATTACCTCAAAGATGATGCTTTATGACGATGTGGACTGTCATGCTATTGCAAACAATCACCGTCTCCGAACTCTTTATCTACTGTGATCAGTACACAATGCTGTAAAATGTGTTAAGATTCTTCCGCATTTAGCGTTTCCTGCAGCGCAGTATATGACGGCATTGTAACTACGAAAAACAGCCCCATACCGTAGCACCGCCTCGTCGGAACTTCACTGTTGCCACTAAACGTGGCAAAGCTTTGCCCCGGAGTACCACAGAGTATTGCGTGATTCGTCACTCCAGATCATCGTTTCCAGTCATCCACTGTCCATTGGCGTCACCCTTAGCGCAGCCTCAAACGTCGCCTAACATTGACTACATAAATGCGTGGGTTATGAGGAGCGGCACGACCATTTTAACAATTCTTTTTAACTGTATACGTGCAGTACTTACGCTAACTGGACTGCTGACAGCACTTCGGAACTCAAGACTGATTCCTTCTGCTAATATCACCCGTTTTTAACAACCACCTAATGCAATGCTCGACAGTTCCTGTACGTCAGTACACGAGGTCCACTGGTCTGGCCTGATTTAGCTTTCGTCCTTCCTTCGCTTTGCCACAGACCCAGAACGGATTTAGTTTTGAACTGTTGTTCCAAAACCAGTCGAATATTTTATCAGGATGAGCCGTATTTTATTAGTCATTTGGGTGGTGTCGGTGAAACATGAGACACGGCGCTCACAATACCAACGAGGTTCCGAGTACGTAAAAACTGTTTCACTGACAGATTTTAATTCCCTTGTTTATTCCTGATAACCTCGCACGAGTTGTCACAATTTAGCGACCAACAGCTGTCGTCCTGCTCTACATTATACGTTCTGCAACTGTCTTCAGCTCTCTGAAATACTAGTAGATACACTATGTGATCAAAAGTACCCGTACACATGGATGAAAGTGACTTACAAGTTATTGACACCCTCCGTAGGTAATGCTGGAATTCAATACGGTGTTGGACCACCCTTAGCCTTGATGACAGCTTCCACTCTCGCAGGCATGCGTACTACCAGTTGCTGGAAGATTTCTTGGGGAGCGGCGGCCCATTATTCACGGAGTGCTTCACCGAGGAGAGGCATCGATGTCAGTCGGTGAGGCCTGCCAGGAAGTAGGCGTTCCATAACAACCCAAAGGTGTTTTATAGGATTCAGGTCAGGACTCTGTGCAGGTCATTCCATTATAGGGATGTTATTGTCGCGTAACCACTCCGCTACGGGCCGTACATTATGAACAGGTGCTCGATCATGTTGAAAGACGCAATCGTCATCCCCGAATTGTTCTTAGACAGCGGGAAGCAAGAAGGCGCTTATTAAAACATCAGCGTAGGCATGTGCTGTGATAGTGCCACGTAAAACAACCGGGGGTGCAAGCCCCCTTCATGAAAAAATGACCACACCATAACACCACCGCCTCCGAATTTTACTGTTGGCACTACACACGCTGGCATATGACGTTCACCGGGCATTCGCCATACCCACACCTTGCCATGGGATCGCCACATTGTGTACCGTGATTCGTCACTCCACACAACGTTTTCCACTGTTCAGTCGTCCAATGTTTAAGCTCCGTACACAAAGAGACGCGTCGTTTGGCATTTACCGGCGTGATGTGTGACTTATGAGCAGCCTCTCGACCATGTAATCCATATTTTCTCACCTTCCGCCTAACTTTCGTAGTACTTGCAGTGTGTCCCGATGCAGTTTGAAATTTCTATATGATGGTCTATATAGATGTCTGCCTATTACACGTTACGACCCTGTTCAACTGTCGGCGGTATCTGTCAGTCAACAGACGAGGTCGGCCTGTGGGCTTTTGCGCTGTACGTGTCCCTTCATGTTTCCACTTCGTTATCACATCGGGCACAGTGGACCTAGGGATGTTTAGGAGCGTGGAAATCTCGCGTACTGACATATGACACAAGTGACGCCCAATCACCAGGTCACGTTCGAAGTGCTTGAGTACCGCGGAGCGCCCCATTCCTCTCTCGCCATGTCTAATGACTACTGAGGTCGCTGATATGGGAGTACCTCGCAGTAGGTGGCAGCACAATGCACCTAATATGATAAGCGTATGTTTTTGGGGGGTGTCCAGGTACTTTTGATCACATGGTGTATATAAAATACTAGAGTTCATCAATTTTTGCCGTTCGAAATTTTCGACTTTCTCCAGCAGACAAATGAAGAAGAGCATTGTGTAATAGAATCATGTCTTGTTATCATCTACTGCTCCTGCCTAACCGAAGACTTCAAAGAGGAAGTATTGCTCCTAACATCGATGCACCAAAACAAAGTGTTTCAGAAGCAATAATTCCACGAGAAGGTAGTCACGTTAAAACGGTTTCTTGGTACGGCTGCTGTCATTAGTAAATTCAGGTACCTCCTACTTATGAGTAGTAAACATGATTAAGTAAAGCGATCCATCTGAAGAAATTAATTTACTGATTAGTGTGTAATTAAAACTTAAAAAATGTTGAAACACAGATACGTGGTCGACAGCGGGTAGTCGGAATATTGCCTTTTGCTTTTCCTTAACTAGCGCCTGTGTTATTAAAACGAATTGTAAGTTCGGATCTCTCTTCGCTGCAGCTGAATCAGGTGTCTGTGTGAAATATAGCAACGCTGTATATCTGTTGTTCGTAGGTGTAGAGGACATCCAATCAAGGGCCAACTGCCCAAACAGAATGCAGCTTATTTTGTTGTAGGACCTTTGGTGAATATTGTTGAATCTACAGGTATTGTAATTTATTTTCTATTAACAGCTTCATACTTATCTGGGTAAACGTCTGGCGACAAAGCCAAAAGTTCGGGACTCGATATCTCGCTCGTCGTAGTTTTTTCTTCTAGCTGTAACATGGACAGTGTTGGCGTAGAGGTTAAGATAGTGGACTCTAATTCACCGAAAATGGAGTCCAGGTGTTGAATTTTAATTAATCGTGCTTTCCTTAAGTCGATGAATGCGGTGCCAAAAAGATTTGTTTGACTGTTTTTGTCTATCCTTGTCCTGTAAGAGTTCTTACTCCGTCTCTATTGACTTAATTGACAACGGGGTGTTAAACCCTAATCTTAAGTACAAGTTAATTTTTTGTGGATTTCTGAAGTCACAATGTGCACGGAAGACAAGGCCATACGACCACTAACAAATGCATGCAAATCAAAGCGAGGTAGAGTGGAGTATAGTACTTAGATTCCTGAGTCGCGATGTAGCCCTCATAGTACTAGCAGCAGCAGCAGCGCATCACAGTACTGCGAGTTGACGCTACTTCGCATTTAGAAGCGATTTATTTAAAATTTCGTCAATTCCAGTTACCTGCAACTCCTGTGCTTCTTACGCGTTTATGTCGTTCCCCAAGAAAGTGTTATAGGCCATCTGCTGTTCCTAACCTGCATAAAAGATTTAGGAGCAATCTGAGAAGCCCTCTTACATTGTTGCCAGACGGTGCTGTCTTTTACCGGCCTGTAATGTCAAGAATGTTCAAATCAGTGTGAAACCTTATGGGACTTAACTGCTAAGGTCATCAGTCCCTAAGCTTACACACTACTTAACCTAAATTATCCTAAGAACAAACGGACACCCATGCCCGAGGGAGGAATTGAACCTTCGCCAGGACCAACCGCACAGTCCATGATTGCAGCGCTATAGACCGCTCGGCTAATCCCGCGCGGCTCCTGTAAAGTCATCATATGATCGAAACGAATTGCAAAATTAGTTCAACAAGATATCTGTACGGTGCAAAAACTGGCAATTGACTGCAAATAACCAAAAGTGTGAAGGCATCCACATGAGTATTGAAAAGAATCCGCCAATTTCGGTTACACAATAAATCAGACAAATTTAAAGGCTGTAAGATAATCCAAATGCTTAGGGATTACAGTTACGAATAACGTAATAAGAGACCATCACCTAGATATGTTGTTGAAAAAGCAAACCAAAGACTGCGATTTGTTGGCAGAACACTTAGAAAATGTACTCGCAACAGGTCTAGTAAACAGACTGCTTAGACTACGCTCGTTCGCCCTCTTTGGAGTACTGCTGTGTGGTATGGGATCCGCAGCAGGTAGAATTGACGGAAAACGTGGAAAAAATTCTAGGAAGGGCAACTCGTTTTGTACTGTCGCCAAATAGGGGAGGGGAGAGTGTTCCACAGATATGAAACTCGAGTTGGGCTGGCAATCTTTAAAACAAGGGCATTTTTTGGTGCGGCAGGAACTTCTCATGAAATTTCACTCACCAACTTCCTCCTCAGAGTGTGAAAATATTTTGTGGGCGCCCATCTACATAAAGGGAGATGATCATCACAATAAAACGAGAGAAATCAGAGCTCACATGGAAAGATGTAAGTATTCGTTTTCCTCGCGTACCGTTGGGGAGTGAAGTGGAACGGTGGAGAAGTAGCTTGGACGTGGTTCGATGATCCCTCTGCGAGGCACTTAATTGTGAATTGCAGAGTAATCAGGTAGATTAGATGCAAAATAATAATGAAGTCGGTGACTGTATTCCCCCTCCCCCCTAAAAAATGCCTCCCGTGGCCAACTGAGCTGTCAGAAATCATTTGCCGCTTAACAAATGATCCCTGGGTTCAAATCCTGCTGCGGGCATGCTTCTGTGTTTCAACATACTGAAGATATTGTGTATTTTATTAAGGCATACATCTTAGTGTGGTCTCAGTGGATCGTGTGAAGAGTATCTTCTTGCATGTCTTTGTGTGAAATTGAGAGTCTAGTTTTTTCTCCATTCATACATAATTTGCACATGTTCTTTAGAAATTTGACGCCTTTTATCATCTGCTATAATTCACTAGTGTCGTACGGGTGTGCAAGCTGCGCGTTCTGGCGCCGATCGGTTTCTTTAAATAGTGTATTTACGAGAACATAACTTATAATTTGTACAGACTCTACTACAGGCTAAGTTTCGCCAGAATGTTTGTTTTTGAGAGCGCAGAGCGTCTAATAAATTCCTCGCGAAAGGCATGCGAAATCAGTAAGGCTCCTTCAGGTTTTTCGATAGTTAGCAGCAGTGTTACGAATAACCTTTCACAGCGCCAGTTCACTTCACAATTTGTATTTATACTTTCTCTTCTATTCATTACCACTGCATATGTTTGAGACACACGTACGGCTACCAGAAGCGATTAAAATTCCTCGCTTTCGCAGGTAATTGTGCGTCCTGGCCCTTAAAATGCGCTCGGTTTTAATGAGTCCCTGCTCGCTGTATCACGTCGTGCTTAATGAGGCTCGAAAGAGCTTATAGTGCCTGTTCCGCATAATTGCCAAGTTTATCAGCAATTTGGATTTTGTGCCAAGTTAAAGCACTTTTAATCACTCGTGCCGTTTTTCTCGTGTCGTAGAGATCATTTATCTGGCAACAGGTTCTGCAAAGAAAAGAGCTGAGAGCGGCAGTCCCGGCTCCACGGCGATGGGAGATCTCCATTAACAATTAGTATTCTGTCTTTGGTCATCTATTGGCGCCACAGTACACGTTAAACTGGTATATGTATATAAATACGTTCAGCTTCTGTTATTTCTGACAATCCGTCTCCAAATGTTGTTTCTACTTTTATACATCTTTGTACTGAGGAACGCAAAGCAAGGATATATGTGAATATTCCAGAGGGGCTAAAACTGTGTATCATGCCAGGAATCCGACAGATTGACCTCCCTTTCCCCTACGGCGTCGTCCTGTTGCCCGTCCATAAACGCTTCTCAGCTCTATGGAGAGAGGCGATGCAGTGGTGCAGATTGTAGAGTCATATTTGGAAGAACCAGGGCTCAAATCCCTATCCGACCACCTCGCTTTAGGTTTCCCGCGAATTCCCTATCACTTCTGACGAAGTCAAGGGTGATAGCTTCAAAACAGCAAGCTCTGCTCAATCAGAGTTTCTGCACGGACACTGATTACAAGAGCAAAGTAAACGGGGAACATCTCTCCTCGCCGCTTCTCTCTCTCTCTCTCTCTCTCTCTCTCTCTCTCTATCTCTCTACCTCCCTCCCTCCCTCCCTCCCTCCCTCTCCCTCCTCCATCCAATTCCCCTTTCCACCCTTATTCACACACAAAAAAAATTCTGTACACCGCAGTTAGAGTCCGCGCCGTAAATTTTTATGAAAATTTCGAGACAGATGTTTCGTATTAATATGTAATTCAGTTATTAATATCTCTAATGCAACGATTAGGAAGAGTAGCGTAATGGTTATTGAAATGGTAAATTACATGTTTGGGCTGTGGCTAGCTGCTGTATGCCTCCATGACCTAGCTACAAACACTATGTGATCAAAATTATCCGGACATTCGATATGGTGTCGGCCCACAATTAGCCTTGATGATAGCTTCCACTCTCGCAGGCATTCGTTCGATCAGATACTGGAAGGTTTCTTGGGGAATGGCAGCCCATTCTTCACTGAGTGCTCTCGGAGGAGAGGTATCAATGTCTGTCGTTGAGGCCTGGCACGAAGTCTGCGTTCCAAAACATCCCAAAGGTGTCCTGTAGGATTCAGGTGAAGACTCTGTACAGGATAGTCCATTACAGGGATGTTATTGTCGTGTAACCACTCCGCCATAGGCCGTGCATTACGAACAGATGCAGTCGCCATCCCCGAATTTCTCTTCAACAGTGGGAAGCAAGAAGGTGCTAAAACATCAGTTTAGGCCTGTGCTGTGATAGTGCCATGCAAAACAACAAGGGTTGCAAGCCCCCTCCATGAAAAATACTACTACACCGTAACACCACTGCCTCGGAATTTTACTGTTATCACAACACACGCTGCCAGATGATGTTCACCGGGCATTCGGCATATCCACACATGCTTTCGGATCGTAACACTGTGTATCGTGATTCAGAACTCCACACAACGTTTTTCCTCTGTTGAATCGTCCAATGTTTACGTTACTTACAAAAAGCGAAGCGTCGTTTGGTGTTTACCGGCGTGATGTGTGACTTATGAGCAGCCGCTCGACCATGAAATCCAATTTTTCTCACCTTCCGCCTAACTGTCATAGTACTTGCAGTGGATTCTGATGCAGTTTGGAATTCCTGTATGATGGTCTGGATAGATGTTTGCCTGGTACACATTACGACCCTCTTCAACTGTCGGCGGTCTCTGTCAGTCAACAGACGAGGTCGGCCTGTGGGCTTTTGTGCTGTAAGTGTCCCTTCACGTTTCCACTTCAGTATCACATAGGAAACAGTGGACCTAGGGATGTTCAGGAGTGTGGCAATCTCTCGTACAGACGTATGACCCAAGTGACACCATATCACCTGACCACGTACGAAGTTCGTGAGTTGCGCGGAGCGCCGTATTCTGCTCTCTCACGAGGTCTATAGACTACTGAGGTCGCTGATATGGATTACCTGGCACTAGGTAGCAGCACAATACACCTAATCTGAAAAACGTATGTTTTTGGGTGTGTGCGAATACTTTTGATCGTATAGTGTAATTGCTTTGCGCCGTTTCTTCATTTCGTTTTCGACCCTGCCGTAGCTCTCGAATTCCTTCGGCAATTGACTTTTTTGGCTTCTTGGATTCCTTTCGACACAAGCTTTCCTCGCATTTTCGTCTTCGATAATTTTGAGCATATTTACGGATCTTATGACACATCTTTCAGTATTTTGTGAGTTGCTCTTATTGTTCCAGTGAAACTGTTTAGCATTACTTTGGATCATAATTGTGCTCCGCAGTTTCATCAAATTCACACAAAAATCACGATCCTAGCTGAAAGAGTTTCCACGTTACATCAGTTTACTGTTGGAACGTGCACTGTTCGCCAACATCATCAATTACGTCGGGAAAAAGATCTATTGACACACAGTCAGCACGGATTCAGAAAATATCGGCGTTGTGAATCATAACTAGCTGTTCATGCGAACGAAGTAGTTGGTGCTGCCGACAGAGGATCTCAAATTGATTCAGTTTTTCTAGTCTTACAAAAGGCTTTTCATACCGTTCCATACAAGCGGCTTATTATAAATCTGCGTGCTTATGAAGTATCGTTACAGTTGTGAGAATGGATTCCTGATTTCCTTGCGGAATGATCACTGATCGTAGTAACTGAAGGAAAGTCATCAAGTATACCTGAAGTGATATTTGGCGTTTACCATAAATGTGTTGTTATACAGGCTACTTAGGGGGCAATCTCAATAGCCCTCTAATGTTGTTTGCAGATGAAGCTGTCATTTACCCTCAGGTAAAATCAACAAAAGATCAAAACCAATTTAGACAATTTTTGTTACTGCAAGATCTTCTCACGAAATTTCGATGTCCAACCTTTTCCTCAGCATGCAAAAATGTTTTGTTTATACCCACTTTCATACGGAGAAATGATCATCATAATCAGCCAGCCACTTAACTGTGATTTGGAGAGCAGCCACGTAGATAAATATAAGACAAATCAGAGATCACAAGATACTTTAAGTGTCTCATTCCCTAATCTAATTCCCTCCGCATCATTCGACTTAATTCGACTACATTCAATTATCCTCGTTTTGCTTTTGTTGATGTTAATCTTCTATCCTTCTTTCAAGACACTGTCCATTCCTTTTAACTGCTCTTCCAGGTCTTTTGCTGTCTCCGACAGAATTACGTCATCGGGAGATCTCAAAGTTTTTATTTCTTCTCCAAGGATTTGAACTCCTACTTTAAATTTTTCTTTTGTTTCCTTTACTGCTTGTTCAATATACAGATTGAATAACATCGGGGAGAGGCTACAAACCTGACTCACTCCCTTCCCAACTACTGCTTCTCTTTCATGCCCCTCGACTCTTATAACTGCCATCTGGTCTCTGAAAAAATAACTGTAAATAGCCTTTCGCTTCCTGTATTTTACCCCTGCCACTTTCAGAATTTGAAAGAGAGTAGTCCAGTTAACATTATCAAATGTTTCTCTAAGTCTACAAATGCTAGAAACGTAGGTTTGACTTTCCTTCATCTATCTTCCAAGACAGTTCATAGGGTCAGTATTGCCGCATATACTTACGAGCAATAATACTAAGAAGCGAAATAAAGTGAAACTATCAAGGAAAATATGTATTATGGAAGGTGAATGGAAGATCTTAAAACTCGTTGGATGGGTTCTGGCAAAGCGCATCACCCATCTGCGGAGGATATCAGACACTCTAGTGCCATCAGTTCTGTTGGTTGGAGTTGTTACCATAAGTCAGCCAATAACCTGACTCGCGCTGCTAGGATCATTAAATGCCGGAGTGAAGCCTATGTGAAAGTGTAACGGGAATTCTCTGCAAACGTAAATGGGAAGAACGACGCGAAAGCATGTTGGATATATAGAGAACCTGGTGACCTGGTAGTATTCATGAAGTTATCTGGTGCCAAACGGATCCACACGTCTCAGCATCCCTAATTGCTATCATCAGCGTACAAAGTCACGTTTGGATTAGACAAGTGTTAAGTTGGGTTCGATCGGTACTCGAATCGAGATCGCCTACTTAAGAGTTAGACTATACGATATCGTTCCTCGCATCGCGGCGAAAGGCGTCGCTGGAAGACCCTGATACCATGCCGCAAGAATATATTAGAACTGAATTACATGAATGGCCTCAGTGGGTCATTCTCAACACATACAAATCTTCTGACATTAAAGTAGCTTCGGAAGTACCAGAAGAGAGCGTTATAAGAGCAGTGCCTTTCACAATATATGTAAATGAACTAGTGGATAACAATGAAACTTCCATGTTGCCGTTCGTGGTTGGTGATGTTCATACAGAGAAGTCGAAACGCTCAAAGGTTTCAGCGAAATACAGGAGGACCCTGTACAGCCTCGATGCTTTGTGCAGGAGGTGGCAGTTGACCCTCATCATGAACAAACGTAAACTATTACACACAAAGAGGAAGAAAGAAAGACCCATTACCATGTGATTACTATACTGCAGATCAACAGCCGCATCCGTAAAAGATACAGGATGATTTTTTCCACTGCGTACAACTTCTAGGGAGTGATCTGTGCTGGTCTGGGTGGCCGAGCGGTTCTAGGCGCTACAGTCTGGAACCGCGCGACCACTACGGCCGCAGGTTCGAATCCTGTCTCGGGCATGGATGTGTCTGATGTCCTTAGGTTAGTTAGGTTTAAGTAGTTCTAAGTCTAGGGGACTGATGACCTCAGAAGTTGAGTCCCATAGTGCTCAGAGCCATTTGAACCATTTTTTGATTGATCTGTGAGAGGTTACGGAACAAAACAGGTCTAATTAACTTACGTCCGAAAATGAACGTTTCCATTCTAGAGTCTGTTCATTCAATCACACTTTGTTACAGAGACTACGGTCTAATACGCGCTGTATTGTGTAGCCACAGTTACAGTATGAGTTGAAAATGATTTCCATGTGCCTCAGCGCCGTAGCATGTTCTGTCTCACACGTTCACATCTACCAGGCTGCATTCGAACAGCGTCAAAGACAACATGAGTACGGTGCTCCAGTATCTGTACATCTGGAATGACCTCTGCGTACATTATACATTTGAGATGGTCCAATAACCGGAAGTCGGACGCGTTGAGATCAAGTGAATGAGCAGGCCGTGCAACTGGACATCATCGTCCGATCCGTCGACCAGGGAAGACACGATTGAGATGCGTCCGGACGTTAACGGCGAAGTGGGCAGCTACATAACCCTTCGAATCATCAGTGGCACGTCTTCCAACAGGGGAGGCAAAGTCACCCGCAAGAAACGCTGATAGTTCCGGTCTGTTAGGCGACGTGGAAGGAAGAACTGGTCCCAAAATACGGTCGTCAATCATCCCGGCCCACATATTCCGGATGCACCGATGCTGCTGATTCGCTGTCATCATAACACAGAGGTTCTGCATACTATCCCACAGATGACTACTATTAAAATTGAAGATACCACTCCACGTATAGGTGGCCTTATCTACGAATAGGATGGATAACATAATTCGGAATCGTGGTTGCCCGGTGAAGGAACCAGTGACAAAACTACCCCTGATATGGAAAATCTGTCGCTAGTATGCACTGCACACGCTTGAGTGATAAGGGTAGTAATAATTGTCACGCAGAATGTTCCACACGGTCGTCTGACATAGCCTGTACTGGCGGGCCAACTGCCTGGTACTGACACAGTGATCGCCTTCCGCAGTGTTTATATTATTTTCCCCCAAGTCTGGTGTCCGAAAATTTCGGGTAGGACTTTCCATAATTTCTTGCTTTCCTGAAACGACCCAGACAGGGCGAAACACTGTGGCAAGCATTGAATTCTGTGGTTGTTGTCGGCGGGTATAGGTCTCCTGACAGCCCTACAGCCCGTCGCCCGTTACCATTTGGCTTTTCGTAAGTGAAGAACACATCGGCAAGTTTTCGATTCTAATACGGAACCATTGAGTAGAACGCTGTATCTCATCCACTTCAAGGTGAGTCAGCAACAGAAGTGAATCGGACACAACGTTACCAATTACTATGATAAGAGAGGGCGCTAGGGCATGACGTATGCGTAACAGTACCACCCTCTAGGAGGAAACCGTGCATGGTACTCGTATAACTGTGGCTGCGTGGTACAGCGCGTATTAGACTGCAGTCTCTATAACGAATTATGACCAAATAAATGGTCTCTAGCATGGAAACGATGCATTTCCGGAAGTAAATCCATTAGAACTTTCATATTCCGTATCCTCTCATCAATCAGCCCGTAGAGTTTGTACACGGTGGAAAAAATCATCCTGTATAAGAGTATGCGCACGGAGCGATTCGAAGTGGAACGACCACATAAAAATACTCTCAGTTAATGCAGCTGCCAGACTGAGATTCATTGGAAAAAGCCAGAGGAAATGCAGTCCACCCACGAATGAGGAAGCTTACAATACCCTCCTTCTACCGACACTTGAGTATTGTTCGCTAGTCCGGACCGTACCGGACTGAATTGATAAAGGAACTTGAGAAGAGCAACACGTGTCGTCACAAGTCCGTTTAATAAGTGAAAAGGCCTCGCGGAGATGTTCAGTGGCAGACGCCGTAAGAGGGGCATTGTGGATCGGGATGTTGAATATTAAAACTCTGAAGGGTAAGTTCCTAGTAGAATCAACCAATACATTGCTTCCTCCTACGTATATCTTGTGAAAGGCCTTGAAGGAAAAATTAGAGAGATTCAAATTTACAGGAATGCTTACCAACAATTGTTCTCCTCCCGAACCATACGAGCTGGAAAAGCAAAAGGAGGAAGTGACGGTGCTACGCAAAGTACCCTCCGCGACACACCGTTAGGTGGCTTACGAGATATAGATGTTTATGTAATATGGATGAATTTGTCACGTTGTTGTTGTTATTGTTGTTGTTGTTGTTGTTGTGGTCTTCAGCCCTGAGACTGGTTTGATGCAGCTCTCCATGCTACTCTATCCTGTGCAAGCTTCTTCATCTCCCAGTACCTACTGCAACCTACAGGGTGTTTCAAAAATGACCGGTATATTTGAAACGGCAATCAAAACTAAACGAGCAGCGATAGAAGTACACCGTTTGTTGCAATATGCTTGGGACAGCAGTACATTTTCAGGCGGACTGTTTGTGCGCCATTCTGTACGTCGTCTTTCTGCTGTAAGCGTGTGCTGTTCACAACGTGCAAGTGTGCTGTGGACAACATCGTTTATTCCTTAGAACAGAGGATTTGTCTGGTGTTGGAATTCCACCGCCTAGAACACAGTGTTGTTGCAACAAGACGAAGTTTTCAACGGAGGTTTAATGTAACCAAAGGACCGAAAAGCGATACAATAAAGGATCTGTTTGAAAAATTTCAACGGACTGGGAACGTGACGGATGAACGTGCTGGAAAGGTAGGGCGAGCGCGTACGGCAACCACAGAGGCCAATGCGCAGCTAGTGCAGCAGGTGATCCAACAGCGGCCTCGGGTTTCCGTTCGCCGTGTTGCAGCTGCGGTCCAAATGACGTCAACGTCCACGTATCGTCTCATGCGCCAGAGTTTACACCTCTATCCATACAAAATTCAAACGCGGCATCCCCTCAGCGCCGCTACCATTGTTGCACGAGAGACATTCGCTAACGATATAGTGCACAGGATTGATGACGGCGATATGCATGTGGGCAGCATTTGGTTTACTGACGAAGCTTATTTTTACCTGGACGGCTTCGTCAATAAACAGAACTGGCGCATATGGGGAACCGAAAAGCCTCATGTTGTAGTCCCATCGTCCCTGCATCCTCAAAAAGTACTGGTCTGGGCCGTCATTTCTTCCAAAGGAATCATTGGTCCATTTTTCAGATCCGAAACGATTACTGCATCACGCTATCTGGACATTCTTCGTGAATTTGTGGCGGTACAAACTGCCTTAGACGACACTGCGAACACCTCGTGGTTTATACAAGATGGTGTCCGGCCACATCGTACGGCCGACGTCTTTAATTTCCTGAATGAATATTTCGATGATCGTGTGATTGCTTTGGGCTATCCGAAACATACAGGAGGCGGCGTGGATTGGCCTCCCCATTCGCCAGACATGAACCCCTGTGACTTCTTTCTGGGGGGACACTTGAAAGATCAGGTGTACCGCCAGAATCCAGAAACAATTGAACAGCTGAAGCAGTACATCTCATCTGCATGTGAAGCCATTCCGCGAGACACGTTGTCAAAGGTTTCGGGTAATTTCATTCAGAGACTACGCCATATTATTGCTACGCATGGTGGAAATGTGGAAAATATCGTAATATAGAGTTGCCCAGACCGCAGCGCCATCTCTTGTTGACAACTGTAACTACTGTAATTTCGAAAGTTTGTCTGCCTGAAAATGTACTGTTGTCCCAAGCATATTGCAACAAACGGTGTATTTCTATCGCTGCTCGTTTAGTTTGTATTGCCGTTTCAAATATACCGTTCATTTTTTAAACACCCTGTACATCCTCCTCAATCTGCTTAGGGTATTCATCTCTTGGTCTCCCTCTACAATTTTTACCCTCCACGCTGCCCTCCAATACTAAATTGGTAATCCCTTGATGCCTCAGAACATGTCCTACCAACCGATCCCTTCTTCTAGTCAAGTTGTGCCACAAACTTCTCTTCTCCCCAATCCTATTCAATACCTCCTCATTAGTTACGTGATCTATTCACCTTATCTTCAGCATTGTTCTGTAACACCACATTTCGAAAGCTTCTATTCTCTTCTTGTCCAAACTAGTTATCGTCCATGTTTCACTTCCATACATGGCTATACTCCATACAAATACTTTCAGAAACGACTTCCTGACACTTAAATTTATATTCGATGTTAACAAATTTCTCTTCTTCAGAAACGCTTTCCTTGCCATTGCCAGTCTACGTTTTATATCCTCTCTACTTCGACCATCATCAGTTATTTTGCTCCCCAAATAGCAAAACTCCTTTACTACTCCAAGTGTCTCATTTCCTAAACTAATTCCCTCAGCATCACCCGACTTAATTCGACTACATTCCGTTATCCTCGTTTTCTTTTGTTGATGTTCATCTTATACCCTTCTTCCAAGATACTGTCCATTCCGTTCAACTGCTCTTATAAGTCCTTTACTGTCACTGACAGAATTACAATGTCATCGGCGAACCTCAAAGTTTTTATTTCTTCTCCATGGATTTTAATACCTACTCCAAACTTTTCTTTTGTTTCCTTCAATGCTTTCCTCAATATACAGATTGATTAACATCGGGGATAGGCTACAACCCTGACTTACTCCCTTCCCAACCACTGCTTCCCTTTCATGTCCCTCGACTCTTGTAACTGTCATCTGGTTTCTGTACGAATTGTAAATAGCCTTTCGCTCCCTATATTTTACCCCTGCGACCTTTAGAATTAGAAAGAGAGTATTCCAGTCAACATTGTCAAAAGCTTTCTCTAAGGCTACAAATGCTAGAAACGTAGGCTTGCCTTTCCTTAATCTTTCTTCCAAGATAAGTCGTAAGGTCGGTATTGCCTCACGTGTTCCAGTATTTCTACGGAATCAAAACTGATCTTCCCCGACGTCGGCCTCTACTCGTTTTTCCATTCGTCTGTAAAGAATTCGTGTTAGTATTTTGCAGCTGTGGCTTATTAAACTGATAGTTCGGTAATTTACACATCTGTCAACACCTGCTTTCTTTGGGATTGGAATTATTATGTTCTTCTTGAAGTCTGAGGGTATTTCGCCTGATTCATACATCTTGCCCACCAGATGGTAGGGTTTTGTCAGGACTGGCTCTCCCAAGGTCGTCAGTAGTTCCAGTGGAATGTTGTCTACTCCGGGGGCCTTGTTACGACTCAGGTCTTTCGGTGCTCTGTCAAACTCTTCACGCAGTATCGTATCTCCCATTTCATCTTCATCTACATCCTCTTCCATGTCCAGTACATCGCCCTTGTACAAACCTTCTATATACTGCTTCCACCTTTCCTTCTTTGTTTAGAACTGGGTTGACATCTGAGCTCTTGATATTCATACACGTTGTTCTCTTCTCTCCAAAGGTCTCTTTAATTTTCCTGTAGGCATTATCTATCTTACCCCTAGTGAGAAAAGCTTCTACATCCTTACATTTATCCTCTAGCCATCCCTGCTTAGCCATTTTGCATTTCCTGTCGATCTCATTTTTGAGACGTCTGTATTCCTTTTTACCTGCTTCATTTACTGTGTTTTTATATTTTCTCCTTTCATCAATTAAATTCAATATTTCTTCTGTTACCCAAGGATTTCTACTAGCCCTCGTCATTTTACCTACTTGATCCTCTGCTGCCTTCACTACTTCATCCCTCAGAGCTACCCATTCTTCTTCTACTGTATTTCTTTCCCCCATTCCTGTCAATTGTTCCCTTATGCTCTCCCTGAAACTCTGTACAACCTCTGGTTCTTTCAGTTTATCCAGGTCCATCTCCTTAAATTCCAACCTTTTTGCAGTTTCTTCAGTTTTAATCTACAGGTCATAACCAATAGATTGTGGTCAGAGTCCACATCTGCCCCTGGAAATGTACTACAATTTAAAACCTGGTTCCTAAATCTCTGTCTTAACATTATATAATCTATCTGATATCTTTTAGTATCTCCAGGGTTCTTCCATGTATACAACCTTCTTTCATGATTCTTAAAGCAAGTGCTAGCTATGATTAGGTTGTGCTCTGTGCAAAATTTTACCAAGCGGCTTCCTCTTTCATTTCTTAGCCCCAATCCATATTCACCTACTACGTTTCGTTCTCTCCCTTTTCCTACACTCGAATTCCAGTCACCCATGACTATTAAATTTTTGTCTCCCTTCACTATCTGAATAATTTCTTTTATTTCATCGTACATTTCTTCAATTTCTTCGTCATCTGCAGAGCTAGTTGCCATATAAGCTTGTACTACTGTAGTAGGTGTGGGCTTCCTATCTATCTTGGCCACAATAATGCGTTCACTGTGCTGTTTGTAGTAGCTTACCCGCGTTCCTATTTTCCTATTCATTAATAAACCTACTCCTGCATTACCCCTATTTGATTTTGTGTTTATAACCCTGTAGTCACCTGACCAGAAGTCTTGTTGCTCCTGCCACCGAACTTCACTGATTCCCACTATATCTAACTTTAACCTATCCATTTCCCTTTTTAAATTTCCTAACCTACCTGCCCGATTAAGGAATCTGACATTCCACGCTCCGATCCGTAGAACGCCAGTTTTCTTTCTCCTGATAACGACATCCTCTTGAGTAGTCCCCCCCGGACATCCGAATGGGGGACTGTTTTACCTCCGTAATATTTTACCCAAGAGGACGCCATCATCGTTTAATCATACAGTAAAGCTGCATGCCCTCGGGAAAAATTACGGCTGTAGTTTCCCCTTGCTTTCAGCCGTTCGCAGTACCAGCACAGCAAGGCCGTTTTGGTTAATGTTACAAGGCCAGATCAGTCAATCATCCAGACTGTTGCCCTTGGAACTACTGAAAAGGCTGCTGCCCCTTTTCGGGAACCACACGTTTGGCTGGCCTCTCAACAGATACCCCTCCGTTGTGGTTGTACCTACGGTACGGCTATCTGTATTGCTGAAGCACGCAAGCTTCCCCACCAACGGCAAGGACCATGGTTCATGGGAATTTGTCATGACATATTGATTACATAATAGGTTACGTGTTTCTTATCAGTTTCCTATGACGTCATTTGACGTTACTGCATCTTCATGGATTTCATCCCCATTTGTTACACGCAGTTTGTTACAGGCAGTTAAATTAAGTTGATGGTGCGTTAGCTACGAACGTTCCGTGTCAAAGGCTGGAAGTGCTGTGAGCCACAAGCACTGCAGCGGTGGCGTGGTGACGAGGAATTCGTCTTGCAGGGCGCCTATTGTAACTAGTAGGAATTGTTTTGGCGGTCTCGGAATTCCGACCGTGTTAAGAAATAAAGCTCACATTTTTCATGCGCTGCTGACGCGTTGGTACGGTTGCAGTGGTCTGGAGTTAAGCGCGCTTCAACTCTACAGAAATTCTCATCAAATTGGACTTGAAGTAGATAATGGGCTACGTAATAACCATGTTCTTTGATCTCACGGAGTCGGTGCTTTTAATTACTTCTGGAAGCTGGTAATTGCTCCCATGTGGGGAACCACACAGGATTTTTCTGGAAACTCTCCTCTGCAGTATTTTTCTGCACCTCAATTTGGGTTATTAAGTCGTATTGTCTCCCCGACCGTTGGCTGGTTTCTTCCGCTGGAAACAATGCGAATCTGCAGTTTCACAGTTCTCCTTTGATGTAGCTTCTGCGTGCAGTTGAGACACTTAAAAGGATGAAAGAAGTCCAGAATGTTATTAGTTCAAGGTCTGGCCTGTCGGAATTAAGCAATAAAACTGCTGCAAATGTGTGTAGGTTTCCGAATGTTATAACCCAGCGATACTTTTCGGATTTGAGCTACACATATGGTTAATGGTCAATTTTAATTTTCATGCGAGCAAATCAATTGACTCGAAATGAAGACTTCGCTGCCCTCTGTGTGCTACATCGAGTCCATGTCCGTCGCGCCAGGAGAAATTTGTCCAGCGCGGGCAAGACCCTAAAATTACCGTTTTTCATATAAATGAACTGCTGTGTTTGGAGAGGTTGTAAGTAGGCTGTTTAGGTTTTTATGTTGGTAACGCCATGTAGCGCTCTATATGCAAATCACTGACTATGCTGTGTGCAATCTGTAGCTGGTTTGCGTTGTTGGTATTTGCTATTGTAGTGTTGGGCAGTTGGCTGTTAACAGCGCGTAGCGTTGCGCAGTTGGAGGTGAGCCACCAGCATTGGTGGATGTGGGGAGAGAGATGGCGGAGTTTTGAGAGCGGATGATCTGGACGTGTGTCCATCAGAGACAGTAAATATGTAAGACTGGATGTCATGAACTGAGATATATATATATATCACTTTTGAACACTATTAAGGTAAATACATTGTATGTTCTTTATCCAAATATTTCATCTGCTAACTATGTCTATCAGTAGTTAGCCCTTCACTAGTTAGAATCTTTTATTTAGCTGGCAGTAGTGGCGCTCGCTGTATTGCAGTAGTTGAAGTAACGAAAATTTTTGTGAGGTAAGTGATTCATGGAAGGTATAGGTTATTGTTTGTCAGGGCCATTCTTTTGTAGGGATTATTGAAAGTCAGATTGGGTTTGCGCTAAAAATATTGTTTCAATTTAGTGTTGATCGGAATAAGTAAAGAGCGAAATGCCCGAGTACGTTCAGTTCTGCTCAGCTGTTTGAAAATCAAATAACGTAAGGGGTTTACCAGCACAGTAATTCACAATTTTTCTAAGGGCACATTTCATAAGGTATCATGCCACAAGAATTGCATTTTATAGGCGACACAAGCAGAATGACAGCATATCATTTCTAAAAAAATGTGTGAAATTTTTGTCGTGATTGAAAGCTCTGTCATGTGGACACCAAGCCAGGAAGGGGGCTCAGGGGCTGACCAACCCAGAAAGCTGCATGTTGCCATTGATACTGTACGCATCCGGCTATGGTTATTGGTGGTAAAGAAACATCTCAAAAACCAGTAGTCTCTGAAAGCAGCATTTTATGTTCTGTAGCTGACACGTCCGTTGCGATATAAGCACTCTCGTTAGGTAATTATTAGATGAACCTTCCTTCTAAGATTTCACCAAGAATCTGTGATACGGTGGTACCTGCTAGGTGACTTCAGTTCTATCCCGGAAGCAAATTCATTCGTGGGATTCCCTGACACTGCACAAAGAAAAAAAAAAAAAAATTACAAGGGGGCATTGAATAAGTAATGGAGCTAATTTTTTCCCGGCCAGTTCCGGATGAAAAAAATGTCGAATTTATTGTGGAACACCGTGGAATACTCCCGCTTCAGCCCCTAAGTTTCATGGTTTCGATATGTGGCGACGCTATACGTAGCTTTCAAAACGACGTCCGTGACGGAGGTGCGTTCCAAGCTGAGAGCTGTCTTTGAGTTTCTTTTGGTGGAAAAACAGAGCATCGCAGACATTAACAGGTGCTTGCAGAATGTCTACAGAGACCTGTAGTGAACAAAAGAACGGTGAGTCGTCGGGCGAGGCGTCTGTCATCATTGCAAGAATGTTGGGTAATCCTGTACGATCTCCCGCCTGCCCTGCCCGCCACACACAGCTGTGACTCCTGGAATGTTGGAACGTGAGGACACTCTCATTTGAGGTGATCACAAACACTTCGCTGCCCAAATGGACGTCTCTGTTGGTAGTGTTGACACACTCGACCACCAATTGGGGTACTCAAAGGCGTGTGACCTCTGGGTTTCTCGCCTAACAGAAGACCACAAAGAATGACGAAGGACTGTGTGTGTGTGGAATTCCTCGCACGTTACGAGGCTGATAGTTACAATTTTTTGTCAAGGTCTATAGTCACAGGCAATGAAACATGCCTCGTCACTTCGAACCAGAAACAAAACGGATGTGCTTAGAGATATTCTGTAAGCTAATCCAAAGTTACCTGAATGAGACCATTCCAGGACGTCGGATTAGGTGAGGAGGAGCAGAAGACGAACTTCATCGCCGGGTAGCCTCCCAGGGCTCCAGACCTCACACTTCATGATTTCTATCTGTGAGGGTTCGTAGACGACTGAGTTTTTATCCTCCCTAAGCCTGTCACTCTTGGAACTCTGCGACATCGTTTGTTGAAGCTGTGAATTCGATGACGAGAGACCACCTGCTTCGTATGTGGCCGGAAATGAGCCATCGTTTTGATATTTGTCCTGCAACATACGGTGCTCACATTGAATGATTAAAAATTTGAACTTTTCTCTTTCTAGGAAAGTTGGAATTGTTTTTCTATTTTTTGTAGTTTGGAAGCAATAAATGTTTGAAAGCTGTTCCTTCTTTTTGAATATCCTTGTATAATTTCCCTTCGTCTTCAGACCGATCCATACACGGAAAAGAGCGCTAAAGTTACGTACTGTACAGAGTGAATTCCATCGACGAAATTACGAGGCTTGTTCAGGGATATTTTCTGAGTATTTTGGTGTGAAGGACACGTGGTCTTCTTTGGCTTGTTGTATCGAAATTGTGAGGAAATAACTTCACAATAGTGAAAAAGACAGTAATGTGCTGTCATCAAAACGTACAACACAAAACAAATAGAAATGCAACTACCTTTAGGCGAAACACACACCCTTTTTTTGCAGTGCCTTGAATCTGTTCTGTAGGTGTACACTACAGTACGTAACAAATTATCGCTATCCATTAAGGGCATTGTTCAGAATGTCGAGTACCATGATAACGGCAGTGTGTATAACGACGCACCGTCGACTGTCTTGTGAACTAGGTTCTTCATATGCCCTCAGCGGAGGAAGTCCCTTGGTGCATTGTTGGTTACCACTTCTGGCAGCCGACGAACACTTTCGGGAAAACAAACCCGAGGCAGAACCGAACAGTACTGAAAGCAGGCTTGAGGAGAAGAGTGAAGTAGTCATTTATTACTCTTGTCAGCAGCAAATATCGTTTGCAGATGTAACGAGTTCGTTTCCAAGCGTTATACGCACCGCACACAATTGACATTTGCGCTAGAATGAATTTACATTCCGCAGGCGAGTGCGCGCTGATTCTAAACTTCCTGGCAGATTAAAACTGTGTGATGTACCGGAACTCCAAGTTGGAGCTTCGCCTTTCGCGTACAAGTGCTCAGGCGGCTGAGCTGTTCCAGTACAACTAACGACCCACCTTCGCTACTCTGTTTCCGCCAATAACTCATCTCCAGTCCTCCAAGCTTCATAGAGCTACTGCTGCATACTATTGCGAAGCTGTGAATGTAGGAGATGAAGTACTGACGAAAGCGGAGCTGTGAAGGCGGGTCGTTAGTCGTGCTGGGATAGGTCAGTCGGTTGAGCACTTGTACGCGAAAGGCCAAGGCCCAACTTCGAGGCTCGACACGGCACACAGTTTTAATGTGCCAGAAAGCTTATTTTTGTGAATATATTACCAGTCGAATACAGATGAAGAGATTAATCGGTATTAAAATCAAGCGAAATGCAGTTAATATCTAACCTGTCAACTGAAGCCAAGGGGGGCCCCGTATACTAAGCTATTCAGAAAATGCCACTTAACAACCTTCTACATTTTGCCGATGGTTCGGGGATCCCTGTGTTTTGGAAAACGTAAATCAAAGAAAGGAAAGGAAATCTGAGAAAAAGAAATCAAAGTGTGAGGATAGTTAATAGTGGTAGAGGGAACCATTTCATGCCGATATTATCGAATTCTGTCCTTGTCTGCACTTCTCCATGATACACCCGTCTCTTTAAGAGCCATTTGTTTGTGTATAGGCTAAAAAATTGATTTTTTTTAATCAAAGGCGAAGCTTCTTGCGATTTCTCAGGTCTCCCGGGCGCGATTGACTAATGTTCGGCGTCCAGGTGCTCAGCCGTGTTGTTTCCACTTTCTGTACGGTGTTTCGACGACCAATCTATTTGTCTTCTTCAGGTGCTGCGAATATGCTTTGTGTACTCGCTGCCTACGAAAAAAGAAAAGAGTCCAACTTGCAGCACCTGAAGAAAACGAATCGATCGGTCGTCCAAATATTGCGCAGAAAATCAAAACGACAACTCGGACGAACTTTCGGAAGCACAACAGTAATGAAGCTTCTTATTCGAGTCAAAGTTAAGCATTGGACAGACATCTGTATTCGTCCCCTTTTACGTCTGAGCCACTGTGAACTACCTCTATTTCAACTGTTTCTCCTTTCTTTTCTTTCAACCAAATGATGTGGTTCCAGAGACCTTTGCAAGTTCCAAACAAGTAATGTGTATCTACAGAGTCTGAAGTGACGAAGGAAAATTTGTATGAAGTCCGGGTTTCGAACCCGAATCTCCTGCACTCTAGGCAGGTGCGCCAACTAGTACGCCACCTCGACACAGTGGCCTTGCGCAACTCGACAGACTACCCTAGCACGACACCTTCCTCAGTCCAAATTCCCACTCACGCCTTGGTACAAATTTGCATTCGTCGCTTCAGTTTGCACGTATACGTCATAGATGCTTGAGACTTCCAAAAGTCTCTGGAGCCATGTAGTTCCACTTCATTGAAGCACCAATGCTTGAGTTTCAGGTAGGAGTCCCTGTTTCGCTCGAAGCTAAAGTGGTATTCCAGTAGTTGGAGGGCCCCTGCAAAGTCCTTAGAGTTTAGGAGGAATACCAAGCCGGCTGAGGCGTGAATGGGAATTCGGACGGAGGAGGGAGGCGCCAGGATGGCGTAGTGGTTAGAGCATCTGTTTAGGAAGCAGGAGGCCCAGGCTAGAATCCCAGCCTTGCTAGAAACTGTCATTCGTCAGTTCAGTCTGCATATGTACATCTTTTCTTTCACATACGTCTTATTGTTTCCTCGATGCTTTTCTTTTCTTTTCTTTCTTTTTTCCAAGTGCATCAATTCGTCTTCTTGGGAATTTGACACCTTTGGAATCTTAAAATTTCTTTGTGAGCGGCAGTCGTTTCTCAGAATCACGTGGCGTAATTCGGAGTTCGCCTGTGTGACTCTTAATTTCTTTTTACCACCTTTCATCCATTTTAATTTACCCAAATAAGAAAACAATCCTTCTATCAGCCTGAATTTGTATTTTTTAATTATATTACATTTTGTTATTATGTTCAGAAGTAGCTGAAAATAATAAAATTCCAATAAAATAGCTGTGGGTAGCGAAATCACTACGCCAGTATAGCGTGGGTTTATCCTTCGGGATTTGCTGTTGTGCTTTTATTTCGACAATTTATTTTATATGCTGCCGGTTACAACGCCTGTGGTTTGGCCCCATCAGGTGCACACGCGATGAAAACCTGGCGCCGTAGGAACAGGAGAAGGGAAGACGGCGGTACGGACTGCACCACGTCATATCAATCTTGACAGAGACTGCCGTCTCGAAATGAGCCCTCACCTTCCGGTCACGGCGGTAAAATTTCCGAGTTGGATTCCGCTGCCTCGCCAGAGATAGAGAGAGAGAGAGACGGCAGAAATAAAAGCCAGCCTGCCAGCCAGCGAGCAGAGCTGGTGCGCCGTTTGCGGGGAACCTCGCCGGCGATATCTGCCATCGATCCCCGATATTTACTGCGGAGCGGCAAAGCGGCCGCACCGCAAGACGTCGCGCCGGCTGCGACTGCGACTGCGGGTGCGTTGCCTGGCGACCCGGTGACCTCCCGGTCGCAACAATATATCTGCGTATACTGGCGCGGCCTCCGTCATCAGGCGCTCATGTTCATGTATAAGCGCGGCCGCGGCGTCGCGGCGCTCGTATTTCACCCGACGCCGCCACCCGCCCCCCCCCCCCTTCCCTTCCCCACACGACCTCCTACCCCCATACCAGCGGCCACGCCAGCCACCGTAACGACGGCCGCGCTGTCGCTGTTATCGTCGTCCGGCCCTCTTCCTCGGCAGGACTCGAGCGGGAACAATGTGCAGTAGTAATTCTTTGGCTGTCCAGGATAGGGAGGGAAAACCCGCGACATCGGCCGTCCATCAGCGGCTAAGCCTATCTGTAGCTCGGTCGCCTCTCTGCCTCCTGGCACTTCCTTCGTAATCGGCTTCCACAAATCAAGTTCGCGCTCTCGAGACAGAAAGCCCGTGGGTCTGCCTCCAGCGCGTGTGCAGTTTCAGGGCAGAAGCCGGGAGGCCACTTTCGCAATGATAACTACGCGGATGGTCTGGGAGCGAAATAGATCGCAGTTCAACGTTGGGAAAATTCAAAAAGTATCGACTGAACTAATTTTTATTTCGTGAAATATATATTGGTTGTGAACAGCCTTTATACAGATGGAAACAAGCAGTTTTACTACACAAACACAGGCTATAAATTTAAAATTTTGCATTGTTTCAATATTGTCACCGTGACTGCATTCCACTTGCAACAAAGAAAACAAATCGCCTTAAGTCCCTAAAATTTGGAGCCCTGGGCGTTCATCTTCAGCTGCTTGATCATTTCTTGAAATCAAGCCATTACTCGGTATTATAAAGCTACTAAAAGGTTAAGAAAACCAAGACAAAAAAGAAAATTACTTACTGTTTCCAGCGATGATACCACTTACAACGATTTCACAAAATACATTCAAATCTGATCCTGTTATTTTGCAAGTAACATTATAATATAGATAAAACTATATCGTCTTAGAAATACCAAAAACTGCGTATAACACAAATTGCGTATGTACAAACATCTAACACTTTTACACTTTGATACTGTTTGAGTTCTTTAAATTTGATACAAATGTGGTTTGAAACTAAGTGTTCGTGTGCATGTAAATGTGTTTACACATGCTGTACCTAAAGTATGACGCCACTGCCGAAAAGAATAAGTGATTCTATTTTTGTCTCTGTTTTGTAAAAAAATTGTAGTACCTCAAAACACAGTGTATTACCTTGTAAAATTCCTGTGTACGCTTGGTAGCAACAATAGTGTGTGACAAAAAGAAAATGCTGTAAAGTGATGAAGGACTTGAAGTATAGTCTCAAAGACCAGAAAGGAATTGCGTGTGGAAATAAAAATCTAGATTTGTGATGTAAGGCTTTTTTTTTAACAGTTTATAAAGGTTTGTTGTCTCACCCTCGTGTCTTTTAATTCGTCTTACACCGTTAACTTGTAGAGGAAGACAGAGGCTGGAATATATCCAGCAAATAATGGAGGATGGAGGTTGTAATTGCTGTTCTGAGATGAAAGGGTTCACACAGGAGAGGAATTCGTGGCTGGCCGCATCAACCAGTCCCAAGACTGATGACTCAAAAAAAGAAGAAAAATCTCGTTATCTGACGCATGCCCGCGCTTCGTCCTTTACAGGTACACGAAGTTAGTTGAAATTGCTTAAGCCAACGGGTGACTCTTTTCCTAGTTGATGGTTCAACACTCAGTGTAAGACAAAATGCCCTCTGCACTGGAATTTCCAACTCGCTTCTTCCGGCCCTGAGATTACAGAAAACCTTAGGCTGCGTGACAGCCATCTGATAACTGAGGCAAACTGGCTGGCTGCTGGCGCAGTCGCTCTAACAGTCGTTTACGCAACAGAAAGCGTGACAGTGGTGATAATTGTAACTTTAGATCCTCTTCTTTCCAACTGTCTGTAGAGTATTCATACCCAATTAATTAATTAATTAATTAAATTGAGTCCTCCTTTTGAGAAGCCCCTAAACGCTAACAAATATAGAGTATCTTTTTAGCTGTGCGACTGGATCCGAGATTCCTTCACGGTAGGTAGTAATCGATGGAATGTCATCGAGTAAAACAGAACTGATATCTGGTGTTTCCAAAGGAAATATCTGTTCTTCTTAATCTACGTAAACGATTTAGGAGATAATCAGAGCAGCATTGTTTGCAGATTATGTTGTCATTTAGCGTAGGAAAGTAATCAGAAGATTAAAACCCATTGCAAAAAGGCTTACACTTGATATATCTCAAGGGAACGAAAAGTGCCACGTATCTCTCAATAAGGAAAATTGTAGGAGCATTCATATGAGTACTAAAGGAAACCCATTAAATTTCAATCACACGATAAAGTAGACAAATTTAGAGGTTGTGAATTCCACTAAATACAAAGAATCACAATTACGAATAACTTAAACTGCAACGATCACATAGATATGTTGTAGGGAAGACAAATCAAAGACAGCGACTTATTGACGGAGGTCATCGAAAAAGTTCAGTGGAGGACAGCTCATTTTCTATTATCGCGAAGTAGGGGAGTGAGTGTCACGCATATGACAAGAGTTGGGATGGCATTCACTAAAACTAAGGTACTTTTCGTTGTGGCAAAATCTTTTCACAAATTTTCAAACGCCAACTTTATTCCTCTGACTGATATTTTAACGTCGCCAACTGACATAGGGAAAAATGATGATCGTAATAAAATCAACCAAAGCTCGCAGAGAAAGATTTAAGTGTTCATTTTTTCCAGCGCTGTTACAGAGTGTAACTATAGAGATACAGTTTGTAGGTCGTTCGAACAACCCTCTGCCAGGCAGTTAAGTATGAATCGCAGACAGTCGTGTAAACGTAGATAATGCAAACTATGCGTATTTCGAACGAAATCGTGTAACTTATTTCGAACGAAATCGTGTAACTTCTATCACAGTTTGGGATCCGCACCAGGTAGGGATGAGATCGAAAAAGTACAAAGAAGGGCAGCTCGTTTAGTATTATCGCGAAATAGGGGAGAGAGTGTCACAGATATGATTCGTGAATTGTAGTAGCAATCATGGAAACAAAAGCGTTTTTAGTTGCGACGGGATCTTATCATGAATTTTCAATCACCAGTTTTCTCCTCCAATTGCGAAAACATTCTGTTAGCATCTACCTACATAGGGAGAAATGATCATCACGATAAAATAGGAGAAATCAGGGCTCGAACAGAAAAATTTAAGTGCTCGTTTTTCCCGCGAGGTCCACGAGTAGGGCAGGCCGTGCGGCAAGTACTTCTCAGCACGTGACACTGCAGGTGCCAGCAGCCGTCTCCTTCTGGAAGCGAGTAACTTTTCACACGAGTTTAATAATTCTTAACTGCATGTTGAAATGTATGCAAACTCTCGACAGTATGCGACAAAGTTATGACCTTTTGTGGGTATCTTTTCAGTTACATACCGTAGGCTACACGGAGCCGAGTATTCGCAAAGTGCAGGAGGACAAGCGAACTAGTATGACGTCACAAGTTCGTTGCGGGACCCTTATTTTTCGTGGGCCCCGTCACTGCCGTGACTTTGGTCACTGGTGGAGAGTCTGGTAACACTTCTGCAGATCTGCAAAGTGACCAGTGTGCTCTTTTCGGGTGCTGAGTATTGTTTTGTCCTCTGACTTATATTGTAAATGTTAATTTTCTTCTTACACGAGTAATTTACAATAAAACTAACTTCTTTACGTAAAGAAACAAACAAATTTATACAGTGCCGCTGTTGTTCAGAAACTGTAATCACGTGAAATCTGTGTGGACTTCTGACTCCGGCTTGGGTTCCTCCAAAACAGCCCCAGTCACCACCTTCCGGAAATTGTCCAAGTGTCCCGTGAGGCGTAACTCTGGCGCCGAACTGCCTGAGATTGTTTCCCCGCACCTGTGCCGCGGACGCCAGGTTAGGGCGGGGCTTCGGGCGCCTGGCGGCGCATTCCGTGCGCGTCTGTCCCGCGCGCTGAGCGGCCAGATCAAAGGCCGGCCCGGCCAAGTTGGGCGACGGCGGCGCGCCACCTCCTCAGCCGCGACACAATTGGGCTTAATTCGCCATGCGACCGGCGCCTCTACGGCGTCGCCCCAAACAAAGCCGTGGCTGCGACTCCAGAGGCTCAGTTATGAACGGGTGTAAACTGCTCTCTGTCTGCTATCAATCGTTTTCTTAGTGCTAATGTGCAGGGCAAACGGAAATACGAGCAGCTAAAACTACACTACTGGCCATTAAAATTGCTACACCACGAAGATGACGTGCTACAGACGGCCGGATCGAGTGGCCGAGCGGTTCTAGGCGCTTCAGTCTGGAGCCATGCGACCGCTACGGTCGCAGGTTCCAATCCTGCCTTAGGCATGGATGTGTGTGATGTCCTCAGTTAGGTTTAAGTAGTTCTAAGTTCTAGGTGACTGATGACCTCAGCAGTTAAGTCCCATAGTGTTCAGAGTCATTTGAACCATTTTTTTGCTACAGACGCGAACTTTAACCGACATGAAGAAGATGCTGTGATATGCAAATGATGATCTTTTCAGAGCATTCAGACAAGGTTGGCGCAGGTGGCGACACCTGCAACGTGCTGACATGAGGAAAGTTTCCAACCGATGTTTCATACACAAACAGCAGTTGACCGGCGTTGCCTGGTGAAAAGTTGTTTTGATGCCTCGTGTAAGGACGAGAAAGGCGTACCATCACGTTTACAACTTTGATAAAGGTCGGATTGTAGCCTATTGCGATTGCAGTTTATCGTATCGCTATATTGCTGCTCGCGTTGGTCGAGATCCAAGGACTGTTAGTAGAATATGGAATCGGCGGGTTGAGGAATGTAATACGGAACGCCGTGCTGGATCCCAACGGCCTCGTATCAGGAGCAGTTGAGATGACAGGCGTCTTATACCCATGGCTGTAACGAATCGTGCAGCCACGTCTCGATCCCTGAGTCAACAGATGGGGACGTTTGCAAGACAACAACCATCTGCACGAACAGTTCGACGACGTTTGCAGCAGCATGGACTATCAGCTCGGAGACCATGACTGCGGTTACCCTTGACGCTGCATCACAGACAGGAGCGCCTGCGATGGTGTACTCAACGACGAACCTTGGAGCACGAATGGAAAAACGTCATTTTTTTCGGATGAATCCAGGTTCTCTTTTCAGCATCATGATGGTCGCATCCGTTTTGGCGACATCGTGGTGAACGCACATTGGAAGCGTGTATTCGTCATCGCCATACTGGCGTATCACCCGGCGTGATGGTATGGGGTGCCATTGGTTACCCGCCTCGGTCACCTCTTTTTCGCATTGACGGCACTTTGAACAGTGGACGTTACATTTCAGATGTGTTACCACCCGTGGCTCTATCCTTCAATCGATCCATGCAGAACCCTACATTTCAGCAGGACAATGCACGACCGAATATTGCAGGTCCTGTACGGGCCCTCCTGGATGCAGAAAATGTTGGACTGCTACCCTGCCCAGCACATTCTCCAGATCTCTCACCAATTGAAAACGTCTGGTCAATGGTGTCCGAGCAACTGGCTCGTCACAATACACCAGTCACTACTCCTGATGAACTGTGATATCGTGTTGAAGCTGCATGGGCAGCTTGTACACGCCATCCAATCTCTGTTTGACTCAATGCCCAGGCGTACCAGGGCCGTTATTACAGCCAGAGGTGGTTGTTCTGGGTACTGATTTCTCAGGATCTATGCACCCAAATTAAGTGAAAATGGAATCACATGTCAGTTCTACTATAATATATTTGTCCAATGAATACCCGTTTATCATCCGAATTTCTTCATGGTGTAGCAATTTCAATGGCCAGTAGTGTATGTAATGCACAGCGATACACGGATCAGAAGAAAGATAACGAAGTTTATATATAAATTCTTCTGTATATTACTCACCTTGGTCACACGATCAACATACACTGACAAGACAAAAGTCATGGGATAGTATCGTGTCGTGCCTCCTTTTTCCCGGTGTAGCGCAGCAACTCTAGTTGGAAGTCCATTGCAGAAATGTTGACCCATGCTGCCTCTATAGCCGCCCATAATTACGAAAGTGCTGCCGGTGCAGGAGTTATGTACGAACTGACGTATCGATTATGTCCCACAAATGTTCGATGAGATTTATGCCGCGGGATCTGGGTGGCCAAATCATCCGCTCGAACTGTCCAGATAACTCTTCAAACCATTCACGAACAATTGTGGTCCGGTCACACTGCGCATCATCATCCATAAAAATTCCGTAGTTTCTTGGGAACATGACGTCCATGAATGGTTGCAAATGGTCTCAAAGTAGCCGAACATCCGGAGGGCCCAATCCATTCCATGTAAACAAAGCCACCACTAGCTTCTGCAGTGCCTTTTTGACAATTTCTGTCCATGACTTAGCGGGGTCGGCACGAAACTGTTCCCTTGATATATATCAACGCCCGTCAGCAGCTGAAGGTATTAATATATAATTCTAAACCTAAACCGTTTAGCTGTACAATTCTATGTTCATTCTCTACCGGTTTTGGATCTTACAACCATCTTCAAGGGATAAAAGCAGCGAACTTCAGTGAATCCACTGGAATAAAATAGTTTTTCTCCTGTGATAATGGTTTTAATATCCGAAATCGGTAGAGAATAAATATAATTTTGTATAGCTGGCGCTGAAATAGGCTCCTTGTTTTAACTATGTCCTTGTGTGCTCTGTCAGTTTCTTCTCACAGTATATTATTTCCTATCTCATCTTCACCTACTTTTTCCTCTATTTTTCTAATTCTGTCCTCAAGTTTGTTTCCGTTATGTAGACTATATTTTCCTTTCAGCTTTCTTTTCTTGGTTCTGACTTTGCATCTGCACTGTAGGTATTCGTACAGCTGCTTCTGATTCCTCCGAAGGGCTCTTTAATTGTCCTATAGGCGACCTGTGCAGTTCCTTTCCCGTAGTTACGGAAGTTTCTACTGCATTGCATTTGTGCTCTAGCCATACCTGCTACGCAATTTTCTACTTTCAGTGAGTCTCACTTTTTAGACACAGGTGTTCCCTTTCGCTTGCTTCATCTGTTGCAGTTTTCAGTTTTCATCTTCCGTCAGTTGTCAGTTACATTCAATATCTGCTGTTGGCCATATATTTTTGTGTATTTGATCCTCTTCAGCCATCGCTATTTCATCTCACATTAGTGTTATTCTTGTAGTAATGTTGATACTTAGCACTTACGCTATCAGCTAATGCAACTTGGAAACGCTGGCAGTGGTCTACAGTCATGTAAGCCTCTTTGTGTTTCGTTTATGTTCACAAACATTGATACACAACAGTATTTGAGTCAGTCTTACAGGCTGTGTGAACATGGCGACTCCATACAACACGTCCACACACACGTCCACACACACTACCATACCTCCATACCTCCACACAAGGGACAAGCCCTCACCTCAGCACATGTCGACGTCTCCACGCAAGCCTGCCCCCCCCCCCCCCCTCTCTTTTTCCTATATGCACGCAATGCGCTGAGACATAATAGCCTATGTCCTTTCTTGGACGCTCTGTACATCAAACAGCGCTGAAGAGCGCTGGCAAGTTGTTGGACAGCGCTGTATCCGGCGTGTATCAGCGGCAGCGACACAGTGGCTGGCCACGCGACGGCGCATGCCGTGTCTGGGCCGCGCTCCACGTTATCCCAGCGACCATCGCGTCGCTCCCTGTAATTTGGTCGCTGTTACAACAGTTCACGGGCTTTTTTAGAGCGCCGCCGGCTGTTCCGCAGCATCGCGTGATTGCCGCGCCCTGTTTCCACTAATGTTCCTGTCAACGTACATTACCCACATTCCTCGGAAATCGGCGTGGTGAGTGCGGAAGTGCGTCGGGCTGCATGTGGGGTAAGAAGCGGAACTGAATTACACACACGTGTAACGTTTCTCACGGATTACACGGCGTCAAAAAAAGCTCCTGTATAACACACAGGATTTATTGAGGAGGTAAAAGTATACTTACCTAAGGACCACAGTTTGCTTACTTAACTTTTTATTTTTGGTATCCAAAATGTGTGAGACTCGTTGTAATACCTTCGTTCGCCGGTTTCCTATTACTCCTTACTCACAAGTCGTTATTCAGATTTCCACTGCTGAATAAATGCTGCTCCTACTCTTTTGCAGGAAATCACATTTTCAGCTATATGAATCGATGTTGCACCTACTTTCCATTAGATTGCCTTCTCGGTCATCTCTTACCTCTTGGGATCCAGCAAAGCACATTCTTCTTCCATCTAACATTCATTCGTTGGCCTCCCTATACAGGCTCTTTTGCTACTGTAGGTACAAAGGACAACAACAAATAATGGCGGTAAACATAGGATTGGAAGATCATTTTTTCCCCGATACGACATATTGCGACTGAGAGCATGAACAGTGAACACACGAGACTCCACAAGGATCCAACTGTAGACAGGCACTTGAGGACAAACACTTCATAACAACTGTACCACATGGTCGCCTTTCACGTGAAGGCAGGCTTCAGCGGTTCCCATCATCGATGTCCGAACACGTTCAGGCGTGTTCCGAATGCACTGACTACCATACACAGTGTGTTCTTGCAATTCTTAGAAGCTATTAACAGGGCTGGAAAACACTAGAACTTTTTAGTTTCACCACACACAAAAAATCCAACACGTTCCAAGCTGGGGACATGGAAGGCCACGGTATTTGCTACCCACGACTCGCACACATGTTGTCGAAACGCTTTATACCAGTATTTAGGTATCCGAAATGATAATAAAAACAAACGCGGACAGTTTATCACGTTGTAATTAATGCCTCACTTGCGGTGCATCGATAGTAACATCGATTTAGACATTAACAGACTTGTAACATGGGATGACAGCACTTCTGCAGAAGTTGTTTCACGGCAAGTATTGGTTTCCGGACCTATGTTTATTGGGATTAATTGCTTCTTGCATTGTGCTCTACTTGTCTCTTTCGTTTGTACCTATACTGAAGAGCCAAAGAAACTGGTACACCTGCGTAATATCGTGTAGGGCCCACGCGAGCACGTAGAAGTGCCACAACATGACGTGCCATGGACTCGACTCATGTTGAAATAGTGCTGGAGGGAATTGACACCATGAATCCTGTAAGGGCTGTCCATAAAAAGTCCGTCGGAATGCGGAATGAACGTGAATGGATGCAGGTGATGAGACAAGATTCTTACCGAAGTGTCACCTGTTAGAGTCGTATCTAGACGTATCAGGGGTCCCATATCACTCCAGCTGCACACGCCCACATTACAGAGCGTCCACCAGTTTCAACAGTCCCCTGCTGACGTGCAGGCTCCATGGATTCATGAGGTACACACCCATCCACTCGATACAATTTGAAACGCCACTCGTCCGACTAGGCAAAACGTTTCCAGTCATCAGCAGTCCTATGTCGGTGTTGACGGGCCCAGGCGCGTTGGTAAACTTCGTGTCGCGCGGTCATTGAGGATACACGAGTAGGCTATCGGTTCCGAAAGCCCATGTCGATGATGTTGCGTTGAATGTTTCGTACGCTGACACTTGTTGATGGGTCAGCGTTGAAATCTACAGAAATTTGCGGAAAGATTACACGTCTGTCACATTGAACGATTCTCTTCTGTTGTCTTTGGTTCCGTTGTTACAGGATCTTTTTCCTGCCGCAGCGATATCGAAGATTTTATATTTTCAAAAATGGTTCAAATGGCTCTGAGCACTATGAGACTTAACTTCTAAGGTCATCAGTCCTCTAGAACTTAGAATTACTTAAACGTAACTAACCTAAGGACATCACGCATATCCATGCCCGAAGCAGGATTCGAACCTGCGACCGTAGCGGTCGCGCAGTTCCAGACTGTAGCGCCTAGAACCGTTCGGCCACCCTGGCCGGCTTTAGGACAAAGAATACAGTTTATGAGAGGTGCGAACTCTACAGCATAGATTGGCCACTGTTGCAAGGAATCAGGTGCATGCCATGTACTGACTCTATAAGCGTTTTATAGATCTCAGAATCCTTATGAATGAGGGTAGAAAGCTACGGGGCAATAACATTGGTTTTGTAGAATGACAATTTTATTCCTGCTTCTCATGACAAAGGGGACTGACGACGTTATTAAGATTCTGTTGTAAGTCTAGCGCTCCAGAGATTTGATCCTCAAGACAAATGTTTCCTACATGTGCGCGATGGTTTTTTTTTCTAATCTACTCGTGTCGTTCGGATGGTCGCAACGTTACGAATATAACTTTATATTACAAATGAAATGCGATATTTCGCCACGAGAGGCATAAAATCCCTGTCCATAACGAACGAGGCTGAGAAAAATATTGAACCACCATCAACAGGAGAACTACTTCTAACGGCAGCTCGATGCTGTTTGTCGCTAACGTGAGATGGCCAGAACAACTCTACTCGAATTGCACCTCTCTTGGAAGTTCGGGTGCTGTTCATTATTTTAACCTGACATAAAAGTTTTGCAGCCTAAAGAGCAGTCGGAAGAATAATTTACCATAAGATATTTTTAGTAATACCCTGAAGCAATCAAAATATTATTTTGCCAATAAAAAATCTTCCCGTGCCTCAGTGTTGTTATTTAGTATCCCAAAGGGAAAAAAGGTGCTAGAGATCATAAAGCATTGGATCAAAACGGGGCACCCCCCCCCCCCCCAACACACACACACACACACACACACACACACACACACACACACACGGCTGTACATGCGACACAACATAGCAGTTTCTCACGGTAAAAGTTTGGATAGGTGATCCGATTGTCAGTGAAGTTCTAAATCGCACACTGTACAAAGAACAAAATCCGATAAAACATAGTGAGCAATAAGCCGAAAATGCCTGCAAGTAAAGTGCAGTGCGACTTTCGGTTTGTAGTCACATGGAGAGAAAACACAAAATTCGCCAGTAAATATAAAATCAATAGTATCTACCATTTCCTTTTATGTAAAAATCAGACACGAACTGCTTGAAGTCTACAATTAGTACGGCGTAAACGAAAACCATTTAACATAACACACACTGAAAACGCTATCTGGACTGCCAAAGCAAAAAATGTTATGATTATGTTAGAGGGTAAACAAATTTCTGTTGGAATATATCTATCTACTTCAGATTTATTTTGGGGAGTACAAAAATGCGTAAAAAATAAACTTTCTCGTGGACAAAAGGAGATGGAATACATGTTTGATCTATATTACATACGTATTGTGATGTATGGAAACATCTGCAGCTTCAAAAGTTTACTTGCGTCTATTATCTATACTCTTAAATATTTTATTTTTTAACTTAATTGATTTCACATCAAAGATCGTGATGTGTGCAAAATGTGATACCAATCATCTTCATATTCTTTGTACATATGTCCAGTGTTTGTTTTCTGGAAACAGCAAGTGCATAAATGTATATTATCGAATGAATTGTCAGATTTACCGCGAGGTACTGGAATGTAAGTAACCCCAAAAATAACAAATTTTTAGTTTCATAAATATTTCAGTAACTTATGCCTAAATTTCCATTACTTCCGTCAGTACTACAACCCTAGCGTCTGTCTGCACATCTTCCAGAAAATAATGTTTCTGTAAAACTTCCATCTGATGGTAAACCTACATTGGCTCTAAAACTAGTTTATGGTACATTAAATATATATATATATATATATATATATATATATATATATATATATATATATATATATAAACCGCGAAGACATTATTTTTTGGCGTAATTATCTTCGATTGAATAAGTAGTGGAGAAAGTGGGAAACGTTTTATTTTAAAATATCTCCGCGGCCATTTCCGAGAAGTCTTATTATGAGACGGGGTGTACAACCATAAAAAACAGATATCAGCGACGTCGAGGTTGCGCTAATAAACCCTGGTCTCTTTCCTAGTGGAACAGTCGCCGTTCGTGCAAACTATTTCTCAGTTAATGCGCGCCCATGGAGCACAGTAAAAGACCGCCGATGTTTCATTAAGATGTTCATTCAGTCACAACGCAGTAATCTTAGGTGTCTCACGACGTAAAGCAGATGCAATCGTCGCTGGAGCCGGCAGAAGCGGAACGGCAGAAATAAAAGCGAAATTATATTGCAGGGAAACGACACCGCCGCCGCCGCCGCCGCCGACTCTGTGCCTTTTCCACGAGGTCCACGTTATGATTAAAAATGAACGAAGAATGAGAGCAAAGCGATTTTAACTGCAACGTTCTCTTTTAATCTGTGTTGGCCGCCGGACGAGCGATTTAATTTGTTCCTTTACGTATTTCTCGCATGAGAGGCACAGCTGTCTGCTTAATGAAAATCCCTAGCGTGGGCATGTTTTCGTTCGAAGGAAAAGTAATTCAGAATATTCATTTCATAACCTCCTTCGTATCTTGGCAGTTCTCGTGCATTTGTGTCGAAGAGTTTCTCGAATTTCTTTGAGGAATCGTTATTGTTTCCTCTCGTTTACGTCTTTTCCATAATATCTGCCGGCCTTAGTCCAAGTTTGCTGCCGCCTCTGATGTTGGCAAGAGATGAGAGAAACTTATTCTGCTTTAAGAGCCGACTAAAGGATACATCATCAACTTTACCCGGTACAGTCAAGTGTTAAATTTACTAAGAAAGGATAGAGATTTTACGTGCAGTCTCTAGTACATCTCAAATAAGCGTAAACAAGACTGACCTCAACGTAGTGTCTCCAAAAAAGTCAATAAACGTAAACGAATAGTCTGTCAAGCTACTGTGCATGTTTCTCTGTATTTGGATAATAGTAGCTACCATCCTCTGGGCCGTAATAAACTTGCTGTGCAGACATTAATACACGGATGAGCCAAAGGAACTCGCACGCGTGCCTAATATCGTGTAGGGCACTCGCGAGCACGCTGAACTGCCGCAGCGTGCGTGCCATGGATTCGACCAATGTCTGAAGTAGTGCTGGAGGGAACTGGCTCCACGAATCCTGCACGGCTGTCCGTAAATCCGTATGAGTACGAGGGCGTAGAGATCCTTTTGGAACATCACGTTGCAAGGCATCCTAGATATGCTCAATAATGTTCGTGTCTGGGGAGTTCGGTAGCCAGCGGAAGTTTTTAAACTCAGAAGAGTGTTCCTGGAGCCACTCTGTAGCAACTCTGGACGTGTAGGGTGTTGCATTTTCAAGCTGAAATTGCCCAAGTCTGTCCGGATGCTCAATGGACATGAATGGATGCAGGTGATCGGAAAGGATGCTTACGTACGTGTCACCTTTCAGAGTATCAGGGGTCCCATATAACTCCAACTGCACACGCCCCACATCATTACAGAGCCTCCACCAGCTTGAGCAGTCCCCTGCTGCCGGCTGGAACCGCGTGACCGCTACGGTCGCAGGTTCGAATCCTGCCTCGGGCATGGATGTGTGTGATGGCCTTAGGTTAGTTAGGTTTAAGTAGTTCTACGTTCTAGAGGACTGATGACAACAGATGTTAAGTCTCATAGTGCTCAGAGCCATTTTTTTGAAAACTGATGCAGATTTGCTTTCGGAGCCGAAGGCCCACTCGTCCCTGATGACTGTGCGACACAAAGCATTACGCCTCGCCGGGGGCCGTCAACACCAACATTTGACTCGTGACATGGTTGTACAATAAAATCCCCAATTCATCGCTACCTCGGAGATGCTGTGTCCCACCGCTCATGCGCCGACTATAACACCGCGTTCAAGCTGACTTAAAACTTGACAACTTGCCATTGTAACAGCAGTAACCGATCTAACAACTCTGCCAGACACATGTTGTCTTATATAGGCATTGCCGACCGCAGCACTGTATTCTGCCTGTTTCTGTATTCTTTGAGTACACATGCCTATACCAGTTTCTTTGGCGCTTCAGTGTATATGACCCAGATTATTTCCGATATAGACGTATTACGGGTCCAACTGAAGTATCTATGGATCATTAGGACAAAAAATACAACTTATGAGAGGTAAAAAACCCCAAAGCACAGATTGGTCGCCGGCCGCGGTGGTCTCGCGGTTCTAGGCGCGCAGTCCGGAACCGTGCGACTGCTACGGTCGCAGGTTCGAATCCTGCCTCGGGCATGGATGTGTGTGATGTCCTTAGGTTAGTTAGGTTTAAGTAGTTATAAGTTCTAGGGGACTAATGACCACAGCAGTTGAGTCCCATAGCGCTCAGAGCCATTTGAACCATTTGAACAGATTGGTCGCTGTATCACTGTCTCTTCATTCGCGTTTCAACGAGTAGCAAGATAAAAAAGTACCTGAAGGTCCTTTACCAAATGTACGCTTTAACGTACAGTCATGGTCTCAAGGCAACGAATGTTTGTAGGATTCCTTACGAATTTATAGGATTACTGAGTGTTGTGGTGAACCGTTACAACTCTCTCTCCCGCAACAGTGGCGAATTATGAAAAATTTCGAATCGTGGTGTAGATTAATTTCTATTCAACTACTAGTATCAGACATATACATTTTGTGGCAACTGAATAGTAAACAGGGAAGATACGAAGATGAACTGGAATTTCGGTCCTTCGTTAAATTGTATAGCTCGAACAGCGATGTCAATTGTACCGTAAACCAAGTTTCGCAGTACATCTAATCTGTGCAGCTCGCACAGTTAAGCCGTGAACATCGTTTCTGCATGCTACGGCAACTGCATGATATGTTAACAAGGACCCCAGCGTGAGCGACGAGTAAGCGCGTAGTTGTTGACATGTAAACTCCGCCTGCCATTCCGGCAGCTTCAAACCTAAGCAAATAGTCGTGCACGCTGTCGTGGGATCTAGATTACGGCCACCCGAGAAGAGAGCGTATATACTGACGCTGTCGGGAATACGACGCCACGTAAACATTTTGTCTCGCAGACACAACAGTCATCCTTGAGTTACGTCGGTGGCAGGAAGCCAGTGCTAACTATACAGCTATATCACTGGTCGTATTCCAATATAATTCTGTATGGAAGGCATCTTTAAAATCATCTAGAAAAGGGGGTGTTCGCCCTAAGTTTTGTCAGTTGCATTTTCTCTGATGTTTCACCAGATGTTTGTGAATGGAGTCAGCCCACACAAATGCCGCTCACCACGTCTTTTATCTCACACCCAATGTCGACGAAAAGCGTCTGTTTCCGTTACAAAAAAATGATTTAAAGCGGAATTTTACGTGCCCATTCGTTAGAGCGGTCCCAAATTAGTCTAGTGTTGGTTGGTTTGTTTGGGGAAGGAGACCAGACAGCGTGGTCATCGGTCTCATCGGATTAGGGAAGGACGGGGAAGGAAGTCGGCCGTGCCCTTTGAAAGGAACCATCCCGGCATTTGCCTGGAGCGATTTAGGGAAATCACGGAAAACTTAAAGCAGGATGGCCGGACGCAGGATTGAACCGTCGTCCTCCCGAATGCGAGTCCAGTGTCAAACCACTGCGCCACCCCGCTAGGTTAGTCTAGTGTGATACTCGTTTTATCGATATTTGTTATCATGGAGAGTAAGAGACGAAGAATAACCAGAACTCCACAAGGAGACGTGGATACGTCTTCAGGAGCTCTGCCTCTTACTGTGTCTCCACTTGTGTTTTTGTGTGGTTCTTTCATCTGATAATAACAAAAGCAATGTTGTATAGAGTAGCGTATCATTATAAAAATAGGTTTATTGTTGTGGACAGTGGCTTGCCTTGCCGGTATTGGAGCGAAAAGGAAGAACAACAGCTTACTTCCTTTCTAGCATTATCTCATTGTAGGTTTCTGGAACAACGTAGGGTACCTAGCAACTTGAAAAAAGCGCAGGTCGTCGCATAGACGCACATAGTTATAGATTTATATCGACAACGTCAATCTCCTCTGTAAAAATAAACATGGGGGCGGTAAACAGAGATCTTGCGAAATAGAACACGCTCTATTAGTCCAGGGGATCCAGATCGACGTAGACAACGGTGCCCCGGAGAGTACCCTAAGGGAGTATTCCCGGATTATGCTGTACTCTATAGAAAGATCGCAACGCAAGAAAACTGTAGCAGAATATGGGAAAACCTACAGAGGATGGGCGATTCGTGCAAGGACAGATAGTCGACACTGAATAAGAATAAAAGAAAGAGATCGCATATAAATCAGCGAAGAGATCTAGTACTGTTCGATTACTCTGTTGGCGAGAAATTATTATAAACACAAACTAACTAATAATATTTATGAGTACTCTTAAGTAGCGACGTAAAGTGAAATGGCCACAGAGAATTATCGGGTGGCTGTAACTAAAGTGCAGCTACTTAAGAACATTCGTAGTGGGCTGTAATCATCGTATGACAGCGAAACGTGTTACGTATGCTAATACATTAATGTGAAACCGAATTGCTGGCCGGGGTGGCCGAGTGGTTCTAGGCGCCACAGTCTGGTGCCGCGCGACCGCTACGGTCGCAGGTTCGAATCCAGCCTCGGACACAGATGTGTGTGATGTCCTTAGGTTAGTTAGGTTTAAGTAGTTCTAAGTTCTAGAGGACTGATGACCTCAGACATCCCATAGTGCTCAGAGCCATTTGAACCATTTTTGAAACAGAATTAGGCTGTAAAAAAAAATTAGTTCCGATTTTGGCCAAAAGGTTCAAATCTGGCGCAGTACACCATCTCGTCGACGTCTCCGGTGCTCATATTGAACAAACTGTGCAAGGGGTTGTTACAGTCCATTACATATGGAAACATTACTATACGTCTTTCTTGCATTCACAGCGCCATATTGGAAAAAATTGTTCCAATTTTTTCCAACTTGAATCGGTTCCGCATTAGAAGCTTCGCAGCCCTGTGATTATTACAGCCCACTATAGACCTCTGAGAGTAGCTGCTCTTCCATCATAACCACCCTGTACTTGCAGGAACAGCAGATCCCAGGCTGAGATTTAGAGAATAAATCGCAAGGAAGCATAATTTTCCTTCGAAAGGAGTGGCTCTTGCAGAACTCGGTCGACAGATTCTTGAGTAGTGTGTGTGTGTGTGTGTGTGTGTGTGTGTATGAGAGAGAGAGAGAGAGAGAGAGAGAGAGGGGGGGGAGGGGGAGGGGGAGAGAGAGGGAGAGAGGGGTAGGAAAACGAACATCGCTGTAAGTGGAATTCTGGAGCACGTTTCATACGTCCGGGTTGAAACTGTGCTCCGTGATTTCTGGAAAGCATTCGACACAGTTCTGCACTGCCGCCTAATGTACAATATACGCACGTAAGAAATATCATACCATTTGTGTGACTACGCTGAGCAGTTTCTAGAAACCAGAACACAGCATGTCATTCTCGATGGAGAGAAATTTTCAGAAGTAAGAACTACTTTGGGCGCACTAGAAGGGAGTGTTATGGGACCCTTAGTATTCACAATATACAGGTATATTCATTATCCCTATCTATCAGTTTTATGCAACCCGCAATGTCTTCAAAACCACACGTGAAATTTTAACGATCTCCCGCTCGCTAAGCGCAAACATAACATAATAAAAATAAAAAAAATGAAAAGAATCTTTTTGTAGAAAATTTAATTTAGTTAAGTTTCGTACTGAGGTATATTTTCGCTGGTGGCCACGGCTTCAGATTTATTCAGGAAAAACGCGCTTGAATATCGCTTTGGCACGTTTTTTTTTTTTTTTGAATAATTTGAAAATTACGGCCTCTAGCGAAAACTTATCCTAGTAAGAAATTTAGCTGCATTAAATTTCATACAAAAAGTCCTCTTCATCTTTTTTGTAGGGGTAGTAATTTGCTTGTAGCGAGGCAGTTTGAAAATCACGCGTTTGATTTTTGATGACGTTGCAGGTTGCATAAGACCCATAGGGAGGGGCAGCTGAAATGCCCAGTATGTAAATGGCCTAGTGGATAGCATCGGAAGTTCCAACCTTTGGCGGTTGATGGTGTTGTATACAGATTAGTCGCAACTTTATAAAATCTTAGCGAAAAGTAAGACGACCGAGAGAGGTTCGACACTAGATGCAGGCTCTAGCAATTGACTCGCAACATGGTTGAGATGGCTCTAAGCACTATGGGACTTAACATCTGAGGTCATCAGTCCCCTAGACTTACAACTATTTAAACCTAACTAACCTAAGGACATCACACACATCCATGCCCGAGGCAGGATTCGAACCTTCGACCGTAGCAGCAGCGCGGTTCCCGACTGAATGCCTAGAATCTCTCGGCCACAACGGCCGGCGACTCGCAACATAAACAGATGTAACATATTATGTAAATATAGACGGAAAGACCTGTTATTGTATGACAAAACAATTACAGAATAATCACTGCGAGCAATCACATCCATAAAATACCTAGGAGTATGGGTATGGAGCGATTTAAAGTGGAACGACGACATAAAGCTAATGCAAGGCAGACACCAGACTGAGATTCATTGGAAAGAATTCTCACGGAGTGTAGTCCATCCACAAACGAGATAGCTTACAAAACTCCTCTTTGACCACTGGTTGGAATATTGCTCGTCGGTCTGGAGTCCGTAACGGATAGGATTGGCACAGGGAAAGGGAGGATAGAAGGAAGAGCTGCGCGTTTGGTTAAAAGTTCATGTAGTAAGGGCGAAAGCTTCACGGAGACGCTCAGCCATTTCCAGTGGCAGACGTTACAAGAGAGGCGTTCTGAATCACATTGTGGTTTACTGTTAAGATTCCGTGAGCGTTCGTCAACTAATACGCTGTTTCTCCTACTCAAATGTCGCGAAAAGACCAAGAAAGGTAAAACTAGAGACATTAGAGTTCACATGGAAGCTTACCTACCAATCGCTCTTCTCGCAAACCATTCGTGACTGGAATATGGAAAAGGAAATCGGGAAGCGGGAAGGTACACAACGTATCCTCCGCCTCAGATTCTATTAACTTTGCGTCGTAGCTGTAGTGTGTTTGAAGGTCATTTGACAGCGTCCTGAAAGCACGGAGGCCTCGACAAATCACTGCTGTGGTGGCATAGGAAGCAGTGGAGGACCGACGCATTGTGGCCCGCGTGTCGGCGATAAATAGCCCAGGTCTGGCGAGCGGCCGACAGCCGTCCAGTCGCAGATGGATCGCTTCCGGCCACATTAGGAGGAATTCGACACCGCGCCGCCGTGCGGTGGGCTCTTGGCCACACGTTCTCTGGCACCAGGTGCAGCCAATACTGTGCACGGGTTCCGCCTTTACTGCCAAGCCCACAGCCGAACGAATCAAAATGCGGCGGTGAAAGAACTGGTGCCCTAACGCCAGAGATTTGTTAGAACACAGCAGTGCGTTACTGCGCACGGTCCTGTTTATGGTGGTGACCTGGACTCCGAACTACGGTGCAACGTGGCATTTTTTGACATTGACAAATCAGTGTCAGAGGTGAAACACGCAAAAGTGAGGACGGAGATTTTAACTCCAGACTTGTGGCCTTGTCCCACGTAGCCACCTAGCTAACGGTAAACAAAACCAGTGAACTAGAAGAATCAGTTCTCTCCACAATTTAGGCGCACGTCGGTTAACAGTGACGTAAGTCATGCGACTAAGAAGAAACACGACAAAAATGTTCAAATGGCATTGAGCACTATGAGACTTAAGTTCTGAGGTCATCAGTCCCCTGAACTTAGAACTACGTAAACCTAACAAACCTAAGGACATCACACACATCGCTCCCGAGGCAGAATTCGAACCTGCGACCGTAGCAGTCGCACAGTTCCGGACTGAAGCGCCTAGAACCGCTTGGCCATCGCGGACGGCTAAGAAACACGACAGCTCGCTGTACTAAACAGCTGTTTTTCGTGGCATGTTAATGTGAGGCTGTTTTGTTTTCAGCATCTTTGTGCCGTGAAAATTTTAATCAAAAGTGGAAGTTTGCGTGTAGTGCGTTAGAGGCGAGTATACTTACCACTCCCCCATAAGGCGGACCTGCTGCGTAGCCTTGCGGACAAAGATGTGCTGAAATATTTTGAGCAGTGTGGATAAATACAGTTATTTAACAAATAAAATAGCAGAACGGATGGTAGAATTACGTGGTCGTGCTAAAATCACTATAACTCTACGGTCTGCGTGATGGGACATTGCGGTATAGATGGGAATAAAGTTGTTGAAACGCGTGCGAATGAACAGTGTGCAATGTTGCAAACAAATATTAGCAGGATGTGGATCAAATTCAGCTTGTGAGACAGCAGATTACCGTAATTTGAAACTGCAAACTGTGTCCGTCATGCAGCACTTTGCAGAAATAGTACCAAGCATTCCATAGCTAGAGTGGCACGAACCTGCCGTGTATCGCAGCAACTGTCTCGAGGCAGTCCGCTTTAATCACGGAAAGTTTAGACGGCACGTTTATCGATCACAGTGGCCTAAATGCGCCCTGTGTGGGTGTCTAGCGTGGAGCAGCTTACTAATTATATCGACGTCGGCTGTCCTCCGCGATAACAAGAAACAACTTGGTTACTGAAGAGTCTAGTGAGGTGTGCACAACAGTTAGTTCACAAAAATTTATGAGCTGATATATACTTATTCAAATTTTCACACCCTGGGCAAAACATGATGTAATCTTGCATGAAATGATCGCTGCGTTTTGCGTAGGCCTTGTCAATTAACGGCATTAAAATTTTTTAGCATAGCTAAGTACACTAATCTGTTGATCGTTATCTCTTTCTCTTGCTTTGTTCAGTGCACAAAAGACGTTAACTTTTGGAGTATCGCAATATTATTCTAGTCTGCAGCTCGTGGTGGTGCGGTACGTTCTCGCTTCCCGCGCACGGGTTCCCGGGTTCGATTCCCGGAGGGGTCAGGGATTTTCTCTCCCTCGTGATGACTGGGTGTTGTGTGATGTCCTTAGGTTAGTTAGGTTTAAGTAGATCTACGATGTAGGGGACTGATGACCATAGTTGTTAAGTCCCATAGTGCTCAGAGCCATTTGAGCCATTTTGAATATTATTCTAGGGTTTTCCATGGATTTTCGCTGCTCCAAAACCTACAGTCGAGTTCATTAAGTTTTGCTCTGAAGTGAAACGTCGACTCACCGCTATACGTAATGCCTGCAATGAAATCTTCGTCTTTATCCAATCGATATAACATTTCCCCCACTAGATTCCTTACGAAGAATCGCCGTTTAGTTCTTACAGCATTCTTTTAGTTGATACAGCATTCTTAATGTGTACGGTTAAGACGCAAATGTCATCTCACGGTTGCCAGTCGCATGTGGGATGCCCAGCTCACGGAATACACACAGAGTCGATTTCGATTTTGCAGACCTGTTGACAGAAATTTGCCTCACTAGCTAAACGACATTGTCAGAGAAATGCGCGATTGATCTAAGGATTTTTCATATCTTACCGATCACCCAGTTCCAATAAAACGCTTACGCCACTCATAACTGTTAGACCTAGTGAGGGGATGGTTACTGTACTGGGTACCGAACCTAACATCGCGAATTTGTCGCACACTTTGATTCTTTAAACTACAGCACACAGTGAGCACGCTAAACTGTAGTTAAGACAGCCATCTTTGCTGCAACTGTTGCTAGGGTTTGCTTTGTTGGACGCTGTTGATTGATTACCATCGTATGCCTCAACGGCTGGCCCGATGTCATGCTGGTTTTGTTGCTCAGCATTTTGTTTTGCTGACTCTCAAGGAGTGATTCCTTTGTTTTCGATATCCATGTTTAAACGTGCCAAATTAAAGTTCTAGGTTTCTGATGGGCTGTATTCGCCGAGACGCTTTTGTCACTTATGTACCGTCTGCAAAAAGGTAAGTCGCTAAGGAAAAAGTCATTGACTCGATGCAAGCTAAATTTATTATAATCAGCTTGCGTCCAGTCAGTAACATTCCTCAGCGACCTATTAAGAATTTTGCAGAGTGCACACATTTTTCAACATGGTCGTATACCCCCTTCGTGATTTTGTCACAGCTTGGAATGATACACCGGGTGATCAAAAAGTCAGTATAAAATTGAAAACTTAATAAACCACGGAATAATGTAGATAGAGAGGTAAAAATTGACACACGTGCTTGAAATGACATGGGGTTTTATTAGAACCAAAAACAAAACAAAGTTCACAAAATGTCCGACAGATGGAGCTGGACAGCAAAACGTCAGTGACTGCGCATGACAATCGTGTATAAAAGGAGCTGTAATGATAGAAAGAATCAGATGCGCCAGCAGACGCAGCATGTTGACGTTACCTGAAAAGTCGTTTTTAGTGAAGCTGTATTATCAGAATGGGGAATGTGCTAGTTAAGCGTTACGATCCTGTTGCCATAGGTAGGGGATTCGAACGGGTAGAAGTCCAATGACAAATGCAGCGATGGCGAAAATGATTTCGAAGTTCGAAGCCAAGGTTTGTTCAGACGATAGACCCCGTAGTGGCCGACCGAGCACAAGGCGTAATGTTGTTAAGACAATTCAAGAAGAAATGGAGACTGTAGCTGGTTCGTCTATGCTCGGGGAAGTCGGCGCTCGTGCTGTCGCACGTCGCACCGGCATTCCATACACTACTGTTTGGTTGGCCCTTTGGCGTACCCTCCGATGCTATCCATACAAAATCGATCGGCATCATGAACTGTTACCTGGCGATTTAGTGAAGCGGAGAGCATTTGCGGTATGGGCGTTCTAATAAAACCCCATGTCATTCCAAGCATGTGTGTCAATTTGTACCTCTCTATCTACATTATTCCGCGATTTATTCAGTTTTCAAATTTATACTGACTTTTTGATGACCCGGTATGTGCGGTGTATATAGTTTGAGTCACCGATCTTCTGAGTCGTTTGATGCAAGTCGCCATAGATTTCTTTCTTGTGTCAACCTCTTCATCACAGACAAGCAATTGACCCTATGCCCTCATTATTTGTTGGATGTATTCCGATCTCTGCCTGCTCCGCATTTTTTACCCCTAAAAATCCTCTACTACAATTGAAGTTAAGACATTAGGCACTAAAACATGTCCTGTCATCCTGTCCCTTGCTCTTGTCAGTTTTTTCAATAGTTAGTTTCCTCACCTCGAAGAATCTGCCCCTTCCTTATCTTATCAATCCGTCTAATTTTGAACCTAATTCTATAGCACCACACATCAAACGCTTCACCTCTCTTCCTACTTGTATCGTCCATCAGGTGTTATTTTGCTTCCAATGTAGAAGAATACCTTCACTTCGCAGTCTTGAAAATGACCGGTCATAGAAACTGTGAATAAGCTTCGATTAGTAACGTAAACAGCCTGTCAGTTGACCGAAGTTTATTTAAATTTGATCTAGGTTTAGATATTGCTATGAGTATCTTCTTCGGAAATACATTGTCACCTAAAAACGAAAATCCAAACAGTAATTTCTGATTAAACTGAATTCCGTACAAGGGCTCAGTGCAGGCAGCTTGCCAACAGCGCTCGGCACACATGGACAATCACCCATTCAACTGATAGCCAAGCCCGACAGTATTTAACTTCGCTGATGTGACGGGAACCGGTGTTGCCACTGCGGCAAGGCCGTTGGCAATTTTTGACTGCCAATTATGATACAAAATAAAATAAATACCCCGTTGGCAACTGAAACCATTACTTACTTTTTACATAGATTAGAGCATTTGATATGAATCGCAAGCTAACCAGCTAAGGTCACAGGCAGTAACTAAAATTAAATGTCCATTCCAACTGCAAGAGTAAAATACTATTTCGTCTACTTCGTACTCACCAGTTCCTATTTAAAATTATCGTTAGTCTCATTTGTGCCACTTCTAATTACTCTCGTCATTTTTCGGTTTAGCCGCAATCAATATACACTCCTGGAAATTGAAATAAGAACACCGTGAATTCATTGTCCCAGGAAGGGGAAACTTTATTGACACATTCCTGGGGTCAGATACATCACATGATCACACTGACAGAACCACAGGCACATAGACACAGGCAACAGAGCATGCACAGTGTCGGCACTAGTACAGTGTATATCCACCTTTCGCAGCAATACAGGCTGCTATTCTCCCATGGAGACGATCGTAGAGATGCTGGATGTAGTCCTGTGGAACGGCTTGCCATGCCATTTCCACCTGGCGCACCAGGTGGACGAGCGTTCGTGCTGGACGTGCAGACCGCGTGAGACGACGCTTCATCCAGTACCAAACATGCTCAATGGGGGACAGATCCGGAGATCTTGCTGGCCAGGGTAGTTGACTTACACCTTCTAGAGCACGTTGGGTGGCACGGGATACATGCGGACGTACATTGTCCTGTTGGAGCAGCAAGTTCCCTTGCCGGTCTAGGAATGGTAGAACGATGGGTTCGATGACGGTTTGGATGTACCGTGCACTATTCAGTGTCCCCTCGACGATCACCAGAGGTGTACGGCCAGTGTAGGAGATCGCTCCCCACACCATGATGCCGGGTGTTGGCCCTGTGTGCCTCGGTCGTATGCAGTCCTGATTGTGGCGCTCAACTGCACGGCGCCAAACACGCATACGACCATCATTGGCACCAAGGCAGAAGCGACTCTCATCGCTGGAGACGACACGTCTCCATTCGTCCGTCCATTCACGCCTGTAGCGACACCACTGCAGGCGGGCTGCACGATGTTGGGGCGTGAGCGGAAGACGGCCTAACGGTGTGCGGGACCGTAGGCCAGCTTCATGGAGACGGTTGCGAATGGTCCTCGCCGATACCCCAGGAGCAACAGTGTCCCTAATTTGCTGGGAAGTGGCAGTGCGGTCCCCTACGGCACTGCGTAGGATCCTGCGGTCTTGGCGTGCATCCTTGCGTCGCTGCGGTCCGGTCCCAGGTCGACGGGCACGTGCACCTTCCGCCGACCATTGGCGAAAACATCGATGTACTGTGGAGACCTCACGCCCCACGTGTTGAGAAATTCGGCGGTACGTCCACCCGGCCTCCCGCATGCCCACTATGCGCCCTCGCTCAAAGTCCGTCAACTGCACATACGGTTCACGTCCACGCTGTCGCGGCATGCTACCAGTGTTAAAGACTGCGATGGAGCTCCGTACGCCACGGCAAACTGGCTGACACTGACGGCGGCGGTGCACAAATGCTGCGCAGCTAGCGCCATTCGACGGCCAACACCGCGGTTCCTGGTGTGTCCGCTGTGCCGTGCGTGTGATCATTGCTTGTACAGCCCTCTCGCAGTGTCCGGAGCAAGTATGGTGGGTCTGACACACCGGTGTCAATGTGTTCTTTTTTCCATTTCCAGGAGTGTATGTGCTCATTAGACTGTTCATTCCGTTAAAGAGGTCCTGTAATACTTCGTCACTTTCACTGAGGGTACGAATCCCATCAGCGTATCATATCATTGATATCCTTTCAGCTTCATGTTCAAAGCCACCCTCGGAACTGTCTTTTATTTCCGTTAATGCTTTTTCGACCACAGGGGCGTAAGCTTGTCTTACACCTTCTTTAATCAGAGCATTTCGTTCTTGTACATCCATTCCATCTTGGTTCTTGTAAAATCTTTATATTACCCGTATATCCCTATAGACCCCACTTATTTTCTTGAGAATGTCGAGTTTACGTTGTCGAACGTTTTTTCGAGATCAACAAATACTATAAACGCGCCTTGATATTTCTTAAGTTCTCCTTGCATTATCAAGCGCAGCCGGCTCTCTGGTGCCTTTACGCCTCTCATGCTCTCACTGTTCGACATCTAACAAATCCTCAATTTTCTTTTCAGTTCTTCTGTATATTAATCTTGTCAACAACCACGATGCATACGATGTTAAGCTTTTGTGGGGTAGTTGTTGCACTTATTTGCCCTTGGTGCTTTCAGGATTGTACCAAGGCTATTTTCCGAAAGTCAGTTGGTATGTCTTCAGTCGCACAGATTCTATCCGCGAATTTGAATAGCTTTAGAGTTGTTTTACTTTTGAAACGAGCAAACTCTCGAGTTTTACATGGTTCCCGCCAGGTAGCAACAGTATGCGCCCTCTTCAGTTCCAGTAAAAAAATGGCTCTGAGCACTATGGGACTCAACTGCTGTGGTCATTAGTCCCCTAAAACTTAGAACTACTTAAACCTAACTAACCTAAGGACATCACACACATCCATGCCCGAGGCAGGATTCGAACCTGCGACCGTAGCAGTCGCACGGTTTCGGACTGCGCGCCTAGAACCGCGAGACCACCGCGGCCGGCAGTTCGAGTAAAAATGGTGTCTGGACAACAGAAAGCCTTTTGTGTTCTACGTTTTGCGCAATGTCGGGCCAGTAATAACTGTTCAGCGTGACTTTCGTACAAGGTATGGTGTGGATCCTCCTACAGCACAGAGCATTAGACAATGGCATGAACAATTCCGACAAACAGGTTGTTTGTGTAAAGGCAAATCGCCGGGCCGTCCCCGAGTGTCCGACACAGACGTCGAACGCATCCGCCATGATTTCACAAGGAGTCCTCTGAAACTCGTTCGCCGTGCTGCTCAACATGCCTCCGATGTCCGTCTGGTGTGTGTTGCGTCGACGTTTACACATGAAACCGTACAAAATTCAGCTACGGCAAGCTGTTAGTGAAGGTGACCAACAACAACGCGTGGAGTTCCGTAATTGCGTTCTTCGTAAGATGGAGTATGACAGTTGTCTTCCACGCTCAGTGTTTAAAAACCAGGCAACATCCCATTTAAATGGAAAGGCGAACCATCATAACGTGCGAATATGGGCTACGGAACAATCACAAGTTGTACAACGTGAGAGGGACTCTCCAAAATTTAATGTGTTTTGTACAGTTTCACGGAAAAGCTTTACGGTCCATTTTTCTTGTCGAGAATACTATTACGAGAAGCGCATATCTCGATGTGCTTGAGAACTTTCTTTCTCGACAGTTGGAGACTGATTCGAACTACTTCAGTTACCAACACGATGGGGCACTGCCACACTGCCACCTGGAAGTGCGCAAATTTTTAAACCAAAGAATTACTGAAAGATGGATCGGTTCCACTGGACCAAATGATTCAGCCTGACATTGCTGGACTCCAAAGTAACCTTACCCAACTGTATGTGATTATTTCTTGTGAGGGTTTAAAAAAGACTCCGTTTATGTGCCTCAGTTACCAAGAACAATGAATGGCCGGCCGGGTTGGCCGAGAGGTTCTTCTCCCTTCAGTCTGGAACAGCGCGACCGCTACGGTCGCAGGTTCGAATCCTGCCTCGGGCATGGATGTGTGTGATGTCCTTAGGTTTCAGTAGTTCTAAGTGCTAGGGAACTGATGACCAAAGAAGTTACGTCCCATAGTGCTCAGAGCCATTTGAGCAATTTGAACCATTTGAACAATCAATGAACTGAGAAATTGGAAATCTGTGGGAAGGTCTTATGGGACCAAACTGCTGAGGTCACCGGTCCCTAAGCCTACAGGCTACTTAATCTAACTTACGCTACGGACAACACCCATTTCCATATCCGAGGGAGGACCCCAGCCTCCGACGGGGAAGCCGCACGGACCGTGACAAGGTGCTCTAGACCGCACGGTCAATGAACTGTGACATCGTATAACAGCATCTGTGGAAGCTGTAACACAAGACATGCTCGCTGCAGTGTGGGAACAATTTGAATACAACATTGACATGTGCCGTGCACCTGAATGGGGGGGGGGGGGGGGGGGGGGAGCAGCGCGCTTCGTTACAGGATCATTTAGTAATCGCGAAAGCGTTACGGAGATGATAGACAAACTCCAGTGGAAGACTCTGCAGGAGAGACGCTCAGTAGCCCGGTTAAAGTTGAGAGAACGTACCTTCACCGAAGAGTCAAGCAGTATATTGCTCCCTCCTACGTATATCTCGCGAAGAGACCATGAGGATAAAATCAGAGAGATTAGAGCCCACACAGAAGCATACCGACAATCCTTCTTTCCACGTACAATACGAGACTGAAATAGAAGGGAGAACCGATAGAGGTACTCAGAGTACCCTCCGCCACACACCGTCAGGTGGCTTGCGGAGTATGGATGTAGATGTAGATATTGACTACCTGTGAAAAGGTATGAAAAACCCTTCCTGAGTTTCCCGTTCATCAGAAAACAAAATCCATTGTACATGTTTATCAGTTTCAGAAGTATAGACGTGCCAAATCGGATGAATCTTTTTGATACACCTTGTATTTTGAGGCCCTCTAGCGCCTAGAGGCAGTGCTGCAATTTTCTCCGTAGCACTGTGCCTGCGGAGAGCAGTTTGCGAGAACGTATCAGTCGCAGACGGCGCAATGCGGGTGAGCCTACTCTGTGCAGCGGCCGTGGCGGCGTGCGCTGTTTAGGCGTCGTTAGCCGAGCACTGCGCTCGTATCGCCGCTGCCATCGGTCTAGGCCCGCGCCGCGATCCGCGTGCTGCGGGAAAATAAACTTGCACTCAGAATATAACGAGACCATTAATGCGTGGTATCCGTTACGGCGGCCGCGCCGTTACATTTTTCCGAATGTGCTTATCTTGCGATCGTCGGCCGTAAGTTACGTTCGCTTGCGCTTCCCGTTCGTTCACTGGCGCTCGTACTAACGAAGCGTGCGTAATGAGATCGAGCGTATCGCAATAAACCATTTACTCTTGCTCTGGGGTACGCGCCAAGTATTTGGCGTGCGTGCTGCAACTGGGGCAGTCAACTCTTGCTTCGTTCCTTTCTCTGTCATGCTTCCTACCGTCCCCCCCTTTTTTTTCCAACGTGTGTGTGTGTGTGTGTGTGTGGGGGGGGGGGGGGGGGTTCTACCTGTTTTTTTCAAGCAAATTGAGAAATAAAAAGGAATGGAAAGTTTCGCCGATCAGTTCACAAACAACACCATTATTCCGTTTGCTAATTGCATTCGGTTCAGCGGAGTATTTAGTAAAGCTGTGGACATGCTACAAGCAGCGGCACTGTTTTTTATTCTTTTTTTGCGTTGTGTTGGAACTCTGTTTACCATTTATGCAGCCTCATTCGGATTTGCTTTTTTTTTTTTTTCGGCAGTTACAACACCACTCTCGGAATGAAGCTAATCCCGTGGCCGTCCTGCACATTATCTCTCCTTGTTCACAATTGACACACTTATTCTGTTGTGCTGTCGGACATTTCCATAATGTCACATTTGTCTTGAAGCTCCAACAATTAAATACGTACATCTCACTGTTTACTAACAGTCATAGATATTGATGTCGTGAAAGTTACAGTCATTGCGCTCGCTCTCTCTCTCTCTCTCTCTCTCTCTCTCTCTCTCTCTCTCTCTCTCTGTGTCTGTCTGTGTGTGTGTGTGTGTGTAGGAGGCAGACGTTGTCCGTTGGGGGAGGGGAGACAGGGGGGGGGCAAGGGAGAGAGAGAGAGAGAGAGAGAGAGAGAGAGGGAGAAGGGGGGAGGGGGTGCTGTCAGAGCAATACCATTAATTGTTTCCATGAAATACTAATTTAAATTTAATTTACGTTGAGGACATACCTTTAAACTTCTACGGTGAGCAAGACAGTTTCTAGTCTGTCGTTGCTAGGATTTCCTTTCCCGCACGTGTTTTTACACGATGTTGAGATTCAACTGTCGTCACTTTCTTCTGGCGTAGTTATGAATTACATTACTGATGCTGATTACGGTTTTTATTGTAGCTGTATTTGCATAAATTCTACACTGCTAGGTCAGGAACAGAGGCACTGATCACAAACATATCGTGAAGAGAGTCACATACAGGTTGATTCAGCTGTCCCTACCGATTCGTTTTATGAAACTCGCATTACCCTGTAAGACGAATGGTATTCAGATAAGCGACAGCCACATAATCGTTGTACGTTCCCTCTCAAATTGTTGAGCGGCCTTATCCTAAGCTTTGGCAGGGTATTCCTGAAATTACCTTAACATCTGTCGATTTTGTTTTGTTTGAGTGGCGTGTTAAGTTCAGTGCACAAATAAGTCCTGAATCCAGCCGCACATCTGATCCTAACCACATCGGGTTAAAAAAATAAATACAATAAAAGATCTCCACATGATGCTGCGTAGGCAGCGGAGCCTCTCATAGTAGAGAGAGCTGCCGGTAGCGGCCATTGGTTCCTGCTAAGTGAAGTGAGTGTAGCGCTACGGCCCGCACAAAAAAGTATTAGGCGGCGAGCCCTAGTAGTTCAAATGCAGCATTTAAAAAAAAAGTCCATGTTGATTTTTATAGAGGAGAGCTTTGTTCTCGAAAAGCGTCATAATACACTTGCCTAAAACGTTTTCCATAATTCTTCGTAGATTCTGGGTAGGGATAATGAGAGCTGGTCTACTGACGCAGCGAAGGTTTATATATATATATATATATATATATATATATATATATATATATATATATATATCTATATAGCAACTTGGACGTCGTATGGCAATGTTGCTCAATCCATGTAACGCGGCGCGTTCGTACTGCGAGCACCGTGGTGGGTATCTCGAGTCGTAATCGGGCGTCTGTTACTGGGCCACTCGTGTCTCGTGCGAACGCAGCGCGCAGCTGGTGGACGTTACGCGCTCTCCGCCCTCTTGGAGTGTCACCTGGAACTGGCGCGGCGGTACCAGCCGGGAGTCGCCGGTGTGGTGGGCGTGCGGAATAACAGGTGAAGACCCGGCTGGACGCTCAATTCCAGCCGCGGATAAATCTCGTGTAATTGCCGGGCGTGCCCCGGGGAGCCATTCTGGACCTCGTCTAGCCCGCATTGCCGCTATCACGCTCTACGAGATTTAAAGCTCAGTTCTGGGTTACGCCCTTAACGACGTCGCAGAACAGTCCGAAAAAAAACCTATGTTTACTATCAGTAGATAAAAGGAATGGTAAACCTGGTAGTAGAGAATGATATATTTCCGTTTAGGCGTCAGTATTAGTCTCCGAAATACCGACAGATTCGAAAACGAACTACGGAGAACGAACGCGGTTTGAAACACCATCGCAGAGTTGGTTGTATCATGCTCACTAGAAACGTCAGTTTTATAATGTTGTTGTTCTTGTGGTCTTCAATCCTGAGACTGGTTTGATGCAGCTCTCCATGCTACTCTATCCTGTGCAAGCTTCTTCATCTCCCAGTACCTACTGCAACCTACATCCTTCTGAATCTGCTTAGTGTATTCATCTCTTGGTCTGGCTCTACGATTTTTACCCTCACGCTGCCCTCCAATGCTAAATTTGTGATCCCTTGATGTCTCAGAACATGTCCTACCAACCGGTCACTTCTTCTTGTCAAGCTGTGCCACAAACTCCTCTTTTCCCCAATTCTGTTCAATACCTCCTCATTAGTTATGTGATCTACCCATCTAATCTTCAGCATTCTTCTGTAGCGCCACATTTCGAAAGCTTCTATTCTCTTCTTGTCCAAACTATTTATCGTCCATGTTTCACTTCCATACATGGCTACACTCCATACAAATACTTTCATAAATGACGTCGGTGTTAACAAATTTCTCTTCTTCAGAAACGCTTTCCTTGCCATTGCCAGTCTACGTTTTATATCCTATCTACTTCGACCATCTTCAGTTATTTTGCTCCCAAAATAGCAGAACTCCTTTACTAATTTAAGTGTCTCATTTCCTAATCTAGTTCCCTCAGCGTCACCCGACTTAATTCGACTACATTCCATTATCCTCGTTTTCCTTTTGTTGACGTTCATATTATATCCTTCTTTCAAGACACTATCCATTCGATTCAACTGCTCTTCCAAGCCCTTTCCTGTCTCTGACAGAATTACAATGTCATCGGCGAACCTCAAAGTTTTTATTTCTTCTCCATGGATTTTAATACCTACTCCAAATTTTTCTTTTGTTTCCTTCACTGCTTTCCTCAATATACAGATTAACATCGGGAAGAGGGTACAACCCCGTCTCACTCCCTTCTCAACCACTACTTCCCTTTCATGGCCCTCGATCGTTATAAATGCCATCTGGTTCCTGTACAAATTGTAAACAGCCTTTCGCTCCCTGTATTTTACCCCTGCGACCTTTAGAATTTGAATGAGACTATTCCAGTCAACATTGTCCAAAGCATTCTCTAAGTCTACAAATGCTGTAAACGAAGGTTTGCCTTTCCTTAATCTAGCTTCTAAGATAAGTCGTAGGGTCAGTATTGCCCAACATTTCTACGGAATCCAAACTGATCTTCCCCGAGATCATCTTCTACCAGTTTTTCCATTCGTCTGTAAAGAATTCACGTCAGTATTTCGCAGCTGTGACTTATTAAACTGATAGTTCGGTAATTTTCACATCTGTCAACACCTGCTTTCTTTGGGATTGGAATTATTATATTCTTCTTGAAGTCTGAGGGTATTTCGCCTGTTTCATACATCTTGCTCAGAGACTTGTTTTCATCAGCCATCCTCTGTGCGAGCTAATTTGCTCTACTTGGAGCCTGGTATTCCCGCATTCGTTTCGTAAGCCGTGCCTTGTTCTCTACAGTCCATGTTTAGCCAGTGTTTGAGTTTAAGTTTTACTTTTCTTGGAAACTGAAAATCTACGAAGAATTATGGAAAACGTTTTAGGCACGTGTATTATGACGCTTTTCGAGAACGAAGCTCTCCTCTATAAAAATCAACATAGATTTTTTTTTTAATGCTGCATTTGAACTACTAGGGCTCGCCGCCTAATACTACACTCACTTCACTTAGCCGGAACCAGTGGCCCCTACCGGCAGCTCTCTCTACTATGAGAGGCTCCGCTGCCTACGCAGTACCGTGTGGAGATCTTTTTTTAACCCGATGTGGTTACGATCAGATCTGCGGCTGGATTCAGGACTTATTTGTGCACTCAACTTAACACGCCACTCAAACAAAACAAAATCGACAGATGTTAAGGTAATTTCAGAAATACCCTGCCAAAGCTTAGAATAAGGCCGCTCAACAATTTGAGAGGGAACGTACAACGATTATGTGGCTGTCGCTTATCTTGGAGTTCCTTCCGGAGCGGAATGCGTTTACCGGATATACGAGGTTGATTTAAATGAAAATCTTAATTTTGTAATAACAAATCCAAATTTCGCGCCATTATCCTGTAAGTTGGTAAGCGAGCTACAAACAGCGTGCAGAATGGCCTGTAGGTGGCAGCATAGTGCAGGTGCACACATACCGTCGCAGTATCACTATAAAGATGGCCGCCCCACTTGCGACTTGCAGCAGGGAAGGACAGCGTTCTGTTTTTCGGTTTTTGCGTACTGAAGGTGTGAAACCTGTTGAAACTCATGCACGAATGAAGCTTCAGTACGGTGATGTATGTTTGTCACAGCAGCAAGTCTACGAATGGAGTAGGAAGTTCGGAAATAGTGTGACTTCAGTGGAAGATGCTCCTCGTCCAGGTCAGGCACAACGAGTTGTGACTCCACAGAACATTGCAGCAGTTGTAAGAAAACCGTCGAGTGACACTGAATGACATTGCAGTAGGTTTACAGATCAGTCATGGGTCAGCACACCACACTGTGCACGATGTGCTCCAGTTTCACAAAGTGTCTGTAAGGTGAGTGCCACGGTAGCTGACTTCTGAAATGAGAGAACGACGTGTTGATGCTTGTGGAGAACTTCTTCGGCGAGAACGAGAAGGGGATCGCTTCCTTGCTAGAATCGTTACTGGGGACGAAACCTGGGTTCATTTCCACCAACCAGAAACGAAGAGAGAGAGAGCAAGTAATGGCGCCATTCCTCATCACCAAAACCAAAGAAGTTTCGAACAGGACTACCAGCAGGGAAGGTTTTGCTGACTCTCTTTTGGGACGAAAAAGTCATTTTGGAGTACTACATGCCTAGAGGGACCACTGTCACCAGTGCACCATACACACATCTCCTAAAAAATCATCTGCAATCTGCAATCAAATCAAAGCGACGTGGATTGCTGTCAGCAGGTGTCCTTCTGCAACATGACAATGCAAGGCCCCACACTGCCCGTACAACAGTTGCAACAATCACAGGCCTGTATTTTGAATGTCTTCCTCATCGACCATACTCACCAGACCTTGCCCCCAAGTGATTTCCATATGTTAGGACCACTCAAAGACGCAATGGGAGGAAAGAACTTCCGTTCTGATGAAGAGGTACGCCACGCGGTGCATAAGTGGTTGCGGGAACTACCAGAAGAGTTTTTTTCTAAAGCAATTTACGCACTTCGTAAGCGCTGGAGGTCATGCATTGAGCGTGGGGGTGAATATGTTGAAAAGTTATACAGCTTTGTACCACTCCTGCACGATAAATAATATGTAAAAAAAATATTTAAGGTTTTCATTTGACTCACCCTCGTACAGTGGTGTGCAAAACGTAAGGAAGGAACTAACTTTCTTATGATATGACACTGCCAAGTATCGTAGCTCAATGAAACTTTCACCGCATACAGAAAGAACTGCTACTGTGTAATACGGAAGGTAGCTGAAAGAAATACATCGAAATCTACATTTATACTCCGCAAGCCACCCAACGGTGTGTGTCGGAGGGCACTTCACGTGCCACTGTCATGACCTCCCTTTCCTGTTCCAGTCGCGTATCGTTCGCGGGAAGAACGACTGCCGGAAAGCCTCCGTGTGCGTTCGAATCTCTCTCGTTTTACATTCTACATCTACATCTACATCCATACTCCGCAAGCCACCTGACGGTGTGTGGCGGAGGGTACCCTGAGTACCTCTGTCGGTTCTCCCTTCTATTCCAGTCTCGTATTGTACGTGGAAAGAAGGATTGTCGGTATGCCTCTGCGTGGGCTCTAATCTCTCTGATTTTATCCTCGTGGTCTCTTCGCGAGATATACGTAGGAGGGAGCAATATACTGCTTGACTCCTCAGTGAAGGTATGTTCTCGAAACGTTAACAAAAGCCCGTACCGAGCTACTGAGCGTCTCTCCTGTAGAGTCTTCCACTGGAGTTTATCTATCATCTCCGTAACGCTTTCGCGATTACTAAATGATCCTGTAACGAAGCGCGCTGCTCTCCGCTGTATCTTTATCTCTTCTATCAACCCTATCTGGTACGGATCCCACACGGCTGAGCAGTATTCAAGCAGTGGGCGAACAAGCGTACTGTAACCTACTTCCTTTGTTTTCGGATTGCATTTCCTTAGGATTCTTCCAATGAATCTCAGTCTGACATCTGCTTTACCGACGATCAACTTTATATGATCATTCCATTTTAAATCATTCCTAATGCGTGCTACCAGATAATTTATGGAATTAACTGCTTCCAGTTGCTGGTCTGCTATATTGTAGCTAAATGATATAGGATCTTTCTTTCTGTGTATTCGCAGCACATTATACTTGTCTACATTGAGATTCAATTGCCATTCCCTGCACCATGCGTCAATTCGCTGCAGATCCTCTTGCATTTCAGTACAATTTTCCATTGTTGCAACCTCTCGATACACCACAGCATCATCTGCAAAAAGCCTCAGTGAACTTCCGATGTCATCCACCAGGTCATTTATGTATATTGTGAATAGCAGCGGTCCTATGGCACTCCCCTGCGGCACACCTGAAATCACTCTTACTTCGGAAGACTTCTCTCCATTGAGAATGACATGCTGCGTTCTGTTATCTAGGAACTCCTCAATCCAATCACACAATTGATCTGATAGTCCGTATGCTCTTACTTTGTTCATTAAACGACTGTGGGGAACTGTGTCAAACGCCTTGCGGAAGTCAAGAAACACGGCATCTACCTGTGAACCCGTGTCTAAGGCCCTCTGAGTCTCGTGGACGAATAGCGCGAGCTGGGTTTCACACGATCGTCTCTTTCGAAACCCATGCTGATTCCTACAGAGTAGATTTCTAGTCTCCAGAAAAGACATTATACTCTAACATAATTCGTGATCTCCTCAAGAGGTATAAGTAGGGGGAAGCAACATATTCGATACCTCATCCAGAAACGCACCCTCTCGAAAACTGGCGAGGAAGCTACACCGCCATGCAGAGCGCCTCTCTTGCAGAGTCTGCCACTTGAGTTCGGTCAACATCTCCGTAACGCTATCACGCTTACCAAATAACCCTGTGACGAAATGCGCCGCTCTTCTTTGAATCTTCTCCACGTCCTCTGTCAACCTGACCGGGTACGGATCCCACACTGATTAGCAATACTCAAGTATAGGTCGAACGAGTGTTTTGTAAGCCACCTCCTTCGTTGATGGACTAAATTTTCTAAGGGCTCTCCCAATGAATCTCAACCTGGCACCCTCCTTACCAACAATTAACTTTATATGATCATTCCACTTCAAATCGTTCCGTACGGATACTCCCAGATATTTTACAGAAGTAACAGCTACCAGTGTTTGTTCCGCTATCATATAATCATACAATAAAGGATCCTTGTTTCTATGTATTCGCAATACGTTACATTTGTCTATGTTAAGGGTCAGTTGCCACTCCCTGCACCAAGTGCCTATCCGCTGCAGATCTCCCCGCATTTAGCTGCAATTTACTGATGCTGCAACTTCTGTGTATACTACAGTATTATCCGCTAAAAGCCGCATGGAACTTCCGACACGCAATGAGACGAACAGAAGTGACACTCTATTCATAGACGGTAATTAAATTGAAATCACCGCGATACATAATGACGCCCTGGACATTACAGACGGTATGATATGGTACTCAGTATAGTGTGTGTTCACCACGGACGGCAGTGTAGGTTCTCCAGCGTGCTCCTATCCTGGACACAAGGTGGTAAGGAGCTCTTGTGGTAGATCGTTCCATTGCTCCACCAGCGAGGTCGGCAACTGCTGAACGGTCGTTGGTATATGTGACCGTGCTGCAGTAATTCTCCCCAATGCATACCACTTCTGCTTTGTGGGATTTAAGTCGGCTGATCGTGCAGGGGTGTCTTTTCGACGAACATTCTCTCGTGCCAGTAACTCCTCCACCTCCACCTGCACTGTTCGATGCGACCGCGCATTGTCACCATAAAAATGAAGTCAGGGCAAAATGCACCCCTAAAAAGACGCATATGGGGAAGAAGTACAGTGTAGCAATGACGTCGACCGATGAATGCACTGTGTTCAATGATTTGGAAGTTAGTACACTCACGCAACTTCAAGCCCACCCACACCATAACACTTGGACCATCAAAACGATCACGTTCTACAATGCTCCTGCGTGTATTACATGTTCCCACCTCTTGCCACCACGACGTCGCATACGATCGTTTCTGTGGTCCGGACTTTATAGCGTGGGAAGGCAATATGTTGCATGGGCATACTGACCTAATGTATGAACAGAATATGCTCCTCTGTCAATGTTAGTGTGACGTTGTACTTCTTCCCCATGTGCGTCTTCTCAGTGGTGCTTGAGGCCGTGACTTCATTTTTATGGATGACAGTGAGTGAGCGCATCAGACTGCAAATTTGGCAAACTCTTGGAACGAGAGGATATACAGCGAATAGACTGGCCTGCTCGTTCCGCCGATACAAATGCCATCACACACGCTTGGGATGCCTTGAGGAGACGTACTGCAGAACTTCCACTTGCAACAATGACCATCCAGCATTTGTTAACTTCGCTTGTGGAGGAATGGGACGCTCTACCGCAAGAACTCTTTACCAACCTTGTGGCCAGCACGGGAGCACGTTGAAGAGCGTGCATTGCCGCACGTCGTGACCAAACCCTAGTTAAGAAACACGTCCCACCATTTGTTATAACCAGGGGACCGTCATGAATCGCCGTGGTTTTAGTAAAATTGTTGTACGTGAATGAAAGCCTTATTTCTGTCCTTATCGTTGCGTATTTCTTGCAGTTACCTTCTGTACTATACTGTAGTAGTTCTTTCTACACTCATGCTCATAAATTAAGGATGATTGCAGAATGTGGTGCCACACAACGTGGCACTACACGAAACTGGCGCTAATAGCATAGGCACACAGGCAACACACACGACAGAGATCTGTAAATCCAAGGTATTGGTGATAAGTTGAGGAAACCGTCCCGAAACACATGTGCTACAAAACGCCACCGTTTCCTCCGTATGGGCCCCTATATCAACATGGGATATGATCACCATGCACACATACACAGGCCGCACAACGGAATTGTCATCCATCAGGAGGAAGGTGAGACCCACTGCACCCCTGAAAAGGAAGACATACTGGTGCAAAATGACGTCCCGTTACACCTGACCTGTTACAGTACCTCTGTCAAAGAGATGCAGGAGTGTACGTGCACCAATCATAATTCCTCCCCACACCATCAAACCACGACCTCCACACAGGACATTAAGGGGTTGGTATCTGTTTCCAGGTTCACGCCAGATGAAAACCAGGCGAGAATCACTGTTCGGACTATACCTGGACTCGTCCTTGAACATAACCTTGGACCACTGTTCCAATGACCATGTACTGTGTTCTTGACACCAAGCTTTACAGGGGTCAGTGGAATTCACATTGCAGGTCTCGGGGCGAATAAACCATATCTGTTCAATCGTCTGCAGATTGTGTGTCTGGAGACAACTGCTCCAGTGGCTGCGGTAAGGTATCGAGCAAGGCTACCCGCAGTACTCCGTGGTCGTTTGTGGGCACTGATGCTGATACAGCGGTCTTCTTGTGGTGTTGTATACTGTTGACGTCCCGTACTGTAGCGACTGGACATGCTTCCTTTCTGCTGGAATCGTTGCCATAATCTTGAGTTCACACTTTGTGGCACACGGAGGGCCCGTGCTACGACCTGCTGTGTTTGACCAGCCTCCAGTCACCCTAGAATTCTATACATCATAACGTCATCAATATGTGTTCTTTGAGCCATTTTCAACACACAGTCTCCATTAGCACGTCTGAAAACGTCTGCACACTGCTCTGTACTCTGACATGCATCAACACACCTCTGCGTATGTGGACTGCTGCCAGCGCCATCGTGCGAGGACCGCAGGTCAAATGCACCGCATGATCATATCGCGTGGTGATTGAAACCCACAAACCGCCCACCAGATCTTTGTTTCACCATGTATCAGCATCATCCTTAATTTATGAACATGAGTGTATGTATGGTTCAAGTTTTATCAGGGCTATATTACTTGAGAGTGAGACGACATGTGAAAGTTGAGTTTTTCACACAAGTTTCTTTCGACATTTATTTGAAAATGTGTCTGTGCTGAGTTACGTCACAAGCCTCAGATACGTGCATTCATGCACTTAACCCAGTGACTCAGCAGCCCACGCAGTCAAATGGCACAACAAGCGTCAGTCGAGTTATTGTAAGGAGCACGCTCTTCGGTGTCACCTCTTGAATGTCTGACAAGTAGAGAGCAGGAGTTCCCTGACTCAGACCGAAAGATTCCCCAGAACAGTGTGCAGCATAACGTACGGGCGCTATCTCGCCGGTCTCTGGCGGGTGAATCACACATTCGCCAGAGAGATTTATCTCCGTCTCGCTGTTGCCGGTCACGCCCACAGAGGGCCAGCGGCGAGAACACGCGGTTCCCTCCGACTCGACTGCTAAAATTAGACCGGCACCGTCATTTCTTGCTGCTCGGCAGTAATTCATCCTGTTGAGTGAATGAGTCGGCGGCGGCCATCTGACGCAGCGTAAGAATCTAATCCAACAACTATCAACTTTTTTTCTCCCCACTGTCTTCCTCTGGCCAAAAGTTCGTTCACACCATTTCTTCTGTAGGGAGAGGACGACACTTGTGGTTGCTGTCGTTCAGCACACAACGCAGTTTTTATCAGATTTGTGGCGGGGGGAGCGGCGATCCAAATGCGCTACTCCAATGTGGCGATGGAATAGTGGTGCGGCAATCGTGCTGTTGTCCCGCTTCCGTAGCTAAGTGATGATCACCGCGAATGCCATGTGGAGGATAAGTATTAGATTCCTGGTCCTGCCAGGGATTTTTCCTTCGAGAGAAGACTCGTAGCCGGCCGTAGTGGCCGTGCGGTTCCAGGCGCTACACTCTGGAGCCGAGCGACCGCTACGGTCGCAGGTTCGAATCCTGCCTCGGGCATGGATGTGTGTGATGTCATTAGGTTAGTTAGGTTTAATTAGTTCTAAGTTCTAGGCGACTGATGACCTCAGAAGTTAAGTCGCATAGTGCTAAGAGCCATTTGAACCATTTTGAGGACCGGTACGGAAAGCACATAGCCTCGTGAGGCCACTTGAGAAGAGACTCGACCGATTAGTAGCGGTTGCAAGGTCAAGAACGACCAGGAAAGAGGTCTGCCGACCACATGCCTCTCCATCCTGCATCCCATTACGCCACTAGCAGAGGATGACACGACGTTCTCTAGGACCTGACCGGCTCCACTAAGGCCAGTACATGGAACTTTTAATCACGCCACCGAAGCGTGATGTTTACTCATTGTACTCCGTCATGGTGTTGTTATGGCAAGATATCTATTTGCAAAAAATTCAAATGGTTCTGAGCACTATGAGACTTAACTTCTGAGGTCATCAGTCCCCTAGAACTACTTAAACCTAACTAACCTAAGGACATCACACACACACACACACACACACACACACACACACACACACACACACACACACACACACACACACACGCCCGAGGCAGGATTCGAACCTGCGACCGTAGCAGCAGCGCGGTTCCGGACTGAAGCGCCTAGAACCGCTCCGTCACATCGGCCGGCGAAATTTTTCTGTCTTGAGTTTGCACATAGAGGTTAGTCTTCAACGCCGTGAACAAAGCGATCGTTATTTCAGTACTGCCGCAGATTTTTGATCGCCGTTTTCTCGATTATTGCACATCATGAGGTTGTGGTTAAGTTGCGTCATGAGTTTAAATTCAGGGCTACAAAACTCGTTGTCTACCGCAGTTCAGTCGTTGGTTACTTAAAGTTAGCTGTTGACAGAGAATCTCCCATTTCCGTCATACCTCTTGGCGGCCGCTTCCTACATTGTTCTGCGTTACACATTAACAGCGCTTGGGAATTGACCCGCCGTGTTCGTGTGTCGCCTGTGATCAAACGGTAACCGACAACGGACCTGTCAACATTTTAGCAAGTTATTTTAATCCGTCAGCACAAACACGCGACTTCAGTGCCATATCTTATGTCGGTGGTTGAGGACACATGAGCACCGAAGTACCACTCATACAGCATGCAAAGCTCTTTAAAGGAGGTGAATAATAGCAGGTGTTACAAAATGAGAATCGGGTTTATAAGGGTTCGTAGCATTTATTACATTCAGCTTACAATTATAAACAATACGTTAAATGAAAGAGCAACTGAAACAGTTTCTCTTTCAAGTGTTCAGTATGAGCGCCATTCGCCACACGGCACACTTCGAGTCGATAGGCGAGTTTTTCCCAAAGATGTTTCATTAGTCAGGTAGGTCAGCTGGTACCGGAGGCACGCACACAGTATCCTTTAAGGACACCCAAAGGTAAAAACGGCATGGCGTCAGGTCGAGTGAACGTGTCGTCCTGCCGCTTGTCTGATCTAGCGGTCGGGTGCAGCGTAGTTAAACAAGTCCCGTACTGAGTTATGCTAGTGAGGCGCGGCCCTCTTGCTGCCAAATACTGTTCTTTGGTTCATCTTCTTCCAATTGAGAAACGCATCAGGGTAAGAAACAGCAGTTACAGTTCGTCAGCCGAAAAAGAAAGGCCCATAAACTTTCCGCGGGGACATGACGGGAAAAAACATTGAAGTTACTGGAGTCTGTTGCAGCTGTACCATTCCGGGGGGTGGGGGGTTGCTGACGTCCAGATGAGAAAACTGTGTGTTCCCATTCGCACTTAAATGTCGATTCGTCACTGAACACGATAACATCCAGAAAATCGCCATCGTCAAGCAGCAACATTTCGTTTGCCAAGTTCGCACGTAAACTGTAGTCGGTCGCTCTCGGAGTTCGTGACAACTGCAAACGAGGACGAGTTGTAAGAGTCCCCTTAAAAGTCTCCACACGGACGTCGGTAGAACTGCAAATTTCCGACTAGCCTTCCGAACTGTCTTCTTGCGGCTACGCGTGAGAGACTGTCACGTATGTTCAACACCTTCATTCGCGCTTGGTCGTCCCGTACTCCTACCTTTGTAAAGAAAGCAGGCGTCTTCAAACTCAAGATACTATCTGCGGATGTTACCATCATTTGGAGGATTATAGTGCAACTAGATACGGAACGCACGTTGCACTGTAACAAGTGATTTAGCCTTTGCAAAGCGTAGAACATAAAAAGGTTTCTGCTCACAAGTCGATATCTCTGCTGTAGCGCTTTCCAGCGAAGGACCCAAGAATCAGTGCGTGCGCACAAGTATACAAACAAAACTCTTCGAGTTGCTCTTTCATTTTGTCTTTATCTATAACTGTACGTTGAATCAAATAAATGCTACAAAGCATTAAAACCCCGATATTCAGTCTGAAACAACCGGCATTTCGAACTGTGAGCTGACATCCATTGCTCCGCTTTAGCCCTGTGTCCTACCCTTTGCTACCCAGCGGTAACGAGGCTAACGGCCTAATCACTGGTATGAAGATTACAAATGATTTCCCTCTTCACGAAACTTTTCGCCTGCACAGCGTAACGTTTGGAAGGCCTGAAGCGAGTCGGTGCAAAATTCGCCTGCAAGCCGCGAGCGAGCTGTCAAAGTGATTAGCGGGGCTGCCGCTGCTGCTGTGTGTTGACTGACGAGAGGCGGGCTCGGGTCCTCCGCGGTGATCAAAGCGGTCGCCGCTGGCGGCGGCGGCGGCGGCAGGCCCGAGTCCGGCGCAGGTGCCGCAGCTGTTTGAACAGCCCGCGCCTGTCCGAGCGCCGCTTTGTGCCGGAACTCTCTCTTCTCGCTCGGCCTCATTGTGCAGCCACTCTCTCCAGGCTTCTCGTCTGGCCACACGCTGCACCCGGTCCCTCAAAGTCCTACGTATCTAAGCGGTACTTCCTGGGGAGAGGAGAGGATCGGATCACCTTCCTCTCTCTCTAACGATCTCCAATCCGTTCGAAACTAGACTGAGGGTGCTTCGTTTATTCATCTGCACGTCCGTCCATCTTACTCCGTCTTAATACAATACACCATCGTGGAATCCGTTTAGCCACCGGCAACTCTTACGCTAACCCTGTTGAGAGTCTCTATGCAGAAGCTGTCGAACTACCGCCGTCATAAAGGCATGATGTTCTCCTCAGCGGATACGCACGACATTTTTCTGTCATGCCCGGCCATCCATCCTATGCCTCTTTTTTCGATGACTTCCTTGAAAGCCACTACCGGCCGCGCCCTCCTTCTTTCTTACCTCCCGGAGATCGCCTTCGGCTACTGCTCCAGAAGCGTAACTTCAGTCATGGCTGCAGTCATGGACTGTGCGGCTGGTCCCGGCTGATGTTCGAGTCCTCCCTGGTGTGTGTGTGTGTGTGTGTGTGTGTGTGTGTGTGTGTGTGTGTGTGTGTGTGTGTGTGTTTGTCCTTAAGCTAATTTAGGTTAAGTAGTGTGTAAGCTTAGGGACTGATCACCTTAGCAGTTAAGTCCGTTAAGATTTCACACACATTTGAACATTTTTTTGTGCCATATGCTCCGATTCTCTCAGCGCCCTTCAGAACTTCTGTGGGCTGTACACAATCCATCCCTTACTCTAGCGAGTCCAAGAAAGCTTCCAGTTTCTCCCTGTTGAGGGAGCCGGTGTGATGATGTTCATGGAGTTCTTGCTCACTTCGGGCTGACGGGAAATGAGGCTCCTGACGCTGCTGCCAAGGCTGCAGTCCTCCCACCTCGGTCTGTTAGCTCTTCCACTCCTTCGGATCATATCAGTGTTGTCCGCCCCCGGTAGCTGAATGGTCAGCGTGACGGATTATCAATCCTCTGGGGCCGGGTTCGATTCCCGGCTGGCTCGGGGAATTTTCTCCTCCCTGGCACTGGGTGTTGTGCTCTCCTCATCATCACCCTATCATCCTCATCGACTGCAGGTCGTCGAAGTGGCATCAAATTGAAATACAAGGCACCCGGCGAACGGTCTGCCCGACTGGGGGGCCCTAGCCATACGATAAAATAAAATAAAATAAAATCTCCGTGTTGCCGTCTGTCGGTAGGTGGTGTCACTTCGGCATCACCACTGGTCTTCTCTTCATTGGAACAAGCTCTAGCGAATTAAATCTTTCACAGCGGCTTGGCGGACCACCTCTCGGCACTCTCGCCGCGAGCTGATCGTTTCAGGTAGGTTGCGTATTGGGCACTGTCTTTCTAGCCATCCGCATTTAAGTGGTGATCCCGCACCACTTTGTGCTCATTGTCGTCAACCTTTCACCGTTCGCCATTTCCTGACCGAATGCCCTTCTTTAACCGCTTATGTTCTAACGAATGTTTGCCGTCTCAGCTATCGGCCGTTTTAGCGAAAGACGTGCGGGCTGTCGACTGTGTTTTACGTGTTACCCGTCGTAGCAGTGTGTGACGAAGGACATTTAGTCTTTGGATCGAGACCTCCGTTGTCTCTGCGGCGTATTTTGTGGATTTTGCCCCAAGAGGAAGCCCTTGTTCTTAGCTCTCTTTCCTTCCGTCGCTTGGGCTTAACGTCTAGTCGCTCTTAACTCCTTTCTCGTATTGGTGTTCTAAGGTTATTACATGGAATGTGTCACTCAACGTGAAGTCCGTGAGACGTGGTCTTCCTTGTGCTTGCCGCTGCACGCTGTGAAAACGACCCACTGCATCGCACGAAACGGGCTCCTCATCATGATTTGCGACTGCAGCGCTATACAGCGGCAGTTCTCGGCTCCATCTGACGTGCAAATAACACAGCTCCTTCGCGAAAATAGACTCGCGTAGAATATCTTCGTTAACTTTGTTAGCGACTGCCGAGGAAGAGCGGAGAAAATCGTGAAGAGGTTCTGGACTCGTAGGTGGACATTACAACGAATTTCTGGAAGAGGAACACAGCATAACGCTATACGACTATCTGAGATATATGCTGCAAGGCGATTCATATAAACATGAATTGGGCCACAATTTACCTCCGAAAGCTCGATAGAATAGAGAAAATTGTTTTAATGATCTCAGTAGCTCTGGGAAATCAGAACTACCGCCCGTTGTTGGGGAAATGACCCTTGTTTCTGCGCATGAGGTACTTCGTCCAGTGTAATGCCGCGCTTGCTCAGCTCGTGTTACTTCTTACGTAGCCTCCTCACTCGCGGTTTGTGAAATCTGTGAGTGTGTAGTTCGGGTCGTTGACAATAGTGAGTAAATTAGTGTTTCGCTCGAAGTGTATAGCTGGCACGAACATGTACAGAGCGGTTTTTTATTATGCAAACATACTGGAAGACAGGCTCATTGCTTACAACACAACGGGCCTTCCGGAGAGAATTCAGCGTTCACGATGTTCCATCAAAGGCAGCAGTTTTATCGATTTGAGAAAGCTGGAGAGAAGTGATGTGCTAAACCGTGACATTGGTAAACATAGACAATCACTGAGTGCAGAGGTTACTGACGATGATCCAAAAAAGCTGTTGCGTCGATTGCGCCAAGAGAGGGATTTCATATGACACATGTCAGAAAGCTACGAAGAAGTCGGCATTCCAACCATACAGAGTACACATGATGGAGGCACTGCAAGCAAAAGGTCAAGAGAAAAGAACATGGAGTTTCAATTTTGGTGGTAAGTTCCTATGGGACCAAACTGCTGAAGTCATCTGTCCCTATTCATATCAGCGCACATTCCGCTGCAGAGTGGAAATCTCATTCTGGAAACATCTCCAAGGCTGTGGCTTAGCCATGTCTCCGCTATATCCTTTCTTTCAGGAATACTAGTTCTGCAAATTTCGCAGGAGAGCTTCTGTAAAGTTTGGAGGATAGGAGACGAGATAGTGGCAGAAGTAAAGCTGTGAGGACGGGGCGTGAGTCTTGCTTGGATAGCTCAGATGGTAGAGCACTTGCCCGCGAAAGACAAAAGTCCCGAGTTCGAGTCTCGGTCCGGCACACAGTTTTAATCTGCCAGGTAGTTTCGGTTCCTATTCTTAATCTAACTTAAACTAACTTCCGCTAAGGACAACCCCCCCCCCCCCCCCCACACACACACCCATGCCCGAGTGAGGTCTCGAACCTCCTACGGGGGGAGCCGCGTGAACCGTGGCAAGGCGCCTGATTGTGAGACCTCCAGGCTCCCCGCGCGCCACACGGAGTTCAATATTATACAGTAAGGCGTCTCCTAAGTTCTGCTTTTGATGTGAAACCGATGCCGCATCTGACTGGCCACGTTCCTCACCGCGAGGCGAAGACCTGACGTGCTACATTCCCATCTGTGACGTCACCAGCTCGTGGTCCATATACGTTCACATGTCCCGTGTGAGGATGGCTTAAGGGCTCTTTCGTATTGCAGCCCGTGCATCCAGATACAGAGGAATGGACTGAGCCGCCTTACGTCGAACCTTAAGAGTCGTTTTACGCGAGTGGCGCAGACTTCAGCGTTCGGCCCACTGCAGGTGTCGTGTAGCTTCCCAAGTGAATCGCCGCTCCGCTATTCGCTTTACACAGAGCCAGACGGGAGGCAGTGAGCCGCTCGGCGCATACTGGGGCGCCACAGCTTATCGCCGTCCGCACGCTGTTTTGCTACTCGTGAAGTCACGAGCTCTGTTTTTTCTGCCTGATGCCCACTATTTATCACTAGTATAGTTTATAGTTAAGGTTTTCTATGTGTGACTGACGATAGAGAACCGGTGACTGTATTATAAGGCAGAGAAAGTTTCATTGCAGAAATTTATTTATTTACTACAATTAGCACGATATCTATATAACAGTTTGTGGACAGTATCATTACTTATACAATTCTACTAATACAATTACTACTATGACAGTGTATTACCAATTACAGTTTCTTTTTAGTTCTTTGTTAATATAAATACAGGTTGCAAAATAAAATGTAAAGATTCGAAAAAACAAATGATAGTTAAAGAGAATGCAAATCGTAAAGAAAGGTGTGAGGGAAGTTAGTAAAAGAGAAAATGCATTCCCTAAATCATAGCTGTTTCAGTGACGGGGATTCTTGAACACTTTGAGCCTGTGTTAATTTAAACAGTTTTACAAATATTTGGTTTTACCACTGATATCTTTTGGTTTACATTATAATTTTGCTTCATTAATTGTGTTTGAATTGATCCTAATGTAACGTTAATTACACAGTTTTTATATTATTTTATTTGTTCTATCGTTAGGCTGTTGTCTCTACATTGGTCTTTCGACATTTTATGTATAATTACAGTAATATTTGAATGTCATGTTCAATTTCTGTATCTGCTGTTCCATCCGTTTCAGTGTCAGTGTCTGTCTGTTCTGTGCCCCGTGTTTTGTTGTGCGCGTGTGTTAAGTTTGGTAGTGATTTTAAGTATGGTCTATTCTGTCGGTAAGCTTCATGAAAGGATTGAGACACCTCATGTGCTAGTGTGTTCAAGATGTGCATTTGTTCTGAACTCTTATTATTTGATAGGTCTTGTAACTCTGCATTCAGTCCCAGGTGTGGCAGTGTGTTACTGTGGAGAACTACATGTGCAGTGGTGCCTTATTCACCACATTCATGGGTGTCAGTTTCTTTTAGATATATACGATGGAAATGGGCACCGTATGGGTCATGTCCCGTCAAGAAATAGGTCATTCCTCTTGTGGGGTCAACGTATTTTAGTCATATGCGTTCTTACATATTTGAGAAACAGGAGTAGAAACATCGTATCTTATATGTCTGGCCCATTCCTCCTGCCATGTCTCAGTCCGCCATATGTTAAGCTGTCTTCGGTCTGTTACGTTACGTCAAGTTACGTCTTGTATTTTGTCTGATCTACTTTACTTTAACGAGTACGTCGTCGCTCAGTGACGAATAGTGTTGTCAATGGGGCACACAGCCATGACCACACACAGTGCCTCTAAGGACGTCGTTTTAAAAGCTGCAGATATTTTAATCGTCACACTCCTTTGTTCGCGTCTTACAGTGTTTTTGTATGCGGTCGGTATGTAGCGGCGTGCCCAGGTGCTAGCAGCAAAACAAACTGTCGATTTAAAGAGTGCCATGTCACAAATCCGTGTAGTATGTTGCAGAAGTCTAAATTGGGTGGTGTAAAGTCTAGCTGATTTATACATTATTGTCATCGCTTTCTCAGTAATTAATCTTGCGTGTTCACTGAAGTTGAGTTTATTGTCCAGGTATATTCCAAGATACGTAATTACTTCCCCGTTGTTAATTGAGATATTCTTTAGTTTCATTGTATGCTTCCTTTCAAGAGACCCCTTTAATAGCAGGTACACTGTTTTGTTAACTGCTGTAGACAGTTTATTATTTGTGCACGAATTATTACAACTTTCAAGGAGTTCTGTGCCCTTTTTTTTTTTCAAAAAATGTGTGTGAAATCTTATGGGACTTAACTGCTAAGCTCATCAGTCCCTAAGCTTACACACTACTTAACCTAAATTACCCCAAGGTCAAACACTCACACCCATGCCCGAGAGAGGACTCGAACCTCCGCCAGGACCAGCCGGTCAGTCCATGACTGCAGCGCCTTAGACCGCTCGGCTAATCCCGCGCGTCTGTGCCCTTTGTTTCTAATTCTAATCCTACGTTTTCTGACATTACAACCAGCGGGTCGTAAGCGTATGTCACCATCCCTTTTGGTCTGTTACCCTCATTGATTTTATTCCAGAGAGAGTTGATGACCATGTCCAGAATACTGGCCCGCAAATGAACCCTTGTCTATTGCAGAAATGCACGGTAGACCAGTTCCTGGCTATGTAATCAAATTAAAACAGCGTCAGATATATAAATCATACACTAGCAGTTTCGGAACATTGCCGTCAACGGAGAAGAAAGTGATAGGTACGTACATCTAATAATTTTATTTAACCATTAGCATGGTATTTACCATATAAATGTCTATAACTACTACATTTCTTTTCACGTAAAATATTTTCTTCCTTCATCTGTATAATTTTCCTAGATTCAATTAGAGACTCCAGTACGGCTAAGTGGTCTGCTAAATTATTTCGAATAATTTTCACTGGACTCATTCTGCTCTAAGTAACAGAGCCAGATTCCGTATTTTAAGTCCATTGCACTGCAACCAAACATCTTATTTTACTTCGTTTCGAGTGGAAAGAATATTTTGGAGTTCAACGCAACATTTTTGATTTCTCTGAGACACCTTGTGCTAGACCGACGATAATTAGAGACTTTCTTTTCCTAAGATAAAGTTTTATCAAAAACAGGACCCATTACATTCATGGCCAAACCAAACGCTTCATCTACAACGAACACAAATTAACCATCTGAAGCTGCTTTCCGTTAATTGAACAACAATTACGTAATTAGCGTCATCCAAACGTGGAGAAACGAATAACAAGTACAGTAAGGATAATCCGGCAATCGATAATCCGGCAGACCCGAGAGTCCGACACGCGTCAGAAATGTTACCGTTTTTCCAGCTCTGAGTGGTCGGCAGTACAGCCGTACACCTCGGAGCATCATGAGAACCATCACTGACAGTTATCTGTGGCCGAGCGGTTCTAGGCGCTTCAGTCTGGAACCGCGCAACCGCTACGTTCGCAGTTTCGAATCCCGCCTCGGGCATGGATGTGTGTGATGTCCTTAGGTTAGTTAGGTTTAAGTAGTTCTAAGTTCTAGAGGACTGATGACCTCAGGTGTTAAGTCCCAAGTCCCATAGTGCTCAGAGCCATTTTTTGAACTTTTGATTTTGCTTATATTCGTTTCTTAACATGAGATTTTCAAAACTAGTTTTCATAATCCGTTATGTCTAACAATCCGGGATTGACAGATCCCTGAACGTGCCACATTATCCACTGTGGGCTGTAATTATCGTATGGCAGCAAAGCTTGGTAGATATGGTAATGTGTTAATGCGGAACCGATTACGCTGGAAAAAAATTGTTACAATTTTGGCCACTAGGCACATATCAGGTGCTGTACGCTGTTAGTTGATGGTATGACATCCGCTGTGTCATTTGACTAGCCATACTGAAAGTGAGTAGTTGGGATATCAAGAACAGACACTGTGCACTGTTTTCAGTGAACGGCAGAAAGTACAGTGCTGCATTGAGAGAGTATCGCGACTAAAAGATCTAAGGAGAGGCTCGTTGTCGTTAAATAGCTTAAAAAAGATGATGATGATGATGAAATTAGAAAATGCGGGTGAGCATGGTGTGGGAACTGGAAGAAGGCGCCCTATTGCGGTGGAAGTTACTGACCAGTTTGCTGTTTCTGTAACTGACAATGCAGCATGTGCCCTGCGTAGTGTTAATGCTCGCGCAGTGTCACGATCATTGTCCATTCATGATCAACAGTGTGGAAACTTGTACGATGGATTTTACACTGGTACCCGTACAAGATCCAGACGCTGCAGCAACTGAAACCTCACGATCCGCAACATCATTTTGAATGTGCTCTTCTGTTTCTGGCACGAATCGAAGTTGATGACATGCGGTCGGGCAATATTCTGTGGAGTGACTAGGCACAATTTACACTAAATGCAGCGTGTGTTGCCTATAATCCAGTGCTCTGCTCCGCGTGAAAGAGGATAGGCCGCGCATAATTGACGTTCGTGATTCGCTCATGAATTTTCTTTCACCGCTTAGAGACACCCATTCTTTCCTTGCAGAAAATCACTCTCTCTTCTCTCGGGTTGGTTGTTCACGCACGCCGCAGAATACCTCCGCCATGCTGCCTGTCAAGGGCATAAATACGCTACTGGCCATTAAAATTGTTGCACCAAGAAGAAATGCAGATGATAAACGGGTAGTCATTCGACAAATATATTATACCAGAACTGACCTGTGATTACATTTTCATGCAATTTGGGTACATAGATCCTGAGAAATAAGTACCCAGAACCACCACCTCTGGTCGTAATAACGGCCTTGATACGCCTGGGCACTGAGTCAAACAGAGCCAGGATGGCGTGTACAGGTACAGCTGCCCATGCAGCTTCAGCACGATACCACAGTCCATCAAGAGTAGTGACTGGCGTATTGTGACGAGCCAGTTGCTCGGCCACCATTGACCAGACGTTTTCAATTCGTGAGATATCTGGAAAATGTGCTGGCCAGGGCAGCAGTCGAATATTTTCTTTATCCAGAAAGGCCCGTACAGGACCCGCAACACGTGGATTATCCTGCTGAAATGTAGGGTATCGCAGGGATCGAATGAAGGGTAGAGCCACGGGTCGTAACACATCTGAAATGTAACGTCCACCGTTCGAACTTCCGTCAATGCGAACAAGTGGTTACCATGACTTGTAACCAATGGCACGCCATACCATCACGCCGGGTGATACGCCAAACACGGATGCGACCATCATGATGCTGTAAACAGAACTTGGATTCATCCGAAAAAATGACGTTTTACCATTCGTGCAACCAGGTTCGTCGTTGAGTACACCATCGTAGGCGTTCCTGTCTCCGAGCTGATGGTCCATGTTGCAGCAAACATGGTCGAACTGTTCGTGCAGATGGTTGTTATCTTGCAAACGTCCCCATCTTTTTACTCAGGGATCGATCCGTTACAGCCATGCGGGCCGGCCGCGGTGGTCTCGCGGTTCTAGGCGCGCAGTCCGGAACTGTGCGACTTCTACGGTCGCAGGTTCGAATCCTGCCTCGGGCATGGATGTGTGTGATGTCCTTAGGTTAGTTAGGTTTAAGTAGTTCTAAGTTCTAGGGGACTAATGACCACAGCAGTTGAGTCCCATAGTGCTCAGAGCCATTTGAACCATTTTTGAACAGCCATGGGGATAAGATGCCTGTCATCTCGACTGCTAGTAATAAGAGGCCGTTGGGATTCAGCACGGCGTTACGTATTACCCTCCTGAACCCACCGATTCCATATTCTGCTAACAGTCATTGGATCTCGACCAACGCGAGAAGCCATGTCGCGATACGATAAACCGCAATCGCGATAGGCTACAATCCGATCTTTATCAAAGTCGGAAACGTGATGGTACGCATTTCTCCTCCTTACACGAGGCATCATAACAACGTTTCACGAGTAACGCCGGTCAACTGCTGTTTGTGTGTGAGAAATCGGTTGGAAACTTTCCTCATCTCAGCACGCTGTAGGTGTAGCCATGTGTTTGCTCTGAAAAGCTTATCATTTGCATATCACGGCATCTTCTTCCTGTCGGTTAAATTTCGCGTCTGTAGCACGTCATCTTCGCGGTGTAGCAACTTTAATGACCAGTAGTGTAGTAATAGACAGCCACCTAGCAAAGCTGGGAGGCGTGAGAGAAAATGTTATATGCGACAAAAATTGCCCCTATGACGTGATGTGTAACTCCTGCTCGATTGATAAGAGTACGTGAGTGAGTGAGTGAGTGAGTGAGTGTGTGTGCGTGTGTGTGTCAGAGAGAGAGAGAGAGAGAGAGAGAGAGAGAGAGAGAGAGCGCTTTTGACATAAACGCACCACCATACTCGAGAGCAATATCGTCAAGTTCTTTCTGCTCTGCTATGAGATTCGTGTTAGCCTTGTGGCCGGCGCTGTAATGCATTTGGCGGCAAGTGGCTCAGTGGCTCCGCGAAGGGCGCCTTTCCTTACAGCCCTAGTGGCTCTGAGGCCCGTCAGGACGGCGCCGGTTGTTTCAGAGTGTAACGCATTCTGCTTCTTCGGCGGACACGACCGCGCAGCCCTCGAGGTGAAATACTCGCCGGATAGCTGCCCATTACGGGACGGCGAGTGCGCTATCAAAAGCGGCGCTGCGGCGAATAAAATTCCTCGGCTCCCGATATTAAGCGGCCTCAAGTGCCGCTAAGTGGGCCATCAGCGTTAAATGAACCAGGAAGAGGAAGAGGAGGGGACAGTGGCGGGGACGCGCTTCCGTGCGGAATTCCAGCAACTTTAAGCTGCTTTGTCCCCGCTGCTCCGTTCTGTAGTTACAAGGAAGGGGCGCGCAGCGGTAATCGCGCTATTCCGGCTTTTCTTCACGTTGCTCTGCCTGCAATAAATTGTCTAGGCGGAGGAGGTCGAATGCTGCGGGGATGGTGTTGACAGGAGCTGAGGAAAACACCGACAACTTAAATGGAGCCACTCTCGCGTTCCACCTAAAACGGGAGGGGCGAGGCAGGTTAAAAGTTCCTTAAAGACAAGGTATTTTCTCAGAATCCCAGGAGACCCGTAGGCGCAGCAAATACCCGCAAACACATCTAGAACGTACTATTTTCCTTGCTGGTGCTGTCATTTGTTGTGTAGTACTGAAAAACGTCAGAAGCAAGTTTATGGAATGTTAAGACTGGAAACGTTTGACCTCGTTCTCTTGGCCAATTTTGGCATTTTAATAAGATCACCATTATCATCAAGTCACTGATGATCATCTCAGGAATTCAATACATACGAGGACGGTTTGATAATTCTGTTAAAAAAAAAAGCAAGAAACAATGTTTATTCCGAAAGCAAGTCACCTTACTTCTCGGCATAGTCTTACTTGAAGGTCGTACACAGGGTTCAAAATGGTTCAAATGGCTCTCAGCACTATGGGACTCAACTTCTGAGGTCATCAGTCCCCTAGAACTTAGAACTACTTAAACCTAACGACATCAGACACATCCATGCCCGAGGTAGGATTCGAACCTGCTACCGTAGCGGTCGCGCGGTTCCAGACTGTAGCGCCTGGAACCGCTCGGTCACCTCGGCCGGCTGTACACTTGATCCAGCGATCCTCCAGCTGTTTCCTCCCATCGGAAAAATAGGTTCTGTTAAACTCTCCAAAATACTCGTTGACTGCAACTATCACTTCTTCACTTGATGAAAATTTCTTCACAGCAAGCAAAGGAACAGAAAGAAGTAACTTGGGGGCTAAGTCTGGTGAATGAATGGGGTGGATGAGGAACCAATTCAAATCCAAATTCATGCACTTTATCCATCGTTATCGATGAAGTGTGGGGATGGGGCGTTATCCTGGTGAAAGAGCACTTATTTGGGTACCAGCCGTGGTCTTTCGTCAACCAAAGCAAGATTTTAACGCTCCAACAATGAAGCATGATAAGGTCCAGTTACGGTTCTGCCTTTTTCCAAATAATCTGTGAGGATTATTCCTTGGGATCCCAAAAACAGTGGCCATCGCCTTAGCAGCTGACAAAATGGTCTTCGCCTTCTTCGGTGCACTTTCAGCTGCCTATGTACATTGTTCGATTGCATGTGATTGTGGTGTGTAGTGATGGATCCAGCTGTCAACAATAATCACAAACTGGCACAAATAGTCTTACTGATTACGATTAAGCATCGCCAAACATTCTGTTCAAACGTGTTTCCAGATGCGCTTTTGGTTGATTGTGAGCAGCATCCCACCTCACACACAGCATGTTTATAGTCAATTCTGCTGCAAGGAATACTGTTCCATCAATAAATATAATACCTCAACAGAAAGCACTAGCCAGAGTAGAGAGTTTTTGGATTTACATATGGATGAAAATCTTAATTGGAAAATTCATACTTTGGATCTTCTTAAGCGACTGGGTTCAGCAACTTTTGCAATCGGAATAATTGCCAATTTTGAGGATACAGAAATTCGTAAGCTAACTTAGATTGCATACTTTCACTCTTTGATGTCATACGGAATAATATTTTGGGGTAACTTAACATTTAGGCAAAAATATTCATTGCTCGAACGAAATTGATTAAGTAGTGTGTGGGCTTCATAGTCGCAAATCTTGTAGTTGTCTGTCTAAAATATTAGGAATTCTTACAACAGCCTCACATTACATTTACTCAGTAATAAAATTTGTTCTCAACAACGTGGACCAGTTTAAAAACCACAGTGACATTTATAATTATATTACCAGAAGAAAGGAAGACTAAACACTACCATTTACCTAACCTAACTTCGGCACAAAAAAGGGATAAAATGTGCTGCTGTAAAACTTTTCGATAAATTACCAGATGCAATAAAATGTCTGACAGACAGCAGTAATAGTTTCAAAAATAAATTGGAATCATATCTCCTTCTACATCTACATCTACATGACTACTCTGCAATTCACATTTAAATGCTTGGCAGAGGGTTCATCGAACCACAATCATACTATCTCTCTACCATTCCACTCCCGAACAGCGCGCGGGAAAAACGAACACCTAAATCTTTCTGTTAGAGTTCTGATTTCTCTTATTTTATTTTGATGATCGTTCCTACCTATGTATGTTGGGCTCAACAAAATATTTTCGCATTCGTAAGAGAAAGTTGGTGACTGAAATTTCGTAAATAGATCTCGCCGCAACGAAAAACGTCTTTGCTTTAATGACTTCCATCCCAACTCGCGTATCATATCTGCCACACTCTCTCCCCTATTACGTGATAATACAAAACGAGCTGCCCTTTTTTGCACGCTTTCGATGTCCTCCGTCAATCACACCTGGTAAGGATCCAACACCGCGCAGCAATATTCTAACAGAGGACGAACGAGTGTAGTGTAAGCTGTCTCTTTAGTGGACGTGTTGCATCTTCTAAGTGCCCTGCCAATGAAACGCAACGTTTGGCTCGCCTTCCCTACAATATTATCTATGTGGTCTTTCCAGCTGAAGTTGTTCGTAATTTTAACACCCTGGTACTTAGTTGAATTGACAGTCTTGAGAATTGTACTATTTTATCCTTCTATACAAGAGATGAATTCTTGATTAGGAATAAAAAAATCTATAGGTGTAATACATGTGTTTTGTGCCATTTAAGGGAATCGGGTAGGTAGTACAAATTTTAAGATTAAAAGAAACCTTGATTCATATGTCCTTTTCTTGTGCACTTGACGTGCTCCACATCATAATGGTTACTGTGAGATTGATTAATGGTACACGTTACTAACCAACTACCTTTCCTTGCAGGATATTACGCACTTGCTCAGTTGAAGTGCCTAGTCTCAGCAAACTCGCCGAATTTTTATTTGGCGGTCTTGCTGTATTATGTCGTGAAATTTGTCAATATTTCAAATCAAATGGTTCATATGGCTCTGAGCACTATGGGACTAAACATCTGAGATCATCAGTCCCCTAGTATTTAGAACTACTTAAACCTGACTAACCGAAGGACATCACACACATTCATGCCCGAGGCAGGATTTGAAGCTGTGAGCGTAGCGGTCGCGCGGTTCGAGACCGAAGCGCCTAGAGCCGCTCGGCCTTGTGGAGATCTCATTCGCACGGCCGGAACGCGTTTCGTCTTCGGTGCTTGTCTGACCACGTTTCAGTTCATTAATGTTAATGGTCTTCAATGATTGTGCTGAATACACGTGAGTTTCATTCAGTTCTGTATGAGCTTATTGGCTCTGTGTCAAAGAAAGGCGAAGTCAAACTTCCGGAAAGTTTTTTGGCCCGTATTTTATTATGCACAAGATGCGGTCTTTCTGCAGATTACTTTGCAGAAGGCGAAACAATCACTGGCAAATACTAGGAAAATCTTTTGATTCCACACTGGATTACAAAGAAGACTTTGCAGTTCAGAAACTAGTGAAATTTTAAGTAAACATAGTTACGAAATTCCTCCAGTTTATCGAATTTGGCATCCTCTGACTTTAGCTCTTCCCACAGCTAAAGAAACTAGTGGCAGAAATTTTTTTTAACCACAGTGAACAAGTTGTAATAGCTTCAGATTGGTATTTGGCATGTCTTAAAGAAATGCATCTCAGGGACTGATTTTACGCACTTCAGAAACGTGAGTGAAAGCACATTATTCTAAAGGTGAATTAATAAAAAAAACGTTAATTTCGACAAAAAAATGCTACGCCTAGAGACCGAGATAATAAAAATAGGGGCCAGAGCATAGTGGTTCATGGGCTTTTACAGGCAGTTATCATGGGGAGGTGAAGGAGAGCAGTATAATTCACTCTCTGGCCTTAAATTTAACTTTTTTTGCGAATTGGAAGTCAATATATCTACCGTAGATAGTTTTCTAATTTTGTTGTCTTAAAAACAGCTATAACGAAAGTAAAAAGTAACAGTAAAAGTAAAGCGTTTAAGTGGACTGTGCTCACAAACGTCGAAACCGGACATTCTGCTGTATGCAGGTCAACGCGGTTCAGTTCCAGCGCATCATATACGTAACAACAAGATCCCAAAAAGTAACCACTAAGGATGCTTCGTAAATAAAAGGAAGCAAAATACGTATGGCATAAGCAACCTTTTATTTAATTACGGAGATGGGCCACATCTTAAAGACGAGACGAAGGAGGAGAAATTTTACTGTTATTATTATTATTATTATTATTATTATTATTATTATTATTACTTTAGCAAATTCCGCAATGATTTGTAATTATTAAATATTTATGAGAATGAAATATAAGCCCTAACCTGGGTCATCTTTGGGGATTATGTCCGGACGCAAATTTCGGCTCCTCCTTGCGACTTCGCCCACTCTGAAGGTACAGAACTCGAAATTATAATAAATCATGTAGAAAATGAACAAGAAATCGGCCGGATTGCCGTGCGTGTTAAAGCGCCGCTTCCGGGGCGGGGAGAGGCGCCGGCCATGTATCTAATGCGCTCTGGTGCTTTAACGACGTGGGTCAGTGTCACGGCCAGCCTGGATGGATTTGGGTTTTCCACATCCCCGTTGTGTGAATCCCGGGCTGATAACCAAAGTCCCGCCTGAATTGCACGATTCGCAAACATTTAGAAAACTAGCGCCCACTTTCGCATTAATGGCAGACAGCTGGGTGCATATATTCCGTCGGGAGGGGGGGGGGGGGGGGGGGCGTCAGTAGGGAAAAATCCAGGCACCCCTTAAATTAACCATGCCAGATCCGTTCATAACCATGCACAGCCTGCGCCAATGCGGGACAAAGGCAAAAGAAAAAAGGAATAAGGTCAGTGGAAGACTCCTATGTTTTTATTGGTTTCTTTGCAAAAACAGACATAATGTCTTATGGGATAACAGCAATCAGTGATTTTATAATGTTACTTAAAAACCATCTTGACTGCAATTTTTTTTTATTCATATGACCGGTTTCGGTTCATTCAGAACCATCTTCAGATCTGATATTTCAGTTACAGGAGTAACCCGTCCAAATCCAGCAATTTTCACATGCTACGTCACATAGCTGTTTTGTCTTCTTCTTCGTATGCGGTTCAGCTCCGCCAGCAGTTACTCTACTTTTCCATCTTAATTTAAATCGTGCCATAGAGCATTAAGAAGCTGAATAGTCGACTCGTCCGTATTGACTTCCTGAATAAAGATAAGTTTTTTAAAGAAATTATACAAATTTCTTTATAATTTTAGCTGTTACGTTACAGCCTTTACATTTTTGTTAAAAAATGTAGCCTGTCCGAATGTTTATTTAGATTGAAGTAAATCGATCAAGAACTTTCGGAGATTTTTGGAAACGAAGTTTCCCCTTTAATTGTTAGTATAGGTAATAGATGTATATAAAACCTGCTAAGGTACATCAGAGATCATAAAAATTGCGTAAGTGTTGTCCACCAAATGCACTTGGCATCAAACACACAAATGTGAGAGGAAGAGAACGCTCCACCATGGTGTTGCTTTTATGAGATGGCTCGACTGCTTGAAGCAAAATAAATATTATGTCAAAAATGTATGGTAACATAGCTTAACAACAATTCACACAATTTTCAACGATTTATTAATATAAGTTCGTACAATACTTAAGAAGGAGTACGAATACTGAGCGTGGCAATGTAGTTAAATGTTCGCTTGGCCGGAGCTGCCTTCCGACCAGGTGTAGTCCTAAACCCATCTCATGATGACTAATTTCGCTTGCATAATGTCGAGCCTAGCTCTTCTTGGGGGTGACTGTACACCGGTAGCCAGTCCTGGAGTACTATATTGAGGTACTAACTGCTGAGTGGAGCCGTCTGTCTGCTTAAATTCATTTTTCGCGTGTGGATGTCCACTTGGGAGCTATTTCTGTAACATAAGATGTATGCGTAACATACTGCTTATTGTTTGTGTCCTGTCTGGATTGTTACGTTTACTATGTTGCACCTGAGTCGTAGACAGCTCGGCGCTCTTATACGTAGTTCTCGTCCCGTGTCTTACTGTACTACGGAGAACTCGGCAGTAAGTAAAAGGTTTTAAGAGTAATGCACATAGTACCGCGGTCACGTTATTGAAAAGGTATGGCATTTACCTAACTAAGTAAACAAGCTCTCATAAATTTTTTCTACTCATAAAAAATGTGCTTGTTTTGTATACATATCTCCCGAAATGGACACATGTTACAATGACAGATATCTCATTTCTGTTTCAGGTGAGTAGCTGTGTACTTAAAACACTTCAGCCGATTGGTTTCGCCTTACGGGTAAGTAGTTCACGAAACTATGTATCCTCCTGCGTACCACAGACAGTTTGATACAACTAAGAAGAATTTTGCTACGTATGTATATCTATTCTTACACCTTGAATACTGAAGGATGCAAGGCAAAAACTAAGCTTCGTGTCGCATGGTCTGATAACAGATAAAAACAACAGAAGACAGAAAACGCTGTTCTTTTCCTGCCTCATTTCTCTACTGTCCGAAATAACCAACCACGTGACTCAATTGTTTAAAAAAACTTGAATGCAAGAAGATAATTCTTTCCATGGTGATAGAGAGTGGTGTCTGATGCACTGAGATATTTTGTCTCTTCCGCTTTTTACTTACGTAAGTCTTTTCAGTTTTTCGAAAAGTAATAAGCCACGTGTGGGCTGTATCAGGGATGGAAACCGTATTTACATTCCAAGGTTGCAACACGTTACTTAAGATGCCACACTCGTGAACAGGACTAAGGAAATAAAAGATATTTTTAGTCTTCTTTAATGCTCCTATTATTTGGCTACAAAATATTTGTTTCATTCAAATCTGGCGATTAGATTCTGGGTTATTGATTTTTATGTGATGCATGGTAACTAAATGCCACGCCAACTTTCGCACTGTATTGCTGCGCATTGACTAAAATAATTAATTATTTGTGTTTCGAAGGTATTCTTATTTCGGTTGGAAGAGAAAATTGTTATTTCGATGCCTGCCAACCTCTGTGCATTGACTATCGTTTCTCATGATTTTCATATTTGTAATTTATGTTTTTGTGACACAAATGTAATTTTCTAGTGTGCTTTTGTGGAAAGTTAGAAAGAGAATGGGAGGAGTAAGGAAGTTCGGTTATAAGCTCAGGTTTCATGATAATAAATATATAAAAACAAAGAAAGAAACTGCTATTTATGAACAGAGAGAAGAAAAAAATATTCTAGTTGAAGTCAGCGTGTGTGTCTGTGCTCCTAATAAAAAGCTTCTAGGTGCTTCCTAGCAGTCCAGACGTATCCTGTATACAGACTATCTTGGGGGATGGGGACACTAACGCCTATCAGAAAATATTACACCATATGGAGTTTCAGCCAAAATTAGTAATCTGGAGTGTATACCGTGGATACAGAAGAGAAGAGTATGATATGTAAGGGAAAAAGAGTTAAATGGTAAAGGGAGCCTGATAAAGGTTGAAATAGACAGGATCTAAAATTGTTATGGCATGGCAACTTATATAGGCAAGAGTTTTCTGTTCTTATAGACAAATACGAAAGTTGTTCGTAAATAACAGAAACACGTTTTATATAATTTCGACGAATTATGGAAGCGATGTTTGATATATTTTTGTTTTGCGGCCTTCTTAATTTACATTTTTGTTGAGGTAATTGTTGTTGTACCGCTATATGTTAAATATGTATTTTTTCTGTATTTTGAGTACAACATCCCTCTCTTTCGCGTTGAAAATCAGTAATTTTCGAATAAAACCTCAATTAAACACTGAAAATTTCAATTTCGTTGCAAGAACTGTTTACTTTTAAGTAACAGGCAGGAGGGTAAGTAAGCAGAAAAAAATGTATCATGGGCTACCTGTCCCTTCATGTATCATCACTTAGTTTCTAAACAGAACACTACTTCCGGTTTGTAGGGGACAGTGGCAAGACACTAATGGCATTCCCAAAGAAAGCGATCATTACGAGGTAACGCCCGATAGGTATGCAACACACCTAACGTAGAGGTAACGCGGGTAAGACCTTAACTGACCGAAGCTACCAGGAAAACTGCTGGAGGGTAAGTCTACTTACGGTAGGCTACGGTAGTCTTACAACTGTAGTGGAACATACATTGCAGAACGTTAAGTTCGTCTGCAAACACCGCAGCGATCGTCGTCAGCGCAGTGAGAAGCCGCTTGCTAGCGCTCGCTGCCCCTGCCCCGCTTGTTCCCGTCGCAGCCTCGCCGCTCGCCTTCACAGCGGCCCACACTCTTCAATTACCTCCGCTCTTCCCGGCCTGCGCGCTTTTTCTTGTTTCGCCTCATAAAAATCATTCCGCCATTTCTCTTTCTTTTCCCGTGGCAGTTATGGGCGCATCAATTTTCCTGTCCCTTGTTTCTTATCCTTGCGCCGCGCATGGCCCCACTGCCGAATCGCACTTCCGCCGCAGCCGCCGACCATCGATTCGGCCCGCAGGAGCGTGTAATCTGTTTTTTCCCGCGGCCCGACATTTACGAAGCCTCTGGCGTCCTCCTGCCCCAACCCCCGATTTTTCTTCCTCCAGGGTGGCTCAATATTTCTGGGAAAGGAGTGGGCGGGGGATTTTATTGTGGCTCTCATTTTTCTGCGCAAGCTGGCGAACTGTGTTAATTCTCACCTAGTGCTTCAGTTATCGGAAACTATAGTTTCTCTCATTGCGGTAAGAAGACACAAGATCAGTTGAAGTGCCTCGTTTTATTCCGTTAGCAGGACGTCAGTACGAGTGAAGTGAATGCAAGTCTCGATTTAATCAATCAAAGGTGCCTGATGATAAAGCATGTTAGCTTAACGTAAAGTATTTTTCATCTATAAATACAGCTGGTAAATAGATATTATATTTAGCTATTACAGATAGCATGATTTTTATTTTTTTGTTCGTGTTGCAAGCTGTCAGAATTGTTAAGTATTGTCTGTGCTCTGTGGTTTTGTCAGTATTTTCAACGACGACTGGAAACATCCACTTCCGTAATTCTGACAAAAACAAAAATCGTAAAACCAATCGCCTCTTCGCATGAACAGTTTTATTCTTGAGGTGATGTTTGTATGCAATTGACACAACGATGTACAAATGATGCCTCCTTATTTTTATCAGTAATGTTATGTAAATATTGCTGTAGTGATTTACAATCTGGTAAACCCAGCTGTAACAGAGGTCTAGGTTTTATTTAACTGGTAGCCTAAAGTCATAGTTTTATGTCAATTGTAAACCATGATCTACGTTGTGTTATATGCATGTCTTATTGACCTGTAATGTAGATGTATTACCTAACATAGTTTCGTGACGTTCCCTGTCTCTACATTTGTTTTTTACTGTTTGTTAGCACATATACAACAGTTTCACGTCGCTGTTTTTGAGCACACAGTATTTAATCTGAAGACAGATTTGTTGTACTTTCATGAATGTACATAAACGCTCATTTTCCCTTCTGAGATGACAAAAAATCCCTTGATATTATCGATTATTTTTGTTGACATGTCATTTTATTGGTGATAAAGATGACAATTAAAATTTGTAACCCTAAGATTGTTTCACTCTTCAAGCGTAATTTATCATCATCATCATCATTGTACCAGTGTAAGATTCTGACAACACATTATTTTCATACATAAATTTTATTTCCTTCGCATGTTTTGCAAGTTAATGTCGCTTAACGTTTCTTTCCTTATGCTACACTCCTGCAATGTTTTTTTGTTGGCAGTAACATATGGTGCCAACATTGCCGGCCGGAGTGGCCGTGCGGTTCTAGGCGCAACAGTCTGGATCCGAACGACCGCTACGGTCGCAGGTTCGAATCCTGCCTCGGGCATGGATATGTGGGATGTCCTTAGGTTAGTTAGGTTTAATTAGTTCTAAGTTCTAGGCGACTGATGACCTCAGAAGTTAAGTCGCGTAGTGCTCAGAGCCATTTTTTGTGCCAACATTGTATCTAATTAGATAGTGTTCCCTCTGACTTCACCAGTGATTGTGTTATTTATCCTTCTATGTTTTTACTCTCTGATGTTAGACTCTCCGGTTATCTGAGTGTACACAGGCCTGAGACGGCAGTCGGCAGATAAGTCAGGAGTGTATGTGCAACTTACCCGAGCTTTTGAAGATATCGCCAAAATATGGTCATGTTGCGTTACACGTTTATTTATTGTTACATTTGGTGTGTGAAACTGTCTTCTCTGAAAAATACACATTTTTAAACCAATAGATATTACAGTTTTGTAAGTACTGTATATGATGTCGATGTTCAAAGTACAGCTCTAATTATTGGATTTATGTCGGTGTACGTTACATATGGTTTTCATCTTTCTTCGGCCTTCCAAATGATGATGGTTGAAACTAACGAAGCTAGTCAAGAACAGATATAATTTATGCAGTGGTTGGCAAATAAAAATGCTTTTATAAATATCTCACAGATCTAGCCAATTATCCACAGAAACTGTTAGTGAGCCTTAACTACTTTCTAGTCTTGAGCAGTCTAAAGATGGAGAGATAAATTTTTCATGTAGATTACAAGTTTATCTTCTACTATAGAAAACTATATCTGGGAATATGCGTCCTTGAGCGATCTAAGAGTAGATGTTACACAGACACTCTCGGTCCACCGATTCCTGCGTATAACTCGGTCCGAATAGCATTTCCAAGTAGCATTAATGGAGGAGAGACAGAAGATCCACATCGTTACGTGTTTGTCACAGCTTAGTTCACAAAAGGTGTCCTCATGCAGGGCGGTACAGCTGTTGCCGACGAGGACGCGACTAAGGACATGAGAGACAGCACCCGTGTCACGTGGGTCGTGCTGGTTGCCGTGATTCTCGAATACAGCGCTGTACAGCAGCATTTGTCGATTGTGCGTATCATATTTTTTGTTCAGAAAACTGGACGGGCCTAAAATTCCTACCTTTACTTTCTTAAAATACGCATTTCTCCTCTTATCCATTTGGTAGTGAGGTTGTTGTGCCTCTAGTCTACACAAAAAAAGTTCAATATCCCCAGACGGAGCCTCCCGGCCCACAACGCCTTACGAGCATTCCATTCATCAATAATTGTTTCCTTCACCGATTTTTTCCAGGGACAAATAGAGCACTGTCGGTGATCCAACCTCCGTAAAGAGATTCTGAAGAAAATATTCTAGTGTAAATACTCTCTCTTTCAAGAAAGTTCTAAAAGGGTAAAAAGAAAATAGAGACTTACTTACTTGATTCCTTTCTGTACCGTGTTGTAAACCACTATCTGGCTTCCTAAAGTGGACTGTATTCCATATTTTTGTCTACATTTGACTCTTAATTTTCTAGATAACCTTACAACGGATAGAACGCGCTACACAAATATTTAAAAACCATAGAGCTAAATCTCAAATATTTTTGAATGAAAGGAAACCTTAGTGTTCGGAAACCAGTTTAAATATAAATATAATTGGAGTAGAAGCAAAATAAAGTTTACATTTCACTGATTTTGAATACGCTAACGGCATGCAGGGAAGAAGACCTCAGTTGATAAACAAACGTAAAAAGATTAAGTGAGGGAGAGACGTCTTAGATAACCGAAGTGACTGCAAGCTTCTATTCAAATCGTCAGCTATCACGTTTCGTGACTACAGATATTTTCCTCTCTGTTTTCGAAAGCTAATTATTACATTCACGCAAGTTGATAGTTTTGCACAAGTATCTAACGTCTCTACAGTTGCAGAGACGCGACTGCTTTCCTCTCTCTTTTGGAGGAAGTAAACAAAGAAAAGAGCACAGACAAGCTTATTTTTATGGCGATTGGCAGGGTGACAGACGAAATTTCGTTGTCTGGTGGGGTGTAAAACTTTATTCGTAACGCAGTCTATAAAGCCTCCAACAGCATCTGTCACGTCAGGAACATCCGCAATCAGGGACGGGACAGGAAATCAGTGCGCGATGCATGTGCCTCGGGAATGGAAAGGGCTGCTGCCATGCAATCTGCGAAAAAGGGCGCCTTGTGTCGTGACGCGCGGCTATAAAATCCAGCTTCCCGGCCCGGGAGCGCCTTCTTTTCACGGCGGTTGCTGCTCGCTCCGTTGTTTACTCTGAAACAATGTCGTCTTCCTGGAAGACCGACATCTACTGGTCGTAGCAGTCGGCGAATTGTCGGAGTCGCGATCTTTTCTGCTGCCATAGCACGTCTACAATTGAACGTGAGTTGGCGATCATGATTACTTGTCTGTAGCTTTTGTACGAAACACTGTTACTCGTGATGTTATAGGTAGTTTGGCGTAAATGAATATTTTCGATCCCAGGTTTTGAAGTCATTCATGTGTTTTGCAAGAAGAGCTCTGAAACGCAGGAGCTCTAGGAATAGTTTTTTATACCGAAGCGTCATAAAATAATAATAATAATAATAATTATTATTATTATTATTTTACACGCAAAATGTTTCATTTAATATTTTCGTACTGGATACTCATTCCGAATTATGAAGCTGAATTCGTTTTCTCAATTTTCCAGCAGCTTCCCAGGCACTGTAAGGTACACCAATTCTCCCTTACTGTTTTGCACAAAACACATTTCCCTCGAAAAAATCGGACACACTCGTTTTCGAAGTAAAGGTTGGATATATTATATCAGAAATATCCTATATGCTTTGTAAGCTATTGTTTAGTGCATTACTGCGCATACGCTCGTACCTATATAGCCACTAAATATCGTGTTGAATTTGTGTGTGGACCGATGGTACAAGTTACTAACCGTGTGCGTGTTCGCACCTTTCGCCTCTCACTTTATTCTCATGGACCGCGTGCAACCCTGTGTGATGGGAGGCAGTAGAATCGTTGTAGGCTGCTTGAAACATGAGTTTTGTACGTTATTCAACAGCATTTTCGCGAGAGTAATGTCGCCTTTCTTCTAGCAGTTCCCATTTATGTTCTCGCAGATTCTATATTATTCTGTCGAATTGGACTGAACACACCTCTTAGGGCACCAACAACGCATTTATGAATTCAATCGACGTTGTCATTCAGGCCGATTTAGTAAGAACAGCAAATAATGCAACACTGCTGTAAAATAGATTACATTGCCGTCTCGGTTGTTGCTTCCTTAACATAGAGTATATTCTGCACTTCTCCAGAATCCTCGGACCATACCTAAATACCATTCGCCTATTCCTCTGTTGATTACAGGTATTCACCCATTTCAGATCTCTTTGATTACTTTAGGATATTGGAATGTTCTTACGAACGCTGCTTCTAACGACTTAACGCGCTGCTAGGTTGCGTGTCAGAGAGGTAAGCGAAAACTGGCTCTGATTCTTGTTGCGGCTTAAAGGCCGTTGATGTGTTACACCATTGAGGTTGAGTGTAGTTTTTACGCGGTTTTCCACTCTCGTTTGCGTGAACACTGGGCTAGCCTCGAATCTCCACCTCAGAAAATACGATACACGAACAATTAAAATCTGGTAGTTCAAAGGACATAGTTTCCTAGTATGACGTCTCGCTTAGTGAAAAGGTAGCGTTTCGTAAACTCCGGCAACGATCGCAGAGTACGAATACGCGTGGCGTCCGTAAAGAAACATCGTCAACCTAACCGCCAAGCAGTGTGTCCGAAAACATGGCCAGGCACAAACACGGAAGTAAGATAGCGCGAAAGCGCAGCGAAATAACGATACCGAGAGACAAACGAGCTTAGACCAAGTAGCTACAGTCAGGCCAGTGCAACCATACGACCGACACCGGACTCGGTACCTCCGAACCAGGAGGATTACTATTGCAGAGACACTGTCCAGTTTATGCGACACTGACGCTACTTACGGCGGGATCGCGAATCACTCCGAATCTCGACCCGATCAGCCTGTCATCTGATATGCCTGCTTGTGGCGGGGATACCAAAACTAGTTTACAAGATCTACAGAGAGAGAAACTGAGAAACACTCCACGTCCGCACGTGCATGGTGACTACCACATACAGTTCTACTGTCACCTCTGCGAAATAGTTAATTCCATCGAGGAATCACGTGTGACTTTGCGGGACTGTGATGACGGCAGTGTGTCTGGGTGCGATCACCCACTAATACAGTCCCATCTAGGAGATAGTAGGCTCAAGACTCGCGATTTAGGGCACAAGGAAGAAAGTGACACAGAAAACACCTTGGGCACAAAAAGAAAAGAAAACCTCTGCGGCAGTACAGACAGATGGTAGAGCTACTGGCGGATTTATGCTCAAACAGTGACACTTCATGTACGAGCGTAAGCGTATGTTAGTGGGTTAACGTTGTTGCTGAGCTCCGAGATTCTTTCCTGGGACAGCTGCACCATCCTCGTTCTTGTAACATGCCAAGATCAGAGAGGTTAATTTGACCACTAAATCGACAATTTGCCAAATTAAGAAAACAGCGAGCGCCGTAGGTTGCGATAAAAACTTCAGCTGTTTTCCACAGACAGTACAAACTAGACCTTTCGTGTTCTCTGCAAGATTATATGTGTATACAGCGTGTCTGATAAAAACACCAACAACGCTTAATGTGTTGTGCGGGAAGGCACACTGTTCGGTTTTCAAGGAACAACACACATCCAGATACGCACGACCTGGGCACTGGAGAGGGTTCAAATGGCTCTGAGCACTTTGGAACTTCACATCTGAGGTCATCAGTCCCCTACAACTTAGAACTACTTGAACCTAACTAACCTAAGGACATCACACACATCCACGCCCGAAGCAGGATTCGAACCTGCCACCGTACACTGGAGAGGGTCGAACTCTAAGATGAATGTGCATTCCGCATTACTTTAATAAACCCAACATGAGTAGCACATCGCGCTGTGTACATTAAAAACGGGCATTGAACTGCGCACCTCCTATATCACCGTAGAGCGTACATCCGCGGTGCTGAGCCAAGCGCACATGAGACAAATACGTGCGGTTGTGTTTGAAATATTTCAATCGCTCCGTGGACTCGAGCGCAGTATGGCCATCCGATGACGTTACAGGTGTGCCCTACACCTTACTCTTCATACTACCCCACGGAAAATAGTCGAGAGCCGTCAGGTCTGGCGAACGTGCTGCCATTGGAACTGGTCACCTCTACCAATCCATCGACTGGATATGCGACGTTGAGATGATTCTGCAAATCGATATCAAAGTGTGCTGGAGTTTCATGGATTTGCAGCCACATGTCCATGCGAATACTTGGTGACACTACATCGAATAGGGCAGGCAAAACATCTCTAATAATTGTTCTGTGGATTGTTGCTATTTGTTTGGCAGTACATATGGTCCAATGACATGACCGCCAATTATGCCGACACAGTTGCTAATACCGACCCTGTGTGTGTGATTTTGAATCACCTGCGCACGGGGATTCTCGTCCGACCATACATGCAGATTATGAAAGTTTAATACGCTTTCGTCCGGTGTGGCCGTGCGGTTGTAGGCGCTTCAGTCTGGAACCGCGTGACCGCTACGATCGCAGGTTCGAATCCTGCCTCGGGCATGGATGTGTGTGGTGTCATTAACTTAGTTAGTTTCAAGTAGTTGTAAGTCCTAGGGGACTGATGACCACAGGTGTTAAGTCCCATAGTGCTCAGAGCCATTTGATACGCCGTCTCTAGTACACGTGCATTCATCCGTGAATAGCACCATGCTCGGGAATTGTGGCTGAAGTATGCATTGTTTCCAGAATGAGATTTTCACTCTCCAGCACAGTGTGCGCTGATATGCAGCTTCCTGACAGATAAAACTGAAGAGGTACTGGCAGAAGTAAAGCTGTTAGGTCAGCTCGTGAGTCGTGCTTGGGTAGCTCAGATGGCAGAGCACTTGCCAGCGAAGGCAAAGGTCCCGAGTTCGAGTCTCAGTCCGGCACACAGTTTTAATCTGCCAGGAAGTTTAGTGTGCATTGTTGTAAATACCATTGCACAAACTGTACCCGTCGTGGATACTGCTCCTGCCGTAATGTCTAGACTTCCTGCAGGTGGTATGGACGGAGTCGGTGTTCATGGACAACGCGTCCCACGGCACTTTTATCCGTGTGCAGTGCAGATGCCACCTACCGAGCGCTGGTGGCTGGGTCCTCTTTGAACATTGTTCGCAAGTCCTCCTTCAAGCCGACCGTGAACGACCCGCATCATGTTTTTGCACCTACCAGAAGACAAACAGTTGGCTGGGGATGGGAAATGCAAATACGGAGCACAAAGTGCTACTACTTCACTGTACAGTGGAGACATTTCAGGTAGAAAATACCTACTTGCAACCTTACGGCCTGTCTGAGGCGTCTCTCGATGGCCACGAACGTGAACTGATGTGGGGTATGTCTGTTTGGTAAACGTTCAGCATACAACCTAGCAGCAAAAAGTTTCCGATGGTGCTGAGTCACAGTCATGCAGTATTTTTTGAAAAAATTCGCAACCATATGACTGTATATTACTCTATTTTTCTTCTGTACAGTCCAGATTTCGGACACTGGACTCGCATTCGGGAGGACGACGGTTCAATCCCGCGCCCGGCCATCCTTATTTAGGTTTTCCGTGATTTCCCTAAATCGCTTCAGGCAGATGCTGGGATGGTTCCTTCGAAAGGACACGGCCGACTTCTTTCCCTATTCTTCGCTAATCCAATGAGACCGATTACCTCGCTGTTTGGTCTCTTCCACTAAATCAACCCAACCCAGATTTCGGCTTTTACGCCATTGTCGAGTACAATGCTAAAAGTTCTTAGACCGTTAACACTTCATATTTGAAAAAATCAGCTTAACAAGACTTGTTGAGACTTTTCTACCTGCTTTGAGCTGACTGTACGAGATATGGCAAGTAAATGGACTCAGAACTTTTATCAGTGTACTCGATAATGGTGTAAAAATCGAAGTCTAGATTGCACAGAAGAAAAATAACGTACAGTTAAATGGCGGTATAATCGTCCAAGAAATAAATCTTGCAACAGTTATCGCAATCCGCTTTGCCGTATGCAAGTACCATGTCGGTCATTTCCGCAGGTGTGTCCTAGTACATGTCGCACTGCCGTCAACAAAGCTGCTGCCCTGGCAGACCACACAAGGTCTGCAGTAGAATGAGAACTAGGGTGTGTGGAGGGATACCGTGCATGCACCGTGCATGTAATTAGACTTAAGTCATCCATCCGCACTACGCAGATGGCTAGAGGGTTGCGCACTTTCCGTATTCAGACACCAAAACTAATCAGAACAGACAGTCACAGCCGTTATTTGTACGACTTGACGCTCGCCAGCGTTCAAGCCGTAAGTTTCCGATTATGCGTTCCTTCTTGAAAGCCGACCATTTTGGCTTCTCGCAGAACGTACTACGCGTTATCGTGTCTTTTTTTTTTAACCCTGTATATACATAGTTTTTTTCACGCCCTGCACACAGAGTGTTCGTACTGGAGTACTTGGTAGCTGACTTCTGCTGAAGCAGCGTTCAGCGAACTGTGGCGTGTGTAACGTCCGGGGCGCTGGCGGCTGGGCCTCCCGGAATATACGGCAGGCAGACACAACGGCCTTCCTGTTTGCGCGCGAACTACAATAAACGGGCGGCCCCTTAGCCGCTTGCCGGAAAATCGCGACCCACTGTTTGTTTACTTTCGGTGTGATTAATGACAGTTCCCTTCGAGTGGTGTTAGTCGTACAGCATCTGCCACTTCGTCTCAAATATTTAGGAAAGGCGCAGTAATGAGCAGAGCGCCGTCAGAGACCGGTCTGCTCTGGGTTTGGCTCACATCTGCACAACGGCACCTCTTGTATTAATAATTACAAACCTTGTGTTAATTGCTCCTCATGGTTCCTTATTTTGGCCAAAGCCTCCTTCAAGGCTCAGTGCTTCAAATTCGTCAATTGCGTATCCCCAATTTTCATTACTGTTATTTTTCTCTTACAATGAAGTGGTTTTCCTTCTATTGTTGAACGTGGCACCTGTCTCTGCTTGTTCTGTACCAATGTTTTCGTCATTGCAGGCTTATCGCTACTTCCTGTTTAGTAATATGCACTCCATTTGTTACAGATTCAGATCTCTACATCCCTACGTTATTCTTCCACCCTCAATTTATTTATTTTACTTATCTATCAGGTGTGGTGGGATCCTGCGAGCCAGACCTACTTCATATGATTCAAATGGCTCTAAGCACTATGGGACTTAACATCTGAGGTCATCAGTCCGCGAAACTTAGAACTAATAAACTTAGAACTAATAAACCTAACTAACCTAAGGACATCACACACATCCATGCCTGAAGCAGGATTCGAACCTGCGATCCTAGCAGCAGCGCTGTTCGGGACTGAAGCGCCTAGAACCGCTCGGCCATAGCGGCCGGCCGAGACCTACTTCTTCATGGAATGAGTCAGTACATAGATTGCAGAATGCTGATTAGAAAATTCTGTGAACAAAAGAATTACAGAATTGGTGAAACTCGAAAAACGTGGTGAGACTTCCACGAATAAATAAGCTCCCAAATATTGCGAGGAGTTCCTCCGCAGGATATGAGTTTGTCACACAAGGAAACCTTCCAACTTGCATTTGAACACTTGGGGTTCATCGCCGGTAGCTGCGGCAGAAAATCCAAAGACATTCTGGTCGTATGTGAAGTATTCTAGCGGCAAGAACCAATCAATGCCTTCTCTGCGCGATAGCAATGGAGATACTATCGAAATATCGAAGACAATGCTGCCAAAGCACAGTTACTAATAACAGCCATCCAAAATGCATTCACAAAAGAAGACGAAGTAAATATTCCAGAATTCTAATCGAGAACAGCTGCCAACATGAGTAACCTAGAAGTAAATATCCTTGGAGTAGTGAAGTAACTTAAATTACTTAATAAAAGCAAGTCTTCTGGTCCAGACGGTATACCAACTAGGTTCCTTTCGGAGTATGCTGATGCATTTAGCTCCATACTTAACAATCATATACAATCGTTCGATCGACGAAAGATCCGTATCCAAAAACTGGAAAGTTGCAAAGGTCATACCAATATTCAAGAAAGGTAGTAGGACTAATCCACTAAATTACAGGCTCATATCGTTAACGTCGATATGCAGCAGGATTTTGGAACATATATCGTGTTCGAACATTATGAATTACCTCGAAGAAAACTGTCTATTGACACACAGTCAGCATGGTTTTAGAAAACTTCATTCCTTCGAAACACAACTAGCTCTTTATTCACATGAAGTATTGAGCGCTATTGACAAAGGATCTCAGATCTATTCCGTAATTCTGGATTTTCGGAAGGCTTTTGACACCGTACCACACAAACGGCTCGTAGTGAAATTGCGTGCTTGTGGAATATCGTCTCAGTTATGTGACTCGATTTGTGATTTCCTGTCAGAGAGGTCACAGTTCGTAGTAATTAACGGAAAGTCATCGAGTAAAACACAAGTGATTTCTGGCGTTCCCCAAGGTAGTGTTATAGGCCCTTTGCTGTTCCGTATCTTTATAAACGATTTGGTAGAAAATCTGAGCAGCCGTTTTCGGTTGTTGGCAGATGACGCTGTCGTTTATCGAGTAATACTCATCAGAAGATCAAAACAAACTGCAAAACGATTTAGAAAAGATATCTGAATGATGCGAAAAGTGGCAGATGACTATAAATAACGAAAAGTGTGAGGTCATCCACATGAGTGCTGAAAGGAATTCGTTAAACTTCGGTTACATGATAAATCAGTCTAATCTAGAAGCCGTAAGTTCAACTAAATAACTAGGTATTACAATTACGAACAACTTAAATAGGAAGCAACACACACAAAATGTGTGCGTCTTGTTGGCACGACACTTAGAAAATGTAACAGACCTACTAAGGAGACGGCCTACACTACGCTTGTTTGTCCTCTTTTAGAGTACTGCTGCGCGTGTGGGATCCTTAACAGATGGGACTAACGGAGTACATCGAAAAAGTTCAGTGAAGGGCAGCACGTTTTGTATTATAGCGAAATAGGGGAGAGAGTGTCACTGAAATGATACAGCATTTGGGGTGGACATCATTAAAACAAAGGCGCTTTTCGTTTCGAGGGAATCTTCTCACGAAATTCCTATCACCAACTTTCTCCTCAGAATGCAAAAATATATTGTTGATACCGACCTACATAGGGAGAAGCGAACACCACGATAAAATAAGGGAAATCAGAGCTCATAGGGAAAGATATAGGTGTTCATTCTTTCCGCGCGCTATTCGAGATTGGAATAATAGAGAATTGTGAAGGTGGTTCGATGAATCCTCTGTCAGGCACTTAAATGTGATTTGCAGAATATCCATGTAGATGTAGATGTAGAAATATAGAAAAATGTAAGTTAATGAGCATTAGGAAAAACAATTCTGTGATGTTCAAATACAATACTGCTGGTGCTTTACTTGTCGCAGTCTCGTCGATTAAATATCCAGGAGTAACATTCCAAAGCGATATGAAATAGATGGACCACAAGATCGATTTTAGGAAAGACGAATGATCCACTTCGTTATATTGAGAGAACTATAAGAAAGTGTACCTCATCCACAAAGATGACCTTGTACGGAACACTTGTGCAATCCACTCTTGCGTACTGCTGGAGTATTTTCGATTCCCACCAGGTTGGGTTAAAGGAAGACATAGAAGCAGCTCAGAACCTGTTATATTTGTTATCTATAGGTTGGATCAGTACGCGAGCGCTAGGGAAATTCTAAAAGATCTAAAATGGAAATCTCTGTAGAAAAAGACATTCTTGCCGCGATTAGCTATTGAGACTGTTTGAGAAACGACGTTTACGACTGATTACAGAACGATTCTACATGAAAACGTATATCTGCTGCGGAGACAAGATGAAGGTAATGAGAAGTTATACTGAAGCATATAGATAGCATTTTCCCTCGCTGTCTGATCCCTTTGGTTATCATCCACGGCACCCTTACAGCACAGCGGTTCGTCGACGACATTCTGCGCCCCGTTTTATGGCCTTTCATGGCAAACCATCGCGGGCTTACATTTCAGCAAGATAATGTCCGCCCGCAAATGGCGAGAGTTTCTACTGGCTGCCTTCGTACTTGCCAAACTCTACCTTGGCTAGCAAGATCACCGGAGCTCTCCATAATTGAGAAAGTTTGGAGCATTACAGGCTGGGCCTTCCAACCACCTCAAGTTTTTGAAGCTCTGACACGCCAGTTGGACAGGATTTGGCACAATATCCGCCAGGAGGACAGCCAACAACTTTGTCAATGAATACTAAGCCGAACGACTACGTGCATAAGGGGCAGAGAAGAACCAACGCCTTATTGACTTGCCAATTTCTGAAGCTCTTTTTGTTGAACAGATCATGCAAATTGTCTGAAATGGTAATAATTGTCTACAGAATTCCGTCTCATTCGGATAATTCCTTCGTGGTGCGTCATTTTTTTGCGGTATAGAGTATGTTGGTGTAGTTAATATGGACAAACGACAAAAACAAGACATACGAAAAAGTTGATAAGAAATCCTGCGAGCTGTGTCTGTTGGGCTAACATAAATATGTTTCAGCATTAGACACGAAATATTTCGAGCGCTTTTTGGAAAAGCTGTTGCAGTTAGACAGCTCTTTTCACTTCTGGCGAAATTAGAAGCAATGACGGTTTGCGTCTATTTCAAATGAATGCAGTCGTCTTTATATTCTCACCGGAATTGCCTCTAGTGACGTCGCAGACTGCTCTACCATCATCTCGCATAGTTACGAACGGCGCCGACGTCTCTCCAGGGACATATTTCTCCTGGTCGAACAGTGCACTCTGCTCTGCGCGTGTACGAATGAAGTAACGAATGTTATGTGCTGAAGGAGCCATAACAGAGTTCGCCACGGAAGTGAGAGATCTTGTCAGGTGAGGAGCTAACCATGTTCTACAGGGCGCGCTCGCCGAGGCAGCAGAGTGATGTGTGTGTAAGGGAAGGGAAGGGAAGGGAAGGGAAGGGATGGGGGGAGGGGCGGCCGCAGACAGGCAGACAGGTCAGTGTGGGAGGGCCAGAGCTGCAAGCCTCTGATGGATGGAACTGCCTCCAAGGCCGCCAACCTGCCCGCAGAATCTGCAAACTCAATTCGAAGCTCGTAGGCGTTCTCCTACACATTTACTGCCGCTACACGGAGACTTAAGACTTCGGCAGTTGTTGGGAAATTATATTAACTGAAAATCTTAGACCTTCGTACACAACTTACAGCTAGGTATTGTACGCCATTAAAAACAATCGAATTGTTACTTGTAATAAAAGCAGTTACACTAAGTGATCAAAATGCAGTTCGTTATTAACCACTAAATGTCAAGATAGGCGGGCTCGCCAGTATAAAAGGAGAGACAGTGAATTGTTGTGTTGTGTTGTCAGTAGGAAGCAGCAACAGCAGAATGGATCGATCAGGAAGTCACTTCGAACGTGGACTAGTCGTTGGACGTCATCTGTCAAAGGGACCTCCTGGGAGGTGCATCGAGTTACGAGCTCCCACTTCGCCAGCTTATAGTGTTGGTAGACACCTATCACACCCTAAAATTGTAGGTGCCAATGCGACCTTGTTTTTGATATATTGCCTGTTGAAGTTTCGGCAGCTTACAGAAAAGTTTCGCTACTGTGGCAAGTGAGCGAGTAGCCGACTGACAAGGGAGCGAGACTCCCGTCCAGGTGACCCTGGTTCGAGACCCGTCTGTGATACTTTTGTTTACTTTTTTCAAATGCCTTTTTTAATTTATAATTAATCATCAAAATTCCGCATGGATGTGATTAAAAAGAACTACAAGCCCCTACAAATCAAAATTACACATTGAATGTCAAATTTTGTCAAAATTTGTGAGCTCCTGCCGTTCTTCATTGTTAGGTGGAGCCCAGAACAGACCTCCTTGGTCTTCCACCGAATATTCAATATTGTCAAAATTCCACTGACTGACAACTCGTGAACAACTTGCACTTTTTGCTCCAGTTTAAAGGATAAATGTCTGCACACTTCAAAGCCAAGCTTTCAACTGACGAGAAACGTTTATTCGGAAGTTATAACCGTCGCTACTCACGTACACAGACAGTAGAGTCCCTTTATTAGTGGAACGGCAGGTACAAATAGGGGAACGCCAACGGTCACAGACCATAAACAGCATTTAGGCGCGACGACGCGACAACGATCTGACAGGTATAAAATTTTCTAGGACCCTGTCGCAACATTTGTATGACGGGTTTATGACTATTTTCGAAGAAATATTTAACAACTTCTCTCAGTTTTCAGGTAAATAGACAAATTCATGTATGCCAACGTTTTGATTACGGTCAATGTCCTGTTAAAATAAAAATAAATGCAAAAGATTGAAACAAATTGTGACATTCAATTTGTAATTTTGTTTTATAGAGGCTTGTAATTCTTTTTAATCAATTCGTTGCAAAATTTTCATGAGTAATTATAAAATAAAACAAGCATTTTAAAAAACAAAAACGAAACAAAAGTAGCATAGACGGATCTCGAACCAGGGTTGCCTGGACGGGGCTCTGTCACTTGCCACTTGGCTACTCGCTCACTTGCCTCAGTAGTGAAACTTTTCTGTATATAAAGAGCTGCCGAAACTTTAACAGGCAATATTTGAAAAACGAGGTCGCATTGGCACCTACAATTTTAGGGTGTGATAGGTGCCTACCAACACTATAAGCTGGCGAAGTGGGAGCTCGTAACTCGATGCACATCCCAGAAGGTCCCCCCGTGAGTAACAGTAACAGATCCACCAAGGACATTTCAACCCGTGTACAGCTGCCAAAGTGGACCGTTGATGATGTGATTGTGAACTTCTAAAAGCGAAGGAACAACCAGAACTCAACTACGATCAGGAAGACCTCGTGTTCTGACGGAGAGGGACCGTAAAGCTTTGCGGAAGGAGACAGTAAGCAATCGGATTAAATCAGCGGAAGGAATCATTCGTGAGTTGCAAAGCGTACCAGCAGTCCAGCTAGCACATCACTATGCGTGGAAAGATAAACGGCATACGGTATAGTAACAGAGTCGCGTCTCGCACGCCACACATTTCCGCATTCTGTGCTAATGATACTGGTAACGAGTCATCTGGAATGAAACATCGTGGTATATCCTTTGACTAACCGATGGACGGGTTTGGATGTAGCGAATGCCAGGTGAACGTTACTTGCTGTCACGTTTAGTGCTAATAGTGAATCAGGCTAGAGGTGGTGCTATGGCTTGGGCCTATTTTCGGCAGTTAGGGTATCATCCCATCATTGCGCATAAGATAACGGCAAATGCGGAAGGATATGGGCACATTTTACTGCTTATTGTAGAACAGGAGTTCGGGGACGACGATAATTGTTCGTGTCAGTATGATAGTGCACACTGTCATAAAACAGCATCTGCGAGGCAGTGGTTTGTGGACAATAATTTTCCTGAGATGGAGTGGCCTGCCTGACTTCCGACCTGAACACAGTGAGCACTTTTGGAACGGGCTAGATCATAGACTTCATTCCAGTCCGAGAGTGCAACGTCACTATCTTTTTGAGGAAGAATGGGCTGAAATTCCACCACAAACATTGAGCCAACTCTTTGAAAGTGCCCGGAGCAGATTGTAAACCGTTATAAAGGTGGACACGCCCCATACTGATGTCACTAATAGCTCTCCAGATACTATTCATTTTACTCTTGGTGTGCTCTGGCAGCTTGCTAGAAGCGGTTACAGTAAAATCAACTACAGAATTTAGTTGTCAGTTGTCAGTTGTCTATCCACTATTAACAGTGTACCTCCATCACGGCGTAGGTATTTTTATCATTAATGTAGCGTGGATAGTGTATATGATAATTTTGTAGGCAGTCACCCCCATTACCTAGTTCAAAGGGGAAAGATAAGTTCATTAAATACATCAGGTACAAATTTCGTTTTACTTATGTCGTCGCTTTATGTACGTACGTAAATATATGAATTTCACATCAGAGGCTGCCAACGCTCATGAATTGAAATATTCAAGACGTTTATGTTTTTGTGTATTTTCTATAGGGAGCTCCTGGAAGGAGAGAGAGAGAGAGAGAGAGAGAGAGAGAGAGAGAGAGAGAGAGAGAGAGAGAGAGACCATGGCAACAACGTATTCAAATACCGTTGTTACAGTTACTGACATTGTAACCACCACCTTTTCTCTGAATATTGTACATGCTACTATTACTAATCCTTTGACTACGATTGAGACGCTTGTGTCCCACTATAGGTTATCAGAGAACCAGCGGAAATTTTCTGCATGTTATTGCTATGTATCAGTTCCACGCCGGTTAAGGGGCACCTGATAATGGTCTGCACAATTGTTATAGTTACAGACTGTGCTGTCTTCAGGTTTGACTGTTAAGCCTCTGCCCCGGGGATCTCTTGCCAGAAAAAGTGATACAGATTGTTTTTTTTTATACCAGTTTCATAACAAATGATTACATTGGGAAAGAAAGAAGCAGCTGTCAAAAGCAAAGAGGACTGTTGGACGGCCAAGTACTGCGTATGTATGCACGGTGTATGCTGGTGATCGTCTACGAAGTGAAGATGGAACAGTATGGTGGCCAGAATGCGATAAGAGAAATAAGGAATGTATAAGAAAGATCTTATGTATCACGTGTCAAATTCCTTTGGGCAAAACTTGTTCCACAACGTATCACGAGGAGGCGGCGTGATGTCACTTTTTATTTATTTATTTGTTTATTTATTTATTTATTTATTTACGCGTCAAGTTCCTTAGGTCCAAATTGAGGATCAAATCTCCAATGTCATGGAACGTGTCAGTACATGAAATTATAACATAAGAGTAATAACAGATAAAAATAATATGTTTATGAAACTCAAGCCACGAGTTCAAGTAAACGCAATCAACAATACAACAAGAAACAGCTTAAATTTTCAGGGAACTCCTCGACAGAATAGGGGGAGTGACCCATGAGAAAACCCTTCAGATTCGATTTGCAAGCGCATGGATTACTGATAACATTTTTTAAAAATTCTAGTGGTTGCTTATTGAAAATGGATGCAGCAGTGTACTGCACACCTTTCTGCACAAGAGTTAAGGAAGTCCATCCAAAAGCAGGTTCGATTTCTACCTAGTATTATTCTTGGGAATAAGCTAATATTGTTAACAAGGAATGACAGTAAGGAACATATGTGTATTGAGAGGCCAATGTCGAAATACCCAGACTCGTGAACAGGGGTCGACAAGAGCTTCCTGAGCTTAAACCACATATTGCCCGAACAGTCCGTTTCAGAGCCAAAAATATCCTTTTAGAATAGGAAGAGTTACCCAAAAACCTACTACTTTACAACATAAGCGAATAAAAATAAGCAAAGCAAACTAATTTTCGCGTCGAACGATCGCTCACTTCAGATACCGTTCGAATAGTGAAACTAGCAGCATTAAGTCATGAGCAAGATCCTGAACGTGAGACACACAATTTGCATTAATGATTAAGAGCTTTGCATTCGCAGTAATGAACCTGAATGTCAAATACGTGTAACCATAATTACAATCCAAGCGCTTTTCTGAAAATATGTAGCTATACATATCGTACAAGTCTGTGTGTGTGTGTGTGTGTGTGTGTGTGTGTGTGTGTGTGTGTGTGTTTGGTTGGTGTTTGTTTACCACGTCTCCTTCTAATCAATTGGACTGATTTCAAAAAAATTTGGTGGTACACACTGTCTGACAACAGTCACTGTGGGGATAAGAACCACCTACCTATCATAGTTCAAGAGGTATGACGTCATAAAAATTGAAATGCGTGAAAAACTGCCACATCATGAATAACGTTTAAATTTGTTACTTCTTTGCTAACAGCTCTGTTGGCAACATATTTTGCAGACAGGATCTACATATGCCGCTAAATACAACTGCAAAATTATACGATGGTGGCGCACGTGATTCAGGAGATATGACGTCACAAACGTTGAGATGTGTGAAGAAATATCACATCATGCATGAAGTATTAATACATTTACTCCTAAAGTCCAATCAGCTTCAGGAAATTTCTCACACCTGGTTGCACTTTTGACATCTTTCAACTGCGAAGCGCATGCGACTGTAGATAAAACACTGGCCGTCTGCAGCGCACTGACGCGGCGTTGCCATAGAGACATTTTCAGATTTTCGTAGTAGCTGCGTCTCTTAGTTCAAGAGACGCAGTTTTCAACGAGTCTTGGACTTTCCAACAATTAACAAGTCACAGGAGCAGTCTGTCAAATACTGCGGACTCGATTTGACATCTCCACGTTCTTTTCGTGGACAACTATGTCGCTTGGTCCAAGGGTGGGCTCATCCAAGAATTTATTCGTCGTAGCTCCTGGACAAAGAAACTAGAAATATTGTGTATAATCAAATTTCTTTGTATCACTGTTTCATAATTTCAAATCTTTTTTCACGATTACATAGAAACGAAATTCTTTCAGTATTACTGTACAAATACATTTCATTTCTTTTTTGTTTTCGTTTCCAATAGAAAATAGGAAATATGAGTATCCGGACAAATGCTGGCTTTTTCAGCTAGTCATAAATGAAAATATAGAATGTCATTAGCACTTGGACACATTCGTTCCTGGCCAAAAAATCAGTGGGACACAAACACCGTCAATCATAAGTGCTTCTAGAGTTTCATAAAACAGCTGCGTGAAATCCACGTGACACACAGAAAAACGACACACATCAATGGACAGAGCATCTCGACAAGTTTAGTGTGTGGCGTGATGTAGATGAACTAAAGGGAAGGCGTGTCAGAGCCGTAGACAAATTATCTACTCTGTATTACTGCATTAAATTAGTTTAGGCGTGCAGTTAGGCAACCCAGTCAACATATCTGTAAAGCGGGATGCTGTTGCGCCTTTCTTGACCATTCGTGACGACTGAATGCACGTTGGCATTTTCCGCATCACTTGCGGTGCCCGAGCATCTGTAATGTGAATTAAACGATGTTCTATCCACTGATGTGTGTCTGTTGTCTGCATGTCAGTAGTTTCTTGCGCACTACTTTTCTGAAGTAGCCCTTTATGTCCTACAACTCCGCACGTAGGAATCCGAAACGGCAGGACAATTTTTTTTCATACTGTTACTTCTAACGACGACAGTAATTAAAATACTTCGTGTTTCACTCTGAAAAAACTAATAGTGAAAGGTTTAAGGGAGATTTTTCATTATAATAATTTTATTACGTCAGAAACTAGACACGAACATGCAGTTGCACATTGTCCGCTACAGGTTCCATAGGCTATGGAAAGGCAGTTGTAACAGAACTTGAAAGATCCAGTCGCCATTGCTCTTCAACAGTGGGAGCCAAGAAGATGGTTAAAACATCAGTGTAGGCCTGTGCTGTGATACTGCCACGCAAAACAACAAGGAAAACACGGACTGCACCATAACACCACCGTCTCCGAATTTTACTGTTGGCACTACACACGCTGGCAGATGACGTTCACCAGGCATTCGCCATATCCACACCTGCCATCGGATCGCCGCATTCTGTACCGTGATTCGACACTACACACAATGTTTTTCCACTGATGAATCGTCCAATGTTTACGCTCCTTACACCAGGAGCGCCGTCGTTTGGCATTTAGCGGCGTGACGTGTGGATTATGAGCAGCCGCTCGACCATGAAATCCAAGTTTTCTCAACTGCCGCCGAACTGTCATAGTACTTGCAGTGGATCCTGATGCAGTTAGGAATTCCTGCGTGATGGTCTGGATAGATGTCTACCTGTTACACATTACAACTCTCTTCAACAGTCGGCGGCGGTCTGCCAGTCAACAGACGAGGCCGGCGTGTACGCTCATGTGCTGTATATGTCCCTTCACGTTTCCACTTCGCTGCCACAACGGAAACAATGGACCCAAGGATATTTAGGAGTGTGGAAATCTCGCGTGCAGACGTATGACACAAGCGGCACCCAGTCACCTGACCACATTCGAAGACCTGGAGTTCTGCGGAGCCCCCATTCTGCTCTCTCACCATGTTCGATGCCTACTGAGGTCACTGATATGGAGTACCTGGCAGTAGGTGGCAGCACAATGCACCTAATATGAAAGTGTATGCTTTTGGTGGTGTCCGGATACTTTTGATCACATAGTGTAGGGAGTCGGCTTGGCTGGGGTTTCTGTTTGCGTGGGCCTGCGGCGGACTCGGATCTATATTGGTGTTGATTTTCGAGCGGCACTGGTTGTATGTATTTGCCTCTCAGAAAGGAAGGCGGCCTGGACCTATAAACATTGTTCAACTTCTGTGACGAATGTGGACTGATCACGCCGAGGAAATATGAGCAATTTTTGAGCCTTATACTCCCTGTGTTGCCGTAGGTGGTTCACGAGGCTGGTCTGTAATTATCGGCATGTCAGACATTTCTAGTTGCCTCACTGGAATAGTGACTGATCTACCTTCAATATCAAGTGAATAAGCAGCTAAAGCAAAAAGATAACATTGATCTTTAGCTGTCGTGATAATACTGTTTTCTTTTGGGTCGAGTTAATAAGTATTACGTATATTAATTAAATATATGTGCTTCGCTAAATTTGCGGCCTTAATTTTATAAAATTTAATTGTACATACTTTAAGCCTTCAATTGTTTGTTTTATCTGTTCTAGCACCGATCACAGTTTCTGGTCTGTAATTACTATTGTTTCGAGGCTTTTGTCGCTGGGGCATTCAGCGCAGTTAATCTGATGTTACCAGAGAGGATAAGCTAGCGAAAGGCTGTTGGCTAGGAGTCAGGTAGTTCACTGAAAATTCTGAATTGTCACTAATAAGCGCAAATAATCAATGGCGACTGGATTTGAACGTTGAAATAATAATTTTTTTACTATTTGCCCTTGTCTGTGTAAGGCATTAAATATTTAGTTCGCTGAAACTTTGCATTTTATTCCTTATGTTCATAGGACAATTTCTTAACGCTGTATGTTAGCTTCTTGCGCAGTTCGAGTCGTCTCGCATTTCAGCGAATTTGCCTTGAATGTATATTTATTTTAAGACAGTGTTCCTTGCACATCTGTAATTGAATAACAGAGCCTTCCATTTAATTAAGAACCTTCAGTTGATCAGTCCTTGCGTTTTCTTTTAATTTGCTTGAGTATTTGTTAGACTGTTTCTTATTGTAGATGAACTTCGACTAAAAGAATTTATAGGTGTATTATTCAGTAAATGCAATAAGTCGCCTTCCGCGCAATCTTGCCAAGTAGTGGTTGTATAAGGGATGAACATGAATAAAGCCTACAAACTGCAGGGACGAATTCCGACTGGAAACGGCGGAAAAAAGGTCCTATGAACATGTGTCCGGAAATGCATCGTTGCCTTCGTAGATGGAGCTGACGAATGAAAGTTTCTCTGAGCATGTGCCGTATGTACTTGAGTGTTTCAGTCTGTGAGATTGACGTAGCTTATTGTAAGCAACACAGTGGTCCGCTATTCATGTCGGGAACAGACTGAGATGGTGTTTGCTTACGGCCAAGCAGATGGAAACGGTCGAGAGGCAGCACAGCTGTACCAAAACAAATAGCCTCAGAGACACCCGCCACGTCACACAGCGTTTTGGGCGTTTGTGTGATCGTGGGTACTTTCAGACAGACAATCGTGCAGGGCCACGGTCTATTGTGCGTATACCAGATTTGGAGGACCGTGTTCTACAGGATATTGAGACGTAACCTACTACGAGCTCCAGGCAAGTGGCCAGCCAACATGGTGTAAGCCAAAGTACGAGTATGTGTTGTCTGCATGACAACCGCTACTGTCATTATCACTTACAACGAGTGCAAGGATTATCAGCAGCAGATTTCCCCCGACGGGAAGGATTTTGTTGAGTGTTTGTACACTAGACTATCACAGTTATGGGATATCTGTCGTCAGTCTTGTTTAAAGACGAATCAACCTTTACCACAAGTGGCATAATCAAGTCTGAATACTCGCCATCTCTGGAGAATTGTTGAGGCGTCTCATCAGCGTTGGTTCAGCATTAATGTATGGGCAGAGATTCTTGGCGACCACACACTTGGACCCGTTATTATTCCACAATGCCTAGTCGGAGGAACGTACCTGGACTTTGTGTGCAATACTCTTCTTGAGAATGTGCCTTTGGCAATACGACACGTTATGTGATTCCTGCAGGACAGATACCACACCACTTCCGCATTACAATTCACCGACACCTCAATATCATCTTCCCCAGACGTTGAACAGCTAGGTCACCGACTTAAACTTTTGCATGTTTATTCTAGCCTTGGACCTCTTACAATGATGATGGTAAGCAGAAATTGCTTCGCCATGGGGCAACTGAAAAGCGTTGTGTGTGCTGAACCAGTTCCTGATGTGCAGACCCTTCAACAACGTGTTCATAATGGCTGCGACGCAATTCGGTGAGAGGCCGGAACGTGCGAAAGAGTGCGGCAATCCAGGATGCGACACGTGCAAAGCATCCCATTGAGGCCACTGTGAACATCTGTGGTGACGGGATGCGATGCAGCTCTGTAATGTGTTCCGGGACGACGTATTGTCATCGCACACACGCCATCCATTTTCGGACACATGTTCATAGGGCCTTTTTGCTGCATTTCCATCCAGGTATCCGTCCCTACAGTTTGTCGGTTTTGTTAATGTTCACCCTGTAGATCGCCTCCTGCGAATTCTGTTATCCTTAATGGAACATTCACGGCTTTCAAGCAGTGTCAAGTGATTAACTGCCGACGAGCAATCGGCAGATATTTCCTCTGCCATTGTCACATGGTTGACTGTCGTCCGCATGCGGCTGCCGCACTTACATAGCCGGCAGTGACATCACTGGTGCCACGTGTGGCAATGTTTTGGTGGAGAGACCGCCGCGCCCGCTTCAACGCCCCAATCACATGATCCCAGGGCGTACTCAGCTGCAGTCCACCGTCTTTATCGACGCGGCTTGAAACCCGAGAACATTTGATTAATGGATGTCACCGCGAGAGCATGCATCCGTACAATTCTATTATCCTGTTTTTGAATTTTCTAAAGTAATTTTAAAAAGATTGTCTAATGATATTTTGATTTAAAAAATTTGTAGCCGTGTGTTAAACAATTATCAATTAAAACTTGTGTGATATTACTGGCAGATAGATTTATACCTGGAAATATACGCTCCATCCCCCCCTCCCCTCCAGTCAGCGATCTTTTTCTAAACAGACAAGTCTTTGCAGAGAGACAGAGACAGACAGACAGACAGACAGACAGACAGCCGTTGTTACGGATGTATCGCATGACTGTACTTGTGGTGCTGCCGCCGCATCTCCGAAATAAACGAGGACGCCGCCACACTCGCTCTCTATTAATTCACGGTGCCGCCGTATTTATTCGGCTATTAATCGCACGCCACCTCTAGCAGCTAGCAGCGCGCTGTCCGCATTGTCCTCCTCAGACACCTCTCCTTTCCTCGCCTCTCGTCTCTCGCCTCTCCCGTCTGCAGCAGCGCCTCAAGCGTGCAAATCTGTAAATGCCAACGTTTCCGTTAACCTTATTACACCATACACCTAATATGTATATAAGTCTGCACCAGCACCCCAGGGGTAATTTTTGCAAAGTTGTCATTTACTCATAATGAAATTTCTAAAAGGTCTAGATTCGTATATATTAAGACACTTGTTGTTATATTGTGCCACTAAAGTGAAATTTCGTTACGGTTATACAGAATTATGAATTAGTGTTCGTTTTATGTTGTGCCGGTTCAAACAAATGATTATCTATGTCTCTGCTTCAAAGCATTTTAGACACGGAGGACGCAGTTATCTATGCAGCAGGTGTCGTGACAGTGCCCATCTTAGTCACTAGGAGGAAGTCAGAACGACGTAATGCCAGGCACAGGAACTAGGTTCGATCCTGGCTGGGAAAGAGGGGGGGGGGGGGGGGGGGGGTCAGGGGACGGACTATATTCCCTGTTAATAACTGAGTTGAGGCCCGATGATCCACAGGAATCTAAGAACTGCGTCAAAATGGATGTGCCTTGTCGATCGTACATGACGGTATTCGCACAAGTGACACAGTGGTGAGGGAATCTATTTCACAACAGAGCGACCGCGAACATGCAAAAATGGTTCAAATGGCTCTGAGCACTATGGAACTTAACTTCTGAGATCATCAATCCCCTAGAACTTAGAAGTACTTAAACCTAACTAACGTAAGTACATCACACACATCCATGCCCGAGGCAGGATTCGAACCTGCGACTATAGCGGTCGCGCGGTACCAGCCTGTAGCGCCTAGAACCGCTCGGCCACTTCGGCCGGCCGCGAACATGCAGAACGGCGTTTACAGTCCTAACTGGTCGCTGCCAGCACAGCTGCTCTCACTTTTGTGGCTATTGTCTCTACAGTATCCTTACCGCTATTCTGAAATAATACAAAAGATCCAGTCAAATCAAACATCTGCGGTACTTTAAACAGGTAAGGTGATAAGTATACATATCGAAACTAAATCAAGCACAGATTTACGTAAAGCATGTAAACTCAGAATAAAACATTTGTAGACATACGTTATTATGACTCAGCGTACCTAGAGCATCAGACAGATACCTTTCCTTGCTGTAGGCCTCAATAAGCATGCTTATACCTAGTTTGTTTCATTTCTACAATAAGTATTTAGCATTAAGCACTGAAAATGTGCAGACTATCTCGTGTAGTAACCAAAAGAGACCTCAAGAGCTCACTTATTTCTCGTCTGTTGACCACACGTGAAAACAATAACAAGCAGAAAGCCCAATCGAAATGCTGCGTTCTGAGAATGTCGCATACACATTTTCTACTGCACATTTGCGGATCCACGGCAGAATAAAATGGTTTCCGTTTCTTCCCAGTGGACAAACCGTCTGCTGAAATATCAGCTCTATCCGTTCTGCCGCTAGGTACACTTCAGGTGTGTCGTGTAATGTACATTTAAGTTGGACTGTCAACAACAGTATCCCTTGCCTTCACTAGTTCTACTTGATACACTGCATGAAATTTGAAGTGTAAACACAGAGATTAGTGAATATTGCACCACCACTTAGCTTGTCATTGCTTGCCGAATACCGGATATGACTTTTTTTTTTTTCATTCCAGTTTTCGAGTGGGCTACCTTTTACTTCTAACGCTATTACACAAGCAGGTTGGCGACCTCATACTTGGAAGTGGGTAGTGAACATGAACCAAAAATGAGGAAACTTAAATTTATCTCGAAATTACAACATTACACTAAAAGAAGGGTTTAATGCGCAGTGAATCTGTCACTGAACTGAAATTTTGATTTGCTATACACTGCGCAGAATTAATAGTTTCTAGTTTCCGAAAACAAATATGTAGAGTAGGTGCGTTACACTTGTCATGAGATACTGCTCATCGAGAGGGTAGTTGCGCAGATTTTATTTGTACAACGAATACGGATGCAAGTTGATATTCGAAGGTTCTGAATGGGAACTGAGCATGTGTATTCGAACCATTATCCATTTATACAAATTAAAACATCTATCTGTCATTGATGGATATAAAGATACGCAAGAAAGATAAAGCTAAAATCCAAAAACATATATGACTCCAAATCTTTGCCACCTATGAAATAAACTATTTTACTTGGCTTTAAATTAATTTCGAGTATTCCTTATTCCCCAAAACAGTAAACAAAATGTTTGTTTCATTTTGAGAGATCTGCGACTGTGTCGTCAAAAACATTTAAAATCATTCACTGGCGAGGAGGTACCACTTGAAAATCGCCTTTAAGACTTTGAAACATGGACCTTTTTCGATTAATTTTTGGGAATTGCCGTTGTGGCTCCATCACAGTTTCGCCTCTCGAATCGAAAGTAGAGTTTCCTGTGGAAGCTTGATTTTCTGGGTTGTCAACAGATTTCTGTAGCACTTCTTTGGCTACTCTGTCTGATGTTCGTTGCAAGCCTCCCTTGTTTACTTAGATCAATATATAGGTGAGTTATTTTTCGGGATAGGATAGTGTTGCAATAGCAAAGTGTTCTTACTTTGATGCAGAAAGGGGGCATATGTCTGCAAACTGTCTTTCGACATTTTCTTGGTACAACGTACACGAAAATGCAGAGTCACTTGAATAGGGATACGGCAAATGGATAAATGCTGACACCATTTGCCTACGAAGCATTTTCATGTTACAATTTTCTACGGCCTAAAAAGCGTTAATCAGTTACTGATCAAATAGAAATCGCACGGTACCAAAGGGAAAATATTGATGTGTATACAAGGTTTTCAAAAACACTTTCACAAACTGTGGGACAGGTTCCTTACACCAAAACAAAAAAGTCTAGTAAATGTAGGCTCTAAAATGTATGCCTTAAACTCTATGAGCACTTGTTCAACAGAAGAGATGTGTTTCGCACTAAGCAAGATGAACAAGTGCTCATAGTTGTTAAGGTATGCATTTTAGATCCCCATTTGAATGATGTGCATTTCAGATCAAGACTACAGTTTTTCAATAGAGAAAGAGATGCCACTTCGGCATGCCTGTCTTTCTGCAGTCCATACTGGCACTCAATCGACTGGTGGCACAGTACTTCCATCTTACCTGAAAATACGCTCCCACCCCTATGTCCACTCCCTAACCGCTATCGGTACTTGGTTTTTAGCGGTGCGGTCCGGTCTATATTTAAAGAGAATCTCTTCCCTGGGAAAGTAGGTAGAAAGATTATGTAGGGCATTAGTGGCGAATCCTTTCCCCTTTAGAATCAATTACTCGTAATTTTAATTGAATTTTAGACCGTGGAAATACGGAGCGGTCTGCTGAAGAGGAAGAGTGCACGGCAAACAGCTCCCTGGCAACGCCCCTTCCACCATGTAGCCGGTGATCACCAATCAGCAGGATGGGACTCGTCTGGGGAGGGGTGTCCACCATCGCGAAGGACCGTGCTGCCACTTACGATGCACTTATGTTCATTTTTCGAAATGAAAAGTGCGCGTTCTGCTGCTAAAATTATCCTGAGGCTCTCTGCGTTAGTGAAACTCCGCAGTAAGTCGACCGATCACCTGTTCATCATCGACAAGGTTGACTGTGATGAAACAGCTGGTTGTAACAGACAGAGATTACTGATGGACTCTTGTGCAGTAGTGCGGTGTGTGACTATGCAGCACATCTTGACTCAACATTACTGCCGAAACCGTGACTGTATGGATTGATTACAACAGCCAGACGTTTCACGCAGGCGTTGCAGGAGACTACGAACATCACTAAGGCTGTCTTCATTCACCTTGCGTCTTCTGCAGATGTGTCCCTTACCTATAAGATATCGCCCGGCCGAATGGTCCATTGCTAGTACCCATACCCACCTTGACTGCAGTGAGGATAACTACAAGTTTGAGGATAACTACAAGTTTGAGGGTAACTACAAGTTTGAGGGTAACTACAAGTTTGAGGATAACTACAAGTTTGAGGATAACTACAAGTTTGAGGATAACTACAAGTTTGAGGATAACTACAAGTTTGAGGATAACTACAAGTTTGAGGATAACTACAAGTTTGAGGATAACTACAAGATTTTCTGTGGGTAATGAGTATTTGAGTAATTTGTAGGGATCCCTTGTATCTTCTATTTATGTCGAAAACTATCAGTGTGGGATGTGTAACACTAGTAATCACAAGCACTTTGAAAAAACAAACACACAGCTGAATTAGAACCTAGCAATGATACAAATAGGAAGTGCAGGGCACTTCAAATAGGGCAGTAGGGACAGACTGTAAAATCACTGCGGGAAGCGGCGGCAAAATGACTGTTCAAAGTGGTGTTTACAATCCATGAGACTGGAGATAAACCATCAGATTTCCGGCGAAACACCATCCATACAGTTCCAAATATAGCAAGAGGAGATAACTGCGAGACCTGTCGCACGGTCTGTTTAACAGCTCATGCATCAAAGTTTGTGACTAGAAGAATATGCAGAAGAATGCAAAAGAAAATTTATGAACTGTTAGATGAGGATTAGTTTGGATTTACGAAATGTGAAGTCACCAGGGAGGCACTCCTTGTTGCACTTCATAATGAAAGCAAAACTGAAGAAAAAAAGACGTTCGTAAGATTTGTCGACCTGGAAAAAAAAGTTCGACAATGTGAAATGATGCAAGATGTTCAGACTTCTCAGACGACATAGGAGAAAGCTGTAGGGAAAGATGGATAGTATACAATACTGATAATAACCAAGAACGAAAACTAAATTTGGGAGAGCAAGAACGAAGCGTTCGGATTACAAAGGATGTCAGGCACGAATGCAGTCTTTCGCCTCTACAGTTCAGTCTGTAACTCGAAGATGCGATGGAAGAAGGGTTCAGGAGTGGGATTTAGATTCAGAGTGAAATGAAATCTGATACTTCGGAAGTAAAATAATCCATGACGGACGAGGGAAGGAGGACATAAAAAGCGGACTGTTACAGGTACTGATGGAAGTCTTCTACGAAGGTTATTTGGAAAGTCACGTCCGATCGGTTGCGAAATGGAAACTACAGTGAAACTTTCGATGAAGCACAGATGTGTTGGGCGATGCCTCTAGTATTCCCGTCGATCTTTTCAGTTCTGAGCCCACAGTAAAGATGCCTAGGAAGTAGTGTCTCCCGCCAAGCATGTGTGTCCGCTGAGAGCGTTCGCCTGATTCCGTGCAACACCTCCTAACGTAAATGACATGCAGTCCCTTAATTTTTAATTTTTTTATTTCTTTATTGTGGCTTTGGGTACGAGGACCATACAACCAACAACGCATATAAAGAGCCAACGGGACACAATCGCAAGAAGTTAGCATAGGCTACAAACACACAATTAAGCTAAAATAAAAGTGCAGTTAGATAAACACCAAACAACCGGAGTCAGTGATGACAATGGCATTGGAGCAGAACTGCAAACAGCGCTATACAGCAACTTTATGACAGACATGCATACGCTCTTATAGTAAAAGGAATAACTGTGAAATAAAATACACTAGAGAGCAACAATGAAAATTGAATATGCATTTCCTTCTTCATGACAGGTGTCGGCCGCGAACTGCAGGGGCAACGAGGACGCTCCTGCAGCGGTTTTCATGGGAAGTGTTTGACAACCTACCATACAGCGCAGTCTTAGCTCCCTGCCATTTTCATGTGTGCTCACATGAACGACTGGCGTGCAAGACAACATTTCGGCACAGACAACGAGCCGCAGACCAGCGTAGAGAATTGGCGGAATGAACAGGTGACTGCCTTCTATGACGATCGTATTGAGAAATTGGTAAAGCGCTATGACAAATGCCTAAGTCGAAGCGGCGACTATGTAGAGAAGTAGCTGGAAGTTGTAGCTAACTGCTGCAAGTAAAACGTTTTTCATTTTCAATGTGGGTTCCCTTTCGCGACAGGTAGAACCTTACTTTCCGAATAACCCACGTAGAATCATACAAAGCCTTAATATGAGGAAAAATTATTTTCGAATGTACGTGTGGAGCGCAAAATTGTATGGCAATGTATTATGGACAGTAGGAAAACCGGAAGACAAGAGAGTCCAAGCATTTGAGATGCGGTGCTACAGAAAAATGTTGAAAATTAAGTGGACTGATAAAATGAGGAATGAGAAGCTTCTCCGCAGAATCAACGAAGAAAGGAATATTTGGAAAAAACTGACAAGAAGGGACGCTGTGACAGGACATCTGTTAAGACATTAGGGAATAACTTCCATGGTACTAGAGGGAGCTGTGGAGGGTAAAAACTGTAGAGGAAGACAGAGATGGGATTATGCCCAGCAAATAACTGAGGACGTTAGTTGCACGTGCTACTCTGATATGAAGATATTGGCTCGAGAAAGGAATTCGTGGCGGACCGCGTAAAACCAGTCAGAAAGCTGATGACTAATAATAAATAGTGTTAATAATTTCGGTATTCCTTAGGGAATTACCGCGTTTCCTGAGAAATAGTTCCCTCGGCCGTGTCTGGACACTGCATCGCTAGTGGTTTAAAAGACGGTCTGCGGAAAAGCCGGTATAATTTAAATGACCTTGTGCGGAAGTTAAACGTGAACGATAAACAGCCGGCCGTTGTGATCGAGCGGTTTTAGGCGCTTCAGTCTGGAACTACGCGGCTGCTACGGTCGCAGGCTCGAATCCTCCTCGGGCACCGATATATGTGATGTGCTTAGGTTAGTTAGGTTTAAGTAGTTCTAAGTCTAGGGGACTGATGACCTTAGATGTTAAGTCCCATAGTGCTTAGAGCCATTGAACCATTTTGAACGATAAACAATTGAGATAAGAAGAGAGTAGATGTTTTCGAAATGTTGTGCTACAGGAGAATACTTAAGATTAGGTCTGTTTATATTTATAAGTTTACTCAGTAATACTAATAATAATAATACTAATACTAATAATAATAATAATAATAATAATAATAATAATAATAATAATAATGAATTGCTCGAAAGTAGTAGCAAATGCATGTTTGGTAGAACAGCAAAGTATGTTCGGGAAAGGACGGTAGTGTAGCGGTTATATTTTTGGCATCATGACAATTTTAGAAAGACGACGAGAAGTAAATTTAGAAACAAATTTTGCTTGCATTGACTCCGAAAAAGCCTTTGACTCGGTCATAACAAATGGATCATGAACAATAACGGATAAGCGAGGAAACCCCATGCAACATCTAAGGCAGTCTGAAACATAGAAGAAGACTCCTCAATAGTCATACATACGGATACTTCAAAAACAGATAAGATAATAAGAAATCGAGGTGACAGACAGGAATGTAGCATGTCATCGTCCTCACTTTATCTACACTGAAAACATCATAAGGAACTGGAGGAAATTTGTCCGTTAAGGTATACAGCTGAAATGGAACTACCATATAAATTTTATGCTGTTTGCAGACAGTGTGGTTGTTTTATACAACACGGAAGTAGGTTTACTACAATCGGGATGTAAGTTATATGAGTGGGGAAGGAAAGATTACAATTTAAAATACCTGCTACTAAAACAAAACCTAGGCCCACTACGGGAAATTCCCACTTCGATCTAAAATTGTTATCGATGACACAATACTTCAGCAAATGTCCAGTATCAGTAACATAAGTCTGGACATACAAAAGAAACTGTACAAATTTCAGCATATATGTAGAATTATAAAGGAAGTTTGAAAAATGTCGTCCGAAAATCCACGAAATTAAAACTGTATAAAACAATGACAGTACCTGCGGTACTTTTATGGGAGCGAATCTTCGATTGGAAAAAAAAAAGAAATATAACATACAGTCAGCAAAAATGAGATTTTTAAGAACATTCAAAGGTTGCTCATTGAGAGATCACAGAAAATTGATGACATCCGGGAAGAATTGGGAATTTATAGTTTAAATGAGATGATTTTAGAACACAGTAAAAAATAGAAACAACACCTCAACCCTATGGGTGAAGACAGAACTGCAGTCGCTGTAAGCAAGTTCAAGCCGTCAGGATGGACTGAAGGAGAGCGGCACAGGGCTAGATGACGTTAATCCTGTGAAATCGAAAGGGGCATATTGTCTAAGCCTTGAAGTGAAGCAGTAGTATTGATACAGTACATACGTAATTGATTTGGTCCGAAGGTAGTATCACCGTAATACATTGACGTAAGAGCCAGGACTTCTATAAGTTTATCTTCGACCTACAGTACTTCCAGTTCGTAAACATGCCTCAAGTAACGCGGCGTATTCGCAATATACATAAATGACCTTGTGGATAACATCGGAAGCTCACTGAGGCTTTTTGCGGATGATGCTGTGGTATATCGAGAGGTTGTAACAATGGAAAATTGTACTGAAATGCAGGAGGATCTGCAACGAATTGACGCATGGTGCAGGGAATGGCAATTGAATCTCAATGTAGACAAGTGTAATGTGCTGCACATACATAGAAAGAAAGACCCTTTATCATTTAGCTACAATATAGCAGGTCAGCAACTGGAAGCAGTTAATTCCATAAATTATCTGGGAGTAGGCATTAGGAGTGATTTAAAATGGAATGATCATATAAAGTTGATCGTCGGTAAAGCAGATGTCAGACTGAGATTCATTGGAAGTATCCTAAGGAAATGCAATCCGAAAACAAAGGAAGTAGGTTACAGTGCGCTTGTTCGCCCACTGCTTGAATACTGCTCAGCAGTGTGGGATCCGTACCAGATAGGTTTGATAGAAGAGATAGGGAAGATCCAACGGAGAGCAGCGGATCATTTAGTAATCGCGAAAACGTTACGGAGATGATAGATAACCTCCAGTGGAAGACTTTGCAGGAGAGACGCTCAGTACGGCCTTCTGTTGAAGTTTCGAGAACATACCTTCACCGAAGGGGTCAAGCAGTATATTGCTCCTTCCTGCGTATATCTCGCGAAGGGACCATGAGGATAAAATGAGAGAGACCAGAGCCAACACAGAGGCATACCGACAATCTTCGTTTCCACGAACAGCAAGAGACTGGAATAGAAGGGAGAACCGATAGAGGTACTCAAAGTACCCTCCGCTTGCGGAGTAAGGATGTGGATGTAGATTGGTCTATTATTGTTAGCGGAGACGTTTCTGCGCGTAGTCTTGATCCACTATGGTGGGCTTGACTTCTCATGCTGACGGCAGCGTTCACTGCTGCCTGATAGCAGGCTCGTGAGACACCAGCGGTATCCGGGGTCGACTGAGACGCACTTCGCGTCCCGTCTACGGCCCCTTGTAAACTTGCGCCGTGGCTGAGATGGGCCCGGCCTTGCGGAATGCGGTGGCCCAATATTGATTCTGGAAGAGGCGCGGCGGCCAACGGCGCGGCCGATTGCGGCGGAGGCGGAGGCGGCGGCGGCGTCCGCTGACCTCGGACATAGGCAAGCAGGGAAGCAGGCGCTGGCGCCTCCCCAGTAACTCTCTTGCCCGCGGCTGTTTGCCCAGGCGGCTGCGTGCCCGTCCCTCCGTTTACGTCTCACTACTCGCTGTTGCTTCTCCATTGGGGTAAACCACACTCTGAAAGCCCTTCGCCACCAGCGTGTGTATTTAGCTTCAGTTACAGCATTTATTACGCCAAACATGAACTCGAAACAGCAGGTTTTGATCGAATCTTCCTGACGGATTAAAATTATGTGTGAACCGAGACTCGAACTCGAGACCTTTGCCTTTCGCGGTCAAGTGCTGTACGGACTGAGCTACCCAAGCACGACACGTCATTACAGCTTCACTTCCCCCAGTACCTTATGTCCTACCTTCGAAACTTCAAAGCTCCTCTCCTTCGAAGCTTTCAAGTTTCGTAGGAGAGCTCAGTGGAGTTTGGAAGGTAAGAGGTGAGATACTGGCACAAGTAAAGCTGTGAGGACGGGTCCTTAGTTGCGCTTGGGTAACTCATTCGGGTGAGCACTTGACTGCCAAAGGCAAGGGTCCAGAGTTCGAATCATGATCCGGTAAAGGCAATGGTCCCGAATTCGAATCTCGATCCGGTACACAGTTTTAATCTGCTAGGAAGTTACATATCAGCGCACACTCCACTGAAGAGTGAAATTTTCATTCAGGTTTTCATTGTTAGGCGAAGTGCGAACGCTATAACATGCCAATTTTTGGTGAGAGTGTTTTCAACTACGGTTACGTAAGATACCGCGTAGAGGACGGGCCTAAACACTCTCGTTTACGACACTGGCGGCCTCTGTCTGCACTCGCGCCGTAACTGTTACCGCCAACGGTGTTGCCGCAGTGTAACACCGGTTGCCATCAGATCACCAAAGTTAATCTCTGTCGGGCCCGGCTAGCACTTTGATGGGTGACCTTCCGTGTCTGCCGAGAGTTGCCTGCAAGCGGGGTGCACTCAGCCCATACGAGCTCGGTGAAGAACTATTTAAATGAAAGTAGCGGCTCCGGTCATGAAAGCTGACAACGGCCGGGAGAGCGGTTTACTGCCCACGTGCCACTCCATATCCGCATCCATTATCGTCGGTTAGCTGAGGATGACACGGCAGCCGCTCGGTACCGGTGAGACGTCCGAGGCTTATTCTGACGGAGTGGAACTTCTTCCGAAAACGACATTCATCATAAAACTGGAACAAATATCGTACTTCGTACTAAGCTACACCCTGGTCTTTGCCTCATCAGTTGCAAGAAATGTAAAGTTCTATTCATTCTCGTTTCTCATCAGTGCACTAGTTTTCGGAGATAAATTTGCCACGGAAGGCATTAATTAGCCACCGTGAAGTGATACGTCTCCGTAGAATGGTGAGCGGCCATAGAATAGAATAGACTCGTTGACGACGGTTTCTCGTGCCGAGCTGCATTGTTTCGATTCCTCCCCTCTCTCCCCTCCACCCCCTCCTCTTCCCATTCCATTACTAACCGTAATCCGGTCGGTTACTGAATGTTGAGGCGTGAGCTAGAGCCAGCTCGCACGATCAGACCGGTGAACAAGCCTGATATAAAGCACACCGTCCTTTCCAGTTTTACAACATCCCATTTCATATGGTGATTACCACTGTCATACGACTGAATAATTATATGAACGGTATCCGCAATGTCTTTGGCTTGTGCTTTAAAAGATGTATATACACCGATTAGCCAAAACATTATAACGACCTGCTTTATAGCGCGTTGAAGCACCTTCGAAAAACAATACAGCAGCATTCTGCTTGACATGGGCGCAACATATCCTTGTAGGTTCCCGAAGGTGTGACACCAAATATCTGCGCTCAAGTCACGCAGTTCCCGTAAATTACGGCCCGATGGTTTGAGGGCCCGGAGATGGCGCCCGATATCGTTCGCATTAAGAGAATTTGACATCTAAGACATCAACGTGAGTTCAGTATCTCATATTTCGCCCTTGGGACCGGACAGTTAGCGTGCTGGATGATGACATGGCTGTCGGGGAAGAGATCAAGTACACTACTGGCCATTAAAATTGCTATACCACGAAGATGACATGCTACAGATGCAAAATTTAAGCGACAGGAAGAAGATGCTGTGATATGCAAATGATTAGCTTTTCAGAGCATTCACACAAGGTTGGCGAAGGTGGCGACACCTACAACGTCCTGACAAGAGCAAAGTTTCCAACCGATGTTTCATACACAAACAGCAGTTGACCGGCGTTACCTCGTGAAACGTTGTTATGATGCCTCATGTAAGGAGGAGAAATGCGTACTATCACGTTTCCGACTATGATCAAGGTCGGTTTGTAGCCTATCGCGATTGCGGTTTATCGTATCGGAACGCCGTGCTGGATCCCAACGACCTCGTATCACTAACAGTCGAGATGACAGGCATCTTATCCGCATGGCTGTAACGGATCGTGCAGCCACGTTTCGATCCCTGAGTTAACAGATGGCGACGTTTGCAAGAGAACAGCCATCTGCACGAACAGTTCGACGACGTTTATAGCAGCATGGACTATCAGGTCGGAGACCATGGCTGCGGTTACCCTTGACGTTGCATCACAGACAGGAGCGCATGCGATGGTGTACTTAACGACGAGCCTGGGTGCACGAATGGCAAAACGTCATATTTTTCGGACGAATCCAGGTTCTGTTTACAACATCATGATGGTCGCATCCGTTTTGGCGACATCGCGGTGAACGCACATTGGAAGCGTGTATTCGTCATCGCCATACTAGCGTATCACCCGGCGTGATGGTATGGAATGCCATTTGTTACACGTCTCGGTCACCTCTTGTTCGCATTGACGGCACATCGAACAGTGGACGTTACATTTCAGATGTGTTACGACCCGTGGCTCTACCCTTCATTCGATCCCTGCGAAACCATACATTTCAGCAGGATAATGCACGATCGCATGTCGCAGGTCCTGTACGGGCCTTTCTGAATACAGAAAATGTTCGACTGCTGCCCTGGCCAGCACATTCTCCCAGTCTCTCACCAATTGAAAACGTCTGGTCAATTGTGGCCGAGAAACTGGCTCGTCACAATACGCCAGTCACTACTCATGATGAACTGTGGTATCGTGTTGAAGCTGTATGGGCAGCTGTAACTGTACACGCCATCTTAGCTCTGGTTGACTCAGTGCCCAGGCGTATCAAGGCCGTTATTACGACCAGAGGTGGTTGTTCTGGGTACTGATTTCTCAGGGTCTATGCACCGAAATTGCGTGAAAATGTAATCACATGTCAGTTGTAGTATAATATATTTGTCGAATGAATACTCGTTTATCATGTGCATTTCTTCTTGGTGTAGCAATTTTAATGGCCAGTAGTGTATAAAGAGGTGCAGATGATCCGCGTCTATGCCCAGTTAGTGCACAGCCATGATGGTGCCTCCGATTACTACCGTAGATTCCATAGAAATCCAGATAAACGTCCTCCATAGCATAATACTGCTTCCACCAGTCTGCGTCCGTGGCGCGGTGCATGTTTCGAGCAGCCCTTTGCGGCGTAGGAGGATACGACCATTAACATGTTGTTACAAGAAGCTTGATTCCTCCGCCCAGGTGACAGGTTTTCATTGGTCCACGGCCCATTTGCAACGATCCCGTTTCCACTTCAGTAGTAAATAACGATGTCGCTGGCTTAACATGTAAACATTTTAGCGTTGTCTGTTGCGGAGCCCCGTGTTCAGTAACGTCCGCTGAACAGTTTGCTCCGAAATACTTGTGCCTGCCTGCACTAGCACTGTACTCTGCCATCAGATCTGCCACGAATCGTCGCCCATCCTGCTCTGCAGAGCGGACAATCTTCCGACCCCCACGTTCAGTGATAAGACGCGCACGTCCAACATCTTGACACATCCTCGATGTTTTACCGTCATTCCGCCACATTTCATACATGGTGACCACAGTAACAGACGAACAGCCGACCAGCTTCGATGTTTGTTGACATGATCGTACCCATGTGTCTGGCAACAGCAATCTGCTCTTTATCAGAGACGCTTATGTCAGTGGATTTCTCCATGTACGATCCGTATCGTCACTGTAATGATTGCTCATTCGTCTCTGCTCTGCTTGTATACTATCCTTACCGCGGCACGTTCCCGCAGCGTTACTAAGCGGCATTCAGTTTGGTCATAAAGTTTCGGCTTGTCACTGTATTTAGAATTACAGAAATAACCCCATGGAAAATTTCTTCCTCGTTTGTTGTTGTGTTCTTCTGTCCGAAGACCGGTTTTATTCAACTCTCTATGTTACACTATCCTGTGCAACCTTCATATCCGAATAATTATTGCAACTTACATCCTTCTGAATCTGCTTACTTTATTCATCTCTTGGTTTCCTTCTACAATTTTTACCCTTCACACTTTCCTTCAGTATTAAATTGGTGATCCCTTGATGCCACAGAATGTGTCCAATCAACAGACCCCCATCTTCTAGTCACGTTGTGCTACAAATTTCTGTTCTCCACAATTCTATTCGGTACTCCTCATTAGTTACGAGATCCACTCACCTAATCTTCAACATTCTGCTGTAGCACTACATTTCAAAAGCTTCTACATCTACATCCATACTCCGCAAGCCACCTGACGGTGTGTGGCGGAGGGTACCTTGAGTACCTCTATCGGTTCTCTTTTCTATTCCAGTCTCGTATTGTTCGTGGAAAGGAGGATTGTCGGTATGCCTCTGTGTGAGCTCTAATCTCTCTGATTTTATCCTCAGGGTCTCTTCGCGAGATATACGTAGGAGGGAGCAATATACTGGCCGGCCGGTGTGGCCGTGCGGTTCTAAGCGCTTCAGTTTGGAACCGCGTGACCGCTACGGTCGCAGGTTCGAATCCTGCCTCGGACATGGATGTGTGTGATGTCCTTAGGTTAGTTACGTTTAAGTAGTTCTAAGTTCTAGGCGACTGATGACCTCAAAAGTTAAGTCCCATAGTGCTCAGAACCATTTTTTGGAGTTCATCTATCATCTCCGTAACGCTTTCAAGACACTGTTCACTCCGTTCAACTGCTCCTGCTATTTCTTCGTTGTCTCTGACCAGAATAACAATGTTATCGGCAAATCTCAAAGTTTTTATTTCTTCTCGCAGAACTGTAATTCCTACTCCAATTTTATCTTTTATTTTCTTTACTGCTTGCTCAACGTACAGATCGAATAACTCGGCGGATAGGCTGCAAACATGTCTCACTCGTTTCTTAAGCACTGCTTCCCTTTCATGTCCATCGGCTCGTATAACTGCCATCTGTTTCCTGTACAAGTTGTAAATAGTGTATCGTTCCCTGTAATTTACCCATGCTACCTCCAGGATTTCAAAGAGTGTGCTCCAGTCAGCATTGCCCAAAGATTTCCGTAAGTCAAAAATGCTACTAACGTAAGTTTGCTTTTCCCTAACCTATCTTCTAAGATAAGTCTTTGGATCATTTTTGCTTCTCGTGGTCCTACATTTCTCCGGCATGCAATTTGATATTCTCCGAGGTCGGCTTATATCAGTTTTTGCTTTCATCTGTAAGGAATTGGTGTTAATATTTAGCAACCATGACTTATTAAATTGGTAGTTCGGTGATATTAACACCTGTTAGCAACTAATTTCTTCGGAGTTGGAATTGCTATATTTTTTATGAAGTCTGAGGGTATTACGCCTGCCTCATACATCTTGCACAGCAGCTGGAGGAGTTTTGTTATGGCTGGCTTTCCCAATGCAAACAGTAGTTCTGTCGGAATGTCGTGTACTCCCGGGGGATTGTTTAGTGGCCTGTCAAATTCTTCTCGTAGTATCAATCTCCCTCCTCATCTTCAAGTCAGTCCTCTTCAATTTCCATAATATTTTCTTTAAGTTCATCTCCCTCTTATAGACCCCCTATGTACTCAATCTTCCATTCAGCCTTCCCTTCTTCCTTCTTCATCGTTGTCCAACGCATCAGCTTCTCTTTCTGATGCAGTCAAGTTTTTTCCCCATTGTCGTTCCGGTTTCTTTCGGAGTTTCCCCATGACCGTCCTCAGGTGCGAGGCGAGGTACCGTTGTGGCCTCGTCCCGTCGTGTGGCGCCTTGCCTGCTCTGGTAATAACAGAACACAAGTTCTCACATTACTCGAGGCGGCTTTCCGAGTTGCACGGACGCTTGACGCTCGACGCTCTCCGGGTGCAAACGAGCGCGCCGGCAACTTGCGCCGAGTTTCTTCCGGTGCTCTCGGACGCGTGCGCCTTGTCTTTTGCAGCCAAGTTGTCGCCGTGCACAAAAAAGAGCGGCTGTCCCGTCTCATCCCTCCGCGTCTTGTCGCGAGGCGCGCTCGTTACGCGGCAGAACAAAGCGAAGAGGAGGGCCGCATCTCGCTAATTACTGTGCGACGCCCACACCTGGACGCCACCCACTGTGCGCCCACGCCTTCCAAATGCCAGCAACGCTGCCAGGGTGCATTCAGACCGGTTCAGCCGTTCGTGCGCGCGAGACGCGTGCGTGTACGAGGGTAAGGAGAAAATTCCATGGCCTGTCCTGATGGACTGTGTCTTTTAGGTTGTAAATGTATTTGCTTTTGAGTAGTTTCTTTTTTAGCCAGTTTTTCTAGAGGGCGGTTTCCACGGTCGCGCCCATAGCCTTTTCAGTGCTATTACAACACTGTACGGCTAAATATTTCTCAGTATGGGAGACACCAAGAAGACTTCGACAAACTGTTGAAAGGAGTGGACGACAAACTTATCAAAGGACGAGTATAGATTTAAATGCCAGGAAGTCGTTTCTGAAAGTATTTGTATTGGTTGCAGCCATGTATGGAAATGAAACGTGGACGATAAATAGTTTAGACAAGAAGAAAATAGCTTTCGAAATGTGGTGCTACAGAAGAATGCTGAAGATTAAATGGGTAGATCACATAACTAATGAGGAGGTATTGAATATAATTGGGGAGAAGAGGAGCTTGTGGCACAAGGGATCGGTTGGTAGGACATGTTCTGAGGCATCAAGGGATCACCGATTTGGTACTGGAGGGCAGCGGGGTGGGTAAAAATCGTAGAGGGAGACCAAGAGATCAATACACTAAGCAGGTTCAGAAGGTTGTAGGCTACAGTAGGTACTGGGAATGAAGAAGCTTGCACAGGATAGGTAGCATGGAGAGCTGCATCAAACTAGTCTTAGGACTGAAGACAACAACATGACTTAATAGTAAACAAAGCAAAGTGTCCATGACACGTCGTGTTGCGGCCGTTCTGCATGCTTGCGGGGGCCCTACACGATATTAGGCAGGTGTACTAGTTTCTTTGACACTTTAGTCTACTAATTGTACTAGTGTGACGATTTTGAGAAAATTGCAAGAGATATTTTACGTGTCTATAATGTATCTGTGCATTGCGGCCCTGACCATGACCTGGTAGTGGTCATGTGGTTAGCTTTCTTACATTTTTTTCTACACTAGTCATATTATTTTGTATGTATTACATTTGAAAGACAAAATGTTGAAAAGAAAATAGTATTCTCTTGAACTTTTATTGAATTTCCAGTGTTCTTTGGCTGTTTAAAGATTTCTATTATTACAACAAGTACTACGCGACTTTTATTTCCATAGGTAAGTTGAAAACTTTATCAAGTGATTTCAGACTTGCTCGTACTCGATTGACAACAAACGAGAAATGGCTTCTCGTGATGATGCTATTAAAATATGTTCAGTCGTGCTTCGCCAAGTTTCAGCACCAATGTTACAAACTGCTCCGCATGTGGGGACGGCCTCGTGCTCATGAGATGGGCATGCTGACTTTTCGTAAGGGTGCTGATGACCATGATGTTAAGCACACCTCACCTAAAATAATAATAATAGGCACCAATATTTACGAAAATGTTGCGTTACGCATGGTTTGCATTCGGAAGCAAGAGAAATTTTTGAAAATGTCAACGATCTCTCTTTTTCCTTAGATACTCTGGATAGCCCTAGTGCACGGGGATCAATTGGATTCATTCGATGTAGTAGATGTCTAAATTTGTGTTTTCCTGTCTGTATCAAAAATATCATCCTGCTACTTTAAATGTCGAAAGCAAATCCGACGATTAATTGAAGGGCTTATTTCAATAGTGATACAACCCGTTTTTGTTCACTCTGAGATACAGAGTCCTAAAGTTAAAATACCACTATTGAAATAAGCCCTTCAATTGTTCATTGCCATTATATTCTGTCATATTATAACTCACTGTGTTGTTAGATAAAGTTATTCAAACCTTTATATATATATATATATATATATATATATATATATATATATATATATATATATATATATATAGATTTTTGACTTGGAAATCTGAAGTCCGTCTCTTGTCCTTGAAATATGTGTCTGCAGATTGAGGCGTCCAGGTGCAAAGCGCTTCTCGGTAGCTTACCCGATTACAGGTATAAGAGATTTCGGATATCACGACAGGCATACATTTTTAGGAAACATTTATGCGTTTGGTCTTTTATTTGCAAATAATTACAAATATTTGGCGCGGTAATATGAATTCAACATATAGTGTAGATTTAAATTTCAGGAAGTCCTTCCTGAAATTACTTGCATGGAGTGTAGCCATGTATGGAAGTGAAACGTGGACGATAAATAGTTTAGACAAGAAGAGAATAGAAGCTTTCGAAATCTTGTGCGACAGAAGAATGCTGAAGTTTAAATGGGTAGATCACGTAACTAATGAGGAGATAGTGAATAGAATCGGGGAGAAGAGGAATTTGTTGCACAACTTGACCAAAAGAAGGAATCTGTTTGTAGGACATATTCTGAGGCATCTAGGGATCACTAATTTAGTATTGGAGGGCAGCGTGGAGGGTAAAAACCGTAGAGGGAGACCAAGAGATGAATACAGTAAGCAGATTCAGAAGGATGTAGGTTGCAGTGGTTACTCGGAGATGAAGAGGCTCGCACAGAATAGGGTAGCATTGAGAGCTGCATCATACCAGTCTCAGGAGTGAGGACCACAACCACGACAATATCAATTATCAAACAACCAAATAATACTGGAAATTCAGTAAAAGTTCATGCAAATTCACATGTCTCTTCATCATAACACCTTTCTTCTGTAATATGTATGAAATAATGATTAGTGTCGAATAAAATACGAAGTAAAAAGAACGAGCGGAACTCATTCCGGCGATGCAGCGATTATGCTGACCGAAATCACCGCCGCCATGTCGTCCTCTGAGATGCAACGCACTTTTATTTTACTCACGCGTAAAACTTCTCTTGCATTTTGTTCTAAACCGCCTCACTAGTACGCCTTACTACTTCTACATTATGTTGTAGTAATGGACTACTGAAAGCTTAAAAAGTCTGAAAGAAATACAAGATCCGAACATTGCGGTCTTCCCTTGAGTGTTCGTGTACGTACCTTGTAGTGGGAGATTCGAAACTGAAAGTAAGTCCCCTGTGCAGCCCTTTGGGGCCGGCGATAGGAGTTACGAAACACGCTGCATAGTTAAAGACGCATATCACAGAGTTGAGTCGTTAAATGTTTTACTTTCGTGCTATGCTGAAAATTGGGCCTAGAGTACTACTTCGGAAATAAGGTACTTACACAATAATTCGCATATCGTACATGATGCTAGCAGCAGTTCAGTGACGTTAGTTCTTCGTATACCGTACACTCTACAGCTTGCCGACTACAAACAACAAAACGGTTTCTGTTTCCCTATTTTTCGTCCTTTTGAGACTGAAAATTTTTGTTACCTCACAAGTTTTAAAAGCCTTTTACTTAAAATTTGTGATGCTTTAGCCCTGCTTCTCGCATTTTTCACTCGTTAAAACACGTAATTCCTTTGCTATCACTGTTCTAACTGTTACGCTAGTATTGTATTTATTTTAACACAAGAGGACTAGTCTTTTCGTAAGCTGCTTACATTATGGGAAATTCACTGCCTTCGTGATCTTACGATAAATCTGTCTTATATCCACCTGAAGCACTAAAGGGTTTACGTTTTCGCTCCATTCTAAAACGTTACCGAATGGTATTTCCAGATACTTGACAGTTGTGACTGATTCCTTTAGCTGATAGGCTACCGTAATGTCAAGTGATATCATGTGTTTTCGTCTGTTTACGCTGAGGTGACAGACATCTCCCAATTTCGGTCCTCTTTTCGCCTGGCATAGTGCAGCATCTCGACGTGCCATAGATTCAATGAGTCGCTGCAAGTCCTTTTCAGAAATACTGACCCATGCGAGGCAGCATCCACAATTGCGGTAGTGTTGCCGGTGTAGGACTTAGTGTACGAAGAGACTTCTCTATTATCTTCCATAAATGTTCGATGGGATTCATGTCGGACAAATTGAGTGGCCAAATCATTCGCTTGAATTACTCAGGATGTTCTTCAAACGAATCGCGAAAAATTGTGGCTCAGTGACATTGCACATTGTCATGGAAACATGAAGTCCATGAATGCCTGAAAAATAGTCTCCGAGCAGCCGAACATAACCATTTCCAGTCAAGGATCGGTTGAGTGGAACCAGAGGACGCAGTTCATTTCATCTAAACACACACAAAAAAAAAAAGTTTCAAATGACTCTGAGCAGTATGGGACATAACTTCTGCGGTCATCAGTCCCCTAGAACTTAGAACTACTTAAACCTAACAAACCTAAGGACATCAAAAACATCCATGCCCGAGGCAGGATTCGAAACTGCGACCGTAGCGGTCGCAGACTGTAGCGTCTAGGACCGCACGGACACCTCGGCCGGCTCCATGTAAACACAGCCCGCACATTTATGGAGCCATTAGCGACTTGCACAGTGCCTTGTTGATAACTTGGGTTAAAGGCCTCTTGCGGCATGCGCTACTCTAGAACCGAGCCATCGGCTATTACCAACTGAAATCGGCACTCATTTGACCATAGTACGGTTTTTCAGTCGCCTGGGATCCAACCGATATGCTCACGAGCCCAGGAAAGGCGCTGCAGGTGATGTCTTGCTGTTGTAAGTTGACTGTTTAAGTTTTTATGTTGGTAACGCCACGTATCGCTGTACATGAAAATCACTTACTGTGCTGTGTGAAGTCTGTGGCTGGTTTGCATTGTTGGAATATTTGGTATTGAATATTTGGTATTGTAGTGTTCTGCAGTTGAATGTGAACAGCGCGTAGCGTTACGCAGTTGGAGGTGAGCCGCTAGCAGTGGTGGATGTGGAGAGAGAGATGGAAGAATTTTGAGAGCGGATGATCTGGACGTATCTCCATCAGAAAGAGTAAATTTGTAATACTGGATATCATGAACTGCTATATATATAATGACTTTTGAACATTATTAAGGTAAATACATTGTTTGTTCTGTATCAAAATCTTTCATTTGCCTATCAGTAGTTAGTGCCATCAGTAGTTAGAATCTTCTATTTAGCTGGCACTATTGGCGCTCGCTGTATTGCAGTAGTTCCAGTAACGAAGATTTTTGTGAGGTAAGTGATTCATGAAAAATGTAGGTTATTGTTAGTCAGGGCCATTCTTTTGTAGGGATTTTTTAAGGTCAGATTGCGTTGCGCTAAAAATATTGTGTGTCAGTTTAGTGTTGATCAGAATAGGTAAAGAGCGAAATGTCTGAGTACGTTCAGTTCTGCTCAGCTGTTTGATAATCAAATAATGTAAGAGGTTTATCAGCACAGTCATTCTTTAATTCTTCTAAGGGGACGTTTCACTGTTAACAGACAGTCGCGTCGCTCGTCTGCTGCCGTTAACCATTAGCGACAAATTTTGCCGCACTGTCGTAACGTATACGTTCTTCGTACGTCCCACATTGAATTTTGTGGTTATTTAACGCATTGTTCATTGTCTATTATCACTGACAACTCCATACAGACATTGCTGCTCTAGGTCTTTAAATGAAGGCCGTCGGCCAGTACGTTATCCATGGTGAGAGGTAGTGCCTTAATTTTGTTATTAGTGGCACGTTCTTGACACTGTGGATCTCGGAATACAGAATTCTCTAACGATTTCCGCAGTGGAATGTCCCATGTGACTAGCTCCAAGTACTATTCCGCGTTCGAAGTTGTTAATTCCCGTCATGCGGCCATTGTCACGTCGGATGCGTTTTCACATGAATCACCCGAGAACAAATGACAATTCCACCAATTCATGGCCCTTTTACACGTCATGTACGCCATAGTACTGTCATCTGTATATGCGGATATCAGTATCCTATAACTTTTGTTAGGTCAGTGTATTAATGGTTTATTGCACTTACGTCCAACATGAGCTACTCTTCTTAGCACAAGGCGCTGATCAGTTGCAGTCTTGCAAATTGATTAGAAAAGACGTGGCATGCGGCACGCGGCTTAGGACAGTGACGTGGAGTGACGCACGCGCCGTCCGCAAGCAGTTCTACTACGGCCGGCAAACTCGCCGTAACGCGGTTACAAGTCGGCACCGGCGCCAAACCGCGTTAAAGCGCCCGCATTCAACCACCTGCCGTGCCGCCAGCCGGCGCCAGACAGCGTCGCGCCCACAAAAGCGGCCGATCCTGCGCAGAGTGGACCCAATTAGCGGCCACTGGCCTAGACTACTCTCGCCCCTGGCACTGCTGTCCCCCAGCACAGCGCGGCCGCAGCAGGAACAAGCTCCCTGCCGTTTGGTCCCTTTTACACCAGCGACATTCTTGTGTCAGTTGACTACTCGTACAAGTAAGTCAATTGCGGCGCCCCTGGCGTTTTAATCCTGTACCGAGTCTCGTCTGTCATGAGTGGTAGTTTTCGTTTTATACGACGATGCTCCCCAAATAGCAAAACTCCTTTTCTCCTTTTCTCCTTTAAGCGTCTCATTTCCTAATCTAATTCCCACATCATCACCAGATTTAATTCGAGTACATTCCATTATTCTCGTTTTGCTTTTGTTGTTGATCATCTTATATCCTCCTTTCAAGACACTGTCCATTCCGTTCAACTGCTCTTCCAAGTCCTTTGCTGTCTCCGACAGAATTGCAATGTCATCGGCGAACCTCAAAGTTTTTATTTCTTCTCCATGGATATTAATACCTACTGCGAACTTTTCTTTTGTTTCCTTTACTGCTTGTTCAATACACAGATTGAATAACATCGGGGAGAGGCTACAACCCTGTCTCACTCCCTTCCCAACCACTGCTTCCCTTCCATGTGCCTCGACTCTTATAACTGCCATCTCGTTTCTGTGCAAATTGTAAATAGCCTTTCGCTCCCTGTATTTTACCCCTGCCGCCTTCAGAATTTGAAAGAGAGTATCCCAGTCAACAGTGTCAAAAGCTTTCTCTAAGTCTACAAATGCTAGCTTCTAAGATAAGTCGTAGGGTCAGTATTGCTTCATTTGTTCCAACATTTCTACGCAATCCAAACTGATCTTCCCCTAGGTCTGCTTCTACAAGTTTTTCCATTCGTCTGTAAAGAATTCGCGTTCGGATTTTGCATCCGTGACTTACTAAACTGATTGTTCGGTAATTTTCACATCTGTGCGCACCTGCTTTCTTTGGGATTTGAATTATTATATTGTTCTTGAAGTCTGAGGGTATTTCGCCTGTCTCATTCATCTTGCTCACCAGATTAACGTTTAAAAACCCGCGGAGCGACGTAGTTGATGCTGAGACGAGTAATTTAACGTAAGACACACGGGGCCACAAGTGTCGCGAAATACCCCAAAAGTACGATATTGCAGTGCATGCGTTATTCAGGATTACGATGCAGGATTCATCCGGACGTGCATGCATGTCAAAAGGAACAAGCACTTTAGCGACTACAGCCGTTATGAAATAAATGAAATGTTTTCGCAGCTGCTAATGTGGACAGCCAGCTACTGTATAATGGAATGAGGACAATGGAAATTTGGCCAGACCGGGACTAGAGCCCGGATTGCCGCTTATCGCGAGCGGTTGCCTTACCATGTGGTTACCCGATCACGATTCACCGAAGAAACATTGCATCATATTTCGGAATAACACACTCCATGTAATATCCTGTTTATCCGCCGATACGGGGCAAGCGACTTTCAAGTAAAATGTTTCCCCTTTACGGGAATATAACCAATGGACGCACGAGTACAGGTTGTAAACTCGTAGTTGACAAGTGGAAGATGAGCCTGGCCGTGAGTCGTTGTCGGATAGTTCATGGTTGTCCGTATTCGCAATTAGGAATATATTTCCTGTATCCTAAAGTGTATGACAGATACTGCACACGTGGCGTCACCAGACGATGCACCTCGCTGCGCATACAATGGTTGGAGTCTATCGGTCTGTCGCACCTGGTTACCCCAACCAAAGTCTATTCATGATGGTGTGGCTTCGGGCCTACATGCCCAACTTCAGCACGTGGGGCTCAGGGTTCGAGTCTTGCGTCTGGCAGGCGATACTTTTTGTCAGTGTCTACATTGTGTTTACATTGAGGTAATATTCATTACTTTATTTATCGGTCTCGCGATCTGTATAACACATCACTTACCAAAGCCGCGCGGTGTGGCCGCGCGGTTTGAATCGCCTTGTCACGGATTGCGTGACACCTGCTGCCAGAGGTTCGAGTCCTCCCTCCGGTATGGGTGTGTGTGTTGTTCTTAGCAGAAGTTAGTCTAAGTTAGTTTAAGTAGCGTGTAAATCTAGGCTCCGATGACCTCAGCAGTTTGCTCCCTTAGGAATTCACACACATTTGAACATTTGAACTTACCAAAGGTAATCCAAAACAGAGGAGCCTAGTAGAGCGATGTTTGGCACTGCATTGCCCCCGACCGGCGAAGATATGATAGATAAGCCTTTTCGCAGCACTTGGCGTTCGCAGCTCGCGTTCAACTAATGTCGTCCACTTTTGGAGTGTTTCTCAACAAGTGCGGCCCCTACGTCCGATAGTAAACTACTTTACGTACTTCTAGTGTTAAACGTCCACTCCGTCGACATGGATGTCACCAGCGACCTGTGTTAAACGGGGATGGTACGCAAAAATCGACTATGACCTGTCTGGAAAAGCATGCAGGTATTCGGAGGAACTGATGTGGTGACGTCATTGGAAAACCTACACCTGTGTGAACGGGCGGGTATCCGAGCCACGTTCCTCCGGAATTAGAGTTTGTCGTAAATCACTAAAACATAAATCCTTCACTCTTCTACGGAAGTTTACGTGTTCCGGCCAGTTTGTATCCAATCCTTTATGATCAAGAATATGAAAGTACGGAGGATTCTAAACGGATTCTTTGAGATAAAGAATGTTTCCTTTATTATTGACTTACCGGGGCACACTATAACAACTCAAGTTCATAGGAACAGTGACGTTTGCCTATCTCGATGCGCATAAAATTCTGGCGCACCCTGTCAAAAATTCTTGCGGTCTGTTGTATAATTGAGACGGGCAACTAGGCCCTACGGACCAGTTCCTCCTCAGTTAGTGCTGGGGCTTCAAACATCATGTACTACCATGTTGTGTCTGCAGTTGTAGGAAGTGAATATGAGTTACACATTTCTGCTACAAACACGAAGACAGACACAGACTCATAGGTAAGATTAAGACGCTGTTATTTACAATACTGACACACAGCCAAGGTGGCAAAGGCAAATACTTAACTTACTGTGCTGCATCTACAGTCGTTCGTCTATCAGAATATTGTCCTTAGTTCAGTGGCTGGTCGCTTGTAGGACCTGGTGATCGTGGCGTTGGCGTTGATGGCAGTCTTCCAGGGCGCCGAGTCTTAAAGAGGAGCGGAAGGCCACAGTTTGATCCGTATAGGGCGCAGCCACTATCTGCGACCTCTGCATATGTAGCGCCGCAAGTCGGCCTCGAGGCGAGTGCCTAAGATTCCGTAGCGGTCGTCGCGGCCGGTGGCAGACAACCTGGAGTCACCATACTGTCAACTGCGTAGCGCTTCGATTGCGGTGTCGTGTGTGGATCGCCGTAAGCGTTGCCGATCCCGCACACTATAACGGAGAAAAGCCATACGGGTGATATCTGGGATGACGCAGGCCACGGGGCAGTGCTTCCTCTTCTTATCCAGCGACGTCGTGTACCTATTGATCAGGCGTTAGTTTGGTGCAGTGCCTTGATGAGAAGAAGTTCTCTAGCGGACAAGGAGTATACTTTCCAACAACAGTAGCAGCAAATTTTGAGGAAATACTCGTATAAAACATTCTCGATTTACCTGCCTCATCAGATCTGGGTAAAATCTCGAACTTTCGATGAAATCCTCCATCGCATTCGTCAGGAACAGCTGTCTATCTTCGGTGCTGTTGTGACAACTTATAGACCAGACACGTCGTCATAATTACTTAGTGCTAGAGATTGTCGCCACGTTCGCACTAGTGATGGCAGTTGTGTCGTAAGGAAGCAAATAATTCAGCGCATTTCTGTATCTTCCCAGCGTCTAGAGCCCTCGTCCACACACAACTACGATTATAACCGCCGTCCTGGTTGAAGTTGTTCTTGTAGATTCTTGTTTCTACTGGTTGTTTAAATAGAAAGTTCCAGTACATAGAAGCGTCGGAGAAATTTTAGTTTCCTCAAACAATGTTCTGTGTTTATGAGAGTGTGCTTAGTAGCAATTGATTTCTCAAGTTGCTGGTTCTTAACGTGCCTTCGGTGTTCTGCACTGCGGGTATAACGGTACCTATACACTGACCAATTCTTTCCAAATGATACGGCAATTACAGGAATTATCTAATTTTCGGAACGGCTGTAGGTTAAAACTGCCATATATGGACGACCAGCGCTCGAAATTTCGTAATTAGTTTTAAAGTTAATGTAGTAATTAGATGAAGGAGATCTGCTGATGCTGCATTAGGTGGAAATCATTCATGAAATCAGATTAACTGTTTTATGAAATCAGTTTCACATTAGAGTTCCATATTTCCAACTGTTAATCCATCACAATGAGGATGACCTTGTGCAATCCATGATTAAGTCTCGTGCGACTTATTGACCCTGATAACTTTTTATTCTTCTTAATTGTGTGGAAACAGGGCCCCGAGGGTATGCCTGGCTATATTGTCTATTATATTTCGGTTTAGTGCGTATCGATGATTGATATTCGTCTCCCAATTAGCGCCTCGATCTTCTACACAATATAGTATTCAGGACTAATCAAGACAATAAGATGTCTCTAAATGCGCAGTTCTGTGCGGCGGTCTTCGCTACGTCATTTATATTTAATTTTAGCGATTCCCTTGAGCCACACACGTTTCACCTCCTTCCTGAGATTATAGTTTTTGTTAGTGGTTTTCACGATGTCCAGTTTTTTTTTTTTTTTTTTTTTTTTTTTTTTTCAGAAGTGCTGGTATGTGCTTATCTTGCAGCAAGCTTGTTCTATTTGTAAAAATAATTTTTTTCTGCAATGTTCTGCAAATAAAGTAGAATTGCAAGTGTAGCTGTGAGTTCTGCAGATAAACGAGGAATCTCACTGCGAGTCGAAATCAGTTGCTTGTTACCTGTGCTTGCCGGCAGCAACGAGCAACCCACTGGGCCATCCCCTGTGTTTTGGAGCCGTCAGTACGCATCTGGAAACAGGAAGAGATGTTGCTGAGTACGGTCCCGATAGCCCGCCAGGCACGTTCAATGGTTAGAGCGTAGCTCCACCCGGAGTGTGTCGTTCGTGTGGTTACACGGACACCGGCAGTGAGACTGGCGGCTTTGGCTGGCAGGAACGGCAGAGGACGGACAGTACCTGCGGCTCACGGCCGCCAGTTCCGTGTGGCCGAGCGCTCAGGCCTTATTTACGGGCCATTTCTGCGATAAGGACCAGCAGCAGCAGCAGCAGAGGCGTCCACCAGCGATAGCGCCGGCACGCCGGGGCGCAAGGGTATCGCGTGTCGCGCGCGATAGCGGCGTATCTCTTACACAAACACGGCCCACCGCAGCAGCCGCCGCCCCCTGGCCGATGGCCACTGGCTACACCCCCGGCTCTCGCCGCGTCTCCTCCCATTGAGGCCGGCAGACTTTCGGGCACTCTCGATAAGACCTCTCCCCTATCCGAGGTAAAACATTGCTCAGGACAAAAGATGCTACCTGCCATTGATGTTGCTACCGTCGCTCCGCCTTCTCGCTGCAGAACTACTCCACTTACGTCACCAGCGATACAGAAACCTTGTATGTGGTACATTAAGTGCCACTTTCACTTAAGGGGAAATTGCAAGGCCTGTGCTCTCGATATTAAATAAGCCAAGTTCATGTATCTTGATCTATAGGACGAATGAAGGTAACAGTCTAAACTTTTTACATGTAACATATATACACTACTGGCCATTAAAATTGCTACAACAAGAAGAAATGCAGATGATAAGCGGGCATTCATTGGACAAATATATTATACTATAACTGATATGAGATTACATTTTCACGCAATTTGGGAGCATAGATCCTGAGCAATCAGTACCCAGAACAACCATCTCTGGCCGTAGTAACGGCCTTGATACGCGTGGGCATTGAGTCAAACAGAGCTTGGATGGCATGTACAGGTACATTTCCCATGCAGCTTCAACACGATACCACAGTCCATGAAGAGTAGTGACTGGCATATTGTGACGAGCCAGTTGCTCGGCCACAATTGACCAGACGTTTTCAATTGGTGAGAGATCTGGAGAATGTGCTGGCCAGGGCAGCATTCCAACATTTCCTGTATCCAGAAAGGCCCGTACAGGACCTACAACATGCGGTCGTGTATTATGCTGCCGAAATGTAGGGTTTCGCGTGGCCGAATGAAGGTTAGAGCCACGGGTCGTAACACATCTGAAATGTAACGTCCACTGTTCAAAGTGCCGTCAGTGCGAACAAGAGGTGACCGAGACGTTTAACCAATGGCACCCCATACCATCACGCCGGGTGCTATGCCAGTATGGCGATGACGAATACACGCTTCCAATGTGCGTTCACAGCGATGTCGCCAAACACTGATGCGACCATCATGATGCTGTAAACAGAACCTGGATTCATCCGAAAAAATGAGGTTTTGCCCTTCGTGCACCCAGGTTCGTCGTTGAGTACACCATCGCAGGCGCTCCTGTTTGTGATTCAGCGTCGAGGGTAACCGCAGCCATGGTATCCGAGCTGATTGTCTATGCTGCTGCAAACGACGTCGAACTGTTCGTGCAGATGGTTGTTGTCTTGCAAACGTCCCCATTTGTTGACTCAGGGATCGAGACGTGGCTGCACGATCCGTTACAGCGATGCGGATAAAATGCCTGTCATATCGACTGCTAGTGATACGAGGCCGTTGGGATCCAGCACGGCGTTCCGTATTACCCTCCTAAACCCACCAATTCCATATTCTGCTAACAGTCATTGTATCTCGACCAACGCGAGCAGCAATGTCGCTATATGATAAACCGCAATCGCGATAGGCTACAGTCCGACCATTATCGAAGTCGGAAAAGTGATCGTATGCATTTCTCCTCCTTACACGAGGCATCACAACAACGTTTCACCAGGCAACGCCGGTCAACTGCTGTTTATGTATGAGAAATCGGTTGAAAACTTTCCTCATGTCAGCACGTTGTAGGTGTCGCCACCGGCACCAACCTTGTGTGAATGCTCTGAAAAGCTAATCTTTCGCATATCACAGAATCTTCCTCCTGTCGGTTAAGTTTGGCGTCTGTTGCACGTCATCTTCGTGGTGCAGCAACTTTTAATGGCCAGTAGTGTATGTTGTTAGTGTTGGCAGAAGCAAAATTAAGAAATGAAATGCCAAGGATCCAAGGATATTAATTTATAAATTTTTTACAGTAAATATTTGTAGAAGTACTAATTAGCTTTTCACACATTGAGACTAATGCTATGATTCCGCTGTATGTAGTAAGCTCCGATGAGCGTTCAATAAATAATGAAACAATTTTTTCTCGGCAGTTTTCTGTTGAAAAAATCCAGTATTTGCTGTGGGGGGGTATATGGAGAATTGCGGCTTCAGCTCCTATACTTTCATGACGTTCCAATAAGATATGGCTCTGTATGTAGCCTTCAAAATGGCGTCTGTAACGGAGCTGCGCTCCAGGCAGTCAGCTGTCATTGTGTTTCTTTTGGCGCAAAACCAGAGCATCGCAGATATTCATAGGTACTTGCAGAATGTCTGTGGAGACCTGAAAGTGAAGAAAAGCACTATGAATCGTTGGGAGAGGCGTCTCTGATCATCGCAAGAAGGTCGCACAAACCTGTCCGATCTTTCGCGTGCCGGCTGGCCATACACAGCTGTGACTCCTGCGATGTTGGAACGTGCGGAGACTCTCATTCAAGGCGATCGATGTATCACAACCGAACACCTCGCTGCTCAACTGGACGTCCCTGTTGGTAACGCTATCACTCATCCGCGAGTTCGGTTATTCAAAGGTGTGTGGCCGCTGGGTTATTCGCTGCCTGAAGGAGACCGTAAAGAACAACGAAGGACCGTCTGTGCGGAATTCCTTGCACATTAGAAGACTAATCGTCACAATTTTTGTCTGACTTAGTCACAGGGGATGAAATATGGGTTCATCACTTCGAACTAGAAACAGAACTGCAGTCCGTGGAGTGGCGTCACACCAACTCTACTCCGAAGAAAAAGTTCAAAGCCGCAGCTTGAGTCGATGAAGCCATGGCGATCGTCTTTTGAGACTCTTTAGGGGTTACTGTCTTTGATGTTCTTCCTGATGGTGCAACAATCAACTCTGAAGTGTATTGCGCTACCCTCAGGGAACTGAAGAAAAGCCTTCAAGGTATTAGTCGCCACAAAGAAGCAAACGAACTTCTCCTTCTCCAGGATAACTTAAGGCCTCACACAAGTGTGCGCACTCGAAACGAGCTCACAGAACTTCACTGGAATGTGCTTCCTGATGCACCCTACATCTAGTGTCACGCACAATGTGCCTCCTGATGCACTCTACATCTAGTGTCACGCACCTTCTGAGTTCGATCTGTTTGGCCCAATGAACGATGCACTCCGCGGAAGCAGTACGTGGATGGTGGGGAGGTTACTGATGCAGCAAGACGTTGGCTCCGCCGTGGGCAAGTAGAATGATATCATCCGGACATATAGGATCTTTTAATAAGCTGTCGTAAGGGCGCCGTACTGAACAGAGATTATTTTGTAAAATAATATTTTGTGGCGAAAAGAATGGGAAATAATCCTGAATAAAACCAATCTGCTTTCAGAAAAAAGTGTTGCATTACTTATTCAGTGCCCCCTCCTAGATGTAGTACTAGATTTATGTGACAGAAGTACACATGCAACAGTTAATTACAAACCATAACCTCTAAAAAAAGAGTCAGAAATAATAAGACTGAACCTCGTGTCGCGGAACACTCCTGTACCACTAAAGTCGTCACAGCAGGTTATTCGAGGACAGGCGAAGTAAATGCCTGAAGAGAATGTGACATTTAGGGGACGTATAGGGATGGGGAGGAGGAGGAGGAAAGGAAAGGAAAGGAAAGGAAACGTTTCACTTATGTGGGCGCGTTAGAGGGCAGGATAAGCATGTGTGGGAGGTGAGTGGCCTGGCGGACGCGGCGCGGTGGACCGGCGGATTCCCCCGGGCGCGCTGCCCTCGCTATCTGTCTCGTTAGGGGTGGGCGGTGACGAGGCCGCAGGGGACGTCGCTCGCGGGCCTTCGTTACTGCCTCCTTATCCGGCCGGCCCCGCCGCGGGAGAGGGCGTCGTCGATGCGATAGCCTCTCCGCCAGGCGGCCCACTACGCCCGCGGGAGGCTCCATCTCCGATATCCTTTCTCCCAGTCTTGGCAGTCCACCTCACCGGAATTCTGCTTTCGGTTATGTGGGGGTTTCTTGTCTGCTTTTGCGTCACGATCTCGTCAGTGCTAGCACCGGGGTCGCAGCAAAACCTCCACCCAGTCTTGAGCTTTACGCATTATACGAAACCGAGAAGGTATTTTAAGATCGTATTAACGTTCAGCGAGAAGAGCGGCGGCATATTGGAAGGCTGAAAACAACTCTAAACGGACACTTCAAACCGTCTTTACAGGTACGGTGCACAGATGGTCGATACGATGATTTAAGGCCTCTTCACACAAATCAGTCACGCTACAGTACCGTGACGGGCCCGTTGTGCCACAGTGATCTTATCCTCAGTGGTCGGTATTTCTTTTGGCGTGTGGCAGTACATTTGAGCGGCCGGGATGGCGAAGTTCTCGTGCGACGATCTCATGCTGATTGCTGTTGTTCTGTATGAAAAAGAGGAAAAACAAGTTAAAAAAACTCAAGTGGGTTCATTAGGAGTGGGAAAATAAATCAACAGTAGGGGAATTAGCCATTCTGTGTAGTGAGCTGATGGATATGGAACAAACTCGGAATTCCAGAAAATTCCTTCGGCCTAATACTGAACAAGCCGGAAGTTCACCTGAAAAAGCGAACACACCACTGGAGAAAAGCCATCACACCAAAAGAGTGGCTTGCCGCTTGCTTGAGGTTACTTAGTCCGTAAAATAAGTCACACACACATTTCGACAGTTTTTTGGCAGTTAAATGTATGAAATCTACATTCATCATTATTGGCTTCTGTTGTATTGTCTTGAGTGTTTTTTACTGTTTCGCGTGAAACTGACTCATCACGGCTAAGACCACCTGTCAAATCTTCGTTTGTTATATCCGTACTGTATATCTTTTTCCATGTATGAACATCTATTTTGATTCTTTGGACACCCAGAAGTTTACATTTTGATTTTTCTAGGACAAAATGGTTCAAATGGCTCTGAGCACTATGGGACTTAACATCTGTGGTCATCAGTCTCCTAGAACTTAGAGTTACTTAAACCTAACTAACCTAAGGACTTGACATACATCCATGCCGGAGGCAGGATTCGAACCTGCGACCGTAGCGGTCACGGGAAAATTATATCTGGCCACTGGAGACGAGCTAAAACACGATTTCATTTAGTTACCGCAAGGTTCACAATATCGTACGAGAAACGTGCAAGACAATTACAGACAATATGATGGACGAATTGATGTCCACTCCCTCAGAAGAAATTGGAAGAACATCGCTAAGTGTTTTTATTAAATATGGCATTTTTACTTAAGTTTATAGAAGTTTTGTGTGGGAATCAGGTTTCTAACCCGGTCCCTTCGAACACCGAATCCCTAGTCTTCAGTTACGCAAAGACATTCTGCATAACTTCGTTGCCTCTTGAAGACGTTCAGTGTAGCTCTATTGGTGTTGATGTTGCCCGATATGGAGAGAAAATGTTACAGCTGTAACCAAAACTTCTTTAGATGCAAAATCAGAGATATAAACGTCTGTAATTATCAGTTGCTTTTATTTCTGCTATTATTTTATTCCAGAGTATACTCCTCAGCTCTGTGTCTATGTATTTGAGGAGGGGTGTGGGGGCAGGGGAGAGACGTCATACAACATGACAGTTGCGCACTAATTCAGTAATTTTGAAATTTGTGGTAAGGTCTTGTGGAACCAAACTGCTAAAATCATCGGTCCCTAAGCTTGCACACTACCTAATGTAACTTACGCTAAGGAAAACACACACCCATGCCCGAGGGAGGACTCGGACGTCCGACTGGGGGAGCCGCGCGGACCGTGACAAGGCGTCTCAGATTTGTCATTCATGTTGATGGTGGTAAACTGCTACGCGACAACACACCATCCGTGCAGCGGCCGTGAAATGAGAAAATATCGGCCGCTAGAAGTGTATGGCGATCACGGTACGGCTTCCGCGGGAGCAGGCGATCCATACACGAGCGTAACGTGACAGCGTCGTGGCTGCTATTGTTGCTGTTGATAACTGGGTATACGCAAAAGAACTGACGACGGACTTTTTGGCTATTCCGTGTGTGTCTCATCAAATTTTGTTCTACCAATTACACATGCTCAGTTGTGATTTAAATAGATCCGCTTTCTTGCAGGCACACACATGTATTTATCAGACTAAACTAAAATTGATCCGAGAATGACTCGGTACGCCCAACGGTAGCGACCGATCGGCATGACATCCTCAGCCACAGGCGTCACTAAATGCAGATTTGGAGGGGCATGTGGTCGGTACACCTCTCTCTCAACATACATCTACATCTACATCTACATGACTACTCTGCAATTCACATTTAAGTGCTTGGCAGAGGGTTCATCGAACCACAATCATACTATCTCTCTACTATTCCACTCCCGAACAGCGAGCGGGAAAAACGAACACCTAAACCTTTCTGTTCGAGCTCTGATTTCTCTTATTTTATTTTGATGATCATTCCTACCTATGTAGGTTGGACTCAACAAAATATTTTCGCATTCGGAAGAGAAAGTTGGTGACTGAAATTTCGTAAAAAGGTCTCGCCGCGACGAAAAACGTCTATGCTTTATTGCCTTCCATCCCAACTCGTGTATCATATGTGCCACACTCTCTCCCCTATAACGTGATAATACAAAACGAGCTGCCCTTTTTTTTGCACCCTTTCGATGTCCTCCGTCAATCCCACCTGGTAAGGATTCCACACTGCGCAGCAATATTCTAACAGAGGACGAACGAGTGTAGTGTAAGCTCTCTCTTTAGTGGACGTGTTGCATCTTCTAAGTGTCCTGCCAATGAAACGCAACCTTTGGCTCGCCTTCCCGACAATATTATCTATGTGGTCCTTCCAACTGAAGTTGTTCGTAATTTTAACACCCAGCTACTTAGTTGAATTGACAGCCTTGAGAATTGTACTATTTATCGAGTAATCGAATTCCAACGGATTTCTTTTGGAACTCATGTGGAACATCTCACACTTTTCGTTATTTAGCGTCAACTGCCTCCTGACACACCATACAGCAATCTTTTCTAAATCGCTTTGCAACTGATACTGGTCTTCGGATGACCTTACTAGACGGTAAATTACAGCATCATCTGCGAACAATCTAAGAGAACTGCTCAGATTGTCACCCATGTCATTTATATAGATCAGGAACAGTAGAGGTCCCAGGACGCTTCCCTGGGGAACACCTGATATCACTTCAGTTTTACTCGATGATTTGCCGTCTATTACTACGAACTGCGACCTTCCTGACAGGAAATCAGGAATCCAGTCGCACAACTGAGACGATACCCCATAGCTCCGCAGCTTGATTAGAAGTCGCTTGTGAGGAACGGTGTCAAAAGCTTTCCGGAAATCTAGAAATACGGAATCAACTTGAGATCCCCTGTCGATAGCGGCCATTACTTCGTGCGAATAAAGAGCTAGCTGCGTTGCACAAGAGCGATGTTTTCTGAAGCCATGCTGATTACGTGTCAATAGATGGTTCCATTCGAGGTGATTCATAATGTTTGAATACAGTATATGCTCCAAAACCCTACTGCAAACCGACGTCAATGATATAGGTCTGTAGTTAAATGGATTACTCCTACTACCCTTCTTGAACACTGGTGCGACCTGCGCAATTTTCCAATCTGTAGGTACAGATCTATCGGTGAGCGAGCGGTTGTATATGAGTGCTAAGTAGGGAGCTATAGTATCAGCGTAATCTGAAAGGAATCTAATCGGTATACAATCTGGACCTGAAGACTTGCCCATATCAAGCGATTTGAGTTGCTTTCGCGATTTGAGTTGCTTTCGTGACCGGAGCCGTTCCATTGGCTCCATTGGTCTCGCAAGGGCTGAGTGCACCCCGCATATCAACAGCGCTCGGCAGACCCGGACTGTCACCCATCGAGGTGTCAGCCAAGCCCGACAACGCTTAACTTCTGTTATCTGACGGGATGCGGTGTAAATTTTGCTTTATTCTCCAAACATATTTCACCACAGTTGGGTCCTTGTTGCATGACACCTGAAAAATTCACACAAATCTTTATCTGGATTTGGAGTATGTTGGCAACAGATTTTTGTTGTTATTGTGTAGGTTGCATATCAATGAGGCGCTTCCCCCGACACGCCACACGCGATGCTTCAAGGAATCCAACCCCCATGTACAAAAGAATGCTTCAAATGGCTCTGAGCACTATGCGACATAACTTCTGAGGTCATCAGTCGCCTCGAACTTACAGCTACTTAAACCTAACCAACCTAAGGACGTCACGCACATCCATGCCCGAGGCAGGATTCGAACCTGCGACCGTACCGATCGCTCGGTTCCAGACTGTAGCGCCTAGAACCGCACGGCCACTCCGGCCGGCCCCCATGTTCAAAAGAGCTCAAAACGGTGATATCATTGCAAATGGGTTTCGTGTTAATCATGTAAAACTATTTTCATTAAGGACACTAAACTCCAATAATGTTTGTTTCATAAATTTTGGTCTATTGACTGGATGAGTGAAGCTTGCGTAATTTACGATTTGCTAGTTCTTCAGGTACGTCAATGTTTACGTCATCTCTCCTGAACTCTGTGTGCTACAGAGATATAATTTTACAGGTACTTTCAGTGCAGAATGTGCTTCGAATAGACTTCGTAAAGGGGTGATAAAGTGAAACATCATGCCTGGTACTGAACAGTGGAAATACAGTATATATATATATAATCTGTGTGTGTGTGTGTGTGTGTGTGTATTGGAGTGGGGGTGAGGAGGGGGGGGGGGGGAGGTCAATGAGAAAAAGTTTAAAATTACGTGTAGTTGGATGCATCTCCGTACCCTTACTCTAAGTACTGAATGAATGTAGTCTGGGTAACTTGCGCGCCTGAATTACGCTTCCTCAAGAAACATACACAGTTCCTAACGTTAATACTTTAATTATTGCGTTAAACCTTTAACGTAAAATCATATCTCTCACCGAGTGGAATTTGACAGCATTTGAAACTTTTAAACTTTGTTAACAGTTATATGAAATAATGAAAAAAAAGTACGCCTGGAAGCTGTTAGATAGGCAACCTGCAACTCGAATCGCGTGTCCACTTTAGCCATTGTAATAAATGGTGGGTGAGACGTCGCTCCTTAGTTTTAAATGCCCACAAATTTGCTTGTTAATGAATACTCCATTTTCACACGGAACGAGCTGTAGTCGGTTCTTAGGACCACGACAATATCTATAATATACTAAAATTCCACATGCGCTCATGCGTTGTTGACCAAATCAAGAAAGTCACAGTTACAATTACGATGACAGCTGCGATCCTCTAATTCGTCCCGTGTGCATGTACGAGGTGCATTCAAGTTCTAAGGCCTCCGATTTTTTTCTTCTCCGGACTGGAAAGAGATAGAAACATGCGCATTGTTTTCAAATGAGGTCGCGTTCATTGTCAATACGTCCCAGAGATGGCAGCACCGTACGCAGATGGAATTTTACCGCTAGCGGCGAGAATGAGAACTGTTTTAAATACTTAAAATGGCGACGTTTTCCCTACTTGAACAGCGTGCAATCATTCGCTTTCTGAAATTGCGTGGTGCGAAACCAATTGAAATTCATCGACAGTTGAAGGAGACATGTGGTGATGGAGTTCTGGATGTGTCGAAAGTGCGTTCGTGAGTGCGACAGTTTAATGAAGGCAGAACATCGTGTGATAACAAACCGAAGCAACCTCGGGCTCGCAAAAGCCGGTCTGACGACATGATCGAGAAAGTAGAGAGAATTGTTTTGGGGGATCGCCGAATGACTGTTGAACAGATCCTCTCCAGAGTTGGCATTTCTGTGAGTTCTGTGCACACAATCCTGTATGACGACCTGAAAATGCGAAAAGTGTCATTCAGGTGGGTGCCACGAATGCTGACGGACGACCACATGGCTGCCCGTGTGGCATGTTGCCAAGCAATGTTGACGCGCAACGACAGCATGAATGGGACTTCCTTTTCGTCGGTTGTGACAATGGATGACACTTGGATGCCATTTTGCAATCCAGAAACAAAGCGCCAGTCAGCTCAATGGAAGCCCACAGATCCACCGCCGCCAAAAAAACTTCGGGTAACCGCCAGTGCTGAAAAACTGATGGTGTCCATGTTCTGGGACAGCGAGGGCGTAATCTTTACCCATTGCGTTCCAAAGCGCACTACGGTAACAGGTGCATCCTACGAAAATGTTTTGAAGAACAAATTCCTTCCTGCACTGCAACAAAAACGTCCAGGAAGGGCTGCGCGTGTGCTGTTTCACCATGACAACGCACCCGCACATCGAGCTAACGTTACCCAACAGTTTTTTCGTGATAATAACTTGGAAGTGATTCCTCATGTTCCCTACTCACCTGATCTGGCTCCTAGTGACCTTTGACTTATTCCAACAATGAAAGACACTCTCCGTGGCCGCACATTCACCAGCCGTGCTGCTATTGCCTCAGCGATTTTCCAGTGGTCCTAAAGAAGCCTTCGCCGCTGCCATGGAATCATGGCGTCAGCGTTGTGAAAAATGTGTACGTCTGCAGGGTGATTACGTCGAGAAGTAACGCCAGTTTCATCGATTTCGGGTGAGTAGTTAATTAGAAAAAAAAATCGGAGGCCTTAGAACTTGAATGCCCCTCGTATTTGTTCCGTACACCTCTTCTTTGGCCCAACTCCACAAGAAGAAGTCGCAAGGGGGTGAGGTCGGGACTTCTCGGCGGCCATTCGTGGGGCCTTCGCCGTCCTAGTCAACGTCCTGGAAAGTGTCCGTCCAGCGAGTCACGAACAATTCAGGCAAAGTGGGGTGTTGCTTCGTCTTGATGGAAAAGGATATCCGCAGCATTGTCTCATTGTGGTATCGGTAGCCACATACGTTCATTCACTTAGCATCTGGCGATACCGGCCGCTGTTCACGATGTCTCGCAATATGGGTGGACAAGTGAGACGATCCGCGATTATACCACACCAGACCGTCAAATTTGGTCGACTTTTTGATTTCTAAGTTGTCATTCCTGGATATTTTCTGCCCAATAATGGCAGTTGTGTTGACTGACGGATCCCCCAGCGTGAAACATCGTCACATCGCTCCAAAGAAATGTTCAATTAATTTGTCCTTTCGTTATGCCATGACAGCATAATTTTCCCACATTCCATCCGCCTATCACAATCCTCCAAAGATAATTACTGAACATGTTGGGGTTTCCAGGGATTACAGATCAGGTCCTCCCTTAACACAACATGCGCCGTGTGCCTGCTGACTTCATTCTCACGTGCTGCGTGGCGTATTGATTTACCAGGACTGCGCTTGATGTCCCTCGCTGCCGCTACACTTTCTGGAGATCGCGCCAGCGAAGGTCGTCCACCACGTGGTTTATCCACAATCGACGTAGCTTGGTGTGACAATTCCTAATGGTTGTAGCACCAAGTGCGCCACGAGAGCTATGAAAACCACGCCACCATCGTTGATCATGGGCTATAGATCGCTACAACTTCAAAACCGCGAAGCGACCTGAGTACACTGTTGTAAAGTCAACTTTCCTGGCATATCGTCGTTCTCCTTAGGAAGATGCAACGGACGATCAAGGCGTTCACAGGGATCTTGTAACAAAACACAACAATGTTAATAAATATCAACAATCGCAAAACTTGTGGACATTTAAAACTAGAGAGCGAATTCTCACCCACCTTGTACGTGGCAGTTGGACTTTTCCTGTTGCTGCTTTATGTGCGCCCCGTACCTGTCAAACTATATCAGCCATAAATCTATGTTAATACTGCACGGCATCTTCAACACAGGATTGTATTGATTTTTTTTCTGTGAATACAACCTTTAAAAAAATCTATCTATTGGGCTAATAAAGCTGATGTGTATCCCACTTGGGAGGCTACGGTTGATCTCTTCTGAGATGCACTTTATTAGCACTTCACTATTGAATCAATTGTTGTAAACGTAGTTCCACCATAAAACGCGATATTACAGTCTACATGAAAGGCTTAGGCTATGTTCAAACTGCAATGGCAATAAAAACTAATTTCGCCTAGAACAAGTAAAATAATAGCAGCTGTTAGTAACTTCTGTGCGTTCAAATACCACCATAGAGTACATGACCAGAGGAGAACGTCCCCTATTATGCGGTCTATTACGATCTGCCTGAGCAGTTCCGCTTAATAGGTTTCTGGAACTCGTGTCACTTACGTGTCCGTTTGCGCAGTCCAGTTGTTTCGCTGTAGTCTGAGCAATGTTGATGGCGTCCCACTTCCGCTAGGCGAATCCTAGATGGAGCATTTTACGGCGTCACGGTGTGCTAACGCAGATTATGCAGCATTCCGGAGGTTTACGTGTCGCCGATAAGACGGGGGCGCCTATAAAGACAACCCCGCGGCGCTTTGAGGATTAAATCTGCCCGTGGCGGAGCGGCATGCCAGCGGCGGCCGTGAGCGGCTTAAAATTTCAGGCGATTGTCCCCGGGCACGCGTAGTCCTTAATGAGGTTCCCGCCTCAGCTCAGGCCGGCGTAATCTTATTAATGTGGGCCACGCGCAGCGTATTTCAGAATTACCCCCGCCCAGATGGTGCGCTCTGCAGCGGCCATTCACCACTGCTTTAATACTCCCCACCCAGCCCCCTCTGTCTGTTTGTGAGGCGTGATATTTTATGCGGCCGAGATTAGGCCCCCGCGCCTGCCTCGGTTGCATCTTAACTATGAACAAAGAGAAGAAATGAGAAACAACGAATGAGAATTCTCTCGCTGTGTTCTCGAATTCTTTTACTCAAAATATACTCTAGATACTGGTTCCGTAGTTAAAATGCTGGAAACGCTGTTCCCGTGATACACTAGAGGCCGAGCCTGTTTGTTTCACTGGACAAAGAGACTTCACTAAGTAAAGCATCTTTTTTTTGTTTGTTTTAAAGCAATTTGGATTTATTCGGGATTTTGATATACCATATTATTCCCTACGCTTTTGACTACAAAACCTTATTTTTCAACATAATCTCCTTTCAGTGCGACGACCTTAGGCCACTCTATTGGGAGGGCATGTATGCCCGCATGGTACCACGCTCTTGCTTGACGTCGAAGTCAGTCTTGCTGCAACAATAACCTCCCCATCATCCACGTACTGCTCCTTGCGGAGTGCATCCTTCATTGGGCCAAACAGATGGTATTCGGAAGGCGCGAGATCCGGGCGCACACGTGTGAGTACCCCAGCTCTACATCTAGATTTATACTCCGCAAGCCACCCAGCGGCGTGTGGCGGAGGGCACTTTACGTGCCACTGTCATTACCTCCCTTTCCTGTTCCAGTCGCGTATGGTTCGCGGAAAGAACGACTGCCGTAAAACCTCCGTGTGCGCTCGAATCTCTCTAATTTTACATTCGTGATCTCCTCGGGAGATATAAGTAGGGGGAAGCAATATATTCGATACCTCATCCAGAAACACACCCTCTCGAAACCTGTCGAGCAAGCTACACCGCGATGCAGAGTGCCTCTCTTGCAGAGTCTGCCACTTGAGTTTGCTAAACATCTCCGTAACGCTATCACGGTTACCAAATAACCCTGTGACGAAACGCGCCGCTCTTCTTTGGATCTTCTCTATCTCCTCCGTCAACCCGATCTGGTACGGATCCCACACTGATGAGCAATACTCAAGTATAGGTCGAACGAGTGTTATGTAAGCCACCTCCTTTGTTGATGTACTACATTTTCTAAAGACTCTCCCAATGAATCTCAACCTGGCACCCGCCTAACCAACAATTAGTTTTGTATGATCGTTCCACTTCAAATCGTTCCGCACGCATACTCCCAGATATTTTACAGAAGTAACTGCTACCAGTGTTTGTTCCGCTTTCGTAGAATCATACAATAGAGGATCCTTGTTTATATGTATACGCAATACATCAAATTTATCTACACTCCTGGAAATTGAAAAAAGAACACCGTGAGTTCATTGTCCCAGGAAGGGGAAACTTTATTGACACATTCCTGGGGTCAGATACATCACATGATCACACTGACAGAACCACAGGCACGTAGACACAGGCAACAGAGCATGCACAATGTCGGCACTAGTACAGTGTATATCCACCTTACGCAGCAATGCAGGCTGCTATTCTCCCATGGAGACGATCGTAGAGATGCTGGATGTAGTCCTGTGGAACGGCTTGCCATGCCATTTCCACCTGGCGCCTCAGTTGGACCAGCTTTCGTGTTGGACGTGCAGACCGCGTGAGACGACGCTTCATCCAGTCCCAAACATGCTCAATGGGGGACAGATCCGGAGATCTTGCTGGCCAGGGTAGTTGACTTACACCTTCTAGAGCACGTTGGCTGGCACGAAATACATGCGGACGTGCATTGTCCTGTTGGAACACCAAGTTCCCTTGCCGGTATAGGAATGGTAGAACGATGGGTTCGATGACGGTTTGGATGTACCGTGCACTATTCAATGTCCCCTCGACGATCAGCAGAGGTGTACGGCCAGTGTAGGAGATCGCTCCCCACACCATGATGCCGGGTGTTGGCCCTGTGTGCCTCGGTCGTATGCAGTCCTGATTGTGGCGCTCACCTGCACGGCGCCAAACACTCATACGACCATCATTGGCACCAAGGCAGAAGCGACTCTCATCGCTGAAGACGACACGTCTCCATTCGTCCCTCCATTCACGCCTGTCGCGACACCACTGGAGGCGGGCTGCACGATGTTGGGGCGTGAGCGGAAGACGGCCTAACGGTGTGCGGGACCGTAGCCCAGCTTCATGGAGACGGTTGCGAATGGTCCTCGCCGATACCCCAGGAGCAACAGTGTCCGTAATTTGCTGGGAAGTGGCGGTGCGGTCCCCTACGGTATTGCGTAGTATCCAACGGTCTTTGCGTGCATCCGTGCATCGCTGCGGTCCGGTCCCAGGTCGACGGGCACGTGCACCTTCTGCCGACCACTGGCGACAACATCGATGTACTGTGGAGACCTCACGCCCCACGTGTTGAGCAATTCGGCGGTACGTCCACCCGGCCTCCCGCATGCCCACTATACGCCCTCGCTCAAAGTCCGTCAACTGCACATACGGTTCACGTCCACGCTGTCGCGGCATGCTACCAGTGTTAAAGACTGCGATGGAGCTCCGTATGCCACGGCAAACTGGCTGACATTGACGGCGGCGGTGCACAAATGCTGCGCAGCTAGCGCCATTCGACGGCCAACACCGCGGTTCCTGGTGTGTCCGTGTGCCGTGCGTGTGATCATTGCTTGTACAGCCCTCTCGCAGTGTCCGGAGCAAGTATGGTGGGTCTGACACACCGGTGTCAATGTGTTCTTTTTTCCATTTCCAGGAGTGTATGTTAAGGGTCAGTTGCCACTCACTGCACCAAGTGCCTATCCCCTGCAGATCTTCCTGCATTTCGCTGCAGTTTTCTAATGCTGCAACTTCTATGTATACTACAGCATCATCCGCAAAAAGTCGCATGGAACTTCCGATACTATCTACTAGGTCATTTATATATATTGTGAAAAGCAATGGTCCCATAACACTCCCCTGTGGCACGCCAGAGGTTACTCGTGGAAGAGTGTGTCAGCACTACCAACAGAGACGTCCAGTTGAGCAGCGAGGTGCGCGATTGCGATTGGCGATCGCCTTGAATGGGAGTGTCCGCACGTTCCAACATCGCAGGAGTCACAGCCGTGTGCGGCCGCCGGCACGCGAGTGATCGGATAGGTTTGCGCGACCTTCTTGCGATGATGAGAGACGCCTCGCCCATCGATTTGCAGAGATTTCCTTCACTGACAGGTCTCCGTCGACATTCTGCAGGCGCCGGTGAATCTCTGCGATGCTCTGATTTTCCACCAAAAGAAACTCGTTGACAGTTCTCTGCTTGGAACTCATCTCCGTTACAGACGACATTTCGAAGGCTACATAAAGCGCCACCACCCACGAGAATTGCATGAAACTATAGGGGCTGAAGTGGGGATATTCCACTATGTCCCACAACCCAGGCCGGATATTTGTTCAACCGAAATTGGCGAGAAATAAGTGTATCACATTGCTTATGGAACGCTACTGGTATATCGAGCAAGTTGTCGACTGATGTATTTCACATTGAATTCGCTGACCTGAAATAGCTTCACGGGATGGGGATGAAGTCACTGAAGATGCAACGGCAAGAATGTATGTAGTGATTTGGTTCGTCGCCATCAAGCATTATTTAAAGTGGTAAGCATTGAAACATTTGCACTACAAATGAAGGGGCTGGTTGTAGACTCTTTGATATTCTTCAAGAAATCGTCACGTTGTACTGCTGAAATGATTTGACAGACAGCCTAAAAACTTCAGTAGGTAGACCAGACCGGTATCTGAGCCTGGGTTTTTTCAAATCCGAGGCGTGAATTGTAGAAGCTTTTACACAGTTTGATGTGTTATAGCACAACAACCACCAGGTGGCCGAACGTGTCCTCTTACGATTTTACTATAGATTCTCTCTCTCTCTCTCTCTCTCTCTCTCTCTCTCTCTCTCTCTCTCTCTCTCTCTCTCTCTCTCTCTCTCTCTCTCTCTGTGTGTGTGTGTGTGTGTGTGTGTGTGTGTGTGTGTGTGTGTGTGCGGGCTACGTGGCGGTGGGGACGGCAGAAGCTTGCAAGCCTTAGCCTTATATCAGTATTAGTGAGATAGAAGACGAGCTCTTCATTATGCTCGAACTCACGCCACAGGAGGTTTTATTTTGTCCACAGAAAAGACGTTGGCTAGTTCCACAATCTCCATGTCTGCCAAAGAACATGTTTTACGAAGATAGTGGTGAAGGATTATACGTTCTAGTAATAGGTTTTGAGTATGTTAAATTAGCTGTTCTTAACGTCAACACTGTCGAGGTGGTGTATGCTAACGGCGGCATTCTTTAATAAGATAAGTCAGCTAATAAAAGCAGGAAACCCACTTTACGTCCAATCCTTCTAGGATTACCTTCAATTTCATCCTCCACAGGTACAACCATTGGCGGTCAGACTTAATGTCACACTCCCCTTCTCTTCAGTAAAATAATAATGAAAGTTTGGGAGTGGTTTAGAGGTGCCTACTGGACGAAGACTAAACTCTTCTACATTTCTACAGCTATATCTATTCTACGCAGCCCATCTTTGGTGTGTGGCAGAGGGTACTTCTGGTTCCACACAACCTTTGTCCGCATTCCTGTTCTACTCAGGAATGGTGCGAGAGGGAGAGGGCTGATAAATACCGCATCCTTTGTAACTCAGAGGGTTCCTAGAAGGAACAGACAGCACAATCAGCTCTTGATCCCAGTAGCTTACGTAAATGCACTAAACCTTGACCACATCTGTGGACAAAATTGATAATTAGTGCCGGACCCGGATCCGAACCCGGTCTCTTGCTTGTCGCGAGCGATCGGCTTAACCAGTGTCGTTCATATTCACTCAGCGTCAAACTTCCTTTTTCACTCACGTTATCCGTCCATTACTTGTGAAGAATACAGCCAGTGGTTTTCCTAATGGTTGTGTGTGGACACTGCTGTTGAGTAGTCCAGGCTATGTGGTACATCCCAGCCCATCGACTATTGTAGTTTTTTCGCGAGAGTTTGCTGTTACCACAAATGTAGTGGGATTCCCTTAGATTACACTGTTTGGAAGTAGCAGAAGGAACATAAGTGCGTTGAAGATATGAGTCTCCGTTGGAGACGTGCACCGAATGCCGAATTGGTTAAGGCGGCACATCGCGATAAACAGCAAATCCATGCTCGAATCCTGGTCTGCTACAGATTTTCAGCTGTCACGACCGATTTAAATATGTCAGTGACCGTGTTTCAGTCGTTTCATTCGTCGCTTCTAAACCATACTTCGGGATGAGCTCGAGTAACGGATCGGTTTCTCATTTTTACTGTTCCGTTGATCAGTAAATAAATCCAGAACACACTGTCCATATTTTGGTTTTATTTGTTAGGCAACCAGTTTCGGCACTACATATGCCATATTCAGGCCTGCATGTATCGAGTAACCCTCGTGTAATATACAGGCTTGAAAATGGCATAATGTGATGCCGAAAGGGGTTCCTAACAAATAAAACCAAAATAACGGCTGTTGATATTTTATTATTGGAAATCGACCAACCGAAGTCCCACACTCCGGACGTACGATGAAATTACATTTATAGAACACACTGTTGTTCGTCTGTTGAGACCCCTTTTTCCCAGGAAGGGCTATCCTTATCAAGTTGAAATAATGTCAAGTACTAAGATCCACGGTCCGTTGGTGGTGCAAAAAATTTAAGTTTGTAAGTCAGTGCAGTCTGAATATAACAAAACGGGGCGTAGAATATCGTCGATGTATCGCTGTGCTATAATGATGCCACAGATGACAACCAAAGACATCCTGCTACGAAAATGCGCCTCAGAGCATCCAAGCCTGGTCGTCGGTCAGTATGGAGGGCGCCAATCAGACTGTTATCCCACCGATGCCCGTGGTATTTCCAGATATGTCATCTGCCTGGAATTTCATTGACTGGAGCAGAATGGTACCCAGTGAGTCCCTCTTTAAAATTTAGCCCCGATGACCAGCGAAGACTTGACTGGAGACTCCCGGCACAGCGGTGGGGTACCAAACTGAATGTCGCCCGCCAAGCGGTCCAACAACCAGGAGTGATCGTCAGGGGTGGCATTTCTTTTTATAACAACACTCATTTGGTTGTCGTCTGCGGCACCCTTGCAACTCAGCGGCATGTCGATGGTATTCTACACCCCGTTCTGTTGCCCTTCACGGCGAGCCATCGTGGGCTTACATTTGAACAAGATAGTGCCCGCCCTCGCACGGCGAGAGTTTTTACTGGTGGTCCTCGCGTTTGCCAAACACTACCTTGGCCAGCAAGGTCACCGGATTCCTCCTCGGTTGAGGACGTGTGAAGCATTATGAGCCGCGTACTCCCATCTAGTTGGGGATTTTGACGATCTAGCGCGCCAGAATTTGGCACGATATTCCTCAGGATGGCATACAATAAACTCTTGTCATTCACTGCCAAGCCGAATAGCTGATGCATAGGGGCGCGAGGTAGACTAACGTGTTATTGACTTGCTCAATTTGTGAAGCGCTTTCTCTGGAATAAATCTTCCAATTTTTCTGGAATTGCAATCTCTTATTTGTATGTACATGTACATCACATCTACCTATTTCCGTATCATTCGGATAATTCCATCGTGGTGCATCGCTTTTTGTGTCTTAATGTGTATTTTATTTAGCGTATGGCTACATCACAATTTTTTTTACAACTGTCTGAAATTACAAACTAATATCCAGGTCACGAATGTGATCCCTTCGTTATCACGAGGAATTTTGTTGGATCACCAGGGAAATCTCTGGCAGCACATTCGTGAGTTACATGACGAAGAGCCTGGTTTTGAGCGCCACAATCACGACTCGGGGAAGTTATTTTCTTCTACTTGTGCAGAGGATCGGCTCACGTTCCAGCGTCGGTTGTCATTTGGATTAAGAACCGACCAGATCTTGCGTTACAATTGAAATCCGGATCACTTCGGTTGTGTGCACGGCCTATTCAGTTGTTCCGTAGTCGCATTAATCTGCCATGTGTGTCTTCAACATAATTAATATTAAACCTGTTGCCAACTAACACCCTTGCTGTTTCGAATGGTGTATGACGAGAGCGAAGTCTACTTTCGCTAGTGTGTGGAATGTATGCGGGAGGAGATGAAGGTTTTTGTGTAAAGTCCCGTGCAAATGCAGTTACTCGCAGCAGAGATGTAGGCATTATGTGGTATGTATGGCTTGCCAGAAAGTTGGTAGGTAGGTAGGTAGGTTGGCTGATTTGGGGGAAGAAACCAAACAGCGAGGTCATCGGTCCCGTAGCATTAGGGAAAGAAGTCGGCCGTGCCCCTTCAAAGGTACCATCCCTGCATTTACTTGAGGCCATTTATGGAGATCACGCAAAACCTAAATCAGGATGGCCCGACGCGAGTTTGTACGGCCGTCGTCCGGGTTGCGAGTCCAGTGTGATAACCACTGCGCCACCTCGCTCGGCCAGAGTGTAGGTGTAGGTCTTAATGTGCCTGTTATAAGACACGTGATACGGTTGAGATGTGTGTAAGCAAGTCGTGTCCGAGTACTAGTCATACAAATTGGGAAGCAGTATTCCGTGACAGGGTAAACAAATCCCAGAGCTGAAATATGGAGTGTCGATGCAGAGTAGTCTCATGATGGGCCACACAGTTTCTGGAGAATGTTATATCCAATTTAGATTTAGGTAGTTCTTTACATATGATTTTTGTAACTGACGTCTAGTTAGTCTGAGTTTCTCTTACATCTGAGTAGCCTCCCTTCAAAGAACCAGGCTGTGAGCTCTTTTTTGGCAAATTTGATGTTAAGGTGAAGCTTTGAGACTTCTGTCTTAGCGATGCTTCACTACAACCTTCTTTTGAGAAAATATCGGATGCAGTATGTGTACTTAATACTTATGTTCGAAAAGGCTACGCGTGAAAACGGGGCCTTTGCTCATATCTCGGGTTTCATTGGTCTGAGGTGTAAAATTAGTTTTTCATTATTTCTGTTTCACATGAGTAAACTATCTAAATTTTACGTACCAATACATTTCTTTCCAAATGATTTACATGGCCTGCTGCTGCAGGGAAAAGAAGGGAACCAGCGGAAAAAATGCTCCTTTCGAAGCATGAAAAATACGAAGATCTGACTGGAAAGTGCGGTACCAGCTGCGTCATTGTACCTTCCTCCTTTAAAAAATTTTCCAAAAGTTTTGTCACGTGAACATATTCACGCTTTTTTATGTTCAAAGAGAACAACACACTGACAGTGGCAAAGAGACGGAAAAGTAATAAATTACTGAAAGATAGTAGACAGTGGTTGTATTACAGAAAGATAATAGACAGTGGTTGTATTACAGAAAGATAATAGACAGTGGTTGTATTACAGAAAGAGCAAAGGAGACAATAACAGTATGAGAGAAAGAGAGGAACACAGTGACAGTGGAACATAGTTGACAATGATAGAACAGTGCTTGGAATAGAGTGAAGGAGACACTACCAATGGGACAGGAATAAAGAGGAAAAGAAAATGGAAGTGGGTGAGAGCCAGTGATAATGAGAGACAGAGTATATGTTAATGACAACGAGGAAGAGAGAGAGAGAGAGAGAGAGAGAGAGAGAGAACTGAGAGAACAGGAGTAAGAAGAAAAAAATGAGATATTAGCGATAAGAGAGAGCAAGAGGGAGACAATGCAGAACGAACTAGACTGTGCCTATGACACAGGAGACAACGACAGAGAGGCACAAAGAGCTGAAAATTAGTAGGGTTGAATCAGTGAGTAAGAAAAGGTAGTTGGGAATAGATGGTTATGAGCGCCTTACAACGATAGATTAGTGGGTATGAGTGAGTTGAAGTTGGGGGAGCTTTTGGGAGTTCGATGTGAACGTCGTGGTGCGAAAAGAGCGCGAGTATGTTCTTAGGCCAAAATTTTGGGGAAAAATTGTAACGGTGCTGAGGAAGGTAGAATGAGGCAGCAGACACCCCACTTTTCAGTCAGTCTTAAAAAAAACAGGATCATATTCGCATTTTATGCGTTCAGGTAGAAGCATTTTTCAGCTGGTTCGCCAATAGTTGATAAATCGGCGTCAGGACAGACTGGGTAATTTCAAGATCTCTATACCTCGTATCGAGCGTGCAGGCGTTAATACACGCGAATTGTCTTACAGTGGTTTGTGGCATATATGATACGTACAAGCTGCGGATTTTAGGTGACCCGCTAAGTTGCACTGAAGGTGACTAGATCAATTGCAAAAGCGTTTAATAAAAACGGACGTATAGGAAAATATTGCTTCTCTCGGAAATGTTGCAAGCCGATCGGCTTCTCACTCCCCGAAGTCTCTCTGCGTATTGCTTATCAATTTCAGCAACTCGGAATGTGTGTACTTAGTTCTTCATAGTCAGTCTGCGCCATTGAAGGCCGCGGCAGGTAGACGCTAATTGTGATGGGGCGGGCTGGAGCGGGCGCGAGCGCAGATAAGCCGCTTGCCCGCGCGGAGGGGACCCAGCCGGCAGATAAGCCCGCGAGTTATTGTCGAACCGGGGGCGCGCCGAGCGCGGCGGTTCGATCGCAAATATTTGGCCGCCGGTTATCGGATGTGCGGACCGGCGCCGCGACGGGCCCGGGCTGCCGCCATTCGCGAGGCGCCCCACCTCACCGCGTGATCTCGGCCCACGGAGGGCGGCCGCGCCACCAACTCTCGACGACCGTCGGCTCTATGCGTGCCATTTGACGCGCTCTGCGGTCGGCGAAGCGTTTCACTCTGTGCTCTTTTTTTATGAAATGTTTGACACGCAGCTATCTGCATTCCTTTATTATTACTTCCGGATTCAGTTACACTACTGGCCTTTAAAATTGCTACACCACGAAGACGACGTGCTACAGACGCGAAATTTAACCGACAGGAACAAGATGCTTTTCAGAGCATTCACACAAGGTTGGCGCCGGTGGCGACACCTACAACGTGCTGACACGAGGAAAGTTTCGAACCGATTTCTCATATACAAACAGCAGTTGACCGGCGTTGCCTGACAAAACGTTGTTGTGATGCCTCGTGTAAGAAGGGGAAATGCTTACCATCACGTTTCCAATTTTGATAAAGGTCGTATTGTAGTCTATCGCGATTGCGGTTTATTGTCTCGCGACAATGCTGCTCGTGTTGGCCGAGATACAATGACTGTTAGCAGAACATGGAATCGGTGGGATCAGGAGGGTAATACGGAACGCCGTGCTGGATCCCGATGGGCTCGTATCACTAGCAGTCTTTTTGGATACAGCAAATGTTCGACTGCTGCCCTGGGCAGCACATTCTCCAGATCTCTCACCAATTGAAAACGTCTAGTCAATGTGGTCGAGCAACTGGCTCGTCGCAATACGCCAGTCACTACTCTCGATGAACTGTGGTATCGTGTTGAAGCTGCATGGGCAGCTGTACCTGTACACGCCATCCGAGCTCTGTTTGACTCAATGACCAGGCGTATCAAGGCCGTTATTACGGCCAGAGGTTTTTGTTCTAGGTACTGACTCCTCAGGATCTATGCACCCAAATTGCGTGAAAATGTAATCACATGTCAATCCTAGTATAATGTATTTGTCCAATGAACACGCGTGTATCATCTGCATTTCTTCTTGGTGTAACAATTTTAATGGCCAGTAGTCTAATAACGTCATCACGATGTATGGACACTTAAAATACAACCACGAAACAACTAGAAACGCATACACTGAGGTCAGTGGATAGCGATATGCATGTATACAGATGGCGGCATAACCGCGTTCATACGATGTAAAAGAGCAGTGCATTTGTATTCAGGCGATCCATGTGAAAAGGTTTCCGACGCGATTGTTGCCCCAAGACGGGAATTGACAGACTTTGAACGCGGAATGCTAGTTGGAGCTACACGCATGGGACATTCCATTTCCGAAATCAATATGGAATCAATATTCCGAGACCCATAGTTTAAAGACTGTGCCAAAAATAGTGAATTTACTGCACTGTCGTGCAGGCCTTCACTTAACGACCGAGAGCAGCGGCGTGTACTTAGATTCGTCAGTGCTGACAGACAAGCAACACTGCGTGAAACAAGCGCGTAAATCAATTTGGAACGTACGAGGAACGTATCCGTTAGGATAGTGTGGTGAAATTTGGCGTTATTTGATAATGGCAGCAGACGACCGATGCGAGTGGCTTTGCCAGTAGCGCGACGTCACCTGCGGCGCCTCTCTTGGGCTCGTGACCATATGGGTTCGATTCTAGTTGACTGGAAACCCGTGGTCTGGTCAGATGACTCCGGATTTCAGTTGGTAACAGCTGTGTGACGCAGACCTCATGGGCCGGCCGCGGTGGTCTCGCGGTTCTAGGCGCGCACTCCGGAACCGTGCGACTGCTGCGGTCGCAGGTTCGAATCCTGCCTCGGGCATGGATGTGTGTGATGTCCTTAGGTTAGTTAGGTTTAAGTAGTTCTAAGTTCTAGGGGACTAATGACCACAGCAGTTGAGTCCCATAGTGCTCAGAGCCATTTGAACCATTTGAACCAGACCTCATGACGCCATGGATCCAAGCTGTCAACAAGGCACAGTGCGAGCACGTATCGGCTCCATAATGGTGCGGGCTGTGTGTACATGAAATGGTCTAGGTTCTCTGGTCGAATTGAACCGATGATTAACTGGAAATGTTTACGTTTGGCTAGCGGAAGACCATTTGGAGCCATTCATGGATTTCATGGAGGCTGGTAATTTTATGGGTGACAGTGCGCCCTGTCACCGATCCACAGTTGCTTGGGAATTTTTGAAGAACCTTGTGGACAGTTCGAGCGAATTATTTGGCCACTCATATCGAACATCATTAATCCCATCGAACATTTATGGGACACAATCGAGATGTTAATTCGCGCCCAAAATCCTGCAGCGGCAACACTTTCCCAATTATGGACTACTGTGGAGGCAGTATGGCCCAGTATTTCTGCAGGGGACTTCCAATGACATGCTGAGTCCATCGCAATTCAGGTTGATGCACGGCGCCGCACAAAAGGAGATTCGACACAATATTGGGAGGTATCCCACGGCTTCCGTCACCCCAGTGTAGAAGAAGGCGATAGTGTTGGTTGTCACTACAGAACGGTTCGCCAGGAGAGCACAGTCACTTCGTACCTGAATTAGTCATTGGCTGTCACATGAGTAACATATCCGTCACAGACATCTCAGCCCTTCTAAAGTTACTCAAGTCGAGTGTTGCTGATGTGATTGACCATTGTAAACGAAAAGGAACAACCACGTTATATTTCAGTTATTTTATTATGATGAGTGTTTCTCCCTATTTCTCGATAATAGAAAACGTGTTGCTCTTCGTTAAACTTCCTCCATGCACTCCGTTAATCTCATCCGGTAAGGATCCCACGCCGCGCAGTGGTACGCCAAAAGAGGACGGACAAGCGTAGTGGAGGCAGTCTCTGTAGTAGATCTGTTGCATCTTCTAAGTGTTCTGCCAATAAATCGAAGTTGTTGGTTCGCCTTCCCGACGTCATTTTCTGTGTTAGTTCCAATTTAAGTTGTTCGAAATTGTAATTCCCAAGTATTCAATTGATTTACAGCCTTTAGATTTGAGTGGTTTATCGTATACCTGAAGTCTAACGGGTTGCTTTTAGCACTGATGAGGAGGACCTCGCTCTTTTCGTTGTGCAAGGTCATTGCCGATTTTCACACCATACAGATATCTTTTTTAAATCGTTTTGCAATTTGTTTTGATCTTCTGATGACTTCACTAGATGATATACGAAAAGATCATCTGCAAACAACCGAAGATGGCTGCTTAAATTGTCTCCTAAATCGTTTATATAGACAAGGAACAGCAGAGGTCTACCGTGGGGGCAAATGTTGATCGTGTTGAGACAGCAACCAGCCACAAATTTATTTAAGTTCCTTTATTCAAAAGGTACCGTTACCGGTTTCGAATAATTACAATTCATCGTCAGACGGCTTTCATGCTTTCACTAGAACATGTGGTATTTTTTACTGATTAGTTGTCCTAAACTATAAATAACACGTAATTATAAGCACATCACACAGATAGTTGCGTTACAGATTTGCATTGGGATGTGACTCACGTGATATCCTGCTTTGGGGTACTTGTTTTCGTAGTTTTCATCCAGCAGACGGTGTTTTAAAGAAAACAAGTGTGACGTTTTCTGTTATAATTATAACGAGTATTTTCATTAGAATACAAATTTCTAGTTATGAAGGCGTAAACGACCTTCAGTAGTTGAATAACGATGTCTTTGTATGGGGATTGAGCAGCTAAGTGATGCGGATGTAGTGAACAATGTGTGTTTGGTAGAGGAAGAGGGCGAAGGGGAGACGATGGAGGAGCCGGTATCACGTATACGGAGGTCCTGAAGTGCGATAATTCGTTATTAGTCAATGAAGGACAAGGTTCGATTGCCCTATACCGATGTTTTAACTCTACGGAAATGAGGATTATTGTGAGCAAAAACGTGAGTGAGAAGCATAAGAAATTGGACGACTATATCCCGAAAATTAAGTTAAAGGAAAGGACTTAAATATGGTGTGTTTTAAGTTCCTGGAGAGTACTGAGCAAATATGGTTGTAAAAGTAAGAACCTTGTTACGGGGTGACTCAATTTTGTACCGTATGTATTCGGTATTGTGGGGACACACATCCGTTACAGAGTACTAGTTATTCGTTATGTTCGATACTGAACTTCATTGGTGTTGTACACATTACACTGAAGTACTTTTTTCCCAACCTATTAATTTGTGGGTATAAGTGCGCTTTTGAATTAGCCATTTGAGTGGTGTCTGTCTCCTGAATAGATTGTTCACTTCTACATTCTGAAAAAGTCACCATGGCTCTGCCGGGATTAATGGTAACAGATGAATGTGCTATAAGTGAACTTGCTGTATCAAAATAATTCCTGATTGAATCGCTGTGTCACTCGGTCACATAAGCCACTACAGGCAGACTTGTAATTCTGCCGTACGGCGGTCAGACGGTAGCGGCAAAGCACACAGATTTGGCTTGTGGCCGAAAACTTACCGTGTGAAACGGAGTAGTTGGAAAACTACCAATATTGCCAGCTCAGTCTGAGGAGGCACGAATTGCACGCGGGGAAGAAAACATCAGTGTAACATTCAGTGTAACCTCCCAACAGATTATTATTCCGTAACCTCGCACTAATAACATGACTAACCTCCTAATAAAAAATGTGACTCGTATATAACCTTTCAATAATTAACTGACTGTGAATTTAAACTGGTAAATTTGGACTTCATCAGTGCTGTGTCATCGCTCTGAAAGATCATTCTGAATAAATTGAAAATTCTTACCTCAATAACGCGTATATATCCGCTCCTTTAAGAAATTTTTCTGGCACAGCCCAGTGCAATGCTGGCCGCTAGATTTGTCATGTATGGAAAGAAACAACTGATTTTTCTTTAATTGGGATGGCCATGGATTGCAGAAATTAGTAAATTCTTTAAATTCAAATGAATGGTTTTTTAAACATTTACATGAGACTTGATACAACAATAGTACAAATTTGGATGTAACAAACTACATATGCGCACGCCTATTTTTACGTTAAAACACATCGCTCAGGCACTGGCATCGCTCCCCACGACCGGTCCCGCCAACTCCATACACACGACTGCTTGCTACTACCCATATACTGATACACAGTTCCTACTGCAGCCAGCACTGCTTTCACCTTACACAACATCACTCAGGCACCGCCATCGCTCCCCGCGAACGGTCCCGCCAACTCCATACACCCGACTGCTAGCTACTACTTTCTCCTATTAACTCAGCTCCTACTACAGCCGACGCTGCTCTCTGGTCTGCGATTCTCTGATAGCTTACATATCGTAGGCAGCGCGTGAGCAATCCATCGAAATTACATCTGCTCGAGTGCGCTAGCAATAAATTCCTTATTCATGGACCTCTTACAAAGTGTTTCGCAATCGAGTCTTGCGGTAAAAAGTTCGCGGTAAACCTGTCACGTCAAATAGGATTGAAATCCTGAACTTTCGATGACTGCTTCCATCATCTTCGTCAAGAGTTTAAGTCTGACTGGCAGATGAATAGCTGACGAGGCTCCCACCTTTATGGCCAGAGGATGGAACCTGATGGGCTGGATTACACCATGGACATGGCTCGGAAGACGAGACTTAGCAGGAAGTGACCCAAAATGAGGTGTTACTCGATGCGACAGACGCCATAGCGATTTCGTCATACTGTGCTGTTTCTGTATTACGTGAGAGGCAGTCAAATGAAAAGGAGAGAAATGAAAAAAAAGTAAGTAACCTACTCACCATTTCAAAAGTAATCGCCATAGCTGTTAAGGCATTTATCCCACTGTAGACAATACGGCCAGTGTCATGAACACTCGTGGTCGTGCGGTAGCGTTCTCGCTTCCCACGCCCGGGTTCCCGGGTTCGATTCCCGGTGGGGTCAGGGATTTTCTCTGCCTCGTGATGGCTGGGTGTTGTGTGCTGTCCTTAGGTTTGTTAGGTTTAAGTAGTTCTAAGTTCTAGGGGACTGATGACCATAGATGTTAAGTCCCATAGTGCCCAGAGCCATTTGAACCATTTTTTTCATGGAAAAATGTTTGCGGTTGCCTACGGAACAATGATCGTACCCAGGCGTGCATTCTTCTTCCGAATCAGATCGACGTCCACCAATGTCTTTCATCAGCGCTCAAAAAAAAGGGGGGGGGGGGACACGCATGGGAAGAGACAGGAACTGTACAGTGGATGTATAAGGCCTTCCCAGTGAAACTTATGCAGTTGACCCTAAGCAACCTTGGCCATATGTCGGCCCGCTCTCATATTTTTGGAGCCATGAAAAAGACATTCGTTGCTGTAGGCACCCGCAACATTTTTTTCGTGAAGGTACTGATCATTTTGTGTCACAGTAGAATAAATGTACTAGCAATTATGGCTATTACTTTGGAAATAATATGCAGTTACTTTCTTCCATTTCTCTGGTTTTCATTTGAATGCCCTTTAGATTTGCAGTATACACTTTCCAGACAAGGGGGTACTGAAGATTTATTGAGCGTCGGCGGAAAAAAGCTTTCAAAAGATGCCACGAAGAACAACACTGAAATCAAATGTTTCCTGCCTTTGGTGTGGTGCAGCGGTTTAGGACGTGAATTTTGGAGTCGAAGAAAGCAGGTTCGTGTCTTGCGATGAAAACAATACCAGAAGGCGCCAGATCGACGTGGTACAAAGTGATAAACTAGATAACGGCGACCAACTATAATCTTTATTCCATCCAGTTAAAACAGTCAGTGGCATGTGGAAATCGTTGTTACCAAAACACAATCGAACATCGATTTGAGTACCCGAAACCTGTCTCGATATGGCACACAGCAAAGGATGTTGTTGTTGTGGTCTTCAGTCCTGAGACTGGTTTGATGCAGCTCTCCATGCTACTCTATCCTGTGCAAGCTTCTTCATCTCCCAGTACCTACTGCAACCTACACCCTTCTGAATCTGCTTAGTGTATTCATCTCTTGGTCTCCCTCTACGATTTTTACCCTCCACGCTGCCCTCCAATACTAAATTGGTGATCCCTTGATGCCTCAGAACATGTCCTACTAACCGATCCCTTATTCTAGTCAAGTTGTGCCACAAACTTCTCTTCTCCCCAATCCTATTCAATACCTCCTCATTAGTTACGTGATCTACCCATCTAATCTTCAGCATTCTTCTGTAGCACCACATTTCGAAAGCTTCTATTCTCTTCTTGTCCAAACTATTTATCGTCCATGTTTCACTTCCATACATGGCTACACTCCACACACATACTTTCAGAAATGACTTCCTGACACTTAAATCTATACTCCATGTTAACAAATTTCTCCTTCAGAAACGCTTTCCTTCCCATTGCCAGTCTACATTTTATATCCTCTCTACTTAGACCATCATCAGTTATTTGGCTCTCGAAGTAGAAAAACTCCTTTACTACTTCGTGTCTCATTTCCTAATCTAATTCCCTCAGCATCACCCGACTACCCTGTCACACTCCCTTCCCAACCACTGCTTCCCTTTCATGTCCCTCTACTCTTATAGCTGCCATCTGGTTTCTGCACAAATTGTAAATAGCCTTTCGCTCCCTGTATTTTACCCCTGCCACCTTCAGAATTTGAAAGAGAGTATTCCAGTCACCATTGTCAAAAGCTTTCTCTAAGTCTACTAATGCTAGAGACGTAGGTGTGCCTTTCCTTAATCTTTCTTCCGAGATAAGTTGTAAGATCAGTATTGCCTCACGTGTTCCAGTATTTCTACGGAATCCAAACTGATCTTCCTCGAGATCGGCTTCTGCTCGTTTTTCCATTCGTCTGTAAAGAATTCGTGTTAGTATTTTGCATTTGTGGCTTATTAAACTGATTGTTCGGTAATTTTCGCATCTGTCAACACCTGCTTTCTTTGGGATCGAAATTATTATATTCTTCTTGAAGTCTGAGGGTATTTCGCCTGTTTCATACATCTTGCTCACTAGATGGTAGAGCTTTGTCAGGACTGGCTCTCCCAAGGCTGTCAGCAGTTCCAATGGAATGTTGTCTACCTGGGGGCCTTGTTCCGACTCAGGTCTTTCAGTGCTCTGTCACTCTCTTCACGCAGTATCGTATCTCCCATTTCATCTACATCCTCTTCCATTTCCATAATATTGTCCTCAAGTACATCGCCCTTGTATAGCCCCACTATATACTCCTTCCACCTTTCTGCTTTCCCTTCTTTGCTTAGAACTGGGTTTCCATCTGAGCTCTTGATGTTCATACAAGTGGTTCTCTTATCTCCAAAGGTCTCTTTAATTTTCCAGTAGGCAGTATCTATCTTACCCCTAGTGAGATAAGCCTCTACATCCTTACATTTATCCTCTAGCCATCCCTGGTTAGCCATTTTGCATTTCCTGTGGATCTCATTTTTGAGACGTTTGTATTCCTTTCTGCCTGCTTTATTTACTGCATTTTTATATTTTCTCCTTTCATCAATTAATTTCAATATTTCCTCTGTTACCCAAGGATTTCTACTAGCCCTCGTCTTTTTACCTACTTGATCCTCTGATGCCTTCACTACTTCATCCCTCCGTAATTGAAAACGGAAACCACGTGTGTACGTGTACCTCACCCCTCATGGTAATGTACATGTGCGTCAGTGAAAAAGACCAATAAAAAGGTGTTAGCATGTGGACGTAATGTGCTGTTCCAGTCTCTTCTCTACGTGAGGTCCACCACCGTTCCCTTTGGATCCCTACGTAATTCGGTGCTCTCCGATACACACGATCGAACAGCTGACGAGTGGTACTCAAGCGTCAACTTTAGGTTAAAATATCTCCGGATGTAATTAACATTTTACTATGCAACAAACGGTACTTATTACGTATTTGTTTATGTTCAGACGTGCTAACAAAACTAACGGGGTTCCATTTAAAAAAAAAACGTAGGTTTGTGTTAAAAAATACATACTTCCGAGCTTTTTTATGGTTTGTATTAACCAATTACACTAGCCCCTCTCCTCACGTTCGGTCTGCGGAATCGATTTGTCAGTATTTCATGTGGTTTACGAAATATATCCAGCGGTAATGTTAGGTGACTCACCCTGTATAATATTGTGTTTAACAGGATGTGATGGACAACCGTTCATTTTTGGAATGTTCTGTATAAAATTATTCCCAAAAGAAGTTAAATTGGTCCCAAACCCCCTTGTTTCATGCAAGGTTTTCGGGAGGTTCCCCTTGGTCGTGAGGTAAATGACGGAACTAGAATTCAACTCCCAGATATTCCCGCCGGCCGGAGTGGCCGAGCGGTTCTAGGCGCTACAGTCTGGAAACGCGCGACCGCTACGGTCGTAGGTTCGATTCCTGCCTCGGGCATGGATTTGTGTGATGTCCTTAGGTTAGTTAGGTTTAAGTAGTTCGAAGTTCTAGGGGGCTGATGACCTCAGAAGTTGAGTCCCATTGTGCTCAGAGCCATTTGAACCAGATATTCCCAGTTGTGGTACGCAGTGCACCGGTCCCAGCATGATTCGAGTACGCAGAGATAAAACATATACCTCAAACACTGGAAATCGTGACAGGATGATATTAAGGTGACGCTGACGCTCAATAATTAAGATTTTATCCGAATCTGACGCGGCAAGTGTGCCGAGGACTTTTAAGCCATGGAATGGCATGGCATCTCCGACGCTAAAAACAACATATCCGCAGAGCAGCACGGCACCTGACGGCCGAGGCGATCGTGTCTTTATTCACCGCTACGAAAAACAGAGCTCGCAGCCTGCAGTACTGCTAATTGCTGCGCCGAATCACTACCTCCCCCCCCCCCCCTCCGCCATCCTCCCTCCATCCACCCACCCACCCCCACCCCCAACCTTCCACTTCCTTTTCGGCCATTTCCGGTATTAATTTGGCAAAACAAGCCGGCCGGTGCACTTTCCCCTTTCTTCGCAGCCTTCGCGCTCCCAAGTTCTGCTCCGCGTACGTAAATGAATTTCTGAACAAAGGAGAGGACCCCGCAGGGCCTTTATTTGCGTTCCGCGGCAAGTTGTGCCACGTCTACCCGCTGAATGGAGCCATAACACTTGGACGCTACTGCCAGTTAGGCAGCTCTCAATAAGAACTTCCGTACGTTGTAGGATTCGGCAAATCCCATCCCATCCCATCCCGTCCCGTCCTGCCTCATCGATCCGGCAAAGAAATGAAACCGGGGGCGGCTGGGCTCGAAATATCTGGCCGCCTTCCAGCGGCCGTGAGCCTCAGCAAGCGGACTCGAGGAAAACTCTGACGCTGCGTCAAAATTGCGGGGAGTGCTGAAGTTGGTGTCATATTTTGACTAGTGCTGTAAAAGTAACGACCCGTTACAAAGTTTTCGTTACACTTTACTTTCATCACTGAAGTAGCCATTACAGGTAAATATTTAAAAAAAAACTATCCTAACACATTATAAGAGTATCGTGTTCGTGAATGCGGCCATGGTGCACGTGTTTTGTCTCGTCGACAGATTTTTCACATCTAAGTAGGGGCTTAAAGGAACCGAAGTACGTGGCACAGCGGTTTTCACAGTGACGCTTCACGTTACCGTCCTGTTTTAGAGATTAATGTTTTCCATGATTTGCTAAATCGCTTAAGGCAAATGCAAGGATAGTTCCTCCGAAAGGCTCATTTTCTTCGCCATTCTCCATTAATTCGAGCTTGTGTTCCGTTACTCGTGACGTCGATGTCTGCGGGATGTTAAACATTAGTACTGCGTGAAACTGGCTGGCAGGTTAAAACTGTGCGCCCAACCGAGACTGGAGTTCGGTACCTTTGTCCTTCGCGGACAAGGAAGCTGGCAGAGCACCTGCCCGCGAAAGGCAAAGGTCCCGAGTTCGAGTCTCGGACCACCACACAGTTTTAATCTGCCAGAAAGTTTCCTATTAACGCACACTCCGCTGCATAGTGAAAATCTCAATCTGGAAAACTCACCCGGACTGTGGCTAAGCCATGTCTTCAGGATATCCCTTCTATGAAGTTTGGGAGGTAGCAAATGAGGTACTGGCGGAAGTAAAGCCGTGGGCACGGGTTGTGTGTCGTGCTTACGTAGCTCCTTCGGTAGTGTACTCGCCCGGGAAAGACGAAAGTCCCGAGTCCGAGTCTCAGTCTGGAAGCTTCATGTCCGCGCACGCTTCGCTGCATAGTGCAAATTTCTTTCTGCACTAATCTTCCTTCTTTTTGTGTCATTTCAGAAAGTAAGTTTAGTTCTGCTGCAGTACTGTTACTAGTGTACGAGAAACGTCCTCCAAAGTTGAAGCACGCGGGGCAGCACGATTCTTGTGAGCAGAACTATATTGCACACAGGTCCACCATTAAATTCCGGCAGTATATGGGCCAAATGTAATGTCTGGTGCAGCTGTAGCGAAATGGTGCTAAGAATTTGACAAACGTGGGTGATACTGGGCGGAAAGTTCAGATCATGCACTGTGCGATTTCCATCTTTTCGGCAGACTGAAAGAACATTTTGAGGCAAAGAGATTTTCTGTCGATTAGGACGTCCAGACCGCCATTATGGAATCGCTCCGTGACCTTTTTCCTCCTGATCATTTCCCCTGTCTTCACGGGATGGCATGCCAGTTTTTGGATTTGGCATAGTTAGTGGTGGAGGGTGGTCAGACGACGTTCCTACCGTCACCACTTCCCCCTCAAATGGTTCAAATGGCTCTGAGCACTATGGGACTTAACATCTGAGGTCATCAGTCTCCTAGACTTAAACCTGACTAACCTGAGGACATCACACACATCCATGCCCGAGGCAGGATTTGAAACTGCGACCGTAGCAGCAGCGCGGTTCCGGACTGAAGTGCCTAGAACCGTTCGGCCACCGAGGCCGGCCTACTTCCGCCTCGGGACGAAATTTGTATACACCACCTGACTGCGTCTAGTGCTATTACATGTGAAACTGTGTGAACATTTTCTAAATGTTTGCGAAGGTGTAGCTGACGAGGGGACTATGAGACGTGTTAATTACGGATTTCGATGAGTCGTAGGTATGTCGTAGAGGGACCCGTTCTGCTTGCCTGACTTGCGTCTTCATGCGACGGCTCTAGTTTGAGAGAAAATCTCATTGAAGTTATATGCGTACCTTCTGTACCCGTATCTTTAGCCACATTTTGACCAAGCGAGCGTAGTGCGGCGGCTAAGGTTCTTAGTTACCACACTGGGACACCAAATGAAGCAGGAAGCCTATGGGGATGAGTGCTTAACCGTACTCTGTCTTACAAATCGTTCACACGGTTTAAAAATGGCCGGACGGAAGTTAAAGATGTTCCTCGTCCAGGACGTCCTTCGGCGTCTAATGACGACGCTCATATCAGGAACGTCAACGAAATTGTGCGTACCAATCGAAGACTGACTGTCCGAGAGGTTGCAGAAGAATTTGTTTAATATTTCATTTGGACCAGGTCATGAAATCCTGTCAGAAGGAAAAATTGGATATTTGTCGTAAGGTCTTATGAGACGAAACTGGTGAGGTCATCGGCCCCTAATCTTACGTACTATTTAACCTAACTTACGCCAAGCACGACACACACACACACACACACACACACACACACACACACACACACACAGTTGAGGGAGGACTCGAGCCTCCGACGGTGGGGAGTCGCTGTCAGAAGGAAACGGTGTGAAATGTTGCGAGAGAATTCATGACTCTTGAATCACGTTAACGCACCCGCACTTTCCTCCCTGTTGGTGTGCGACTGTTGCACAAAAAACGAAATCACTGTGCTGCCTCATCCTCTGTACTCTCCAGACCTGGCCCGTGCGGACATTTTGTATTTCTACAGTTGAAAACCCCGTTGAAAGGACGAATAAGTGTAACGGTAGACGAGTTCAAAGAAAATTCGCAGACGGCTCTTCGCGCGACCCAGCAAGAGGCGCACCCAACTGCTTCCTGAAGTGTAAACGCCTTTTGGAGTGGTGCGTCAATTGTGGAGGAGAGTATTTAGAAGAAGACCGTGTACAACAAGTAAAATGTAAACGCAGAAAAATATTGTGGACAAAGTTCCGGAATTTTTTGAATAGATCATCTAATTGATCTAAAATATTCATAGTACGTCATTTCGAAATTTTGTTTAAAAGTTATGCAGTATTTTCATTGTGTTGTGCTTTGTGGTTTTCAATTTCAAGATTTAGGTAGAAAGTTGATAGGTTGCTTCCACATCTTCTGTATATTCTTTGAATCTAATATGGATGTTTCTTCCCGCTTGCTCGATGTAAAATTTCGTACAACAGATCGAAGTCGTGTTCTATGATTAGTGGTCATGGAAATACTAGTTTTACATTTGTCTTACGTAAAGATTCTTTCGTCTTACTGGTTATGTAGCCCAGAGAGTTTGTTGGCACATAAGTTATTTTGTTTTAGTTGTAGGTTCGTTCATCAGTGTTACATCCTTATGTATTATCTGTATTTGAATTGACTTCTTATAACACTAGTACTAATAGTAATTGCTGAAATTCCAGGGGTTGAACTCGTTGACATATCGGAATAATCCCTAATTGAATCGTCATGCCACTGCCTCTCAGGTGGTTGAGTGTAGGCAGACCGACAATTGTGCCGTAGGACGGACGGCTTCTGCAGCTGCGAGGCACGGCGAGGTCAGGTCGCTGGACGGCGGTAGTCGCGATCCGGCCACTTGGCTTAGTTAGCTCTGATAAAACGTACACTTGACGCTGTGGGCCATCGAAAAGCTGGCGGCGTGGCATACGGTGGAAGCCGTAGCGTGTGGGAAGATGAAATTTGAGGATACGAGTATTACCGCCTTCGGCCGAGCCAGACACACATAGCATGTGGAAAAGCAAAGCCTGACGGGTGACATTTGTGACAGGTACTCAATGTCGCTAACGAATTGCTACGCCGAGCATAAGAAGTAGGAGGAATATGAAACCGCCGAATCGACACGAACCTCCAGGGAGGGAAGCGAGTAACGAAACGTACGTCTGCATCGTACTCCACAAGCCACCTAATGGTATGTGGCGGAGGTTACTTTTTGTACGACTAAGTGTAGCCCCCCCCCCCTATGGTGTTCACTTCGCGAACAGCGGGTGGGAAGAACGTTAGTCGGTAAGCCTATTTGTCTGGGTCTTCTCGGAAAGCACGCTTTCGAAATTGCAATGGCAAACCTCTCCGTGATGCACAACGCCTCTCTTATAACGACTGCCAGTGGAGTTTGTTAAACGTCTCTATAGTGTTCTCGCGCCGACTAAACAAATTCGTGACGAAATGCGCCGCTCTTCGTCGGATATTCTGTATCTCTCCTACCTCGTAAGGATTCCATATTAATGAACAATACTCCAAAATCGGTCGAACAAGCACCTTATAAGCCACTTCCTTCTTGGATAAGTTACATTACCTTAATATTATTCCTGTAAATCTCTGTCTGGCACCTGATTTTCCTACAGTTTGTTTTATGTGGTCATTCCACTTAAAGTCGCTTTGATTAGTTTCTCGTAGTGTAGTTGTACAGTAGTGGATTTCTTTTCCCATGTCCGCGCCCCATGTTACGTTTATTTACGTTCAGAGTCAACTGCCAGAGCCTGCTCCATTCATCAGTCCTCTGCGGGTCATTCTGCAGATCGATACTGCGCAGTTACTACTTTGTTGCATACAACCGCATCATCTGCGAACAGTCTGAAAGAGCATCCGACGCTTTCTACAGGATCATTTGTATAAACTGCAAACATGCGAACAGTAATGATCCCATCACACTTCTTTGGGGTACTCCGAAAATTACCTGTACATCTCTAGATTTGTGTTGCGTTAAGAGCGACGTGTTGAGATCTATGTGCAAGAAAGTCTTGAACCTAATCGCAAATTTGGCACGTCCCACATTGGTTACTGTGATTATATCGGGCAGTGTTAATTGTCTTTTGCCACTGACAAATCGACGCTAACGCAACTGCTCTTGGTCGTTAAACAAAGGCCATCGGCCACTACGTTGTTCGTGGTGGAATTATGCATGAAATCTGGCATTGTCTCACTATTTCCGAAAAGCCACATCGGTAACCTTTCACATGTATCACCTAAGTACAAATGACAATGAACTGCCCTTTTCTGTCTTGTGTATGCGATATTACCGCCATCTGTATATGTGTTAGATATAGATGTACTACCTATTGGTAATATACAAATATTTTTGTGGGACCTGGATTTCCCGCTAATGGCGACGATCTCCATGACGATAGGCTATCCGTGCACGCCTTCTTGACCGACCCAAACTTCCATACATCACATGATCTTCAGTCCCTGCACCACAGTCTTAGTACATCTGTACCTAATACAGTCGAAGCCAAGTTACTAGAATTCACCCAGTTTATTTCAAAGTAATTTCTGACGACTGTCTATCGTCAACAATGTTTGTATAAACAGACGTGCAAGGAAATGTTATATGCTAAGACGGGCAAAAGACGAAAACTCCTCGTAGCCTCATTCTGAATAGTGCGGGAAAACAGAGTATAGCCGCGAACATTTAGTGGTGATTATAGGAGACTGCGGTGTAGGGTTGTAGACAGTGTGACTTGGAGTTTGGCTCGGTCTTAGAGGCGTGCAAGGTTAGCCTAGTTCTAAGGTGACCAGTCGCGATAAGCGGGAAACCCGGGTTCGAGTTTCGATACGGCACAAATTTTCACATATCGTCAATAGTTAGTACATCTATACCTAACACAGCTGAAACCACGTTATTCGCAGACAGGGAATTTATTTCAAAGTAATTTTGGTTTTGTAGGTGTCATTTCGCAAGATTTGTGACAGGAAGTAACATGTTCCTCGGTTGTTTATGGACCGTAAAATAAACCTCTCCTTGATGTACAGCACCACTCTTTTAGCGTCTGCCACTGGAGTTCGTTTGGTATCTCCGTAATACTCTCGTACTTACTAAACGATCCTGTGACGAAATGTGCCGCTCTTGTTTGTCTACAGGGTGTTTTCGCAAAAGCGTGCAAAAATGAACAGAGGACATAGAGAATGCTTCACTGAACAATTTGAGTGAGGGAACCTGAGGCCGGAGAAACCAGCTTAAGAATATATACAAGTAAACTTGTGTAGAATCACTGTTTTCCATCTTATTTACAACTAATATGCGTAGACGTTTACACACATTGTGCTATTTATTTACATGCATATTCTTTAATTCTTGCGAGGAAACAAGGACGATTATTAGGTAATCATGATGCATGTTTTGTTTACTTTACTTGTCCATAAGGTGATTCTGTTGCATCGTATTTACATTGTCTCGTGACAGTACATGCTGTGAATCAACGACAGACACATTCATTACTCAGTGCTGTTCACGGACATACAGTACAATATGATAGAGCAGTACCGGTACAGTTTCGCAGAACTCACTGACACGCACCCTGTGTGTGGGGAAGTGCGTTGCCGTGCTCTCGCTGGTGAAAGAATGTACAGGGACGATTTCCTAACAAGCATTGTCCCTCGCGACGAGTGTTTATTTCTCTCGATCGACGAATGCGGGAAGCTGGTTGATTAGAAAGAAGAAACGAGGGACCTGGCAACATGAGGACCAAACGCTCACCCGATTCTGAAGAGGCTGTACTGGAACGTGTGGCAGCGGATCCCACTAAAAGTACTCGTTATATTGCATGTGAAATGGACGCTGCACATAGTAGCTTGTAGCGAGTACTACACGAACAACAATTACACCCATATCATCCACGAACCCATGCCGTGTTTGCGACGATTCTGCACCAAGGGTCGCATTGTAACACTGGTTGCTCCAACAATAGAATAATCGACCAGATGTCCTCCAAATCGCGCTGTTTTCTGATGAGGCCCCATTTGGTTGTGATGGTATTTCGATGACCAGGAATAGCCATGTGTGCGATGAGGAAAACCCTCGCGCTGTAGTAGAGTCACGCCATCAAGTAGGTTTGTCTGTGAATAGCTTGGCGGGAATTGAAGGCGACAATCTCATTGGGCCATATCTTCACCTGGATGTCTGAATGGACACCTGTACTCGAGGTTGGTGCAGAGAGTTATACCCGAGTTGGTGGAGAACGTACCCTCGGCTGTATGTGAAAGGATGTTGATGTAACAAGATAGTGCACCTCGTCACTTCTGTGTGGAGATCCACAACCATGTCGGTGATGTATTTCCTGGTCGCTGGATTGGGACGCATGGTACTATTCCATAGCCTGCGAGGTCACCTGACCTGAATTCCATTGATTATTTCCCATTGGGATATCTAAAATCACTTGTGTATGAGACACCAATAGCTACGGAGATGGAATTGGTTGCCAGAATTGTAGGTGCATGTGATGTGATTCGAAACATACCATGGATATTTGTCAGAGTGCGTCAGAATCTTGTTCGCCGGTGTCATGCTTGGGGTTAATGGCCATCAGTTTCAGCACATATTGTAAGATAACGTACCAATGGTACCTTCATGTGTCAGTGATGGTGGGTGCATTTAACCATAACTAATGTAAATAAAGTACACAGTAATGTGATTTTCTTCCTATTGTCTCCTTAAACTGGCTTCTCTGATCCCAGGTTCCCTACCTCTTATTGTTCAGTGGAGCATCCTCTTAAGTCCTGTTAAATTTCCTCTTGCGGAAACACCCTGTAAATTCTATTAATCCACCCTTGATTGAGTCCCGCGCCGGTGAACAATACTCACGAATCGGTCGAAGAAGTGTTTTTTAAAATACTTGTTTCGTGAATGAATTAAGTTTCCGTAAGATCTTTCCAGTGGGTCCCAGTTTGCAATCTGCTTTTCCTACAATTAGTTTTATGTGACCATTCCACTATAGTTCCCTTCAGAAGCTAGTTTCTAGGTATCTCACTGTTTCCAGTGGTGACATGGAACAGTGTGCACTCTCTTCGCCTATGTATGTGCAGCACGTTGCATTTTGTCGCGTTCAGGGTCAGACAGTTTCTGGTTCCGACAGTAAGGGGATTCGATGTAGCAATCGACGCACAGGCATGAGCACGGTTTTCACATCATCGGTTACAGGGGAGGATTAACAGCAAGGCGGTGAAAGAACAAGTCCGCCGTACCAAAAAATGTAATGCGGAGTAGTATGACAGGAAGCAGAGAAGCGTGTGTGCTCGCCTTATGGATTTCCGCACACAGCGGCGCGCCAACGGGTTAATTGCGACACGCCCGCGTTGCGTCAGGGTGCCGCCTCCGAGATAAGAGATTTAAGCCGGGTAGTGTTTACACTTCAGCCAGGGGACAACACCGCTAATTACCGCCCTGCGATAAGATATGGATTCGCAAGTAAACTCGTGAGCTTGCGAAAGTTGGCTGACATGGCAGCGGTTCTTAGCGCTCCCCCGGAGCGCGACAGCGATGCTACTAAGTTTCTCTCGTTCTCTTCGAACCGCCCTACGGTTACTTAACATCTTTCGCAAAAAGATCACTGGAGACAAGAACAGCCGTAAAGTACATTAGAGTAATGGTTCGGAGCACCCGAATGTGGAACAACCGCGCAAAATAAGCCCTAGGAAATGCCAAAGACAGTTAATCATGCACGGAAGAAGTGGCAAAGAAGCCATATGTAAGGTCTATTCTTAATTGATCATCAATCCTGGCTCTTAGCAGGGACGATGAATAGTGAATTGAAGTGATGGAGAAGAATCAACGAAGAGCGTAACTTGTTTTCCAAATGATATGAAAATACACAACAAACTCCTGTGGCAGTTGTTACAAGGGAAGTTACGTATGCCACTGAGAGGTTTACTATTGAAATTCCGAGAGCGTAGGTTCCAAAAATTGAGTAGAACAACGCGTTCTTTCCTCCCTCGCGAAATGACCATGACAAGAACATCAGAGGAATTAGAGATCACGTAGAAGTCTATCGATCGTCGTACTACGTGTGCGCCATACTCTAATGGGACACGGAAAGGGAAAATGAAAACACTGCGAAAAATCCTCCGTCATGCATCTTGAAGGTAGCTCTCAAAGTATAGATGGAGATTTAAATGTATTTCCGCGTGCCTTGGTGCATGCGATGCGGCGTAGTGGTTAGCAAAGCAGATTGGCGTGTTCAAAAATGATACAAATGGCTCTGAGCACTATGGGACTTAACTTCTGAGGTCCTCAGTCCCCTGGAACTTAGAACTACTTAAACCTAACTAACCTAAGGACATCACACACATCCATGCCCGAGGCAGGATTCGAACCAGCAACTGTAGCGGTCCCGCGGTTCCAGACTGTAGCGCCTAGAACCGCACGGCCACCCCGGCCGGCGATTGGCGTGTTCCGGGTCTTCTGTTCAAACCAGACTACTAGCAGTTACGTGTTATTCCGTATTTCACATTTCTGGAAGGTTCTTAAAAACTCTTTGTAATGTTTGTGTATCTGTAAACATTCGAAGGTTGTGTAAATATTCAATGTTTTTATAAATGACTGCACTGTCCGTCCAGGAAGTCAGTTCTGTTCTGGCTGTACGTTCATCACCATTCACTTGTGCCTTTGCCCCACGTCGACGCATGGTCACCGTGCTTGTTCACGGATTTGGTATGGTAACTTTAAGCGGTGGCTGGATGCCCCTCCTGTCGCGGCACGAATCGTGTAGCTCATGCGGGACTTACGTACCACCGCGTTATTCATCTAGAGGGATGTGGGGAAACCGCCTAAAAACCTCACACACCATAGCCGGCATGCAGGTCCTAGTAGACAACCCGCAAGACGTACTGAATGAGGGACCGATGCACCTCACCATCTCGGGAGCGGTGCTTTAAAACGCGCTTTTGGTCAGGCTGGCTCTGTACTGGTTGTATGTTGGTATGAGTAATAAATCTGCTTTGAGTTCTAAGTGTTGCACTTCATTAACACCCTGCCTTCGCATGTGGACGTCATTGTGATGTGGACGTGAGGTATTGTCTGTGCGTATATTGTATTTCTTTTCGGTCCATTTTCTTTTGTTAGCACAATTCAGCTTGTAACGTTCTTTATAAAATTTAAGCGTTTGGTTGTCAATGAATATGAAATGCGTAATGTTCGTGTTATTCAAATTTACTGTGTGGTGTGTTGTTGAGCAAAACCAATACGCAACGCCCGTAGTGAAATCAATCAATCCCTACAGGCCGCGGTGGACGAGCGGTTCTAGGCACTTCAGTCCGGAACCACGCGACTGCTACGGTCGCAGGTTCGAATCCTGTCTCGGGCATGGATGTGTGTGATTTCCTTAGGTTAGTTAGGTCTAAGTAGTTCTAAGTTCTAGGGGACTGATGACCTCAGAAGTTAATTCCCATAGTGCTCAGAGCCAAATCAATCCCTCTGAAATTTACTCAGTCTCGTGAGCACAGAGTTCTATGGCTCTGTACAAAAAAGTGATAAAATTCCCTGTGTAAATAAATAATGAAATAAATTTTCCTTAGCTCTAGAGTCGCAACGGATGTAATCTTGGTATTTTGTTCTCTACACAGTAGGCATAGAAAATACTCAAACTTGGCATAACGAAGTGAAATGCCACCTGTAAAATAGCTTCATACAGATAATATCAGTAGATAGGTTGATAAACGAATAATCTTGAAAATGTTCAGTGAAAATACTGAATACTGACTCAGCGCTGTGCTATGCTACCCCTATTGAAATTGTTACAAAGATTAATACTTTTCTGACTCTGGCACATTAATATTTTTTCTGATTCTGATTGAAAAATTATTTCTTTTAAATAAATATTCATTGGATTTTAATAAACACGACATGGAAGAGGATGAGGTACTGATAAGGGGATATGCTAAAACCGAATGCTTCTGTTTGAAGATTGTATTCTAAATAAAGTTTCTCCTTCTTAAAACCGTATATCAAACATTTTACATTAACTTCAAAATCAGTGAATTTCTCAGCTGTTCTACAATTCTCACTTACTGGCGCAATTAAAAAGAACTTGGATGGTTACATGAGAAATTGTCTGATATGTTTTGAGAAAATAGTTTTAAAATTTAACTTCCCTGTACCAGGATTACAAAAAACAGAAAATATTACAAATCACATATACCTAATCAACCAATACGTTAAATCTGATGACAAATATTTGGTTCCTACATTCAAGGGCCAGTACTGTAAAATTCAGTGAAATCCACATAGCGTTGTTGCATATTGAAATATATTATTCCAGTTGCTTTTAGTTTGAGTTACACTATCAATTCGTTACTCTTCTCTAATTGTCATGGAGAGTGGTCAGTATCTTTAGCGATCAGTATCACCTCAATTCTTGGTAATGTTATAGCCTTACAAATCAATAATACACTTTACATTTTTATAGGGATTACTACGAGTTAACATTTACTGCTCTGCAATATAATTCATCACTTCATTTTATAAAAACGCTATTATGCTGCGTCCCTAGACCAACAGCTAAATTCTCACAGCTAGCCACTAGCTTTTAAGTCTTACGTAGAACAGAGTGCAACGGCAACTGCTACTGCGTTCCGCGCGCTCCTACTTAGACAATCGATTCTGCCACTCAGGCAACATCTTTCATTCAATAGTGTCAAAGATACAATCTTTCCTACATATGATAACCGTTTCAGGTCATTTCTCGTTAATTATGTTACAAAATCGGGCTCCACGTACAAGTGGGCCTCTCACAATCTTGTTCACGATGTATGTAGATACCGCCAGCTCAAAGTAGAAAGTCTCGGCATATAACAGAGTATGCCTTAAAAGAACATATCTGAACCACCGAAGTTTTAATGAAATCACAGGAAAGAGAACCTGAAATAGCTTTTGTCAAAACTTCGACTTACTGCAGGGGGACATGAACTTCTAAAGCGAACAGTTTCAAAACCTGAAGGTTGCTTAACGAGAACCAGTGAGATACATATTGGAAGTAGCTCGGAGGGACACGAAAAAAAGAAAAAGAAAAAGGAATGGCATAGGGAACAGTGCAAAACGCAGTTGTGACAGTAATGAAATGGAATGCAAATGAGTGGCACAGGTAACTGGGATGCGCTACCACATCTAAAGTGATTCCCACAGTTTTCGTATCGCAGGAGGTCTGAATGAAAAGAGCATGTCCCAGTTAGCGAATAGGCCATCGGGCTTCCGCACATGTTATTAGTCTCTCCAGCATCAGACCGTGATAAGGCGTGGACTATGACCATGCTTGCAGATAGCCACTGATTTGAATGGATACAGGGGGAAGGTGGTAGAAATTGCAACACACACAAAATTTAGTAATTAACACAAAGAAATAAATTCTGAAATTAGCACGGACCAAGGCATTCTCAATCGAGGGCAGCCTCCACTTCACAGATTGACATATAGATAATAGCATTCACCTACAGCTACATAAGTTGAACTGAGAACACATCGGAGTGAGAATCCTGAACCATGACAACTAAGTTTCTACTAAAAAAAGGGGGGGGCGGCAGAATTCGGTGAATCCTTTTGCATGGCTGCAGCTGTTCCTCTGCCGTAGTATCGCGAAATACTCAAGATCACCGAACGACCAAAACAGCGATCGAATCTTAACACCATTATTAGACTGTGCCCGAAGTCACGTACAGTTAAGCGTTATTACCGTTGCATGAGAGACCTTACCTATGGACAAGAGGCGTTCGCGGGCGAGACGGCAGCCTGGTGGACCGTCCAAGAAAACGTTCCAGAATGGGCTGCAGCGGCGATGCTCAGGGGTTTTGTTAGCCTGTCGGCAGCTCACACTAGTGTGCCTACGACCCAAAAAGTAGTTTCGATGCTAAGTTGCAGGATGGTCAGGCGGCTAGCTGTCGCCTGCCGGTCCATAGACCAGGCTGCTTCCTTTTTTGACCTATAAACTTCCCAACCTGCTGCAGCCTCGGCCTTTGGGACGACGGGATGTTCTGTGTTCGTGCGCGCCTCAAGGCGAAGGAGGCGCTCCGTTTAAACTTGAATCTTTTTACGGCCGCCGCCATTTTTAACACTTTATTAATTCCTCTCAAAATGATGACAGTCGAGATCTGTTTACTGGTTTCGGTTTCTCTGTATGTAGGGAACTGTAACTACAAAGTTTCTTTCGTTTCTGTAATAATTGCGATGCTTAAATTCGTGGTTGAATCTGTAGCTACTTCGAAATAAAATTGATGTGCAGATTATGGAAAGAGCAGCGGTTTGTTCCTCGTCAAAACAAATGTGATTGCATAGTCCTTGATTGCTTCCCTACTCATCTTTTGTTTCCGGCCTTGCGAGGCCGCCCACGCGCTCCTCACTGCACTTTGTCTAACATCGATAGCTCACCTAATAAATTGTGTGTTTCAGCACTGTGTTGTTATTGGGAACAACACCAAATGTTCATCATAAAATTATTTTTACATTAAACAGTTTCGTAATGGGAGTAGTTCTGTTTATGTATCGTATTATCGCTTTATTTTGCAATAAAATACCACAAATAGTACGCCGTATTAGCTTGTATTACGACTTGTACTGTTTCATGCACGAACGTCGTCGGCAGCGTCGGTTTGTCGCAAACTCTTCACTTATATAGTAAGTAAAGAGAGTGATTATAAATATGTGCCCGGCCACATCCGTATATCTTGCGAGCATCTCTTCAAGCAGCTGGGAATATTAAGCGCAGCGTGATGGTAAATTTATTCACTAACGAAATATTTTATCAGCAGTCGATCTGAATTTGAGAGTAAGTCAGTTCTTCCGAAGTACATTACTGAAAGGGAAAATGATCTTCATGAACCTTTAATGAATATACCTTTGGCACAAAAGGGGCTAAATATGAAGTTGTGCCCAGGAAAGTGAAAGGTCTGACAGATAAGAGAAGCGTTTTTAAATGTAGACTGATAATGTTACTCTTTGACAATTCGTCCTCTACAATAGAGGAACTCTTGAATAGAGATAATTAGTCAGTCATACAGAAGAATTACCTATAAATCGCTAGCATATAAGTCACATAAATGTTTTTCATGTATTGATATGGAACAGAAGTGTGTTTAGAGGAGACAAAAAGAAACACTTTTTATGTGACAAAAATGTCAGACGCGCACAACTTCCCCGTTAGCTATGTTTTAAGGTTTTGCCACTAGCGATGTTCAGAGGCGATGTTCATACTTAAGTGTGATGAATATTGTTTTAGATATGTTGCTGACCAGTGTATTATTTTTTTGTGTTTCTGTGTACGTGGGGGGTCGGGGGGACACGGAGATCAAGCGTTTCGTGTACGAGACACCAATGACACTCCAGGGAACATGGTTGCCCTTTTGCCCTAAGCTGCAGCCATTATTACTGAAATCCCTGACAGTTTTTAACGTTCAGATGTCTGTAGTGCGTTAATGTAAACTGACGAAGTTTTCATTCACACCTCTACAAGGCAGTCTGAAGACCGCCACGGATGTCTAAAGCTGCGTGGATTTGTAGCGGGAAACCCTGTGAATTTTTTGCCACGTAAAGAAGTGTTTCTATAAACTCTTTAAAATTTTAGATGCACAGCCTCTTTTTGCACTCAGTGTTCTGAGACAATGCTCATGAGAATGTTAAATGTCTTATGTATGGAACAGACAACTAACTAGTTAACTAACAACAATAACACAGCACAGTGGCGAAACACAAAACTTAATTTAATAAACAGACTAACCGTCTTAGAGTAAAATGTTGCTGAAATTTCTTGTTGGCTTCAATCAAAAATGCGCATCGATACAATCACTTCTATATTTAAAAGGCTTAACTCGTTTTATAGACCCTCTCACTGTCGCATGCAATCTACGTTCATGGTTCCTACAAGTAGTAGTTCCTGTTTCACACTTGGAAAGCCGATGCCCCAGGCACACCCTCTTGCCCTCTTGCAAGCGTGGTGACGAGGATCATCTGCCTCCAGTCTCCCCTCCGCAATCGTTATCCTGTACGTACCACTTGGTCCTGGAACCTGTTCTGCTGTTCCCCCCCCCCCCCCCCCCCCCCTCTCTCTCTCTCTCTCTCTCTCTCTCTCTCTCTCTCTCTCTGCTGTGTCGGTTTGTTTACGAGAGAGACCACTTGGTCGCACGTGGAACAGTGCGGGCGCTGAGCGGTCATGAAGCGGCGAGGCTTCGCCACTGTCGCCCGCCTGTACAGCGCATTCTGCGTCACCGCAGTTGTGTCGCTATCTCTCGCAGCGGCTGCGCTGCGGGAGTTTCTCACGGTAAGGCCACGGCAGCCTCAGCAGACACCGGAGCTGTAGGCTCAGGCCGGGTCCGCCGCTGGCGCGCTGCGCAGCGCCCACTGTGCGCCACAGTCTGACAGGGTTCATCATCATCAACTTACTGCCAGTTGTACTTCAACAGAGTCCTCTCTGCCTCTTGATGCCAATTCAGGACCTACTCGGTTGAGAAATAGCGACTCCGAGGTCTGGGAACGGGGCAACGGCCATGAGAGAGCGGCGTGTTGTTTACATGGCCCTCCATATCGCATCCGTTTGACACTCTTTTTTTTCTGACTTTTTGCGGACCGCCACGGATTCCTCTCCTGCGTCAACCTCTTTATCTCAGGATACCATTCGTACCCTAAGTCCCCATTTATTTGTTGGGTGCATTCTAGTCTCTGTAGTCCGCTGCAGTTCTTACCCCTCTACACTTGCGTCTATTCCCACGGAGGCTTAATACATGTCCCATCATCCTTTTTGTCAGTATTTTCCACACGTACCTTTCTTCGCCTTGCCTTATCACACAAACTAATTTTCAACATTCTTCTGTTGCACTGCACATTAAACGCTTCGATTCTCGTCTTCTACAGTTTTCCCACTATGCTTGACCCACTGCAATACAGGGTTATTCTAAATGATGGACCCATTTTCAAAACTTCGTATTTATTCAGGTACGCCTACAAGTCCAAAATGAACAAGTTTCAAAGTTTTTTCGTAATGTTTAATATAAATTTAATAATTTGTAATTAATTGGCTTTAATAATTATTTAATAATTAGAAATGTGATAAATGTTATAAATGTTAAACGTGGCCACCACTGGCTGCACGGCAAAGATCGACGTGGTAGCCAAACTCGTCCCACACATGCGAAAGAGTGTCTGCTGTTATTGAGTGTACGGCAGCAGTGGTCCGGTTCCGCAGATCGTTCAGAGTGGTTGGCAGACAGCTTCCTTCAGTGAACCCCATAAGAAATAGTCGCAGGGTGTCAGATCAGGAGATATCGGTGGCCAGAAGTGCAGAGCCAGGTCCTAAAGTCCCATGCTACCTATCCAGCGCTGAGGAAGGGAGTCATTCAGAAAGCCGGCTCAAGCTCCATTCTGTTGGAAAACGAAGTCCTGGAAATCTTCCATAACGCGAGGGAACAGCCATTGTTGCAACATTCCCACGTACGTTATTCCCGTTATAGGTGTTTCCGAAAAAAAAAAAAAAATTAAAAGGTTCATAAACCTCTGCAGGGTATACGGCACAGAATGCCTTGATCTTCTGTGAGTCTCTTTCGTGTTGCAATTGTGAACGTGGATTTTGCAAACCCCATATGCGAACATTGTGTCTGTTCACTTTTCCACTAAAGTGGAACGTCGCTTCATCGCTAAAAATTACACGCTGTGGAAATGCTTCAGCCTCCATCATTGCTAGCACATAGCACAAAATGCGAGACGCTACTCTTTGTCATTGGGGTTGAAAGCCTGCACAAGTTGTAATCGGTAGGGCTTGTACAGCAAACGCCGTCTCAGAACTTTCCGTACAGTTGCTTGGAGTACTCCAAGTTCTCGACTGGCTCTATTGGTAGACTTACTGCGACTGCGCTCAAAACTTTCTCGAATCCGTCGGACATCATCCTCTGACACAGGCGGTCGGCCTGTGCTTTTTCCTTTGCAACACTCCCAGTCTGTTTAAATTACTAAACTCGCTTTTGCGAGTTTGTAGTTGAATACCGAATTTGGTACGAAATTCCCACTGCACTGCAATTTGCGACTCACTTTTCACGAACTCAAGAACGCAGAAAACCTTGTGCTCTCCAGTCGCCATCTCACTCACAACTGACAGTGAAACGGATTAACAGCCCTATTGCCGCGCGAACTCTACCGGTCGCTTCTGAAACCATCACCACCCGTCCGCCGCCACCCGACAGAAACTTTGAAACTCCCTCTTTTCATTGGTATAAAGCTTGTTCATTTTCGATTTGTACTTGAATACATACGAATGTCTGAAAATAGGTCCATCATTTAGAATAACCCTACACAGTGCTGTGCTCCAAACGTCCACTCTCAGAAACTCCTAACTCAAACGAACTCCTGTGTTTGACTTTAGTAGACTTCTGGCTACGTCTCAATTAGACATAGGTTACATACTTTATCCAGATGAAGAGAGTTGCACAGGACTGAGTAGCTTGGAGAACTGCGTCAAAGTAATTTTCGCAGTGCAGATCACTATAACATTTATTTCTGTTTGCGCTGTTTGGGGGAGTGACTGGGAACTCGAAGCTTGTAACTTTAATAGTGGCAACATTGTTGTCGAGACGTAACGCAACGGAATACATTTATGTCGCTTGTAACACTCGTTAGTCACGTACCTGACCATCGCGCAGATTGACTCTCCCTTCTCTCATCACGTACATGCGCAGTCACGAGAACACAATGTCGTGTAGCGGACATTCTAATGTATTGCTGTCACGATGTTTTCGAAACAATAACAACGGTCTTGTATGTGAATTCAATATGTCAGAGGATGTACATTACGATATTGTCATTAAGATCAAGAGACTTAAGGGAAATCTCACAGAACCGTAGCAAGATAGGTAAAAACTTTGTCGAATTCCTTTGCATCACCTGTATAGGTTTAGATATGCTGTCTATTAGTGAAACATGAAGATTTGTGCCGGTCGGGAACTCGAACCCGTATTGCCCGGATCGGCACAAGTTTCGATGCGTTACTAATGGGTAGTATATCTACATCTACACAGATCATGCGACGGAATTAGAAGTCAGCGTATAAATTTCGAAGTGTTTCGTACAGTTGGTAGAAATTTTCTCAGCCAAGTCGCCGCCGCTCATTGAAGAAGAGTGTGCGCTTACCGCGTGCGTTGTTGTACAGTGGCTGACGCCATGTATTTTGTGAGCTGGCTCGAGAGAAAGGATTAGCGCACAGGACTGTTCTTCACATTTTGGACAAGCGGCTGGACACGAGACAAACTGCATGACGTTGGGTACCGCATGATTTGACAGAAACGGCTGTGACACCACGCTGCTAGTAACCACTTGAATCGTTGTGAATGCGAAGGAAAGGCTTTCTTATGTCATATCATTTCATTGGATAAGACTGTGCCAAACCATTCGAGCCATATTTGAAAAGTCAGTTAAACGAATGGAAAGTATGTCAGAATCCCAGCGAAGTGAAAGTCACTGTGATTCTCGTGTACGGTTGTGATGGTATTACAGAAACGCACGCCGCTCCTCAGCGGCAGTCAGTCATTGGGGTGTACTACTGTTTAGTTTTGGATCACAGCTAGCAACCAGTTATGGGAAAGAAACGAAAACACTTACTGTAGAACTCGCCCATCATTTTGCAGGACAAAGCTCAGACGCATACAGCACAAGTTGTGGCTAATCTTTTCAATCAATGGGGCTCCGAAGCGCTTTTGGCTTCGACTTGATTGCTAAAATGAAGGAAGCACTTCGTGGCATTCACTCCAGGACTGTTACAGAGAGTCTCCATTTGAACCGTCAACATAAGCTGTGACGTCAGCACTTCATGTATCTCTCAATTTTCACTTGTTTACACTTTGTTAATATCTACGTTAATTTGTAATTTTGCAGTGAATATGGGTTTTTCTTTACGTGTAATGTATGGTGTAAAACGCTGTACAGTTCACTGGTCCACGTGTAGGGTCACTAGTTAAAATTAAAATGATAAGATAGGACAAACTGGAGGGAATTTTCTCCCAGTTAGGGAGACAAAAGCGCGCCAGTGGGAAAGTTAGTGAGCACAAGAAGAGCGCCCAAACTGAGAACAAAGTATTAGTCGTTATTAACCCTCAGGCTGCACGCATCATAATGGGGGTGTTAGTCTGAAGTATCAGCGTTTTCAAGGAATTAGATGCTCGGAAGGATGTGGTTCCGCATCTAAGGATATAGAATGATTACATTATGCTACATGACAATTGATGGTAAGAAGAATCACGTGTAGACTGGGGCTCTATCTACGTGATACTCGCTGACTTACACGCAATGCTTCGCGTCGTTTCCTCCGCGCAAAGCACTGTTTTCTTTAGTATTTTAAAACGCATGGGCCAGTATTTATTGTGTATTCTTTGGTGAATATTGTGGCAAAATCTATCTCACCTCTTTGTCAAAATGGACATTGACCTTAAGTCATGCTATATGCGGTATGCCCCTGGTCCGAATTCTAAAGTACACTACACCGGCCTAATTGCAGTGAACAATTGTCTAATCAATCCTAACAATGACTGTCAGAGATAAGTAAACTTGAGAAATAATTTACTTTCTGAACAAAGGTGAAAAGTTCAAAGTGAACTACTGCACAATGGTCAATTAAATATTGTATTTCATAAAGAATTAGTCAATCTGAAAATAAATCGATTCTGACAACACTATCAAACATTTAAGATAAATAGTTAGAATTTGTATAGTGCTATGTTGTTTTGGTACGTCACTAGACTATACTCACCCGTGTGTTTATTTGATAATGGGATATCTATGCGAAAAAGTAGGCCTGCAGGTTAATTTCCATGATGATTTTTGATGTTGCTTAATTTAAAATCGTCTAGATTATATTCGTAATTGCTAACGTGAAGGCGTGATTTTCTTGATAGTGTACCACAGGAGAGTACAAAATTGATACCTCAATGAAGAATATTCCGTGAAATACTGTTTGTCACGAAACAGTTAAATAATAAATTTAATTTATTTGCTGAAATTTTGAATTGAAAGTCTGCAGTTACCTTACTTAATTCAGTGTAAGTCCGATATGGACGGTAAACCGTAACATTCCTTGCTATAATAACTAAAAACTGCTTTGTGTGACATGACTGAAAGCTTTATGTACCGCTTTTTTGTATGCTGACAGTGTCTCATTGGCTAGACAAACCATTTGTTACACCATCACGGTCAAAATTTAGTAAAACAACAACACGTCAGTTCTATACTTGTGAATTGGTAGTACAAACTGGCACTACTAGACAAATCATGCGACTTCCACATCGCTAGCAACTGGCTATACACAGGCCTGAAGGCAATTGCCCCATACTGAAACAGATTTTGAACGTCACTGGATTTTTATCCAGTTCGTTAAAATACTGCCAAGTCCTGCTTTTGGTAGGTGCAGTTTTATTTGCTACTTCAGTAATTCTTGAACGTAAATTGTTTTAAGCGACATTACAAAAACAAAATATTAACTCTAATCGCGAAAACAAGAGGATTCCAAGTGGACGAAATGCGGACGAAACGTTATCCTCGTTGGCGATGCCTCGGAGATGTTTTCGTTCACTCACCCTTTCGCTCGCACGCGCACCAATCGTTAAATTGGAGGTATGCTGGTGCTAGCACCTTCAGTTATTGAAAGTGTTGCGACTGATTCGTATGACAAAAACTTTGGGTATAAAATAAAAATATAATAATAAATGACCTGAGACTTCCTGGCACATTAAATCTGTCTGCCTGATTGAGCTTTAGCTAGGCCGTGACTGAACCGTGTCTCCCCAGTACCCTTTATTCCGAGTGTGTTAGTCGTGCAAAGACGTACGGGAGGCCTTCTGTGAAGAGTGGGAAGTACGAGATGAGGCACTGACAGAGCTAAACCTGTGAGGCAGGTCGTGGGGCGTGAGTGCTTGCACGCAGAAGGCAGGCTCGAGTCCCGGTGCACAGCAAAGTTTTAATCGGTCAGGAAGCCTCAAATCGGAGCGCACTCCGCTGCTGACTGGAAATTCCTTCTGTAAATAATAAATTATTACGAGGGTTAATCTACACGATACCTGCTACATGTACTGGTGAGGGTAAAAGTTCAGAAGTATCGAGTAAAAAAGTATCTGTATCGAAATGAGTTCTCGATAGCAATAAATACCGATACTTTTCCATGTCCCTAGTGGTGACATGTACCTGCGGACGGCTTTCAATAAGTAATACAACGCACTTATTTATCGGCCACTTCCGTTACAAAACATGCGGAATTTGTTGTGCGACATCATAAAATATTCTCGATCCAGCCCCTACAGTTTCATGAAGTTCCGACAGGTGTCGCCGCTATACGAAGCCTTTAAAATGGCGTCTGCAGTAGAGGTGCGTTCCAAGGACAGAGGTGTCACTGAATTTATTTTGGCGGAAATTCATTGCGTCGCAGATATTCATAGGCGCTTGCGGAATGTCCAGAGATCTGGCAGTGAACAAAAGCACGGTAAGCCGTTGGACTAGGTGCCTGTCATCATCGCAACAAGGTCGTGCAAAACTCTCGTATGTCCCGCGTGCCGGTCGCACACAGCTATGACAGCTGCAATGTTGGAACTTACTGAAACTCTCATTCGAAGTGACCGACGAACCACAAACACACACCTCGCTGCACAGTTGGACGTCTCTGTTGGTATTTCTGGCGTACTCGTCAACCACTAAGGGTACGGAATGGTGTGTGACTGCTGGGTTCCTTGCCGCCTAACCGAAGACCTTAAGGAGCAACAAAGAACTGTCTGTGCGAAACTGTTTGCATTCTGCGAGGCTGCTCATCAAAATTTTTCATCTAACGTCGTCACAGGCAGTGGGACATGAGTTCATAGCTTCGAACGGAAAACAAAACAGCAATCCCTCAAGTGGAGCCACACCACGTCTTTCTCCGAAGAAAAAGATCGAAGCTGCACCTCAGCCGGCAAAGTCTGGGCCTCTGAAGTGTATTGTGGTACCCTCAGGAAATTGAAGAAACGACTTCAGTGTGTTCGTCGCCACAAAAATATAGACGAACTTCTTCTTGACAATTCAAGGTCTCACACAAGTCGGCGCACCCGAAAGAAGCTCACAAAAGTTCATTGTACTGTTCTGTTTCATCCACCCTACAGCCGGGTATCACACCTTCCAACTTCCATCTGTTTGGCTCTATGAAGGATGCACTCCACGATGAGAAGTACGTGGGTGACGGAAAGGTTATTGATGCAGCGAAACGTTGGCTCCGACCTTGTCCACTAGAGTGCTACCGTGCGGGCGTACAGGCCTTTCCGGGGAAGTGGCGTAAGGCCATCGCGTTGAACGGGAATCACGTTGTAAAATAGGATTTTATAGCCAAAGGGATGGGGACAGTTTGGCGTATTGAAATTCTGAATGAAACCAAGCTCTTTTCAGGAAAAAATATATGTGTTGCACTAGTTACTGAACGTCCCTCGCATATTGTGTATGTAAGTAAATAGCAGCCACTATTAAGTTTGTAACCGTGATATAATGTGCTATTACGGCGTCACTTGAGGGACCACACAAGACCGTACAGTTGGGTGCCCACCAGCAGGGCAGACAGCTTTCCGTGCGGCGTCGGCCACTGCGGACGTATGGCGTGTGGCGCCAGGCTGCTCCGGATACCAGAGCAGGCGAGCTGTGCGTTACTGGCCGCCCATTCCGTGCTCCGCTGCTTCACCCTGCCATGCTGAATTTAAGAGCTCGACCGCCGGTTACCTATCACGTCAGCTTTCCTCTCTACCTGTGGCATCTCACGGAATCAAAACAAAACACACACACTTACACTTACCACGTAAGGTCTTTACAACCCTGATTCTTTGTAACCAGCACGGATTCGGAAAATATCGTTCTTCTGAGACACTATTAGTTCTTCATTCACAGGAAGTAAAGAACGCTATCGACAGGGGATTTCAAGTTGATTCCATATTTCTAGATCTCTAGAACACATTTTGACGCCCTTCCTCGCTAGCGGCTTTATTCAGCTTGCGTATCTTTTGAGTATTGTGTCAATCAGTCATCCAGTGGAACAGTAGTAATACCAGTGTTTTCCTAGGGACGTCTCATAGGTTCTCTGCTGTTCTTAATTTATAGAGCATGTCACAGGAGGAAGGTCAGTATTCTGGGATATGAAGCTGAAACATCTAGTAAACATGCGCTCTAAAATATATACCTAGAGAGCTTCAAACGGTTCAAATGGCTCTAAGCACTGTGGGGCTTGACATCTGAGATCATCAGTCTTGTAGACTTAGAACTACTTAAACCTAACTAACCTAAGGACATCACACACATCCATGCCCGAGGCAGGATTCGAACCTGCAACCGTAGTAGCCGCGTGCTTCTGGACTGAAGTGCCGAGAACCGCTCGGCCACATCGGCCGGCACCTAGAGAGCTATGAGCACTTCTTTGTCTTAGATAATGCGAAACAAATCGCCGCTACTGCAATGTCTTTGTTGTCCATATTTTGAGTGGTGGTTAGTATGGACCAATACCAGGAAAAAAAGACCAGTAAACATGGGCTCTATAAGGTATACCTTAAGAGCTACGAGCACTTGTTAATCTACGCTCGTGTGAAACACATCTCCTGTATTGAACAAGTCTTCATAGCTCTGAAGGTGTACGTTATAGAGCCCATGTTTGCTAGATCTTTCTGCTTCGAATGGTCGTCCCTGTCATATCTCTAAATATTTATCATTCCTCCTGCGACGCCCTGTACAAACGATTTAGAAGACAGTCTGAGCAGCGCTCTTAGATCATTTGCAGATGATGCTGTCATTAATAATAATGAGCGTATGGCATTGATGGCCGGGAGAACCCTCGCGGGGCGGTTCGGCCGCCGCTCCACAAGTTCTTTAACGCCACTACGGCGACTTGCGAGTGAATGAGGATGAAATGATGATGAAAGACACACAACACCCAGTCATCTCGAGGCAGAGAAAATCCCTGACCCCGCCGGGAACCGAACGCGGGATCCCATGCGCGGGAAGCGAGAACGCTACCGCAAGACCATGAGCCGCGGACGTGCTGCCATTCATCGTCTAGTAAAGCCATCAGAGGATCAAAACGAATAGCAGAATGGTTTAGACATGATATCCGTATGGTTCGAAACGTGGCAATTCACTCTAAACGCCAGGCGGGGTAGCCGCGCGATCTTAGGCGTCTTGTCACTGTTCCCGCGGCTTCCCCCGTAGGAGGTTCGAATCCTCCCTCGTGTGTGTGTGTGTGTGTGTGTGTGTGTGTGTGTGTGTGTGTGTGTGTGTGTGTGTACGTGTACGCGCGTTGTCCTTAGCGTAAGTTAGTTTAAGTTAGACTAAGTAGTGAGTAAGCCTAGGGACCGATGACATCAGCAATTTGGTCCCATAAGACATTACCACAAATTTCCAAAAGTTCACCCTAAACAACAAAAATTGAGAGGTCTTCGGCCGGCCGATGTGGCCGTGCGGTTCTAGGCGCTACAGTCTGGAACCGCGTGACAGCTACGGTCTCAGGTTCGAATCCTACCTCGGGCATGGATGTGTGATGTCCTTAGGTTAGTTAGGTTTAAGTAGTTCTAAGTTCTAGGGGACTAATGACCTCAGATGTTAAGTCCCATAGTGCTCAGAGCCATTTTCTTAGAGGTCTTCTAACATTAGTAGTAAAAACGTGCATTAAATTTAGATTACACGGTAAACCGAATAAGTCTATTCCACTAACATCTACAGGTTACACATACGAACAACCTAAACAGGAATCATCACACAAAAAATGTTATGGGGAATGCAAACCGAAAACTGCATTTTATTGGCAGAACACTTAGAAGGTGCAACAAATCGAATAAACAAGCAGCCTACTCTACGCTTGTGCGTCCTCTTCCGGAGTACAGATGCGCCGTGTGGGAACATTACTAGGTAGGATTCAAGCAGGACAGCGAAAAATAGAAAACAGGGGGAAATCGTTTCGTCTTATCACGAAATAGGCAAGAGAGAGATGATACGTGAGTTGAGGTGGTAATCATTAGAACAAAGATGTTTTTCTTACGGCATATCTTTTCACGAAATTTCAATCACCAACTTTCTCATCACGGCGCTTAAATATTTCACTGTGTTCCAGCTGCATACGGAGATGTGACCATCTTAATAAAATAATGGAATGGAAACCAGAGCTCCTATGGAAAGATTGAGGTGTTCATTTTCCTATGTGCTACTCGAGAGTGGAACGTGCTATTCGATAAATAGCCTCAAAGCGGTTCTGTGAACCCTTTGCCAAACACTGAAATGTGAATTGCAGTGTAGTCATGAGATGTAGTGTAGATGTTGACGCAGAAAAGACTAGTTCGGATTTTGGCAAGGGAGGTACAAATAGTGGTCGGTGTCCTTTTTTGCAGAAGACAACTACTTGTTGTTTCTATAAGCTCCAGACACATTTGGGAAGGCTGGGATGATTTCCTTGTCTTGCAAGAGGACATTTCCGACTGCCATCTTCTATTTCCTTCTTACTTCTAGGATTTGGAGGTCAGTGCGCTGGTGGCCTAATTAAGCTCTCGGACACGAAACATCTATGATTTAAAGGAATGTGTTATTTAGGGGGAAAAAAGGCTACTGAGCAGGAAGATTTGTACGAGAGTGACGCTTTTGCAGGGGTTCGCTGTTGATCCTCAACACACACATGTACCATATTGCGCATAAATACGCGAAAAAATTTACACAATCTCCGGGAATAACTGGAAGCAGTCATATGCATTAAATGTGTGGAAGTAGTCGTATGAAGCGATTTAATGTGGAACGAGCGCATAGCAGTAGTAGTAGGAAAGTCTGATAAGAGTCTGTGATTCGTTGGGAGAATTCTCAGGTAATGTAGATCGCCCACGAAGGAGGAGCATATAAAACCCTCGTTCGACTCATACTTTCGTGTTGTTCTCAGCCTAGGAATGGCACCAGATACGAGCGATAATAGGGAGAGATAACATACAAAGATGAGTACCGTGTTGCAATTTGAGTTCATTTTACAAGTCACAACTATATTTATACAAAGTATACAAAGTTTTGCTGTCCTTCAGAGTAGTCACCAGCATTATGTATAAGCCACTGTCAGTCATTTGGAAGTCGTAGGTTATCCTTAGCAGCGCCAGTTGTTTTCGTGTGGAGGGGTCGATTGCAGCAGTTCTGAAGGGAATGCTGTGAAGTGCTTCATTCATCTTAGGAATCAAGTTAAAGCCACAAGGTCGAAAATCCGGGGAGTGTGATGTGTCGTACAACACTTCCCAACCCCACTGATCGAACAAATCAGTCACAACTTGCGCTGTACGCGACCGAGCGTTGTCCTGAAAAATAGTGAGCGGGTCCTGCAGGAAGTGTCTCAGCTCCTTTCTCTGTGCTGCTTACTTTTGGTATGCGACCAGCTGCTTTGAAGGACAGTAAAACTTTGGAAGATGTATCTGTTTTGTGTTAGTTGCAATTGAATAGTTGTCACTATTGAAGTTCCAACGTGCGGACGTGTCACAGAGGTGCTCACGCATCTCCAGCGACAAGCGTTAGAAGAGATGCGATGTGGGTGAGGGTTTGGTCTGCCATGAGATTAGGGCGATAGTTCGTGTTCTGCCTCACACGATAATGGCTGCATTGGTCATTCGTACGCTATGGTTCAGTCTACGGTCAAGATTTATATCTTTCACCTGTCACTTTTTTCACCTCTGACAATGTCTGTTACCGCGAAAAATGCGGAAATGCACGATAGTTCGGAGTCGACATTTAACTATAGGTCTCCCTGTAAGCGTGTAGGTGGGTCAGTTCAGAAGTTGGAGAAAGGCAGTGGAATACAAGCCCCATCAGGTTCACGCCCAGTGTCACAGTACCGTGTTCAAACTAAGGATGTTCGATCGTCATCCATATTTGCAAAGTACTGATGTTGAGAGTCCAAAATCGAAGTTTCACTTTCGACAGTGAAGTCCTTGTAACGTCACAACATCCATGTTAAACAAAATGCCGACCTTCGATGTTTTCAAAGGAAGCACTGAATAATTATTTTCCTCATTTAAACAAATCTTTCGGAACATGTGACGAACAACAACAAAGCAACATATTTGTGATACGTCAAAAGAGAGCGGAAGGGGGGGGGGGGGCAGTAATATTTCTGAACGAACTAAGACAGCATTATATGTTCTAATATATTTAGTTGTTCCTCCATTTCATACTTTAATGTTGTCAAATACTAAAAATGGTACTTTGAATTTCGTAAGTACATTTTCGTTTATGATATGTGAAATTATATCCACGTAAATGTAGGTAAAGTTAACGTTTTCCAAATTTTGTATTTTATCTGTCCCCGAATAATTTAACCCTTTCCGTTGGTTACTTTAAAAGATAACTATTACGAACAGTAAACTCTTGGAACACATTTTCATTTACACTCTGTCTGTTCCAGTATTAAAGAACAGTACGAAATGATACGGCAGTGTAGGAGCGTCGTTTCGGCGACGATGTCATAGAGTTGTTGCTTTTATATTTTAGCATATACTTGGTTGCGAAAGGCATTTCAGAAATGGAGGAGGATTCCATGTTACGTTCAATGTGAAGTGAGCAGTAAGAATCACTTTATATTTAGATCATTACAGGAAATACCAACAGGTAACAAAAAGCATCGTTGCACGTTCCGTCCGTTTCGCAGAAAGTTATTATCTAAAATATCGCCTTCTAGATCTTTAACAAAAACGATTTAGAGTATGGTACAACGTCACCGCTACTTCCTGACCATAGCTACAAGGAATCCGCTGAAATATATGAGCTGCACTGCCACATTCTTAGCTTCTGAACGACTGTTCACAAAATCAGTGTGTTCTCTTTGTCGTCAACTTAGTAGACGCCGGGGGGAAAGTTCTCTCAGAAATGTTTCTCTAGTCTACAGACACAAACTTGTAGGATACTTAATGTTAATTATTGCTGTCCGTATCGCTTAAAAAGTTGATATTAGATGTATCGTACTGTGGTTTTTGTGGCATTCCGTAAATTCATTTAACACCAGTGTTCCAATGTGATCGTTACAGGCCATCGATGTAAAGATGTCGATAATGAAATCGGAATCACTATCTATTTTTTTATAACTTTGCACATCGCTCATACCAACCTCCGGGCTGATTACAGCTTTACCTGTACGGCTGCTTACCAACAGTCGTTCATCCTCGCACGCCATTTATAGGATTGGGAGATGTGACAGTGATACACGATATAACCTCAGACACACACCGTAAGATGGCTTCTGGAGTACAGATACAGATGCAAAAGTAGTGGAAAGAGAAACTGCGTATGCAGAGCTCGTTGGGTGCCACACAGCTTACTTTTGAGGTACCTCGGGGCGTCTGCTTATTGACGGAGCGGATGAGACGTGCGCGAGGAACACACGCCAGGCCGTGGCCCGGAGAAGGAAAACATCTTGCCCCGCCTTCTGACGGTTCACGATCAAGCCGCGGCGGGGTTGAATGGGAAGAACAAAAATAGAATAACTGAAAAAATAAGGAAGCCAACTCCTTGATGTTCCTGTCAGCCTCGTACACCTCTTTGTTTACTTGGCGAACAGGAAAGAGCAGAAAAAGTAGGCGTTGACGCCTCGTCTTTGTTGTCTTTTACCTTTTTCGAGAGAGAGAGAGAGAGAGAGAGAGAGAGAGAAAGGGGGTGGGAAGGAGGGAGAAGTAGGAGGAAGCAGGATAAAATTAGAGTGGGAGAGTGTTGGGCAGAATTTAGAGCTTATTTAGCGGCGATCCGAGAGCGCGAGGCGCTTTCCGGCCGGCCGCCCGCTTTGACGGCGCGCACGCGCCTGTGTTTGCGACTGCCGCCTCCAGGGGTCCATTAGGCGCCGCCACGGCGATATTTTCGTGCCGCCGTAACGGCGTTACGTCGCCGTCGACTTCGCTACCCTGGAGAGAAGAGACGGTTCGGCATGAGACGCGACGTCGCAATAAGATGCCGTCGCTGCCGCAAGGGGGACGGGGCGGTTGGTTGTTGGGGTGAGGTAGGGGTCGCTGAGGCGAGCCGCCCATTTTGAGGGCTCGCGCCGCCAGAAAGCAATTACCGCCTGCGTGTCCGGACTCGCTACCTCTTTGCCGCTGTACGCTCCTGCTTACCGCTCCTGGGCAAAACTCGCGCAACAGACGCCTTCTGACGAGCACTCGTTTATTGCCTTGTACAAGGTTAAAGTACTGCGAACGGAAAGTTATCTACAACGTGAAGAGAAACCAGACTGCGGATAAAAGAGTTGGACGAACATGAAAAAGAAGTAGTAGTTGATGGGAGTGGCAGGGTTATAGTCGATTCATGACGTTATTCTATTTGTACTTTGAACAAGCTGTAAAGGAAACCAGCGAGAAATGTAGAAAGTGAATTAAAATTTAGAGAGAAGAAGTACGAACTTCCAAATTTGCTAATCCCATTGTAATTCTGCCAGAGGCGGAAAAGGACTTAGAAGAGGAATGAACGGAATGCATAGCTTTTTGAAAACAGGTTATGTAATGACAGTCATCGAAAATGAAACAAGGGTATTGGAATATGGTCGAAATAAATCAGGCGATGCCGAGTGAATTATGTTAGGAAACGAGAGATTAAAGTAACATGAGTTTTGCTATTCGGGCTGGAAAGTAATCGACGATGGTGGAATTGGAGGGAATATAACAGGCAGATCGGCAACTGCGAGAAAAGTTTAATATCAATTATAAATGAAATTGTTAAGAAGAGTTTTCTGAAGATATTTGTAGCGTAGTCTGGTACAGACATGAGACATGGACGACAACCATTTCAGATAAAAAGAAAGTAGTAGCTCTTTGGAAATGTGGTACAGCAGCAGAATGCTGAAGATTATTTGAGTAGATCGAAAAACTAATGAAGAGGTAATGAATACAATTGGGCGGAGAGGATGAAATTCTCAAACATTTTAAATAAAACAAGGCGGCGGTGATAGAACGCATTCTGAGACGTTGTGGAAGGTAAAAAAAACTCTAGATGGAGTCTAGGGCTTGAGCTCCAGTGAGCATGATTAAATCTCAGTAGTTCCGCAGAGGGAGGGTGCTTGCACGGGATGGAATAGCGTGCAGAGAAATATCAAACCACTGTCCCAACTGAAGTCAACAACAACATGTTCTTCGCATTTAACATCAGGTATTCATAATTTTATTAGTAATTTTAGTAAAAAATCTCCATTTATATAGTTATATATTGCGTCACGACTGTTTAATATTTTACTTTTGCGAGAAATGAAATACAGCGTCCCTATGTATGAGGCGTATTCCAAAAGCAAGTGATACTTCCTTTGATTTAAAAGTTGGCAGCTCAATACAAAGTTGACAATCTTAGCGGCCTCTAATTTTTGTCTACGAAGCTGTAGAAGGCATTGTGGATTCTGTATTTGTTTGGTTATGAAGAAAACAAGAACCGTTCTCCGGAAATGGTTTTGATTCAGTAGTTGTTTTACTGCGGATGAAAACGCAAAACAGTGGCGCTTCAGAGGTAGTAGCATCCGATAGTTCCCGTCCAACTTGGTGTTCCTTTTTATTTAACGAAAGGCTGAAAAGGTATCGGTTCCTTGCTCGCATCAGAACACTGTGGCTCAACGTTGTCGATATTAATAACACAAAGCTCCTCATTTGTCAGATTGTGATTTGACAATTGAAAGAAGTCGCCGAGTAGCGACGCATTAATATAAATTCGTTGGCTTCCGCAGCTGGGGGTCCGTTGCCATAAACGTTTTCTGGATGAAGAGACGCCTCGTGTTAGAATAACTGCTACTAAACAGATGAAACCAATGTTTCGGATACCGTTGGGGTGGCCTCCGACTGAGTCAATTAATTGAAAACTATCCTTCTGGTGTTAATTATTTCACAACGTGACGCGATTATACATCTAGAGGACTTTATTAAATAAATGTCAGTGGCTTTTTATGGAGCGTTACTTGTTATATAGCTTATGCATTACCATGTTCAGCACGAATGTCGCAACTGGATACACTATGTGATCAAAAGCATCCGGACACCCCCCCCCCCCCCAAAAAAAACATAAGTTTTTCATATTAGGTGTATTGTACGCCCACCTACTGCCAGGTACTCTGTATGAGCGATCTCAGTAGTCATTAGACATCATGAGAGAGAGAGTAGAATGGGGCGCTCCGCGGAACTCACGGACTTCGGATGTGGTCAGGTGATTGTGTGTCACTTGTGTCATACGTCCGTATGCGAGATTTCCACTCTCTTGAACATCTCTAGGTCCACTGTTTCGGATGTGATAGTGAGATGGAAACGTGAAGGGACACGTACAGCACATAAGCGTATAGATTGACCTCATCTGTTGACTGACAGAGACCGCCGACAGTTGAAGAGGGTCGTAATGTGTAACAGGCAGACATCTATCCAGATCATCACACAGGCATTCCAAACTACATCAGGATCCATGCAAGTACTATGACAGTTAAGCGGGAGGTGAGAGAACGTGGATTTCGTGGTACAGCGGCTGCTCATAAGCCACACATCACGCCGGTAAATGCGAAACAACGCTTCGCATTGTGTAAGGAGCGTAAACATTGGACGATTGAACAGTGGAAAAATGTTGTGTGGAGTGACGAATCACGGTACACAATGTGGCTATCCGATGGCAGGTTGTAGGTATGGTGAATGCCCGGTGAACGTCATGTGCCAGCGTGTGTAGTGCCAATAGTAAAATTCGGAGGCGGTGGTGTTATGGTGTGGTCGTGTTTTTCATGGAGGGGGCTTGCACCCCTTGTTGTTTTGCGTGGCACTATCACAGCACAGGCCTACATTAATGTTTTAAGCACCTTCTTGCTCCCCACTGTTGAAGAGCATTCGGGGATGGCGATTCCATTTTCAACACGATCAAGCACCTGTTCATAAACCACGGCCAATGGCGGAGTGGTTACATGACAATAATATCTCTGTAATAGACTGGCCTGCACAGAGTCCTGACCTAAATCCTATACAACACCTTCGGCATGTTTTGGAACGCCGAGGCATCACCGACCGACATTGATACTTCTCCTCAGCGTAGCACTCCTTGAAGAATGGGCTGCAATTCCCCAAGAAACCTTCCAGCACCTCACTGAACGTATGTCTGCGAGAGTGGAAGCTCTCATGAAGGCTAAAAGTGCGCCAGCACCTTATTGAATTCCAACATTACCGATGGAGGGCGCCACGAACGTGTAAGTCATTTTCAGCCAGGTGTCTGGATAGTTTTGATCACATAGTGTAGCAGTAACTCTACTGTACAGCTGTGACTGGGCACTGTACTACCAAGATTGAAAAACAGCTTTCTACCGGTTTGTTTCTGCTTCTCCAACATGTAAAAACATGCTGACAAAGGTTTATTCCAGTGCCTGCAAGTGTGTGACGTTACGTTACTAGCCATTCCTTTTATTAATCTTCTCGTGAGTTTCTAATGGAGGTTAGAATTGAAAGAACTGAAAAATCGGGAATGTAGGGGTGATTGGAGAGGGAATGCTGCGTCATTTGGTAAAGGATTTTGCTGCTGCCCATTTCAAGAACCATCCCGTGGTTGGCCTACAAAAATTTAAGAATAAAATCTAAATCTGAACGATAATTTTACATCTTGTGTTCGTGAATAAAAGTCCATCGTCTTAACAGCCGCGAACGTCGTTCTATTTAGAACTTGCTAGTCAGTGTCCCTCGATTCGTTTTCTTTATTACGTGTACTTAAATGTGGTGGCGTCTGATTTGCTTACTCTGCCGGTCCTAGAATACGAGGAAAAGACAGACACTCTTGATGGACTCATAATTCATTGTTTCATCGTGCGTGACGAGTTTTAATGCTCTTGTGGGGGCGCTGTAATATTGGAAGTACCTCTTTGCAGCCATAAAGGGGACGCGCTTTTAAGGAACTATTGTCATCATCTTAATAGACCAGGTCATAAACTGACGCTCCGGTAGTCAGCCGCGGAAACCATGAATGTCTGAATGCGGGGTCACTAAGTGTTCGTTCGCTCCCTTTTGTGTGTGTGTGTGTGTGTGTGTGTGTGTGAGAGAGAGAGAGAGAGAGAGAGAGAGAGAGAGAAGAAGAAGAAGAAGAAGAAGAAGAAGGGGGGTGGGGGCAACGACTTCTGGGTAGACTTGCATTACGCATTGACCTCTTGCGTGTACGTAGTGCATTATGCATGGCTCATTGTTCTAGTTGACTCTTATTCTCTTCGCCACGCACGTGGCTCTCAGCCTTGTTCTTTAGAAGTAGTAAATCTCTGTTCTTGTGTTGAGGGCCATGAGACCATTCCTCTGTTCAACATTCGCTTTTGGTTTATTTCAATAATTGAGCTGTCTGTCTTAGCAGAGGAGGTTTTTTCCTGTTTGTTTTTCGCTAGTGATACTTACACACTGTAAATACAAGGGTTGCCCAGAGAGTAATGAACCGAAATTTTTTTCTTCGACAATTCTTGATTGAACATAATGAGAATGCTCACGAAAGGATGGTGTTTCACCTACACACCCTGTTTTTCCATGTAATCTCCATCTCTTTCTGTGGCCTTCCTCCATCGCGAAAGGAGAACATGTATGCCTAGCCAGTAGCAATCCTTGTGCTGGTGGCGGAGCCAGTGCTTCACTGTGTTAATCACCTCCTCATCGTCCTCAAAATGTCTTCCACGAATGACATCATGTAATGGCGAGCGACAACATCAGCTCGCTGTAACATGTTAGGTATGACGCCATGGATGGTCTCCCCGACCGCTGCAAATCGTGGTCTTGCACCGAACCGCCTTCTGATGACCTCGCCCTCCGTGCCTAGCGACTAACGTTACTTCTGTCGACAGCAATGCTCGATAGATTTTGCTCAAGCGTTTGTTAATATTCCCCACAGTTTCTTTCTCTGCAGTGAGAAATTCAATGAGGCTCGTTGATTTTTAACGTACATCACCTACATACGTCATTTTGAAACTGTCCTGCAGTTACCCTATATGTCGAAAGTGACGCAAACTTGGCGCGCTCACTCAGGAGACTTCAAATAATACATACGTAACGTTTCGTAGCTTTATTTTCGGCTGAGGAAAAACCGGCGGTGCATTGTTTTCTGGACAACCCTTATATATAAAGCTGCAACCCGTCACTTTTTTGGATGGTTATTTATTATTCCATGAACAGGTTTTTGAACCTTTTGAGGTCCATCTTAAGATGGTTTTCCGGAAGTTACGTATCCATTTCTAGCAAACGCCGGATGCTGGCTTTGTGACAAGAAGATGGAACATGCTTTAAATGTGTCGTCATGAGTATTGTTTATCTGTTGATGTGGATGCAGAATTTTAGTTTCGTGCTTACTGTGACAGTATACACTGGGTGACAAAAAGGTAATGCACCATGAATGGGAGGAAGAAACGAAATGAAACTTCATGGGTTGAGAGAGTATGTGTTTTTACTCCAGATATTACAAAATCGAGTCAAATTTACAAATACGTTGGTGGTGTGGACCTACCAATCAGTATGACGTGGCACCCCTGTGTCGTGAATGTATCCATTGATTGAGTTGGGGAAAATGCTGATAAAGCCGTTGTATGCTCTACTGTGGAAAGCTGACAGACAGTAGATGTAACTGTCAATGTCAATAAAATTTACCAACAGCCGTATTCTTTGAGATATTTTTATTATATTCTGAAAGCAACAAGTTTCGGCATTTCATTATGCCATCTTCAGACCCCATACGCTTTACTCAAATAAACGAACTTTCGTATAGCACCATAAATCGTTGGATATCGTGAACACCAATCGTTATACAATTGCTTCATACGAAGACGCAACAGCAATTATCGGCGACAGATCTTGTCATCTTGCTGGCCACGGGTGTACCTCAAAATCAAGCAGACGTTTCACAGAACACATGTCATATGTAGGCGAGCTATGTCCCGTTGATAAATGACACCACGCTACTGTAGCATGAGAGGTAACACATGAAGATGCAAGATGTCCGTGACGTACCGATGTACCGTCAGTGTTCGATGAATCGCTACAGGCCGTGGCCTGAAGTCATACCCCGAGGCTGCAAACACCATGACGCCAGGAATAACAGCACTTCACCAAAACATTGAAAGTATGGTACCTCTTCTTAGGTAGCCGAGATAGTGCAGAATGACGATTCATGGCTGAACACAGTGCGAGGCTATTCATTAGCAGTCCACGCTTTCTGGTCACGGAATCACTCTAAACGTAGCCGTTCGCGCTGTGGTGTTAACGGCACCGTACGCGAGGAACAGTGAGTCCCAGGTTGGGATGCTGCTAGGTTCCGAATAATAGCGCGGGATGGCACAAAACGTGCCCCAACATCTTAGGTCATAAGTCCCCTAGAACTTTGAACTACTTAAACCTAACCAACCTAAGGACATCACACACACCCATGCCCGAGGCAGGATTCGAACCTGCGACCGTAGCAGCCCCGCGGTTCCGGACTGCAGCGCCAGAACCGCTACTATTATTAAACTCGTAGAGGATCATTAGAAATCCCGAAACTTTTTTTCGTCAATTATTTAGTAGGTAGGGCCCACGATGGTGAATGGCTGCAGGGTGTGAGTAGCTGGGATCTTAGCCAACATTACCGTATAGGTTGTTTCTAAAAGTCGATCCCACCACTGGAGACCTCTCCTTGTTAATATCTTCGTACAGAAGGGGTCGTTAACGAGCCTTCGAACGGTTCCCACGCAATGAGGCTGAGGGAAATACCAATCGAAAACGTCAAATGAATTGTCTATCATCGAAAATATTCATCTCTTTCTTGCAGAACAGTTAACAATATAAATTTGGTAACTGAGCTTAACAAAAATGTATTGGTAATTGTGCTTTTGACATGTAGCTGCTTGAGGGAAAACAAGAAAAGTAATGAAAAAAGGTATATTATAAGATAGTACTGTGTGGCAACCTGAAATAGCGAGATAAAGTAATTTGTTATTTGACTATTTTAAAATTGTCTTTTCATTAACCGTTAACATCAGTTTCGAAACAGAATTTACAAGTTGCGGACTTTGTATTGGGGAGTTTTTAATATGAAACTGTAGCAACTGAAACGCGTAATTATAGGACAATAAAACAATTTTACGCGTAGAAATTGGGGAAAATTAGTTTAAAATACACAAAAAGTTTTAAAGTCGTAATTTAACCTGTGAAAGATGCGCTGAAAAATTACAAGCCACGTGTTTCCATTATTTTGTCGTCTAAAATAAGTGTCCCAGATCGTAACGTGAAGCCTTGACGATAGCGCTTCTACTTTCTTTTCGATCTTGAAGTTCACACAAACTGTGTTTTTGTGGCTGCACGCGGAACTGTTCAAGTAGAATTCGATTGAGCTGTTGAGTCATTTCAAGTTACACCACCTATGCTTTCCTTTTTGTTAATTTTATTTAGGGTAAATTTATAGGGCTGGAAATGTTGTTAAGAGTAGCTGGATACGACTGCCTTAAGTTTTAGTTAGGCAACCTTTCCCACAGCTTTTGCCTAGCAGATAGTTCCAGGTTGCCTCATTTAGCGCTAGAGGAAGAGCCTGAACCGAAGCATACAGTTTATTAACTATTGTCATGAAATATAAAGTAGAAATGATAACGATAGAAATCGAAAGTAGCTAAACTGCTGTCTGTGCATACATAGGCTTTACCCGCTTGTAGCCCTTGAAAACGGACAACTTAATACGAAAAATAGAATTTTTCACCTTCAGTTTTCCCACTTTAAAACTGACTACACGTAATGCCCAAATAATGGAGTAATGCTCAACTGCAACATGTTTTCTGTGCAGAGTTTAAAAAAAAAATTGGTATCAATAGGACTTCTGGAAATGTTCTCTCTCTCTCTCTCTCTCTCTCTCTCTCTCTCTCTCTCTCTCTCTCTCTCTCTCTACTTTTTCTTTTGGATGGACTGTTTATTATCATTTGACTATTTTATCTAATAGTTTGAATCTGTGTGTCTTGAAACACACAATGCAGAAGTCTGTGGATTTCTTAGAATTTTTCGATACTCATTCGATGTGTACTTTGTGACTGAGCGAGGTGGCGCAGTGGCTAGCACACTGGACTCGCATTCGGGAGGACGACGGTTCAATCCCGCGTCCGGCCATCCTGATTTAGGTTTTCCGTGATTTTCCTAAATCGCTCCAGGCAAATATCGGGATGGTTCCTTTGAAAGGGCACGGCCGACTTCCTTCCCCGTCCTTCCCTAATCCGATGAGACCGATGACCTCGCTGTCTGGTCTCCCCCCCCCCCCCCCCCCCCCCAAACAATCCAATCCAATCCAATGTACTTTAGTTGCTGGAAATAATAGCAACGAAAAACTGAATATCGGTTATTTCAGAAAGCGGTTATTTTGAGCGGTTTTAATAATCACGTTAAAATGGAGATGAAAAAAGAAACGCATAATCGAATGCCTGTTGTTTGAGCGACAACCGCCGTCCCTAGTACGCAGTCCTACGCAGCTGCAGCTGCAGCCGTTTGCGCAGACAGAAGAGGCGGCGGGGGAGATCGGTGACGGGAGACGCACGTCCAGCCAGCCAGGCCGGCGGTTCTGTTTTGTCAAGCCGTGCGCCTGCCCTGCCGGTCACATTCAGATGGGCAGTTATTAGTCCCAATAGGCAGACAATGGGCGGGGTCGATCGGCCAGCGGTCGCGCAATTGGTACCCCGCGCCACGCCAGCTGGGGGACCCGCAGTCCTCGAAGCTCACAGACCATTACGCGTGCTCCTCAAGTGTCAAGGCCCTACTACTTGTCGATCGCAGTCATGCTCGCTTTGTGTTACGTCCGCACTGCACATTGGACTCCAGAAACACTGCAGGCGACCCTATTGACGTGCGCTCATGTGTGGGCAGCACTATTACTCTTCCAGGGAAAACATAGGGCCTTCGTCTTACTACGCAAGCGCTGTCCCCGCCATTGTGCGGGTATCGTTATTCTTGTAGGTCGGCTCCATTACCGTACGATACTCCAGGCCGTTGCCCGGACAGTGCGCTACGTGGCGAGTCGGTTACAAGCGAGAAAAACCAGACGAGTCAAGAGGAACCTTCGACAGAATGCTGAAAAATTCGTTGCACCATGTAACACTTCAGACTGGCTGTATTTGTCGGAACCCGTGCACCCGCTGGCCCCAGTCACATCAAGACACTGTCCATGGTGTGCATTCAAGAGTATGGTGTGCAGTTTGTTCAATACGAATTATCGGACCAGTCTATTTCCATCCAAACCTTAAAACCTTACTGTACACGCACACACCTAGGCTGAATAAAACCCAACGTGAAACAGTTTTCTGTTGTCAAAATATGTAACAGCGAACTGAGAAACTACAAATGAAGCGGGTGACGTGTGCGCTCCGCTACGTAGTACTAGAATCCTAAACTACTCTTCACATTCGGTGCCACTAGCTTTCAGAGGAATACGGAGCCAGGAGACCATAGGTCTGCTTTTGGGGCGGGGGCATTGAAGTGTTCAGTTTATGGCATTTTCTTCCATCTGTTGACAAGGCTGCTCTGGCTTAACCGTAGCAGGATAGTATAAAAAATGGTTCAAATGGCTCTGAGCACTATGGGACTTAACATCTGAGGTCATCATCCCCTAGAACTTACAACTACTTAAACCTAACCAACCTGAGGACATCACACATATTCATGCCCGAGGCAGGATTCGAACCTGCGACCGTAGCGGTCGTGCGGTTCCAGACTTAAACGCCTAGAACCGCTCGGCCACATCGGCCGGCTAAAATAGAAAACTTTGCCTTTTTTAATTATATATGTTTCATTCCCTCCCACAATTCTTTTCACGTTATATTAATTCTCTTATAAATAAATGTTCTAATCAGTATTCTGGAAGATATGTGCTGATTTCTCCCATGACCACCATTGGTTCACATTGTCCCACAAAACCTAATAAATATTTAAGTAAAATAAATTGTGTTCGGGTCATCATAAGAACCATATTACTCTTCGTGACTGCGATTTAACACTTACATGCCTTTTTTTTTTTTTTCTCAGGTGAGCAACCTTCGAGTGCTTTGCTGCAGGAAGCCTCGGTAAGGTAGGAACGCCACGATGTGGCAGTATAGTTGGCATCACTAGCGCCCACTGCAACTACTTTTTCTAGGTCGACAAATCCAGTCGACGTGTCTTGGTTTTTCTAAAGCCTTGTCAAGCATAATATGAGAACTGCCTGTGTGATGTCTTTACGTTTCCTGAAGCCAAACTAATCGTCATTTAACTATTTTCAATATTCTTTTCCATTCTTCATTTGACTTAATATCTCGAAAAACAAGCAGGTAGTGTAAGAAGCCCTTTGTATCCTTAGGTATTGGATGCTGATGTAATTAGCGTGACAGAGAAAAATAATCGAGAAGAATTAACATTAGCGGCCAGTCCGCGGTGTTTATTGCCGCTTGGCTGATTGGCGGCAATTTCGATGGAGTGAAAGGGGATGGCGTAAAAAGAATCGGAAAGGGCGAACATCGATGTGGAATCCATATTTAACCCCGTAAGTTTGTTTTGAAACTGTAGAATGAGTTAATTCTTTTTTTCTATGTAAGCGCGGGTGAATACGTACCCGGGCAACGTCATCTAATCAGTAAGTATAGCGCATGTTAATGTTTGCAGTGAAACTTTTTGGTTTCGAAATATGAGGGATACGATTATAGACATACAGCAGATTTACTTCAGTTGCTGTGTTACATGACAACACTCGTGACTGTCGCCTTGGCCGCCACGTTCACAGAAATTTAACACTGAGTTTTACGACAAAAAATATCATACTTGATCTCTGTGTCGTATTAATCTCAAGAGCTTTCGGTTGTCGTTAAAAAATAGTCTTTCCATTTAAAAATGTGGCTTCAGTATCTCGGGAAATAAAATTAATCCTATTAAATGCAGAGACGAATGCTTATCAGAAATCTTATTCCGACAATTACGTGGAAGGCCCGATTTGCTATTATTCAACTCATGCGTCAGTGATATTGGTGACACTTCCATAAAAACGGTATTCTTACATGTTGCCAGTGAGCAGGGCAAAATGTAAAAGCAAGAATTCGTCCTAATTTCTATCTAAAGAATATGTCGTATGTGCTGCCTAGCCATTATGGCAACAAACTGAATAAAAAACAAATGATGCCGTACCGCAATAGCTCTTCAATTATTGAATAGATCACAAATTTCTATTGGTTAAAAAAGCATTGCGTGTTAACGATGTTAAAAAGAGGTTTCCAGTCGTCATTGATATTGGGCATGCAGTAATATTGTTGACTTTTTTTCAGATAATGTTGGCCCTTGTGAGTTAAAAAAAAAACAAAAAATAAAAAATAAAAAAACAACTGCCATTAACATTTCCTATAGAGAGTTGATACTTGAACTTCGTTTTAGCTGGAGACCCGGATTGTTCCTATTCCATGCTCCGAAGTTTATCTGCGGTTCTAGTAATCAACTCATGTTCCATCTCTAGTGAGTATTGGTTTCAAAAACATAAAACATTTCTCCTTGATTAACATGACGGTTCAGTAGCTGCTGACAGATTCTCACAAGATTTCGCTTGAATTCTTCATTGAGTTGTTTTGGGACACACGTTGCACAGAACATCCGAAAATTAAGTTGGTCCCCGTCGTAACAAAACCTGAGGCTCAGAAAGTAGTAGGTTGATGGTTCAGCAACGCTGCCTAATGGGCAAAATAAGAGCGTGTGACTGGATTGAAGAGTTCGTAGGAAACAGAGCACAGGATGTCATCCTTAACAGAGACAAATCTGAGATGTAAAAATAATTTCGAGCCTACCTCAGGTGAATGTTACAGGACCTTTCCTTTTCACATTACGTATGGATGACGTCATGGGTAACGTCGGAAGTTCCATGAGGCTTTTCGCGGACGTTGCTGTTGTGTACAGAGAAGTCCCATGGCTACGAAAATCGTAGTGAAATGCAGGAAGACCTGCAGAGAATCTGTGGCTGGTGCAGGGATTAGCAGTTGACCTTCAACATAAACAGAGGTAACATATTGCGCTTAAATTGGCAGACAGACCTTTTATTATATTCGCTGAATAATCACTGGAAGTAGCCTCATGCATTGAATATCTAGCGGCATGCCTATGGGTCTATTAAACTGGAACGTCCAGCTAAAAGTAATAGCAATAAGGCAGATTACAGACAAGGATTCATTGGTGAAATCATCCGGAAGTGTACAGCTCGCGAAGGAGGTGGCTAGAAAGAAACCCTCGTTTGACCAATACTTCAATCTTGTACTTCAGTCTGGAACCAGTACCAGATAATTTTGTTGGAGGGAGGACTGACAGGTGGAATGGAGCAGATACAAAGAGGAGCAGCGTTTTTCATTAATGGTTCATTTAGTATCCGCGAAAGCGTGAAGGTGATGCTAAGTCAACTTCAGTCTCATAACGATAGAGAAAGGCATTCTGCTTCACAGTGTGGCTTACTGTTAGAATTCCGCAGAATTTACGTTTCTAGAAGTCAAGCAATATATTGCCTTCTCCTGAAAATATCTCACGAAAAGAATGTAAAGTAAAATTAGAGAGATTTGGTCTCTCACGGATGCTTTCCAGCAATCATTTCTCTCGCAGACCATTCGCTACTGGAATCTGAAAGAGGGGGAGTGACTGAGGTACAAAAAGTTGCGGAGTATAGATGCACATGCAGACATGCGAAACCATGAAGAATATCCATTTGGTTTCCCATTTCATCAAGAGTTAGTCGACGGTTTGAAAGATCAGGTCTCGGACTTGGTCAACGTTGGCATCAGTAATGAATACGACGGGACGTCCTGTCTTTTCCTCGTCCTCTACGCTTGTTCGGTCGCTTTTTAATGGTTCATTCCGCTGGTGAACACTTTACAATGGTAAAATAATGCCCCTGTATTGTGCTGAACGTCTTCGATGAATTTCAGTTCCTGCAACACAATCAGACCACAAAAGAAAGAAAAGGAAGGCTTATGAAGCGCTGTTGCCAGTGATGCAAACAGAGCATGGCTCAGCCGTGTTTACTACGCGAAAGCGTAAACCAAACTGATGCTTAAACGCTGGAACCTGCTACAAGCTAGGAAAATGGGGCCTTCTAGCGGCAGGCTGGCACGCTTGCACACTAAACCTTACTGCTAACCGAAATACAATTACAACGAAAGTGGAGACATCTTCTTGACTTTCCTTCGTACTTTAGTAAACTAGGGTTTAATGTAGTTTCAGGCTCCTGGAGTACTTTCGTTCCCTCATTGCAAGCACAAGAAATAGAGCGGTTTTTTTTTCACCAGACGCGTTTCGCCTTATTAAGGTAAAGCATCATGGGTTATCACAAAGCAAAATACTATTTCTTTTAGTTATAATGACGGAACGAAAATACACCAGTAATGGTGAACAACTACGGACAATATGGCCACACAATGCAGAATTTAGTTCCAGACTGTTTATAGCAGTTCATTGCTTTCGGAAGGATGTTAAAATGAATTAGTCTTTCCTCTATATAATACTGCTGGTGATGAGCATAAGTTGTTCGAAACATATTGCGTTTGCATGTTACCAAAACATAACATTATTTTAGCCATTAGTGACAGCTGGGGCTATTAATAACTAAGGTTAGGTTAGATTGGTCACTTTTCCCTTCGTCCGTCTGCATCTGCCAGCCGAGTATTGGAGTTTGTACACACTGAAAATGGTTCGGTCATGAGCTGCAGTGGGTAGCTTTTATACTCTTGGATTAACTTGAATTTAAGTACATTCAGATTTACAGAGCGAAACCAACGATACCTTCAATCGTTAATTCTGTCCCAATTAAAAGGGCAATTCATATTCGTTGAATGCGTACCCGTCCAGAAAGGCCGATCAATGTCGACTGCTGTGACAGATGTCCATCTACGTGTGGTTCATATCCAATTTAGACTAATACAAGGCGTGTTTTCAACAGGCGGTCCGCAAGGGGTGGGCTGCTATAGCCGAATTGATATTGACGTCTCTGCTGTCGTTTCGCAGAAGTCTGCAGTTATTTAATAATTACTGTGGGTTATGGTGCTGGAGCAGCTTATCGAGGAGAGTAAACGTTTTATGGTACATTCAGGGCATTTTATCGAAAGGCTTCGCTACGAGTTACCACATTTTGTCGAAGATAGTATGCTGCCGTATTTCAGGGCAGTATTCACGTCGATTAAATATCTAGGTGTGACGTTTCAAAGTGACGTCAAATGGAACGAGCCCGTATGTCGATGTAGAGAAAGCAAATACTCGATTTCGATTTACTGGGCAAATTGCAAGAAAGTGTTGCTCATTCATGAAGGAGACAGCGTTTAGTACACATCTGCGACCCATTCTTCAGTACTGTTACTCAACAGTTTGTTATTGTGGGCCTGCTGTGTAGTACATGTCTCATGACGACACTGTACAACCATAATCTATAATTCCAGTACGCTGCTAAGTTTGATTGCTTTTATTCTACGACAGCCATATGACGCCTGAATTGCCATCATAAGGTTATCTCTAAGTAAATGGTACATAATTTTGGTACATTATTTCTAATTTTATTTGTAATTATTAAATGGATTCCATTATTATGTATTTTTACCTACGTCTGATGGCACCGAGCAAGGTTAGCACACTGGACTCGCATTCGGGAGGACGACGGTCCAAACCCGGGTTCGCGTGACGCATGAACGACGATGTGTGGGAGTTTGGGTCTGGCCGTGAATCTTCCACTGATAGCCAAACGGTTAAGGCGACCGCTCACGTAGCCGGGAAATCCAAGTCCGAGTCCCTTTTCGGTAAAAATGTTCATTGTCGTCGTTCCATTACACAGCTGATGGTTGTCCGTAATCTCAACTTCGAATACATTTTAGGTGTCTCATATCTTTACCTGTGACCTATCACCCCCAAAGTAAAATAAAAATACGTTCAACTCCCGATTCCAACCAAAGTTCTCGAGGAGTTTCTCTTGAACTGTAAATCCCCACCCAAATATTGTCGGTTGCGCCCCCCCCCATCCCCTCCTCCCCTGCCCGCCCCTCCCTTCACCTCTCCTCTCCTCTCCTCTCCTCTCCTCTCCTCTCCTCTCCTCTCCTCTCCTCTCCTCTCCTCTCCTCTCTCTAGCTCTGCCCTATTATACGAGCTCAGCTGACATTTGGCTGAAGAGAACCGACGTTTACAATCCAGCTTTGCCCAAATGGTCGGGATTATTTTTAAAAAAATCCACCCGCATTCATTTCTATAATCTGAAGTACATGAAGTTTTCTCAATCCCTCGTCAATAAAGCTAATGCTGTTTGTATTACTTAGATTGTTTTTTTCCTATTAACAAAATTCTTTTTCTTACAGCTTCACTGAAAATTGAGTTATTATATTCCAATCAAGTGCCACAAATGCTCCAGTTCCCCTCATGGCCTTGACTTACGCAATCACCATTCTGTTTATCTCACGTAAAAACGGGGTAAACATTGTGATTGGCGCGCAAAAAACAGCTGTGCTGCTTATTGACGGACATGCATTCCACTCGCGAGGGATCTCTTCATTAACCCACTCTCCGGCATTTCGCAGCTAGAGGAATGCACTCCAGTCATTTGCTACCCGCCAACATAATTCACACGGCCAGTACGATACTTAGTATGGAAGTAAATGTAAAGTGAAAATTGGCTGGAAGTACGTATCTATTCTGCTGTGTGTGCGCGTTTTTATGAAAACGTTTTTGAGTCTGACAGGCTGCTTTATTCACAACCATACCTCTTGCTAGTAAGCAGGAGTTTTGGATGTGTGTTTAGTTACGCAAGCCGACGACGAAAAACAGTGTCAGTGTAAGTGACTTACTATTTAGTGTGCACAATCAAAACACAATAACAAAAAAGCCACACCACGGACTATATTTTGTAAAAAATTAACTATCCATATGTTTAAAAAATACATTTTTTGGGATGTTAATGTTTTGTATTTCATATAATGTTCCAATTACTAATAATATGAAATTGAAATTTCGGTGGCAGCGGTTGCACTAGTTAGTATATATTTGTGCAAGTACGTCACGGATCCGAAAAAAAATCTTGTACCACCTCTACAAAATAAGTTGGATTAAATGTAACAATTTGTGGAAGCCTTTACCAAAGATGAAGAATGTTTCAAGTAATCGCCAACTCTTGACTCCAACTATGATTGTGAATGAGCGACAGGTTTCGATGTCACTCAAGGAAACTGCTACCAACTTCATAGACAAAAATATACTGCTCTGTTGTAGTAAGCGTGCAAGGAATATTTAAGAATTTATGCTGTTTCATGAGCTTCAAGATTCAGGATTCGAACTATCAAATTCACTGAAAAATTGGGTGTTGTCAATGAAAATGAGGTTAGCACTTAATCATGATATCAAAACGCTGGGAAGGCAGTATGACGGTCGCTGAAATACAAACACGGTGACAGTCCAACGTCGGTCACTTCATTGAGACGTACAACAGGTAGTTCTCCGGAGAAAAAACTGCATTAAACGCTGTAAGGGAAAGAGAGAAACGAAATATGAGGCAGCGTAATGAAATGGAATTTCCTTATTTATACTTCAAAAAAAAATCTTCATTCATATTGAAAAATGAAATTGGTTTCAATTCCAGTTACATGTGTTTTGCTAATTGTGTAGTTTGTGACAAGACTACGGCATATAAAAATAAACTGAGCGCACTTAAGGATATAGTGCCATCACCCCTCCCCCCTATCCAAGGAAATAGATGTGATTAAGCTATTAGCTAACAAGAAATATTCAAAAATTGTAAACTTCTCGTAGTTGTTGGGCTGCGGGTAATGGAGTCATACGATGAATTAGGCAAAATAAGAAATTACCTCTGACTCTTCATTGGATTATGCCATGCTTCTGGAGGTGTTTCGTAAGTTAAGCACTGCGTCCCTGGTTTGGCAGTGCAATTAATGAAGAACAATCGATGTCAGTAAGACATGGTCCAGAACATCTGATGATAAGGGCTAAAAGCGTCGAAAGCGATCATGGTGTAGTAACTTAAAAAGCAGTTAACTGCCTTCTGAGTTTATTTCCGTTATTCCCCTAACTAATCGAAAAGCGATTTTTTTTTTCGATGGCGCTTGTTGTAAAAAGGCGGCGTCCTATCATCAACTAAAACAGTGACGTATTTAAAAAATATATAAAGCAGAATAGCTGTCAGTAGGTGCGCCTGTCAAAACGCGGCCACTCGATTCCGGCAGAAATGAAAAAGAAGCTGATACAATTTTCGCAAGCTGTGAAAAGTGGCAACTGACCCTAAACAATAAAAAGTATAAAGTCCTCTACATGAGTACTACAAAGCATCCCACTACATTTCGTTTACGGGATGAATCATACAAATTTAAAGGTTGTCAATTCAAATAAATCCCCATGGATTAGAACTACGATAACTTAAATTGGATCGATCACATAGCAGAAGTTGACAGCAAAGCAAAGCAGAAATTGCGTTTTATTAGTACAGCGTTTAGAAAATGCAACAAGATATTGCATAAATTACGATTGTCCTTCCTCTTACGGAACACTGCTGCGCGGTATGGGATCCTTACCAGACAATACTGACGAACATCGAAGAAGTTCAAAAAAGGGGGAACTCATTTAGTATTGTCGCGAAATAGGCGAGAGAGCGCCACATACATGTAAACCGCGTTGGGGTATCAGTCGTTAAAAACAAGGTCAAAAAATTGTTCAAACGGCTCTGAGCACTATGGGACTTACTGCTGAGGTCATCAGTCCCCTAGAACTTAGAACTACTTAAACCTAACTAACCTAAGGACATCACACACATCCATGCCCGAGGCAGGATTCGAACCTGCGACCGTAGCGGTCGCGCGGTTCCAGACGTATCTCCTAGAACCGCCCGGCCACTCCGGCCGGCAAAACAAGGTCATTTTCCATACAAAATTATTGAAAAACAGTCAAGATCGCAATGGTTACTTTATTTCAAATGACCGGTTTCGGCATAGCGTTAGGTCGTCTTCAGAACAGCGCCATCAGCTGAAGTTGATAATGTCCAGAACAGTCAGTAGACCTCAGGTGCTGAAACTGCTCAAACTCAGCGACTGAGGTCTATTAACTGTTCTGGACATTATCAACTTCAGCTGATGTCGCTGTTCTGAAGATGGCCTAACGCTATGCCGAAATCGGTCATTTTAAGTAAATTAACCATTGTGATCTAGAATTTTTCACTAATTTTATGTAGCTTAGAAGATCGCTGTTCTCCGAAAATGTTACCAAAAATGTTGAAGGTCATTTTCCGTGGCGGCGAGGTCTTTTCGCGAAAATTCAGTCACCGACGTTTTGCTCCGAATGCCAAAGTATCTGACTCCCACCTGTTGTTGATGTGGTCGTCAGTCCAAAGACTGATTCGATGCAGCTCTCCATGCTACCCTATCCTGTGCGAGCCTCTTCATATCCGATTAACTACTGAAACCTACATCCTTCAGAATCTGCTTAATGTATTCATCTCTTAGTCTCCCTCTACAATTTTTTCCTCCGCACACTTCCTTCCAATACTAAATTGGTGATCCATTGTTATGTCAGAATATGTCCTATCAAAATGTCCCTTCTTTTGGTCCGGTTTCGCCACAGATTTCTTTCCTCCACAATTCTATTCAGTACATCCTCATTAGTGATAGACCCATCTAATCTTCAAAACTTTTCTGTAGCACCGCATTTCAAAGCCTCTATTCTCTTCTTGTATAATCTGTTTATCGTCCATGTTTCGCTTCCACATATGGCTGCACTTCAGAAAAATAGTTTCAGAAAAGACTTCCTAACACTTAAATTGTATACCTCAGAAATACTTTCGTTGCCATTGCCAGTCTACCCATTTTATATCTTCTCTACTTCGGCCATCGTCAGTTACTTTGCTGCCCAAATACCAAATCCCATCTACTACTTTAGGTGTCTCGTTTCCTAATCAAATTCCCTTAGCGTCCCCTGATTTAAGTCGAATACATTCCATTGTCGTTGTTCTGTTATCGTTGATGTTTTCTTATATCCTCCTTTCAAGACATTGTCCATTCCGTCGAACTACTCTTCCAAATCCGTTGCTGTCTCTGTCACAATTAAACCATCATCGCCAAAGCTCAAATTTATTTCTTCTCCCTGTAGTTTAATCCCTACTCCAAATTTTTCTTTGGTTTCCGTTACCGCTTCCCGATTCTACAGATTGAACAAAATCGGGGATAGACTACAACTCTTTCTCATATCCTTCTCAACCACTGTTTCATTTTCATGCTCCTAGTTTCTGTAAAAGTTTTCAATAACCTTTCGCTCCCTGTATTTCGGCCGGCCGGGGTGGTCGAGCGGTTCTAGGCGCTACTGTCTGGAATCGCGCGATCGCTACGGTTGCAGGTTCGAATCCTGCCTCGGGCATGGATGTGTGTGCTATCCTTAGGTTAGTTAGGTTTAATTTATTCTAAGTTCTAGTCGACTGATGACCTCAGATGTTAAGTCCCATAGTCCTCAGAGCCATTCCCTGTATTTCATCCCTACTATCCTTAGAATTTCAGAGAGATTATTCGTCACCACTTTCAAAAGCTTTCACTGAGTCCATAAATGAGGATCAGCATTGCCTCACGTGTTCCTACATTACTCCGGATTACAAAATGATCTTCCCTGAGATCGACTTCTACCAGTTTTTCCATTCATATGTAAAGAATGTGTGTTAGTGTTTTGCAACAGTGATTTATCAAACTGATTGTGCGGTAATTTTCACACCTGGCAGCAACTGCTTTCTTTAGAATGGGAATCTTTATATTCTTCTGTAAGTATGGCGGGGGGTGGAGGGGGGGTGGTATTTCGCCCCTATCGTACATCTTACACTCGAGAGGGAACAGTTTTGTTTTGCCTGGTTCGTCCAAGGCTATCAACTTCTGACGGAATATCGTTTACTCCCGAGGCCTTGTTTCGACATGGATATTTCAAAGGTCTGGCATCATCTCGCAGTATCATCATCTGCACCTTACCTTCATTCACGTTCACTTCCCTTTCCATGATATTGCCAAAAAGTGCATCTCCCTTGTATAGACCCTCTACATACTCCTTCCACCTTTTAGATTTCGCTTCTTTGTTTAATGTTGGTTTTCCATCCTAGCTATTGACAATGAAAAAGGTGCTTCTCTTTTCCCCAAAGGCCTCTTTAATTTTCCTGTAGGTAGTATGCGTCTTTCCGCTAGTGCAATATGCTTTTTAATCCTCTCATTTCACCTAAATAGAGAAAATAACCTTTGTCATAAGAGAAATCAGAAGGCGCGCGAAAAGATAATACTGTTCATTTTTTCCTCATGGTAATCGAGAGTGGAACGGCAAATAAAGAATCATAAATCTGTCGCATGAGCTTTCTAGGAAATACGTAAGCATGAGTTGCAAAGTAATCATGGGGTTGTAGTCTTGGATAGTTATTCTACACTGCATATTTTAAATCTGAAACTTTCGTTATCGGTAAATTACGTGATCCACCTCTTAGACTGTGCTTTGTTTGGAGGGTGTTTAACCGATAGAGACGTCGTAATACGCAGCCGATTTTCTTCCTTCGAGCACACGCCGCGCGTTCATCGTGCGTGGGCGTAGCGCAGTTGCCGCCTGCGTGTCGTCTTCGTCGTCACCTCCTTCCCCCAGTGCGTGCGCTGCCGTCGTAGCTTACAGCAGGCGGCAGGAATCCCGTGTCGAGTTAACAGCGCCGCCGGCTGGAATTACACCGGGAGACGCCTCCCGGCAGATAAAGCTGGCCAGCGCCGCACGCATACCGCGTGTTAAGCCTCACAAACGACCTGCTAATGTCCCCTCCCAGGCCCATGCGACAGCTGTGCGCCCTGTCTCTCCTCTCCTCTCCTCCTCTCCCCCAAACTGCTTCTCCCCCAGAAAGGCGGCTACTCTTGTACGGGGACGTCTCCACCTGTCATCCCTTTACTCTACAACAAAGACTATTTTTGTTATTGGTTTTCCCGTATTAAACCAGTGGCCGTGCGGTTCTAGGCGCTACAGTCTGGAGCCGGGCGACCGCTACGGTCGCAGGTTCGATGCCTGCCTCGGGCATGGATGTGTCTGCTGTCCTTAGGTTAGTTAGGTTTAATTAGTTCTAAGTTCTAGGCGACTGATGACCTCAGAAGTTACGTCGCATAGGGCTCAGAGCCATTTGAACCAACCCGTATTAAACTCACTGCAATGAAAGAGCGTTTTCCACCAGACGCGGTTCGTGCTATACATAAAAGCATCTTCTGTGATCATTCTGGATTTATGAACACACAATTAGAGCCTACATTTTTCTGTTTACAGATTAAAAACAGCATTTCCGTAGCGTACAGTAGATTTGTATTGTTTATGCCTGTTCTCTACCAACAAGATACAGACGTGGAAATCACAGGGATAAACAACAACAAAAAAAACAATTTTTCACCCAACAAGAAAATACCGCATTGGTAAAACCAAAACAGAAAAAAATCATAAGTTATCAGACCAGGCTGACACATTGCACACTTTTCTAAATTAATAGACCACTTAGTATAACGTTAAATATAGACGTATAACAAATCACTACCACCACTCCCTCATCTCACTCAGTTCCCGTTAACTACTCCATCCCCTTCAAGCTGCTTGGGCCATAATCACTAACCCCCCCCCCCCCCCCCCCCCGGCTACATATCATTCATGTCTCTGATGAACATCTAACAAATCTTCATTAATTTACATTCACACCCATCTACCTACCTACTCCAAAACACACACACACACACACACACACACACACACACACACACGCACGCACGACTACGAAAAAAAGGTGCATTCACAGATTGTCAACGCTGAAAACCTACACAGAAGACAAAGGATACACATAAACACCGCGCTGCATGTGTCACACGTTAAACTGTAGTAGTGTTTCTCTTTTAAAGTTTCAAAAAGTGAGGTTAGGCGGGGAAAAAAGCAATAGACTGGCAGAAGAGACGGGTTCAAAAGAGGTGGAAAAATTGCTAAAAGTGCTTGTGAAACAATGTTTCTTTCGATCTCGGCCTCCGCTAACAACGAAGGAAGACACAGCAGCTAGAAGAATTATAAAGAAGAGGCAAGAACACTGTAAGTGAATTTTACGCCATTTTGTAAGGAAATACTGTTTCTAATCTATAGGTACCAAAATGTACAGACATATCATGTACCGAAATTTCCAGAATGACCACACAAGATTCTTCATAAATAACACGGAAATGAGTCTGGAGAAAAATATTCTTAACTTCAGTAAGCTTAAGACGGAAAAAATCAATAATAAATTACTGTAACAAAATGGTTCAAATGGCTCTGAGCACAATGGGACTTAATATCTGAGGTCATCAGTCCCCCAGAACTTAGAACTACTTAAACCTAACTAACCTAAGGACATCACACACATCCATGACCGAGGCAGGATTCGAACCTGCTACCGTAGCGGTCGCGCGGTTCCAGACTGAAGCGCCTAGAACCGCACGGCCACACCCGCCGGCTGACTGTAACAGCTACTGCGTAAGATAGCTATACAAATGAAGAAAGAAATTATTTATTTGACCTCATATCTGATGTTTACAGCTTGGTAGCTACCGCAAACATAGCAAACTCAAACAAAAAGTGAAAAGTATACCACAATTCCACAGTAAAGTTTCTGTTGCTACTCCTAGCTTGGGGTGTACAAATAAGGTTTAAAATGTGTACTGTATGTATTCGACACCGTCGAGACACGTACTCGTTCCCTAGGTATTCGTTACTCGTTACTTTTATTACTGAACATCAACGATGATGTACCAATTATGCGTAAATACTGTATTGCTACCATATCAGTTTGTGTGACATTTGAGCAGGATCTCTTTCCTGAACGTGTATGTTTGTATTGTCGAGCAGTTACAATTAAACTGGAGCTACTCACAGAGGTCCAGTGTGGGCTGTAATTATCGTACGTCAGCGCGTAAGTGGTAATGATTCTAAAGAGTTAATGCGAATCCGATATACGCTAAAAAAAAAAAAAAAAAAAAAAAAAGAAAAAACAGTTTTGGCCAAGAGGAGCAAATCTGGCGCTGTGAATGCAAGAAAGACATATAGAAATGTTTCCCTGCGACGTACACTGTGTGATCAAAAGTATCCGGACACACCCAAAAACATACGTTTTTCATATTAGGTGCATACTCCCAGGTACTCCGTATCAGCGAACTCAGTAGCCATTAGACATCGTGAGAGAGCAGAATGTAGCGCTCCGCAGAACTCACGGACTTCGAACGTGGTCAGATGACTGGGTGTCACTTGTGTCGTACGTCTGTACGCGAGATTTTCACGCTCTTATACATCCCTAGGTCCACTGTTTCCGATGTGAAAGTGAAGTGGAAATGTGAAGGGACAGATACAGCACAAAAGCGTACAGGCCGTCCTCGTCTGTTGACTGACAGAGACTACCGGCATTTGAAGAGGGTCGTCATGTGTAATAGGCAGACATCTATCCAGACCATCACAGAGGAATTCCAAACTGCATCAGGATCCAGTGCAAGTACTACGACAGTTAGATGGGAGGTGAGAAAACTTGGTTTCATGGTCAAGCAGCTGCTCATAAGCCACACATCACGCCGGTAAATGCCAAACGGCGCCTCGTTTGGTGTAAGGAGCGTAAATATGGGACGACTGAACAGTGGAAAAACGTTGTGTGGAGTGACGAATCACGGTACACAATGTGGCTATTCGATTTCAGGGTGCGGGTATGGCGAATGCCCGGTGAACGTCATCTGCCAGCGTGAGTACTGCCAACAGTAAAATTCGAAGGCGGTGGTGTTTGGTGTGGTCGGGTTATTCATGGAGGGGGCTTTCACCTGTTGTTGTTTTGCTTGGAACTATCAGAGCACAGGTCTACATTGATGATCTAAGCACCGTCTTGCGTCCCACTGTTGAAGAGTAATTCAGGGACTGCGATTGCATCTTTCAACATGACCGAGCACCTGTTCATAATGCACGGCTTGTGGCGGAGTGGTTACACGACAGTAACATCCCTGTAATGGACTGGCCTGAACAGAGTCCTGACTTGAATCCTGTAGGTCACCTTTGGGATGTTTGGGAACGCTGACTTCGTGCCAGGTCTCACCGGCCGACGTCGATACCTCTCCTCAGTGCAGCACTCCGGGAAGAATGGGCTGCCATACCACAAGAAACCTTCCAGCACCTGACTGAACGTATGCCTGCAAGAGTGGAAGCTGTCATCAAGGCTAAGGGTGGGCCAATACCACATTGAATTCCAACATTACAGATGGAGGGCGCCACGAATTTGTAAGTTATTTTCAGCCAGGTGCCCGGATACTTTTGATCACATTGTTTATGTAATGGATTACGAATGGGACGTGGGCGGAGAAGTGAAGCAAGTGAGAAAAAACTACTGAGGTCATCGGTCCTTAGGCATCACACTACTTAATCTGATTTAAACTAACTTGCACTAAGGACAACACACACACACACACACACACACACACACACACACACACACACACACACACACACACACACACCCATTCCCGAGGGAGAACTCGAACCTCCAACGGGGGTAACCGCGCCAACCGTGACAAGGTGCCTTGACCACGCGGCTGCCCCGCGAGGCAAACAAGTGAGAACTGCCGCTTACACAATTTGTTCAATTCTGTACAGTGGCATATTTGTAGCTGGCGGTCAAAATTGGAACTTTTTTTTCAGCTAAATCGGTTCCGCATTAACGCTGTAGCACACCTATAAAGTTTCGCTCCCATACGATAACTCCGGCCCACACTGGACCTGCATGAGTAGCTGCACTTTAATTATAACTACCCAGTACGTCTTGATGAGCAGTCACGATGGCAGCAATGGTAACAGCTGAAGTTGAATGACTTAAACCCGTTGTCATATAAAAATGATTTCAATTGGAATTGCCACGGCACCTCCTGACGTGTAGGCCCATTAGCTGCTACTGACAGATTTAGCAATTCTGCCGTGTGGCAGACGACCTCTGCAGTGGCAAAGGAGAACGCCATACGTTCGCCGGACGACACTACCTGTGTTCCTGCAATATATCGTTGCCTTGTTGAAAGCATCAGTTAACGCTGCGGGCTGTCGAAAAGCCGACGATTTGCAGTAAAGGTGGAACTCGTGGCGTGCAAAAGAGGGAACTGGAGAATCACGAATATTGTCGACTACACCCTGGTCGGACAGGAATTGCGTGTGGGAAAGAAAACACGGCGACTGACAAAATTTATTCGGTATTCTATACCATTAACAAATTGCTCCGCCGAGAATCAGGAGCCGGCCGCGGTGGTCTCGCGGTTCTAGGCGCGCAGTCCGGAACCGTGCGACTGCTACGGTCGCAGGTTCGAATCCTGCCTCGGGCATGGATGTGTGTGATGTCCTTAGGTTAGTTAGGTTTAAGTAGTTCTAAGTTCTAGGGGACTAATGACCACAGCAGTTGAGTCCCATAGTACTCAGAGCCATTTGAACCATTTTTTTTTTGAGAATCAGGAACCGGATGAGTACAAAAACTGTAGGGTCGGGTCGAGCGTGCGGGAGGGATGTCAGGCGAGTAACGAAATATTTCCGTTACTCAGAGTCCGTTGATGGTAACGCATTGGAGAAATAAGAGAACGACCGATTTGACGCGAATCGGAGACAAATTGCGTGCAGGAAAGAAATACGCGAGTAATGCGACATTTCAGGAAGTAACTGAACGGCACCCTGTGTCTAATGGAATACTCGTTACTCAGTAACGAATACATACGAAATGCAGCAACCCTACTTCCGTCATAATATACACAATACACAATACAGGATGCAGGAAGGAAAAAGAACAAAAAACGAAAGACAAAAACTAAAGCTAAGCTCAAATGTGATGTGAATAGCGGATGTTGAACTGGGAAAAAATTTCCAAAGAATCATGCCCTTCTGGAGCTAATGCTAGAGGGTGGCAGCCAGTCGGAGGCGAGGGTGCAGTCGTCTATATCCATGGAGAGGTCTCCGCCCGAATATTTGCCGCCTTGTCTGTGGTTTACTCCAGACCAGGAATTTTCCGGAATTTGTACTGTCATTTTTTTTGTATAAGTGACTATCAACTTGACAGTGATACTGATTTCGAGCGTTTAATGTTAAAAGAGAACAGGAATAGTTAAATTTTAATTTGTTTTGTTTTTCACCAAACTCATAGTTGCACTTACTGGTGTACTTCTTAAAATGAAAGATTTTTTTCATTATCTTGGTACATTACTGAAACTTAAAACAAATGATGCATAGGACTCCACCTTATTGTGTCAATGTGTCGGCTGCTCTAGTGAGATTCTGCTTCTGTAGTACAGTTTCTCATCACAGTGCATTATTGGAATTGCTTTACTTCTGGCGTATTTGGTTCAATAGTCAAGCTTTATCCGATAAAATCTCATCAAATGAAATTTAAAGTTTGTGTTGATTTAACTGCTCAACTTACACAGTTAACTTGAGTTCCTTTAACAGTCATAGAGCTCTTCAGCAGAACAGTTATTAGCTGGGCCGAGTTACGTTGAATGTACATATTTCGCGGGCACTTATCGCTGGTTAGTTGTCTAATTAGGGCTGTACATCCTCAGCAGTGCATTCACCGTCTATTACTGACTTTATAATTAGGTTGTTTTCTGCTTTTGTGTGCTGCCTGTGGCCCATTACTTGCGTAAGTTGGAAGTACGTTTTAATGCTGATTTACGAGATGTGAAAATACTTTTTTTTTCGAAAAATGCCTCTGAGCACTATGGGACTTAACAGCTGAGGTCATCAGTCCCCTAGAATTTAGAACTACTTAAACCTAACTAACTTAAGGACATCACACTCATCCATGCCCGATGCAGAATTCGAACCCGCGACCGTAGCGGTCGCGCCGTTCCAGACTGAAGCGCCTAGAATCGCTCTGCCACACCGGCCGGCACTTTTTTTCATCTGACGGCTACGTGTGTTGATGCTATGACCTAATTTCCAACCATTTATTGCGTATTCCACATGTAGTGCGTCTTAGTATCAGATATACAGGGTGTTACAAAAAGGTACGGCCAAACTTTCAGAAAACATTCCTCACACACAAATAAAGAAAAGATGTTGTGTGGACATGTGGCCGGAAACGCTTAATTTCCATGTTAGAGTTCGTTTTAGTTTCATCAGTATGTACTGTACTTCCTCGATTCACCGCACGTTATCATAATTTCATACGGGATACTCTACCTGTGCTGCTAGAACATGTGTCTTTACAAGTACACCGAGCGAGGTGGCGCAGTGGTTAGCACATTGGACTCGCATTCGGGAGGACGACGGTTCAATCCCGTCTCCAGCCATCCTGATTTAGGTTTTCCGTGATTTCCCTAAATCGTTTCAGGCAAATGCCGGGATGGTTCCTTTGAAAGGGCACGGCCGATTTCCTTCCCCATCCTTCCCTAACCCGAGCTTGCGCTCCGTCTCTAATGACCTCGTTGTCGACGGGACGTTAAACAACACTAACCTAACCTTTACAAGTACGACACAACATGTGGTTCATGCACGATGGAGCTCCTGCACATTTCAGTCGAAGTGTTCGTACGCTTCTCAACAACAGATTCGGTGACCGATGGATTGGTAGAGGCGGACCAATTCCATGGCCACCACGCTCTCCAGACCTCAACCCTCTTGACTTTCATTTATGGGGGCATTTGAAAGCTCTTGTCTACGCAACCCTGGTACCAAATGTAGAGACTCTTCGTGCTCGTATTGTGGACGGCTGTGATACAATACGCCATTCTCCAGGGCTGCATCAGCGCATCAAGCATTCCATGCGACTGAGGGTGGATGCATGTATCCTCGCTAACGGAGGACATTTTGAACATTTCCTGTAACAAAGTGTTTGAAGTCACGCCGTTACGTTCTGTTGCTGTGTGTTTCCATTCCATGATTAATGTGATTTGAAGAGAAGTAATAAAATGAGCTCTAACATGGAAAGTAAGCTTCTCCGGACACATGTCCACATAACATTTTCTTTCTTTGTGTGTGAGGAATGTTTCCTGAAAGTTTGGCCGTACCTTTTTGTAACACCCTGTGTACGTTTTGAACAACCTCAGCTTAATTTTTCCACTTAACAACATCGATTGTTACTGATCCCTGACAGGCAAACGTTCATAAACTACTTACAACTAATATTTTGTTATCAGTTTTTCCCTCTTAATTATAAATTTAATGTCATTAGAATATTTTGCATCTTTATCAAACCAAAATTTCCGAGTAATTATTCTTAAAGGTAGTCAGAGAAAGCTTTTTCACAAATTCAAATCATAGTATACAGTACTGCCTGTCGGCTTTTCTCCCTTGATCTACGTACGTTCAGCGTGTAATGCAGCCACTCCTGTTGGCGAAGCGTCAGGAACGTTGTTAAATACATCTCGGCCGAAGTTAACAGCCAGTTGGTCAACAAGTGGCCACGGACGCTTCATTAATATTGTGCATTCTGCCTAGGTGGATACTGTCCAAAAAGAAGGGGGGGGGGGTGAGACGAAATCTTGTTCGTGACTAACGAAACGATTCTACGTTCGCGTAGATATCAACGTAACGGATATTGGTGTGGAAGCAAATTACTATATTTGTTGCCATTGGAACAGAGATTCGTGTTCATTAATGCTATGTCCAACAGTACGCTCGGCGAACGCTGTCGGACCCACTTTAAATTTAAAGAGAAAGGATATAGAAAGAAGTTACAAATAAATTAATTTGCACACACTTACACACATAGTTTTTGCATTATATAGCTTAATTGTTTCACAGTGTCTCTCTAGCCATGTCCGCCTTAATATTTTTACAAAAAGAACAACAAAATATTTCTAGATGTTCCAGCCTTTACGCCAGATCGTCACCACTCCGATCTTCCTAAAGGCGAACTTCAGACTGAGTTTATATACCTGCGCGTGATAGCGTTAAAGTTCCTTCAACGACTTAGTTTTGACGAAAACCTTCGTATTGACGATAGCTAGTGAACTTTTAATACAACTGGGTACCGCCCGCGAAAATCACAGAAAAATACCTCTATACGGATGCATCTACATTATCTATTTACCATTTCCCGTTCGCCCTCGCATCACATGCCAATATGGAAATTTTCCGACTTCTCAATTACTGAAGATTCTCAGATATTTTTAGGTCTCAGGTCTAATTAATTATAAAGCTTTATCTTAATACCTTGAAGATGTGGCTTCACATAGCCATTCGATATTCAGTTTATTAATTAACCAGCTGAGTACTCGACGTTACCCTCACATATATTTATTCCAAAGTTCTGTTAGCTATCTCCCTGTCCATCCACTCTTCCGCCGTACCTGTGCCCATCTCTTCCTCCCCACCTCCCTCTTTCTTTCTCCACGTTTTCACTCCCACCCCAACAGGATGTTCCTGGTTCTTACTCCTACAGTATTTCTTTCCTGATAATAATTACTATGTGTACCAAGTTTTGTTGAACTCGATACAGTGGTACAGGAGCAGCTTTTTACCCATGGTTTTGCCCATGTGCGCAAAAATGGTTCAAATGGCTCTGAGCACTATGGGACTTAACATCTTAGGTCATCAGTCCCCTGGAACTTAGAACTACTGAAACCTAACTAACCTAAGGACATAACACATATCCATGCCGGAGGCAGGATTCGAACCTGCGACCGTAGCAGTCGCGCGGCTCCGGACTGAGCGCCTAGAACCGCGAGACCACCGCGGCCGGCTGCCCATGTGCGCACATGTTTGTACACATATTTCACCCGTATCTCTAGAGAATTTCGCGCTGCAGTTTCGTTTCCACGCAGCTCAGTATTTTTGACGTCATATCTGTTGAAATATGTGTCGTACAATGATATAATTTTGCAGGTCATCCAGTGGTATATGTGGATATTGACTGTGAAATGTATCCTAAACAGAGTTATCAGCAAAGAAATAATAAATTAAAAGGTCTTGCCTGATGCGACAATTTTGCTGAATGAACCGTGAAAATATATTATTCTTTCATCGTGTTGTTGGGTTAGGGGTGTCAGCGAGGAAAAGTCTCTTAAAGGACGGGAACAGTTCGTTACATGTCAGTAAGTGCTATCATTCTCAAATACTGGATTAATATAGTCTGGGTATTTGCACTTCGTGGGCTTCGGTTCTTTTTCGTCAACCCAGTCACCCTTTTTAGAGGGAGGTGGCTCTTAACCCTATAGCGATTCCTTCCACAAAGTAAGTGATAGGTTTGCCAAGTTTGGTTGAAAAATGGCTCAAATGGCTCTGAGCACTATCAGTCCCCTAGAACTTAGAACTACTTAAACCTAACTAACCTAAAGACATAACACACATCCATGCCGGAGGCAGGGTTAGAACCTGCGACCGTAGCGATCGCGCGGTTCCAGACTGTAGCGCCTAGAACCGCTCGGCCACCACGGCCGGCAAGTTTCGTTGAAACTGTTTCAGTGGTTTTGGAGGAGATGTGAAAACACGTACATACAGCTACATCTATAATACGTATGGATTTATTACGTCCAGCTAATACTCTAGGCCTGCAGCTGATCCTTAACGAATTGGAGTGTTAATTGATGTTCAATATCAATAAAACGATGAGAAATGTAGTGGGATGGAGCTCCCGTTAAGAAAATACTCACGGTTCTGTCGCGGAAGCGTCCTCTGTGACATGTACATTAACTAGTGGGAGCAAAGCCGTTGCCTGTGCAGCGGTCGCCATGACAACCCCCCCCCCCCCTGGCCCCCCCTCCGCCCCCCTGCTTCTCGGCGGGCCGTTCGGCGCCATATTTATGACGTGCAGATTTATGGCCTCCGGCTAATGCAGTGTGTGCGGGCGCCGTATTTCCTCATTTTACGCGCACTTACTTCTGGCCGGTGCAGCAGTTAACTGCAACTCCATTCGAGTTGACCCGGTGTTAGCCTCCGATACGTAGACCTCCACCAGGTGGCACAGACGATCGACAGTTACGACGCTTCTAGCTGATAAAAAAAGTAGGTCTTCAGCTCGTATAAGGAGTATTTTTTACAATCGCGAATCCGGTGTTTTACTGCTTTTCCTCATGATTTACGCGAGCTGCAGCTAAAATCTAATTCTTTAAATGACTCGAAATACGTATTTAGTTGATATCCTCTTGTAATTTAGCAAAAACCAGGCTTACTTATGGTTTGTATTGTATTGTATGTTAACCGGGGACCTAGAAACAACGGAGAGGCTCCGTCCCCGCCGCAGCCGCAGTGGTCCACAACCCCACGACGACTACTGCTGTCCACTTCACCCCTCCGTCGCCCCAGACCGAACCCAGGGTTATTGTGCGGTTCGGCCCCCGGTGGTCCCCCAGGGAATGTCTCACACCAGACGAGTGTAACCCCTATGTTTGCTTGGTAGAGTAATGGTGGTGTACGCGTACATGGACAACTTGTTTGCGCAGCAATCGCCGACGTAGTGTAGCTGAGGCGTAATAAGGGAAACCGGCCCGCATTCGCCGTGGTAGATGGAAAACCGCCTAAAAACCATCCACAGACTGGCCGGCCCACCAGACCTCGACACAAGTCCGCCGGGCGGATTCGTGCCGGGGACCAGGCGCTCCTTCCCGCCGGGAAAGCCGTGCGTTAGACTGCACCGCCAACCGGGCGGACTTGCTGATGTTTACTCTTGTAACATACGTGATCCTCCTTTTGCGTGGCTGTGTATTCACTGGGTCGGCATGTGAATTCTACATTTGGCGGTAATAGTGGTGCAGGGTAACCGGCAGCTTTTTCAGTCACAATCCTTCGCCCTCCCTCACCCCCCACCCACCCCCCACCCCCCGCCCACCACTCCTGGACGGAATTTGCGTGTACCCTATGTGCGCGCGTCTAGTGTCACCCATGTGAAAGTGTGAGAACTTTTTTCCCCGAAATGTTTCTAAGTCCCGTAAACGAGACGGGACATAGGTACCTGCCGTTATGACAAAAATGTCGCCGCGCGCCGCCCGCAGAAATCGTGTTCTGACAATTTCGGGTCATGTAGACGTATAACTAAGTCGGGGTACGAACGATTGATGTAAACAATAGAGAGCGGACGAGAGTAACTATAGGTGATGGGTGTTCATTGTTGCTTATGTACTGAGTTCGCTTTATGTACTGTTTCTTGTTAGTGAACTGACTGTGAAAAATAAATCATGGAATTGGATTCTAGCTTTACAACCGATAAAATCCGTGGGCGCATTTAAACGAGTTCGTCACTTCTGTATTCAGATCGGGAGAACGAATACTTTAGGTCGGCCGGTGTGGACGAACGGTTCTTGGCGCTTCAGTCTGGAACCGCGCGACCAGATTCGAATCCTGCTTCGGGCATGGATGTGTGTGTGATGTCCTTAGGTTAGTTAGGTTAAAGTAGCTCTAAGTTCTAGGGGACTGATGACCTCAGAACTTAAGTCCCATAGTGCTCAAAGCCATTTGAACCATTTGAACAAATACTTTTAGATTGTAAACTGTGCTTTCCTAAACAAAAGATCAACATTTAGGGGTCACACTTCGAGCCTCAACAATTTGAAACAACACATAAGTAAAGCACGTGAATCGTCGTATGTACAGTTTGTAGAAACAGTGAAGGCAGGATCTGGTCGAAGAAAGCCAAAAAGGAAAATCAATCTTGTCCATTCAGATATCGACAGCGGGACATATAGCAGCAATTTGGTTAAAAGAAAACGGCAGAGAAACATTGGAAAGTCTTTCGGCATTGGAGCAATTGGCAGCGGTGTATATCAAGCTAGGGCAGACCAGTGCACAGTAAAATTCACAAACATGATTCCTTCACGTGTCGTCCAATCGAAGTCATTTGAAAAGGTAATAGAAATTTTAAACCCTCGCAAAAGTTCAGTTTCTAGGAGAATTTTGGACAGACGCATCCTTAATGAGCATGTTTGATTCAAGCATCATCTTAAGGAAAATATGCACCGATCTTCAGATAGTGCCTTGTTTTCCGGTATTTTGACTTTCCCGTGATTTAATATTGATAAGAAAATATTTATTAAATTAAATGGTCATATTTTTTATCTTCTAAACAGCCGAAACTATTTTTTAATTTGAGCAAGGTAATGCCTTTGATTCATTTGTTCGTTTCGCTACAACCGCGCCATAAAGTTTAGCATTACGAGTTAACGATTAACTTTAATTTCCGATAAATTTTCTATAAGGTAACGCTTTAACGTAGTTAACTTATTTAGTAACGGATTAGCGAAGTTAACTTCTTGATTAACGTTGCCCAGCTATGCTACCGCCACATCGGGTCTCGTAAATCAGCCGAGTGGATTCGATTCGGGACCGGCTCGGCTCCCTCAATTTGGAAAGCTTCACGTTAACTGGCGCTCCTACACGAGAGAATCGTGTAACGTAGGCCTACGTGAACGATTTGGGAATACTCATTCTGTCTTGATCTGTATTTAGGAAACTAATTACATGTATATCGATTTGATGAAATTCGTCCATGGATGTATAAATAATAGCCCCCGATAACATCCTGTCGTATGTGGCGTGTGGTTTAATTAAACGAGTTTTGTTGTACAATTTCAAAAATACTGCAACGATACTAGTTACGTATTATTAATGTAACCTGTGGTTTTATTTAATCACTGCTTCTCCCGGCTAATGAACGTTATTTTCTTAAAGAAGTCTCCACCTGGGAACGTGTAGCAATGTTGTCTGTCAAGCAGTGTAAATGTCACTAAGTTCATTCACAAATGTAATAATTTGTAACCAACAAAAAAGTTAAATGTATGATAAGTAATCTGAACTAAACTAGCGTAATGATTTTTAGCAATTTCAGCGCTGTTGTTTAAACGACTCTCTGCTAGCTGCAGATCGTCATACTGGTTTCTCGAGGTAGCGACACTTTTCTTTAAGCAAGATAAACAGTTTTGTCACACAATACCACACGGACACAACGCTAATGTTTTTTCCTGTCGAAATATTTCATAAAAGTTGTTACGAAATTACAGGCTTCACAGAGCAGCAGATAGGAATTTATATCACGTAAGATGCTGTTTGCATTCATAGTTCGATGTGTTCACCGTATAACTGAACTTAATTAGCTAAAAGTGGGTCCTCGGCCGTTAGCACACAATTATCATTGCAATTATAAACAACAACATTTAAGTCTGTATAGAAAATCTATTTAAAACTGCCATTGCAATATTTCACGAAGATGGAGGCTAATATTTCTCGGTGTTACATGACATTAATATTCACCATTTACTAATAAATTGCACTGTAGATCAATAGCGCTGATGGTTGCGCTCTTTGGTAGCTGAGCAGAAAACATGTATAGAGGACTAGAATAACAATGAAATAAAACTCTAAACAAGGAAGATTCATTTCAATAACACACAAAATCTATTTTCAAATATCAGTGAGAAACATAACAATACTTCAGTACAGTTCTTTACAGACCTCTGTGTTACGAGATATTAATCACATCCTATCAGTACAACAGTTCGAACAAGAAGAAGGATTTACCTACAACAATAATAGATAACAAAATATTGGTGTTTTCGTTATCTTTTTACATGGTTATTTTCTGAGATATAATTTTTTACAAAATATTTAATTATGTTGTTGACAATAATAATTTATTATTTTACTAACGATTTAGTCCCTTTTATCAGTATCACGAGAATACCATCAAAGTCCAGTCACATTCCACATGCTGTGCTGTTGTGAATATTATTTTGAATAAAATGTAGGCGTGAATATTGCACCTACCACAGATACGTGTTTGGTTCACTGGCAAGGAAAGATGTCGCCCCCCCCCCTCCCGCCCCTCCTCCCCTCCCGTCAGTTAGTTCACCTGTCGATGGAACTCAGCTTTGCTTGTCAGAGTCGACATTAACTTTGGGTTTCGTATGTGCTGTAAAACAAAGGGAATTTACCCAAAACTTCGTGATGTTCACCTAAGTGGTACAGAGCTATGGCTGGACATCGGCGGTTAGGAGCTATCCATGAATGGACATATTTCATTGAATCGGTATGGATGTGATTTATTTCCCAGATACACGTGCTGATGAAATGAGTATTCCGTAATCGTCCACTATGTTGCATGAATAATTAACGTCGTTAAAGAAAAGCCTCAGGAGGTTAAAAATCTTTCGAATAGTAAAATGCATTGGTGCTGCTTGCTTCCGATATGCAGTCGTCAACAAAAATGGAGAGATTGAAATTTGTTAATATTTGTAGCTATTCTTCTGTAGTTGCTACTTCAGTTACGTGTGTCATGTAAATAATAATAAATATCATCGGTCTCTATAACATGAATGTTTCACCTAATCATATTAGGCATCTTCAGTGGTCCAAAAAGACATGAGAAAGACAATTGTGTAACTATAAATGTTTTGCTTTGGGACAAGCAGTGTTTCCTGGCAGCACACTTAGGTCATCTCAATATTTACACTATTTACAATTACATAGCTATGATTTAGCAGATAAAATGTGTACTGTGCTCTACGTGCACCCCAGTCGAATTGTTGCCTGCCAGTTTATTCCGTCACATTCCTACAGGTTTTACAAGACGACTCTCATCTAACTCCACAGGACAGTAAAAAATTAGAATTTCAATAAAAAGTATAAACAGTGCTTCGAGATTAAATCTTTGTGAAGAAAGTAGTGATTCACAAGCAGCACACACAGCTTACACCACAGAAAACCTTGGTTGAATAATGAAAGTAGAGAATACGCAAGTATTGGACCTAGGAATAATAAAAAAACCAAAGCTGAATCACAATCCTGTAACTGTAAATAACGTAAATATTAAGATAATCTAAATATGTTGGCAGGTAACACGACATATCCCACAACAAAATACTTTAAGTTCAACAATTTTCTTGCTTATCTCTTGCTAAACAACGGAAGATTGGCTGCAGATATTAACTATTATAGGAGATTTTTGCTAAACTATGAGAATCTACCACCTAAATATGTATCGTGAGCAATGTTAAGGGCTGAGATTTCGATTCTCACAGAAAAGGAAAAAAAAACCGGTAAAACATAGCAGTTGTGATCATGAAAAACCTGTAATGTGCAGTGCTCCTGTGTTATCTACATGATAAACATCATTAAAACCTATTCCCTCTTCAGCTTGTCATATGTCTTTCCAATACATCGTAAGCGTTGATCTTTTTGTAGATTCCATCTTGCTGACTGTTGTGGTGGTGCGTTCGTTTCTAATCTGCTAACTGTGTACTGTAAATCTCCAGTCAGTTCTCGTTTAACTAAGATATTTATATTACACTTTCGATTTCGGCACTACGCAAATGCATCAAATGTATATACAGTTGCTCCGATTAATCAAAATCCACTTAAATCATCTGAACCAAAATGTCATGTACATATTTAAAAAATGGCGTCATCTCTACGCGTATGATATGCGGTTAGTATGGCTGCTATTAATAATTATGCACTGGTCTCTCTGGCTGGTTGAACCACTTTCCTAACATGGTTATCACTCAGCCACTAGCTTCACCAGTCGAGCAAAACGTGCGGAATCCCACAATGTTTTAGCGACGGCGTGTTACAAGCGAACAAACATCTCGCGAAGGTGCGATTTGCAACTTTCGACCAATGTTTGACTGACGCAAGTTTCACCACCGAGAGCTTTCTACCTGCACTCCAGTTGTCTGATGCCATTCTAAGAAAACATAACTTGACAGAAGTTGTTATCGATCCGGAAATGTTTTCCTTGCAAAACTCTTATCCAAAATATTTTCTGAAGAAAAACCAGGAAATAATAAATTCTTCTTAATAACAGGGGGGACTACAGCAAAGGTTTGATTAACTTCGACAGCGACAATCTGTTCAAGCAGCTTATGGCTGTATAAGTTTTATTCGAAAGCTTTGTAATTCTTATTTCTTTCGGGAAAGTTGGTAAATTAAAATTCATATATTATGCCATGAAAACGGTTCGCGAAACTCTAGATAAGGAAGAAGGCCAACTCAGCCCTTAGTGCTGCATGCCTGCGCTATTGTACATTATTTAGTATAGAGCAACACGTCACGTTGTATTTCTGTTTAATGTAATTTATTAGGCTTCACACTTCGGTAATGCATAGAACGACTACAGCCTACGTTCAGTTTTTTCGCAGATGCCGAAGTACATACGTGTCAAATGTATATGTTGATTAATTCACTGTAGTCAGTTTTCTCGGTGAATTTTACATTTAAATAAGTCATTGTAACCATCATTGTAGCGTGTTTTTTTCTTTGCTTTTTAAGTTCACGATATCTGTCATACTAAAGTTTCTTTATTTCTCTTTATTATTACTGCTACAACGGCTCGACAGTGTCTAACCCTACTTCACATGGAATTTCCCTACGGTGTCTTCTTCCACTTAGATGTCAACCGTAATCAAAGATTTGCAAGTAGTTTATTTTAGACCGTTATTGTTGCAAGTTAAGGAATTATAGAATTTTTCGAAGCAATATGATATTCGCAGGTAATATTTCACAAAAAGCTTTGCCAACATTGCGATCCATAACACAGTGTTACTAATACGAGATGCGCCGCAAAATCGATCATCGGCTGTAAGTGGCAGTTTCCGAGTCTGTGTTATTCGTCCGCCATACAGAACGTGTATGGGACTGATCACCAACTGGTGGACTGATGCCATCCATAGGAATGTCATCCTGGAACAATATATCCGCCCTTTTCATAGTGCATTAGAACACGAGTTACTGGTTTGAGACATATCTTGTATTGCCCAGGTGGGCTGACGGAGAGCTCGTGTGTAGTGATGTCGGTTGCCCCAGGGGCATGATGCGTGACACACTGATGAATACAGCACTGTTCCACTGACCCTAGTCCATTCGTAATATGAAGGACAACACATTGGACCTAGTGTGAAGGCACTTGGCAGATGACGTATCACAGCCCATCATTCGCAGTCTGCGGAATAATGCTGCAGTTACTATTGTTCAGCCTCATCCTAACCTAGTGACGCTTCTTTGTCTGTCTTTTTATTTTTAAAACAATGTTTCGGTAGGATCGTGTCTTGAAATGCTGCACAGTGACTGCCTGTTAATTACGTTGATGATTGTTGTCTTCTTGAGAAAGGAAATTAGTTACGTTTGATGATACTTTAAAAATATCACACACACACACACACACACACACACACACACACACACACACACACACACAAAATTACATCTAGATGTAGAGCTATACTCCATAAGCCACTATGCTGTACATGAGAAAGAGTATCTTGTACCACTTCTATATAAAAAAAAGTCCGATTGAACTTACTTGATAGTTGACGTCTGGTACTTGCCACATGGGTGCCGGCTACCGATCGGTTATGGCTGACACACAAACATGTCGGATCGCTTCACAAATGCTGTTAAGTTGTGGCGCGGAGCAATGTTGGAAGCGCCCGCCGCGAGCTATTTCGGAAATGTGAGATTCTCTGTCGACAGCTGATGTTAAGCGACCAATGTCTAAACTCGCCCGGTTAGCCGAACGGTCTAACGCACGGCTTTACGGTGTGGGAAGGAGCGTCTGGTCCCGGGCCCGAATCCGCCCGGTGGACTTGTGTCGAGGTCCGGTGAACTGGCCAGTCTGTGGATGGTTTTTAGGCGGTTTTCCATCTGTCTCGGCGAATGCGGGCTGGTTCCACTTATTCCGCCTCAGATACACGATGTAAGCGATTGCTGCGCAAACGAGTTCTCCACGTACGCGTACACCACCATTACTCTACCATGCAAACATAGGGGTTACACTCGTCTGGTGTGAGACGTTCCCTGGGGGGTCCACCGGAGGCCGAACCGCACAATAACCCTGGATTCAGTGTGGGTCGACAGAGGGGTGAAGTGGACTGCGGTAGTCGTCGTGGGGTTGTGAACCACTGTGGCTGCGGCGGGGACGGAGCATCTCCGTCGTTTCTAGGTTCCCGGTTAACATACAATAAATACAATACAATGTCTAAACTGCGGCAGACGACGCGTTTTGTAGCTCTGAATTGAAACTCGTGTCCTCAGCTAACCACAACCTCGTGATGTGCAATATGTTAGAGAAGACTATCTGTGGCGCAACAGAAATCACGATCGCTTCGTTCACCGCGATTAAAGCTAACTTCGACGGACAAACTCAAGACAGAAAAAAATTCAGTTTCAGCGCTAAAAGCAAACTGCAATTTCTCGCAGTAATTGTTTACCTGAAACTATAGTCGCACTGACTACACGAGCTGTAACGTTGCCAACCGATCAGCAGTCCTGTTTGGCAGTTGGTTGCTGATTACAGGCGACACAGCCTGTGTGATAGGAAGAAAAATAAGAGCAAATAAAAAGTTAATACGATGATCAAAATGACTCGTCTAAGTATTAGAAATAAAAAATGGATTCAAGGCAATAAATTGATTAAAAATAATAGACACTTTTGATTAGATTTAGGAATAATGAAAATTTTACTACATTTCATGACATTCAAACCTTCGACCCCCTTCTGCACATCAGGTTTTTGTGCTAACCATCTCTGTGATTATCATGACACCATAAGTCACACTGAATCGTGTCTTATGCCGAAGTATCCAGTTGTGTTGGATTACTCTCGTGTGTGTGTGTGTGTGTGTGTGTGTGTGTGTGTGTGTGTGTGTGTGTGTGTGTGTGTTAGTTAGTTACTTACTTTTTCTATGGTTATCACGAGCGATGAAATACGAAATAGAAGTACCGGACCCATTGCTTGGAATCCAAGCACATCAAGACGAGGAAATGGAAGCGAACTGACCAATTGTTGCGCCAGTTTGGCAATGGCGAACGGTTGTTGAGCACTCTGATTGGAGGAAATCATCTCCAGCGCGTGAAGTGGCAACCACCAAGGAATTTTAATCGGACTACAGTAATATAGGTCCTATCAGTCCGCACACGGTCATTACCTTTTTCTACTTCTAAAAAGATGGCCGCTGTGTAATTGGAGACATTCATACACTCCTGGAAATGAAAAAAAGAACACATTGACACCGGTGTGTCAGACCAACCATACTTGCTTCGGACACTGCGAGAGGGCTGTACAAGCAATGATCACACGCACGGCACAGCGGACACACCAGGAACCGCGGTGTTGGCCGTCGAATGGCGCTAGCTGCGCAGCATTTGTGCACCGCCGCCGTCGGTGTCAGCCAGATTGCCGTGGCATACGGAGCTCCATCGCAGTCTTTAACACTGGTAGCATGCCGCGACAGCGTGGACGTGAACCGTATGTGCAGTTAACGGACTTTGAGCGAGGGCGGTATAGTGGGCATGCGGGAGGCCGGGTGGACGTACCGCCGAATTGCTCAACACGTGGGGCGTGACGTCTCCACAGTACATCGATGTTGTCGCCAGTGGTCGGCAGAAGGTGCACGTGCCCGTCGATCTGGGACCGGACCGCAGCGACGCACGGATGCACGCCAACACCGTAGGATCCTACGCAGTGCCGTAGGGGACCGCACCGCCACTTCCCAGCAAATTAGGGACACTGTTGCTCCTGGGGTATCGGCGAGGACTATTCGCAACCGTCTCCATGAAGCTGGGCTACGGTCCCGCACACCGTTAGGCCGTCTTCCGCTCACGCCCCAACATCGTGCAGCCCGCCTCCAGTGGTGTCGCGACAGGCGTGAATGGAGGGACGAATGGAGACGTGTCGTCTTCAGCGATGAGAGTCGCTTCTGCCTTGGTGCCAATGATGGTCGTATGCGTGTTTGGAGCCGTGCAGGTGAGCGCCACAATCAGGACTGCATACGACCGAGGCACACAGGGCCAACACCCGGCATCATGGTGTGGGGAGCGATCTCCTACACTGGCCGTACACCTCTGGTGATCGTCGACGGGACACTGAATAGTGCACGGTACATCCAAACCGTCATCGAACCCATCGTTCTACCATTCCTAGACCGGCAAGGGAACTTGCTGTTCCAACAGGACGATGCACGTCCGCATGTATCCCGTGCCACCCAACGTGCTCTAGAAGGTGTAAGTCAACTACCCTGGCCAGCAAGATCTCCGGATCTGTCCCCCATTGAACATGTTTGGGACTGGATGAAGCGTCGTCTCACGCGGTCTGCACGTCCAGCACGAACGCTGGTCCAACTGAGGCGCCAGGTGGAAATGGCATGGCAAGCCGTTCCACAGGACTACATCCAGCATCTCTACGATCGTATCCATGGGAGAATAGCAGCTTGCATTGCTGCGAAAGGTGGATATACACTGTACTAGTGCCGACATTGTGCATGCTCTGTTGCCTGTGTCTATGTGCCTGTGGTTCTGTCAGTGTGATCATGTGATGTATCTGACCCCAGGAATGTGTCAATAAAGTTTCCCCTTCCTGGGACAATGAATTCACGGTGTTCTTATTTCAATTTCCAGGAGTGTATTGTAGGCGATGTACTCTGCCTCTCTCAGTAGTTAAACTTTAACTGGAAGCGAAAGCTTGGACGCAAACTGATCTGGCCTGATGATGTTGTGGTCGTGGATAAATGGTATCATATGGGGGAAGATGAGGCTTTCGAGGTGGAGAGTAGGCTGATAGGACAGTAGTTAGTTGTAGACTAAGGTTTCGGGTTCAGGGCGACTGGAGCAACCTTCCATGCTCCCGCAAAACAGCCCAGTCTTATGCAAGTATTGTAAATCCTTCTGAGAAGTGCTAAGAGCTTCCATGGAGGATGTATTACATGTTCATTTGTAGCGCCGTCTTGTCTGGGCGGCGGAGTTAGTTCTCAAGTAGCGGATTAAATCTTCACCTCAGCTGGTGTGGTCAGCAATGGCTGAAGTTGTCGAGGAGCCTCTCTTACATTCTGATCTCTGCGACGCATTCCCTCAGTGTTGTTATCATAGACCATATCACTACCGGTGTTTTAGTCTTCCTAAACATCGACGAAAATTTCGGCCTTGCCCAGCAGGTCGTATACACTCCTTGCGGGTCCTTGAGTGGTCGTTTCGGCGAAGGTGTCTGACCAGACTCCAGTGATCGCGTGTCTGGAGGAAAAGGGAGACCATTTTGTCTTCCCCCATTTCCTCGCGATGTTCTACAGCTCGGTGGTGGAGTTCCATGGAGAGCCTTTTCATCTTCCAGTGATCATCTGGATTCTTAGATCGTTGCCACCGAGCGACGTGGCACGGTGGTCGTTAGCACACTGGACTCACATTCAGGTGGGCGACGGTTCCAATCAAATGGTTCAAATGGCTCTGAGCACTATGGGACTTAACATCTGAGGTCATTAGTCCCCTAGAACTTAGAACTACTTGAACCTAACTAACCTAAGGACATCACACACATCCATGCCCGAGGCAGGATTCGAACCTGCGACCGTAGCAGTCGCGCGGCTCCGGACTGAAGCGCCTAGAACCGCTTGGACACCGTGGCCGGCCGGTTCCAATCTGTGTCTGGCCATCCTGATTCCACGATTTCCCCAAATAGCTTCAGGCAAATGCTGGAAGGTTTCTTTAAAGGGCACAGCTGACTTCCTTCCCCATCCTTCCCGAATGTGATGGGACCGATGAGCTCGCTATTTTTCCCCTCCCCAAATTAATCAATCAACCAACGAACGAACCAACCAACCACGCTGCCAGCGACGTGCAGTGAATGGAAGCACACAGCTGTGCCAGCCGCGTGGCCCTGTGCAACTGCTCACTCGGCTGTCATTAGGGGAAGACGCGCCGCTAAACTTCGGCAACTTCCGCGAAGTGTAGTCGCGCCTTCAGTGGCACACCGTAGCTGCGCCTGCACTGCTGTAGTCTGTCTGTGCTCTGTCGCTATGTTGTCACTGTAAACACAAAATGCTACTAGGGCACTACTGCAGACAGTTGTGCATGTGAGTCAGTGTTGTTTTGCGGGTGTAGGAGCAGAGCGCCAGCAGCGATGCACTCGAGGGGAGGTGGCGCGCCTGTGCCGGCAGTAGTCTGGGTGCGGACGCGTGAATGAGATGCGCAGACGGGTCGCAAACAACCTGCCAGCGGCAGTGCACAGTGTTTGGCGGCGGCAGGTAGCGCGTGGACAGCCCGAGTCGCATCCTGCCGCGATATTCAATTTCCCGTTCACAGCAGCAGCAGCATTCAGCCGGCAGTGCGCCATGCCGTACCACCTCTCCCTCTCTGCCTGATGTCTGTGTTTTCCTGCTCCCGCATGGAAAACCGGACAAATACTGCTTGTAACTCCAGAATGAAATTTTTTTTAAAAAAGCCAAACGACGATTTAGAGCAGTGGTCGTAATTTTTTTTTTTTTTTTTTTTTTTTTTTGCTCAGGAGCCAATTCTGACATATGGGGCGGCACCTCAGGGCGCTTATGTATCTATCTTACTATAAATTGATAACCTGCATAAATTAGCATGTTATGAACCCCCAGTAGACTAGCTGTAGTAAGGATGAAATAAGTTGGCTGCCAGTCACCAAGTGGCTACTGATCGTTAAATGTAGATACCATTTGGAGCACTTCACGTCGACTGTTTTTTTGTTTCAGTTTGGCGCCACAGTCGGAGACTCAAAAGTTGACACCATACTTGCCTGACGAAGTGTTGTACTGTATTCTGTGTGATTGGGTCACTACCTAATTAATAACAGTAATTGTACATACAGTTAAGTGCATTGCACGGGACACATTGGCCGGCTGTTGTGGCCGAGCGGTTCTAGGCGCTACAGTGTGGAACTGCGTGACCGCTACGGTCGCAGGTTAGAATCCTGCCTCGGGTATGGATGTGTGTGATGTCCTTAGTTTAGTTAGGTTTAAGTACTTCTAAGTTCTAGGTGACTGATGCCGTCAGGTGTTAAGTCCCATAGTGCTCAGAGCCATTTGAACTATTTTGAACGGGACACATTGACAGATGCTGCCTAAATGTTTTGAATGTCACTTTCCTTCTACTCATTACAGTTTATTGTGACAGCCTTAATTTCATATTGCTTGCTTGTGCAACGTAGAAAGCGTCCGCCCCCGGTAGGTGAGTGGTCAGCGCGAAGGAATGTCGATTCTAAGGGCCCGGGTTCCATTCCCGGCTGGGTCGGAGATTTTCCCCGCTCAGGGACAGAGTGTTGTGCTGTCCTAATCGTCATTATTTCGTCCCCATCGACGCTCAAGTAGCCGAAGTGGCGGCAAATCGAAAGACTTGCACCCGGCGAACGGTTTACCCTACGGGAGGCCCTAGTAACACTACATTTACATTTTACGTCGAAACCGCAATAAAAGTCCAGATCCTCAGACAGGGTCGACAACGAACTACAACACCTAGAATTGAAAGCACGTGTATTACTGACACTAACATACAGACAGAATGGAACTGAATTCATGGAGCTGGCCGCTGTGGCCGAGCGGTTCTGGGCACTTCAGTACGGAACCGCACTGCTGCTACGGTCGCAGGTTCGAATCCTGCTCGGGCATGGATGTGTGTGATGTCCTTAGGTTAGTTAGGTTTAAGTAGTTATAAGTCCAGGGGACTGATGACTTCAGATGATGATTTCCATAGTACTTAGAGCCATTTGAACCAATTGAATTCCTGGATGGGGAGTGTAGCTATTTATACAAGCATTGATTATTGTAGAAAATACAAACATTCCAAAGAGAAGATATTTCAAGAACCTTCCACAAATAATAAACGCGAAACAACAGATGATTGCCGATGGTTGGATTGGAACTGGTGACTTACATTACAGCACCTAGCGCGCTAACCACAAAGTCACATTCTATGCACCTAAGCTCGCCGCATTATGTACCGTATTTGAAGATGACCATCTTTATCTTGCGCATTTAGAAATCCATGCCACTTTCGTTTGAAATTTATACCACAACAGCTAGTTTCTACAAGTCGCACCAATATTCAAGAAAGGTACTAGGAGTAATCCACTAAATGACAGGCCCATGACATTAACGTCGATATCCAGCAGGATTCTAGAACATATGTTATGTTCGAACATTATGCTTTACCTCGAAGAAAATAGTCTATTGACACACAGTCAACATGGATTTACAAAAAAATCTTTCTTGTAAAACACAACTAGCATGAAATGTTGAGTGCTATTGACAAGGGATTTCAGATTGATTCTGTATTTCTGGATTTCCGGAAGGCATTTGACACTGTACCACACAAGTGGCTCGTTGTGAAATTCCGAACTTATGGAATATCGTCTCAGTTATGTGACTGGATTCGTCATTTCCTGTCAGAGAGGTCACAGTTCGTAGTAATTGACGGAAAGTCATCGAGTTAAGCAGAAGTGATTTCTGGCGTTTCCCGAGGTAGTGTTATAGATCCTTTGGTGTATAAATGATTTCGGAGACAATCTGAGCAGCCCTCTTAGGTTTTTTGCAGATGACCCTATCGTTTATCGACTAATGAAGTCATGAGAAGATCAAAACAAAGTGCAAAACGATTTATAAAAGATATTCAAATGGTTCAAATGGCTCTAAGCACTATGGGACTTAACTTCTGAGGTCATCAGTCCCCCAGAACTTAGAACTACTTAAACCTAACTAACCTAAGGACATCACACACATCCATGTCCGAGACAGGATTCGAACCTGCGACCGTAGCAGCAGCGCGGTTCCGGCCTGATGCGCCTAGGACAGCTCGGCCACCCCAGCCGGCTAGAAAAGATATCTGAATGGTAAGAAAATTGTCCATTTACCCTAAATAACGAAAAGTGTGAAGTCATGCAAATTGGAGCTTAAAGGAATCCGTTATACGTCGGTTACACGATAAAACAGTCAAATCTGAAGGCTGTGAATTCCATTAATACCTAAGAATTACAAATACGAACAACTTAAATTGGAAGGAACACACAGAATATGTTGTGGGGAAGGCTAACCAAAGACTACGTTTTATTGGCAGGACACTTAGAAAATGTAGCAGATTTACTAAGGAAACTGTTCACAGTAAGCTTGTCCGTCCTCTTTTAGAATACTGCTGCGCGATGTGGGATCCTTACGAGGTAGGACTGACGGAGTACATCGAAAAAGTTTAAAGAAGGGGAGCAGATTGTGTATTATCGCGCAATAGGGGAGAGAGTGTCACTTAAACGATACAGGATTTGGGGTGGACATCATTAAAACAAAGGCGTTCATCGTTGCGGCCGAATCTTCTCACGAAATTCCAATCACCAACTTTCTCCTTCGAATACGAAAAATTTTCTTGACACCGACTTACGTAGGGAGAAACGATCACCATAATAAAATAAGGGAAATCAGCGCTCATATGGAAAGATATATGTGTTCGTTCATTCCGTGCGCTATACGAGATTGGAACAATACAGAATTGTAAAGGTGGTTCGATGACTCGTCTGCCACGCACTTAAATGTGATTTGCAGAGTATCCATTTAGATGCAGATGTAGACACTGTGAGGTTTGGGTACAGGAAGAGAAACAAGAAAACATTCCCGCCCTCACATCCTGTAACCCCGAAGCAGTCGCTGTTACCTCCACCTCCCCCCCCCCCCCCCCCCCCCGTGTCTGACGTAAACGGCCTATTTCGCTTACCTCACCGCCGTATTCACCGGCAATTAAAATTACGCACACATTAAAATATTACTGTCTCTGTGTACATTTGTTTATTACTAAGTGGGGAAACCACATTCTGAAGATGCTCTAAACGGTCGTTGATGTTAATTCGGCTGTTAATTGCCGGATGTGTATTACTAATATCGTGTTCATAAAAAAGCAGAACACATTGAACGACTAGAGAGTGGACGTTCATATTCACAGGATACGCAGATTAGCATGTTCTGCAGAAGTGATAGTATTTCATTCACGTCGGTTCGGCGTTTGTCCTGTTGCCTAGTAATCACAGGGTGCACCATGGGCCCTGATAACTCGACCATGCGTGATGGCATCGACGGGTATAAGGCGAGTACGGCGTCCTGTGGTATAGCCTTCCATGCTGCACTCAACTAATTCCATAGTTCATCTGTGGTGGTTGCGATTGGGTCATAGCGCTGCACCTGTCGTTTCACCATATCACGCACATATTCGATTGGCGATAAGTATGATGATCTGGCGAGCCAGTACAAAAAGACTGACATCCTGTGACACCAAAACGGAATTTCTTCGTGCAGCAACATGTCGTCGTGCATTGTCTTGCTGAAAAATGGCGTCTGGGGTGTTGTGCAGAAAGGGTATGGCTGCGGGTCGCAGGACGTCATTCACTTAGGTCACACTGGTCGCTGTGCACTTGATACGCACCAACTGTGATTTGTAACTGTACCAAATAACACCCCGCACCATAAGACCTTGAGCTGGCGCTGTGGGTCTTGTGCGAATGCAGGCACTGTGATGCGGCTCCCACTGTCTGCGGCGAACCAAAATGCGACAATCATTTTCAAACAAACAGAACCTGGATTGCTCCGAAAACGCTGTCTGATGCCATTCCTGTCCCCAGTGATGTCGTTCCATACACCGTTGTCGTCTGGCATGTGTCTGCACAATAGTCAAAGGCGGGTAAGTGGACGACGCGCATGTAAGCCATGCCGTAATAAGCACCGTCGGACTATCACCCCTTATAATCTACGATGTGTCACACTGTTGCGCTGGAGTCGAGGAGGACGCAAATTCGTCCTGTAATGCTCTTCGCATGGAGGGTCTATCTTCTTGGGGCGTGGTCTGGGTGGTGCGACTGGCCCATCTTCGGCCTTCCGTGAACCATTCGGCACACGCCCGTTGCACTGCCGAAACGTTTCATTCCACGGAGGCTACAGTTTCCCGGACGGATGCATCACATTCTCTCATGCCAACAACGCGCCCACTTTCAAACTCACTGATTTGACGGGATGGTTCGCGCATACGTCTGCCCAAGTCAGACTAATCCATTGCCTTCGGTTCATAGTGAAACGAGAGCCACAGGCGCATTTTGCTGGTTGGTGTGTTGCGCAGCGATATCGATGTTGACCTTGAACCCACGAGCCGACATGTGTTAAGTGCTATCATTTCTGCAGAGCATAAATGTGTGTGAAATCTTATGGGACTTAACTGCTAAGGTCATCAGTCCCTAAGCTTACACACTAGGACTAGAACCTCCGCCGGGATCAGCCGCACAGTCCATGACTGCAGCGCCCTAGACCGCTCGGTGCAGAGCATACTAATGTACACGTCTTGTGAATATTTCCAGTCGTTCAAGGAGTTCCGTTTTTTTTCTGAACATGAGTGTGTATAATACGGCTGAGAACCGAAGGTCACACTAATAGTCGAACGTGGTTGGAGAAGTTTGTGGCCACAGTTTGACGCCAACTGATCTAGAGTATCATTCTGAAAGCTGGGAGTTCTGATTTCACTAAATAGTATGCCGACCGTATACGAAGTGTAACGACAATTTTTCATATGTTCAGGGACGTTTGCCGAGAGAATTGGCACGTGGAATCAGGAGAGAGTACGGGCACGAGGAATCAGGATCTCCGTTGGCTTCTTTACATTCATTGCCGATGTTTTAGAGATGTGTTGTTTCAACAGATTGATTTCCATACCGAACTAAATATGCTCATTCCGTTCCGTTTGTAGAGATTGTAAGGTGAGGCGTTTACGTGTATGCGCACGTGGATGTCTGTGCAACAGAATAATCGAATGGATTCGGGGGTCGATACGAGTATATTCTAGCTGAAATGAGACACCTATGATGCAAATGAATTATAAGTTAATTGCATAACGATTCCGTTTTACGATTTGAAATGAAACACATGGTAAAGAACAAAAAGAAAACTGAAAAAATGTCACAGGGAACAATTCTGAAAGGAAAATTTACTGTAAGTCGTGTTACAACAATGAATAGATAACAAAAATATGTTCACCAGCTATCAGAATTTACAAAAAAGATACGGTAGTCATTTACTGAAGCTACATGACACAAAAATGAAAGTAAGTAAAAAAAAAAAAAAACAGAATGTAAATAGACATAGCTACATGTAAACAGGCTGCCAAAGAAGCACTCCAAATCTCACCTCAGAGTGTCTATAATCAAAAAAATGGCTCTGAGCACTATCGGACGTAACATCTCAGGTCATCAGTCCCCTAGAACTTAGAACTACTTAAACCTAACTAATCTAAGGACATAACATACATCCATGCCGCAGGCAGGATTTGAACCTGCGACCGTAGCGGTCTCGCGGTTCCAGACTGAGGCGCCTCCAACCGCTCAGCCACCAGCGGCCGGCCTATAATCAAATACTTTATATGTATTAAGATGACTGAAGATGCCTAACATGAATAAGAGAAACATATCTGGTTCTCAAGTATAAATTTCAGTTATACAGTACAGAAATTTTCTTATCTTTGTAATAAAACTTAATTGAAGTTATTTGTTCATTGCTGGTGTCTTAGCAATATTCAATTGTTTATTGGTTTACTTCACAGTAGTATTGTTGTGTTAAAGTTCTGGTGAACCATAGGGTCCTCCTAGTATTTGCTATGCTCAAAGTAGACCTCGATATCTAATATTTAATAAAGAGAATTTCCTTTTCCACATCTGGAATTCGTACATATTGGTTCTGTTTTCCCAGAACGGAGTGTTGATCGCAGATTTTTTGCTGTTTTTTGTTTCGCTTTTAAACCTACAGTATTTTGTTCACTTGGACTTAGTTTGGTAATGTGACATGCAATTTTTGTGCCGACAACTAATTCTTTGATGTTTCTGTCAAACATTCTACAGTGGAGGTATCAGTAAACTGGTCTCGTGATCGTCACCAGAGCGATTATGTCTTGAGAAATAAATATTACAAATGAAGAACAAAGATGTAGAATGTTGATAAAGGTCGTTTTATTTAAAAGCTTTAAGAGTTTTCGAAGCAGTTACTTTTTAGCAAGCCCTCGTACTTCTGCTAGCTGCAGAGCCCCTATGAACTATAAAATTTAGACAATAAAATGCTGATCAGTAGAAGAGAAACCTCCCTCCATTCTCTTACAGCATAAAAATAAAGTACACAGCAGTTTCAGCTTTAAACGCGGTGTTTCTATGAAATGATGGGTGAAGAAGACGATAAGTGGTAAGTCGGGTGACGGTGAACTCTTTGACGACTGCAGCTGCGACGGTTGCTCGTGTGCGGAGCCCGGGCTGCTGCGACAGCGCGAGGAAGAGGGGCGTGGCCGACAAAGGCGTTCCAGGTGGAGGGCGAGGCCGGCAGGAATTCTGCGCTTCCCCCCCAAGACGGCCGCCGCGTGCATACTTGGCGCTGCCGCTGAGGGGCTGCCGCGGGCAGCTGCAGCTCGGCCCTTTGTGCGGCCGGTCGCCGCCACAGGCGCGCCAATTTAAGGCGCCCCTGCCTCTGCTCCGGAACACCGCCGTGGAGGTTGCACATTCTAAAGGTCTTGTCACTCAAACGAGAAAAACCCTGTACCAAATACCTACTGGGCTCCGCTCCTCTCTGCTGTATTTACGGAGCGAGGTGGCAAGCTCTGTGTAGCGGTACCTCCGGCCTTCTATTAAAAACAGGCTGTGGTATCTTCCTGTCGCGATATATTACTTGCATCTGAAGTTGACTTTTACACGGAGTTACATCTGGAGCGCTAATATGGATAAAATGCAATACTTAATCCTACCATTCGCTGATTGTTTCAGAGGCGGCATCCTTAGTCCAAATCTTCTGAACGTGTCACACAGAACTTGTTTGAATTCTTCTGCGTCTTCCGCGGCTCGTAACATACAAGTATCGCAGCAGTTTTCAACACTGAAAATCAGTATAGTCGTTGGGACAACTACTACACTACTGGCCATTAAAATGCTGCACCAAGAAGAAATGCAGATGATAAACGCGTATTCATTGGACAAGTATATTATACTACATATGACAAGTGATTACATTTTTACGTAACTTGAGTGCATAGATCATGAGAAATCAGCACCCAGAACAAACACATCTGGACGTAATAGCGGCCTTGGTACGCCTGGGCATTGAGTCAAACAGAGCTTGGATGGCGTGTACAGGTACAGCTGCCCATGCAGCTTCAACACGATACCACAGTTCATCAAGAGTAGTGACTGGCGTATTGTGACGAGCCAGTTGCTCGGCCACCATTGACAAGACGTTTTCAATTGGTGAGAGATCTGGATAATGTGCTGGCCAGGACAGCAGTCTAACATTTTCTCTATTCAGAAAGGCCCGTACAGGACATGCAACATGCGTTCGTTTATTATCCTGCTGAAATGTAGAGTTTCGCAGGGATAGAATGAAGGGTTGAGCCACGGGTCGTAACTCATCTGAAATGTAACGTCCACTGTTCAAAGTGCCGTCAGTGCGAACAAGAAGTGACCGAGATCTGTAACCAATGGCACCCCATACCATCACGCCGGGTGCTATGCCAGTATGGCGATGACGAATACACGCTTCCAATGTGCGTTCACCGCGATGTCGCCAAACACGGATGCGACCATCATGATGCTGCAAACAGAACCTGGATTCACCCGAAAAAATGACGTTTTACCATTCGTGCACCCAGGTTGGTCGTTGAGTACACCATCGCAGGCGCTCCTGTCTGTGATTCAGCGTCAAGTGTAACCCCATCTGTTGATTCAGGGATCGAGGCGTGGCTGCACGTTCCGTTACAGCCATGCGGATAAGATGCCTGTCATCTCGACTACTAGTGATACGATGCCGTTGGTATCCAGCACGGCGTTCCGTATTACCCTCCTGAACCCACCGATTCCACATTCCGCCAACAGGTATTGGATCTCGACCAACGCGAGCAGCAATGTCGCGATACGATAAACCGCAATCGCGATCGTCTACAATCCGACATTTATCGAAGTCGGAAACGTGATGGTACGCATTTCTCCTCCTTACACGAGGCATCGCAACAACGTTTCACCAGGCAACGCCGATCAACTGCTGTTTGTGTATGAAAAATCTGTTGAAAACTTTCATCATTTGAGCACGTTGTAGGTGTCGCCACCGGCGCCAAACCTTTGTGAATGCTCTGAAAAGCTAATCATTTGCATATCACAGCATCTTGTTCCTGTCGGTTAAATTTCGCGTCTGTAGCACGTCATCTTCCTGGTGTAGCAATTTTAATCGGTAGTAGTGTATTATCAATAGAATGACAGTTATCAGTGACACACTAAGATCCCCAACCGTCGAATCGGTGCCCAGATCCCAGATTGAGCTACATTGCAACCACCCTCCCCCCTTCCGGCCTTCAACAAAAAACAGTTCTTCTCCCTGAGTTTAAACGCTTTTAAGGCAACAGTCAGCTCCCTATCCATCGAGACGCTGTTACTTTATATTAAAAAATAAATAAAAATAGAACTGTCTTCGATGAAGCCACGTAACTGCACGCGTCTCAGTTCAGCTTAACCGGCTGACAGGAACGAGACTGACAGAGGCTTACCTTCCACATTGCCAGGACTTGCCCTGCATGAGAAACAAAAGCCCTGCCTTCGACCAATCACTTAGAGTACAGTGCAGTCTAGTCTCGGCACAAGCGCGGACTGTCTTTACAGATGAGGTAAGGCGCCATCTCCAAAATGCGACTGTAGAGCAGCCAGCCGTTTACGGGTCGCAGCGTAGAGAGATGGTTAACATCTACTTCTCCATCTACATGGATACTCTGCAAATCACATTTAAGTGCCTGGCAGAGGGTTCATCGAACCACCTTCACAATTCTCTATTATTCCAATCTCGTAATATGCGCGGAAAGAACGAACACCTATATCTTTCCGTACAAGTTCTTATTTCCCTTATTTTATCTTGGTGATCGTTCCTCACTATGTAGGTCGGTCTCAACAAAATATTTTCGCATTCGGAGGAGAAAGTTGGTGATTGGAATTTCTTGAGAATATGCCGTCACAACAAAAAACGCCTTTCTTTTAATGATCTCCAGCCCAAATCCTGTATCATTTCTGTGACACTCTCTCCCATATTTCGTGATAATACAAAACGTGCTGCCTTTCTTTGAACTTTTTCTATATACTCTGTCAGTCCTATCTGATAAGGATCCCACACCGCGCAGCAGTATTCTGAAAGAGTTCGGACAAGCGTAGTGTAGGCAGTCTCCTTAGTAGGTCTGTTACATTTTCTAAGTGTCCTGCCAATAAAACGCAGTCTTTGGTTAGCCCTCCTCACATGATTAATTTGCAATGCACAGTTAAGTGCCTCGAACCACCTTCAAGCTATTTCTCCACAATCCGACACTATAACTGCACGCGGGAGAGACGATGACTTAAATCATTGTGTCCGAGCCCTGATTTCTCTATTTTATTATAATAATCATTTTTCTTATGTAGGTGGGTGCCAACAACCAGAGGATAAGGTTGGTGATTGAAATTCCATGAGAAGATGAAGACTTAACGACAAACGTCCGTTTTTATGATGATTACAACCCCCAATTCACGTATTATCTCCGTGGTACTTTCTCCCCCGTTTCCCTGTGATACAGAACGAGCTTCCTTTCTTTGGAAAAGTGTTTCGATCAGTTCCATCAGATGTGGATGCCACATCACAGATCAATACTCAACGGGAGGGCGGACAAGCGTCGTGTAAGCACTCTCTTTAGTAGACCAGTTGAATTTCTAAGTGTTCTCTCAACAAATCATAGATCTTGGGTTTGCGTTTCCCACAGCTTTATTCGTCTGATCGTTCCAATTTAAGTTCTTTGTAAACTATAATTCCTAAGGATTTAGCTGAAATGACAGCTTTCCATTCGTGTGATTTATCGTGTAACTGAAATTTAGTGGATTTCTTTTTAATACTCATGTCGGTGACTTCACACTTTTCGTTATTTAGAGTCGATTTCCCGTTCTCACTCCATACAGATACCTTGTTTAAATCATTTTGCAATTGGTCTTGATCATCTGACGACTTAACAAGACGGTAAATGACGGCATCATCTGCGAGCAATCTAAGAGGGGTGCTCAGATTGTCTCTTATGTTGTTTATGTAGATCAGGAACAGATGAGGGTCAGAATACTTCCCTGGAAGTCGCCTGATATCATTTCTGTTTTACTCGATGACTTTCCGTCAAATTACTATGCACTATGAACTTTCTGACAAGAACACACGAATTCAGTCGCACAGTTGAAGGGATACTCCACAGGCACGCAGTTTGATTAGAAATTGGTTGTGAGGAACCATGTCAAAAGCTTTCTAAAATTTTGAAAATATTGCATCGATTTGGTAAACCTTGTCAATGGCACTGATTACTATCATGCAGTTTAATTTAATAATTTGAATTTAGTACATTAAAGGCACCGTCGAAGAGAATAAACACTCCAGGAACGCCGTGCGCCAAAAATTTTGGCACACTGCTGTGTGTTTTGCTGCACTGAATGTGGGGCACCCCGGTATTACGCAATGCTTATCTCACAGCACCGTCTCGCAATCTGGCACAGTTACGCTGTGTCTGCTGGTGAACTCAGTAAGGCTGTGTGTTAATGTGGCACTAAGCATAATAAAGTGTCTCGTACCAACAGTGCCCATATTCGTCACTCTGCAGCAAATTGTAAAGTGTACTTTCTAATCGAAATGAGTAATCGTGAAGCCTGACATTCACAGGGAGGAAGCGGCGGTCTTAATTTACTGAATGAAAAAAAATTACTGTAGAAAACTTTATAGCCTGGACCGCAATTTTCAGTATAGAAGTAAAGCACGATTCTTAGTTTCAGTTGGTTTGTACAACCATTTTCATATCGTTCAAATCGTAAAAAATCTGTGAACACGATTTGAAAATCATCATTAACTGTAGTCATGCAATGATATGCATTCGTATTACGGCACAACAAGACTACCACAGCTTGTAATCAAAAACTTCATCGAGACAGGTTGTAAACCATGATCTCGCAAGACGAAGGCATTAAAGGAGGAAACTGACCAATTACATTAATAAAAGTGGCATTACATGCCAAAACAAAAATTGGCAGCTGTTCCGTAGCCTGGCTTACAATGGATTCTTACTAGAATACCTGTTGTCAATAGCAAAACATAGCCAGGTGACGCAATTTTTACTAAAGCAATTAGTCATTTTCCTTTCTTATTACCCCCACCTTGTGAGACTATGGTTTACAACCTTATTCGCTCACGGTAAAGGTTTTAACTAATAACTGTCATACTCTTCAGAATGGAATTTTTACTCTGCAGCGGAATAGTCGCTGATATGAAACTTCGTGGCAGATTAAAACAGTGTGCCGCGCCGAGATTCGAACTCGGGACTTTTGCCTATTCGCGGGAAGTGCTCTGCCGCTGAGTTACACAAGCACGATTCACGACCCGTCCTCGCGGCTTTACTTCCACCAGTACCTCGTCTCCTACCTTCCAGACTTCTCAGAAGAGGACAGAGAAGTTCTGCGAAACTTTCAAGGCTCGAGCTCCTGGAAGAAAAGGTAGTAGTTTGGTGGGTAGGAGACGGTGTACTGGTGGAAGTAACGGTGTGGGGACGGGTCGTGAGTAGTGCTTGTGTAGCTCGGTGGTAGACCGCTGCCCACGAAAGACAAAGGTCCCGAGTTCCAGCCTGTGTTCTGCGCACAATTCTAATCTGTCAGGAAGTTTCATGTCATAATCTTGTTAGCCCGTAATATGAATGTTTGTCATTACGCGGCTACAGATAATGTTGTTTTTCAATACATGTTCACCACTTTTTCACGATTGGAACGATCTGAAGATAGTTGTAGAAAACAACTGAAACCATGCATCGTGCTTGAGTTGTATACTGGCAGTTGCCCTCCGGACATTAAAAGGTTTTTTACATTAAAAAACTTTATTCAAGGGATTATTATTTTTGTTGTTGAGGCTCATCAACGTGGGATTGGAGGATGTCGCAATAACTTCGCAACATTTTGAAGGAGCATCGGCACGTCATCTCCCGCAAATGGTAGTGAGTGTTGATCACACTCGTAGATCCTTTCATTTCTCTATAGTGTCACAGAAAGGCACTCTTTCGCGACATGGCCATCAGATCTTGGTATTATGTGATCTTACCATCTCTGCCTGATTACTGAGATATTTAAATTATTGGGACGACTTTAAATGTATGTGTTATGAATTAATGGTGCACTTTGCTTTTCAGTGTTACTACATCTACATCGATATTCCGCAGGCCTCTGTACGGCACGTGGTAGAGGGTAGCCAATATTACTACACTTCGTACATCCATATTTAAATTGGATGATGATGGGACATCAGCTGGTACAATTTTTATTAAAACTGAAACTCCTCCAGCTGTACTTAAGATTTCATATTTTTTTGGCTACTAGTTTCGACGTTGCGTCAACGCCATCTTCAGGCCCGTACACTTTGATGATATCAGTTGTGTGTGGCTGAGTACTAGAAATCTGCGGTGAGACCAATATGTGCTCCACATGGCTGGCGGGTAGTTACTGTCCGCCGTACATGTGGAGCACATATTGGTCTCACCGCGGATTTCTAGTACTCAGCCACACACAATTTATATCAACTAAGTGTACGGGCCTGAAGATGGCTTTGACGCAACGTCGAAACTAGTAGCCAAATAAATATGAAATCTTAAGTACAGCTGGAGGAGTTCCATTTTTAATAAAAAAAAACACTACTAGTCCTTTCCTTTCCTGTTCCACTCGCAAAGAGAGCGAGGGAAAAATGACCGTCTAATGCGTCCGTATGAGCCCAAATTTCTCGAATCTTATATTCGTGGTCCTTACGTGCAATGTATCGGGTGGTCAAAAAGTCAGTATAAATTTGAAAACTTAATAAACCACGGAATAATGTAGATAGAGGGGTAAAAACTGACACACATGCTTGGAATGACATGGGGTTTTATTAGAACCACCCCATATTGCTAGACGCGTGAACGACATCATGCGCGCGTCATTTGGTGATGATCGTGTGCTCAGCCGCCTCTTTCGTCATGCTTGGTCTCCCAGATACCCAGACCTCAGTCCGTGCGATTATTGGCTTTGGGGTTACCTGAAGTCGCATGATCGACCGACATCTCGAGGGATGCTGAAAGACAACATCCGACGCCAATGCCTCACCATAAATCCGTACATGCTTTACAGTACTGTTCAAAACATTATTCCTCCACTACAGCTATTGTTGAGGAATGATGGCGGACATATTGATAATTTCCTGTAAAGAACATCATCTTTGCTTTGTCTTACTTTGTTATGCAAATCTGATCAGATGAAGCGCCATCTGTCAGACATTTTTTGAACTTTTGTATTTTTTTAGTTCTAATAAAACCCCATGTCATTCAAAGCATGTGTGCCAATTTGTACCTCTCTATCTACATTATTCCGTGATTTGTTCAGTTTTCAAATTTATACTGACTTTTTGATCATCCTGCATATTGGCGGCAGTAGATTCGTTCGACAGTCAGCTTCAAATGCCAGTTCTCTATATTTTCTCAATAGTGTTTCTCGAAAAGAACATCGCTCTCGCTTCAGAGAGTCCCATTCGAGTTGCCGAAGCATTTCCGAAAGACTTACATGTTAGTTGAACCTACCGGTAAGAAATCTAGCAGCTTAGATATCTTCCTTCAATCTGGCATGGTACGGATCCCAAACACGCGAACAGTACTCAAGAATAGGTCGCACTAACGTCCTTTATACGGTTTCCTTTACAGATGAACCACTCTTCCTTAAAATTCTCCCAATACACCGAAGTCGACCATTCGCCTACCCCCCCCAGGGGGCTCGCGGTCCTTTCGTGAGTACGTGCGTGGCGAGCACGGGGCCCCGAGCTATTGCAGCCTTCCTTCTTTTTCCGGGCTGCATTTCCTTTCCCTTCCCCTCCTTTCCTGTCCTTCATCCTTCCCTCCGACCTCTCCTCTCCCTCTCTTGGTGTCCCTACTTATGGTGTCCTTCCTTATGTTGGCCCTGCTATTCTCCTGGTTCTGTTGACCTTGCAATTCGGCCTTGTTCTGTAATTCCTTCATCCTTTTGGTATTCTCTGGTCCCCTCTGGGGTTTGACCTCCATCACTAAATTTTCTTCCGTAGTGTGAGCCATTTGGGGAAGAGCACCTTACCTAGTGTCTCCGGCGTGTGCCATCATCATTGATTCCATCTTTTCCTTTACGTCGTTGTTTGACGCTAGGGTCCATAGCCAGCACGGTAGCCAGCCCGTGTGGTGGGGTCGCTATGTACCTTTTTGGTTGAGCCCCCTGAAAACACAGGGATCACACGTCTGATACCTGAGCTGTGACCTCCTCATGTAAGCCTAGGAGTGGTTGCTTGTCGTCCTGGAGCATCGGAACTCCCAGCAATGGCCGCCGTGCCAGACGGCCCTTGCTGTGGCTGGGTGGCGCCCATGAGGAGAGCCCCTGATCGGAGTGGGTGGTATCAGGGCGGACACTATGCTCATGAAACGCATAAGAGTCCACAACTCTGGCCGTTCTCCGGCCGTCTCTTTGACTGGAAAAGATTCTTCACGTGCTGCTTCCTCTGCCCCTTCCGCCTTCCCTTCCGTGGCTACCCCCTGGGAGGAGGGCCAGGCTCGTCGGCTGGGGGCGAAACCTTTCCCTCGCTATCTGGTTTGCGCCAGAACTGATGGGGATACTTTTACTCATACGAAACCTATGTTTTTTGTTGAACACATCGAAGACAAGTTTGGCGAGGTGGACTCTATCAGCAAGATGCGGTCTGGGTCGCTGTTGATTAAAACCGCTTCAGCTACCCAGTCTGCAGCTCTCTGTGCCTGTACCCATCTTGGTACGATTCCTGTGTCAATTACCCCACACCAGTCCTTGAACATGGTGCAAGGTGTAATTTTCCATAGAGACCTCCTCCTGCAATCTGATGAGGAACTTCGGGACAATCTAAGCCGGCGGGGGGTTCACTTTGTTCGGCGGGTTCAGAGGGGTCCGAAGGACAACCGCGTTGACACTGGTGCCTTTATCTTGGCCTTTGAAGGGGACACCCTCCCTGAGAAGGTCAAGATTATGGTCTGTCGGTGTGACGTGAAGCCATACATCCCACCACCTATGCGATGTTTCAAGTGTTTGCGTTTTGGCCACATGTCTTCGCGCTGTTCGCAGGCCCCCCTCTGTGGTGACTGTGGGCATCCGTTCCATGAGGGAAGTTCCTGTGTTCCCCCTCCTGTGTGCGTAAATTGTCGTGGAAATCATTCTTCACGGTCACTGGATTGCCCAGTGTATCAGAAAGAGAAAAAGATACAGGAGTATAAGACTCTTGATCGTCTCACCTATACCGAGGCCCGTAAAAAGTATACACGCCTTCATCCAGTGACCCTGACAACTAGTTATGCTTCAGCAGTATCTTCACCCCCTCCTCCTCATTCCTTACCCCAGTCCCGAACCCCTTTCCTCCCCCCTCCCCCTGCGGTTCCCACACCATCCCCCCCGGGCACCGCTTCCTCTCCCCGGCTGGAGAAGTGTCCTGCTTCTTCGGCGTCTGCCGGTCATGGGCGCCCCTCGCAGGATCCCCCTTCCCGGCACCTTCCAGGCCAAAGGTCTGCTGCCACACGGCCACCACGAGAACCACGGTCTGCGGGCCCCCAGATCGCCCGCTCTCTTTCTGTTCCCGATCTTGCTGTGGCTGGCTCCATTTTGTTGCACAGCCCTCCACGATCCCAAACAGAAAGAAAGAAGAAGCACAAGTCCCGGGACAAGGAGTCTCTGGTATCGCCAGAGGTCTCGTCCCCATCTTCACAACCTAACTCTGACCTGTTATTCATGGATGTCGCCCCCTCCTTGTCGGTGACGGGTGGTGACCCACCGGCATGACTGACATTAGCCTGTTCACCCCCCAATTGACTCATCGTTCTTTGGCTATCCAATGGAACTGTAATGGCTATTACCGTCACCTACCGGAGTTGCAATCCCTTCTTTCGTTTTACTCTGCGGCTTGTGTGGTTCTACAAGAAACTCATTTTACTGGTGGTCACTCACCAACCCTCCGTGGCTTCCGTGCTTTCTGTCGAAATCGGGTCGGCCCCCTACGGGCGTCTGGCGGAGTTTGCACGTTGGTCCGAACGGACATTGCCAGCACGTGGATTCCTCTCCAAACTACATTGGAAGCAGTTGCTGTTAGGATCCACCTGGACTCTGGAGTCACAATTTGCAATCTGTATCTCCCTCCTGACAGAACTCCTACACCTGCCTCCTTAAGTGCCCTCCTTCAGCAACTTCCTCCTCCCTTCCTTATACTTGGCGATTTTAATGCACATCATCCCTTGTGGGGCAGTGCATTTCCATCTAGTCGGGGTCATCTCATTGACCAGTTTATTACCGACCACGACTTGTGCCTTCTGAACGATGGCTCCCCTACCCATTTCAGTGCCGGTCATGGTAGCTTTTCTGCCATTGATCTTTCTCTCTCTTCTCCCTCCCTCCTCCCTTCCCTACAATGGTCACCGCACGACGACCTTTGCGATAGTGACCACTTCCCGTTGATTCTCTCGCTCCCTTCCCGCTCCCCCATGGACAGATCACCTCGTTGGTCCTTCCAACGTGCCAATTGGCCTCTGTATACTGCACAGGTCGTTTTTTCTCCCTCATTGTCGGATGGTATTGATGATGTCATACGTGACATGTCTGACGCGATTGTTCACGCTGCTAGCCTTGCTATCCCGCGCTCATCTGGACCATTTCGCCGCCGGCAGGTCCCTTGGTGGAGTTCGGACATTGCCGTTGCCATCCGTGATCGCCGTCGAGCTTTGCAACACCTTAAGAGGCATCCATCTGTTGCCAATCTTATTACCTTTAAACGCCTTCGCGCAAGGGCCCGTTATTTAATCAAACGGAGCAAACGGATGTGTTGGGAACGCTTTGTTTCTTCCCTCGGTTCTGCTGTCCCTCTGTCGCGGGTATGGGCTACACTTCGCTCTCTCCAAGGTTGCCATCGGCAGTCTACCCTCCCGGGTCTTCACCTCCCGGATGGCCTTTGCACGGACCCGTTGATTCTCGCGGAACACCTTGCGACCCATTTTGCAACAGCGTCGGCATCAGCCTCCTATCCGGCTGCTTTCCTTCCCCAGAAACAGCGGGCCGAAGCTTCCGCCTTATGTTTTACCCCCAGCCAGTCTGAATCATACAACGACGCTTTTACTGAATGGGAACTTCTTTCCGCACTCTCCTCTTCTCATGATACGGCCCCTGGCCCAGACTTCATTCATAACCAACTGCTTCAACATCTCAGTGCTCCACAACAGCGACATCTTCTCCGGGTATTTAACCGTATTTGGCTCCAGGGTGACTTCCCTTCTCAATGGAGGGATAGCATCGTGGTTCCCGTCATTAAGCCCGGTAAGAACCCCCTGTTCGTCGACAGCTATCGGCCAATTAGTCTGACGAACGTTGTTTGTAAGTTACTTGAACGGATGGTAGCCCGTCGGCTCACTTGGGTCCTCGAATCTCGGCGTCTGTTGTCCCCTTACCAGTGTGGCTTCCGAGAGGGACGGTCTCCGATCGATCATTTACTTCGCTTGGAATCCGCAGTTCGGCAGGCCTTTTCCCAGCGCCGCCATTTGGTTGCTGTATTTTTCGACCTTCGCAAGGCCTATGATACGGCTTGGCGCCATCATATCTTACTTACACTTCATGAGTGGGGTCTTCGGGGCCCACTCCCGATTTTTATCCGCCAGTTCTTGTTTCATCGTTCGTTTAGGGTTAGGGTTGGTACAGTTTTAAGTTCTCCGCGAACCCAGGAGAATGGCATCCCTCAGGGTTCCGTATTGAGTGTACTTCTGTTCCTCATTGCTATAGATGGACTTGTGGCCTCCGTCGGTCCTTTGGTCACTCCTGCTCTGTATGTGGATGATTTCTGCATTTGGGTTAGTTCCTCTTCGATGGCCGCTGCAGAGCGTCAGCTCCAGGGTGCTATACGGCGTGCCTCTGCATGGACCATCTCACACGGATTTCAGTTTTCTCCTTTAAAATCGCGAGTGGTCCACTTTTGTCGCCGTGTGACAGTCCACCCCAATCCAGAGCTCTATCTCAATGCACAACGATTACCTGTGGTCCCACAGTTTCGTTTCCTTGGCCTTCTTTTCGACAACAAGCTCACTTGGCTGCCTCATATCAGACGCCTGAAGATAGGATGTTTCCGTAAACTAAACGTCCTTCGCTTCCTTGCCCACACCTCTTGGGGTGCTGACCGTTCCACTCTCCTCCACCTTTATCGGGCCTTAGTGTTGTCTCGCTTGGACTATGGTTGTCAAGTTTACGGTTCAGCTGCCCCTTCTACATTGCACCTCTTGGATCCGGTCCACCATCGTGGTATCCGTTTGGCCATCGGTGCCTTCCCGACTAGCCCTGTAGATAGTCTCCTGGTTGAGGCTGGGATCCCCCCCCTTTCCGTTCGGCGCTCCCAGCTTCTGGTTTCGTATGCAATCGCTGTCCGTTCCTCTCCCACTCATCCTTCCTATTCTATCGTGTTCCCTGCCCAAGGAAGTCGCCCACCTGACTCCCGCCCTCGTGCGGGTTTACCGGTTGGGCTCCGCCTAGCGTCTCTTCGCCGTGATTTTCAGCTTCCTTCCTTTTCCTGTATCCCACGTTCCCTCCCCAACACACCTCCTTGGTTAGTTCCTCGGCCCCGAGTTCGGATGGATCTCTGCCGAGGTCCGAAAGATTCCGTTCCCCCGATGGTGTTCCGTTGTTTTTTCCGCCGCATTTTATCTGAGTTTCGGGATGCTGTTGTTTTTTACACTGATGGCTCTAAATCTGCTGATCGTGTGGGCTATGCCTTCACCTCCTCTGTAGGCATGGAAAATCATCTCCTGCCAAATGCATGTGGGGTGTTCACTGCGGAATTGATGGCGGTCTCCCGGGCCCTGGCCTTTATTAAACAGTCCAAGCTCAATCGCGTTTTGTTATGTACAGACTCAATGAGTGGCCTTCAGGCACTTGACCAGTGTTTCTCCCGTCATCCCTTGGTCTCCTCCATCCATGACCATCTCGCTGATCTCCACCATGCTGCTTGTTCTGTTAGCTTCCTTTGGGTCCCTGGCCATGTGGGCATCCAAGGAAATGAGCTTGCTGATCGTTTGGCTGGGGGAGCAGTCTCTTACCCCCCATTCCCTGTCACCCCTCCTGTGGCGGATTTACGGCTTCATCTCAAATCCCACTTTGCGCAATCATGGGCCACATCCTGGGAGGCTACCTCCTTGTCTAATAAACTTCGTACGATTAAGGTGACACCTGTCCCATGGCGTTCTTCCTTACGCCTCTCGCGAAAGGACTCAACCACCCTCTGTCGTCTTCGCATCGGCCATACCAGGCTGACCCATGGTTTTCTTTTGCGTGATGAGCCACCCCCACTTTGTGGTTGTGGAGCTTTCCAGTCAGTGGCCCACATTTTGGTGTAATGCCCCCTTCTTTTAGCTCTGCGTACTAAGTACAGACTTCCCTGCACTTTACCCTTAATATTAGCAGACGATTCCCGGATGGTTGAACTGGTTCTCAGTTTCCTCCGTGAAAGTGGTTTTTATTCTCAGTTTTAAGGATTTTTATCTCCCTCTGGAGTAGGGGCAGGGCGGTGAGGTTTGGGATGTCTCCCACTGTAGGCTGTGCTTGGAGATTCCTGACTCCCCTCCCTGGCCATGTTCCTTCTTTTTTCCCTTTTACTGTTTTTATCGCCTTTTAGGTTTGTTTAATCCCTTTTACAATCCGCCCTTTTACACTCTGGCGGTTGAACGCTTTTAAATAGCATGTGGTCTTGCTTGTACTGCTTCACAGGTGGGATATTTCCTCTCTTGAGTTTGCCCATTTACTGACTTCCCTCCTTGTGTTTTTATCATTGACGACACAACTGCACTTTTTTAGCCTTTTACCTTTTACCTTTTACCTTTTACCTTTATCGTTTTTGACTCTTCTGAGCTGTCCCTCTGTCGGAACTGACCGTCTTTGTAACAAGGGACTGATGACCTTGCTGTTTGGTCCCTTCAACCCCAATCAACCAACCAACCATTCGCCTACCCTAATACTGTTCTCACATGCTCGCTCCTCCTCATATCGCTCTGCACCGTTAACCTCAGTTACTGAAAGTACTTAAGTGTGTCAAACAAGACAGTAGTAATACTGTAACTGAACCGTGCAGTCATCCGCATAAACTACATTTTTCCATATTTAGACCTAGCTGCCATCCATCACTCCAATTAGAAATTTTGTCTAAGTCGTCTTGTATCTTCCTACCGTCACTCAACTTCGACACCTTAGCGTGTAACACAGCATCATGAGCAAACACCCTCAGATTGCTGTCCACCCTGTCAGTCAAATCGTTTGTGTATATACAGAACAACAGCGGTCCTCTCACACTTCCCTGGGGCGCTCCTGACGATACCCTTATCCTTACGAACATTTACCGTCAGGGACAACATACTGGGTTTTGCTACTTACGAAGTCGTCGATATGCTCTTATATCTGTGAATTTATTACATATGCTCGTACCTTCGTTAACAGCCTGGAACGGGGCGCTGTGTCAAATCCTTTCCCCCTATCGTAGCAGGCGCACTTCCGTTGTATGGAATTTCTGCTGGTGAGTCTCTTTTTGATTCCCCACACTACACTTCCATACCGTAGAAATGGTCTTACAGGCATTTTATAACGTGTCTTCTCTTTTTATGCGCATCCTTATATCGCACAGAATCCCAGAAAGCATACTCCACTAGTCCAGCCAGACGTTATTCTTTGAGCTACATCAGAGTGAGTTGATCACTCCTGTGATATTTAGCACTGTCAACGAACACTAAAAAACGGTCGGTTAGGGGAAAGTACTTGTGCAGTCACAAACTTTTGTACGATGATAGAAGAGAGTGCCATAAATAACAGCCTAAAAATTCTGACTTCTGGGGTATGAGCGTGGGAGTTGGGGTGTTTTATTTTTTTCTTGAATAATTTTAAAAGCGCGGCTTACAGCTTTCCTAGTGCAAAAGTAAATTGCATTACGTTTCCTACTCTACGCATTTTTCTCGAGGACTAATAATTATGGCGTTTCTGGGGATTGAAGAATATCAGGCTATTAAAGTAGGGTAACTGAAGGAAATTTCACAAGACAAGGTCGATAAAAAAGCATTTTATTTTATTAGATGACACGTTTCGGCAGAACTTATACTTTTGAATCTTTACAACATATAATTCATTAGTCTTACTAATCGCCTGACACTGCATATGCAATTCCCATTACTATGAAGATGACCACACATCAACATTTCAAATGTAAAAAATATTATGTACAAACGTAAACACAACTGTGTTGCGTCATGTTTACTACCAGCTCCAGCTCTATCGAAACCGGTCATCCAATAAAATACTTTTTCAGCGAGCTTGGCGTGTGAAGGTTTTTTTTTTAAGTTACTTGTAGCTAATGAGGAGGTACTAAATAGAATTGGGGAGAGAAGAAATTTGTTTCAAAACTTGACACAAAGAAGGGTTAGGTTGATGGGGAACATTCGGAAACATCAAGGGATCACCAATTTAGTACTGGAGGGGGTGTGGGTGGTACGTATCCTAGAGGGAGACAAAGGCATGAATACAGTAAGCAGATTCAGAAATATGTATGTAGCAGCAGTTATTAGAAGATGAAGAGGCTCGCACAAGATGGAGCAGTATGGAGAGATGCATCAAACCAGTTTTCGCACTGAAGACCACAACAACAGCAACTATACATTGCAAATCACCCCCACACTGGCCACCTCAGGAATTTCGTTTGTAAAACAGTGTGTTAATAGTATAAAATTAATGTTCATTGTTAAATGAAGTGGGTTAACAAAAAATGTTGAATGTAAATTGGTATTCAGGGACAAATTGTGTTCTACGTGTGTGACGGGCTAGAGAGAGAGAGAGAGAGAGAGAGAGAGAGAGAGAGAGAGAGAGAGAGAGAGAGAGGAGGGGGGGGGAGGGTAGGCTGTGAGGGAGGATAGGTAAGTCGCTGGACTTCATTCGACTTCAGGAATTTTTCCCCGAATTTTCCTACGTTGCCTGGACTTACCATTGAGACCAGATACTCATAATTTTTACTTCTGGAAGTTTGACGTTATGTCGCCTGATAACTGTGGTTTGTGAAGCACTGGTGCTAAAGCTGTACATCAAAACTCCATCTTTATTCTGCTGATGCTTGAGCTATTTACTTAAAGTGCATTTCTCCACTTCTTAAGATTTTTTTGACTTTCCTTCGTGTTATTAGGTAAAATGGCAACATCGTCAGACCACAAAAGATTTCACGGTGTTGGTTTCACAGCATTAAACAATAAGCGATTTCGAACACTTCTCTGATGGACGTATACCTGAACTTCAAAGCTCTTGTGGCTGACACAGCACTTAGGGCCAAATCTAATGTCAGCAGTGTAGTGTCACCTTGTATTTATGCCGCAGGTGTTCCTAACCTTTTAGCGCATACCTGGTGTTCCGCGGGAAGTGGAGAAGTGGTCCGCGACATTTTGACGATATAGTTAAACGGATGTAAATTCCATAGCAGATCACTGTTGGCGCCATGTGCGCGATTATCAGTAACATTAGGCATTTCTTCCAGTTAATATTCCTTGTGAAAATGCCTTATACTATACTGCCGCCATTAACTTGGTCCCTTCCGATTATTAATAGTGGTCGGTAGAAAGTCGACATTGTTGGAAGAATTGCTAACATATACGATCTAACAGTGTGGTTACACGCTGCCTGCCTGCCTGCATATTAAATATGTGTTCTAAATATTGACCCTCTTCTACTCATTGAGCTGTTCAGTTACAACAGCCTTAATATACTTACTGCAAAATGTACCACATTTCAACAAGAAGCCTCTATAACTCACATTCCAAGAAACGCGGCTGATCTGTATAGCGCGATGGTGTTGTCGGCGCAGAATGAAGATGGCGAAAAGTCATTTCACCGCGCCTCCAAACTCACTCAACAATTACGATCTCTTTCCTCTGTTGCCGGAGTTTTGCGCAGTAACAACACTGTTGACAGAATTGCTGATACATTCTTCATAAATCTGATTAAAATACGTCAGTAAAGTATTTAAGTGCTCAGCAAACAGACGTTTGAATTCTGTAGGAAATTAATTTGCGGGAAAAACACGTAATTAACAAGTAAGTGTTCTATAGATTAAATTTAATCAGATCCCTGTGTTCGCATGGGAAAGTTGAGTAGGTTTGATAAACTCGTGTGTACGAAAAAAATTAACGTTGGGGTGACAAAAATAATTTTTTTTCCATTAGGAGATACATTCTATTTTTTGATTGTGTCTGTTACAACAGTGGCGTGAGATGGTAGTCGGAAATTGGAGACTTCGCTTCCCTTGTTATAGTTGACAACATTTACAAGTACAATATGGCGCTCCACGACCACATCACTCAGAGTAAATGCTATGAGGAAATGAAATTTAACAGTTCGTAGGTCCACCAGTTCAGAGAAACCAAACAGACCATCTTCCGTTCCCCAGTGTCATTAATGTGTTTTATTGTAATTGTACTGTAGAAGACTGCGGAATACGTGCTGGTATTTTATAAGTAGTCTTGGCAATTAATTTATTAATTACACTACTGGCCATTAAAATTGCTACACCAAGAAGAAATGCTGATGATAACGGGTATTCATTGGACAAATGTATTATACTAGAACTGACATGTGATTACATTTTCACTCAATTTGGGTGCATAGATCCTGAGAAATCAGTACAAAGAACTACCACGTCTGGCCGTAATATCGGCCGTGATGCTCCTGGGCATTGAGTCAAACAGAGCTTGGATGGCGTGTACAGGTACATTTCCCATGCAGCTTCAACACGATACCACAGTCCATGAAGAGTAGTGACTGGCATATTGTGACGAGCCAGTTGCTCGGCCACAATTGACCAGACGTTTTCAATTGGTGAGAGATCTGGAGAATGTGCTGGCCAGGACAGCAGTCGAACATTTCCTGTATCCAGAAAGGCCCGTACAGGACCTGCAACATGCGGTCGTGTATTATGCTGCCGAAATGTAGGGTTTCGCGTGGCCGAATGAAGGTTAGAGCCACCGGTCGTAACACATCTGAAATGTAACGTCCACTGTTCAAAGTGCCGTCAGTGCGAACAAGAGGTGACCGAGACCTGTAACCAATGGCACCCCATACCATCACGCCGGGTGATACGCCAGTATGGCGATGACGAATACACGCTTCCAATGTGCGTTCACCGCGATGTCGCCAAACACGGATGCGACCATCATGGTTCTGTAAATAGAACCTGGATTCATCCGAAAAAATGACGTTTTTCCATTTGTGCACCCAGATTTGTCGTTGAGTACACCATCGCAGCCGATCCTGTCTGTGATGTAGTGTCAAGGGTAACCGCAGTCATGGTCTCCGAGCTGATAGTCCATGCTGCTGCAAACGTTGTCGAAATGTTCGTGCAGATGGTTGTTGTCTTGCAAACGTCCCCATCTGTTGACTCAGGGATCGAGACGTGGCTACCGATCCGTTACGGCCAAGCGGATAAGATGCCTGTCATCTCGACTTCTAGTGATTCGAGGCCGTTGGGATCCAGCACGGCGTTCCGTATTACCCTCCTGAACCCACCGATTCCATATTCTGCTAACAGTCATTGGATCTCGACCAACGCGAGCAGCAATGTCGCGATACGATAAACCGCAATCGCGATAGGCTACAGTCGGACCATTATCAAAGTCGGAAACGTGATGGTACGCATTTCTCCTACAGTAAGCATCACAACAACGTTTCACCAGGCAACGCCGGTTAACTGCTGTTTGTGTATTAGAAATCGGTTGGAAACTTTCGTCATTTGAGCACGTTGCAGGTGTCACCACCGGCGCCAACCTTGTGTGAATGCTCTGAACAGCTAATCATTTGCACATCTTCTTCTCGGTTGAATTTCGCGTCTGTATTACGTCATCTTCATGGTGTAGCAATTTTAATGGCCAGTAGTGTATTACCTTTATTGACCTTCTCACTGTTCCGTCAGAGGAAAAGTTTTGGGAACCCATGTTCTAAAGCACGAACAGTTCTTCAAAAGCGACCTGTGAGTTTCCTTACGGCGGTGACGTGTATTTTGTTCGCTGGGTGTCTCCCTTTATTTGTTGTCTGTACAACGGGCCCTCATCGAGGCGGACTTTATTCGTACGGACGTCCGCAGAGCGGCCATCGGCAACGCGAGATGCTGCAGAGCGCTACTGGGAACTCCACGCGGCCTCATGTGCGCGGATGGGGCGGCAGAGCCGTTACAGAGTGCGCCGGCTTCCGGCGGCCGTGGGCGTTCCGCGTCGGCCAATTTGCCGCGGCCAGCCGCCGCGCGCTAAAGTGCGGCCTGTCGCGCTCGGCGCGGCTGGCTGTCGGCGCCAGAATTAGCTTACCGTAGTGTCTCCACTCGGCTGGCTCGCATGCTGTGGCAGAAGCGACCGGCCACATGGAAATGTCGCGTCCAGTGCGGACTCCGTTAAAACACGCACCACGATGCACACCTTCACCGGTATGGAGCCAGCAGTATAGAGCTCTCGCTCTCGTTAGACACAGAGGCGAAAAACGTGGCCGCTTCAGCGACGACATTATGAACGCATAGGGGCTGGACGAAATATCAACAGCCACTACTCCTATGTCGAGTTATACATACAGAAAGCCAAAGAAACTTGTACATTTGCCTAATATTGTGTAGGGCTCCGCGAGCACGCACAAGTGCCACAACACCACGTGGCATCGACTCGACTAATGCCTGAAGTTGTGATGGTGGGAATTGACACAATGAATCCTGTAGGGCTCTCCATAAATCCGTAAGAGTACGAGGGGGTGAAGACCTCTTCTGAACAGCGCGATGCAAGGCATATCAGATACGCTAAATAATGTTCATATCTAGGGAGTTTGGTCGCCAGCGGAAGAATTTAAACTCAGAAGAGTGTTGCTGGAGCCGCTCTACAGCAATTCTGGGCGTTTGGGGTGTTGTGTATTGTCGTGCTGGACTTGCCCAGTTCACAATGGACATGAACGGATGCAGGTGAGCAGACAGGTGACACCTGTCAGAGTCGCATACAGACGCATCAGGGGTCCCACATCACTCCAACTGCACGCGCCACTCACAATTACGGAGCCTTCACCCGCTGGAACAGTCCCCTGCTGACGTGCAGGGTCAATGGATTCATGAGGTTGTCTCCATACCTGTACACGTCCATCCGCTGGATACGATTTGAAAGGAGACTCGTCCGATCAGGAAACGTGTTTCCAGTCATCAACAGTCCAATGTCGTAGTTGAGGCGTCCAGGCGAGGCGTAAAGCTTTGTGTCGTGCAGACATCAAGGGTTCACAAGTCGGCCTTCGGCTCCGCAAGCCCAAATTGATGATGTATCGTTGAACGTTCGCACGCTGGCACTTGTTGATGGCCCAGCATTGAAATCTGCAGCAATTTGCTTAAGGTTTGCAGTTCTGTCACGTTGAATGACTCTCCTCAGTCGTCGTTGGTCCCGTTCTTGCAGGATCTTTTTCCGGGTGCAGCGATGTCTGAGGTTTGATGTTTTACCGGATTCCTGATATTCACGGTACACTCGTGAAATGGTCGTACGGCAAAATAACCGCTTCAACGCTATCTTGGGGATGCTGTGTCCCATCGTTCGTAGGCCGACTGTAAAACGACCTTCAAATTAACTTAAATCTTAATAACCTACGATTGCAACAGCAGTAACCGATCTAACAAATGCGACACACACTTATTGTTTTATATAGGCGTTGCCGACCGCACGCCATATTCTGCCTGTTTACGTGTGTCTGTATTTGAATACATTTCAGTGCATAACTGGCATCAGAAACGGCCTAAATACTAGTTTTATAATAAAACACTGCACCCATTGTCATACGGGAAATTTGTGGTAAGTTTCTATGGAACCAAACTGCTGAGGTCATCGCTCCCAAGGCTTACACACTACTGGACCTAGAGCCCCAGACGGGGAGGGGGAGGGGCGGCGGGAGGGGAACCGTGGCAAGACGCCATAGACCGCGCGGCCAATGTTTTCATGATTATTGGTTTGTGTTACGATTTTGGTGGTAAAATACCATAAGATCTCACATAATTTCGACTGGAGTTTTGAGTTCCAGAACATTAAGTCACAGCTGAGCTCACAGAGCTAACAGACGCTGCTGGAGTATCGGTGCCTAACACACAGACTTGTCTGGATTTTTACACTAGAGAGTTTCAACTGTCTGAGAGAGTTTAAACAGAAAACCGGACTGAACTCAATATCAAATGAAGAAAGAATCACACAAGTACTAAAAGCATACAGACTTACATGGGACCATTACAACGAAAGAAGTATCTGTGCCAAATTAAGACACAGTAATACAGTAGTTTTACCAGAGGCCTTATATGCGTCATAAACAACAGTAATCAAGGGAAGAACGAAAATCGAGATGATTGGAAAAAAAGAAAGGAAAATACCGAGAAAGGTCTATGGGCTGCTTTAGAAAGAGGGTATATGGAGAAAGAGACAGACAAAACAACCTTACGAAGAGACAGAAACGATTAAAAACAAAATCAGGAAAAGAAGATCATAGTTTTACGGAAGCATAAAGAGATGAATCAAAACAGGCTGACCAAGAAGATTTTTAACATAGTGACAAGTAATACACTGAAAAGCAAATGGGTAAAGGAAGGCACAGAATGCTTCAAGAAACACGGTATCTTCACAAAAGACTTGGCAGATAGGGAAAAATACAGAGACATAATCAGAAAGCAGAACTTCCTGCAGACACCCAAGTCGAAGGAAACAGGAAAGAAGTGTACAGTAGACGGGAAGAAGAAACGCAGTGAATATATGAAAAGTTTCTGGGAAAAACAGAGACAGAAAAAAAAATGCCATGGAGCTGTTTTTCAGCGCTCTCCTTACGGGGGAACTGACGACGACGACGACGACGACGACGACGACGATAAAAGGGTGATAAAACACTAAACCAGTTTATCCTCATGCATAGCACGACGCATTCCAGGAATTCATTCCCATTTTCAAATGCTAGTGCAGTGTCTGATGAAAATTACCCAGGTGCCTATTAGTGCATATTAACGGCTCGGATTCTGCTGCGAACACTTCTAATGAAGTGTCGGAATGTCTGTGGAGGAGGAATTCCCTTGCAGTTTTGTGGCGACGAACACTCTGCACTCGTTTCTTCAACACTGCAAGATTCGCGGCTGTGTGCGGCCGTCCGGCACTCAGGAGATCGGACAGGTTTGCGCGACCTTGTTGCGATGAGAACAGACGCTTCGCCCAACAACTCACCGTGCTTTTGTTCACTACCAGGTCTCTTTAGACATTCTGCATGTGCCTACGAAATCTCCGATGGTCTGGTTTTCCGCCAATAGAAACTCAATGGTAGCTCTCCGCTTGGAGCGCGCATGTGTAGCAGACGCCATTTTGAAGGCTATGCTGCCACCAGTCAGAATATCACGAAACTGTAGGGGTTGAAGCAGAAATATTCCACGATGTCGCACAACAAATTCTGCATTTTTCCAACCGCAATTGGCCGGAAAAAAAAAATAGTGAAAGCTCCTCGTACCTTGCCTATAAGAAATTCAGTTGCGGTTTTGTAATCCTTTGATCAAACGGAATCATGTAATGTACATAAAGTACATGATTTTCTAATGATTTCGTACATTTTTAGCCCTTGCCACCCTTTCCAACACGGTTCAGTCAAAACGCTATAAACACATTTTTTGTTCGACCAGAAGTAACGCTTGTGACGGACTCTCAATGTTGTGTAGATGCCCTGAGCTAACCAATGGGTGATCCACTATTGTATCCCTATTTTTACGTAACTATTAGTCACTCATTAACAAAGTTACATGGCTGCTTTAAATTCTGTTATGTACTCTGTTGTTTGCCATTTCATATTTCCACCCAGGCACCAACATTAGTAACACACCGCTGTAGTCGATTGACAGCATGCCTGATAGACCGTTGCAACACGTCGTTTGCTATCGCCACACACTCTTTTCCAGTGACTGCTTCTAAAGTGTGCAAGTCACGCGGTTTCCTGGCATGCACTTTCTCTTTCAAATATCCCAAGAGGAAAAATTCCGATGGCGTCAAGTCTGGACTTCTCGGTTGCCACTCAACATTTCAGCGCGACGACCAATAACACGGCCTGGAAAATTATTGTCAAGCCATTCTCACCAAATCAACGCAAAATGGGGAGGTGCCCCATCGTGCATAAAGTACTCATTGTCCACACCGTCCTAGCTTAAAACAATGGGATGAACAAAACTTTGTAACATTTGCACATACCTCTGCTTATTCATTGTTTCTCGAAGAATGTAAGGACCAGTAAAAGCATCGTCATGAATACCACACCAGTTAGTCATGTAAGGACGTGACTGCAATTTTTAAATCGTTACCAGGATCCCAGTAATGTTACGGCGATTTATGAACCTATTCACATTTAACACAGCTTCGTCGGACCTCAAAATGTCGCTCAGGATATCTGATTCTTCTTCCATCCATAGTAACGTCTGTTCAGCGAAATCCATCATAAAATCTCAGTCTTCTGGTGACAATTCCTGGACGAAGTGTGGTTTCCATGGTCTCCAGTCGATATCCTTCATCATGCGTTGGACCAAACCATGTTATAAAGCAGCTTTCCTCTGATAAAATCTCGGTGGACTTCCAGGAACTTTGCGCAGACACCGCAGTAGCGCTTGCTTTAGCCTCTTCAGTGTAAACTCTCTTCAGGGGCCCAGCGCCCCTTTGGTGAGTAACCTAACCTGTATGCAACCAATTCTTTTACAGTCTTTTTGTTGTTTTCATGTCCAGAGTAGACTGTCTTCCCCTCTCCACTACCGTTGCACAATTACAGGCGAGTGCCATACTCCTAGCCTAACTGCACGGTCAGAAATACACAGTCTCTGCGCCGTCCTCACTTAATTTTTGGTTAGAGCTGCAACAGACAACAAATACGTAACAATTACATAATGGCATAGAATGGATCGTAATATAATAGTGTTTCATCTTACATCGTTTGAAACAGAATAACTGTAAAATAAGAATAGGGTTCTAAAAATGAATCATCCTGTGTTTACCATCAGCATAACTTAAATTAACGAGATACTTGAGCCATAAGACATTTCGTAATCCTTACATAGGACTTGTCTGACGTCACGGAGGTGAGAGTCTTGGCTGACGCTTTAGCGGACGTCGCACATGTGTGTGTGTGTGTGTGTGTGTGTGTGTGTGTGTGTGTGTGTGTTTCCAAGATGGCGCTAAATTGTTTTTGCATAGGGTGAAAGTGGTGACAGACTGACTATGAGTCACGAAGAGACTTTGTCGTTCAGTGGGTCGTCTTCACGTTGTTGTTTGCGTGCAGAGCTAAAATAAACCTGGTAATTCGAAGTTCTTGTTTTTCATTTATAAAGTTAAAAGTTTGCCTCTAACATACATTTAAGGCCGTGCGTGCACGGGAGTTGTGGATTTGGTAAACTGCGTTATTAGTGGGGGCTCAGATTAATGCCATTTACGAGAATAAACAGTAATGAATCCCAGTGTCCCCAAATATGATGGAATATTCTATCCAACGGGAAAACTTGAAAAATCGGGAGAGTTAGATGGCTTGTTGATAAGGATGGAGAGCTAACTTAGCCCAGGGGGCAAAGTCGAAAGGGAGGAAGAGTATTATAAAAGAGAGAACGACTTGTTGAACGTCAGTATTGGAAATTTCATAGAAGTGGTAGGAATGAAAAGGGAGCAAGTTTACACACGGTGGCCGAAGCGAGGATGGTGTCGTAAATGTAAAAATTGTGCTGTCATCTTACTATGTCTCGTTTACGGATTACGAGAACGAGACTGATGAATGCGCGTATGCAAGAACACGAACACCTATTTTCTGTCGGTTCTGTTCGCGAATGGAAAAGGGCTCGTACAAAATAACCTTTACCATTCACTGTACAATGCCTTACTCAGTAAATATACATGGTACCCCAGGAGAAACGCCGGCCGTTGTGACCGAGCGGTTCTAGACGCTTCAGTCCGGAACCGCCCTGCTGCTACGGTCGCAGGTTCGAATCCTGCCTCGGGCATGGATGTGTGTGATGTCCTTAGGTTAGTTAGTTTTAAGAAGTTCAAATTCTAGGGGACTGATGTCAAGTTCCATAGTGCCATAGTGCTTAAGAGCCATTTTGAACCAGGAGGAACGGTCACTTTTCAGGTATATGGCGGGAACGAGTGTTCGAAGCAAAGCAGTAAACATTAAGTCTAAAAAGCGTACCCTTTAGAGCTACGAACACTTAATCATATTCGATACCATGATATAAATCTTTTCTATTGGAAGCTCTTAGTTTTCCAAATTTTTTGGAGGTGGTTGTGCAGCCCAGAACAAGAAACAATGTTCAGTAAACGCTCTAAAGTGCATACCTTAAGAGTTACTGAGGACTTGTTCATCTTCGCTGCTACAAAAGACATCTCTTCTGCTCAACAGTTGCTCATAGCTCTTAAGATCTGCATTTCAGAGCACATGTTTACTCGACTTCCTTACTTCGAATCTTCGTTCCTATTATATCCCTAGACCATTCCTCCCGGGGCACACTGTTTGTAGGTGTAGATCTCACTGCCTGAGCATATCTCACAAACACTCATAAAAATGCGGGCTTGTTTCCGGGTTCGACTGAACGATATATCGGCGAGCTGTATGCGTAACTTAGGGTCGGTTTGGTGATCCCGTGGAAAAGATCATGCAGTAAAGTCCATGAAGTGCCGTGCAGAGATGAGTCCTTCTATTCAATTCCTCGCTGCCTAGGAACATCTAAAATGCCGTTGTCAAGACGGGAGTGACTCTCGATAGTTTGTACATCTACCTCAAAAAGAGCATGTATGCTGTGGACAGACGCGAGTGACCAGCGTTAGGTGCAATAACCGAGCATTTTATCTTTACTTTATTGCCTCTTCTGGACTATAACAAGCGACCTAACGAGATTACGGGAGCAATTAAATTGCGAGCGCTACCGAAGAAAACTTCTGTTCTCCCGCGAGATGAGAGGGGGCCCTTAACAAATAAACGCTGATGTTTTCTTCCTGGCGTTAACTTTGAAGAGTCGCCGGCTATTCGCTTGTTAGCCATTTCTCTTTGCATTGTCTCAGAAATGGCGCAACTCAAAAGCCAGAGTTCTCCGTTCCGCTGCGTTCGGCTGCCGTGGCAATTTGTAGATTGCTGAGATAGTCTGTCCCCGCCATTAAATAAAATAGCCTCTTTCTACTGAAGCGCATGAACGGGAGAGCAAGCAATGCGGAGAAACACACCTCTGCGGACTTTTTAGGTAATGATTTCAGTGGAGGAACTGGATTCTGTGTGTGATTGAACTGTTTAGCGTTTTGGAGGTACGTGTTGGTACACGCTGTCACCCGACAGGCAAAAGTAATGTTGTTGCCTGCTTTAAAATCTAAAAGCACCATGCGAACAAAGCACGCAACTGTGCCGATTGTTAGATGTAAAAGTAATTAATTACTCAAGCTAAATTTTGTAGTGAGAGTCCGTATTCTTCTTCTTCTTCACGATGTATCATCTTAATGTGAGCCACCTTCGGCTGTATATGGAAATGACGACAGTCAAAATTTGTGCCAAACGGAGATTTGAACACGCCCGGGTTCCCGGGTTCGATTCCCGGCAGGGTCAGGGATTTTCTCTGCCTCGTGATGACTGGGTGTTGTGTGACATCCTTAGGTTAGTTACGTTTAAGTAGTTCTAAGTTCTAGGGGACTGATGACCATAGATGTTAAGTCCCATAGTGCTCAGAGCCACTTTTTGTAGACTTGAAACCGGACTTCTCGCTTTATGCAAGCAGTCGCCTAACCATTTCGACCATCCGAGCTCGAATAAAGGCAGATCCAAACTTACGTATGTCGTCCATGTGTTACAAACTGCACTCGTACGTAACGTATACTCCCATCCAGGAAGGTCATAGTTGTAGCAAATCGAGGGCCTGGTATAGGCGAATAAATACAAAATAACAGTGGCTGTATTATTAAGAAATACGATTCAGTGTTCGTTCGCACATGCACCGACTACCGTCGAGAGTGCAATTTGTGACACATGAACAGCGACATGTGGAAATTTGGGTCTGACGGTGATTTCTGCTCGGATGGGCGAAACGACTGAAGTGACCGCTCGCGTGAAGTGGGAAATCTGAGTTCGATCCCCAGTTTGCCGTTCGCCACAAATTTTCATTGTGGTCTTTCCAATACACAGCTGAAGGTGGCTCATATCAGCTACTGCGAATACACATCCGGTATTTCTTGACGGCTGCAGTTGCTGCAGTGCACGTATTTCCGAAAGAACATTGCATCATACTTCTAAATCACACAGGCACTGATGTTTCGTGAGGAAACTGGGGGAAACCGCCTAATAACCACATCAAGGCTGCCCTGCTGGGCGATTCGAGCTGGGGACGGCACTTCCCGGAAGCGGCGTGATAACGTGCACGGCTATCCGGGCGAGTCCTTTGGGCTCTTATCATAAAATCGTTATCAATAATGCGCGAAAGTTCGTTCCTGTTTGTTTCTGAATGTACGTTCTGGATGGACATTATTGGACGTTTTGTGAAAGTCTTGCCAGAAAATTTCTTCGACCAGAGACTTACGGAAACGGCTCGTGGCCGTAGTGTCTACGACCTTCTAGCAACTAACTTTCGAATTAGAATAGGGTGTTGGTGATCATGAGACTACGGTAGCCTCAATGACTATGGGGTTGTAAGGACTGTTAACAAAGATAGGAAAGTATTCTTGCTAGGCAAGAGTGACAAGGTGCAAATTGCAGAGTATCTGAATAGTCAGTATCAAATATTAAGTACTTTCTGAAAGCACTTTCTGGAGTGTCACCTTTCGTGGAAGTGAGAGGTGTATCGTAAAAAATACAGACAAGAAGAGGAGGCGCTACATAAGAATACTGTGGATGAGTGGATTGTAGTACCGAATCGAAGTGAGGGAACCGACTGCACTTTATTAATTTTTTTATTAAAACTTGAGTTAAATAAGGACCAGCTTATAGAAGACATCCTGAGGTCTCAGTGAGTGGTCAGTTTCGTAATGGAGGGAAGGGTGTGGAGGTAAAAGAAATTATCTCTTTTTATAGCGGATGTAGTGCGGATGTATTTATGATAATCTTTCTCAACAGTTTCAGCGGCCCAGATATATGAGGGGCAGTCTTCAGATGTGTGAATTCCTAAGGGACCAAACTGCTGAGGTCATCGGTCTCTACTTAAACTAACTTATACCAAGAACAACACACACATCCCTGCCCGAAGGAAGACTCAAACCTCCGGCGGGAGGGGCCGCGCAATCCGTGACATGGCGCCTCAAACCGCGCGACCATTCGGTGCGGCGAGGAGCAGTCAAATGGAAACCGAATACCCGACACAACGGGACCAGGGACGGGTCCATTCAGAAGTAGTAACCACACGGGTTAAGACACTTTTCCCAGTGGGAGACGAGACGATCTATCCATGTTTGGTTGAATGTGGTCGGCCTGCACTGCCAAGCCAATTGGACAAAGGCTACGCTTCAGAGATTCGGTTGGGAAATATAGCAACATCCTCCGTACAACCCAGATCGTTCGCCCTGTGATTTTCACACATTTGGCAACTAGAAGAGAGACATGTACGGATGTCGAATTCAGTCGGGTGAAGTAGTAAAAGAGTGGCTGCGGTTGTGGATCCGCCAGTGGCCGAGAGCGTTTACGAACAGGAATTGGTCGTCTTGTCTCTAAATGGGACAAACGTCTGAAAGCGTGTGGTGGTTACCTTTGAATGGAACGGCTCCATGGTTCCGTTGTGGCGTGTGTTTGGTTTCCATTTGATTGCCCCTCATAAATTCAGTAGGGCCAGAGAACTAGTTGCGTCATGTTCACAAAGAAAAGATAAGTTTGAAATGCTTAGTTTAGTATCAGTCTTCAGATGTTTTAGTAAACCTTTCTTGTGTACAATATATTATGATACACAAAAAGAACCGTGAAGGGGATACGAGTGATTGACAGTTCCTTGCGGAATGACATTCGCAGAGACTTTTGCCCTGGTATCAACTTGTCCCCCGTTTACTATCCTTGCCAGCTGCGCGGTGAAATCGCAGTAGATGAAGATGATTGGTTTGTGGGGCGAACAACAGCGCGGTCATCAGCGCCCGTGCAAATCGCACTGGAGTGTCAAACATTTATCCGTTGGTCGCCAAAGTTTTCAGTTCCGCATATTCCGTCGCTACCTGTATGAACATCAGTTTGAGATCAGTTTGCATAACTCTTTCGTGGTGCGTCGTCATTTTACTTCTTCTTGAAGTGTGTGTTACAAAAGTAAGAGGGAAAGGAGACTTAAGCCACGACTGGTACGAGACATTTTCCCAAAAACCAGACAAGGACAGCTTAATTGAGATGTTTGCCTCTCTCCGGAAGGTTGGCCCTTGCGAAGTCTGACGAACAGCAATAGGAATTTTGCCAATGCACGAGCACCTGGGCACAGTTGAGCGAACCACAGGCATTCCCGTTACAGACAAATGGGTGTTTTGTTGAGTAACTGCATTCTTGACAACTCATAGATGCAAACGCCTGACGCAGTGACCAACGGTGTACGGTTTGCTGGGGAACTGCTACTGTGAGCAACAGCATAAAAGTGAGACGGAAGTTCCTGCCTTACACGCCAGTTGTTGCAAGATTGTAAGTATTACCCTCCTTGAGGACTGCGAGGAGAGACTACGCAGGACTGATTGGTCACTGAGTGAGATTGCATATTGAACGCCCCAATGACGAAGACGTTACGATGGAATATTCAGAGCACTGGAGGACAGGGAGTGAGAGCCCACGGAGAAAACTGTCAAGCAAGAGCAGGCTATTCAGTGAGACAGATGGAGAGATGGTTCAAAAATGATTCAAATGCCTCTGAGCACTTTGGGACTTAGCTTCTGAGGCCATCAGTCCCCTATAGAACATAGAACTACTTAAACCTAACCAAACTAAGGACATCACACACACCCATGCCCGAGGCAGGATTCGAACCTGCGACCGTGGCGGTCCCGAGGTTCCAGACTGTAGCGCCTAGAACCGCTCGGCCACCCCGGCCGGCAGATGGAGAGATCATATGGTGAATAATCAGAGTGTGAACAGTCAGTCAGTCAGTCAGATCTTCGAACATTAAGTCTGATCCCAGTTTTCATTTAGACGTCTGTTGTCACCCTGTGACACATTTATTTTCCATTGAATGTCGAATGGACTTTCTTTCAGTCTGTCACTTGAATCATTAATTACCTGATGGCTCCTTCTTGTCTGAACCCAGCCACAAAATATTACACTAACAGCTGTTCTGCGAGATAGTCACTGCTGAGAGTAGTTGCCGACAGTGCGAACCCAGGAACACTGCTTCGGCCGCCAAGGGCGCTATAACTGGAGGTTTAAGTCGGCCAGTGCAGAAGAAGAACAAAAAGGAGATGGGAGTTAAGCCAACCAGGGCGTCACCGCAAACACCAGAACGTAGAAGATGAAAGCTGCTAGCTGCCAACACACTGCAACAACAGCAACGAGGGGTGGCTGATGTGCCTGCGACATACTCCTTCGTGACTCTGACGTGTGCTGAGACGAGAGAGTTCATTCCCTCTCTACTTGCGCAGTTACTGAGTCAGTATTGACGGTATAATAATGAATGCTAATGTTCCCACGTTTTAATCCTTCACTTCATCTGTTTTCCTTTATTTTTGGTACACAGCGTGGGGCAGTCTTTGTTGTTGTTGTGGTCTTCAGTCCTGAGCTGGTTTGATGCAGCTCTCCATGCTACTCTACCCTGTGCAAGCTTCATCATCTCCCAGTACCTACTGCAACCTACATCCTTCTGAATCTGCTTAGTGTAGTCATCTCTTGGTCTCCCTCTACGATTTTTACCCTCCACGCTGCCCTCCAATACATACTGGTGATGCCTTGATGCCTCGGAACATGTCCTACCAACCGGTCCCTTCTTCTTGTCAAGTTGTGCCACAAACTCCTCTTTTCCCAAATTCTATTCAATACCTCCTTATTAGTTATCTAATCTACCCATCTAATCTTCAGCATTCTTCTGTAGCACAACATTTCTAAAGCTTCTATTCTCTTCTTCTCCAAACTATTTATCGTCCATGATTCACTTCCATACATGGCTACACTCCATACAAATACTTTCAGAAATGACTTTCTGCCACTTAAATCTATACTCGATGTTAACAAATTTCTCTTATTCAGAAACGCTTTCCTTGCCATTGCCAGTCTACATTTTATATCCTCTCTACTTCGTCCATCATCAGTTATTTTGCTCCCCAAATAGCAAAACTCCTTTACTACTTCAAGTGTCTCATTTCCTAATCTAATTCTCTCAGCATCACGCGACTTAATTCGAGTACATTCCATTATCCTCGTTTTGCTTTTGTTGATGTTCATCTTATATCCTCCTTTCAAGACACTGTCCATTCCGTTCAACTGCTCTTCCAAGTCCTTTGCTGTCTCTGACAGAATTACAATGTCATCAGCGAACCTCAAAGTTTTTATTTCTTCTCCATGGATTTTAATACCTACTCCGAATTTTTCTTTTGTTTCCTTCACTGCTTGCTCAATATACAGATTGAATAACATTGGGGAGAGACTATAACCCTGTCACACTCCCTTCCCAAGCACTGCCTCCCTTTCATGTCCCTCGACTCTTATAACTGCCATCTGGTTTCTGTACAAATTGTGAATAGCCTTTCGCTCGCTGTATTTTACCCCTGCCACCTTCAGAATTTGAAACAGAGTATTCCAGTCAACATTGTCAAAAGCTTTCTCTAAGTCTACAAACGGTAGAAATGTAGGTTTGTCCCTCCTTAATCTAGCTTCTAAGATAAGTCGTAGGGTCAGTATTGCCTCACGTGTTCCAACATTTCTACGGAATCCAAACTGATCTTCCCCGATGTCGGCTTCTACTAGTTTTTCCATTTGTCTGTAAAGAATTCGCGTTAGTATTTTGCAGCTGTGACTTATTAAACTTATAGTTCGGTAATTTTCACATCTGTCAACACCTGCTTTCTTTGGGATTTGAATTATTATATTCTTCTTGAAGTCTGAGGGCATTTCGCTTGTCTCATACATCCTGCTCACCAGCTGGTAGAGCTTTGTCAGGACTGGCTCTCCCAAGGCCGTCAGTAGTTCCAATGGAATGTTGTCTACTCCGGGGGCCTTGTTTCGACTCAGGTATTTCAGTGATCTGTCAAACTCTTCACGCAGTATCGTATCTCCCATTTCATCTTCATTTATCATGCCGTATATCAATTTCTAGAATTCACTACAATATATGTGCATAAAAGCTTTGTGATAAAAACCACACTCCAGTATTTTGTTGCATGATATACTTCATTGCAAATGCTTCCCGCACCCATACTAAAAAAAAATATTTAAGACAACTCTTTGTAATGTCTATTCCCGGTTGCTCTTTCATGGCTAATGGGATTTGAGATATGATAAACTTCACTGTTATTCAATCGAGATTCCGTCACACTTTCCTCTTAATAGCATCTAAGTAACGAATAACGCGTAGCAGACGTTCCATGTGATAAATGAGATTGTCATGGTTGCACCTCAGCTATTGCTTAATTAACAAGTATTTACTTTATTACGTTTTGCACAATTGGCCAATTTCAGTCTTACAGGCTATTGTCAAATGCTGTAGATATTAACACGACGTGGTAATCTAGAGATGCCACTATCGTATAACAAATTCACGGCTGTAGTAACCGGCCTGAGGAAAATGATCGTCCAATATGATGTATAAACTTGGGAGCTGTCCTTGGCAGCGACATAAACACGATTTTTTGCGTAGTGAAAAGTGAGCTACAAGTGAAGTTCCACAAAACATGTATATTGTTTGCGCGTGTGCATTTTCCCAGCAGTTGGGAATGCAAATGAGAGTGGGAGAGGAAACATATTGGTGTTTATATATTACAAAAGAGAGAGAAATTTGTTTACAAAACGTCACCGTGTTCCCACTAGGCAGTATGCGTCGTGTGCGTTATGATACTCCTTCATTTGTGTAGTCTTGACGCTAAAAATTTGCGGTGTCCAGTATACTGCCTAAAGCAGTGCATAATAAAGCTGCTTGCGGCAATTCAAATTTCTCATCAGACTGCACACTGACACTTCTTTGGGACGTATAGCCCACGTGGAGAAGCCTCAGCATGGTTCAATTCAGACTCATCCAAGGAAAGAGACTTTATTTGAATAAAAATCGTATTCGCAATCGCATGCTCATGCTGTATACGTATTCGCCATCTCAACAATATTATTGCTTAATTAATTAAAACGCCGATAGAATTAATCGCCCAATTTATGCGTTAAAATAAATTTCACCCCGCCATCGGAAACCACGAATTGTTTGCCTTAAGTTGAGGACAATTGAGAGGCCGGGGGAGGGGGGGGGGAGAACAATATTCATTTTCATCGATCATAAGTTCTGAAAAGCCGCGAGGTGGCGAGAAGTGGTAGCAGTTTGGGGCTGTTGTGTTCAAATTTATGCTGTAGATCCAGCTTTGCGTATGAACAGCATAGTATTTCCCCGTGTCTGTTGACGTGGCGTCAGGACAGGTTACCCAATTCAAACGCCAGGACGCCAGTCGTCCCCTGCGTCTAAATACGCACTCCTGAAGCCACAGTGTGGCGTGTGCCGGAGGCTACCCTGTACCACTACTTGTCATTTTCTTTCCTGTTTCACTCGCAATTACAACGAGAGAAAAATTACTGTCTATATATCTCTGGACAAGCCCTAATTTCTTTTTTATCATCTTCGTTGTCCTTACGCGAAATAGACGTTTTCGGCAGTAGAACCATTCTGCAGTGAGCTTCAAATACCGATTCTCTAATTTTCGCAAGAGTGCACCGGGAAAAGAGCATCGCCTTCTCTTCAGGGATTCCCATGAGTTCCCGAATCAGTTACGTAATACCTGCGTGTTGTTCGAACCTGCTGGTAACATATATAGCAGCCCGTCTCTGAATTGGTTTGATACCTTCATTTAGTCCGACCTGTTGGGCATCCCAAACATTGCAGCACTACTAAAGAATTAGTTTCACTAGTGTTCTCTGTGCGATCTCCTTTACAAGCGAACACCATTTTTCTTAAAGTCTTCCAATAACTAGGGTTAGCCGTTGGTCTTCCCTCCTACGGTACTTTCGTGCTCGTTCAATATCGTATTGCTTTTCAACGTTACGCCTAGATAATTAATTGACGTGACTGTATAAATAGTACATTATTAATTCTGTATTCGAACATTATGGGTTTGTCTTCCCTACTAATATGCATTAATTTACATTACACTGAGAGCAAGCTATTTTATCACCTTCTACAGTCCGTCAACGACGACATCTTCGCCGGCCGCCGTGGCCGAGTGGTTCTAGGCGCTTCAGTCCGGAACTGCGTGGTCGCACGGTTCGAATCATGCCTCGGGCATGGGTGTGTGTGATGTCCTTAGGTTAGTTAGGTTTAAGTAGGTCTAAGTCTAGGGGACTGATGACCTCAGATATTAAGTCACTTAGTGCTTAGTCATTTGAACAATTTGAACCAGAGTCGTGCCTTGATTTCGTTCAAATTTTGTAACGTGCCTACCTCGCATTTAAACTGTTAAAACATTCAGTGTATAGATTTATTTGAAATTCATTGTCTCTTGCTGTCTGCCTTCCCTATCCCATTCACTTTTTAACATTAGATATTTTGGAAGTTGAAATACCTGTAATACGAAAAAGAGATCTGATGTCTCCACCGTCAGTGGACAGACGATTGTCGGATGAGATTAATTTTACCTGCTAATAGGGAAACAGTGACAGTACAGCAGATTTTTTTAAAAGTAATTAAGTATCAAGGGTCTAAGCGCCCCAACAGCACAGTAACTACAAGACCATAATACACGTTTGTGCGTCAGGCATAATAACATTGTCCACCAACCTTCGCACATATAAAAGGGTTGGACGAAAATATGAAACCACCGCGAGAAATGCAAGCTTGAATGTGAATGCAGATGCTGACCAAGCCTGCTGGTTTCGCTGTTGTGTGTGCCCACAGACCGCACCTTTGCAGTGCCCTCAATACGTTAAAAACCTGAGACGTGGTCGAAACACTGTACAGTTGTGAGTGCATTAAGTGAAGCCAAACGTGAGAAAGTTGTTGGTGTTCTTACGGTTGATGGTCCCCTAAACTAGGTAGCCGGAGTGTTTGGTGTTTCAAGAGGAAACATAACGAAGATTTATACCACATACAGTGAGAGGGGAAAAACATCATCAGCTAAGTAACAAATCAGACGGAAGTGTGTGTTGAGTGTTCGTGGCGGACGGTCATTGAACAAGTTTATAACGGAATGTAAGAGAAAGACAGGTGCAAAAGTCCCTGCAGAGCTGAATGTCGCACTCGCGAACCCTGCCAGCACCAAAGCACCACGAAGGGAGCTGCATAAGCAGGAAACTGCAGGGCGAGCTAGAATTCCTGAACCGCGCATCAGTGATGCAAATGCCCGAAACACGAAAACTTGATGCCGAAGCCATAAAACGTGGACTATGGGGCAATGGAAGAAAATAATGTGGTTGGATGAGTCTCGTTTCACAGTGTTTCCAACTTTTGGTCGACTTCTATGTCCCAAGAGTGAAACGTGGTGGGGGTCGGCTGACATAGCGTCATGGGTGTCCATCACAGAGTTCAATGTTTTCCAACATGTGGGGACTCCTCTTCACACAGGATGAGTCGTCGTTGTCGTCGTCGTCGTCCCCCCCCCCCCCCCCCCCCCCCCCCGCCTCTCAACGCTTGGTCACCCACAGTCGCGAGATCTCAATGCTACTGATGCTACTGAGTCTGTCGTCTGCTTTGATGAGAAGGGTTCTTCATAGGGGTGCACATACACACTCGTAACCTGACCTTGCCACTGTTACGCAGAAAGAATGGTATGCCTACAGATGATATCTAGCGAACCACGGATGAACGGTATCAGACGGATAATCCTTGACTTACGGAAAGCGTTTGACTCGGTGCCCCACTGCAGACTCCTAACTAAGGTATGAGCATATGGAATTGCTTCCCAAGTGGCTCGAAGACTTCGTAAGTAATATAACCCAGTACGTTGTCCTCGATGGTGAGTTTTCATTGGAGGTGAGGGTATCATCTGGAGTGCCCCAGGGAAGTGTGGTAGGTCGGCTGTTGTTTTCTATCTACATAAATGATCTTTTGGTTAGCAATGTGCGGCTGTTTGCTGATGATGCTGTGGTGTACGGGAAGGTGTCGTCGTTGAGTGGCTGTAGGAGGATACAAAATGACTTGGACAGGATTTGTGATTGTTGTAAAGAATGGCAGCTAACTATAAATTAGATAAATGTAAATTAATGCAGATGAATAGGAAAAAGAATCCTGTAATGTTTGAACACTCAGTTGGTAGTGTAGCGCTTGACACAGTCACGTCGATTAAATATTTGGGCATAACATTGCAGAGCGATATGAAGTGGGACAAGCATGTAAAGGCAGTTGTGGGGAAGGCGGATGGTCGTCTTCGCTTCAGTGGTAGAATTTTGGGAAGACGTGGTTCATCTGTAAAGGAGACCGCTTATAAAACACTAATACGACCTATTCTTGAGTACTGCTCGAGCGTTCGGGATCCCTGTCTGGTCGCATTTGGGGAGGGCATAGAAGCAGTTCAGAGGCGGGTTGCTAGATTTGTTACTGGTAGGTTTGATCATCACGCGAGTGTTACGGAAGTGCTTCAGGAACTCTGGTGGGAGTCTCTAGAGGAAAGGAGGCGTTCTTTTCGTGAATCGCTTCTGAGGAAATTTAAAGAAGCAGCATTTGAGACTGACTGCAGTACATTTTTACTGCCGCCAACTTAGATTTCGCGGAAAGACCACAAAGATAAGATAAGAGAGATTAGGGCTCGTACAGAGGTATATGGGCAGTCATTTTTCTCTCGTTCTGTTTGGGAGTGGAACATGGAGAGAAGATGCTAGTTGTGGTACGAGGTACCCTCCACCACGCACCGTATGGTGGATTGCGGAGTATGTATGTAGATGTAGATGTATGAGATTCCCTCAAAAGTCATAGAGGAGCTGCATTAATCCATTCCGAGACGACTGGAAGTTGTTTTGAATGTCACCGGTTTGCCTGCTCCATATTAGGAACTATAATGTGTTGTATTTTTGGTGTTTCCGTATTTTTGTCCAGTCCCTGTATGGACGTAGCGATGCAGCAACAACTCGCACCCCGAACCAGCGGCAGGGGGCGTTTCCGAAGGCAACGAAAAAGCCCTCGGCGCGTGCCTCGCATACAGGTTAAATCTCCACGAGCGCAACATATTGGCTCATGTTAAAAGCGTTATATGTCGCTGTGTTGTGATGGCTTCCAATATCGGCCTCGGACACCAAAAAAGGGGGGAGGGGAAAAAAGTAGATCCCATCAGACAGTTAATTAACAAATTATTGCTTGGAGAACGTGTAGTAATGATGATTAGATTTTATTAGTGGACGTCATTTGCACTCTCACTCTTTTTGTCAGTCCTTGACTGGCAATTGTATCGGCTTTGATGCGGCGGTATTTCGCGGAATGAGATTCAGTCCGGTCCGGTGCGGCGTAGCCTGCGAGTAATTCGAGCGTCGCCTCGCAGCGGATTTGTGGGGGCGGGGGATGCTCAGGGCTTGGGTTCGGGGTAAGGGGGGGTGGGGTTGCGGTATTAAGGGGGAGGGGGGCAGAGAGGGAGGAGGGGACAGGCGGCGGAATGAATCGCGCGACGCTCTCTTTATTAGTCCGCGTCAGGCGGGCCATTTTTTCTGCAAATATGCGTTCTATACTTTGAAATTCTACCGCAGGCGTATTAAAAATAGGAAAAAAGCGGAAAGCCGGACGGTAGGCTCAGCCTTGACAAAAACTCGCGTTTGAATAAATATTCGATGTAAACGGGACAATCGTGTGTTACGGAATTAGTAAGCGAACATCTAGAGTTCCGCCATCGCAGTACACACATGTTTGGTGCCAAATTGTGAGTTGTACAGAAGCAACGCGTGTTGCCGTAGAGTGTACAGTATCAGTAGGCTCCCTTTATTAAAGTTATTGGGGTACGCTACAAATTGTTTACTGTATCAGAACTCTCCGTACAACATGAAACTTTACTTTGTATCTCACCAGTACGAGCGGCCATTGAGTTCCTTCTTTTCTTTCTCCCTGATGAATGTACCATTGCCATGGCGTTAGCTTTGTCGGGTGATGTCTGCCATTCTGTACGCCTGTCTTGACGCAGTTGTCAATAAACATTAAACAGAAAGTCCTGTACATTACCTATCTGTGGATCGTGTAAAATTTGTTCTTTGTCTTACTGGAAGTTAGATGTTCGTGTGTCGTGCTTTCTGAGGCAGAGATTGGGAATCAGCCGGGCATTTCCCTTTATGAGTACGCCTAAAAGCACGCTCAGGTGTGACTCAACTGCCGGCCGGAGTGGCCGAGCGGTTCTAGGTTCTACAGTCTGGAACCGCGCGACCGCTACGGTCGCAGGTTCGAATCCTGCCTCGGGCATGGATGTGTGTGATGTCCTTAGGTTAGTTAGGTTTAAGTAGTTCTAAGTTCTAGGGGACTGATGACCTCGTAAGTTGAGTCCCATAGCGCTCAGAGCCATTTGAAGCATTTTTTTGTGACTCACCTGCTTCTCACGTAAACCAACGTGTTGCTTGTTAAGTAGTACGAGCTGGTCCCCTGAGCGGCTATGCATACGCTAGTTTGAGCAGTACTTACGACGATTCCTGAAGTAACGTCAGCACGGCAAACGACACTGGGCGCTGCAATCCTACAGTTTCTAAACTGAAGAGCGGCAGCATTAGTGCTGGGGTGACAGTTTCCGGAAGAAAACTACAGCTGCCGTATAGGCACACCAAAACTCTGTTTCTTCTCTAGCAGCGTAGTACAGCGTTCGTAATTTCATGTAGATTCGGCTCGTATGTGTTTCTTGTTTTTCTCAAATCTCCGACGGTGGCAGCCGCGCGAAACGTGACAAGGCGCCTCAGACCACGCGGCTACGTGAGGTTGGAGGCTTGTCTGCGCTGTAAATTAGGATAGGTGGTGATCTCTGGCGGAAGAGCATTCACGAGTGTCTAGGAGCACACCGTTCATCACACACTGTTGAACATTGAGCTCAGCAGCAGACCATCCCTACGTGTCCGCATGTTGACCCAACGACATCGTAAATTGTGATTGCAGTGGGCACAGGACCAAAGGGATTCGACCGTCGGTCAAAGGAAACGTGTTGGCTCTTCGGACGAATCACATTTTGCTACACTAGTTCGATGGTCGCCTCCACAAATGCCGTCATCGAGGTGAACGGCGTCTCGACACATGCAGCGCGCCATGGACGCAGGCTGGTGGGAGCAGTGTTAATGCTATGGGAGACATTCTCCTGCGCTTGCATGGGTCCTTTGGTAATAATCGAAGACGCGCTGACAGCTGCGAACCACCTGCATCGATCGTTTCATGATAGATGTCTTATCCGATGGCGATGTCATCGTCCAGCAGTATTATTGTTAGTGTGTCGGAGCCAGAACCGTGCTACAGTGGATTGAAGAGCACTATAGTGAAGTCATGTTGACGTCTCGGCGACCAAATTCGCCTGTTGTAGATCCTGTGGAACCCATGTGGGTCTCTATGGGGCGCTATCTCCGCGTACGCTAATCAGCAACCCGTTATTACATAACCTGTGCGTAGACGTCTAATACCACGTATCTCCACAAACCTACACACTTCCGGATCCCTGATATACAGAATCAGTGATGTATTTCCTTACAAAGACGGACAAACAAGATATTAAGTAGGTGGTCATAATGTTTTGGCTTATTATCAGTGTATATTCAGTATTAACAAACTCTCTTTTTCAGAAACGCTTTTCTTGCTATTACCACTTTGTATTTTATATCCTCTCTACGTCAGCCATCATTTGTTATTTTGCTGACCAAATAGCAAAACTCCTCTTTTACATCTAGTGTCTTTTTTTTCCTAATCCATCATCACCTGACTGCATTCGATTGCATTCAATTACCCTTGTTTGGCTCTTTCAGTTTGCTTTTTTCCGCTCCATGATATTCGTACTCCAAAATACAAAAATATGCTAAAATGCCTTTAATGTCAACTCTTACGAAAAGTATCACGAATCGTTGCAAAAATAGAACTAATCTACTCGCACTCACATCAGATTACAATTTAATTTTATAATCAACCTGAACATTTCGTAAAAAAACAGAGGTACGTCTCACTAACTGATATTGGAAACATACAGTCATTCACGCCATTCACTGCACACTGAATCATGCCTGAAAGTCAAAAATTGGACGATTGTGAAGACTGCCGACACGACCCTAGTCTAACTCCAATTGCACGCGACAGAGAAAACATGGCAACTGACAGTATATTCGGTACTCTGCGTCACTAACAATATTCTCAACGTTACTGTTAGCCTGAATCCACTGAGAATAACGGATTGGAGGAATAGGAAAACTACCGGTTGGGCCAGAGACAGAGACGAACAGGGCGCCGGAAAGAAAACGTACGAGTAGTGAGATGTTTCAGGTAATAAAGACACGTTACTTAGACTTATGAAACACTCGTTACTGAGTAACGAAGACATAAGATATGCAACAACTCTAGTAGGCAGTGCTTCTCCTGTGAACAATAGCCGAGATGTTGTCAGGAAAGCGGCTGATAGGTTACTTAGTTCATACCTCAGGCCAGCAGAGTACAGGGGACTGTACATCTGCTGCGACCGCTGCGTCACCAGAAGAGCATTTACAGCACGGGCCAGCGTCGGCCACAGATCTGTTCGCGACGGCGAATTCGCCATCCGCCTGTAATTGTAGGCGAATACTGCTCGCGCTGCCTGCCCTGAGCTGTAGCGAGCTCTCCAGGAAATGAGTTGGAAACTAGTTCGGCAGGTACGCACGCTGGTCACACACACACACACACACACACACACACACACACACTGAGAGAGAGAGAGAGAGAGAGAGAGAGAGAGAGAGAGAGAGAGAGAGAGAGAGAGAGAGAGAGACGTGAAGAAGGTTTGTTGAATTTTGTGATAATTATCCTGGAAGAAACGGAAACGAGAAGGAAGAGAGTGTACATGTGTACATAGTAAGGAATTGATAGCGTGTTTTGACTGTCGGCGTTAGCAAAGACGTCCTTAATACGTGTGCAAGGATATTTTTGTAACGGTATTAACAGTGCTGTATTAGCCGAGACTCCTAAGATCATCGCAAATAACTTTTCATACACTGAAGACATTATTATGATAATTATTATTACTGTAGTAGTAGTAGAAAAAGATCATATAACTTTCCAGGACGATTAACGCTCATAGTAACAAGGCAGAGGCATCCGTTCCATCCAGCACATACAAAGAAACCAGACAGTTAAATTCAGATCTCAGTTTCTGACAACTGATAAGGTTGCAAATTCATCACCAGAATCACAAATCGATTACATGTATGTTAGGCAAGTACAAGGGTCACTCCAAATCACATGTATAATTTTGTTGAAATATGCAGTCTATCTTCGATACCGTTGATATTTTTATTGTATTTTTGTACATTCGTGTTATTTTTCCTCTTAATCTACGTCCCTTTCAACTGGCCGTACGCCAGTCTTGAACTAAATGCATACTCACTCGGTGGAAGTCAGGGCAGCACGCTTGCGCCAAAATCTGGCAGCTTTCACAAGAGAGTTACCCTCTTGTAACCTCGATCGCGAAGGAATTCTTTCAGTTTACCGAAGTAGTTGTGAACACACGGCGCCAGAACATGGTTGGAGAGTGGTTGTTTCAGCGTTTTCTATCCAATCTTCGTGATCTCGTTGGTGGTTTTCTCATTGACATGCGGCCAGGCGTTATAATTCAACAGTAAAAACGTCGCGTTTTGTTGCCAATGTTGTCAAACGCGAGGCATTCGAGCATGAACTTTTTTAAGGGTTGCCACATACGCGACAGAACTGATAGTGGTTCTGTGTGTCACGGTGTCCACAATCTACTGTCCTTGTGAATCAAAAACCACAGCAGCCTGCTGAAGGCGCAGTTTCGGATTTTTGTTTCTACGGCTAGTTTTAACGATGCGGTTCCATCGATTGCAGCTTTGTCTCCAGATCAAAACGATGCAAACAGATGAAAGAAGGGAAGATTAGAGTTTAACGTCCCGTCGACAGCGCGGTCATTAGAGACGGAGCACAAGGTCGGATTACGAAAGGATCGGGAAGAAAATCGGCCGCTTCCTTTTCAAAGGAACCAACCTGGAATTTGCCTGCAGAGATTCAGGGAAAGAACGGCAAACGTAAACCTGGTTGTTCGGACGGGGATTTGAATCGTCATCACTAATAAGAGTCCAGTGTGCTAACCACTGCGCCATCTGGCTCTGTGCACCCAGATGTTATCTCCCCTCACAATTCTTGCAACGCATCATGTCCCCAATTCACGTACTGTTCTAAAAATTCATTCTACGATGTCTTCCTTTTTTCTTTATGGAGACCCATCAAGATTCTCGGAACAGCCCTGGCACACACCTTTTCCAACTTCAGCTCCATACAGACGCTTCTCGTACTCACACTCGCATTGACGGTTCATTCACTGTTGTGCTTTGTCAGCCAGTATCAGATTGTGAAAGCGCTGTAAATTGTCAGGATTCAGGAGTCCTTGCGGTGCACGGTCTGCCTCTACCCGGTAGGTCCCGGACGCTGGCGTGCCCACTTTCACCAGTTAATCTGTTCACCCAACAAGCAATTGTGCTGCGATCAACAGCGTCATTCCCCATACACCGTCTTCAGTCTGTGGTGAATGTTTGTATACATCAAGAGTAGCAGCCATCTTGACGAAGTGCTACGACAGCGTGACTTCCGGAAACATTTTAATCATTTTTGAATAAAAGCGGGACCTCCGTGGAAGGCAAGGACGTAGAATAAAAGATTTCTTGTAAAAAACATTGCGAATTTCTTTTACAGTGATTGTCGTACATCAAATTAATATGCAAATCTAGTCCTGCAAATCAATTATACGCGAAGTTCTGAAACTACCAGTGTGTTGTGGAAGGTGTTGGCTACGAGACAGTGATGTATATAGACTGAAGCGGTGAGTGAAAATTTGCACCATGGATGGCAATCAAACCCAGGTCTCCTGTTTACTAGGCAGATGTGTTAGCCACTAAGCCACATTGACACAGCGGTTCACACAGCTCTGCAAATTAATCTGGCGCGCCTCTCTCCTCGATCCAAATTCTCACTTCCACCCCAGTCTACTTTAAATTTCCTATTACACGCGGAAAGATTTGCCGAGGCTCTCCATGTTCTGGAATAGCACCTCGGCATCGAACATAAACTCAGGAGCAGGTACTTACAGAAATGAAATGACACAATTTCAGAGAGTTTATTGGTAAGGGGGAATTTAAAGTAGACTGGGACAGTAGTGAGAATTTGGATCCAGGAGGGAGGCATGGTAGGGTAATCTGTGCAGGTGTGTGAAACGCTTTGCCAACGTGGCGTAGTGGTTAACGCACCTGCCTAGGAAACAAGTGACCCGGGTTCGATTCCCTGCCTTGGTACAAACTTTCACTCACCGCTTTAATCTATACAGATAAAATATCTGTACGAGATTAGTAAAGTTTCTGAAATTGTGTACGTGGGTTCAGAGGGAGACTTTATCTACGTGTCTTTACGTTAGCCCCATGTGAAGAGAACAGCCCTTATATATATACTTACTACTTAGAGAATATGGCCTCAACACGCGATGGAATGGAGACCACGCACGTCTAGGGTCGAAGCTGTGACTCGCCGCCCACCTACGTGCTGTCGTTGCGTTGACAAAGATTACGGTCCATGTTGCCACTTGTAATGAATGCCTACTGCTGTCATGGCTCATTGGCAACGCCCATTCTTTCTTTGTAGAGGTTTTCCGTGAGTGCGAAATCGAATAGTTCTTCTTTCCTTCTTACGCAAGCATGGTGGTTAATAGGTTTTGCGCCATCTCATCGTTCCATTTCTAACATTCTATGGTTTGTAGCAAGTGAACTTTATGATACTTCTTCTTTTCTAATAATTCCCCTTGTGCACCAGGGCTGTTTCTACTAATAATCCGGTAGTGTGGATTACTGCCTGTCAAAATGGAAAGATGCCTCAACTTACATTCGTATTGAACAATATCCTGAAATTAAGTTAAAATTCTACCAAATATTTCTTGTCTGTAAGTGTTGCACCTGTCCCGGTATATTCATGCTGCAAGTTTCGGCAGAAACACTACTGTAAGACGACAAATTCGACCATGCTACGAAGCCGGTGTCAGGAAAATTTCTCTCGAGTTAAGAAACTGATTGTCTGTAAGAAGAAAACTCTTACGACCGGGGCATAGGGCACATAGAAAGGACAAGCTCCCAATCAGAGAGGTTACGCTATGTGCTTTATTAGGAATGGTGTAATAAAAACACTGTAATAGCTACATGGGCTGCTATTGGGTTAGTCGTTGAAAAACACAAAAGCAACTTCTGAATATAACATACATTGTCACTGTCTCATAACTGATTACACTTCTTAATTATGTGTCCATAATGAAGCACAAATCACGGTGGGTCGTAATCTATTCTCTATTTGCGGGCATTTCGCAAGCTGTACTCCTGTCTAGCATTAACAATAAGAAAAGTTTATGATAGTTTAATGCCAAGTCTGAATGCCGGAGTCCTCAGAGACCCCGGTCAATGATACGAAGGCTTCGAGTTGACTGGCTGGTAGCTCAGGAGGATGGTGCTGACGAAGATGAAGAACAAATCTGAGGCCGGAGTTCTCAGGAGCCATGGTCGATGAGGCAAAGACTCGCAGTAAACCAGGTAGACGCTCCAGAGGATGGCGCAGAGGAAGTGGTCCTGCATTGGTGGCTGGTCAGCGTCTTCGTTCGGCTACTGAGGCCGACAGGTTTGGTGGCTTGGACCAAAGTGCCTGCCTGTGGCCGTCGGCATAAATACTGTAGTAGCAGCGACGAAATACACGATGGCCTGTTTGAGGACATGTGACCTGGCGGACGCAAGTAGTGCGGTGATTGTCACGCCTTCTACTTCCGACGAAGCCTCCTGTTGGCGACGCGGACGCCACTGGTCGCAGCAGCGGCAGCCTGTGACAACAGCACGTTGCTTTTATTGTTGCTGCCCTGGCCTGTTGAGCTGCGTTCTCAATGACACGGCGCTGAGTCTCCCGCGTTGTCACTGTTGCCATCCGAACTGTTTGGTTCGTTCTTCGATAACGGGACGCCGGAAGGCGTCCAAGTCGGCAACCCGCAGAAACCGTCTGTATTGCTTGCGGACTACGTATCCGGATACAGAAGGGAGGAAGCGACAGTTCGGGACTTACTACAGCTAAGTTTTACTTTGTTTACGTTTGAGCCGTACTGGAAAGTGCTGTTTACTACAAAAGGCATTTTCCGAGTTCCACTTTAGCTTTTCTTTATGTTCATATTACTTTAATTCTCCCAGAATGGACTCTCATTCGGCTCATCAAACCAAGTTTCTCGGTTTTCTTGCGTCTTTCTGCCAGCTGTCCAGTTGTGAATTTTCTGCCTAACAATTTTACTTTCTGCTCTGTCTTGTGCTATTGCTGTTTGCTTGCAGTTTTCTTTTTCTGCTCCGATATATTTTATTGTTTGTATTTCACCTTCATTGGGACATTCGTGTTGTGCCACAATTAGTCTAATCTGATTGGTTCCATTCTTTAAATATGTCCATAGAATATTTATTCCATTTCTTTATATACGAATAAATGTTGACTTACTTTTCTTTTTGTTTATTTGCTTTTATTATGCACACTGAAGGTAGAGGGGAGGGAAAAGAATGGACGGGGACTAATGATACCAGCTCCCTCGGAACTTCATGCGGGATCAGCGTCGATGATTGAAAATGTGTACTGGACCAGGACTCGAACCCGGTATGTCATGCTCACCAGGCAGTTGCACTGTATACAGATGGCGCGGCGGTAAACTGCGCTACCTGGACACGGTGTTTGTCGCAGATGCATGAACTATCTCGGCACCAATCCCAGCCGACTCACATTCCTACTAGCGTCACCTGTCTGCAGTCCCGATCCACGTCCTCCGTGCTCGCTACTTTGAGATTCCCGCAGGAGGTCGGACGTTATGTCCATCTTCACAGGTGGTGGTTTATTCACTGCCTATCGAGGCGAATCAATTATACGAATGCGTGGCGTCTGTTCTTTCGCCTTGATGTGCAAGGAAATCGTCACCTTGCGTGCAGATGCACAATTACGCCCGACCTCCTGCGGGAATCTCAAAGTAGCGAGCATCGAATACATGGGCACAGCTGCGGATAGGTGGCGCGCAGTGGAAATGTGGATCGGCCGAGAGGCGTGCCGAGATATTCCCCGCAATTACGATGAACACCGTGTCCAGGTGGCGCAGTGGTTAACGCACTGCCTTGTAAGCATAAGATCCCGTTTTCGAGCTCCAACCAGCCACAAATTTTCACTCATCGCCACTGATTCCGCATAAGTCCCCATGCAGCTGACGTTTTGTGGGCCACTGTCAGTTCTTGCTTTTCTTTTCCAATCGCGAATGGTCCACGGGAACAACGATGGCTGCTAAGACTTCGTATGAGGTCGAATCTCTCCAGTTTACTAACATGGTAGTGAGGTGTATGCAGGAGGAAGCAGCATGACACTCCTGAATGTCTGCCACTGGAGAGGGCAGAGTGTCTCTGTCACTCTTCCGCTACTTTCATCCACCCCCCCCCCCCCCCCACCACCACCTCACCATGAAGTTACGTAATATGTATCACAGCTGCGGACCCGCGTGGTGTCTGTTCTTTCGAACATGTTCTAAAGAACAGACACCATGCATTCATTTAAATTTAAATAAGAGATCACGAAGTTAAAATACATTTAATGTCGGAAAATTTGTGCTGCTGTTAAGGTCGTTAGAATGAGGCGCCGTCGTCGATAGTGACGTAAACATCACACACATCTTGCCGGGGCATCGTAGTTTCATTCGAGAGTCGCGTAAACAAAATACGTGCGTGCGGAAATCAGACCAGCTGCATGAATGGATTAAAGAGTTCCTAGGAAACAGAACACACTTCATTCTTAACGGAGAGAAATCTTCAGACTAAAAATTGAGTGTTACAGGGCCACTGCTTTTCGCAATATACGTGACTTATTGGATGACGTCAGAAGTTCCATTAGGCTTTCCACAAATGATGATGCTGTATGCAGTAAAGTCACAACGCTAGACGAATGGGCGGGAAATCTTGTAGAGTACAGCCACTTGGACAGCGATTGGCAGTTGACCCTCAGCACAAAGAAATGTAACGTTTCAAGCGTGAACATGCCGAAAACCCATTATATCATGACTGCATTATTTCAGAGGTAGTGACAATCATTAAATATCAGGGAGTACGCGCACGGACTGACCACGTAAACGTAATTGTAGGTAAGGCAGACGCCAGACTTTCTTTCGCAGTATCCTTAGGAAGTGCAGTGCACCCACAAAGGAAGTAGCTTACAGAACATTCGCTCGACCAATAATTGAATATTGCTCGTCGGTCTGGGGTCAGTACCAGATTGAATTGCTAGATGAAATAGAGAAGATCGAAAGTAGAGCAGTGCGTTTTCGTTATAGTTTCATTTAGTGAGCGCGAAAGAGCGACAGAGACACTCTGCCCTCTCGAGTCGCAGACATTCAGGAGTGTCATGCTGCATCCTCCTGCATACACCTCACTACCATGTTGGTAAACTGGAGAGATTCGACCTCATACGAAGTCTTACCAGCCATCGTTGTTCCCGTGAACCATTCGCGATTGGAAAAGAAAAGTAAGAAGTGTCAGTGGCCCACAAAATACCCTGCATGACATACCTTAACGTGGCTTGCGGAGTGCAGATGTAGGTTTAGATGTAGTTGTAGAAACTTCTAGGCGGCACTGAATTCAAATTGCCCTAAAGAAACAAAAAAATCTCACTGTTAGGTGTATTTTTATGTCATAATTACGTCTCAGGGTAGAAGAAGACATCTCACTGAATGTATCTCGCGCCGGCCGGCGTGGCCGTGCGGTTCTAGGCGCTTCAGTCTGGAACCGCACGATCGCTACGGTCGCAGGTTCGAATCCTGCCTCGGGCATGGATGTGTGTGATGTCCTTAGGTTAGTTAGGTTTAAGTAGTTCAAGGGGACTGATTACCTCAGATGTTGAGAACCATAGTGCTCAGAGCCATTTGAACCAATGTATCTCGTAAAGCTGTTTAACGACCGGAAAGTTACTTGAGGTGAAGAAGCTACCAGTCTCAACCTTCATTCGCCTCAACATGCGACTAAGAAAACCGCAGTTACATATCTCTTGTCATACTAATTTCGTCCCACTTTGTTGTGAAGCAACGTCGGTGGTCTAACACACAGATTTGTAAATACGTTATTATGTATAATAAGAGATCCCAAAAACAAAAATGGGAAAGAAAGCTGCTCATACGGAAACCGGAAATATTTTGGTTCTCATTTTAAGCAAAATTTGGTTACAAATTATAATTTTATATAACCAGTCATTAGAGAAATCTAACGTTAGTGTGATTGGACATCCGTTTGAGTTGTATTTCTTGACGGCGATACCATAAAAGACGAATAAAGAACAGTATGTTTAGCAGCTGTACTGAGTAGTTACATTTGCAATAAAAATGAGGCTAAGCTAGTTTGAGATTGTTCTTACGTCTGTTAACAAGAACTGTTTAAATGGTTCAAATGTCTCTGAGCACTATGGGACATAACGTCTGTGGTTATCAGTCCCCTAGAACTTGGAACTACTAACCTAAGGACATCACACATATCCATGCCCGAGGCAGGATTCGAACCTGCGACCGTAGCAGTCACCGCGGTTCCAGACTGAAGCGCCTAGAACCGCAGGGCCACTCCGGCCGGCTATACTCCCAAACTCACTTATCGAAACCTGTAGGGTACTTTCCGTTGACCGAAAATCATTAAATTTGGTAAGAAGCAAGGTTAAGAGCACATATAAACGGAGGAAAGCGTAAAAGTGTTTATTTGTAACTATATTGCAAGAAAAAATATTTTTGTAGTCATTTGTTATCCGACTTCTAACTTAAAACATTCTCGAAAATTTGCTACTCCCAAGAGCGATATCTCATCATTATCAATGTCGATAACAGTCGAAAATGCTAGAGATTGATAAACTGTTTGTACAAATAATTAAGTTTGTACGAAACCTTCGGTGCGAGTTCTTATCGGACGTGGCCAATTTTTTAATCTGCAGATGCTATAGATCCATATTTTCCAAAACGATTTCACATGTTCATTCTTGTTACAAGATTCCGTATTCAAGGCTTCATTTACACCTCACACATTGAACATTACGTACATTGGATTCCTATTTATTTTTTTCTTCTATGTGTGCATTTAAATTCCTAGCACACGGAAGACACGCTTCACAAAACAAAGTGGTATCGCGGGGAATGGAACCCGCCGTCCAGATTTTGGATTTCCATGAGTTTCCGGAATCACTTAAGACAATTGCTGGGGGTTTCCTTATGAGTGGACGCGGTCATTTATCTTCCTCAATACGAGCTTATGGACCGACTCTAAAGTCTTCATGATAGACGTGCCGTAAAGCTTTACTGTTTCTTTGTTACGACGCGAGATTATTGTCGGATGCTGTGTAATGCAACGTGTCGTTCCCTAATTGTTTTGGCAGATGTACATGAGACATCCGTCTGCGCATCGTAATGAACAGAGCAGAATCTTGTGCCGATCCAGCAGCCTGTACACGGGGATTCGCGAGGTTGTAAAAGCAAACTCGGCAGTAGGCGGGCGGTTGGCTGCTAGCTGCGGGGTTCTGCAGCCGCTTGGGGCCTGGCCTGGTCATTTCACGACGCCATGCATATTTATATCCACCCCCGCGTCAAAGGGAGTTTCATTGCCTCTTAAGAAGTTCCGCAGAATTTATGTAATTCGTATTCATTACAGTCTTTAGGGCCTTGTCATTTGCATAGCCATTAAATTTCGCAGTGTCTCCGGTAGGCCAGTAACCTTTAATTGTATTTGTCCGCTGCAAATGGAGATAACTTCTGGTTTCTCCGGTCGCCGTGTTCTCATCTCGTTTTAAACGCTGGTGGCCGTGTTTGAGATTACTATATTCGTTTCGCAGGCTGCCACAGCACCAGCTGGGCAGACAGCGATGAGCAACTCGGTGTTTCCGCGGTTCAGTAGCGGCGGCCTACACTTCAATTCTCACTAAAGTTAAAAGATTGTGTATCTCGCACGTGGACGGTGATAAACTGCAGGTTGTTGCATAAAGATTCATTCTATTTTAGAAGACCATATCATTTACACGATAGAATATAGAAACATCAAAACGAAAAGTTTACCTTGGCGCCGTTTGTAATGTGGTTGGTGGCAGAGGTGCCCTGGTACAGCTCGTTCAAGCGCTCGTTCGTACATTACCTAGTGTGCGTCGAACGAAGATAGAGATAACACACCAACAAAAGAAGTTTTCAGTTCTCCGATCCAACAGCTGCAATTCAGTTACAACTGGCATATGGATCTATGTGAGCACCACCTGTGGCCTATCTGATTTTTAATTTTATTATTACCCGAGACTCCGTCTTGTGCTTCTCTCTTTCCAACAACTTAACGTGAACTAAGATGGCACATGACAGCAGGGAAATCAACTACTCCAGGCGTGTTCGTAAAGGTATGACACAAGCTGGACTACCGTCTGAATGTTCGTTATACGTCCGGCGTAAGGCACGGTGTATGTTTGTGTAAGGTAAGTTATAACTTTATCCTAAATGTCACAGTAAAAAGATGCCACAAGGTTATGTGCAAACATGTGAAAGATGTACACTTTGAAAATCGAATGGTTTTTTTGCAAATAAAACCTTGCAGTTGTCTGCAAAAGTTGAAATTTGCCTCAAGTTTTTATCGTCATTCGTGTATTTATAAGATATAGTCTTCTGAAATGGGATAAATCATTTTGAAACGCCCCGTATTTTAATCCGAACGCAACTACGAAACTGCTGCACTGAGATAACACTCGGTGTTTGCCAAGCAATGCGGCCAGCTTAACTGTTGATGTGGCAATTCGTGCTTATAAAGTACAAGGAGTCCCTTGGCACCTATTGCTGTTAGCACTAAATCCGCCACCCGTGTGATTTATAGCATGTAGAACGTGCTTTTGCTACTGTTAAGGCATTTAATGTTCGAAGGACGTTTTGCGTTGTGATACGAACATGCTAGAGGCGGAATTTGTTTCTATTCTTCTTGAAGAGTGGTGAATGGTTCTAGCCGGCTGAATATGGAGAACTTAATTTCCTAGTAACAGCTACGTTCTGTTTTCTGTTTTATAGCACAGTAAATCTAGAAGTATTAAATTTAACTTTGTGCTGCACATGTATAAATTATCAACTCCATTGCTATACGAGGATGTGGATCGGTCGAAGGACCATAATGTGCAGGCTGCAAACAAATGTCATCAAGGCAAAGGGTGCAGCACATTGCAAAACACGATATCATCTATCAGTACAATTCGAGCAACAATGATATTTTGTGTTTCGCGATCTACAGGATATGCGTAGACGTTAGGAAAATTTCGTTGTGGTGATGGTGGTGGTAAATTCCTATAATACCAAACTGCTGAGGTTGTCGGTACCTAGGCTTGCACACTACTTTATCTAACTTAAACTAACTTACGCTGAGGACAACACACACACACCCATGCCCGAGGGAGGACTCGAACCTCCGACGGGGGGAGTCGCGCGAACCTTGTCAAGGCGCCCAGACCACGCGGGTATCTGAGGGGAGATAAAACTGGGGGGGGGGGGGCTGGGAATTAAATCAAAGTGCATGACGTTCTAGGATTTGTAAGGTGTGTAGGCCCAAGCTACTCATTGTTGGTAGGAGAATTTAATCTCGGTGTACAGCAGTTAAGAATTTCGTTATTATGAGTGTATTGTAGACCTTTTTTATGCTTAGTATATGGGAGCGGAGACACTGAAATCATCCTTGGTTTAACTGTTAGCTTGCGTTCTGTAATAGAGGAGAGGTCCCGAATGGAGTGAACGTCATGTTTGGTGAGACGCACTGTTCCGAGGTTGCAGAAGCGTGGCTGTGAGAATCTCGAAGTGCCAAGCAGCCAAGTTGCTAGTCAGAGAAGTTTCCAAAGTATATATAGAAGAGACATCGAAAACTGTCGGGTTTTCCTTTTAACTTACATCTTCTTCTATTTTAGTAACTTTTATTCTTTAAATTTGACGCCGTATATCAGGAGTATAGTTCCAGCCATTACTTGTAACAGTAATCACATAAAACAAAATACATTTTTTTTAGAGCAAAATTGCTTGCGGCTCTTTTGTTTGTGTTCTTTCTTTTGAAAGTCGATTTTAAGTTATATTTTTCGGAAGCTACTGCGCTGTGTACACTGTACTTCCTACCAGTGTTAACTATGTCCTGACGTTTCCCATTCTCTTACTGAGAATTGGAAGTATTGCTATCTGATTGATTCTGTACGAGTCCAAGAATGTACGTTTGGAACACAGCATTTCATAACAGTGAATAATGGACAGTGGGAAAACCTGAACAGAAGTGAATGGAAGCGTTTGAGTTATGATGGTACAGGGGAATGTCGAAAATTATGTGAAGTCATAAGATGTTTGAGGAGATTCTAAGCAGAATCGGCGAAGAAAGGAACATGTGGTAAACACTGACAAGAAGAAGGGATAGGGAGATAATATATTTCAAAATCTTAAATATGGCTGCCATTCAGAAGCTTTATAAATCTGAAGAGGTTGAAAAAACCAGTAAACCAGTTGCAAAACAAAGGTTTATTAGCCCTTGGCCTAGATTTAGATATTTTGTAAACATATCCATACTTACGCAAATATTTTATTCTGTGACTCCTGTTATAATTTTATTGTGATAAGAGTATTTACCAGTGTACCTGTATTCTGAAGTACGCCAAATGTAATCTTGCTGCTGTCTAAAGACATGGCATGTGATAATTCTTGTTTGTAAGTCAATTTCATGTATGAAAAGAGACGCTCGACTTCAGCTGATGTAATGTACCACCGTGTGATGTAACAAGGTCCACTCCCTCTGAAGAAGATAATTTTAGAAATATCGAAACCTAGGTCAAGGGCTAGTAAGCTTTAGGTTTGCAGTTGTTGGCTGATCTTTTCAACCTCTTCAGACAGGGCATTTGGTACGGCATCAGGGGTATCAGAGGGATCTGCAGAGGGCAACAACTGTAGCGCAAGGTAGAAATTGAAATACATCTAACAAATAGTTGACGGCTTGGGGTACAAGTGCTACTCTGGTCTAGATCCACACCGACACTCTGCAAATCATATTTAAGTGCCTGGCAGAAGATTCATAGAACCACCTTCAAAATAATTCTCTGTTGTTCCAATCTCGTACAGCACGCAGAAAACAACGAACACCTATATCTTTCTGTGCGAGCTCTAACTTCCCTTGTTTCATTATGATGATCGTTTCTCCCTATGTACGTGGGAGTCAGCAAAATATTTTCGCATTCAGAGGAGGAAGTTGTTGATTAAATTTTGGTGAGAAGATTCCGCTGCAACGAAAAAGTCTTCTATCATTTCAGTGACCATTTCTCCCCTACTTCGCGATAATACAAAACGTGGTGCCCTTCTTTGAACTTTCTCGATGTACTCTGTCAGTCCTATCTGGTAAGGATCCCACACCGCGCAGCAGTATTCTAAAAGAGGACAGGCAGCAGTATTCTAAAAGAGGCAGTCTAGGCAGTCTCTTTATTAGATCTGTTACATTTTCTAAGTGTCCTGCCAATAAAACGTAGTCTTTGATTAGCCTACCCCACAACATTTTGTGTGTGTTCCTTCCAATTTACGTTGTTCGTAATTGTAATTCCTTGGTATTTAGTTGAATTTAAGGCCTTTAGTTTTGACTGATTTATCGTGTAATCGGAATACAACGGATTCCTTTGAGCATTCATGTCTATAGATATGAGGATGTTGGGACCAGAGAGGCATCTGTGGTGCGTTGCATCGAACTAGTCGGAAGACTGATGATAAAAACAGAGCCTAAAGCCTTCTTATCTTATTCTCAAGATTCCTAAGCGACATAATGATGGTGGCAGCAGAACTGCTGCACGACGTTCATCGAATTTACGTTGTATCAATTCACCCAAAAGAATTTCGCAAGGACTACGCCGCTTTTCATTTAAGGTCAAACTTCATATGGATTACGCCGAACTGTTTCAGCCCCTCCGAGCTTGATATGGACTACGCCTAACTGTTTCAGCCCCACATCGTGTCTCTGAATTCGTTCGGTATCTGTTATCAATCCTACCTGGCATGGACTTCTGATCCTCAAGCAGTACTTTAATTCTTTGCTTTCCGGAAGCTACAGCTTCCTACTCCCGCCTAATGAACAAAGAATGAGCGTACTGAATACCAGAATAATAGTATGATTAGAGCGAAGAGTTTCTAGCAAACAGAGCACAGCATGTCATTCCGCACGGTGAGAAGTATTGAGACGTAAAAGTAACTTCGGGCGAGCTACAGGGAAGTGTTATCGGACCATTACCTTTTACAAAATATATAAATGACCTAGTAGATAACGTCCGAAGTTGCTTGAGGCTTTTCACGAATGGTTTTGTCACATAAAGAGAAGTAGCAACGTTAGAAAATTGTAGCGAAATGCAGGAAGACCTGCAGAGGATTGACTCTTGGTTCAGGGAGTGGCAACTGACACTCAGCATAAAAATATGTAAAGTACTGCGAGTACATAGACAGAAAGACCCATTATTGTACAATTACGAATTACGATCGAGTGAAGTTCATGGCGTACGTCTAGTACACAATCCATGACTGACGTAATTATTAATTAGTACCCAGATCTAACGTAGCACAAAAGTAACATCCAAATAATTTTTTGAATGCCAGCGCTTGATAAGGTAGTCCAACTAAAACTAGGGCTCCAATTTGGTGCTCGCAACGCAGTGCTAGATAGGCTAGGGACCTCTGCGATTCCATGGCTGCCAGCCAGGGTGGCCGAGCGGTTGTAGGCGCTACGGTCACAGGTTCAAATCCTGCTTCGGGCATAGATGTGTGTGATGTCGTTAGGTTAGTTAGGTTCAAGTAGTTCTAAGTTCTAGGGCACTGATGTCAGAAGTTAAGTCCCATAGCGCTCAGAGCCATTTTTGATTCCATGGCTGTCAGAGGGGCCAGCTCCCTCAGAAAGAATTCCTGTCTGCATTGGTGCAGTCTCGTACAACGCCAGCCGACTGATACACAGAGCGTACAATAATTGCATACACAAAATTTATAAATGTGCTAAACGAGATAAAACGACACATTTTTATGTGACAAATGTCACCATCCTCCATAGAGGTCCTTGGACGGTATGACGCTGGACTGCCCTTTAGCTAACGTTCACACTTGTTTCGGCTACTTCGTTTGTTACACGTTGACAGTGGAATCTGATTTGCAACGAAAGTGTGTGATATTGATAGCAAGAATAAGTTTTCATTACTGTGAGCAGTCTGCACGTCTCTGGACAAATAATTACATTATTACTGACTCTGTCGTGTTTATATGAAATTCTCTTCCAATTTTTACAAATTGTTGATGGTTGATTACACTTTAACCCATGACGGAGTCCCACCACACATTGCCGTTGATGTCAGAGAACATTTAGACGATGTTTTCCCAGTTGTGGGACTGGGAGGTGCGGTACGATACGGTGGCCACCATTGTCTCCCAACAGGATTCTTATGGACTTCTTGTTGTGGGCTAAGGAGGTGGAGACTAAGATAATGATCTACAATGAAGCGCCAAAGAAATGGTATAGGCATTCGTATTCAAAAACAGAGATACGTAAACAGGCAGAATTCGGCGCTGTGGTCGGCAGCGCCCCTGCAAGACCACAAGTGTCTGGCACAGTTTTTTGATCGGTTATTGCCGCTATAATGGCAGATTATTAAGATTTAAGTGACGTTGTGTTATAATGTGCGCACGACAGATGGGACACAGCATTAAGAGGTAGCGATGAAGTGGGTATTTTCCCGTACGACCATTTCATGAGCGTACCGTGAATAACAGGAATCAGGTAAAACATCAAATCTCATACATCGTTGCGGTCTGAAAGCATCCTGCAAGAACAGGATTAACGAAAACTGAAAAAAATCGTTCAACGTGATAGAAGTTTAACCCTTCCTCAAATTGCTGCAGCTTTCAATGCTGTGCCGTCAGGAAGTGTCAGCGTGCGAACCATTCAACGAAACGTGATCGACAGGGGCTTTTGGAGCCGAAGCCCATTCGTGTACCCTTGATGACAGCTGTACACAAAGCTTCACTCCTCGCGTGTGCCCGCCAACACCACCATTGTACTGTTGATGACTTGAAAGACATTGCCTGGTCGGACGAGTCTTGTTTCAGATTTTATCGTGCGATTAGACATGTACGAGTATGGAGACAACCTGATGTATCGAAGCACGCTGCATATCAGCAGGGGACTATTTAAGCTGGTGGAGGCTCTGTAATTGTGTGCGGCGTGTGCAGTTGGGGTGACATGGGACCCCTGATACGTCTAGATACGTCTAGATACGTCTAGATACAGATGACACGTACGTAAGCATTCTCTCTGATCACGTGCATCCATTCATATCCATTGTGCATTCCGAGGGTCTTGGGCTATTCCAACAGGACAGTGTGACACCACACTCGTCCAGAATTGCTACAGAGTGGCTCCAGGAACACTTTGCTGAGTTTAAACATATTGATGCCGGCAAACTAACCAGACATGAAGATTATGGAGCATATCTGGGATGTCTTGAAACGTGCTGTTCAGAAGAGACCTATACCCCGTCGTAGTCTTACGGGTTTATGGACAGCCTTGCAGGATTCATGGTGTCAATTTCCTCCAGCACTACCCCGGGCATTAGTGTAGTCCGTGCCAAGTCACGTTGGCGAACTTCTGCGTGCTCGCGGGGGCTCTACACGACATTAGGCTGGAGTACCAGTTTCTTTGGGTCTCCAGTGTATATCTCGTACTGAGGAGTGATGGAACACACTTTTACAACACGACTGTGTATTGCAATAACAAAACAAAGCATCCTTCTGAGAGAGAGAATATCTTCACAATTTGATATAAAAAAACACTCTGTCCAGGACAGTGTCTCCTGGAGCAAGGAAGAGAGTTCGGCACGGTCCTACTAGGCGAGGAGCTAGTAGGCAGCCGGTAGTAACTACGGCAAAGTGGCGTCTCGCGAGCGGATATTTAAAGCGCAGCGGCGGATATGGCTGAAGGCGAAAACGACAGGTAACTCTGCGGGCAGGTCAACGGTTTTGGCAGCAGCCACAGCAGGCGTGGATCCTTGCAGGTTCAAATGGCTCTGAGCACTATGGGACTTGACTTCTGAGATCATCAGTGTCCCAGAACTTGGAAATACTTAAACCTAACTAACCTGAAGACATCACACACATCCATGCCCGTGGCAGGATTCGAACCTGCGATCGTAGCGGTCTTGCGGTTCCAGACTGTAGCATCTAGAACCGCTCGGCCACTCCGTCCGGCGATCCTTGCCGCAACCTGAAGCGATTCTTCCTGTGGACGAAGCGCGAACGTATGTAGCTGCCCGCGGAATGAGACGGCGTGGTATCAAATGAAGCGTGACCGCGTGGACGTACAATAGTGCTCGCTGACCGTAGCGCTGCGCGCTGCGACTCAAACACCAGTTAGTGGCGAAACTGGTGCCCCCGGACACTCTGGCAGCTGCCGCATGATATTAACTACTAGGTGAGGCAGGGGCCATACTTGGCCCACTAAACGTACACGGAAATGTGATGGTCAAAGTACGCAGGGGGCTGCCCTGCGTACACTACAGATGAAACGCTTGGTGTACGAATCACCGATAGACGCTCCAGATGAGTTTGCCGCCCGTTTGGCTGAAGCTGCAGCCATTACTCATGAAAGACTTGTCTGTTTTGAGCGTGTTATACAGTCATTAACAATTAACACGCAGGTGTCAGTTGCCATTTAATGTAAACGGGCGATATTTTTAGTAGCGTGTCTAAAACAATACTCATCGCACAGTAGTTTGAACACCGCCTCTGAACTTCACTAACGTCAAAATGGTGCAGCTGTAACATTTTGTCAGAAAGATTGTGTTTACCTTTATCTCATCATTTGTTCTTGTTTCTTTGTACATGTGTGTGTTTACAAGTGCCTGCTGGTGGACATATTAACATGGGGTGTGGTGCGTGTCGGCAGGTACGACTACGAGGTGCTGCTGCAGAACTCGACGTTCTGCCTGGTGCCGCGCGGCCGCCGCCTGGGGTCGTTCCGCTTCCTGGAGGCGCTGCGCGCCGGCTGCGTGCCCGTGCTGCTCTCCAACGGCTGGGCGCTGCCCTTCGCGCAGGTCATCGACTGGCACCAGGCCGTCGTCTGGGCCGACGAGCGCCTCCTCCTGCAGGTAACGCACCAACACTCTGCCCTGCTCCGCTGTGCTCCGCTCCGCTCCGCTTCTCGCGTCCTCCCGCCAGATCGGACTGCTCTTGTATTGTCATCACGCGTTTCTTTTATTCCCTGCTCTCTTCTCCTGACTTTGATGAATTGACAAATACCTATTTATGCTCTTAACTGATGCAGCTTGTAGTGTTGAATTTAGTGAGGCCACACGCTGCGAAGCCATTTGCAGTTATTTTAATAGAGGTGCAATATACTCGCGAGGATTTACGTACACGGTCTCGTCACAGTAATGTGACACCCGCCCATATCATCGTCAACGTGCAGAAACAACTCTCACATGGCAGGTGGCAGTGCTAACACTGGTATATATATATATACTCGTAAGGCGTGTCGGGGAGACGCGCGGAGAACAGCAGGCGATTGGTTCATGCACTCATGCTGACTGATGTTCATCGGCGACCAACACTGGAATTTGTATGCCAGTACCGCAAGTGGAGCCCGCCCGGCTAGCCGCGTGGTCTAACGCACCGCTTTCCGGGTTGGGAACGACCGCCTGCCTGGTCCCCGGCACGAATCCGCCCGGCGGACTTGTCTCGAGGTCCGGTGAGCCGGCCAGCTGTGAATGGTTTTTAGGCGGTTTTCCATCTGCCTTGGCGAATGCGGGCTGGTTCCTCTTATTCCGCCTCAGCTACACTATGTTCTCCACGTACGCGTACACCACCATTATTCTACCACGCAAACATACGGGTTACACTCGTCTGGTGTGAGACATTCCCTGGGGAGGTCCATCAGGGGCCGAACCGCACAATAACCCTGGGTTCGGTGTGGGGCGGCGGAGGGATGAAGTGGGCTGCGGTAGTCGGCGTGGGGTTGCGGACCACTGCGGCTGTGGCGGGGACGGAGCCTCTCCGTCGTTTCTAGGTCCCCGCTTAACACACAATACAATACCGGAAACAGATGTGCGCTGAGTGGCGATAGGTGGCCTTTTCAGATAAATCCTCTTCTATTCCCCATCGCACAATGCTCATTGGCGTTTACTGCGTGAAACATTTGAAACCAAACACCCTGCAGCAACTGTCGGAGGAGGGAGCTTTGTGCTCTGGGTAAAGCTTTTGTGGCATTCCTTCGATGATCTCGTCAATCTGGAAGAAATAAGGTATCAACACTAGTATGAAGCGATCCTTGGGGACCATGTCCACCACCAACATGTTCCTCCCCGGCTCGATCTGATCTTCCTGCTGCACAGTGCATCGTGTCTCACGGCTCGCAGTATAAGACCTTGGTTCGAAGACCACAGGAATGAGCCAAACTCCTCGAATTTAAGCCCAATCGAGAATCTGCGGGGTACTTCGATCGAGTTTTTCGCGTCATGCCTCTTCATCCGAGAAACCTAGCGCAGCTGGCCAAGGCGCTGGGATCGGCACGACTCCACGAAGCTACTGGAACCTTCCAGAACCTCACTGACGCTCTTCCCGCACATCTCGCAGCGGTCCGCGCTGCAGTATATGTATCGTTCATCAGGCGTTTCACGGGTGGTCATATTAATGTGACTGGACAGTGTACAATACATTACTGTCGTTTTGTTACGATAAAGTGTTCTCCAAAACAGAACATATAGCTTAATTTCAGTCATTCTTTTCAAAAGAAAGTTACAAAGCAACTAAAATATACGCATCAAGCCGGCCGCTGTGGCCGAGCGGTTCTAGGTGCATCAGTCCGGAACCGCGCTGCTGGTACGATCGCAGGTTTGAATTCTGCCTCAGGCATGCATGTGTGTGATGTCCTTAGGTTAATTAGGTTTAAGTAGTTCTGAGTTCTAGGGGACTGATGACCTCAGTGTTAAGTCCCATAGTCCTTGGAGCCATTTTATACGCATCAACAAAAGAATTCCATCTTCCTTTTATTTCGAAATTCATTGCACAAAAAACATAACTGGTTCCGAGGCACGCCTATACTTTAATTTGCATTGTGTCCAGATCGTCACATAAAAGAAATTGTGGAACGACAAAATAATATGTTTCCGATGGGGATTTTTTCACAGCACTCCTGAGCAACGCAATACGGGGTGAAAAATCTCCTTACACGGGTGTAGACTCAATCCGTCCTGAAATACCTTCGATGACATCATCAAGGCAGTCCTGTTCCAAACTGTCCCACTCTCCAATGGCGATTCTGCGTAAGTCACGCAGAGTACGTGGTCGTAGTCACCGTTCAAACGATTCTCGTTTCAGTGAATCCTACACAAGTTCTATTGGGTTCATATCCGGAAAACAGTCAAGCCACTATTGCTTGCAGAATGTCATCCCTGTACCGTCCAGCAGTGAGATTGCTCTCAACAACCAAGTGAGCTGTAGAATATCATTTCACTGCCATCGCGTTGCTCATATGCTATGGGACAACGTGTTGCAGGCGTTCGGAAATACCTGGTTGTCTCCAGACACACAGTATGCTATTAACAGGGTGCAAACAGATCCCAGTTTCGTCCGTAAACATTACCACACGCCAATACTGGAGCGTCCATTCTGCCTGTTTTTTTGGCCATCTGCAACGGAATTGATGGTGGTGTGGTGTACGAGGCGGTGCTCGACATGATCATCGGGAATGGACATTCTAAAGCCGAATTCAGTTTTGGAGCACTCATCCCATAGCGCCTTTGACTCAAAAGCCGCAGATATCGAGTGCTTTGTGCACTTGTCAGTTATGGAGGAACTGTGGATTTTAAGTCTTTAACATTACCTGCCAAATGGAACAGATTCCGTGTCGGCATGATTTATTACTTTGACTCTGGTGCATAGGTCGAGCAACTTTCCAGGTGCGTGACATGATGATGTAGACCCGATCTAGAAAATGGTTCAAATGGCTCTGAGGACAATGGGACTTAATATCTGAGGTCATCAGTCCCCCAGAACTTAGAACTACTTAAACCTAACTAACTAACGGACATCAGTCACATCCCTGCCCGAGGCATGATTCAAACCTGCGACCGTAGCGGTCGTGCGGTTCCAGACTGAAGCACCTAGAACTGCTCGGCCACACCGGCCTGCGCAGACTCGATCACTGTTCTTAGTGGCATGATGGATGTTCGCTCTGCTATTCTGCAGATGTCTCTAATACGTCCCTACTTGGTGCTTTATTTTCAACTAAAATCCTGCAGTCCATTCGAATCCCAGGTTCAACTCGTAGGTGGATCTCATGGTAATTGTGTACATCTTTATTTCCGATTGGTACAGGAACTGTCACAACAACAACAGCAACAGACCTGGAAAGCATATCCGGGTTATACGTCAACCTTTTATTGAAATTAAATACATGCTCCTTATATTTCTGAAAATCTCTCAGGATTTTAGTTACTTGGGACAAATGGAATACTGCCAGATGGATTAGGATTAGAGTATTAAATACACGTCATTTCCATCTGATGATCGGGCTGTCAGCAACCTCAGCTGGATGGACACAACAACGGACAGTCGTTACCCGTCTGCTGTGTGGTGGCTGCGACCGGTCCGTGTCTTGAGGCTGCGCTCAGAACTGCACACGTAAGGACATATCTGCCAGCCATGACGCACTCACCATGACTGCATTCACACTGAAAGTACTGAACGACGTCGAATCTTCAGCTGACGTGGCTTCCGTCAATCCTACCTACGAAGTGCCTCTCGCGAAGCCTAGGTGCAAAGTATTACTCACTCAGAGTAAACATTTCCTAGAGTTCTGAACAATTTTCTGTGTCTGTGTGGGTCCGTATGATTGGCTAGCTTGGAATTTTTGTCTCGGCAATGAAGTTCTTTAACAGGAATTGTTGCATAACGTCCTCTTCCTTTCCACGTTAAGTAACTTCCATACTTGACAAGAAATATTTTCTCCGAAAGCATTTCACTGTTACTTCGAGGTATATTTTTTCCTTCCAGTAACTGTATGCTCCACACTGCCAAATCATTAAACATCTTTAACTTAGTCTTTATTGTGCAAATGTCTGCATCTCTACCTCACGCAAAGAAGAAGCGTCATGTGTTACCGAACAATGTCTGCAACAACTCTGACCAACGAACTGTCTCTCCTTTGTTTCGGCGTGTCTTGACCGACTGTTGTCCTACCTGGTTTACGTATTATCAGTGTTCATTGAGTTCAGCTGCAGTCACAGACTGTGCAGCTGGTCCCGGCGGAGGTTCGAGTCCTCCCTCGGGCATGGGTGTGTGTGTTTGTCGTTAAGATAATTTAGGTTAAGTAGTGTGTAAGCTTAGGCACTGATGACCTTAGCAGTTAAGTCCGTTAAGATTTCCCACACATTTGAACTTTTTTTATTTTTTTTAAGTTCAGCTCGGGACTCTGGGGAGGCTGGTCCGGCTGGTCCTTTCAAGGAATGTTATTTTCCACAATTCGTTGTCTCTCACATTCTTCTTCATACCATGGTGGATGTCATGCTTATAGAATCATGCTCTGCTAACTGCCGCTGAAATGAACGCAGTAGACAGTGCTCTAAATTGTGTTTTTCACATTTATTGCTTTCCTAAGCGCAATGAGGGACCACGCCATAATGGCGAAAAACACCCCATATCTTTGATCAGGTAGTTTATATTGGGACTAAATGTCTGCCAGAGTCGTGTGATGTTGACAGTCTATCTGCCGGGGTGAAGTGGAACAATTGTCTACCTGTTGGCGGTAGTGAGAGGGATTGGAGATGGAAGAGATGTAAGTTTGTCTGGGGATGAAGAACAATAGTTTGGTTGTTGGTTATTGGCAGGCGAAAGCACTGGAGAAAACTACCTAAGAGCAACTGCTGAAGGATTTTGGCCATCTCTACTGAATGTTGAAAAATCACGTGACAAGCATAGGGAAGGACACGATGGTAGAAGGCAAACAAAAGAACAAAGACGCGCAAGAAAGACACTAAAAAAATGGAGTAAGAGTTAATGTCGGAGGGAGGACTGCCAGAGAGAGAGAGGCAGTAACGGCGGATAGGAACAGGCAGATACAGATATTTTTCGTATTCCCTACCCCGTTACATAGATGACAATAGTATTAAGTAAATGAAAAAGTGTATATGCACAACTGGAAATAACTGAAATGTTGAAATTGTCTGTGGAGCACGGCACATACAGTACCAAACGTAAATGGTACGAAATCTTCGTTCTGGACTGTTAACCTTGCCGACAAACAATTTCCGGGCGACTAGTAAGTGCTACAACGAAGCCGAATACCCGAGACGCTGGGTTGGCGATTATGAAGCAACGCAAAATACAGCTGCGAACCTCGGCAAGGAACTTGTATAATTAGATACTGCTTACACCAATATACTGCAACTTGCCATATCTTCCTGAAAGATGTATAACTGTGGATGGGTAATGGACGCATCACAATACATCCAAAATAAAATAAACAAAAAGACGAACTTTCACGCCGTCGAAGCAATCGTCCTCTCAATCAGCACAGGAATTCAGTGATGTACTCTGCAACGGCTGGGACGCTCTCCACTACGCATTGGGACACCTTGCACCGTCCGCTTTCCAATCCTTTGGGGCTGATGAAACAAACTTTAGGCGGTCAACATTTTCACATCGATTGCATTCGGAACACTCTGCACTTAGACCACATAGTTCTGTGAACAGCGCATTTCGAAATTCCAGGCCTAAAGGTACACACACTTTGTTACTACATAGATGCAACTAATAAAATGTGGAACCGCAGTATGTACATGTGTTACACCCAATATATTAAATACATCGCATAATAATCATGTATGTTACATTTCGATACATCTCTGCACATTGATTGTCATTGGTAGAATGTAGTGTGAGCGTTGCCATTTTTTATATCAGCGGGAACACCAGTATTAAACGTACTGTTTTGTTTGTTTTGTTTTTTGTTTTGTTTTTGTTTTATCTGGCAAGATATTTGTATCACATAGCTACTAAAACAAGTTAACAATAGCTGTCGCTAAATCGATGGTAAAACAAGATTTTGAGGACACTGAGGAATCGAGTAGAGATACTGACAGCAGAGGGAAATTCAGCAGAAGAGAAGTTAAACTAAGAGGGAATATGAAAAAAAGCAAATAATAAAGGTAGAAATAGAACAAGTGAAAGTTAAGATGGGAAAAATGATGAGTTCGGATTGGCAGAGTTTGCTTCGTTAAAGAAAATGTAGACAGAATATTAACTCATTAAAAACAGAATAAGCAGTGAATCGGTTGGAGGACTTCTATATAAGCGCCGCAAATAAACGGATTTGGGAAAACTTCAAAAAACTAAACCCTTAAGTATGGACGGAGGTTTGGGCCAAAATTCCTTCCCTATGTGACTGTTTTATTGAGACTGCGCTACCTAGTTCCATATCATTGTTTAAGCTAACGTGCAGCCTGTACCTCCCTGACTTAACGAGGAAGTGCATTGACTAACACATACTGATTCATTTTCTGGAAGAGCTGAATTTAAATCCCTAAGTGACTATACTCGCGCTTACAGGCTGTGTTTCTTCAACAAAATCATAGGCGGTTCATTCCACATTCTTATTCAACCACGGTATTGTTTCCTTTCAGATGACATTTGACGTAATGTTTTTATGTAACACCCAGTCTTTACGTTTTGCTATCTCGGTGTATCGTAGCAGTGCCAGGACACGATAAAACTGCATGTTACACGACAACAAATAAAAAAGCCGAGCCAATAGATCTCTTTCAAGGAAACAGCACTTGGTTTTCCTCCCGCCTCCTTTCGTGTCAGCCAAGTTCGGCGAAGTCCCACAAAGCGTCGTTCAATAACTACAGAGTTGTTGGGCAAAGAAGTGCGTGGGCCAGCAAAGCGCTCAGAAGAGAGATTCTGTGGGGACCCTGAAAGGCTGTATTCAGTAACATAGTATTATCGTGATAAAATATAACAAAGACTTCATAATGACGCATACACCACGATAAAAGTTTACTCAGCTGAAATTAGCGCCATTTCTATACGTGCCACCTTTCCTGCGAAGAACGTTTATTCATTATTTCGCACGAATATACCTTCAAAGCAAGGAAAGGGATAAACTTACCGTTGACGGCCTGATTATTAGGGACAGAGCACAGACTCGGATTGGCAAGCATTGGTCAGTAAGGAGAGAAATTACCTGTCTCTGTTTTAAAGGATGCCGTAAGAAATTTACGAGAAGCGCAGAAAACTTAAATGGCCAGACGGTAAACTGAATATCAGTTCATCACAAACAGTGTCCCAAATCTCAACCATTGCGCCATCTCTGTCGATAACACACTTCCTGTCGGTACTGTTCAATGCTAGACCTTCTTGCTATTTCCTTACGCCCAAATGAGGAATACGTTTTAACTTCTCAACTTGCGAAACATTTCTCCACTTCTTTCCCACAAAATATCTCTTCCTCCGTTCACTGTTTTTCCTCTCCGGTTTTTTCTCCCGGTTCTCTGTAACTTCGATGCCACTCCTCAGCAAATGCGAGGGCGTGCCTGCGAATATTTTACGTGAAAACTTTTAAAGCTTTTTAAATAAAACTAATTTATTAACATTCTACAGCTTTATTCTATTCTTATGTCTACATATTTATTTCTCAACAATGTCACCCTGTCGACGAACATTTTCCTCTCAACGAGAGACCCGTTTGTTGATACAGTCAGTGTAGAATCTTTGACTTTGTTAACGGTGCCACAACCTCACTTCTTCTTGTATCGTTTCGTCACTATCAACGTGAAGTCCTCGAAGGCGTTCTTTAAGTTTAGGAAACAGATAACTGTCGGAGAGGGGCGTAGTCGGGACTGTACGGAGGACGATCAGTAACAGTGACCCCCCAAACGTCGGATTGTTTTATATGTTGCAGCACTCGTGTGCGATCTGGCATTGTCATCCTGAAGGATAGAGTACTCCGTGTGTGGACGATTAGAAACTCGATTACAGCATGCTGTTTCTCATGCATCGACGTAGTTGCATTACAAATGGCTCTGAACACTATGGGACTTAACATCTGAGGTCATCAGCCCCCTAGAACTTAGAACTACTTAAACCTAACTAACCTAAGGACATCACACACACGTCCATGCCCGAGGCAGGATTCGAACCTGCGACCGTAGCGGTCGCGCGGTTCCTGCCTGAAGCGCCTAGAACCGCTCGGCCACACTGGCCGGCGTAGTTGCATTACACACCGACATGTTACACTGTACAATTCGGAATCCTCTGACGGTAGAGAGTTGCGACTTGCGTCAGCGAAGCGAGAAAGTCGACAGAAAATATGCATGACATGTAATACCACAGCCGGTATTGAGAATAGATTAAAAATTCACAGACATAACTTTTCACCAGGCTGTCATATGTCTCGGTTAACTGAAGGGGTCGGTAGAAGAAAGTAATAACACCACAGAACGTAATTTTGAGTCATTGCGAGTTATGCGTTGATTAAATTCAAATATAAGAACTCAGTCCCTATAAGACCAAAAACAGCCGTTTCCAGAAATACAAGAGGAACTACTTTGTACCAGCATATGGTGTTTTCGGATACAGTAGAGGTAATATGATTAGATGAATCCTCGCAATATTTAGGGCTAGTGCTTTCCTCCACCGACCCCTTCAATTAAAGACAGCGCGGAAAAATGGGCTAACTATCAACTTTAGGCTTAGAGATAAGTGCTGCCATCTGTTGCTACGTTCGGGAACTATCAAAATTGACTTTGGTCTCACTGCTAAGTAATATTTAGGGGTGAAACCAATGTCAATTTTGACAGTTCCCGTACCTGTCAACAGATGGCGGCACTTACCTCTAAGCTTTTACATTTTATGGTTAGCCCGTTTTTCCGCGCAGGTCTTCAGTTATGGTTCTGAATTGTGATGTAGCTTGAAAGATTTCTTCGTGTAAGTCAGTTTTCTCAGCTCTTCATGAATTTCTGTTCGCTATTTGTTAGCATATTCATCGATAGACTTCATCTTAAAAGTTTCTTTGTGAATCTGTTGTTCAATTTACATACGTAATCATAAAATTGTAATCATTTTTTCCTGATTATACCTTTGATTTTTTGCTGTAGGTTGCAAATTTCAGTTCTCCTGAAATTGCATTTTTCCGTTTAAGATGCAGTATTTTCCTTATCATTGTTTTACGAAGGTTTGCTCACATATAGGCACTAATTCAGTAAGTTTCCGGATTAGTTTGTTGCAGCCCCGAATGATTTTGTCTTTGGTGCCAATTTTACCTCAGAGAGGGCTGTACTAATTAAAACAAAAATAAAAAGAAAATTTAAAACAAATATAAAGAAATCATGAAGTGTCAGTACTATTTCTCGATAAAATCTACGCAAATAATTTTTTCGTATAAAGTTGATTTGATTAACATCAAAACTTTTTAAATTTTTCTGGAACATTGCTTAAAGAAAAACGGCGGTCTTTATAGTATTATATCTTATCTCAGTACACACAGTCGTGATTGCACTTAAGTTGTTTGTTTTTAGGAAACCGGTTTCCATCTTCTAACAGATCAGCTTCAGGTGTAACATTACAGCCGCGCGGGATTAGCCGAGCGGTCTAGGCGCTGCAGTTGTGGACTGTGCGGCTGCTCCCGGCGAAGGTTCGAGTCCTCCCTCGGGCATGGGTGTGTGTGTTTGTCGTTAGGATAATTTAAGTTAAGTAGTGTGTAAGCTTAGCGACGGATGACCTTAGCAGTTACGTCCCATAAGATTTCACACACATTTGAACATTCTAACATTATGTAATGACCGTAGGAACCGTTGGCGTGATGCAGGTCCATCTGTGCAAGTGTGCAGAACACTGCTTAGCAAGTAAGATCTGATGACGATCGAAACCGGTCAACCAAAAACAAAAATAAACAACTTAAATGGGATGACGACTGTGTGTGTTGAAATAAGTTCAATACTTTTTAATCCAACCCAAATATGTTGCATAAAAAGTTAGATGGAAACAAAATAACTACAATTTTTTTTCTTGGTTTTCAACTACCATCACAAATAGGGATTCATGAAAAAAAGACCTACGAATTTTCGTAATTTAATTATTGACTGAAATGCAAGCATCGCGTGTGTCTTTCTTTAAGCGAAAGAATAACATTTTTATGCCAGAGTAGTAGATCTGTACTGAACAGTTTTAGTGATGAAATTCTTTGTTGCAGATGTGACAAGAGATTACGGAGAGGGAAAAAAAGAAGTGATTTTTGTGCTGTTGACGCAGCTGTTTGGTTGGTGCGCCGCACCGAAGCCATCACCACTCTCTGCGGAAAAAAGAGCCCAAAGAGGCGAATGACACACGATATTCACGACACCAGTCTCGATGCAGAGTGGAATAAGCTTTCGTGGGGCGCGCCATTCACACTGCCGAAACGACAGCGTGCAAATCCCTATGTTCAATGAATTTTTACTCCGCTATGTCTGCTCAGATTCACAAAAAAGAATTAGAGCACTGTCTTTGCCTCTTGCGCATCCCGATCTCCTGTTCTGGCGCAAAAAAAAAGAAAAAAATTACCCTTAGTTCGGTAAAAAGACTGAAGTAGGTCCCTGTATCTCGGTGTTCATGAAGTTGTGGAGAGGTTCTGCTTTTGGTTTCATGTGGTCCACTTTTGTTCTCTGTGGAATGAGATTGTGTATCTTCATCGATCCAAGAGATACTACGGGTGAGATAGGTAGGCGCCGTGCCCTGTATCTGTCGCTGCCACGTCCAGTCGCGCTCTCGAGCGGTGACGTCAGCACAGTGTGGAGACTCCGGCCGGCCACGGACGCTCGTCCGGCCGCTTGGCTAGGCGGGCTGCCACTGGCCGCAGGGGTGGTGCCGCGGTGCAGCCAGTCCGGTAATGAGAGCCGAGAAGAAACCCGGCTAATGACGGGCAGATCCCGGCCAGCTCCGCTAATTAGCGAGAGATCTGGCCTGCCTGCGCCGCCCTGAAATACTGGTCCCCACCCTCCCAATCCGCCTCCCCCCCCCCCCCCCCCCCCCCCCGCTGCCGCAGCACCCCCTCCACCCCTGGCAGCGCAGTTCTCTTGCGCGAGCCTTTATTGTGCAGTGGCTGCCCGTTCCTCCTCTGGCGTCCGTCCCACTCCCTTATTAGGGGGATCGCTCCTGCGCGATGGACCCGAAGGCACTCTTCCTCGTCTTGCTGAACGCCCTGCTTGTACCGTACCCGCTTCCGTAACAGAGTCCGCTTATGTACTCTTGCTCCACGTTGAAGTAGATGCTTCGAACCGTGGTGGTGGAAGAAATTTTGATCGCCTGTACTTGGCCAGTAAACGGAAGGCTGTTCGTGGCGTAAAGGTTGATGGGTTATCAACCCTAAAGCCGTCGACACACGGACCGTGCAACCGAGCGTCGAGCGCGCCGAGTTTCTGACGTCATAGCGTGCAATAGCACGTTCGGGAGTATTTCCTAACGTGCAGAGCAATATCCAGCATGTCAGATGTTCTGAGCGTCGTCTAAGCGTTGACCAATGAGCCACCTACGTCACATGCCCGCTGTCTCTCTTCAGTACAGAGTTGTGAGGCGCCATATTGGCACTCATTTCAAGCGTATAAGTATATACGCCGTTTCTGGGCACCAGCAAATTGAGAATCACTGGAAAACCCGTTGATAACTGTGTAATTCGTTCCAATAAAATAATTAGAAACATATTCGTGGCAAAAGAATTATTGTAACTTGCATATTATGGGAGTATGCTAGTTGAAGGCAGCGACACACTGAAGATCCATCCAAAACGCATTGTTCTGGGTACAATTTGTTGTAATTAAATTTCAATTAGTAACATAACTACGATTAAGGTTTTCAGCAAGTACTAACATGCTATAATTGAGTGTCACTAGATTGTTGTTGGTTTAGCGAAGTGAGAAGTGTCACTGATCCGTATGAAGTAGCATGTTTGGGCGGTGGTTCGCGACTCGAAGCTTCTAAATTTTTTCGTAACATTTGCGCTTTTGTTAGGTTCTGATACTTTATTATTATTTTAATATAAGTATATACTATAATATTTGATGTTATGTAAATATAAGTTCACCTTTTTTGAGAGGTGACTTTGTTCGATTGGCTTAATCTACAGGACAGCTTGTGCTACTTGTATAAATATGTTTTGCTCCTTTTTCTTTTACGCCTCGTAATTTACATGTTGCAAACATCCTTTTACTGGGTAGGAAGTAAAGTTGACCTTGGGGTGTTACTAAAATGTGGGAATGATGAAATAATGTATATCTTATGTGGAGAAGTATTACAAATTTGTGTCGCACTGTTTGTAACGGAACTTGTATAAGTCTGTGTCCTTGTTGATTGGACATGGTACTTTCGTTTCCGTGGATGATGGAGAAAATGCGCGTTTTAACAGAGCTAACGTGGGAATTTTACGCGCGCCCATTTAGTAAACAATGTGATTTACGAACTAGAACCATCTCCCGCAAATGCCGCTGGAGTGCCTTGCGAACGCATATACCACGTTGGGGCCCACGTACCGTGTGCACAAGTCTCATCGTTCGTGAGCGTTCAGCAGCACGTTGAGCTTAGCACTCTTAACGTCGACGTTCGACAACACGGTCCGTGTGCCGACGGCTAAAGGGTGCATTTACGCCACAGCCTCGCTGCTCGCTGCCCGCTGGGAGTAATTACCCCACAACTGTTCACATGTCAATAGCGGCACTGATTGGGTGACCTTGTCGTAGCCGGTGACGGCTCAAGGCAATGGTCGCAGAGGGAAACACAAACCAGATAGATATCGTTGCCTGGCGAGGATCGTAGCGAGCGGCGATGGCGCAGGCTAAATGGGTCGGTAAGACGCAGGCAGTTTGATTCATCATCGCCTGGCCGTGACAGCGAGCAGCAAGGTGGAAGCATAAACGCGTCTTTAAACGGTCAAACGTGTTTGACAAAATCGCTCTTTACTAGCTACGGATTTGCTAAGCAAGCCCGCACACGTTAAAACAATGTTTTTCAGTTTAACCTGACTTTAAAGCAGACGCAGATCGTGTTCGTGTGTATTCTGAGCGTAGTGAATTCGGCCACAAATGCAGACAAAGCAGCCCTGGCTTTGACTTTGGCACTCTGTTTAAAGATGAAGAAGGAAACAAGACTATGGTCCAAGGAACGGAGAAAAATGAAGATTTACTCATGAAAATATGCTAAAGGAAATATTACTCTCAGTACCCGACGGTTGAAACTTTCTTCGAAGAGACAATGAACCTTTTTAAAACTTTTTAAGTCCCTCCTAAAAGAGCAAACTTGATTGTCCAGTTCGCTCTTGTGTAGCCACGGATGTATGAAACAAGCGCGTACACTTACTGAGAAAGCTGGTCAATTTAACCTTACTTTTGAAGCAGAAACTATTCGTATATGCTTTATTTTGGCGCTTGTGGGAATGGCTACAAATGCAGACAAAGCACTTCTAACATTGCCTTTGGCATTGTATGTAAAGAAGGGGAAAAACAAGACATTGGTTCAGGGAATGGTTTAAAATGAGAAATACGCTACTGGAAACTTAGTAATGGAAATGTCTCACTCAGAACCTGTTGATTACATCAACTTTCTGCGGATGGATAATGGGACATTAAATAACTTGTTCAGCGCTACTTCTCCCTCACGCTGAAAAAGAAGACACAAGTATGTGAAAATTTATCCTCTTCTACTTGGTCCTCTAATGACAGACCGAGCGAAGTGGCGCAGTGGTTAGCACACTGGACTCGCATTCTGGAGGACGACGGTTCAATCCCGTCTCCAGCCATCCTGATTTAGGTTTTCCGTGATTTCCCTAAATCGTTTCAGGCAAATGCCGGGATGGTTCCTTCAAAAGGGCACGGCCGATTTCCCGCCCCATCCTTCCCTAACCCGAGCTTGTGCTCCGTCTCTAATGACCTCGTTGTCGACGAGACGTTAAACAACACTAACCTAACCTAACCTAACGTAATGACAGATCATTAAAATAACGCAACGTGGGAACATACAGCTCACATCTTCCGCAGAAGAACCGGAGGACTTCGATTTCTTTTAGCGGTTTCGACCCTCCAAAAGATCATTTGCACGTAAGCGCGCTAAACGTTAGGATCATGTGTTGGCACCACTTTTTTCTGGAGAAATTTACACGCTAAGCTACGTAACAAATAATACTAGCATTCTGTTCAACAGCATACTTATTATGGAGGGATACTAATTCAGTTTTTCAGGCAAACAGAAGGGAATGTGGGGGTACATAAGTATAAATCAAATCTGGCACAAGTCGTGGGCGCGTTCACTAACCTTTCTTCTTACACTAGCAAATAATTTCTTTGCAAGAAAGTGCAAACGAAACAGCTTGTACAGTATGGATAAATCAATGGAGATTGCACTTTTGTTCAACACATTGACCATTTTTTGAAAAGACGTAGTCATCGCCTACGACTGTTAAAACAAGGTTAACCTATAAATCACACGATTGCAAGTGGTATTTTTAAGTTTTGAAATGTGCTAAAGCACAAAATCATTGTATCTGAAAATGGCCAAGGGCCGACATTTGGATCATGGACTTCATTTATAAATAATTTTCACAGTAGAAGGGGATTACGGTGTCCGTTTATAGGTATTATATGACTATGAATATCTCCATAAAAGATGCTCGGGGTTTTCTTGTATTCTGGACATTGCGATTTAGTTTTTCCTTGATGTTCCTAAATTACGTCTGGGAGATGCCATGCCACAGCTCAACAATTTTTTTTATCTAGCGCTGTAAATATTTAAATGCCTTTGTGTATGAATTACGTTTTTTATCCTTAAACTGAAGTACCATGAGATCTGCAATATCGTTGTAAAAGTGATCTGCAGATTAATAAAACTTTTACTACTACTACTACTACTACTACTATTACTACAAGTGCAACAAGTACACTATGTGATCAAAAGTATCCGGACACCTGGCTGAAAATGACTTACAAGTTCGAGGCGCCCTCCATCAGTAAGGGTGGAATTCAATATGGTGTTGGTCCACCCTTAGCCTTGATGACAGCTTCCACTTTCGCAGGCATACGTTCAGTCAGGTGCTGGAATGTTTCTTGGGAAATGGCAGCCCATTATTCACGGAAAGTGCACTGAAGAGTGGTATCAAAAATGTGTGTGAAATCTTACGGAACTTAACTGTGAAGGTCATCAGTCCCTAAGCTTACACACTACTTAACCTAAATTACCCAAGGACAAAAACACACACACACACACACACACACACACACACACACACACACACACACACACACACACACACACACATACCCGAGGGAGGACTCGAACCTCCGCCGGGATCAGCCGCACAGAGAGAGATATCGACATCGTTCGGTGAGGCCTGACTCGAAGTCGGCGTTCCAAAACATCCCGAATGGGTTCTATAGGATTCAGGTGAGGACTCTGTGTAGTCCAGTCCATTACAGGGATGTTATTGTCGTGTAACCACTCCGCTATAGGCCGTGCATTACGAACAGGTGCTCGATCGTGTTGAAAGATGCAATGGCCTTCCCCGAATTACTTTTCAGCAGTGGGAAGCGAGAAGATACTTAAAACATCAATGTACGCCTGTGCTGTGATAGTGCTACGCAAAACAACACGGGGAGCAAGCCCCTCCATGAGAAACACGACCACACCATACCACCACCGCCTCCGAATTTTTACTGTTGGCTCTACATGCGCTGGCAGATGACTTTCACCGGGCATCCCACGTACCCACACCCACCCATCGGATGGCCACATTGTGTACCGCGATTCCTCGCTCCACACAACGTTTTCCCACTATTCAATCGTCCAATGTTTACGCTTCTTACACCAAGCAAGGTGTCGTTTGGCATTTACCGCCGTGATGTGTGGCTTATGAGTAGCCGCGTGACCATGAAATCCAAGTTTTCTCACCTCCCACCTGAGTGATGGTATGGATAGATGTCTGCCTATTACACATTACGACCCTCTTCAACTGTCGCCGGTCTCTGTCAGTCAACAGACGAGATCGGCCTGTACGTTTTGTGCTGTACGTGTCCCTTCACGTTTCCACTTCACTATCACATGGGAAACAGTGGACTAGGGACGTTCAGGAGTGTAGAAATCTCGCGTACAGATGTATGACACAAGTGACACCCAATCAACTGATCTCGTTCGAAGTCCATGAGTTCCGCAGAGCGCCCCATTCTGCTGTCTCACGATGTCTAATGACTACTGAGGTCGTTGATATGGAGTACCTGGTAGTACGTCGCAGCACAATGCACCTAATATGAAAACCGTATGTTTTTGGGGGTGTCCGGATACTTTTGATCACATAGTGTAGATGCGACGGACAATGCATGCTCCTCCTGTGCGGCACATTGATATTAAAATGAGCATTTGAGACGATGTAGACCATTAATGAAAAAACCTATTGTGGAGGTGTTCGGAAGTAAAAATTCGTAAATAGCAAAAATAAAATTACATTTTATTTGAAGCTATTAAGTTATGTTAGCTGTGAAGCTACCTAAAATACCAGCTATATTTTGCAAATATTACTAAGTATCTAAGAACTGAGACGAAGTCTCACTTGGGTAATAATTTTTATTCCATGCCAAAATCGTACCCCCTTAGTCGGTGTGGGTCTTCTTGATCCCTTCCGGGGCGCTGATGGTGAACTCTTCCTACAGGTGTAGCGGACGTGAATATTGTTCACAGGTGTCGTTAAGCTCCCGGGGAGAGGCGGCCCCGCTGTTTTGTCACGGCACTTGTTTTTCCTAAGCCGGGCCTGCGAGGAGCAATTAACGACGGCCACTGTACCGTTTAGTTCGAGGAGGGGTCTCCCAAGAATTATCGGCTCTTGATTTAGCCGTCCGCTCCCTTTTAGAGTAAGAAGCCATTGTAGGACTCCGAACTTGTCGGCTATATTCGCGTGCGCTTTCTTCCGGTCCAACGGCAGGTAATTAAGCCCCTTTAATTCCGCTCCTATATCTAATGCCTCTAAATTAAGGCCGTTAGGGGAGGGTAAATTTTCGCTCTAATAACGTTACATCGCCTCCTCCCTACCAGAGACAAAAAGAGGGAGGGAGGGAGAGAGCGAGAGAAAGAGAGAGAGAGAGAGAGAGAGAGAGAGAGAGAGAAGGAAAAACTGGCAGCGAATGGGGAGCTTCCGCGACGTCTGAGGGGTGGGGGGAAATAAAGGTCAAGGGGGAAAAGGGGGAGAAATTCGGATATTATTGCGTCAGTTAAGTTGCGGCGAACAAGAAACCAGTGGCGCATAAAGTGGAACCTGATAGAAAAGACTTAATGGGTTTCCAATATGATGAGCTATCGTTTGCCGATGTGTATCAGCTATCTCCCGCGGGTGCCTTCCCCTCCTACCGCTACCCTCAGCTCACCGCCGCGACCGATTCCTCTTTTTTATATTTCGCATCGACCTCCTTGCTACGTCTGCGGGTCATAAATCACAAATCCCCCGTCGAATAATGAGACAATATAAATTCATGTCTCCGGCGCCTGGTCGCAAACAAGCCGGTGCTCCAACTCCATTCCGTGTTAATACTAAATACGAGTGCCTTCCAACCCCCACCCCACCTACACACGTACTGAATGGAAGGCAGCGTCGGCGGATAAATAAAGCAGGTTTTCGAAGTCCCTCGGATGCGGATGTCTCTCATGGCTGAACAAAGAGATGAGTCAATAATGAACTCATTTTGCTGGAGTATCGAATTTAGAATTTCTTTCTCTCCAAATACCTGTCTGGTGGTGCTGTCGTCCGTGCTTGCCCTGCTGTTTTGCTGCTACGATTTCCGTCTACATGAGGTCCGTCAGAAATACTTTGAAAGTTTGTTTTTGTTCGAATGGAATGGCGGCGGGGTACCTCCTGCGTCAGTTCAAGCCCTAAGCGACACAAGCGGTAGCTTGGTGCACCAAGATGAGATGGCAGAGCGTATCGTAATTAGTAGAGAAAACTGACACGGGAGAAATTAGGGGAAGTCCGGAAGAGTTGGACCAAAGGGTGAAAAGGACCGGTGGCATGCTTCACAAAAATGCCGCTGGAGAGCAGCTGTCGTTTCGATAGCTCTTTAGTGAAAAAAAAAGTGATGCAGAAGTGTTGCTGTCATTTTCGTGTTAGTTCTGGAGAAAAATCATACCCTCTGTTCTGTCAAGCCGAAACATTTTTTCGTGTAGGATTTTTTTTTTTTTTTTTTTTGTTTTTACTGCGAGCTTGACAAATTTGTAGGCATGAAACTAGCCTAAAGTGGTCATAGAGTTCGCTGGCTACAGACCGAACGAGGTGGCTCCCAGATAATTGGGAGAGATGAACCATGTTATTTTGGAGAGAACAACCACTTGTTTTAATCAGAGAGAGATGGAGCGCAATTAAACTTAGCTTCAGGGTATGTGCAATAATCCCACTGAAAATGGTCGCAGTCTCAAACTATACTTATTTCTCGGAAGATGTCTGTGTCAACGAATGAAAGAGCAGAATCTTGATCACAGGCCAGTCAACCTCTTCAAAGATCAGTGGAAGATCTTCAGGTACGACGCAAACCAAAAGAGCAGTGTTATCTGCACAAGTCAAATTCCTTCACTGACACAACTTCGGACGCCAATCCCATTGAACATAAAATTTTCAAGATAACCACCTCAAAACTGACTCCTGCGAGGCCAACGTAGAGAAAACTTTTCGAAGAAATATCACCTGCTCTTTCCACTGACAAAACCATGAATTTTAAGAGGAAGGCAGCAACTGCCAAAGGTCAGTGTGCACAGTAACCTGTTGCTCAGATTCCACCGGAACTGCTGCGAGCAACTGTTGATCACGTCGTTTTACGTATGCAGCATCTCGCTGACGTCTCCAGTGCTCATACTGAACAAACTGTGAATGCGGAGGTTAATATTAAAATAAGCATTATGTCTTCCTTACTTGTTCGAATTTTTATTCCCACGTCCCATTCCTAATCTCTTACGTATGGAAACATTTTTATACGTCTTTCTTGCAGTCACGGTGCCAGATTCGCAACTGGTGGCCCAAATGGGAACTTTTTTTTTCCAGCGTAAATCGGTTCCACACTAACGCATTAGAATATCTACCAAATTTTACTGCCATACGATAACTGCAGCCCGCACTGGACCTCTTTGAGTAGCCGCACTTTAATTATAACCACCCGGTACGTATTTTACTGTGTTAAACATTTAACGTAAGATTATACCTCATAACCAGTAAATCATGACGTCATTTTAAATTTTTAAATTCGGTCAGTAATTATATCATATATTAAAATCAAATTTTTGTTTCCCTAGGAAGTTACTATCTTCTCAACCTGCAACTGCGATCATGAATCATGAACCGGGATAACCGTTTGATAATATAGAGATTGGCGCCTTTAGTGCAAATGTCTTCAAATATCTAAATTTATATTATGTCCCCGTCTAACTGGGCTCGAGTTTTAATCCAAGGCCCATCTTGACGAGAAATACAGTACTACTTCAGCACGTTACTTGTTACAATATTTAGTAACCCAGTGAGGTGGCGCAGTAGTTAGCACACTGGACTCGCATTCGGGAGGACGACTGTTCAAACTCGCGTCCAGCCATCCTGATTTATGTTTTCGGTGATTTCCCTAAATCGCTTTGGTTCCTTTGAAAGGGCACGGCCCACTTCCTTCCCCCTCCTTCCGTAATCCGATGGGACCGATGGCCTTTCTGTTTGGTCCCCTCCCCCAAATCAACCAGCTATTTAGTAACAATACATATTACTATTTACTGTACTCCCGTACCTGTTAATGAAGACGTTGCACTTGTCCTCACATTTGGATGCAAGACTGCGCTCGTTCCTGCAGTGAGTTACGAATTATTTCAAACACAGCTGCCTCATCTCCCAAATGCTGGCAAGACTACAGTTAGCTGCTCCAGTTCTTCAATCGTATCAGCGAGAGTGCTGTTCACTTCGTTTTTGAGATGACTCCAGAGATAAAAATGTAGGGGACTGAGGTCAGATGATCGTGGATGCCAAGGCAGAGGCTCTGCTCGCCCTATCCATTTGGATCGTACTGGCGCGCTAAATGTCGCCGCATAACAGCAGGAAAAGTTGCCTGTTCCTCACCGCGCATAGACCATGTTCCCCTACGGTGCGACGGGTTTTACGTGAATCCGTAGGTTCAACGTGAACGCCTCTGACAATTACGGAAACTGTACAGGAATGTCTTCAGAGTAGTTTGATGTAAGGGAGCAGTGGTTTACGGCTGCTCGTTAGAGTGTTATTGCATTTCGTTTGATTTGTTAGCCCCTTTTAATTTGGTATCTGTAGTGGACATAATAGCACAGCAGTGAGAATGTCGGCGGTATGCCCTGCGTGGTTTGTTTGAAAACAAAATTGTTCCAGTCATTGATGGTACTTGTTGTTGACAGTGGTAATACCCACTTTATTCTTCGCCCTCTAGATTGCTTTGAGTACTACTCGCTCGTGTCTCGAGTTTGATTATCCGGCAGTGTTATTTGTATGTTAACAGTGATACACTGGTGTACGGATAAGTTTACTGACGGAGAATTGGCCGATACGCAACTCATGTAAGTGTTCACTGAATGTAATGGAAGATCGGGAGAACGACGCTGCGTTAAGTTGTTCTCGCAGCACACACAATAGTTCTGCTTCTGTGTACGACGTCCGAAATTTCCGTCAGCAGAGTTCGGGTTCAACCCTGTATACTATGTGATCACTAGACTGTCCATTCCATTCAAGAGGCCCTGCAACTACTACTCACTTTTATGGAGGATAGCAACGTCATTAGTGAATTGATTCCTTTCACCTTGCATTTTGATTCGGGATCTGAGCCTTTCCCTTATGTCCTTCTTTGTCTCTTCGACATACAGGTTGAACAGTAGAGGGGAAAGACAATATCCCTGCTGCCTTACGCCCTTTTTAATGGGAGTAGCTACAGTGGAAAGTCATTTATCCAAACTAGGGGGGACCGTAAGTAAACTGAATTATCAAAAATCAACAGCATGAAGACAACCGTACTTCCACTTAGTGGCGGCTTTGGCGGAACTCCTGAAGTGACATGGTCCGAGCTATAGATGTCGCACGGTTCTCAAAATGGTTCAAATGGCTCTGGCTATGGGACTTAATACCTGATGTCATCAGTCCCCTAGAACCTAGAACTACTTAAACCTAACTAACCTAAGGACATCACACACATCCATGCCCGAGGCAGGATTCGAACCTGCGACCGTAGCAGCCCCACGGTTCCGGTCTGCATCGCCAGAACCGCACGGCCACCGCGGCCGGCTATTCGTAGTGCCGAATACCAGCACATTCGCCACTATATCAGACACCTCCCAGCTTTTTATTACAAGACGTTATACAAAATCGTGGTAAAGACCGCACTTGGAAATCCGTTGCAGAAAGGGAACCATGCTTAAGCCGGAGAGCACAGTGGCAAAATATTCACCAGATGTTTCTGCGCTTACGCGTACACTCCAGGCGGTATCTAATTATTAGTGGTTAAATCCCTACGAAAGACAAACTGCACAGAATTCCCCACGGTGCAACAGCCGGCTGCCACAAATGCGAAAACGTTGACTCACTCGCGCAACAATTTCTTTGCGGAGAAGCGATAAGCGCAGGACATGAGGAATTTCTCAACCATCGACGTGCCGTCACCGATCGAACGAACGCATGCCACCTGATGTAGCTCTGTGGACGATCGGAAACAGATTCACCCAATATCACCGACAGGTAAGATGCTACATTCGCGGAATACCTGTGTATCGAAGCGGAACATTATCGAATTGCGACAGATGCTATTTATTGGGAATATTTTCGGCATGATGCGCATCATGATCACGGAATAGCCGCAAGTGGTCTCTATCACGCCTGCACTAGATAGTCCGCGCAGTGAGAAAGTAAAACCGACAGAAAAGTCTCTTAAGTTATTAATGTTCTTTCATGTATTATTACAGTTGTATGTGAAGAAATTGAAGGTAAGCAAGGAAAAAACTGGTTAAGACAAATAAGAGAGAGAGAGAGTGAGTGAGTGAGTGAGTGAGTGAGTGAGTGAGTGAGTGAGTGAGTGTGTGTGTGTGTGTGTGTCATGATATCTTCACACTGAGCATAGACTTCATCAGCTAATCCATTATCACTATCGTCCTTCCAGTATTTGACTTTATATAATTGAGGAATCGATCTTCATTATGTACAGACGACCAAACAGCGATAATTTCGTCATCAAAAGTCATGCAGTAATTGTCATTTCGCAGCAATTCGTTTACCGTACGTCCGAGCACCCATGAATGCTTGAAAATGCTTCAGCGAACTCAGAAAGGTCGACAGTGTCACCACTGTTATTATTGAATGTGTAAACTAAGCCTTCCAAATGACTGATCATAGAAAATTCCCTTCGTATGTGACATCAATGAAGCTCCTACGCCAAATTCAATAATAAAGTTTTTCAACAGCTCTTCTTTATCCATCCTGTGCACTGTATTCTTTTGATCGTGAATAATACCACCTAGTTTCGTTTTGGCATGATTTTACTCTCGCAACAAACATGGACAAAAACAGTGTTATACAACCCGATGCTTCCTTGTTAACGGGCACCGTGCGAAGTAGTACGATCTCCAAGCTTTTCAACATTAATCATTCCCTTGGTGCACAACACCAATCTGTTCTTCTTTACCTCTTCTATTAACCCTTCTTCGCAAGGATTGCAGACCGATGAACCGTTCTTGAGACTCGCCCCACAGGTGTTTTGTGAGATACTTATTTCGTGGATAAACTAAATTTCGTAAGATTCTCCAGTGAATCTCCGCTTGGAGTCTTTATTTTCCTCCTGTTTGTTTCATGTGCTCGTTCCACTTTAGAACAAGCGAGGTACCACCGTACTTTGAGAACTACCAGTGGTTAATGCGGTGCATCGTTTCCCCTGTGAGAAGAAACCCGCGTAGTGAGAGACGACAGTAGCGAGTCTTCGCCTCGGGGTCGGCTATTGCCTGCGAGATACGACTACGTGCTGCGAAACAATCGCGTGCTGACCCTCGTTGCCGTATTGCCCTGGCTGCCTCGCCCGGCCTGGCTGGTGTCGGCAGACAAAGGCCCGACCCGTCTCGTCTCTTCTAATCTCGTCCCGTCCCACACCGCGCCGTCTCACTTGGCTTTTCCTGCGCGTCCGCCTCCACTGTGAGCGATGGCGGCTTACTGGGGGGAGGCCGGCGCCTTTATCTGTGTTTGTGCAGCCCGGAGCCTGCGGGCCGGATAAAAGGAGCCGCAGTCGGCGCCGCTGCAGCCTCCGCCTGCGGTCGCCGCGTAAGGTCACCGCACAGCACACGCGTCGCGAGGGCGGCCTGCCTCTCAGGCGCTCATCACGGCAGATAACGTTGGAGCTGTTGCTGCATGTGAATGAAATGTCACTGCTTTTCAAGGATAATCTTTCGTCATGCGGAAGTGCTGGAACGAGTGGCTCGGTGGTCTGTGACGGGAAACCTACCCCTGCGCAGTCACAAGTTGGTACTTTGGCGTTACTAACCTAACGGTAACCAATCCTATAAACGAGTTTATTACTCTGTTGTTCCGTCTTTTGCTAGAGGAGGCCAGCTATTCTGGGTCACGGATTTAGAGATTTCGTGCAGATGTTCGATGAGTAACACAGTTATTTATTTTATTTGCTGTGGAATGGATTGCGTGAGTGTGGGGTGATTTCTGGTCTCAAGAGCACCTCCCAACTTCGACATAAATGTTTCGTAGCTTACAATATATTATCAAAGAGACTGCTTTGACTTACATTCCAACAGCTGAAACATCATATACAATGCCTGACCAAAAAACTGAAGCACACAGTACGAGAAGAGGACACGAAATGAAACGTCACAGGTTCATAGGGCATGTGACAATATTTCAGTGATTACGAAATGGAATCAAATTTACAAAGAGCTTAACTCACTGTTCGACTGGAAACGGTGTCATAAAGTCGTTGTATGCTTTCTGGTCCACAACTGTTGTAACTGGTCCTTGATGTCGTGAATGATGGCTTGCACTGTGAAGGAGTTGGCGTTTAAGTTTTTTCCGAACATTTTCTGTCGGAGACATATTTGGGCATCTTGCAGGTCGTGGGAGTACCTCACTAAGGCATGTGTCATGTGCGGACGAACTTTGTCGTGTTGAAAAATAGCACCGCAATAATATCGCATGAGGGATAATATATGTGAACACAAGATGCCGATGACGTACAGTTGCTCCACCAGAGTTCCCTCAGTCACTACCAGCCGTGACGTGAAGCCACATCAAGACGCCAAGAGTAATACCGTTCTCTCTCTTTAAAACATTGGATGAAACGGATCTCTCCCCTTGTCGCCACCATATTCACCGACGATGGACACGTGGAGTAGTGGAGAACAGTGATTCATTGCTGAACACAGTGCTGCGCCATTCATCAGGAGTCCGAGCTTCCTGGCCACCGCACCACGGCAAACGCTGTCGTTTGTATTATGGTGTTACCGGCAGCGTATGCAAGCGACAGTAATTCACTAGTCCGACCGCTGCTGGTCTCCGACCAATGGTGCTGAATCGCACAATATGTTACAGGGGAGTCCATTACTTGTCCTTAGTTGGCAGACTGAAATGTGGAGGTGTTCCGAGGTGCTTAGTGCACAATACGGAGATCCTGCCGTGTGGTGGTCAGACGAGGTCGACCGTATACGAGGATGTTTGCCACCTCTTTCATTTTACGTCTGTTGATATTTTTAAAAACATCGTAAGTCCGATACATCGATATTTCAAGAAATATCATTGTAGCCCTAGAGATATGGGAAAATTATCGATGTATCGACGGAATAAATATCGACGTAGCAGCCAAAAAAAATATTGGCTGCACATCGTAAATATACTGCCGGTTTGAGAGCTGTATATTTAAGTATTGTTTTATTATTAGATACACTGTACATCAACGAGGTAGCAGTTTGCTTATCCGCCTCAGAGCAAGAATTGAAAGGAAAACGATGCACTTTAACGATTGGCGATAACCACTTTGTTAACAATGGTAATTAGCGGTAAGTGGCCCAATAAAAGGTGTCCGATTGGTCCGTCGTTCGATTTCGTCACACATCGGATTCGTCCGGTATACTTCATGCCGACTTCCCTATTTTTCGTTTATGCAAACGCCAGTGACGTAGCAGTTGTAGTGTCAAAATTGCGACGTGAAGTTAAACTTTGCAGCTTCTGTTGGTAGCGCCGAGTGCCAGTTACGTCAGCATTTCCCCTCACCTGTCTCCACCCTCTGCAAAGTCCAATCTTGTCGTTTCGATTTTTGTTCATCAGTTTCTGAAGAATGCCGATGTGAAGAAGTAGCACACTAGTTGCGTTAGAAATTGTCTTTTAACGCAACTGGTGTGCTGTTTCTTCACATCGGATATCTTGTTATTCCATTCACACCCCCACCCACCAATGCAATCGGACTACTACTTTGTGCCATCTATACTCGCTTCACACAGTCAAGTAGGGGGAGTGAACATGAAAGCTCAAGAAGTAGCAAGACTCCTTCACACAGGGAAAGTAAAATTGTATTCTACTACAGTTTCAAAAGAACAACTTCAATTATTTATCGAAAATTGCGAAAAATGCAATGTAAAATAAAAAATATCGGCTCTCGATGTTGCCCCTTCGTTATCCATACATCACTGAAAGATAACGTCGCCGATGTACATTGAAATTTATTGGAAAAAAGCATCGATATATCGATATTTTATAAAAATGCCTTGTTCTCAAGCGTCAAACATTGGGCTATTGTTCGATCTAAATGCCCCACAAATCTAAATATTGCAAAAATCGACCAGCCAGCCATATGGAGACCAACAGTGACGCCCCTTTCAAATTCGTCGGGTGTTGATAACGCTGTCTCGTGCGAATACGCAGCATCTCCGTGTCCTTCGCAGTGATCACTCAGTATCCGATGTTAATCACACCCCTTATATACCCCGTCAGGCCTGGTAATGATGTTATACACGAATAAAACATATGCTCCCTGATGGCTACTCTACGTCTCACAGACAACTTCAACTCTAATCATTTACATATGCTCCTGTGCTGTGTCTGTGTATATGTAAATCGACCGTGTGTTATGGGTGCTTCACTTTTCTTGACTGGCAGTATAGTTATTTTGTGATGTGTTGATGCAGCAAATAAAATGTCATACTTGCCACACTGTCCCTTATTAAATGGAATTGATATTGATAAATGGCTACCACCACTGGAAGACTAATCCTCCATTTACAATAATCTTAACATTAACAACTGAAGCCACTTGGTAAAGTATAGAGCAGCACCCGGCAGATCTGCTTGGGAGATGGCGCCAGAAATCTTACTACCGAGAGCCCATACGGAATCTTATTTACTACAACCTAAATTTCCCCTTAGTGGCAGCGAAAAGCACAGTGTCGGCTCTGACATATCGCCACTACCCTTTCTTCTTGGACGTTCCGAAGGCAACATTTTGAGTGTGAAAAGACGAACGACTGCACGGAGAACTGCTGTACCGCACCGCAGACTCTCGGCGCACCAGTATTCGTAGTGTTTGTTTAGGCAGCACCTTAACGCGGCGCATAAAAGCAAATGAAGCCCAAGAAACCGCCAAACGAATCCCGCGAGTCGTGTCCGGAAAAATGAAATTACACGGCGGCTTTCCTGCGCGGCTCCCCTGGCATTACGCAATTAACAGCGGCGATTCAAAGTTAGATTGACTGGAGTGAATTGAAAATTGCTTCCCGCGCGTTTCCTGCAGGAAGCGGCGGCAACTCGAGCGCTGAATTCATGAATGCGAGAGCACCGCCGCGCACGCTCCAGGCTGCCTGGCTGCCCGGCTGCCTGCGGTGCTCCGTGCCCCCTGCCCTGCCCTGCCCTGCGTCTGACGCCACAGCTCCGGTCGCCTCCCACGTCCAATGCCTGCTGCCTCGACAGCCGCTAGCAAGTCACAGGCAGTGTTGCAGTTATTTCACTGTCATACCGGATTATGTTCTCATACAGTACTACTGCCGTGGTAGTATAGTAAGTTTCTTTGTAATGTGTGTTCCGTCGCTAATGAGCGCGTCGTACTCGCACATTGAACCGTAACCTTCCATTTTCCTCCAACGTGTTCAAAAATGGTTCGAATGGCTCTGAGCACTATGGAACTTAACATCTTAGGTCATCGTTCCCCTAGAACTTAGAACAAGTTAAACCTAACTAACCTAAGGACATCACACAACACCCAGCCATCACGAGGCAGAAAAAATCCCTGACCCCGCCGGGAATCGAACCCGGGAACCCGGGCGTGGGAAGCGAGAACGCTACCGCACGACCACGAGATTCGGGCCTCCAACGTGTCCGGCTATTTGAACAGCTACGTGCTAACGTAATATGTTCACGTACTGTACTTCCAATTGCGGACAGTACTTTTTTTTCACAGTCCGTGTAGAGCATCATTGACCATGCCTCTTTATCTACGTAGATATTCCATCCCAACCGTCTGCTCCTGCATTGCGACATCAGTTATTGTAATTCAACCTCTCTTAGGTCTACCTGTTTTCTGTCTTCCTCGTGGTTTCCATGCCAACGCCTTAGAAGGTTTTCCATTATCATGCATACGTTTCACGGCCTTATCAGTCCATTTCTTTTCTTTTATCCACTTTGCAGCTGTCGTATCTGCTGCCATCTCTTGCGTTATGACTTCATTCTTTACCCTCTCCTCTATTTCGGTTTTGCAGTACTTTGTCTTTCTTTCAATTTCGTCGTCAGCGACCACTGCTGTGTCTCGCATGACGGCATGCTTGGCACAGAAGTCTTCTACAGTGGGTTCTTTGTAACTTCAGCCGCGCGCGATTATCCGAGCGGTCTTAGGCGCTGCAGTCATGGACTGCGCGGCAGGTCCCTGCGGAGGTTAGAGTCCTCCCTAGGGTATGGGTATGTGTGTTTGTCCTTAGAATAATTTAGGTTAAGTAGTGTGTAAGCTTAGGGACTGATGACCTTAGCAGTTAAGTCCCATAAGATTTCACTCATATTTGAACATTTTTTCTTTGTAACTTCGGAGTTACTATCGTTCCATACACCATCGAGTATTACGGAATGGCAGTATATCCAAACTCAAAAAAGTGGCTGTACATTATTTCTGTGAAGGCGTGGTGTAGGATGGCGCTTAAATTTGGACACTGAGAAAAACCACATGCTATTTTCGTGTGAAAGGAAGTTCATTGGCAAACACTACGTTGCGTAATAAGAGAAGAATTAAGATGGTACAGATCCATAAAATGGGAACGTGTGGACAAAAGTAGCATTATGGCCATGTGGGCGAAGTGATGGAATGCTTCTATTTTGGAAGGAAAATAACAAATCGTGGGTGAAGCGGGGGTGTTATAAAAAACTAACTAGCGTAGCCAAGGAGAACATTCTTGCTCAAAAGAAGTCTGCTGGTATCAAATATCGGCCTCAGTTTGAGGAACAAATTGCTGAGAATATACGTTTGCAGCAGAAGATTGTATGGGAGTGTATCATGTACTGTCGTTAAACCAAAATAGTAGAAATTTCTACACCTACGTGCTGTAGGTGTAGAAAGTGAGACAGAGGACAAGAACCGGGATTAGTTTAAGGAAAACATGTGGATAGGTGGCTCAGCTCGGTGCGTTATTTATTATTCGCAAACAAATATTTTTATTTAATAGGAATCAATCATGAGCCAACTGACAGTTACGAAGATTGTTGCGACTTACATATAGTTAAGATCTTTAAATTAAATTCACAATGTATTACGACATTTGAATTATACATAAAATTACAAACAGTACCCAAAAATGTCAGCTTTGCAATACAATGGTGGCCCGAATACAAACAATTAATTAAATAAATCTGCAGCAACACTCCGTCCCCACAGCTAGATCACCACTGTGGCTAATCCCATGGCTAATCTGACAACAGGACTTAAATATAAGTTCAACAAACATTAATTAAAAGACATTAAAAAGCTTACATCTCGACTGGCATTCTGCTCCCATATAGACAAGTACGGCCAAGCTGCCCAATGGCTACCCACAGTACTTAAAAAAAATGGCTCTGAGCACTATGGGACTTAACTTCTGAGGTCATCAGTCACTTAGAACTACTTAAACCCAGCTAACCTAAGGACATCACACACATACATGCCCGAGGCACTATCTCAACACGCTCCTTCACTGATTGGCCACAAGCCTGTCCCACAAAAATCGCGTGAATTACTTAGACCATCGGGCCCCTAAAATACAATTAAAATGATCATAACTCAATTTTTTATAGAAATCAAAAAACTCAGTGCTCATTTTGCCCAAAGAATTCCATCACACGCCCGCAACGGCCTTACAATAACAGAAATTCTGAGTCAATTATTTCGTAACCCATCGACACCCCCGCCGTGGTATGATACCGAAAGAATAACAACAAACTACTCAGCTTGAGGCTGTAACGTGAGATGGGCAGAATAGCGTGTAACCAGCAAGTAATTACGCCTCGCGTGATGACGGGAAAGCCGCCGAACGCGTCCCTGGCCCGGGCTAGCAGAAAGTAACGCTCAACCGCTGCCGATACAAAGCCGTCAACGTATGCCAAACAACAAACAGTAAACTAAGTTTGATAAAAATTAGCATACAAAGTAATACTTAAACGGGCAATTAAAGACTGAACTATTAAAACTTCAGTCTGGGAGAGGCCCGCTCATAACATTCCAAGTTAACCTTTCCAGCAAAAAGAAGCAATGTACAAGATCATCTAAAAGAATAATTACATAATACTTCGAACCAGATTTAAAAGATAAATGTATATTTTTACTGGTACCTCTTAGGGGATGATAGACATTGTAATTGAGACACGCACCCAATGACAGATGGCCTGTTAAACTACTCACTTATAGCCAGAAGGGCTTCTCGACTCTGAGTAAGAGAGTGTCAAAGTAGAACAAATCCGATAACGCGCCCCAGGAAGGGGCCTGAGGTCTACAACGAACAGTAATTCCGACAGTCACTCCAAAAGAAATGCACACTATTTTTGTAAAAATACAGTTTTCATTCTACGTGTGTGAAAGTTTTGCAGTGTGTAGATACATCCTTCCTGTTTGTTTTCAAACTTAGTTCAACCTGTTCCCGTGAATGGCACCGCCACACCATGTCTTCAAGATGGCTGCTACACTTGACGTTCGTCAGAAGCAACGTGCTGTCATAAAATTCCTGCGCTGTGAAAATGAGACAGTGGGAAACATCCACAAGAGGTTGAAAAAGGTGTATGGAGATGCTGCTGTCGATCGCAGTACAGTTAGTCGGTGGGCAAGCAGGTTACCTGATGAAAGCGGCCACGGCAATATTGAGGATTGTCCTCGCAGCGGCAGGCCTCGTACTGCACACACTCCAGACGATGTGCAGAGAGTTAGCGAATTGGTGACTGCTGATAAACGCATCACAGTGAACGGACTGTCACGCTACGTTTGGATAGGGGAACAAAGTGTTTGCAGAATACTGGAAGTGATGGCGTTAAAAAAGGTTTGTGCCAGGTGGGTTCCCAGGATGTTGACAGTGGCTCACAAAGAAACAAGAAAAACGGTATGCAGCGATATTTTGAAACAGCACGAGAATGGTGGAGATGAACTTCGTGAAGAATTGTGACAGGTGATGGAACATAGCTCCATCATTTTTCACCAGAGACGAAGAGGCAATCGATGTAGTGGCGTCGTGGAAATTCACCCAAGGAAAAAAAAATCAAAACCACACCTTCTGCTGGAAATGTTATGGCTAAAGTGTTTTTTGATTCCGAAGGTCTCTTGCTTGTGAACATCATGCCAAGCGGAACCACCATAAATTCTGATGCTTATGTGACAACACAGAAGAAACTTAAAGCTCGACTGAGTCGTGTTCGACCACATCGGCAAAAGCAGGATGTTTTGCTGTTGCACGACAATGCACGGTCATATGTAAGTCAATGAACCATGGGAGCGATCACAAAACTCGGATGTGCTACACTGAAACACCCGCCTTACAGTTCTGACCTGGCTCCATGTGACTAGCATCTCTTTGGGAAACTGAAAGACTGGAATAAGGTTGGAAGATGGCGTAAGGCAGTTGAGAGGGGTGGAAATTATGTGTAGAAATGAAAATATTGTTCCTAAAGTATGTATCTACACACTGTAAAACTTTCAAATGTGTAGAATAAAAGATGGATTAAAAAAAGTGTGCATTTCTTTTGGAGCGAACCTCGAAGTATCAGTAACATCAAATAATACTAACAAACCATGATTTGAAGTACAAAATTAACATTGCAAAATACTAGCTAGGTTGATACAAAAACCTCCAGATTGAGATACTCAGCTTCATATAATCTTTAAGTACAGTACTTGCTAAACAGTCTTCGTAGACAATTTCAAACAAATTCCAAGGAGGCCAATAGATTCAGGGCTTCAGGTAGGCACCGGATAATACTGCCCTGCTGCTCATGGCTGCTAAAGAGTTACTTAACATATCTTGCCGTATTTAGCACACCACAGTTGACTGATGCACGTCGTTAACAGGTTGCACACGGCGAGAGCCGCTCCTTGCCCTCTAAACTCGCCGGTCGCAACGATGAACGCTGCAGGAAAACGCGGCCCACCATGGCCCAACGGTCAACGGTGTTAACTCGCTGCAATTGCCTGGAGCAGAGTACTCAGGCGCAACGTCCAGCTCCGTGTCCTACACACCACTCACCACCACACAACACGTAACCCAGCAAAGATCATACGACGAGGGCCAGAGTCGATGGAGCGCCAGTAGGACCACGTGCGCGGCCTTACGGAAGCCGCCACGACTCAGAAAGATGCTGCAATCCAGGTGCACTGGTAAAATAAGAAATGAGGTGGTTCTCCGCAGAATCATCGAGGAGAGGAGCATGTGGATAACATTGACAAGACGAAGGGGCAGAATGTTAGGGCATCTGTTAAGACGTCAGGGAATAACTTTCGTGGTTCTCGAGGGAACTGTAGAGTGTACAAACTGTACGGGTAAACGAAAGTTGGATAACGTCCAACAAATAATTCAAGTCGTTAGGTGCAAGTGCTGGTCTGAGATGGAGAGCTGGCAGAGGAGCGGAATTCGTTGTGAGCCGCAACAGACCTGTCGAAAGACGGATGACCCAAAAAAGAAGGGTCACAAAACTCACGACTTAGAAAAAAAGCTAATAAAAACTTGTTCGCCAGCTAGTTTACGAGTACCAACGAGAGTAAACGAAAAGTGAGGTTCGACTATCATAGACGTGGAACAGGGGTAGTATTAATCCAACTTGTAGAGGTTTCTGAACCGTTACACTGTATTCCCCTTTAATGGAATGTCTAACACACAGATACGTTGAAACCTTTCCGTCTCCTCTACATCTCCTTCATTACGCAACCTTCCTTTCTACAATAACGGTGGCCGTGCGGTTCTAGGCGCTGCAGTCCGGAACCACGGGACTGCTACGGTCGCAGGTTCGAATCCTGCCTCGGGCATGGATGTGTGTGATGTCCTTAGGTTAGTTAGGTTTAAGTAGTTCTAAGTTCTAGGAGACTTATGACCTAAGATGTTAAGTCCCATAGTGCTCAGAGCCATTTGAACCATTTTTCTACAATAACCTATGAAACATTCCCTTAGGATTTCTATCTCTTGCTTAATAATAACAAATGAAATTTCCCTTTGAATTTAATTCTCTTTCTCAATAATAATAATACTAATAATAGTAATAGTAATAATAATAATAAGTGCAATCTTGGCATACAAATTTAAATGCTGCTTATTAAAAGTGATTTGCTGATTATTTCGACGAAACATAGAATGTGTCGTCGTCGTGGCCCTCAGTCGTTATCTGCAATAACCCAAAACTGTTCCTTACCTTCTTTACTGTTACCGGATCGTCATCTGACTGCGACGTCGAGCTGCGACACAAATATACTGACTCTGTTTCACTACATTCTGTTAGCTGATGGTGGGCTGTGATAATAAGTGGCTGTATTTATTACCAAAGCTGACGTTATTCTTTAATAACAAGGCTAACGTTATTCTCTAATTAATTTGACTGAAGTTACGTAATTCGTAGTTAAACTTTTTCTTGACAACAACGAAATTTTGTGAACTTTTACGTCGATGGTTTTTGGGTTGTTGTTGGGTTGTTTTTTGGGGGAAGGAGACCAGACAGCGTGGTCATCGGTCTTATCGGATTAGGGAAGGAAGGGGAAGAAAGTCGGCCGTGCCCTTTCAAAGGAACCATCCCGGCATTTGCCTGGAGCGATTTAGGGAAATCACGGAAAACCTAAATCAGGAACCGTCGTCCTCCCGAATGCGAGTCCAGTGTCTAACCACTGCGCCACCTCGCTCGGTGATGATGGTTTTTGGGATGGATTATAACCAGTAATGCAATATTGCTGGCAAAAATTAATTATATTCTGAAAACGATTCTTCAAATATTTACTGTTGGTAATGAAATGATTTTACAAACTTTCAAATGGGACTCACTTTTTTCACTATCTTACAACTAGCATTGCGCAAACATACCTTGAGTAGTCTCGAGTTTCCCAAAAAAAAAAAAAAAAAAAAAAAAATCTGTAATATTAGTTCCTCTTATGATAATAGGTAGCTGATGTCTCTGTACATCCGTTTATAATCTCTTGTAAAACAAAGCTGGTGGCTGACAGGCACACCGCTCCTCTCAACCTCTCGCTTCAGACCTGCTACCGTCTGGCTTCACATCTCGCTCACTACTGACTTCCTACGAACGCTAACGTGCAGTCTCTCCCGTCAACAATGCTTTCTGGTGCAGAAAATCCCTGCTACCATTACAAAATGTATCAATACGCGGTCTTTCCCGCTCTTTTCTTAAAATTTATCCATACGCGTCTTCTCCCGCCCTTTTTAAAATTATTTCATTGTGCGGTCTCTCCCGCCAACAATACTTTGGTGCAGACATTTCGTGCTATACCACGATTATTTCCAAAATGACAAATATTAATTATTCCTACTTAATCCTATTAACAAAATATAAACATCTTTCATAAATTGTGGTTTGACAATAGAAATATACACGTCTTACAACGTGTCGTATCATTTTAGGAAAATCAGAAACAGTGCGGTAATTTTACTGACTGCTAGCCTGCCACTCTCCTGCTGCTTGCTCGACGTGGAGGCCCGCGGCATGTCAGAGACGGCAGCTGGAACGGGATTTGGGGGGGGGGGGGGTGGCGACGAAGAGAGGGGCTGCGACGCTGGGAGCCGCGGGCGCGCCGTAATCCCGGTTGAGCCGCCGTTTGACGCCGACTTGGCGCGCTGGCGGCGGCTGCAGCCCCTGTCGGCTCCACCAGCCGCCTTGGGCACCATCTGGCGCCAGCGGGCTCCTTACCCCCCACCACCACCACTCTACCCCTCTACCTTCAGGTGCTTTCCAAACATACCTGTACAAGAGAAGAAATCACAGGTGTTCCTCCTACGACAATTCACTGTTTATCGCATGGATCTAACCTACACCTACACGAACGTGGTACAGAGTTGATTTTACTAGTTACTGTCGACGCCACGACTCGTTTGTATTGGTAACAAAATAAAAACTTACCTGGCAAAATATACTGACAGTGAAAAATCACAGTACAAAGAAGGGCCAGCCGATGTGGCCGAGCGGTTCTAGGTCGTTCGGTCTGGAACCGCGAGACCGCTACGGTCGCAGGTTCGGATCCTGCCTCGGGCATGGATGTGTGTGCTGTCATTAGGTTAGTTAGGTTTTCGTAGTTTTAAGTTCTAGGGGACTGATGACCTCAGATGTTAAGTCCCATAGTGCTCAGAGCCATTTGAACCATTTTGTCGTGGGGTTGTGGACCACTCCGCTGCGGAGGGGTCAGAGCCTCTCCGTCGTTTTTAGGTCCCCGGTTAACATTCAATACATACATACAATACCTCTGAGATTGGACGTGGTGGGTTGATGCTACTTAAGAATGCCTTTAAGGTGACAGACACCATTATCAACACCTCACTGAGTATGAACGAGATCGTGTAATTGGGCCACGAGAAGCTGGAAATTACTTTGCTGTAACGCAGAACGACTTGGCACTAATGTAGCGGCTGCACATGATTACTGGCTGTGGTGGTCACTAGAATGTACGGGCGCAAGAAGACCGGGCTCCGGACGGTCACATGGCAATACCGAGAGGGAAGAAAACCGTGTACGGCGTATAGTTCTGGTGCGCCGTACTGCATCTGCAGCAGAAATTTGAGCAGCAGTTGGCACCACGGGGACACACACAACTGCTACAAATCGGTTACATCCAGGACACTTGTGAGGTAGACGCCCTGTAGCGTGCTTTCCAATGACCCCAAACCACCGAAATTTGCCATTCCAGTGCTGTCGAGCGAAACTTAATTGGACGCCTGAGTGGAGGTCTGTTATGTTTTCTGATGAAACCTGGTTTTGCCTCGTTGCCAGTGACGGCCACGGTCAGGTGGATGGCAGTTGAGGGCCTGTAACTAAACTGTCTGCGTGCTAGACACCTTGAGTTACGGTCTGTGGTGCGATTTCGTATGACAGCGAGAGCACTTTCGTGGTTACCCCACCCACCGCACGTCGGTCCACTGATTCGAACTATTGCGCTGCCAGAATTTCAGGGCGTGTTTTCCAACAGGATAGCGCTCGCCCACATACCGCTGTTGTAACCCAACGTGCTCTACAGAGTGTCGGTATGTTGCCTTGTCCTGCACGATCACCAGTTCTGTCTCCAGTCGAGCACGTATGGGACATCATCGTACGACAACTCCAGAGTCATCCTCAACTAGCATTATCTGCCCCTGTATTGACCGACCAAGTGCAACAGGCAGCGAACTCTATCCCACAAACTGACATCCGGCACCTGTACGACACAATGCGTTCACACTTGCGTGTTTGCATTCAATATTCTGTCGTTTACGCCGGTAATTAACGTACTAGCACTTCACGTTACAAAACTGTTTATCTTGCACTTACACTAACCTGTGGTCTGGGAAAGTTCATCATTTCAGTATGCTACGTAGATAACGTATTCCTGAAATTTCATTACTCTACATTTTTTTTCTTGTTGCGGTTTTCTATCCAGCATTGTATTAGGCAAGTTTGATACGCCCCGCCAACGCGTCCTCTCCTCTGCTAACTTCTTCATCTCAGAGTAGTACTTGCACCCTGCGTCCTCAGCTGTTTGTTTGACATATTGCAATATCTGTCTCCCCATTCGTTTTTTACTCTGCGTAGGTCTCTCGAGTACAGTGGATGTCATTATCTGACAAGCGACCCGCCCTAGCTTTGTACAGGTATCTCTTGCCAGAGAACTTAGTATTCTATGTAATGAGGAGCGAGATTACGCATGACGCTCTCGATCAGAGTTACATCGCGCCTCGCTTTCAGAAGGAGTTTCCGAAGAGCGACCGACAGCCTGATTGTTTCGAGCTGCAGCAAATTTCACCTCGCAATCTTGAGACATTGTAGTTGTCCGACTCTTAACCGTTCTAGTGTACTGAGAAAGATTCGACTGTTCGCTAGCCTTTTCATTGTAGAAATATTGATCATCCTGTTCCTTCTTCTTGTCAACGTTTTCAACATTTTCCTCTCGTCGGTAACTTTGCTGGAAACCTCATTTCATATCTTGTCATTCTACCTAATTTTCAGCATCATTATACAGCACCGTATCTGAAATACTCCGATTCTCTTCTTTTTCGGTTTTACAACAGTCCATCATTCACTTCGGTATAACGCTGTGTTCCAAACTACAGTTCATTCTCTTAAATTTCTTCCTCAAAATGAGGTTGATGTATGATACTAGTTGACTGATTTTGATTAGAAATGTTGTCTTTGACTGTACTACTCAGCTTTTTATGTCCTTCCTTCGTCTGTCATGGGTCATTTTCATTCCAAGGTTGCAGAATTCATTCACTACGTTGTCCCCAATTTCGATATTAATTTTATCGCTAACCTCATTTCTGCTACTCCTTATTGCTTTCGCGTGACTTCGGCTTACTCTCGACTCATAGTACTTGCTCATTCTATTGTTCACCCCCACTCAACAGATCTTGCAATTCTTCTTCACTTTGACTGAGGATAGTAATTTCGTAGTGTGAGTCTTACCACTCCTATTCTTCACCTTGATTTTTATTCAACTCCCGAACCTTTCATTTATTGCTGGTTGTGCAGAATGAACAGAAAATCCGAAAGACTACATCTCGTGTTATGTTCTTCTTAGTCTCACTAGAACTGTCGCCGCTTTTTCTGAAGCCAAACTGATCGTCATTTAAGAGAGTGTCAATTTTTCTTTCCCATTCTTCTGCATATTTGTTTGTCAGAAATGTTACTAATGCGGAAGCACAATTACAACAGAAGGAAGACATGGATTTTACTTTCCCTCGACGACAAAGTCGCACTGGTGAAGAAAATCGGCCGTGACCTTTTCAGAGAAATCATCCCAGCATTTGCCTTAATTGATTAGGGAAACGACAGAAAAACTAACTGCGGTTAGATTGTACAATGACTTCTGGATTTGGGATTCAACTGCATTGAAGTATTTTAAAATATTCCGATACGATTATTATCGCCGTTGACTAACGTAGAAACCCCGACAGGAGAAATTTGATTTTGTTTCAATCGCGGGTAGCGAAACTTCTACACAGTTGCTCCTCGTTAGGTCATAGAGCCTATAGCTGACTGGAGAGCGTAGTGTGTAGAAGAACAGACACGGTTAATTTTGCTTGAAGTGGCAATGAAATGGATTTTTGTTTTCGTACATCTGGTCCTTTTCGAGTTATTATCGTTAAACCTTGTTTTTTTTCTTTTTCCTCCAGGGATTCGAGAATGTTTATGGAGACTCGTAAGTACCTAGGACAGCATGTAGCACATAATTACCGATGCAGTAAGATCACTAGTTTCCCGAGTGCGGTGAGGTAACATCAGTAGTGCAGCAGCACATACTGCATTAATTAGTCTCGCAAGCCAGAGCGAGGCTGGCGAACTTGATTAAAGTGATTTTCTGGTCGTACTAGTAATTGAGATGTACTCGAAGTCACCATTCATGTGTTTCCGAGAGCTAATTAAATAGTGTAGCGACATCGCGTGCGTCGTACACGTTCGATCCCCAGGAGGAGAAGAATATTTCAGTTATTAGTTTTCTTGGTGCACGGGAGAGACCGCACGAACAGCCACATTCATAACTTTAAGAAAGAGATTTTCTGATGGTTGTGTTCTACTGATTCGATGAACTGTAGAAATTACGTTACGTAGCAGCGTAAGCTGCTGCTAAAAGTATTCTTTAGTAGGCGATCGGTTTCGGTCAGAGAAGTAAGAATTACATGGGAATGCAATGGGAAGGGGGCTTAACGTCTTCTATATCATATAATCGTTTTTACTCCCCGTAAGTTTACGGTCACCTTTTTGATACTTTTCTCCTTTCCTGTCGCCATTGTATTCCAACTTAACTTTGCTGCTAACACAAGCTGTGCTAGAACATGTTCTTTGACCGAAACCGGTCGCCTATTAAAGAATACTTTTAACAGAAGAGTATAGCATTATAAATGATTTATGTAAAGTTCAAGAAGGAGACAGATTTTGAGTGCGATTATAGTCCCGAGTTGCTATTTCTCTGCCATGGTTTGTACCAATAGCAGAAAATATGTTTATTAAATTGGATGTGAATCAACCAACTAAACAGGGCTTGCAGATCTGCATAGTTTCCGTCCACTGGTAAAGGAACAAAACAACGTGCTGTGCGTTGCACATTTCCACTTGCTACAAAGTTATTTTACGATACTATGTTTCGAGCACACTGACAATAACGGCTGCTTGATATAATGCCCAGCGCATAAATTATGGGATCAGTCTCTGCTGGAAATTTGTACGCCAGGAGAGAGGAATTTGATAAAGTGAACTACAGCGTTGCCGTCTAAAACGCAGAGGTTGTGCCTTTCACAGCAGTGCTGCAACTCTGAATGCAGCGTGGTCTCTGCTCTAACGTACCGCAGATTTGTTTCGTTAGGGACGTCAACATCCCTTCGACGTTTGTTATGTAAAGCAAAAAGACTATACAAGCTGAGCGTATGATCTTCCTCACGCTACTTTTCATGTATTTTTCCTGTAGTTATTGCGGCTGCAGTGCAGGTAAGAAATATGAGAAGGAACGATATTGCGATGTAACTTGCAAGCAAAGTCACACCGTGCAAAGTGAACCGCTTCCATCACATAGTGCAGTTTCGTCCTTTGCAAGATGAAAACTTTATGGCGAAAGTATGCGACGACTTATGGCGTTTACAGAAATCGTGAAAGAAACACTTTTTTAGTTCAAATAAGTTATTGTTTCGGAAAATATTAGTGTGTAAAACGTATACAAATTCGCGTGCTTTACGTTACGGAAATATTTTTTTTTTCACGGAACCACTAAAACATGGTTTCGGACCGGTTGACCAGCTTCTTAGGGTGATGAAAATCATTTTTCACGCATTTTTTGTTTGATATCTAAGTCAAAACAGTCGCAAACTCGGGAAATGAGCGTAGGGGAGCAGATGCAGGAATTCTGCATTTTCATTCTTAGCAAGATCGTAGTGGAGGTCGTTAACATTGCCTTTTTCCGACCTGTTTTGAAGTATAAAGTGTGTGGCTGTGTATTATGGATGACTGTGATGAATGCTTATACAGTGTATTTCAAAATGGTTGGTTCAAATGGCTCTGAGCACTATGCGACTTAACTTCTAAGGTCATGAGTACCCTAGAACTTAGAACTACTTAAACCTAACTAACCTAAGGACATCACACATCCATGCGCGAGTCTGGATTCGACCCTGCGACTGTAGCGGTCCCGCGGTTCCAGACTGTAGCGCCTAGAACCGCTCGGCCACCCCGACCGGCCATCATCAGGTAAGCAGCGGTAAAATTCAATAAGTTTCCCTCCTCTATTCCTCTCTTTCAACAAGTCATTTACTTGCAAATTAGTGAGCTCCAACAGTAGTTAACGTGGCACATCAATAGATTACAATCAAACGGATTCTGCAACAGAACAACGTCACTGTCAGTTCTGTCACGATACGAAAATCTCTCGAAAAAATGCTCCAAGTCACCAATAAATTTTATTTCTGTCGAAAAGTAAAGGTTGACAGCTTCAGTAATTGTAAAACAAAACTCTTTGACATGAAAATGAGATTAATTTGAGGTTAAACGTCTGTCAATCGGCAAAGGAAGTGTGGATGTAATTATGAGCACTCTTGAATATTCAAAAGTGTGTGCAAGATGGTCCCGCGGTGTCTAACTGTGGATCACAAATCGTGAAGAAAAAACATTCATCTTGATTTGCTGCAACGTTTTGAAGCTGAGGGTGAGTCCTTCTTGTCCCGGATTGTGATAGGTTGTGAAACTGGGGTTCACCATTTTGAGCCCTAAACGAAACGACAGTCGATGGAATGGCGTAGTTCCTTCTCCCCACAGAAGAAAAAATTCGAAGTAACTGCTTCCGCCGGTGAGGTCCTGATCACCGCCTCCTGGGGCTGTGAAAGTGTGATTCTCATTGGTGTGATACCAAGAGGCGGTACATTTAATTCAGAAGAACATCTCAACACATTAACAAAACTCAGATGTCCTTCCAGCGACTTCGGCGCCACAGCAACCCAGGAGATGTTTAGCTGCAATACGGTAATTCTCGGCCCCACTCAAGTTCGGGGACTTCTCAGCACATCACAAAACACGGTTTGACATTGTTACTCCATCCACCCTGCAGCCCTGACCTGGCCCCCTCGGACTTCCACTTGTTTCCGTCACTAAGGAATGCCATTCGTGGAAGACATTTTGAGGTCGAAGAGGAGGTGATTCGCGCACTGGCTCCGCCACCAGGACAAGGGTTGGTACCGACAGGACATACAACACCCTTCTTTCGCGCTGGAGGAAGGCCATAGAACTGGATGGAGTGTGAAAGCTAATCTTTTGTACGTATAATTCTCATTAGGTTCAATAAAGAACTGTTGAAGATAAAAGATGCGGTGCATTACTTTCTGGGCAGCCCTCGTATTAATTGAAATAGGCACATATAAGAAAACTTAATCCGTCCATCATTTGCTGTTTTTATCAAAAAGTTATGAGACTGACTAACACAAAAAATCACTACTATTCTCCTGCCGATTCTTTTTCTTTTTCTCCTTTTTTTTTAAAAAAAAACTCTGCTCGAAAATCACGTTGTAAGAGGGGATCAACCACTATACGGACATGGCAAATATTCGGTAATGTGAAAACTGAGGTTAAAGAATTCGAACGACCGTGTTAAATTTTGTCCGTTATCATGGCCTACAATCAGATGCAGGTACGTTATGTGGACACAAACAGCACATCAAGTGCTTTCTATTTTCATTGTAAACTGGGAATTAGCTGTAAAGTTTTAAGTTTACTCCTTAGATTATGTCGAAAGTTTGTCTTGGGTTCTTCCAGTTTTGATCTTTTAAAACAAATGGAGCATTGTACTTCACTGATACCGGACTTCTCAAACTATTTCCAGACTAGGGATGGCGGCATTCTGTAATAAAACTTATATCTGGTGACAACAGTGAGAAACTAGCAAATAGTCCAGGGGGCACCAAGTCTTGCACATTACATGTCCGTGCATACCATCTAATGCGTGATACCACGTGGTAATATGCACTGCAGTAGTTCTCATGCCACGTGTTTGTTGCTCGTCTCTGTCAGGACTGTTTAAAGTAGCACTGATCTCTTTTCCCATTTTATACCGCAACGCAATATTTCAAAGCAATGCAAATTTTATGAATAAAAATATGTAGTAAAAGTTTTGTTTAAAAAGAAAGAAAATTACTGCCTTTGTGGCTAATTGATATTTCATTTTTTTTACTCAGTATAAGTGAAAATAAAAATACGTGTTATAACGGAGATCAAACAAATACCGAAAAATACCGGTCATTCAGAATAAAACACAGATATCCGATTTAACAGGTCGGTTTTTTCCAGCCCTGAAAGTAGGTGGCAGGCTTCGGTTCATTGGTAGAATAATAGGGAAATCCAATTATCTACATAGGAGATTCCTTAGAAAACGTTTGTTGGGCCTTTAACAGATTACTGCTGAAGTGTGTGGGATCCGTACGAAGCAGAGATAACAGGGGCACTGAACGTATACAGTGAAAGACAATACTAATGGTTATAGGTTTATTTGACGGATGGAAGAGTGTTACGGAGACGCTGAAAGAACTGAACTGGCAAACGCTTAAAGGTGGATGGGAATTACTCCGTGAGAGGCTTATCAAGTTTCAAGAACAAACTTTAACTGTTGAATCTAGGAATACGCTAGAAGTCCCAAAGTATTGCCCTCTAAAAATCGTGAGGACAAGATTGGATTAATTAAAGCGCACACAGAGGAACTTAAAACTGTTATCCCTCCCGCGCTCGTTACGTAATTGGAACGGAAAAGTTCTGCTAACTGCCACATGAGAAGTGCCTTGTGCCACCCACATGACAGTTATTTGCAGAGTCCAACAATCGTAATAATTCGTCTCTCGATTCAACTGTCTTCGGCCGTCTACGTCTCCCTGTTCTTTTAATTTAATTCTGATTATTTTTCTGGGCAAAGTACTTCAATTGCACAAGCTATACATGTACACCATTTTTATTTATACAATATTTACGTATTTCATATAGCTCGAATTATTAATTATGTGCTTCCGGATGTTCTACAGAGTGAAAGGAGTCTAGGCAGCGAGTGTACATAACAGTGAAACTCGTAGCACCTGAAAAAGGCGGCTGCGTCGGTCATTTAAATATTGCGCATAAAGTGGAACAAAAAAAAAAGTTCAAATGGCTCTGAGCATCATGAAACTTAACATCTTAGGTCGTCAGTCCCCTAGACGTAGAACTACTTAAACTCAACATCCATGCCTGAGGCAGGATTCAAACCTGCAACCGTAGCAGCAGCGCGGTTCCGGACTGAAGCGCCAAGAACCGCTCGGCCACAACGGCCGGCTAAAGTCGAACTTCAATTATTCAAATGGTTCAGAGCACTATGCGACTTGACTTCTAAGGTCATCAGTCCCATAGAACTTAGAACGACTTAAACTTAACTAACTAACCTAAGGACATCACACACATCCATGCCCGAAGCAGGATTCGAACCTGCGACCGTAGAACCGCTCGGCCACCCGGGCCGGCTCGAACAACAAACGGAAGAACGGGAGATAGCATGCCATTAATCACTCGCTTCGAAGAAACCGGAGAGGTCACAAACACAGAAAATATTATTTTTAGAAAAGACGGAAAAGAACTCGTAAAGAAAGACGCTGTATCGGTAGCCAGCAGTGTACTATTGTCAACCGTATCCAATCCCGTGCTCACAGCTCGTTAACTGTCCTCCTGTATAGCCTCTTTAACGCGATTGGATTCCGAAAAGGCGCAAAGCCGCAGCCGAGGCGGCCGTCGTGCCGGCGTTGTTTCCGGCCTGCCGCCGCGAGAGTAATTTATATCGCTTTGCACGGCAATTAAAAGTGGCCCGCGGCTTTCTGGGAACAGAAACGCATTTAATTAATCGAGAAATAATTTATGTCCGTAGGGTTTGCGGGGGAGCGCAGTAAATCACGCGGCGGTAGTTCCAGCTGTGGCGGCAAGGGCGCGCTAGGAAGCGTCCGGCGACGCCGACGGCCGGTTAATTGCGGGACCCGGGCGCGGTGCGCAGGAAAAAGCGCAGCGGCTGCGTCTGGTGCGCCCGTGTAACCGATGCCTCCTGCTGAGCCGTGAAGTCCCGTGGCAGCTGTCGCGCACCCAGTTCGCGACCTGGCTTTTTACGACAGTTCGAGATGGGAGGAACAGAGCTCCGGTCCGCGGCGTGGCACAAGTATTTTGTACTGTTCGCCGGGGCGAAACTCAGTATCGTGTTCACTCCTTTCGTTTAAATGTCTACTTTCCTCTAAGTAAAGAGTGTGTCTCCATGTGAAAAGGACACCACCTGGTAATCTGATTTTTGTATTTTTTAAGTTTCCGTGCGTCAGTCTGTACAAACTGAACCCTTATATTGTCTTTTCGTTGTCCGTCTGTCTGTCCAACTGATTAAAACTCTTTTTCTGAGGAACAGCTAGACGTACCACACTCAAACTTATGTCACTTACTAAAGTTTATAGTCCCTTGACGGTGTATAAACGTTAAGCTTGCCGGGCGAGACGTCCGAGCGGTTCTAGGCGCTACAGTCTGGAACCGCGCAACCGCTACGGTCGCAGGTTCGAATCCTGCCTCGGGCATGACTGTGTGTGATGTCCTTAGGTTGGTTAGGTTTAAGTCGTTCTAAGTTCCAGGATACTTCTGACCTCAGTAGTTACGTCCCATAGTGTTCAGAGTCATTTGAGCCATTTGTAACGCATAAGACACTGGTCGTCAATAAAGGGCGTTGTCATTAGGTAATCTGTTGGTGAAATTACGGGTATAAAGCTCTGATTCTTTTACCCATTGTCTCAAATGTTGTCAACACGGATATTAAAAATTATTGGAGGATAACTGTATCCTTGCATAGATTCGTTGTTGTTCTAATATTATCTTTGCTGGAAATGGCAATTCTGGAGCTTTGGAACATTTTTTGATTACTCTTAGTAACTGCTGCATCAGAATTGAATTGGTCATTCGTTTTTAATTTGTAAATCTGAAATAGTACAATTCTACTACGCAGTCTTTATTTGTCCCAGGACAATTAATTGTTGTTCTGTTAATAAAGGACATAAATCTTCTGAAGGAATCTGCTATGATTGTGGATTTTTATGAATGAAGCAGTCTATACAGCTTACTAAATTTCTGCATTTATATTGACGTTTCAGCAACTGCAATCATCAGTTTAAAAGTTAGACCTTGTAAAACGAGGCGCAGTGGAAACGTGAATGAAACGAGCGCTCCGCTTTGGTGTAAGTGTTAATGAAACTAACACTAACGCTAAAATCTGTTTTACATGATTTAAATTTTCATGAGGGCAGTAGCCGAAATGTCTGTGTAAATAAAGAAACATAGTAAGCTATTTGTACAGCTTTATTCACAAACTTATTTTTTATTTTCTGAATCAGAGGAAGCGGGAAGAAAGGAAGGGGCGAAGTGGAAAATCGTGACTTCTAGCCGCACTGGGAATTGCTGTATTGCAATGGCGAAAGTTGTAGATTTGTGCTGGATCGGGATTCGAACCCAGATGCTCTGCGTCTGCAAAACGGTTGCCACCCGGACACGCCTCCCCTCCGCCCCAAATTCGCAAATTACTGCATGCTACATTGCAGCGTCTCTGGTCCATTACACTCCCTACTCGAAAATTCGTGATTACCGTAAGGGTTCCAACGACATTTATGCATTCGCACCAAAACACATGTCGCGGAGATGTCGCGCTAGGTTGTGTTAATGTAAATGAATGTTGTCTGTTCTGTCGAACTTATTTTATTGAAAGTGGTGTGACCGGTCGTTCATCATTGAAGGAGTGTATGGTAACACAGTACCAACTCCCCCCCCCCCCCCCTGCCCTCCGGCGACAATGCGGACGTGTAGTCATCACACATGTAAATGATCGTAATTGTGCCGAATGGCGTCCTGCGATAGATTGCCCCTATCATATTGCGACATTTTTGCAATTCGGCTATAGTACTCGCAGGCTCTTGGAAAGAGTAAGTTCCAGCTTCATCATGTCCTATACGTTTTCAATTGGCGAGAGATCTGGCGACCTTGATGGCCAGGGAAGTAGTTTAACACCACGAAGAGCACCTTGCGTTGCAGCAGTCTTACTTGGACATTCATTGACCTGCTGAAATAGCAGTAGCACGGGGATAGCAACCTGTGCAATGTAGTTGACATGGGTTACTTTACGCTGCAGAAGTACCAAATGTGGGATTGAGTTGTAGCAAATGTCCCTCCACACCATGAAGCCTGGGATTGAACCTCTGTGTCGTGGGCGAATTCACTCCGCAATAGGCAGCTCACCGATTATCCGCCATACAGGTGTACATTAATCAGTCTCATACAGACAGATCGTACTTTTTTCACTGACGACAACAAAGCACCAATACAGCTTCCATTCGCCTCTTTGACGACACCAGGGTAGCGGTGCTTGGTGGTGTTTTAGTGTCAGTGGGAGCCTGGCCACAGGCACACTCTATCGTACACTGCTATAAACAGATGGTTTCCGATGGTCGCTGATAACACAGCAAGTGGAGCACGTGTCCGGATTTTGTCCCTGGGTGATGGTCGGTCGGTCAACGCAGCTCGCACATTGCGTCGGTTTTGACGTGCGCCTGTGCTGTGCGCGCTTTCAGAACCTGGTTTACGGGTGTGGAATGTTCCGCAGACCACTGCTGCAAGCTGCGACACATCACCGGTACATTATGAACAAAATGTGCAGCAATTCGTCGATACGCCCGTCTTGTTCCTGCAGGCACAGAGTGTGACGCCTTCAAATGGCTAAAGCTCTTCAGTGTACTTGTTGATGAAGTATGGTTTACCCTAGGATGAACGTTGCAAACACTGTTCACCTGTTAACTCAGCACAGTTACTGCCTGCAGAGTCAAAACAGAGGGTGCACAGACTGGCTTCTTATGCGGCTCAGATCGTCTATGACCGTGGAAATTGAGTGACTTGCACTACAGCCCCTCAGTGTGCATTTTCTCCACACAAGTGTCACTGTACCAACTCCTTAAGGGGGCCGCACTTCTCTCCGGCATTGTATATATCTATAATTCCAGTTTTGAGAACTGCCCCATTTTGATTTCCGCTCTTCCTGCACCTCAATAAATCACTTGATTGTAAAAGTTTGTAGATACTTAAACCTTAAATATCTCGTTTCTGCGTTGGATTGGGTATCATTTTGTGCTGTAAGGTTAAGAAAGCTGGTTCTACGGTTTCAGAACAACAATGGGGCCTACGCAGAAAAGAAAAAAAAGAGTGTTGTGTGTGTGTGTGTGTGTGTGTGTGTGTGTGTGTTTTAAAAAAAATCGGTTCTTATTCTTAACATACACATTGGTCCGTAATAGCATTCGTTTCGAGTTGATGCATCATCTGACTGTCAATATGTTGTGTATTCTGTCATGGAAAATGAAAGAAAAGAAAAAAAGCAGGTTACCTCTCTACAATGGAGGTTGTAAGAGCGGCTGAATAGCGCGGAGGCTTCTGTTGCGGCATTACTAAAAATGAAATCACTAGGTCACTTAGTGCGCAAGGAACGAGCTTAAGGAATCTAATTAAGGAGGAACAGCCTCAGCCCGGAATCCCGGGCAAAGAAATTACGCGGGAAGCGCTTGCTGCTTAGCGTTAGTTGTGCCGGGCGGTTAGCAGACGTAATTGCGGGGATTTCCCACCGGCGCCTGCGGGCGTGCAGCCCGCACACCGCTAGTCTGCAGCGAGGAGTAGTAGGTTGCTGGAATGCGTGCGCTTCTTCAGTCTCGACAACTCACATTCAGCACAAAGTAGACTATCAGTGCGTGCTTCAAGTATTCTTTAATTTTCTGTTAGTTGCATACCCCTTTCACCTTCATGTGATATGTTGCAACTGAGGTACTGGAAATGGGATGTTACTCGCTGTGTTTTACAATGGATATGATTTTTTATCTGTGATTCCCATGATAGGAAACCCTTTGTCGTAGTTTTAGTTTAGTTTATGTTCAAATTATGTGCAGAACACAAGAGAGGGTACACAATTTCGATTTGCTCTTTACATAGCACGTAGGACCATTAGTTAGCTTTACTTCTTGAACCGTACCAAAACTACTTCATCTCGTTACTTTGGATATGGCGTCGTTCTAATGTTCACTTGTGTTTTAGTTTCAGGCTTCTTTCTATAAGTTACGTGTGGGTAAACTTACGAGAATCGATTTTTTGTTTGTCCAAGTATGTCATCCGTGTCGCTGCCACTCCCTTCACATCATTATCGGTTTCTTTGAATTTTCGACTTCCGTTAGTGAGAATGTAGATTTTATTGATTAATCGTGAGTCGTCCATTTGTACGGCGTTCATATAATTTCAGACGTCTTTTCTGTCAAATGAAACTACATGATTTCTTCAGGAGCTACAACTCTTTTGTACCTTTTCGCATCTGATACCGGGATCTTGTGCTGGAATATTTTCCACGATATCTGTCGTTCTACATTTCGCGTTGACATTGACATTGGTGCTTAATGTTGTCTCAACTGCCTGGAGTATTGGGAGAAAGTCTGGTTCGGTAGTGGTTTACTTTGGGGCTGGTGGAAAGGGATTTATTGTTAGAAATATTCCGGATGACAGTATAGGCTTTTGCAGAATTTTGTTGCTCACTTTGTAATTGCTAGCGTTGCCGGCAATTGCACCGAAGTAGTTGAAGTGCTGAACCGGAGCGGCTATGTATTTAGTTCAGATGGCGAACGGGTCTGTGTGCTGTGTCTACTGCAAAACGTTTGACATGGCTTCTTTTACTTTTGTTCCCATATGTATTCTAGGGTTTTCTTTGTGCCATATTTTCATGATCTTATCAAATAGCAGACTGAAAAGGATTGCTACAGACGCTGCCAGGATACTGCCACGAACGTGGGGTACTATCGTGCCCTACGTCCATTTTAGTTTCGGCCAATAGGCTGACCTTCTGCCTGCTCCGCTATTTTGTCCTCAGCGGTGCTGAGGTCTTCAACAATCAGACATTACAATTCCTGAAATCTGTAAAGGCTTGTAGCTGTGACGATGCAATCATTTAATTCTACATAAGGGTAGAATGTAACAGAAAAAGTGCATTGAACGAAAATGAACAGAAGGAAACTGCTCAGCGTATGCCAAACATCTGAAGCCTAGTGCAAGCCTGACGTTGTAAGCCTTTGCTGGGAAGACTCGTGACCACGCTGAGGACAAAATGCCAAAACAGGAGCTCTCTCTCTCTCTCTCTCTCTCTCTCTCTCTCTCTCTCTCTCTCTCTCTCACACACACACACACACACACACACACACACACACACACACACACACATCATTGAAGTTGACCAATCAGCGTGCGCACATTCATGCGGGCCACCAGATAGCTTACGGTTAGCGTTAGCCGGCCTCAGTGACCGAGCGGTTCTAGCCGATTCAGTTCGGAACCGCGGTCGCAAGTTCGCATCCACGCCTGTGTGTCATGTCCTTAGGTTAGTTAGGTTTAAATAGTTTTAAGTCTAGGGGACTGATGACCTCAGATGTTAAGTCCCATTGTGCTTAGAGCCATTTGAACCATTTTTTGTTAGTGTTACATATTATCATAGAGTAGATGATAGCACAAGAGAGCACTCGGCCTTTGGCTCGTGTTCCATCCTTACTACCATCCCATGTCCTATTTTTGTATCATTGTCTTATTCTGTTTTAGGAAACCAACCAGGTAGATGTTTGCAACACCCTCTATCGCAGGCCACTCGAATTTGCACGCGCAGCGGCGTGATTGGCTAACTTCAATGCTAATTAACTAGGGAACGGCGCAACGTATCGAATTTTTCTCAGAACAGTCTACTCCTTAACACCTTTAAAAGCTTTTCATACTGTGTCTCACCACCATGTACATATATCTCCGACCCATTTGATGGAAACGAACACACAAAGAAAGCGCAATGAATCACGCAAAATTTTAACTATGTACTGTCGCATTCCGTAATGCACTTTTGCCAGCGATGAACAGGGGCGTGCATGCCTGAACCATCTGAGCCTAGCTACTGTCTTACAGCTCTGACGACTGCATGGGAGTCTGGAAAATGTTGGGTACGTAGTCCATCTTTTTAGGACCCAAAAAAAATGGTTCAAATGGCTCTCAGCACTACGGGATTTAACATCTGTGGTCATCAGTCCCCTAGAACTTAGAACTACTTAAACCTAAGTAACCTAAGGACATCACACACATCCATGCCCGAGGCAGGATTCGAATCTGCGACCGTAACAGTCGCGCGGTTCCGCACTGAGCGCCTAGAACCGCTAGACCACCGCGGCCGGCCGAGGACTCACGGAGATGTAAGTCTGAAGGTTCTGAATCAAGCATTGTGCTATGGGAGTGATAGGCCAGTCTGTCCAAACATGGCATAGGGTTCCGTGGTCCCAAAACTGTTGTTGTACCTGTCTTTGTCCTGATGGGTGCCCAAGTCCTTGTGTGGTCTGACAGGAAATTCGGACTTTCAGCGTAATCAGTGTCGCCATCTAGCGTTCTAAATCGGAAGTGCTGCAAGAACCACAGCCCTAATGAGCACACACCCATAAAACTATGCAAACTTGATGATGCTAGTGTCTTATATGTTGGAGAATACACGGGACTGCCAGTCCATGGACTATTTTTGATGACACCATGTCACATCTGTCGTGACTGGAAAAGCGTCGCCGTCAGTTCTGTACTGGTCCAGGTGGCCCCGAAAAATTTCCACTCCATGATTTTTTGAAGGTTACGTAAACAACCATAGTTCTCAGCTCACACTCGCAGTACCTTGGTCGTAATATGCCATAATCACAGACGTGTTTATCGAAATGTTACTCCTTAAGAGAGATGGCAGGTGTGCAGGTAGTGATTTGTCAAGAACATTCTTTTCAGCGCTACTAAAACGCAATAGCCGCCGCCTCATGTTAATCGCTTCTATTACCCTATATCGTCTCCACATACATTCAGAGAGCGTAGATGAGCAAGGATCTTCGGCTAAGAGCAAGATGGTTCTGCCGTCTTCTCCCCAAGGAAAAAGGAATGTGTATCCGCCCCTACTTTCCACCCGGACAGCAACTGCACGCACACTGGTATCTAGCGGGTGGCCTAACCTCAGGCGTCATCCGCTTTATGCACAGGCTTTTGCAGGCCAGCTACACCAGCTCTGGGTAGCAAGGTAGTACAACAATAATAACAACAACGTGGTTTGTTGTCGCCGGGAACTCAGGACGCTGCGACCGCTACTCTCCCCGTTTCGCGTCATTCCAGTCGGCGACAAGTGGGGCACCCAGTGTGGGACCAATCTCTCCGCAAGTCACGTGTCTGAAAATAGTCCACACTGTATACGTCCGCCCAGACGTCCACCGAGAAGTCAGTTATCGTTGGGAGTTATTCCGGGCAGATGAGTCAACCATTCCGTGCTCCCTCATTCGGAACATACTCTCGAGCAGCGCCAATCTTCGATGATCGTCGGCGGTCCTAATCGTAATGGACGCCGACTTGCAGAACTACGCCTCATGCTATGCCTCACTGTGCTAGGCTTCATCGCGAACGATTCCACGGAGTTAATTGACATGTTCTCTCTTCCTGTAACACACATAAGATTCGTATAATAACTAGTAGTGTTATTTCTTCCTGTAATTGTTTCTGAATACACCGGTATTATTTCCAGTCCGTTAGACCTCTGCTTTATCTGTACGTGTCGTACCCCAAACATAACACAAGGCCTGCCGGGTTTGACCGAGCGGTTCTAGGTGCTATAGTCTGGAACCGTGCGACCGCTGCGGTAGCAGGTTCGAATCCTGCCTTGGACATTGATGTGTGTGATGTCCTTAGGTTAGTTAGGTTTAAGTAGTTCTAAGTTCTAGGAGACTTATGACCTAAGATGTTAAGTCCCATAGTACTCAGAGCCATTTGAACCATTTGAACCAAATATAATTAACATTCGACATATTTATTCTTCGTGTCTACATATTTACGGCCCTCTTCCGCTAGCGGACTCCGGATTGTAGCGTGTAACATGGCGGTGTGTGACGTAACTTTGTCGATGCGTGATAAACAGCGTGCTGTAGGCAAATTTCAATTTTGAGTAGTTCCTCATCTCCATCTCCATGACCGTGACGATGATGGAACACACGTGCGCTGCGATATCTACAACAATCCGACTCCTCTACACTACAACAATCCGACTCCTCTACACGTGGAGCACCATCTCCATGACCGTGACGATGATGGAACACACACGTGCGCTGCGATATCTACAACAATCCGACTCCCTGGCTTCACTGTCATCGATAATCCTCCTACAGTCCCGATTTGGCCCCATCGATTACCATCTGATCCCAAAACTTGAAGAACGTCTTCGAGGACTTCACTTTTATAGTGATGAAGCGAAGCAAAAGTAGAACGTTCTACTGTATAGTGACGGTATCAACAAATTGGTCTCTCGTTGGAAGAAATGTGTCCGTCGCCAGGGTGACTACGTTAAGAAACAAATAAATAGACATCAAGAATAAGGATGTAGTGTTAATTAGGGTTGTTCTGTTTTAAAGGTTTAAGGCTTTTAACATAAAAATCACTTTTCAGCACCCCCTCGTACAACATGTACAAGAACAAAAAGGTGGTCTTTCGTCTCTAATGTTGAATATGTACGTTGAAGAAGTAATGACGATAATAGAAGAAAAGTTGAGGAGTGGGATTTAAATTCGGGGTGAAAGTACAGTATATCAATGATAAGATTCGCTGATGAGAAAGCTATCCTCAGTGAAGATGAGGAAGAATTTCAGATCTGTTGAATAGAATGAAGACTCTAATGAGCGCATGCTGTTGGTTGAGAGTAAGTCGAACAGAGACGGAAGTAACAGAAATAAGATTAGCGATAAACGTAACGTCAAACTTGGTCAGGTAGTAGATTAAATGATTGAATTCCGCTACTTTGGAGGCAAAATAGCACGTCACTGACAAAGTAAGAAGGACGTCAAAGGCAGACAAGCTCAGCCGAAGACAGTACTCCTGGGCAAAAGAAGTCTTCTAGTATCAAGTACAGGCCGTAATTTGAAGAAGAATTTTCTGAGATTGTCTGTTTGGAGCACAGCGTTATATGGTAGTGAATCACGGACTGTGAGAAAATCGGAAAATAAGGGAATTCCAAGTGATAGAGATTTGGTGCTGTAGAAGTATGTTGAAAATTAGGTGGATTGATAAGAAATGAGGTGGTTCCCTGCCGAATCGGCGAGGAGTGGAACATACGGGAGACACCGACGAGAATGATGGACAGGATGAGTGGACAGGTGTTAAAACTCGGGGAATAACTTTCTGTTGCACTAGATGGAGCTGCAGTGGGTTATACTTCAGTGAAATTCAGCGACTGAAATACTCCATCAAATAACTAAGGTCCATGCGCTGCAAGTGCTACTCTGTGATGGAGAGGCTACTATCCTCACAGTCGTTATGTAATTTTATAATGTCCCTTAACTCCTTGTCAAGATTTATGTACCATTTTTTTCCTTTCTTGCAGAGGCTGGCGCATGCAGTCTTTCTTAATTTCAAGCATAGCATTTACTGATTCTTCCTTCATATTATTTATCCTAAAGTATAAGCTGGAATTTTTTGTTGAGGGTTTTAGATTTTCCATCCACCGATTGAACGTGTAGTCTGCGAACTGCGAGACCTTTACTTGTTGGATATTTTCTTCATTATTACTGTCGAAGCGTAATCAGCCCTTTTTAGTAGATGATGTGCACCAGCAACACACATGGGGCACAATAATCGAACTTATATGCCGATACGCCCCCGTTAATTCAAGTTCTTGTATTTTCATTCACAGAACTTGGCAGATATGAAAACTGCAACTGGAAACGAATATTCTGGGAAGCACGATTTGATAGCTGTAATTATAGTCATTTCAACTGTTATACTGAAGTTTTCGGAAACCAACCAATCACGTTATTTTTCAGTCTGAAAAAAGTCTTTTATAAACACTCTCAATTTTGTCTGGGAGCAAATCAAATACAAAAGGAAATACCTTCATCTCTCCTTCCGTGCTGCTGACGTCGACATATATATTGTGTACAGTTGTTCCAACTGTTTCAAACAGCTGTCAAATGTCCCGCTCATAAGAACTGTTCCATTTTCTGTTCTTTTGCCAGCAACAGACCCATCGTCAGATTTCAAAAAAATATTACTTTCAGTTAGTTTCAAATTGTCTTTGGTCAACTAGGGCCAGAAAAATCAAATGGCTCTGAGCACTAAGGGACTTAACATCTATGGTCAGTAGTCCCCTAGAACTTAGAACTACTTAAACCTAACTAACCTAAGGACAACACACAACACTCAGTCATCACGAGGCAGAGAAAATCCCTGACCCCGCCGGGAATCGAACCTGGGAACCCGGGCGTGGGAAGCGAGAACGCTACCGCACGACCACGAGCTGCGAACAACTAGGGCCAGCGTTATGGGTCGTCCCAGTAGCTCATCTTGCGCTCTACAAAATGCAGTCTTTGAGTACTCGTCATTCGCCATATTTGTAAGGAATAATTAACTGTTATTTTTCAAGTCTCGAAATTCTCCTTTAAATGTCTGGAAAACAGGCGCCGTCTTTCTTTTGCCGATTTGTTTTCTCCTGCAGTTATGCATTCGTATTTTAATCTGCACTTTTGTTTCCTCAGGTAGGCAAGGAACCGAATGAACAAAATAAAACGAAAAAAGACCGTCGCAAGATTCGACCCAGCGATCCGTTGATTATCCGACTAACATTTTCCAACCCTACCGACTGAACTCCGCGGCCCATCGTTAAAAAGGCGTAAGGCAACGCCGACATAAGACAACACGTGTCTGGCGCAGTTGTTAGATCGGTTCCCGCTGCTTAAATGGTAGGTTATCAAGATTTAGTTGAGTTATGGTCGGCGCACGAGCGGTGGGACCCAGCATCTCCGAGGTAGCGATGAAGTGGGGATTTTCCCGAACGACCATTTCACGAGTGTACCGTGAATATCAGGAATCCGGAAAACATCAAATCTCTGTAATCTTTGCGGCCCGAAAGGACCCTGCAACAACGGGACCAACGACGAGCGAAGAGAATCGTTCAACGTGACGGAGTAGCAACCCGTCCGCAAATTGCTCCAGATTTCAATGCTGGGCCATCGACAAGTGTCAGCGTGCGGACCATTCAACGAAACATCATCGATATGGGCTTTAGGAGCCGAAGGCCCACTCGGGTACCCTTGATGACTGCACGGCACGAAGCTTTGCGCCTTACATGGGCCCGTCAACACCGACACTGGACTGTTGATGACAGGAAACATGTTGCTTGGTCAAACGAGTCTCGTTTCAGATTGTATCCAGCGGAAGGACGTGTATGGGTATGGAGAAAATCTATGAATCCATGGACCCTGCATGTCATTCAGGCTGGTGGAGGCTTTGTAATGGTGTGGCATGTGAGTGATATGGGACCCTTCATACGTCTAGATACGGCTCTGACAGATGACACGTACGCAACCAACCTGTCTGATGACTTGCGTACATTGATGTCCATTGTGGGTTTCGACGCGCTTGGGCAATTGCAGGTGGACAGTGCGACACCACACACGTCCAGAAATGCTCTTCTGAGAGTAAACACTGACGCTGGCTACCAAACTCCCCAGACATGAACATTATTGAGCATATCTGGGATGCCTTGCAACGTGCTGTTCTGAAGAGATATGAACCCTCTTGTACTCTTTCGGATTTATGTTTTAAAAAAAGAAAATATTCAAATGTGTGTCAAATCTTATGGGGCTTAACTGCTAAGGTCATCAGTCCCTAAGCTTACACACTACTTAACCTAAATTATTCTAAGGACACACACACACACACACACACACACACACACACACACACACACACGCCCGAGGGAGGACTCGAACCTCCGCCGTAATCAGCCGCACAGTCCATGACTGCAGCGCCCATTCCGCTCGGCTAATCCCGCGCGGCTACGGATTTGATTTCTGGACACCCCCACAGTATTCAAGGCGTCAGTTCTCTCCGACACTACTTCAGACATCAGTCGAGTCCACGCCACAGCGTATTGCAGCACTTGTGATTGCTCGCGAGTGCCCGACACGATATTATAGAGGTGTACCTGTTTCTTTGGCTCTTCAGTGTAAAATAAATAAATAAACAAATAAATGGCCCAATGCTACTAGAAGCCTCGCACTGAAATTTGCGTACAAATTTAATTACGAGAATGTCAAGGATTTATTGCTATCATTGATATTAATACCGGCAAGATATTGATCACTAAAATTCCAAGACCTTATCAATAATATGCAGCAGTTCCTCCGACTAGTCTGGAGACACAAAAAGAAGTGAGCAGGGACTTGAGATTATATATGTAGAGAGAGAATATTAAATAAAACATTTGTCTTTATTAGAACGGGAAACACCCTGTATCTATAGTGTAAAAGGTTGCTTCTTGCTAAATTTCATGACTCTATGTGAGTATCAAAAATATATGATTATCTTTTTATCGAACTGACTTTGTAGCTTAAAATTTATACACCGTAAAGGGACCATAAACTTCAATAAGTTACATAAGTTTGAGGGTGATACCTGTAGCTGTTCCTGAGAAAACAGTTTTGAACAGTTGGACAGACAGACAGACAGACAGATAACGAAGCGACACTATAAGGGTTTCGTTTTTACAGACAGAGAAACCTAAAAATTACAAAAATCCGATTGCCAGGTGGTGCCCTTGTCAGATGGAGTCACAGTCTTTACGTAGAGGAAAGTAGACGTGCACCAGGAAGCATTTAAACGAAAAAAATAAACATGGTACTGGGTTTGGTCCCGGCGAGCATCAGGGATAGTTTAGAGCCCCGTTGTTATGCCGCAGACTGGAGCGCTGTTCCTCCCGTCTCTGACTGTAAACCAGTTCCTGTATGCGCCACATCTTTTTTTCCTTTTTTGTGCACCTGCTAGAGATCAGCATCGTTGAGAAGAGACGGCTTTCCTTTCGTTGTTGCAGTTATGTCCATTGCTCACAGTGCACAGAACATAAGTAGCGTACGAAGCTGCACGGAAACAATGACAGTCGAGGAGGGCACTGTCAGACTGGCGGTGACAGTACATGCACTGCTGGTGAACGACTAGCATAAATCAGCAGTGGTGGAGGCCATGGTCGGAAATGCCACGGTGCAAAAAGTGACACTGCCCCTGTGGCACACCTCTAGTAGGGTCGGAAATGCCCAGGTCGGCAAATCTATTCAGCCGTTTCATCCTCTGTGCCTAATGGCCCCGACACCGTCGGAACATTAAGACGCCAGTATTCTTTCCTCCCTTGCCTCTTTTTATTTTTTGTCAGCGACCTAATTGGCGCCGCACATAGGGTTGGGAGGACATACTTTCAAGTCGTCATTTGACCATCCAGAGTTAGCTTCTCCGTCGTTCTCCTTCATCGACTGAGCAGAATACCCGGAGGGTTAATTTCCTTCCTTCGCCAACCACTACCCGAGCATGCCCTGTGTCTCCAACACCCCCTCGTTAAAGACGTTAACGAGAAGTAAATGCCTGATTTTCCTTCCTTCAATTTCTTTTTGTCGTGGAACATATCTGTCTATACTCGTAGCTAGAATGCAGTGCTCCATTTGGAAGTGACGCTGAAATGTCAAAACCGCCGTCCACATTCCGGCAACAGTAAATCCGGCACGCTTCGAAACTTTTTGTTCGACTGTGATGCGGTGGGGCTGGCAGCGTCCCGTTTTAACGTTGATTAAACTGGCACGACGAGCGGAAACCGTCGGATCGTTTCACCGAACGAATCGTGAGATACGCGGGGATACACGCCGCCCCCTCCCTGTACAGTCAACCCCCCTGCCTTGCTGCACACCCCTTCCCCCTACCCTCCTCCACCACCACTCTTGCCCGGCTACACTTAATCGCATTCCGCGCGACGCGCGACTCGTGAATGGCATTCGTTAGGCTCACAAATCCGGCCGCGGTCTTTGGCGGGCCGACCGCGACCACAGTGCGTAATGCGCCGCATACACTGTCGCTGAGCGCTCGTACTGCCGGCCCGAGATCCGCCGAAGTTGTAATCTGCTCTTACTCGTCCGCCGACGCCACGGCCATTTGACAATAAAATCGACCGATGTTATGCGAAGTGCAGGACGACGCGACTGCCATTCCGATCACACAAAGCAGTCTCGACCATCGATTCATACACGGTGAGAAACCTTTCCCGGCTCCGTGTGCTCTGTACAAATTAATCCGTCATATCTGGCGATGCACTCAGAATTACCAGCTGTGAAAACGCGACTCGTCCTATATTAATTTTCACTGTACAGGTAACATAAATATCGTTTTATTGATAATTGTACCAGTGCTTAACTGCAATGCAGATGATGTTTTACATGTGCATCTTAATACATACAGACATACTCCACAAGCCACAGTATGTTGCATGCAGGAGGTCCCGTACACAACGACTGTTCATTTCCTTCCATGTTCCACTCACAATTCGACTGATGGAAAAACGACTATCTGTATGTCTCCATACGAGCCCTAATTTCACTTATGTCTTCCGGTCCTTAGACGAAAAGTGCAGTGGCGCCGCCGGTAGATCGTGCTGCAGTCAGCTGCAAATGCCGGTTCTCTAAATTTTCTCAGTAGTATTTCGTGGAAAGGAAGTCGTCTGCCTTTCAGGGGATTCCCATCTGAGTTCACGAAGCATGTACACAGATCAACCAGAACATTATGACCACCTCTCTAAAAGCCGGTTTGTCCACCTCTGGCACGGATAACAGCGGCGACAAATCGTGGCATGGAAGCAGTGAGGGCTTGGTAGTTCGCTGTAGGGAGTTAGCACCTCACCTGTACACACGGGTCATCTAATTACCGCAAATTCCGGGGAGGGAGTGATGAGTTCTGACAATATGTCCAATCATACTCCAAATGTATTCGATCGGGCACAGATCTGGCAAGTTGGATGGCTAGCAGCTCGATTGGAACTCGCCACTGTGTTCCTCGAACCACTCCATCACACTGCTGGCCTTGTGACATGGCGCATTGTCTTGCTGAAAAATGCCGATGCCGTCGGGAATAAATTGTCATGAAGGGATGTTGCGTGGTCTTAACCAATATATGATACTCCTTGCCCATCATGGTGTCTTGCACGAGCTCCACTGTACCCATGGATGCTCACGTGAATGTTTCCCAGACCATAATGGAGCCCCCACCAGTTTGCCTCAGACAGTACAGACGTTAAGGAGCTGTTCCCCTGGAAGACGACGAATTCGTGTCCTCCCATCGACATGGTGCAGAAGGTAACGGGATTCGTCAAACCATGATACTCTCTGCCCCTGCGCCGATCTCCAGCGCCGATGATCAGATGCCCGTTTCAGTCGTAGTTGACGATGTGGTGTTAACATTGGCACATGCATGGGTTATCGGTGCGGAGGCCAGTCCTTAAGGCCTGTTCGTTGCACTGTGTGTTGACATGCTTGTACTCTGCCCCGTATTTTAGTCTGATGTTAGCTGTCGCGTCTCAGCACAGTTTTGTAGTGCAATCGGAACGTTGACGACAATCTGAGGGTTGTTGCGGTGTCCACCTTTGTTGTCGGAGATGAAAGGGAGAAAGCTCTCCGAGGTAGAACCGTGGTTATTGGTTGCAGTGGTCTTCTTTTAAGATAAATGGCAGGATGGGTATGCTGAAGAGTTCAGTATTTATTTAAGTAATTTATTTATTATCTCGTTGACAACTTATAAAAGAGGCGCCAGTTCCTAACCCCTTCTCTAATAACTGTCAGACTCAATTTATTCTTTCAACAGGCCACTCGCGTAAGCTTACAAGAGACAATTACTATTCCTTAAATTGTTGTTGTTAATGATGAAACTACAAATGCTATCTCTTCCTTAAGACAAAGACATCTCGTCTATTTTCGAAGCTATTCCTCAGAATAGATAATGATTTCTTATCTTGCAGTTGGTGTGCGTGTCACAAGGTTTCATCACAGACTTCTCGCAAAGAATATTACTTCTGCATTCTTCTTCTTCTTCTTCTTCCTCTTCTGCTGCTGCTGCTGCTGCTGCTGCTGCTTGTCCTAGCTACATGGTGTCTCTTCAAAGCGGCCATTACTGCTCTCTCTCTCTCTCTCTCTCTCTCTCTCTCTCTCTCTCTCTCTCTCTCTCTCTCTGCCTCCTCTCTCAGAACCTCTTGCTTGTATACCGTTCTAAGTCGAGGCTGACCTATAATAGCCGTTCGGGATATTTCCATCAGCTGGCTCCTTCGACACGAAAATACTTTATTGTTCGATTTCTCTTATAGGTTTCCTCTCGATGCTACCACTTTACGTATACCGGGAAGCTTCCTTTAGCGTCAGGGCTTGTGGCTCTTGGCGCAGTCTCCTTTCATTTGATCTGACAAGTATTGCTTATTAATTTTTTTTCTTGAGACTAGACAGTTCCGCCACAGTTCGCCGCCTGTTCTATTTAACCAGTCTCCCCAGTAGGCGACGTCCGACTTCTGTAATGAGAGGTGGCCGCCCAAACACACGACGTCCGGACGTGATATCACCTTGGTTTCGCCACGTGTTGAAGACAACCACAGCACTCTTCGAACGCCCGACAAATGGTTCAAATGGCCCTGAGCACTAAGGGACTTTACATCTGAGGCCATCAGTCCCCTAGAACTGAGAACTACTTAAACCTAACTAACATAAGGACATCCCACACATCCACGCCCGAGGCAGGATTCGAACCTGCGACCGTAGCGGTCGCGTGGTTCCAGACTAGCTCCTAGAACCGCTCGGCCACTCCGGAACGCCCAACAAGTCGTGCTATTCCGGAAACGCTCGTGCCGAACCTTCGGCTGGTCACAACCTGTCCTCGGTCAAGCTCAGACAGATACCGCCCTTCCCCATTCTACACGCGGACAGCACTCTCGCAGATACTAAATGCACTTTGCGTGTGTCAGACTAGTAGTCATTCCTCGCCAGATGACACTGATATCACCTCGACGGGCGTATATCAATAGTCGATGGTCATAACGTTGTGGCTGATCGGCGTATGTAGTGCCTGTTCTTTCGGATATGTCTGGAAGAACTGACACCGCATATACAATTACGGGGCTGACGGCCAATGATTGCTTCAGTGCAGACGCACACGACGCTCGGAGGTGCCGCGAGTAATGAGGCAAATTTGACGGGGACATCAGTAGTGTGCGGTATAAGTTGAGATTGTGGGTGTGACGGGAAGCTTACTAGGGTAGTCCCTCCGACTGTGGTGGCCATGTGTCCGGATGACATTGTGGTCAGCACTGCCCATCGGCAGCTAATTTTTGATTCCTTTGTGTCCTGATTTACGGAGCATCTTCATAGTCTTCGCGTAATGATTGCACTTACCGGTACGAATCTAGCAACCACCCCCCCCCCCCCCGAACTATTTCGATGTCTTTCTTTAATCCGACCTGGCGGGGATCCCAAACACTAGAGCAGTACTCAAGAATGGGGCGAACCGGTGGTGGTAAGTTCCTTGGGACCAAACTCACTGCTGAGGTCATCGGTGTCTAGGCTTGCACTCTACTTAATCTAACTTAAACTAACTTACGCTAAGAACAACACACACATCCATGCTCGAGAGAGGACTCCGACGGGGGAGGGGGGGGGGGGGGGGTAGGCGAGAGCCGCGCGGTTTGTCGCAAGGCGTCCCAGACCGCGCGGCGACGAACCAGTGTTCTATGCGCGACGTTCTTTACAAATGAACCACGTTCTTTACAAATGAACCATACATTCCTAAAATTTGGCAATAAACCGAAATAGGCCATTCAACTTCCTCTACTATCGTCCTTACATGTTCGTTCCATTTCATATCGCTCTGCAACGTTACTGCTTGGTATTTAATCGACATGGCTCTGTGAATCAGCTAACCACTAATACTGTATTCGATCATTACAGGACTCATTCCCTACTAATATGCATAAACGTACATTTTTCTGTATTTAGAGCAAGCTACCATTCATCAAACGAATTAGAAATTTAGTCAGTCATATCCTCCAACGGTCACTGGACGAAGATACTTTCGCATACACGACAGCGTCATCAACTAAAAGCCGCAGATTATTCCTTACCTTGTCTGTCAGATCTGTATGTACACACAGAATAAGACAGAGCCTATCACACTTCCGTCAGGGACTCCTGACGGTACCCTTATTTCTGATGATCATTCACCGTCGAGGACAATTTATTATATTCTATTATGTGGTATTATATTCTATGTTTCTGTTACTTAAGAAGCCTTAGAGCCACTCCCATGTCTGGGAACGTAGTCCTTGTACATTCTACATCTACATACATACTCCGCAATCCACCATACGTAGCGTGGCGGAGGGGACCTCGTACCACAACTAGCATCTTCTCTCTCTCTCTCTCTCTCTCTCTCTCTCTCTCTCTCTCTCTCTCTCTCCCTGTTCCACTCCCAAAGAGAACGAGGGAAAAATGACTGCCTTTATGCCTCTGTACGAGCCCTAATCTCTCTTATCTTATCTTTGTGGTCTTTCCGCGAAATGTAAGTTGGCGACAGTAAAATTGTACTGCAGTCAGCCTCAAATGCTGGTTCTCTAAATTTCCTCAGTAGCGATTCACGAAAAGAACGCCTCCTTTCCTCTAGAGACTCCCACCCGAGTTCCTGAAGCATTTTCGTAACACTCGCGTGATGATCATACCTAGCAGCCCGCCTCCGAATTGCTTCTATGTCCTCCCTCAATCCGATCTATAGGGATCCCAAAGGCTCGAGCAGTACTCAAGAATAGGTCGCACCAGCGTTCTGTAAGCGGTCTCTTTTACAGATGAACCACATCTTCCCAAAATTCTACCACTGAAGAGAAGACGACCATCCGCCTTCCCCACAACTGCCGTTACATGCTTGTCCCACTTCATATCGCTCTGCAATGTTACGCCCAAATATTTAATCGACGTGACTGTGTCAAGCGCTACACTACTAATGGAGTATTCAAACATTACAGGATTCTTTTTCCTATTCATTTGCATTAATTTACATTTATCTATATTTAGAGTTAGCTGCCATTCTTTACACCAATCACAAATCCTGTCCAAGTCATCTCGTATCCTCCTACAGTCACTCAACGACGACACCTTCCCGTACACCACAGCATCATCAGCAAACAGCCGCACATTGCTATTCACCCTATCCAAAAGATCATTTATGTAGATAGAAAACAACAGCGGACCTACCACACTTCCCTGGGGCACTCCAGATGATACCCTCATCTCCGATGAACACTCACCATCGAGGACAACGTACATTCATTAATAGTGCCAAACGCTTTCCGAAAATCTAGGGATATGGAACCTGCCTGTTGCCCTTCATGCAGGATATCACGTGAGAAAAGAACAAACTGTACCTCCGAAGATGTCCCCTGTTGCCGGAGTCGAAACGACAGGAAACAGTTTCACGTATCTACGACGGTTCTCGGTACAGCGGCCGTGAAAGGCTACAACTCGGATAATAATTTGTGTTTATGTTTTAGAGTCATTAAATGCTAGTGGGTGTTTGCCTGAGGAAGGATGTATTGTGCTTGCAGGTTCCGGACATAGTCCGGTCAGTGCCCGCGACGAAGGTGCTGGCGCTGCGGCAGCAGACACAGGTCCTGTGGGAGCGGTACTTCTCCTCCATCGAGAAGATCGTCTTCACCACCCTCGAGGTGAGTACCTTGTCCGTAAGCTTTTGGGCTATGTACACTCTCCATGTAATCCCAGTAATACCACAGTATTGGAAGGTCTGAGTCCCGTCAAAGGCGATACTTGTTCACTGAAATAGTTTAATAGTAAACTGTAGGTTGCTGATGTTGGTTATTATATAAGGTCAGCATGTTATACTTCTGTTTCAATAATGGTCATGTATAAAATACAAATTAACACAAAGACGACAAGAAGTATGGTATGCAGCCACCAACATATCGCAGTAGACATTAGACATTACACATTAGACTACTGAGAAATGTAAACACTTTTAGCTACTTAGGAAGTAAAATCCTCTCGTATGGCAAACGTTTAACCAACGTAAAGAGCAGAATCGCAAATGTAGCGTATTACAAGACAAAGTTTACATCAAGCCTAAATGTGGAAACCACAAAGAGATTTATTGAGAGATTGCCTGAACTTGGCCTTGTGCGTCTCTGAAACCAGGACTGTTGGCGCATACAAGATAGTGATGGTGATGGTGATGGTGAGGAAGTTTGGTTCGTGGGGCGCTCAACTACGCGGTCATCAGCGCCCGTACAAAGTCCCAAGTTTTACACGGTCCAGTTTTTGTTGCACGGTCTAATCGAGCCACTGTCAGGGATGATGATGATGATGATGATGACGATGATGATGATGATGACGATGATGATGATGATGATGGTGGTGATGAGGATGAAATAATGATGACCGAGAAAATCCCGCATACGAAAAGAAACATCTGGAGGTATCTGAAACATGGTGATGGAGGAGAATGGAAAACTTGTGGACAGCAGATCTCACAAATGAAGAACTTTCTAGAAGAATAGGCGAAAAAGGATCACTGCTTTCAACAGTACGGAAAAGAAGAGATCAGTCGACTGGCCACCTCTGTCGACATAATAGGTTTCTAGGTAATGAGTCAAACCAATAGAGAAATGAGGGGAAGAGCTAGACTTCAGTACCCAAACAGATTAGATATGATGTTGTAGGAGAGAACGATCCATTTATGTTCAAACTTGCTGCGTCTTTTGATAGTTAACTGGGCAGTGATGGAGTTATTCATATTGTTATTAAAAATAATCATACGCTCTAGAATATCTAGTAGTATACGTAGGTAGCGGTTTAAAGTCGAACGCCACTTAAAACTAATACGGGTATGGCCAGAAAGAGATAAATTGGAAGACGACTCAGGAAATGTAGATGACCGACAAATGAGGCAGCTTACATAACCTTGTTTCGACCAGTACTTGAATATTACTCGCCATACTGTGATCCGTACCAGTGGATAGGACTGGCAAAGGAAATGGAGAAGATCCAAAGAAGAACAGCACGTTTCGTAACAAGTTCATTTAGTAGATGGGGAAGCGTCGTGCAAGTGCTCAGCCGAGTGCAGTGGCAGATGCTGCAACAGATGCGTTCAGCAGCACGATGTGGTGCGCTGTTAAGATTCCGAGAACGTGCGTTCCTAGATGAGCAACCAGTACATTGCTTACTGCTACGAATATCTCTCGGAAAGACCACGAAGATGAAATTAGTAAGATTCTTGCTCACACTGAGGGCTTCCAGTAATCTTTCTTCTTGAAAACCATTAGAGACTGGAACAGGAAGAAGGGGAAGCAACACACACTGTATGGTGGTCTGTGGAGTACAGATACAGATATAGATGTAGGATAAATAAATAAGTTAGTAATCGAAGCTTCTCATAAACATAAACATGTGTAGATACAATTTGGGTGTGTGTACAATATGGAAAAAGATGTCGCCCATGATGTTAACCTTAAATATTTCCACAACTCCGAAGGTCTCGGAATAGTATCTCCAGGAAGAGATGGTACAGCTATATCTACAAATTACTGAATCAACAAGATCCAGGGAAAGATATCGATATCTTGCCTTGGCCTGCACTCTGCTCGGATAAGATCCCCATCGAAAAGCTTTGTGGAATACTTGCAAGGCGTGTTTATCGCAATGAATGACAATTAGAGGCCGCATGTGCGCCGAAAGAGCGATACGAGAAGAGCGGGTGACAATTTCACTGCAATTAGGAAGGACAGAGGTTAGAGAAAGTACTAACAATGCATTAACTTAACAGGACAATGAGTGCCTTTATAACAATTTCTGTCCAATAAATACGAACTACTTATATTCTTGCTCGTTTTATGAAAGAAACTTTGGAATTCTATCATGGCTGTGTATGTCTAACGTGTACCTACTACCTTCATAGTATTGTATGTATGTATTGTATGTTAACCGGGGACATAGAAACTACGGAGAGGCTCCGTCCCCGCCGCAGCCGCAGTGGTCCACAACCCCACGACGACTACCGCAGTCCACTTCACCCCTCCGCCGCCCCACACCGAACCCAGGGTTATTGTGCGGTTCGGTGGACCCCCCAGGGAACGTCTCACACCAGACGAGTGTAACCCCTATGTTTGCGTGGTAGAGTAATGGTGGTGTACGCGTATATGGAGAACTTGTTTGCGCAGCAATGGCCGACATAGTGCAACTGAGGCGGAATAAGGGGAACCAGCCCGCATTCTCCGAGGCAGATGGAAAACCGCCTAAAAACCATCCAGAGACTGGCCGGTTCACCAGACCTCGACACAAATCCGCCGGGCGGATTCCTGCCGGGAACCAGGCGCTCCTACCCGCCCGGAAAGACGTTCATAGCATATTCGATACATATGTGCTTCCGACATTGTGATACATATGTGCTTCCGACATTGTGATACATATGTGCTTCCGACATTGTGATACATATGTGCTTCCGACATTGTGATACATATGTGCTTCCGACATTGTGATACATATGTGCTTCCGACATTGTGATACATGTGTACTTCCGACATATTACTCTTACTTTCGTGGAAACCTGCATTTATACTGATTTCCACTACTTTATAGATTATGACCTCTTTTTGCAACTGAAATAAGTCTCTAATGATCGTGTTGAAGTTTTGTTGGAGTTATAATAGCGGACGCAACTGCGATGTCTCTCGGTTAATAATGTCTTAAGTTTTTGTCTTTGGACGACGTAAACTCCGTCGTGGATGCGCATCTGTAGTTCGGGTGTTCGCAGTTGAATTCTTGCGTCACCAGCTGCAGTTGGCCGTGTGCAGCAGACGTCCTGGAATTGCGCTGTTTGCTGGCGTTGCTCCCCTTCTTGCCCGCGGGAGAGACGCCGGTGCAGGCAAAGTCCGGAAACCGCCGCGGCATTAATTAAGACGGCCTGCCGCACAAGTTCCGTTTGTTTGTCGTTCGTCGCGACTCGCGGAGACACCGCGTCGCCGTCTGCGATATTGTGACTCCCCTCAAATTTTGCTGTCTGTTAATTATTCTTACGAGCGCCGCTGCCTGTGGAATTTGCGAATCGGAGCTTTTGATGAAGTAATTACTGGTGCGCGGAAACAGTGACGGAAGTTTGGTGTCGTAATTAGTTATCGACGGGGCCTCCGACGCTCCGTCCGCATCGACAGCTCCTAAGGCGGCGCCGTGCAAGTGCAGCCGCCTGGGGGTTTCTCTTCAGCCTTATCACATCCTTTCCTTCGTAGAGGCCGTGTTACACAGCTGCACGTGGTGTGAACGCAAAGTTCTTTTAGTTTATGCTTGTGGTAACAATTTCATGTCTCGGTGTCTGCTGTAACAAGCAAACCGCACACGCGACAGTTGTGGCTGGAGATGTGCAAAGCCGTCGCAAATCGCGAAAATTGTATAGAGGGCTCCTACGGGTACCTTCTAAAGACGTCCCCCTTGCAGCAGATAAAGTACCGGTCGAGAGCTCCGTGAGATGATGTAGAGATATTCAGTTGAAATTGTAAGATGGAGGAGAGCTGTTCTGCAATGAACAGCATATCATCTGTTTCAAGGGATGCCATGTTTTATAATGATCAGTAAGTCGTGCCACAGCAGCGTGTTGAAACAGTAGCCACACGTATCAGTTGCTGGTGCGTTAATCTAATAAAAACGAACCACACTTAGAGTAACAAGGTCGTCATTGGTGGTACTTCAGTCAACACTTATTCTGCGTGGCGGCTATTTTGGCTGCCACGTTCGCGCCCGATGACGACACATTTAATAATGTAATATTACATAAATATTTGATATTGCCATGACCACTCAGACCATTAACTTTGTCCGTCGTCCTGATATTCTTGAATAAACAATACCATTTTACAACAGCTGACGAGAGTCACCACAGATACGACCGACCACTAGGATACCTGCTACCAGACTCATGCTACCAGCAAAGAAGACAGTTCCTGTCGGCACAAGGAAGCTTCTGGCTCGCGAGTTTTAGCCAACTACAGCAAAGGAAATTTTTTGCTTCTATATATAGTGGAGCCGTGCTTAGCCAATAGCAAGCGAGGACGTTGTTCACAGGTGGAGCCCACGAGAAATACAGGCCTCGCAGTGAACGGGGCCAACGAGATTGCCGGCCGCGGTGGTCTCGCGGTTCTAGGCGCGCAGTCCGGAACCGTGCGACTGCTACGGTCGCAGGTTCGAATCCTGCCTCGGGCATGGATGTGTGTGATGTCCTTAGGTTAGTTCGGTTTAAGTAGTTCTAAGTTCTAGGGGACTGATGACCACAGCAGTTTAGTCCCATGGTGCCCAGAGCCATTTGAATCATTTTGAGCCAACGAGATATACGGGTGTTGAAACGGACTTGTGACGTCACACTTGTCAGCTTGTCCGCCACACTTAGTGAACCCTCGGCTTCGTGCGGGGTTCACGGGACATCGGTGTTTAATTGGAAAGATATCCTCTAAAGGGCTTAATTTTGTTGTATGCCATCGAGAACTTGCATGCATTTAAATACGCAGTCAAGAATTATTAAACGCGTCTGAAATAAGTTACTTGCTCCCCACCGGGGACGGCTGCTGGCACTCCCAAGACCTGCAGTGTTACGTGCTGTGACGTACGCGTCACGGCCTGTCTTTCTCGTGGGCCTCGCGCACGAGCTTGTGACGTCACATTAGTCGGCTTGCCCGCCACACTTAAAGAGCGTTCGGCTCCTTGCAGGGCACACAGGGGATCAGTTTTTAATTGAAAAGGTACCTACTGAAGATGGTCCTTACTTTGTCGTGCCCTATCGAGAAACTGTAAGCAGTTAAGCGCGTAGTCAAGAATTACTAAATTCGTCTGGAGTAGTTTCTCGCACTCCGCTCCAGACGGCTGCTGGTACTCGTAAGCCCTGCAGTGTCACGTGCTGTGACGTACGCGGCTTGGCCTGTATTTCTCGCGGGCCTCGTTCCCAGGTGTGTGGCGCCGTGCTAAGCCAGCATAACGCCACGCTGAAACTTGCATGTGTCCTTGTGCCTATACTATGCGTCTTGTGACATATTGCATCACATTACGAATATTCTATACCCATCTTAACAGAAGTGTTAAGATTCGTGCAAGACTTACTATTTTACTGTGGTACTTACTGAAGCGTGATTGCATGAAAAACCACGCCCTTTTGCGACTTGTTTCATTAAGTATTTATTTTTGCGGCCTAGGTTTCGAGGTTTAGCCCATTACCTAGCATATCTGTTAACTAACACAATGCTGCTTTGGCGCCAATCGTAGCGTGAACTGACTTGGCCACAATGCCGGACTCGGTTTGAAAAGATTCCAAAATAACGGATTATTCATGGGTTAACGAAGGAAACCTGTTAATATTATTGCGAACAGAAAATGAGCTTCGACGCTCTAATCTCGGATGGTGTATTCAAACAGGAGATGAATTCAAGGCCTTCTTTAGAACACTTCTCCAACCTCCTTTCTGACTCTGTATTATCTCTGAGTTATATAGAAGAGAGCTTCATATGCATTTGTTTACATACTTTTTCCTGATGTTTAAACTACTGTTCTACGACATCGGTAATGGATACTACTACGTTGTATATAGTTCTGCATTTAAATTACTGGTAGCAGAATCAGTTACCAATTGTTCTTGTAAAGTTGAAGTGTCGTCATTTTTCCTTTATTGGACTGTGTTTGTTAGTCTTCCAATATCAGCTGATTCCGGTTTTGTGACCACTTTCAAGTCATTAATACGAACGGATAGCTTATAATAATGCGTGTCTCGTCCAAATTATATCGGTAACTGAATAGAAATGTATCAGTTGCCGACGCATAATCATGAATTCTTTTACTTGTAAATAGTGCATATTCAGTGACTTATAAATTTAAGGAAAAGTTGCGTCACTCCATAATTTCATACAGGAATATCCCAGTTTAAAGAAATAATTTACTCTCTCTTCAGGTGAACGATTATAGTTGTTAAATACCAGTAATCAGGACATACTATGACAAATTAAAAAAAAATCAAAAACACTTAAAATGTTTTCTGAAATGAATTGTTTAAATAGTCAGAAAAAAGTACATTAGAGGAACATTTGAAGCACCCTTGAATGATACTCGAAATCATGTACAGTAGCTGAGATGCTCATACATTATTGACGTAAGGAGACCACTGAGCGAAATTTTACCATATGTCCTCTAGTACTCTTTCAATATTCAAAGATCCCAAGTTAAACATTGAACTTTAAATTTCCGGTCGGCAACTCATTTGCTGTTAACGATTTCGATTGTCAGTCACTGGTGTGTCAAGTATTTCCCTAATCTGTTGTCTTCCTTGCTGTAGCACAAATCATTTCAGAAACCAGTTCTCAGTCTTTTGCGATAAATATTCCAGTTTTGTCCATAAAGCACGAAATGTAGTGTGTTTCTATATTGATCGCTACTCTAATATTATTATTATTATTATTATTATTATTGAGAGCATACAGATCAAGAGAAAGGAAAGATGTTTCAATTCATGCTGTAATTTGATATTTTTGACACTTGATTTGCATAACTAGCAGCTGCTGTTCGTGGCATTTTACAGTTTTCTTCAAATAACTTAGTTTTTCTTCATTACCCTGATTACGTTTAAGCAATTAATTGTTTTCAAAACAAGACCTCACGGTAGTCTGTTACATACCCCATTTCCTTGTTTCCCACTCTTCGTTTGGCTACGAAAAGTCGGACAAAAATCAATTTTGTAATTTTACAGCGTTTTGTTTTCGATCCACTCAGACATTTGATCAAAAAATTTGAATGACAGCATCATAACTGAGGTTGCACACTATTCAGTGGGGTAGAATTGTACACAAGCTCATGTGATCGAATTGTCTCTGCTCAGTCAGAACTGTAGCCGTTTCTCTACCGTTGTAGCAAATACTGTTAGGGTACGGAACAGCCAGTCTGTGATGATGAAGGTAAGGTAAAGCAAAGATCGTTTGGCCAAATAACGGGCTGTTCACAAAGGCCAAGTCGAGCTAGCACAAAATGGCACGAAAGTGGTGGCCATTATAACCGTGACTTGGTCTGCGTAGTTTGTTGGACGACGGTTTCATTAGAAGCACAGCGGAATCGACGTTCAGTGCTTACTTTTCCACGTTAAATAGCCGCTTTTTTCCTCATAAAGAAGACGTGAGGTAAACTCAGCACATACGCCGGACATGGCTCGTTACTAGGTTCAGTAATGACGTGTCGGTACGAGCGCGAGTCTCTGCCGGGCAGCAGCCCCCCCCCCCCCCCCCCCGCTCTCTCTCTCTCTCTCTCTCTCTCTCTCTCTCTCTCTCTCTCTCTCTCTCTCTCTCTCTGCTGATCAGCGAGTGGGCAGCCTCATTAAGCGCCGCCTTTGACAGCCGCCGCCGTCCGTCCAACGAGCAGACCTCTCTCGCGGCGCCAAAGTGTTCCTCTGGCGTCTCTCTGTCCTCTAGGCAGCACTGTGTTGCTGGCAGCTGAACACACGGTCCCCGCCTGCCTCGGTATCACAGCAGAGGGCGCGCGAAATAACTCGGCCTGTGTGTGTGTGTGTGTGTGTGTGTGTGTGCGCGCGCAGACGGCGCAGGAGGGGAGGGGGGGAGCGGTAGTGGTGGGGCTCCGCTGTGAACGGCCAACGCGCTGTAGGGGAGGTGCTGAAGCATATGAACCAATTCATATCTTAGATAACTTGCAATCTGCGAATAGAGAGTCTGCAAACGATCGTAATAAGGGCGGCAGGACTTCAGACGGGTCGACTTGGAGCAGGAGAGGCGCCACAGGACATTTTAATTTCCACTGTGTATACTTACACAAATATATTCGTACAACTTTGTCAGCATGTGAGGGAATTACATTAGGAAATGACACTTAAAGTAGTAAAGGTGTTTTGCTATTTGGGGAGCAACATAACTGATGATGGTCGAAGTAGAGAGGATATAAAATGTAGACTGGAAATGGCAAGGAAAGCGTTTCTGAAGAAGAGAGATTTGTTAACATCGAGTATAGATTTAAGTGTCAGGAAGTCGTTTCTGAAAGTATTTGTGTGGAGTGTAGCCATGTATGGAAGTGAAACATGGACGATAAATAGTTTAGACAAGAAGAGGATAGAGGAGTTTGTGGCACAACTTGACAAGAAGAAGGGACCGGTTGGTAGGACATGTTCTGAAGCATCAGGGGATCACAAATTTAGCATTGGAGGGCAGCGTGGAGGGTAAAAATCGTAGAGGGAAACCAAGAGATGAATACACTAAGCAGATTCAGAAGGATTTAGGTTGCAGTAAGTACTGGGAGACGAACAAGCTTGAACAGGATAGAGTAGCATGGAGAGCTGCATAAAACCAGTCTCAGGACTGAAGACCACAACAACAACAACAACAACAACAACAACAACATGCAGCATGACAAGGAAGGATTCAAGATGCACATTCATAGCAATGAAAGTTCAAACACACAACCAAATAATTTTTTTTACAAGTGAAATTTCATAATTTTTTTCTCTTACTATTGGCTGCATTTGTTGCTATAGGTTTGCTTTTCTTCATCAGTAAGAGAGATTTTTCGATGAATCTTGCGCTGCTCTAGAATTTATTTAATTAATGTAAAAATGAATGAGCTGTTACATTTTAAACTTCATGTTTAGAAGAAACTCAAATTTTATAGTTATTTATCTCAACTTTTACCACAGATGTTAAAAGATTTGGAAAATTATAGAGTTTATCTTTAAGGAGTTTGTGTTCAACAATCAGTGCAAAAATCGTGCAAAAATCTCTCTTATTTGTGAAGAAAAGTGTACCTATAACAACAAATGAAGCCAATATAAAGTGAAAAAATTATGAAATTTCACATGTAAAAAGAACTATTTCCTTATGTTTTTGAGCTTTTACCGATACGAGTGTGAATCCTGAATACTTCTTGGTCATGCTGACAAAGTTTTATGAATTTATTTGTAAAAGTGTAGACAGTGGAATTTAAAATGTCGTGTGGTGTCTCTCCTGCTCCAAGCCGTCCCGTTTGACGTCCTATCCCCCTTAACAGCTGATGTTAGTACAAGCGTTAACTGGACTTCAGATTCAGCAGTTTTTCACTACAATACGACAGAAGGAAAGTTGAGTATCGAAGGACAGCCTAAAGGAAAACAAATATGACCATGTCTGGCCAGAAAGAAATCTCGTAAAAGGAAAAGGATGTGAAAGATGTAACGTAGCAGACAGCTTCACGTACAACGTTACTGACAGTGTAAAATAGAAACCATGTTTCACTTGAAAATCGAGTGTCCGTGCCTTGATAACATACTTGATAATATTAGCTGAAATATTCACTTCTGCGTCTTCAAAGTATTTCCAATCTTGTGAAGTCTTCAGCAGCACTTGCAGCTACGTTTTCTCCTTCCTTCTTTGTTGATCGATTGAAATAGCTAGCTGTTCCTTCAAGACTCTAAAGCACCATTACTAGCGAGTTTTTTTGTTTCCTCATGTGCCTCTTCTGACAAAAATCTAATAGCACTGGATAAAATCGCATGTGCCTGACTATGAAGAACATAACTGGTACCTATTGTGCATAAAGGGTACAGTGCCGTGCTATGTAATAAAGAGACATGAATGAGAACAGTTGAAGTGCATTCAGTAGACAACACTCAGCTGAAGTGCTGTACATTTTTCAAATGAATAGCAAGACAAAGGATCAGAAGTGGAGAATTATGATGATACAAACCTTTGGTGTACAGCGACACGACCGCTACGGTCGCAGGTTCGAATCCTGCCTCCGGCATGGATGTGTGTGACGTCCTTAGGTTGGTTAGGTTTAAGTAGTTCTAAGTTCTAGGGGACTGATGACCTCCGCTGTTAAGTCTCATACTGCTGAGAGCCATTTGAATCATTTTTTGAACTGCGACAAATGTCGATCGTGCCGAAAGTCTTTGTCCTGGGAAGCGTTCCCGATAAATTCATGCAGGTGCCCTCGCAACACCTTTTGCCATAAATTAAATGAATATCGCGTTATACAGTAATAGTAAATCTCTCTTTCATATTAACCATTAACGGAGTTGCAATAACGTCTGCGCAGGTAACTCGATGACTGCCGACGGTCATTGTATTACAGTGACTCAACCACGCGGGCCGTTGGGGCCAAAGTGTTTGTAATAAAATGAATACCCCTAGCTGCATATAGCGTTGATGTAAGTCAACGGGGACAGTTGAAAATGCGTGCCCCGACCGGGACCCGAACCCGGGATCTCCTCCTTACATGGCCATCTGAGCCACCGAGGACACAGAGGATAGTGCGACTGCAGGGACTGTATGGCACGCCTCCCGTGAGACGCACATTCGCAACTTATTGTCCGGCACTATATTCATAGTGCCCCTGCCCGTTATAATCATTACTCGCGGCTTTACTGCCGATTCCTGTAAGCGTTCGGGCTCTGTTTGTGCATACGCACAGAAGAAGATTGTCAAATGACCGGTGAGCCTCATATATATATATATATATATATATATATATATATATATATATATATATATATATATATATATGATGGTAGCTGTTCTTTCGGAAATGTCCGAAAGAACAGAGCCGGCCGTTGTGGCCCAGTGGTTCTAGGCTCTCCAGTCCGGAACCGCGCTGCTGCTGCGGTCGCAGGTTCGAATCCTGCCTCTGGCATGGATATGTGTGATGTCCGTAGGTTAGTTAGATTTAAGCAGTTCTAAATCTAGGGGACTGATGACCTCAGATGTTAAGTCCCATAGTGCTCAGACCCATTTTACCCATTTTAACCATTATTGAAAGAACAGATACCATCTTCATATATACAAAGTGTTTGCACCTCACGCTCTCGATGTCAATACGCGCAGCGATAATGTCTGTTTTTTTCAAAATTATTGTCAGTATTGTCCCGAGATGAAATGGTGTTTTTTTTGTTGTCGTTTTCTGGGACAACCGTAAGAAATGGACGAACATGTTGTTAGACGTTTTAAATCTGTTACTTGTGTTTTAATAACAGGAATTTTTTGGCAGCTTACACCATTTACACCCTCGGCAGCATCGCATATACAAGATATAAAAAGTGCATTGACGGAGGAGCAGACATTCAATTCGCATGCAGGTGATTCATGTGAAAAGGTTACTGACGTGATTTTGGCCGCACGACAGGAATCAACAGACTTTGAACCCGGAATGGTAGTTTGAGCTAGACGCACGGACATTCCACTTCGGAAGTCATCAGGGAATTCATATTCCGATATCCACAGTTTCTAGATTGTCCCGAGAATACCAAATTACAGACATGACTCCTCACCACGGACAACGGATTAGCCGACGGCCTTCACTTAGCGACCAAAAACAGCGGCGTTGCACTGAGTTGTCAGTGATAAGAAACAAGCAACGCTGAGTAAGGTAAACACAGAAGTGAATGTGGTGCTTAGCGCGAACGTATCCGTTAGCCTATGGCAGAAGACCGACACCACAGCACAGCATCACCTCTCCTCGGTTCGTGACCACATTGGTTGGACCCTAGACTACTCCAAACCTTGAACTGGTCGGACGAGTCCCAACGTCAGTTGGTTAGAGCTGATGGTAGGGTTCGAGTCTGGTGCAGACCCCTCGATGCCATAGTTCCAAGTTGTGAACAAGGAACTGTGAAAGCTGCCCCTGGAATGATAGTGATGTGAGAAGCGCTTACTTGTTCCTTGGTTCAACTGAACCGATCGTTGGCTGGAAATAGTTAAGTTCGGCTACTTTTACACTATTTGCAGCCAACCATGGTCTTCATGTTCCCAAACAACGGTGGAATTTTGATGGATGATAATGGGCCCTGTCTCCAGGCCACAATTGTTGAGTGGTTTGACGAACATTCTGGACAGTTCGAGTGAATAATTTGGACACCCAGGTCGCTCGAAGTGAATCCCACCGAATATTTACGGACCGTAATCGAGAGATCATTTCGTGCACAAAATCCTACAGCGCCAACATTTTCGCAGTTATGGACGGCAATAGAGGCAGATATTGGAAAGTTTCCCATGATTTTGTCACCTCAGTGTTCATTAATTCCATGCCCTATTCTGCAGTAGCAGAGTGTGCCTGCAAAGGGCAGGCGGCCGGTCCGCAGCTAGTCAGGCCCAGGTGCGAACCAAGGACCCCGGGTAGACGCCCTGAAGTCAGCCAGTGCTTGTCCCCTCCATCTTTAAAGCACCAGTTCACCTCCCGGTGCAGCCCATAGTTCGGCAGCTAGTGGAGGTGGTGTCTAGTAACAGTACATCGGATGATCCAGATCAGGTCGATGGCTGTAGTGGAGTACACCTCTCGGAGCTGGCTGTAGGCGGTGACAGAAACTGCGTAGATGAAACAGGTCTTATCTGTGGTCACTCGACCAATTTCTGTTATTAACGGACGTTCATCTTCACCTAAGCCAAGGAAGCGGCTTGGCGCCAAGCTCGGACGTACGGTAATCAGGTCAGCACTGCGAGAGCCTGGTCAACGTACTTCGCTGCGTTGGTACTAGTCCAGCCGTGGCAGCTGCTTCGAAGCTGGACATACGGTAATTAGCGCGGCACTACTGCCGTGGCAGAGCCTCCTATAATGTCAGGTCATCCTCTCTGGCCGACCGCAGTGGCCGAGCGCTTCTAGGCGCTACAGTCTGGAACCGCGCGACCGCTACGGTCGCAGGTTCGAATCCTGCCTCGGGCATGGATGTGTGTGATGTCCTTAGATTAGATAGGTTCAAGTAGTTCTAAGTCTAGGGGACTGATGACCTCAGATGTTAAGTCCCTTAGCGCTTAGAGCCACTTGAACCATTTTGAACCGGTCACCAAACTTCCCGGAGTTAAATCCAGCTGAGAATCTGAGAGATCACCTCGATCGGGCTGTTCTCACCTTGGATCCTCAACTGATAAATCGAGCGCAGCTAGAGACGGCGCTGGATTCTGCATGTCTCCACATCCCTGTTGATACCTTCCAGAACCTCATTCATCCTCTCTCCGCACGTCTCGCTCTGCAAAAGGTGATTATTCAGACTTCTGACAGGTGGTCACATTAATGTGTTTGGAAAAAACCCTTGACAAATTTTTACCGTATAAAATTACTTACCTCGTGCACCACAAGAGGCAAGGTGCACATCTGCCCTTTCAAGCAGATTAAACTGTTCCATGTTGAAGTTGGAAGAATAATGTTACTAGCTAAGAAAACATGTCCTGCAAAGACCAGCATAATCAAGGTAAGTGGATACGTAGGAGAAAACCGCAAGAGCGACTAGGTGACTTGTTATTTCGAGTATTCCGTCTGCGGCGTGAATAACAAATTCGAAAATAACATGTGATTCATAGTACTTCGTTTTCTGAGTGTGCTTAGAACTCAGTCTGTTTCGCTCTGGAGAACGAAACGACACGGTGCTGCCTTCTTCACCAGACACAAGCAACACGTGGCAGCAATGTATATGAAATGCATACTGAGAAAAGTCGCTACCGACGGGATTGGGTTATAACAATTCTTCTTCTTTCAGCGACTCGCATCCAAATTTTTCCAAGAGCTATGGTCTGTAGAGAAGTAGCAAAGCGTTCCCTATCTATACCTTATGTACACTTAACTTGTTTTGATGTATTTTATCATTCATTAAGATTCGTACAATAGTTCTTCGGCGCTTGGAATGTCTTTCATAAGTTGTCGTATCTCTGGTTACCTTCTGAAAGCAGGGACCATGGCACGTTGCATGAGGACAGTAAGTAGCTAACATTCACCACGCGCACGGAAACGGTAAATATCTGTCGGAGAGTCCGGGGTGTTTCCCGAGTGCAACCGCAGCAGCGCGCAACCCCGCCGTCACCTCCGCAGGCATGCAATATCCGGCGGCTTTGCCCGGGACCTAACGACGTCAGAATCCCATTTTGTCGCTAAAATGTGGGGCTATCCTGGAGCGGCTCTAGCGATAGTTCACACCATCCTGTCATCGCAGTGGTCATATCCTTCATCTTAAGAGAGTGCCCAGCATCGTTATGTAGCGAAACCGCTTTCTGTTACTTTCACTACGCCATGGACGTCCACAGCCAATTATGTTAGGGAGCTATGTAAATCAGTTATATAAACGTCATGCAGCACATTTGTCCAAAACGTTGTACGTACAATACTAATAATATGATCATCGCGGATCACTATGTGTGTTGTTGGGCTGTGACGAACCATGCCCTCTGGCAGTAGGTCGCGGTTTGCGTGCTTTGACGCTGACACTGTGGTTGCGTGTTGGCGCGAGTCTGTGGGCAATTCAAACTAATTACTCATCAGGATATTACTTATTGCTCATTGTGCATGAAAAGTATTCTTGTAATGAATATGTATTATTTTGCGTGTGGATTACGGTTTGTTCATCGTTTTGACCTCACGACATTGTGATACTGCAATGCCTATGTTGTTAAGAACAACGATGCAATGTTCCTTCGGACGTGCATGCATATCCAATGGTTCAAATGGCTCTGAGCAGTATGGGACTTAACATCTGAGGTCATCAGTCCCCTAGAACTTAGAACTACTTAAACCTAACTAACCTAAGGACATCACACACATCAATGCCCGAGGCAGGATTCGAACCTGCGACCTCAGCGGTCGCGCGGTTCCAGACTGAAGCGGCATGCATGTCCAACGGAGTACGCACTGCGGCGACTACAGCCGTTATGAAATACACGAAATGTATTCGTAGATGCTCTACAAGGGAATGATGATAGTGAAATTTGTGCCGGGCAGATACTCGAACTCAGATTTTCCGATTTGCGCGCGCTGTCGTCTTTACTGCTTTGGCTATCCATGTAGTACTCACGGCCAGATCCAAACCTCCGTATGCCATCGTTCCTGTGTAACAACCTGCCGACACCAGGCAGAGGTTTTCAATTAATATGCCCTCACCTATACCAGAATTGCATAACGTGTTTTTGAGTACAGGTCGTGCCGCAGAAACAATGACATACGTAAGTTTGGGTCTGACCGTGAGCCGTCCAAGGATAGCCAAAGCAGTTACGGCGACCGCTCGCATAAATCGGAAAATCTGGGTTCGAGTCCCGGTCCGACACAAATTGTCGTTGTCATCGTTCCCGTATACAGCTGATGGTTGTTCGTATTATCAATGCCAATAATTTCATGAATTTGTGGTACTGGTTTTGTTATTTTAAGCAACACCAACGTCCTGAGTGAAATATTTAACACAAGCTGTGAAATTTCAAGTAAGCTACTTAACAATCTGCCTAAGCATAAATATCTGTCATGTATAGTAGCAATCCGTATCAGATGACAGTACGCGATCAAAAATCGACGCCTCGCCCATCAATGTACTGTGACAAAGGACTTTGGCGAAGACGCCAGGTTAGTAAAACTTATAAATCTGCAATATTTTCCGATGCGTTCAGATCCAACTCCGACCACTTTGAAAGCAGTATTGCACTCTCAGTACAAATGATGTCAGTAACGTGGGCACTGTGGCAAGTGCCGTGTCATCCAAAAGATACCGAAAACAGCCATTCGTCGAGGTTTGCAGAGCAGCGTATCAGTGAGGTGCAACTGCGTTATGGCTAGTCTCCAAGACGGAGCAACATGACAAGTCCTCACACAAATGTTTCCCCAGTGGTGATTTGTCCGCCAGACATGGATATAAGGACGCACACGGGACCATTCAAATTAGTATTATCTACTCAGTGTCAGCACAATACCACAGCAGCAAACTGGAGACAGCAACAGGACCGTGTCTATAGTCGCCGTGATGAAGAGCCGAGTGATCGTAGTTGTTCACTGGATTCATGATGTCATGGATGGCTGTCTATTATACATTACGACGACCTTCAACTGTCAGCGGTCTCTGTCAGTCAACACACGAGGTCGGCCTGTACGCTTTTTTGCTCTACGCGTCCCTTCACGTTTCCACTTCACCATAACATCGGAAACAGTGGACCTAAGGATGTTTAGGAGTGTGGAAATGTCGCGTACAGACGTATGACACATATAACACCCAATCACCTGACCACGTTTGAAGTCCGTGAGTTCCGCGGAGCGCCCCATTCTGGCTCAAATGGTTCAAATGGCTCTGAGCACTATGGGATTTAACATCTGAGGTTATCAGTCCCCTAGAACTTACAACTACTTGAACCTACCTAACCTAAGGACATCACACTCATCCATGCCCGAGGCAGGATTCGAACGTGCGACCGTAGCACTCGGGAGGTTCCGGACTGAAGTGCCTTGAACCGCTCGGCCACCGCGGCCGGCGCCCCATTCTGCTCCCTCACGATGTCTAATGACCACTGAGGCCGTTGATATGGAATACCTGGCAGTAGGTGGTAGCACACTGCACCTAATACGAAAAATGTATGTTTTTGGGGATGTCTGGATACTTTTGATCACGTAGTGTATATAGGATTTCAACCGATGGCAACTCCAGAGTCGTCCAGTACGTGTATTGACCGGCGAAGTGCAACAGGCAAAGATCGTCATTCCTCAGACAGACATCCAGCACCTGCACGAATAATACATGCACGTTTACATACTTGCATTCAACATTTTGGTGATTACACCTATTATTAATGTACCAGGCTTTCGTATTTGGAATGGCTTATCTCATTGTTACATTAACCTGAAATCCTACAACGTTAATCACTTAAATTTTGTTGCGTAGTCAAATGTAGTCCCGATTTATCATCACCCTGTATTACTTATCTTTTGGTGTTGCTGCTTTTTTTCCGTCAGTGAATTATTTTTCCGACCGTCTGCTTCTCAACTCACTTTAAAGAGTCACAACAGTCTGTACAATTTTAGCACTGAAGATCTGGGTCACTATCTATAAATATAGTTCGCTTAAGCAACGTACTAGAGAGTTGATCTTCTTTAATGCAGGTGGCCAATAAAATGAATACGTTACTGTACAAAAATAAAAGGAGGCGTGGAAGCAGCGGCGCTGTATCTTTATGGTTGGCGGCGCACATGGCTGCAACACTTAATTCGTTGCGTTATTGTAATAGCGTTTAATAGCTGGCCGGCAGTAAATTGCACTTATTGTAATTGGTGTGCTGTGGCATGCGGGGCTTTCGGAGGTGGGGGGTTCGGAAGGCAGCCGTGCCGCCGGCCCACAATAAACCGCCGGAGAGCAGCGGGGGTGGGGCGCCGGTGTCGGGCTTAACTTTTATTGACTGCGGGCCGGCGGCGCGGGGATTACCACGTTATGATTTCTGCGGGCGCTGGAGCGCTGCCCTGGCGGGGCTGCGCTGCGGCCCTAAACTTGACGCTGCGCGAAGCCCTCGCAGCCCTGATATACGACCGCTCACGCTAGCCGCCATTTAAATCGACTCTTCCCGGCGCTTCTGCCTATGTGAATCGTTTCCGATATTGTCGTCCTCCGCGTGACATCATGTTTCCTGCGCCTCACCGCTCTTCTTTAAACTCTGTATTTTAGTGCTGACGTACTGCGCTCTTTTACACTGAGGTGAAGAAAGGTATGGGACAACCCGTAATATCGTGTCGGACCTCCTTTTCCTCGGCGTATTGTAGCATTCGTTGGCATAGTGATTAAAATTCTGCTGGGTATTATGCCGCGTCATTGCTAATAACTAACAATAACGTTTCGGCCGAACTACAATGACCTTCCTCAGGGCACGACTGGTTTGGCGTGGGGATAGGTGCTTCTATTTATTACGGCCTATCGATGTCTGACGTCACTGTTGTAAAACTTTTAATTGGCCCTCTAATATGATTGGCTAGTCATAACGCAAGGGAAGATGGAAGGAAAGAGGCTATTCGTGGAAGTCGATGTCGTCAACGATTTGTAGCTGTCCGCCAACCAGCGTTCGGCTTCTGGTCGGCAAGTTTTCCTCGTGGTGTGCGCGGAAGTGGACTGACAGTTGCTCTACAGCTGTTTGTGCAAAACCAGTCGTACCCTGAGGAAGGCCGTTGCAATGCGGCCGAAACGTCGGTTTTAGTTTTTTATTGTTGTTAGTTTTTACCAATGACTCGGCATAATATCCAGAAGAATTTTAATCACTGTGACACTGGCCGCGGAAGCCTACGTTCTTAAGTCGTTGAAAGTCCACTGCAGAAACGTTGATCCATGCTGCCTCTATAGTCTTCTATAAATGAGGATTTTGTGCGCGAAATGACCTGTTGATTATGTCGCATAAAACTTCGATGTAATTCATGTCGGACGATCCGGATGACCAAACCATGCACTCAAGTTGTCCATAATGTTCTTTAAACCAATAACGAACAATTGTGGCCCGGTGACATGGCGCATTGTCATCCATAAAAATTCCATTGTTGTTTGCCAACATGGAGCCCGTGAATGTCTGCAGATGGTCTCCCCCAAGTAGCCGAACAGTGCCATTTTTGGTCAGTGATCGGTTCAGTTGGACCAGAGGGCCTAGTCTATTCCATGTAAACACAAGAAATGTTCACATGGTAGAAATGGCTCTGAGTACTATGGGACTTAACTTCTGAGGTCATCAGTCCCCTAGAACGTAGAACTACTTAAACCTAACTGACCTAAGGACATCACACATCCATGCCCGAGGCAGGGTTCGAACCTGCGACCGTAGGGGTCGCGCGGTTCCAGACTGAAGCTCCTGGAACCGCTCGGCCACATTGGTCGCCCCTGAGTAACTTATAATGCGCGACGCAGAACTCGAACGTCCGCCGGGACCAGCCGCACAGTCCATGACTGTAGCGCCCGAGACCGCTCGGCTAATCCCGCGCGGCCAATGTAAACACAGCCCGCACCAATGTGGAACAACCACCAGCTTGCGAAGTGCTCTATTGACGACTTGGGTCAATGGCTTCGTGGCGTCAGCGCCACACTCGAACTTTACCATCGCCTAGCACCACCTGAAATCTGAACTCATCTACCAGACCATGGTTTTCCAGTTGTTTATGGTCCACCTGATGTAGTATCGAAAGAGGGGCGCTGTCACCTCAGTGTATGTCTCTCACACACACACACACACACACACACACACACACACACACACACACACACACACACACAATGTTCTGCACTGCCGAGAACGATATCGAAGTTAGCTTTCCAATGTGACACGAAAACCTAACCGACTAACAGAAAATTCTGAAAGGCATCTAAAGCTTCTTTACCACTTTTCACGCAAATGAGTGTCTGCGGAGCTGTCACTACTTTCTACATCTACATGATTACTCTGAGATTCTTAGCCAGTTGTTTCTTTTCAGTGGGTAAGTAAGAAATAGTTTCGTGCCAATCTTTTGGGTAAAATAGACTTCTGAATCTCTTCGCGGAGACTCTGATTTCTTGGTGGTCGTTGCTTCTTATGTAGTTGAGAATCAGCAAAATACACTCTAAGAAGAAAAAGAAAAACGTCCCACCACGAAGGAATTTTCCAAATGGAATATCACTGACTGGAGTCGAGTTGTTTTCAGAGGTGAGTCACGCTTCAGACTGAGTCGTAATGACCAGCGAAGACTGGTCTGGAGACTCCCCGGACAGCGGTGAGATATGAACCTGACTGTCGCCCGCCATACGGCTCGAAAGTGAGGAGTGATGGTCTGCGGTGGCGCTTTATTTCATAGAAAGACCCCTTTGCTGGTCATCTGCAGCAATCTCACAGCACAGCGGTACGTCGACGATATTCTACGCCGTGTTTTGTTGCCCTTCGCATGAAGACAAAAAAATGGCTCTGAGCACTAAGGGACCTAACATCTGAGGTCATCAGTCCCCTAGACTTAGAACTACTTAAACCTAACTAACTTAAGGACATCACACACATTCATGCCTGAGGCAGGATTCGAACCTGCGACCGTAGTGGTCGCGCGGTTCCAGACAGAAGCGCCTAAAACCGCTGGGCCACACCGGCCTGACTAGCTCAATTTGTGAAGCTCTCTCTATTGAATAAATCATCCTATTTTTCTGAAATTTTAATCATTTGTTTGTCTGTACACTCATATCACATTTACCGTTTTCCGTCCCATTAGAGCGTCTTTGACATTTGGAAGATACGCATGGTGATTCAAATTTCGGGAAAATGTTCTCGCTGTGAGGAAAAACGCCTTTGTGTTCATAACTGCCTTCCCAATTCGCCTGTGGTATCGAATTTGTGACACTCTGTCCCCCCTCATTTTCTACAGTACTAAACGACGTGCCCTTCTTTGAGCCTTATAGTGTCCTCCGTCATTGCTATCTAGTGAATATCCCATAGTGTGGAGCAGTACTATAGAAGACGACGGGCAGGTGTAGTTAAACCATCTGTTTAGTAGATCTGTTGCACTTTCTTAGTGATTCACTAATGCAGTGTAGCCTTTGGTTCGCCTTCCGCGCAATTTAACCCTTTCTCTACCTTTTATTTTTAATTGGCAGATATTAAAGTTAGGTTATTTTAATTGATGGGGTTTTTTAGTAGCAACAACCTGAAAAGTATTTCGCGAAATTTCGTTTTCCAGTGCGGGAACTGAAGAATTTTTCATATGTACCTCCTGGGTTTCAAAAGACGACTGCGCGAAAACAAGACATAGACACATATCTGAATCTTCAGGTTTTTGGCGGCGCAGAGACTCTTCCATTAAGTTTCGGGTGTGCAGTCGCAAGAATTCTCCTTCTTCTAATATTTCGGCCGTGTAACGTTCAGCCATCTTCAGAGTGAGCCGCAAGACTGAAGCTCCAGTGCTCGCTTCGTCCTTTTATACCCGTGTACCGCGCAACTGCGCAAGCGGCCACACATGCAAATGCGCCAGAGACGTTCGTCGGCGCAGAGACGGCACAGTGCGCGAGCTACATCTATGACTCCGCAGTCGATCTGTGTTGGCATGTCGATATATCATAGTGAGCTGCTCTGTGACTGCGTCTTTGTGAGTTTATTGCAGCAAGTGCCGGATTCCATGATTTATCAAGGTTGAAACCACTATCTCCATTAATTAAATTCGACGTCAAGCGGATTTAAATTGCCTCCTTAACTATCGAGTCCCAAAAAGATGATGTAGTTGCCAAAATTTCGACGTTGTCATACAACAAACTGTGACCAGTGTCAATACAGTGTTCTGACACTGCCGGCTGGAGTGGCTGTGCGGTTCTAGGCGCTACAGTCTGGAACAGAGCGACCGTTACGGTCACAGGTTCGAATCCTGCCTCGGGCGTGGATATGTGAGATGTCCTTAGGTTAGTTAGGTTTAATTAGTTCTAAGTTCTAGGCGACTGATGACCTCAGAAGTTAAGTCGTATAGTGCTCAGTGCCATTTGAACCTATTGTTCTGCCACTGCAGACTTGTTAGGTTGTAGAAGTCGAGTGTACCTCCGGTGTTTTGTAAATCTTTCTTGGACAGTACGAGTTGTCTGTCCAATGTAAGAAAGGCCACATTCACATGGAATTTTGTAAACTCCAGATTTTCGGAGCAGCAAATCATCTTTGACAAAGCCCACGAGTGCAGCTGTCTTGGATGGAGGACGAAAAATCAGTTTTACTTTGTGTCTGCTGAGAATCCGTCCTATTTTTCATGAGAGGCTACCCACATATGGCAGGAAGGCGAACGATTTAAAGGTTTCTTCGTCTTCTTCTTTCTTTGTAGCCTCTTTCGGTTTCATTTTCAGTGCCTTCTGTATTTATTGTGGGGAGTACCCATTGCCTTCAAACATTCTTTGTAAGAGCGACAGTTCATCTTGCAGACTGCTTTCTTCAGAAGTAATATGCGCTATATGGGTCAACGTTCGGAGAACAGTCATCGTCTGTTCAGGATGGTGGCAGCTTTTGCACGTAAATACAAATCCGTGTGTGTCGGCTTCCGATAAACTTCATGTCCCAAAGTACCATCCTCTCTGCGCCGAACCAGAACATCCAAGAATGGAAGGCATCCCTCCTTTTCAGTTTCCATTGTGAACTTTATTTTAATCGTGGAGGGAGTTAAGATGTCTTAAGAAGTCTTGCAAGTTATCTTCACCATGGGGCCAAACTGCAAAGGTATCATCATTTCTTTCTAGTATTGTTTCGAAGTGAGTGCGCGGGGTCGAATTAGGTAGGTTCAAAAATGGCTCTGAGCACTATGGGACTCAACTGCTGTGGTCATCAGTCCCCTAGAACTTAGAACTACTTAAACCTAACTAACCTAAGGACATCACACACATCCATGCCCGAGGCAGGATTCGAACCTGCGACCGTAGCAGTCGCACGGTTCCAGACTGCGCGCCTAGAACCGCGAGACCACCGCGGCCGGCGAATTAGGTAGGTGCTCACTTCCGTGATTCTGATTTTTCCCTAACCGGTCCACTGTCTCGCTTTGGATGATTCCGGAATTTTATATTAACTATGGGAGCTAGTAATTCTTTCGTTGCTAACGCAACTCCAAACAAATGTCATCATTCTCTGTGTTTCCTAATAGTTTAGTAATACTCCCCTGACGAACTAGAAGCCTACAGAGCCTTCTCTGAATTTACTTACGTTAGCTCAGCTTAGTTGTTAAAGCAGGGATCGACCAGCTCTTTCAGCTGTTCTGCTGCAACAGAGTCGCATTATTCCTCTTCTTCATATGGTCACTTTTACAAGAAATAACATTTAGTCTTAGACTAAGCCATATTTTGATTGAAGTTGTAATTTGGTCATCGGTCATGTGTGGATAGATCAGATACCTTATTTAATAATTGCACTGCTAGCAAAAAGCCACGGTCCAGATCCAAGATCCAATACTGCACTCATTTCTAATCTAAGACACATAAAGACTGCAAAGAGCTGGATAGCTTTTATTCAAGCTTCTTGTTTGAAGCTGGTGATATATATAGCGGTTTAGAACATGAGAAACTGGACTACTTCTCCTTGATCTTTAAAGTAAATCAGTTTAAGAAGCGTCCGGGAAACTTACAGCATAAAAACTTGGTTTGCCAGATAAATCCTGTATAGGCGACTAATTATATACTTTTGTTGGATCTAAGAATGGTTTGGAAAATTTTCTACAAATTTCGAAACAGTACATACCGCCTTTTATGTTTTATTCCTTGTTACCACTTACGCCTAGACCATCATCAGGCCAGATGAAGAAGAATAAAATCGGTCTATACAGCATGCTTCAGAGTCTTTGAATCACACATGTAGAAATGATACATAATATCATGGGCAACAACTTTAGTTGAAGACAAAATGTTCAGTGACGCTATCCAGCAACGCTAAGAGTCTTTTTACTGAATTCGCCGGCCCTAGAACATCGAAATTTCACCGAACTAACTTGATCCATTAACCGGGTGTGCTCTATCCTCAGTACATTGATAGGCTGATTATCAACTATAAAATCTTAAGAATGAGTTTCTCTAAGCACAAAAAGGTATTTCAAAAGCTCGGCCTAATTCCTTAAGCACAGAATAGATGATTGGATTATCAGCAACACGCACTGCATGTGGAAACCATCGAATGCCTATGCCCTGCCATCTCTCAGCGGCGTAAGTGATAGTAAAAGATGCGTAGCTTCGCTGGGAAGCGTCAGTAAAAATTTTGTCTCCACCCATAGTCGTTTGATGCAGATGCTATGGAACACTCTCTAGATAAAAACTTAAACTATTTATGAGGTCGCAGCGCAGACTGCGTTCTAGTAGCAATACTACATACTGGGCACTAATCAACTGCGTAATTGAAACAATTCGTGACGGAGAAGCAACAGTGCCGGCGATTATATAGGGTTGAGTTGCATCCACCAAACCTCATGAATAGTAGAACAAAGTAACTTAATCAGATATAAAAACATGTACATAAAGTTTGCTGACACAGTTTAAAATTACAAAATACAATAATAATTATGAAAGAAGTTACATAACCCATTTGGAGGCGAGTAAGATGGGAAAAGATGCCATTCACGTTTCTTACTTTCATTGTATAAGCAAAGAAGCCACATGTTGTTATTTGGTCACCATGGCGACGACAGTCGATATTGGTTGGAGCAGTGGTAAATGCTGTGAAGTATCACTGTGAATTGTTGGATATGCAAAGATGTGTAACAGTCAGTTTTTGTGCGATTTCCGTAACAACTACTGTCGATGTTCCATGCTACCTACATTGAACAAATAGTACGTCAAGCTGCTACAGATGTAAATAGCATAAAATGCAGCGGAGGTGAAATTGCAGGCCTTCATCTATCATAGTCTCACAGTGGTTAACTGTGTTCTGTTCAACAAAGTGATAATGAAGATACGCGAAAGGACTGGCTTGTGGCAGGCTGTGTATTTAATCGACTGTAAAATGGTTCCATATTTTCTAGCTTTTAACCCTTGTGCTGTTTTCCAGGACTGGGCAAATTTATTTTTTATTTTGTTTTAGCCTTTCGGCCGAATGCCCTTCATGTAGCAGCTCTTGTCCGTTAACATAAGGAAGTGTCTTCAACCATTAACTTGGTAGTTGATGATTAAGAATCACATCATCGTTGTTGCAATCTATCTAAACCAGTTCATAGATGTGGGCCATTGATGGGGCTGTGTATACGATTGGACGTAACCCTGTCAACGTCAGTTAAGGTCTGTAAATGGTGTACTGAATCACCGAAACTGGTAGCTATATAATAAATAACATCAAAGGGGCTGCTGCAGGTGTTCCATTTCATTACAATTCCCAGAAAGGTATATAATGCTTAACATGCAAGGAGGGATGATCAGAAACTTAAGTAAGAACGTAAGTTTTCCTAGAATTCCGTCTTTTATAAAGAAATTATTAGTGATTAGAAGTGTGCGATAATTATGATAAATCTGGTTGTAGGTAAACACAAACTCACTTGAAAAACAGGTCTCGCGAATTAATTCGCTCAGTTATTCAACTTCTGTGGACGACACACGTAGCAGTGGCTGAAATTCACCGACAGCTGGCAGAAGTTCAGGAAAAGGCTGGAAAGTCTCGTCCGCATGTCGCAAAATGGTGTCTAAGTTTGCGGCCGGTAGAGGAAACGTCATGCATGGAGGAACTGATTCAGGACAACGGGAGAAGGACCTTTTCCTTCACGTAAAGGAGCAACTAGGAGGCCGACGATTCGCTTAAGGCGATGAGGCGAAACACTTCGCGACAACGTGGCTGAACAGGCAAGGCCAGGATTTTTACCAGTAGTACGTATTCAAACTCATCCCATTAAGCGACAAGCGCCTAAACAGAGTGGAGACTATGTTGAAAAATAACCTAATGTATGTACAATCAGTTGGCTCTATTTATTGATAGAATAAATTGTACGCATTTCACTGGAGGCTTTGTAATCTTAGTTTGTAATCAGCCCTCGTAGTAAGAGGCGCTTTATGTGTTGAACACTGTCGATACACAGAGTAACATACTGGTAATACCGTAGATTTTCTTTATGACTGCAGAGACATATATTTACGAGAAAATGTCTAGATAAATTCAGTACTGTGGGAGTGTGTTGCGAAACATTCCTCTAGCTGTTTAGACATTTCGAGCAATGTTCACGTGCAGATAAGCTTTATGCAGAGAATTCAGAAAGTAAGTTACACATTTCGTCCTAAGTTAAGACCATTTCGAGCAAGAGAGGCGCATTGTCAGTAGGGAGAAGATGTTTTGGGTTTCCTCCGTACCTACACTGGTGTCCAAAATTAAGGACGGAAATACGTCTCGCGTGATGTGTCACTGCCATTTAACACGCCTCGACGTAACTTGAACCATACGTAGAACGAAACTGCTGCAATACAGTACAGAAGGCAACCGAAAGAAATACGCAGTGAGATGAACAGAAACTCCACTTTTATTCAAGGACAATAATTACACTGCAGTCCTCGCGATTTATAATGCGCCCTTGGTTATTACAGATGGCGGGGCATGGTTCTCAATAGGGTGTGTGATTACCATGGACGGCGGTGCATGCTCTGTAACGCGATTCCGTGTTGGCCGGCGGGTTGGGGAAGAGTACTGTACCCAGGAACGTTGTCGAATGTTATTATGTTTTGGTGGGTCGTGTGTTACGGTTTAGGAAGACAATGTTGCAAGGGATTGTACTGACCTCTAAACCTTTGAACAGGGTACACTCACGGGACAACGTTATTGTGAGGCTGTACACCTTCGCCATGTGCAACTTTTCAGTGGTGCATTCGGCCTTGGCTCCATCTTTATGAATCACAAAGTCCGACCGCATCGAGATGCGCAGATAAAGGGGCTCTTGGAACGATAGGATATTCGACGAATGGACTGCCCTAATCATTATTCCGATTAAAACCCCGTCCAGCACGTGTGGGATACGTTGAGGAGACACATTACAGGAAGTCCACTTGCCCCGAAGACCATCCAAAAGTAGTCAAACACACTGGTCGAGGAATGGAACGCCCTGCCACAAGACCATCTTGCCAGCCTTGTGGCCAGCATGGGAGCACATTGCAAAGCAACCACTGCCGTCTGTGCTGGTCACACACCCTGTTAGGAACCATGTTTCACTTTTGATAACGCAAAGGGGACCGTCACGAATCAACGTGACTTCACTGTAATCATTGTCTTTGAATAAAACTATCGATTCTGTTCGTCTCATTGAATATTTCTTTCATTTACCTTCTGTACTATACTGAAGCAGTTCTTTCTATGTACGATACAAGTCTTATCGAGCTGTATTACTTGAAAGTGACACAATATTGTGGACGTTACTTGTTCCTTAAGATCAGGCACGCCAGTCTGTTCTGCATGGATTGGCATCACCAGCGTGACTGTACACCCGGAAGCATACCACAAGTCCCATTTGAGAAGTCGCTGGAGAAGCTTCACTAGAATGACCACATCTGTGCTTTACCGCGGTTGTAGATGCCGCGCGCCTAGAGCCGCGGGGTGGTTAAATTTTGGCGCGGCGTGTTTTCGCCGGTGCAGAATCGGAGACGGCATCGAAGGCTCGCCGGGCTACTCAATATTGCAGGCGCCAGCAGCCGCCAGTTTACTGGCGCCTTTGTCTGCGCCGCCATTACTATTCACGCGCCTTGCTCTGCCCTGCTATCCTCTGCTCCCCATAACGCATTCATGGCGTTTTGTGCACGGCCCCATCTCGCCGGCCGGCGGCCGCTTTCAAAGCGCGGTCCCTCGGTCCTCCGGTAAGTAAAACCGGTCCCCTACGTGCCCCGTGCTCGCCTGCTTAGCTTCGCACACAGTGTCTCCGCGCCGGTTCTTCGGGCCGTTTACCATAGGTGCGTCGTTAATACTGTAGCTGGCGTGAAAATTTGAACGCCCCGTGATAAAAGTGTGTTCGATCTCGCTTGTGTGTGTGGGGGGGCGCGCGCGCGCTCCTGTGCCGCGGCTTCTCTGGCGAGGGTAAACAGAGGGCTGTACACAGTCAGGGATAAAGGGGAACAACAAGGAAAGAACGGAGAGCAGGATGGGGGCGCTGGCGCGTTGCTCATTATTGCGGACTTTGTCACCGTACGTATTATCGTTCAGAGACACAGTGTTGAGCGGACAGCTTTACATCTATGAATAGGTAAAGGGAACTGAAGATCTAAGCCCAAAACAATTAAAGTGGGCATTGATTTATATCGCTGGGGTAAGTTGAAAATCTGTGCTGAGCCAGGATTTGAACCCAGGTCTCCAGTTTACTGGACAGATGCGTTGCTCACCACAGCACACAGTGATCACCACAACCGCGGACTGCGGACTGGCGTATCACGCATCCCATCAGACCCAAATTCACAACTTCCATTACACACTAGTGATGTAGTGCCCCTGCTCATTACGCTCCAGGCAGATGCCAGAATGGTTCCTTGGTTCCTTTGAAAGAGCAAGGCCGGCTTCCTTCCTCGTCCTCCCCTAATCCGATGAGACCGATGACCTCGCTGCCTGGTCTCCTTCCGAACTCAAACCAACACCCCTGTTCATTATCTTCATTACCCACAGCATCTCGCCGAGTCCGGGGCGTCTCAAGACACTTCTTCGTTGGTCGTCGGGGTTCATTTCGATGCGCCACTCATCACTGAAGACAACTCTACTCCAGTAAATGAGATTCCAGGCCAGACACCACGCTACGGTTCGAATCCTGCCTCGGGCATGGATGTGTTTGATGTCCTTAGGTTAGTTAGGCATAAGTAGTTCTAAGTTCTAGGGGACTGATGACCTCGTAAGTGCCATAGTGCTCAGGGCCATTTTTGAACACCACTGCAAACGGGCTTAGTCACAGAGGGCAGTGATGGTGCAAGTGGCTCCGTGAGCTCAGGCCCCTCTCTGTGAGGCTTCTATTAATGATCCTCGTGGTCAATGATGCACCAGTTACAACTCGGATCCATGACAATGATGAACCCGGGCTTTGAGGGCCTCTCTGACAATTGCTCGGTTCTCACTTTCTCTCGTCTCTCTGGGTCGACCGCTTTCTTCTTGTTGTTGCCTTCACCCATGGCTCACCCATTCCTGCCAAGATCGTGGAGTATTGGCGTTGCTCTTATTCACAAATGTCGAGTGATTCGCCGATTACTCAAACCGGTTTCTTTGACGCAACTGCGCGTCGTCTCTCAAGTTCTGTAATAAGCGTATATTGTTCACGCTCCTGTCTCTTAGGCATAGTTACTGTCGAACTGAGTTTACGGAAGGAAATTCGCAAGGACCTTGTGCCCTGGTTGCGACATGTGCCCTGATTACTATCTCTGCCAGCTCTGCGGTGAAATTGCACTGCAGCGTCACACACTCATCCATTGGTCGCCCATGTTTACTACTTTGCATTTTCTGTCGATACCTCTATGAATATCAATTTGTGCCCAATTTGCATAACTCCTTCGTGATGTGTCGTTATTTTTGTTCGTTAAAGAGTATACAACTGCTTCGCTTCAACGTAAACTTTAATTAGTTGATATTGGAACATATGTTAGCAAAATTTTGGTGTTTTTAAAAATCGTTAACTGTGGGATGAAGTACACACATCAAAAAAAGTTTTGCATCACCGCAGTTCACAGAATTCCTGAAGATAGACGTTGACTGTGGATATTGTATTACCGACACAGTCCTTTGACTGTTCAGAGATGTCGCTAAACCACCCCAAAGATGTAAGCAACCGCCGGCCGGAGAGGCCGAGCGGTTCTAGGCGTTATTGTTTGGAACCGCGCGACCGCTACGTCGCAGGTTCGAATCCCACCTCGGGCATGGATGTGTGTGATGTCCTTCGGTTAGTTAGGTTTAAGTAGTGGTAAGTTCTAGGAGACTGATGACCTTAGAAGTTAAGTTCCATAGTGCTCAGAAGCATTTGAACAATTTTTTTTTAAGCAACCGTGCATGAGCAGCGCCTATTAGACGGAGGAGGTCCGAAAGCCGATCAGTTCCCGTCATTTCAACAGGAAGGAGGTACACGGCTCGTGCTGTCTGTAGTTCAGCCATGCCTAGACGGTAGATACCGCGGTTCGATCGCGTCCGCGTTGTTATTTTGTGCCAGGAAGGGATCTCAACAAGGGAAGTGTTCAGTCGTCCCGGAGTCAAGCATAGCGATGTTGTTCGGACATGGTGGAGGTACAGAGAGACAAGAACTGTCGATGAAATGCTTCGCTCAGGCCACCCAAGGGCTTCTATTCCAGTGGATGAGCGCTACCTACGGATTATGGTTCAGAGGAACCCTGACAGCGACGCCACAATGTTGAATAATGCTACTCGTGCAGCCACAGAATGTCGTGTAACTACTCAAACTGTGCGCAATAGGCTGAACGATGAGCAATTTCACTGCCAACGTCCATGGCTAGGCCCACGCAGCCCATGCAGCATGGTACAGATGGGCCCAACAACATTCCGAATGGACCGCTCAGGATTGGCATCAGGTTCTCTTCACCGATGAGTGTCGCATATGCCCATAACCAGACAATCGACGGAAACGTGTTTGGAGGCAACCCGGTCAAGCTGGACGCCTTATACACATTGTCCAGCGCGTGCAGCAAGGCAAAGTTACCCTGCTGTTTTGGGGTGGCGTTATGTAGGGCCGACGTACGCCGCTGGTGGTCATGGAAGGAGCCGTAACAGCTGTACCATACGTGAATGCCATCCTCCAACCGATAGTGCAACCATATCGGCAACATACTGGCGAGGCATTCGTCTTCATGAGCGAAAATTCGCGTCCCAAATTCGCGTCCCCATCTTGCACATCTTGTGTATGGCTTCCTTCAGGATAACGACATCGCTCGACTAGAGTGGCTAGCACGTTCTCCAGACATGAACCTATCGAACATGTCTGGGATAGATTGAAAAGAGCTGTTTACGGACGACGTGACCCACCATACACTCTGAGGAATCTACGCCGAATCGGGGTTGAGAAGTGGGACAATCGTGGCCAACAGTGCCTTGATGAACTTGTCTATAGTATGCCACGACGAACACAGTCATGGATCAATGGAAGAGGACGTGCTACTGGGTATTGAGGCACCGGTGTGTACAGCAATCTGGACAGGCGTATGGTGGTACAACATGCAATGTGTGGTATTCATGAGCACTGAAAAGGGCGGAAATGATGTATATGTTGAACTCTATTCCAATTTTCTGTACAGGTGCCGGAACTCTAGGAACCTAGGTGTTGCAAAACTCTTTTTTATGTGTATATTACTGCTTTTTAAATACGTTTTTCCTGGTTACCAGACGCTGCGTGAGACATAGCAAAATGCATTTGACTGAAAACGCTGCGACAAAGAGAATTTAACGTATATTCTATAGGTTGCCCGCAATAGCTATCCGCCCGTCAGGTGATAAAGATGTTGCTTAGGAGTCTACTTCTAGTGAGCATCGACTTCGGTTTACTCGCATGTCACCAAACTGCACTGCTTAGAACACATGAGAATATATCGCTTTTTTTTTGTGCTTGTCTATGGGAAGAGCAGGTCAGTTTCTAATATGATTTTTCTGTAATTTTTTGTTTATGACAATGTAGGTGGCGTAAAATCCAACCTGTACGTTCCTTGTGATACCTTCAATGTCTTAAACTTACTAGAGATAGGAAGTTTTAAACTGGATAGAGATAGAGCGTGCTTGCTCCATAGTGTTGTGGAACTCCAGTACCTATTGTGTAAAGCGATCTCTGCACAGTTGTCTGTAAACGGACGACAACCATAAGATATCATATGCAGAGTTATTTGCAACAAAGCGTAAATTTTCTATCCCAAACTAGTGAGCCTAGATAAAGCGCACAGCGAAACTCTGACGTGTTAAGAGCTACAGTAGTGTTTATGGGCAAGGCCAGGTCAGTTATGGATAACGTGGTGCAGCTAAGTACCAATTCCAACAGCTCAGTTGCTGCCCCGCGACGCTCTCTTATAGCAGACGGTAAATAAAAAGAAGGGAAGTTAGAAACGACGGGAAGATACTGAGCAGTGCAATGCGGTACGCACCAGCTGCTGGACTAATTACTGAAAGATAGCCGTTAGCGGCGAAGTGATAAAAGTCTGGCGCAGTTTTGCGAAGATATTGCCCACCGTACCTCCATAGTGTTCTTTTCAGCCATTTTCTGCTAGGCTTTCCCTCCTGTTTTACGGTGGCATTTACTCGGCATAAATTTGCACCCACTTTACAGCTGGGGTTATTAAAACCAGGCCGCTATTGAGCAATTTTATGGCCCCATTCTGGCTTTAAAAACCTAACGTCAGTTGCTGCGAAAGGTTTTCACCGGGGGAAAATTAACCTCAGCGGCAGCAATGGAGATGTATCGAAATGTTTGTTCTTTTGCCAGAAAAAAAATGATTGGTAGTTCTAACCTTGTTATGGTTTCCTTTGTAAATTCGTAAGGGAAAATTCGACTAAGCTTCGTGCAGTCGCCGACGTTGCTAAATTTCAATGACTCTCGTCTCCTAGGCAGTATTTTCAAATCACTGTGACGCAAGGTAAGTCTGTTAACAGGGGTTTAGTGAGCAAAGTAACACGACGAAGATGCTTACAGCACTGAACAAAGTATCATATTTCTCCATTTTCTTACTCTACCGTCCAGAACTCAAAATAAGCCGCGCTTCGTGGTGCGCTTGTTATATTTTATACCGGCTGATTCAGAAAATAACAACAGATTTCAGTTGTTTCTTACAAACAAACTATAAAAGATAGAAACACATTGCACGTGTCGCTGGATAACGAAAGATTCGAAGTTTTGACACAGCTGCGCTGTTTTTGTAACAAAATGGCGACTACACCACAAAAGAAATAATGTTGTGTTTTGGAATTAACGTGAAGTCGACCCGTTGTTCAAGCGCAACGTGCATTCCGCCGTCGATTCAGCAAGAAGCCGCCTCTGCACAAACAGATTTATGACTGGCATGCAAAATTCTTGGAAGCCGGTTGTATATGCAATGGGAACACGGGCCGATCATTCGCGGCCAATCAAAATGTCGAGTGTACCCGATATGTGTGCTCCCCGAGCATTCCAAAGTCCACATGCCCGGCAGCTCAGGACCTTTAACGTCCTCAAACAACGGTGTCGCGTGTTCTCAAACGATGCCTGCATATGAAGACCTACAAGTTGCAGTTATTGCAGGACATAACAGGACGTACCAACTTTGCATTTCAGTGCTCCAAGATCAGGCGGAGGACACCCTCCCCGAACGACTCATCTTTTCGGACGAATCGACGTTTCGTCTATCGGGTAAAGTAAATCGCCATATTGTAATTTGGGGATCGCAGAATCCTGGGGTTGTCATCGAACATCAAGGAGACTCGCCGAAACTGAATGTTTGTTTTGCTGTTTCTGTTCACAAAGTTTATGGACCTTCCTTTTTTGCGGAGGAAACTGCGACCGGAATGTCATACCTGGACGTGCTGCAAAGTTTATTGATTCCTCAACTTCACAAAGATCCCAAGGATTTCATATTTATTCATGATGGGCCCTGCGTGATTTTTCACCGTGAGGTGCGGCGTTATCTCAGCAACAGCATTCCACAACGTTGGATTGAACGAGGTAGACAACAAGATCTTGTTCATTCCTATTGGCCTCCCAGGTCACCAGACATCACACCTTACGATTTTTTTCTGTGGGCGTAAGTAAGAGACAAAGTCTTTGTCCCATCCATGGCAGCTACTCTTCCAGAGCTGAGAAATCAAATTGTTCAAGCTGTCAATTCAGTATACAGGCAACTGTTCATTCGTGGGTGGGTCCAGTGACATGCGCAATATACTTCTATCTTTCATAGTTTGTCTGCAATAAACGACTGAAATCTGTTCTTTCTTTTGAATCACTTTGTAGTTATTCTGCGCTGCTGCAGACAGTAACGCTGTTCGTATCGAAATGGAGCTTAAGCGTTACTGCTTCCGTTAACGGAGACAGGCAGTTGGTTGCATATGTAGAAGGGAATGTATTGTGAATCCTACGACAGTGTCGTACAAGCAGTTGTGATGTAAAGTCAGTATTTTGCGAAACGAAAGAGAGGATGATGGTCATAATGCATTTGGCGATGCAGTCAGTTTTAAGTATAAACAGTTTTAATGGAGATATGGTTATCCTTAAGAAAGAGAATATTTCTGTTATTTTCTTGGTACGATAGCGAATGGTACCGGCCAAATTTGTCATTTAACCCAGATTGCATTATAAGTTACTCAGAGCCGACCAGTGTGGCTGAGCGGTTCCAGGAGCTTCAGTCTGGAACCGCGCGACCCCTACGGTCGCAGTTCGAACCTTGCCTCGGGCATGGATGTGTGTGATGTCCTTAGGTTAGTTAGGTTTAAGTAGTTCTAATTTCTAGGGGACTGATGACCTCAGCTGTTAAGTCCCATAGTGCTCAGAGCCATGTGAACCAAGCTACCCAGAAGAGAACAGCAGTTTAGTTTGCTATTTTAAAGCAGGAAGATCGACGTAGAGACAAAGTGTGCGTCGTAACCCTATCCTGAACTAGATCCTTCGATACGTATGGAAAATAACCGAAACTCCTTTAAGTCAGTGTAATTGGCAGACGATTTTCCGTCCACCATTCTGGAGCTTGGCTCCAGTAAAGTTCTGATTTTTCCTTGCTGGAGGGGCAATGCATTAACTTCTAGTGAGCCTGTAGCTGCACAATTCACATAATTCTGCCATTATGTATCGGTAGTACAATACGGCCTTTGTGTGCTCCTGCCGAAGGTGCGGTAGGTTGGCATTGTACGCCTTCAATATGTGTTTGATGGTTTAATATTTGCCGCTGCTGGTTACGTTGTTTGATAATGTTTTGCACGACAGGCAGTATACTCGTTTTCATTAACTAAACCCTACTGACTTGTTCCTTTGAAATCTGCATTTGCACTCGGTATTTTATGTGACGTAAGGTACGTAACGGTTCGCAGTTTCCCCTATCCGATTCCGGGATGGCTCGTCCGCCTACGTGTAAACCCCAAATCCGTAGTTTTCCCGTCGTAATCACGACGCCATTTGTATTTGGGGAATGGTAATACGTTACTTGGTACGCCTTGCAGTATGAGAGTTTTACAAATAACCTTTATGGCGATTCAGGAATTTTGAACTAGAATTAGATCACGACCGTCGTCTACATGTGAAGACAGACGACTGTTTTCACGAATAACAAGCAAATGGCCTAAATCTATTGTAGTTCTTATAGGTGATCATTGTGCGTATTTGGGGAAATTTTATAATAATTACGATGATAAAATGCTTTATATGGCCTGTGTCCTGCACTACTTCTATTTTAGTGCGACTGGTTTTGCTGGTTAGGCCCTAGGATGCTTACTGGTCTGAGTCTCAGTGACCAAACCTGATGCTAGAGAATCGGTTCACTCAGCCTCTTATAGAGGGTGGGGAAAAGAGTGTGATAATATGGCCAGAGTAGGCTGGAGAACGTCGAATCGAACTAAATTTACAAGATAAGATTTTTTAACACTAAAAACAGTTTCTCGTAAGTAGAATGAAATTAAAATCAACGATTTTGTAACTTGATAAACCATTAAATAACCCCAACTCATATAAATAGATTACCTTGCTCTCTCGATGCGGAACGCTTTGAAAACAGATTACAAAAATTCGCAGAAGAAAGCAACATAATGCCAGAAGAACAAGCCGCAATCGGTTACAACCACAGCATAGCCAACCCAATCCTGCGGGTAAACAGCAAAGCGACAGAGCACAAAGCAAGATGCAGACGCCACGGCAGCGCTCTTCCTGGACAGTGAACGCACTTTCGATGGAGTGTGACATGATGAGTTGCTCTTTAAAATGTTTCTTTTAAACTTCCCATGCGAAAATGTATGCTTAATAAAGAACCTTAACGCGAACAGATAAATAAAAGTCCGTGATCGAATTTTACGCCACACAGCGACTGGAGTGAGTCTCAATGACCAAACCTGATGCTAGAGAACCCGTTCACTCAGCCTCGTATATAGGATGGAGAAAAACAGTTTGATAATATGGTCAGAGTAGGTTAGAGAACGTCGAATCAGGCGAAATTTGCCTGGGAGGCATAGGTCGCAAGCGCACCAAAGTACAGCTGTTGCCGTAAAACGATAGTTAATCAGCGACCGAGACCGAAGTTTGTAGAATGACTACAATCTGTGGTTACGTATAGCTACACAGCGCGCGACAATTGGATCACTTCATACATGGAACATGGGCAAAAAAAATAACATGAGGCGAATTGACATATGGGGTACAAGAGTAGATACGTGAGTTTAGTAAGAAAAGAGGACGTCAGATGCTAACACAAAAAATCAATTTTAAATTTAATCTCTGTAGAGCTAATTGCAGTTGATGTAGCCAAATTTCTACTTTTAAAAATATTTATCATAAAAGGAGTTCGTTTCCTACTTCTCATGTACAATTCAGATATTGGAAGAAAATTACACTCTTTTGCTGGTTGTTTTATGTTAGGTAAGAAACAAATAACTCACCGTAAGGATGAGTATCGGAAAGAAGGTGTGATGAGGGACTATTCCGCAGACGTGCCAACGCAAGAATTTTCTTGTGGGCAAGTGCGTTAACAAGTTCCAAATGTTGGTCTTTTATGCTTCAACCCACTATGAAAAAATTGAATTACTTTGCGTAAGAAGTCCGAGTTTACTTCTTTCCGAGCAGTCAAAAATATCCAAACTGCGCGATACCCAACTTACTCTTGAATGGATTAAAATCATCCCTAAGTTCTTCCATGTTCGACTCTGTAGTGTCGTCCTCTACTGGTTTGTTACATAATATAAAAAAGTGGCGCCACTCGCGCACTCGGGTCCTTAATAACGAAAAAAACGTGAGTATTCAGGACAGATGAACAATTCACCATACTTGACATTAAGTTCTCCTTACGCGATAACAGACATTTAATTCGGGAAAAAACTCAATGGGACCGCCAAATCATCAGCACTCATGTTAAATTAATTTATCTAGTAACAACCTCCACGAAGTTCCCTCAGTAGGTACTAATTATTTTTCTCTACGTTACACTTGCGTACTTCCTCTTTCAAGAAAGGTGCGGTGTGCATACGATTTCTGCCACAATCAGTCAGCCCTTTACATCACACTTACTTACAATGATGCCACTAAAAATTGCGCAGATGTTACGACGTATACCATTCCACCCTCGCAATTAAAAGTATCAAGTATGTGGTATTACAGTATATTCAGTCTTTTGCTAGATCTCAAACCGCATAAAGGCTTGTGTGTGTGTGTGTGTGTGTGTGTGTGTGTGTGTGTGCGGGGGGGGGGGGGGGGGGGCTGCAGTTGTTAGTGAGTGGTCGTTTACGATCTTGAGAGCTTTTGAATCCAAATTGTATTATTGGACCAACTTTATCCCCGTACTTATCGCGAACTGATACACAGGGTGGTTATAATTGAAGTGCAGCTGCTCATATAGGTCCAGTTTGGGGAATGATTATCGCATGGCAGCGAAATTTGGTAGATATTGTAAACCGTTAATGTGGCACAAATTTACGCTCAAAAAAATAGCTTCCAGTTTTGGCCACTAGCTGCAAATGGAGGGCTGTGGATACAAGACAGATTATAGAAATGTTTTCATATGTAATTCATTAGAAATTGGACGTGTACATAAAATGACAAACAATTGAGAAAGGCATACTGTTGAGTTTATTATTAACGGCCGCTTACGAAATTTATTCTATAGGAGTACGTGAGACGTCGACGAGATGATGTGCAGCGCCAGATATGCAACTGGTGCCCAAAATTGGAACTAATTTTTTTCCAGTGTAAATAGGTTCCACCTTAACACGTTAGCATATCTACCAAATCTCGCTGCCACACAATAATTACATCCCACTGTCGACCTACTTGAGTAGCTGCACTTTAATTGTAACTATCCGATACGTTCATCCGAGTTCACTAGACAACTATACTCCAAATGGACTTCCACAGTGGTAAACTGTGTTACCTGCAGACTGCCGGAAATAATAATAGTTGTAACCAAAGGGAACTGTGTAGTATCTCTCCCTTGCGTCGGAACAGCTACCGTCCTGAAGCCGTTTATTCAATATAAGGCGTGTGGCAGTCGTGAAAGGGGAAGCGGGAGGGAGGTGGCGATGTATAGCGGCCATCATTTATGGGGCAGCGAGCCGCCTCGCTCCCTCTTCTCCCCCATATTCCGCCGTGTAAGGGAGCACATTAACGCGCTGTTATGGCGTCATTACCATTTTAGCTGCGCCATCGCCTTGTGAAGGGCGCTGACAAAAGTTCAGTGGCCTCTAGCGTGGAGGGCTAAAGGGCAAGAGTCAATTTGCGTACCGCGGCCCGGCACTCGCTTTGGCAGCGATTCACCCCTGTACATTGGGGCTAGACAGCTCTGAATACATGCAGCAATTAGGGCCTTTAAAGCAGTAAATATGTTAGATGAGGCCTGTACTCTTTTTCATGTCCTCTTCTTTCTCAGTATTTATTCTTGAGGTATTTTTCTACTTGCAGATACCCATTGTATTACTTTTATTCATTTTTTGTAACGGTAAGGCCGTTGTACTTGTGCGGTGTGTCTCTGCACTAAGAAGTCAACGTTTCCGGAAACCGACTGCAGTTATGAGAGTCGAGGAACATGAAAGGCAAGCAGTAACTAACAGGGGAGTCACAAAGGGATGTAGCCTCTCACCGATGTTTTTCAGTACGTGCATTCAGCGAACTTTGAAAGAAACCAAGGAGATGTTTGGAAAGGGAATTAAAGTTCAGAAACAAGAAATCAGAATTTTGGGGTTTACTGATAACATAGCAATATAGCAGCGCAAAGGACTTGGAAGAATAGATGAGCAGAATTGGTAGTGTCTGGAAAAATGGTTCTAAGGTAGTTAAAAAAATGAGGATAATGGAATGCAGTTGAATTAAATCAGACGATTCTAAGGAAATTAGATCAGAAAATGACATACAAAAAGTAGATGATGTGATCTGCTATTTGGGCAACGTAAGAACTGATGTCCGAAGTAGAACATGAAATGCAGATTGGCAACAGCAAGAAAAATGTTACTGAAAAAGAGAAATTGTTAGTATAGACTGAACATATAAGCGTCCAGAACTTTTTTCTGAAAGTTTTAGTCTGCAGTGTAGCCTTGTACAGAAGTGAAAGATGGTCGATAATCAGTTCAGACAAGAGAATGCTGAAGATTTTAGTAAGATAAAAATTACTTATTAGTTTACACTTCACGCGTTGGAGTTGTTTGCCTCCAGTCATAGCACTCTCAACGTCTTACCCGAACTTTTCGCTGCTGCCACAACAAATGATCAGTTCACATCCAGTCCATTGTCCGGTTTTCTTTCCTTATTATTGTGTATCCCGAATATTGCGCATGGTCATTTTATTTGACATTTCGTCGGGCATTATAACCACACCAAAAACAACACAGACACAACGGTGGCCATGAAACACCCACGTTTCGTACACAGCACTAGCCAAATACTACTGGACCGTTTCTCATAAGACGCGATTCGGCGTTACATATTCAGCTATTATCATAACAGAGTCTGGCCTGTAATAGACGAGCTTCATATGATATTGCATGAATCCGAATTTCTTGAAGTCAGCAAATCAGCGTAGCGACAGGTTCTGTAAATGAATAAATATAATGTTGTAACACGAAATGATGGCGCAGTGAAGTGGTTAAGATACAGTCATGACATCCAAAAGGTCGTGCGATCGAATTTCGTTAGGTGTTATATTTTTGTATTTCTAATATTTATCAAAATGGCTTTCATTAGTATTTTTGGTCAATTAACTGGCGAAATTTTTTTTATTTTTTAGTCTTTGTGTTTATAATCACATTGAATTTTTTTATTTGTCCTTATTTTTTCTTCCTGTCATTCCTTTTTCGTTTTGAACCTGCCTGTGTCGCCTGTAACCGACTGCTCTTCGCTTGGTACCGAATTAGATCGAGTAGTCAGCGTGAGGATAGTTTCAGGTAACCAGTGAAACCGAAAAATTGCTGTTCGCCTTTAGTGCAGAACTTGAACTTTTTTTGCCTTGAGTTTGCTCTTAGAGGTCAGCTTTAATCGCTGCAAACAAAGAGAGCGTGATTAATAGTCTGCCGGAGGTTCTTGGCCGCCCTTTTCTCAGATACATTGCACATCACGATGTTGTGGTTAGCTTAGGACACGAGTGTAAATTCAAGGCTGCAAAATGTGTCGTCTGCCGCAGTTCAATCTTGAAATCAGCTGTGGACGGAGCGTTCTGCGTTCCTGTCATACCTGACGGCAGCCGCTTCCATCATCTAACGGCAGCCGCTTCCACCATCGTCCGCGTTGCATGTAACAAAACTACAGCACTTGAGAAGGGACTAGCCATGTTTGCGTGTCGCCTTTAACCGATCGACAGCCAGTATGGCAATACTATAGCGGCAAGGGTCAGTGGTCTACTAACAACAAATTTTATTCGGAGTGTAGATGAGTAATTGGATAAGTAATGAGAATGTCCTGAATCGAATTGGAAAGGAAAGGAATTTTGGGCACAGCGTCACAAAAAAAAAAAAAAATATCGGTCGATAGGACACAACCTGAGGTATTAAGAAATTGTCAGTCGGGTGATTTGGGGAAGTGAGGGGTGGGGGCTAGGAGACGTGGGGGGGGGGGGGGGATGGTAAAAGAAGATCAAAGCTAGACTACATTAGGCAGGTTCAAAGGCGTATGGGTTGCAGCAGTTACGCAGAAATGGAAAAGCACGGTATAGTCTAGCGTGGAGAGCTGCATTAAGCCACTCTTGGGGAGCCACAAGGACAATTAAACAACAACAACACAAGGAGTCATCGTTGCTTGCATACAGTGACCAAAACTTCTTGCCTACCTTTGGCAGTGAGTATGGCAGGATGAGAATGGTTGCCGTCAGGTTGCTCTCTCTCTCTTGTTTTTTTGCGCGTGTTTAGAACTTATTTAGAAAGCAGCAAAAGTTTGAAGATTGCTTCGGGCCATGAGGGCTGCTCGTACATCAGCTGCGAAAACAGGAAGTATTCGACGGAGTTTCGATCGGTTTACGGTTTATTCTGGCATCAGATATAGCAAGTTTGTGAACTGTGAATCGACCAGATTTATCTTTGCTTTATCTTTTTCGGAACACGCAAAACTCTTTCATCGAACCTTTTTTTCTCTCGTTACAAATTTTAATTGGCAGCGACTTTTGTGAGCAAGTTGATAGGAAGCGTACAAAGTCTGAATTAGTAACGTTCGTAATTCCCTGTAACGTGTCTCTCACGATTGGGAACAGCTCACCTGTTTACAAAGTTTTTATCCTAGCTCACGACAATCAAGTGGTATGTGTATGCGATAATTAGGTAGTATGACTGGACGGATTTTCAATCGAAAATCTTCCCACTAGTTCAGAGACAGGGACGTTACAACCCTCCAGCACAATGCGAAAATAAAATTTCAACCCATAGCGCAATGTAGCGTGATGACTGTACGTAACTTAGCAGTCGAGGTGGGTAAAAGCAAAAGCAAATTCGGGACTCCACCGGGCAAAAACGTTGAGTAGTTATTAATGTTTACAATAGCGTAAAAGAGTACCCTATTATGTTTTCACCACCTTTGGCTTTGAAATCAAATCAAAATGTAACAAATCGTCTACGTTGAGATAATTAGAGACCTAGACAGAGAGTAAAAATTCACTTGGGAGAAGGTAGCGAACATGATCTTTCTGAGTAACCATACCTGCAACGTACTGAAGTGGGAAATAGCCAAAAACACGAAAATAAATTACAGACGAGTGTATGATGACCGTTCCGTTTGGAAATAAGCCAAGTTATCTAAGTGTTGCATTACCTCGCTTTGTTCATTTGTACAGCTAGTGACTCATTGCGACATTTCTTGACGATCTCCGGAACTTCATACGCTGTGTTTATATACTTACTGTCTCTGCCTCCGTACGGCACATCATGCCGTATTTAGAGCGTACACTGAAAAAGAAATTTCTTCTATTTAATTTGAAACAGTAAATTAGTAGAATAATAATAATTCTGCAATACCGAATTCGGAACCCAATAATTCCTGACAGGTAAAAATAATTTTATTGGTATGACAGCAGGACACGGGTGTGAACCGTCGCCCTCCGGAATGAGAGCACAGCGTGCTGTGCTAACCACTGCGCCACCTCTCTGGGTAACTGTCGTAGGCTTATTATGCACGCACACACGCTCATTCACTCACAAAATTTAAACACATTACAAATATGTAAAAGAATATATTATCTCGTCTGAATCCTTCATTTCTTGTATAATGTTCTTGAATGCCGCAACATACATCCAACTTTTACAAAAAAAATGGCTCTGAGCACTAACATCTGAAGTCATCAGTCCCCTAGAACTTAGAACTACTTAAATCTAACTAAGCTAAGGACATCACACACATCCTTGCCCGAGGCAGGATTCGAACCTGCGACCGTAGCAGTCGCGCGGTTCCGGACTGAAGCGCCTAGAACCGCTCGGCCACCGCAGCCTGCTCAAAACTGTTAATTATAAACTAGACGTGGTGACCTACATCGTTTTGAAAAGAATTAACAATGCGTCCTGTTCCCACATTGGCGGACTTACGGTGTTATTTATTTATTATTAAGTTGCGTATGACCATGCGAGTCTTAGCCGCTCGACCATTTAACGAACCAATACATTGCTCACAAAATGCTGATTAAAAAATTTATAAACAAAAGAATTAAACAGTTAATAAAATATGAAAAAAGTTCATACAACATGCGATTAAATAACACATTACAGAGGAAAGCTATCAAATACTCGGTGTGTCACCCTCGCAGCATAGGTATGTGACACGGGGAAACTTTCAGCTAGGTGTATACAGGGTGTTCGGAATTTCCTGTTACAATCTTCTTGGACTTGTAGAGGGGGGTGAATACATAATATTTTGAGCAGGAACCCTTGTCCGGAAAAGTCATCCGGCTGCGCTACAGATCCTCGAATTACAGGCACTGACGCCTGTAAATGTACGTGTATACAGGGTGATTCCGTAATGATGATACAGACTTTGTGGGATGATGGAGACGGATAAATGTATCAATTTCAAGTAAAGGTTCCTGATTCTAAAACGAACGAGGCGAAAGCTACAACCGAAAATCGTTCTGATACCTCGGACGGTGGAATACGTGTACCGCAACTGTTTTTAAGAATGTAGGGGGATGCAACTTTCAGAAGTGGTAGTATGCACGAGAACAAGGAAAAAAATATCGAATAAACATGGGCTCTAAATTTCAAACCTGACGAGCTATTAGCACTTGTTCATGTTGGCAACTGTGAAACACATTTCCTCTGTTGTAACTTTCGACTCGTTCGTTTCCGAACCAGGGACCTCTACCTGACATTGATACATTTATCCGTCTCCAACAACCTAGAAAGTTGGTAACATCTTCACGGAATCATCCTGTATGTATACATACATTTACTGGCGTCGGCGCCTGTGCCTACGGTGCTCTGTAGCGCCGCTGGATGACATTGCCTGCAATTGGCTCCTGTTCAAAATATTACGTACTCACTCCTCTCCACATGCCTTAGAAATCTGTAACGGGAATTCCCGAATGCCTTGTATATGCAGACTGCGGCAGCGAATGAAAATCTGTATCAAGGATGGGATTCGAATTCGGGTCTCCTGGTCCCTGGTCTCACTAAGGCCAGTGGTAGGTCAGAGGGACGGAAGCAGCCGGTTGGGATGCCAGGCTGGGAGTGGCGCCAGAGGCACGTTTGAGCAAAATTTGTACCCTTGGAGCATGGGCGTCTGCTGGGTGAGGGGGGCGGGGGGGGGGGGGGGAATCTTATACTTATTACAGAACTTTCCCGAATTTCTTGCAATTATCGCCTACAATTCTGCTAAATCGCACTGCCGAATGCATTGGAAGCTACTGTGATTTTAAAGCATAATAGTTTCTTCGCTTTGGAGAGTAGTAATTTGGAATTTTTCCTGATAATTTTTGTTGCTATGCAATAGGATTTTCTCATTCGTTCTGACTTTTTTTCTGTTCGAGATTTTTAATTTCCGGTGAAAATCTAACGTCGTTTCTTCATGAACAAATCTTTTTTATGAGTAATCGTTGAATGTTACGGATTTAGTTGTAAAAAGGATGTAATTTTAGATCGTTGAATCAAAATCACTGCATTGATATTAATGATATAAAAATGCACCCCCTGTATGAAATATGCTTACTATTTCGGAATCAGTGTAACTACTGAAAGAAACAGTCGACAGCTGTCGGTCGTTTGAGATGTAGTAATTTTTGTGAAATTCCTGTCAATTGTAACTTAGGGGCACTATGCATTCTCAAACTCCGTGAATCAGTTGTATCAGAATTAGCAGTTCAGAAATTTGCCGCCTCTTGGATAAATTGCTGCTGACGGCCATGACTGGGCTTATCGCAAGAATTGTGCATATGATGATGAAACTGGGCATACGACAATAAAAGCCAAAACTTTCTAGTAAACGTGAGTCAACAAAAGATCCGTTTGCTAGAATGTGTGGTTACGAGCCACCTCTGACCCATGTAACGAGTATTGTCTCAGAAATACAAAACTACTACAGCATTTTGCGTGCTACGAGGGAATGCTGAAAAGTAATGCCTCAGAATTTTTATGTGACAACTCTTAAAACTTATTCAATATAACAAACTGTATTAACATTCTGCGTCTTTATTCTTCAAGGCTACATATTTATTTCTCAGCATACTCACCCTGGGGTCGAACACATTTCTCCCAACAAAAGCTCAGTTTGTTGGTGCTGTCAATGTGGAACATTTGACTTTAGTAATAGAGCCACAGCCTCCCCTCTGCTTGCACCGCTTCATCACTATCAAAATGAAGTCCTAGAAGGTGTTATTAAGTTTTGTGAACAGTTGAAAATCGTGTGGGGCCAGGTCGGGAGTGTATGAAGGATGATCGATGACAGTGAGATTGGTACCTGTGAACCCAAGGTGTCGTATTCTTGCAGATGTTATAACGCTCGCTACCAGATATTGCAACGTTCCCTGTCGGTTGTTTGATATGCAGTAAGTTTTGTGAAGTTCCTGGCAAATTTAGCTTTTGGGGCACTACGCCTTCTCAAAGTCGGTGAATCAGTTGTATGAAAATCAGCAAGTCATGAGTGTCCGCAGAATTTTATCCAAGAGGGGGATAAATTCTAAAACTGCTAATTTTGATACAACTGATTCACCGAGTTTGAGAAGGCATAGTTCCCCAAAAGCTAAATTTTACAGGAATTTCACAAAACTTACTGAATCTCAAACGATAGACAGTTATACTGAACTAAACTCCCTGCGAACAGATCCTGGAAGGCCCAACGGTACCGACCGGCCGCCGTGTCATCATCAGCTCACAGGCGTCACTGGATGCGGTTTATGGAGGGGCATGTGGTCAGCATACTGCTCTCCCGGCCGTATGTCATTTTACGAGACCGGCGCCGCTACTTCCGAATCAAGTAGCCCCTCAGATTGCCTCTCAAAGGCTGAGTGCACCCGCCTTGCCAATAGCGCTCGGCAGACCGGATGCTCATCCATTTAAGTGCTAGCCGAGCCGGACATTGATCGGTGATCCGACGGGAACCGGTGTTATCACTGCGGCAAGGCCGTTAGCCAGATACGGAAATAGCAATACAGGGAGTGAACTTTTTTTCAGAATTAACATGATTGCAACTGTTCTGATTCAACGATGTAATGAAAGGGTGAAAATTGGACGAACTCTTCGAATGCGTGGTCTCAGTTGTCTGCGGTTCTCGCAGTACCATACGGCGCTGCTTTTAGCCATGAATTCCAAATGCACCACACCTTGAACAGTCTGAGCGTGACGTTACCTGCTGAAGGCATAGTCTTGAACTTTTTTACCGTCGGTGATCCTTTGTGGCGGAACTCAACTTATGCTTTTTTGCTTTAGTGGATAAGTGGTGGACCCAGCTTTCAACGCGTTTCACAGTGCTGTTAAGGAGCCCATCACCCTCACGCTCTAAACGGAGAGGAAATTGTTGACCTACGTCCAATCACTTCCGTTTCACGTCAGGAGTGAACATTCGAGGCACCCATCGCGCACCCGGTTTTCTGTACCGCAGTTCTGTAATGATGGCCTGTGCACACTCCAGTGATGCACAACAGCTGAGAGCCATATGTGTATTATCCGGCGACTTTCTCTGATGGATTCATTAACGCGATTCCGATTAGTCCCATCGGCTGCCATACACGGTTGTCCAGCCTGAGATCTGTCACACACGTTGAGACTAGTGCCAACGCTTCCTTCGTTACCAGCACGAACAACGCAACGTTCCACATTACGACGTCGATATAATCATCACCCCACACAGCTTTCGTTCTTGGATGGATTCCATCTGGAGGCAGGTTTTCTGCGATTAGAAACTGGATTACAGCGTGGTGTTTCTCACGCACCGACAGTTTCGTTACACACCGCCACGTTACACGCTACATTTTGGAGCCCTCTAGCGTAAGAGGGTTGAAACTTACTTTCTGTTGCATGCATTAAATGTTTGACCATGGTAACCAAATTTTCTAAAATTTTGTACATACTGGAACTTTTCCTCACATGTAACACACAATGTACCCAGTTAATGTCTTGTGTTTAACACGAGCCGCGCGGGGTAGCCGTGCGGTCTAGCGCACTTTGCACGGTCCGCGTGGCTCCCTCGGTCGGAGGTTCGAATCGTCCCTAGAGCATGAGTATGTGTGTTGTTCTTAGCGTAAGCTAGTTTACAAGTTAGCTTAGGGACCGATGACTTCAGCTGATTGGTCCCACAAAAAATTTAACATGTGAATATAAAATTAGATTATGGTTTGTGTGTTTCGCTTCCAATTTTTCCGCTGAAAGTTAAAATGATCGGCAAATTATACAACTCCATTATAAAATTAAAAGAATGACATATTTTATATTTTTTTCTTTCTACCCAGTGCTTTTTTATTCTTCTGCTTTCACTAAAAGCTTTTAAGCATCTCAGGAATTACCTTAAATGAAAATGAATTGTCCCTTCTTTTAATATTTAATACTGGCATAAGATTCAGAAATTTATTTTTCAGAAATTTGTGTTAGAGAAATGTTTGTGTACCATCTGTTTAAAAAAAATCCAATTTCAAGATCACTAGCTTTAGATTTATTTTTGAGTCTTAAGAAGACCACAGAGAAAGTCAACTACTGTCTGAGGGGGGGGGGGGGGGGTGGAGAGGGCACCAAATGATATATCGCTTGGGTGGAAAAATGTTCTCGAACAGGCGTTGACGAGAAAGATAGAATAATATTCGTTCATGAAGATATATAAGACGTTACCTAAAGGCATCGAAGATGCAAGAGACGCTCACTGAAGCGAAATGCAGACGTTGGCAGAATTTTAAATAATTTGTTATGTGCGGCATGTATCATAGATGACAGCTGAAGGATCGAATTTTAGGCCTAAGATTTCCTCTATTATTGCTTCTTCTTCTTCTGGCAAAGATGTCTTAAAGTGAAAAATGCCGAGTCGTATCGTGATTTGGAATCCAGACTGAACTATAAAGCCCACTATAACTGGTTGGTCAATGTAGCCACACCTAGTAAAACTCCAATGTTCAAAGGAACTTACAAAGGACGGCTTCAGTTTTTTAAATCGTTTTACAACTTACTCAGATGAAGGGTTTTCTGGCGTGTCGACGCAGTAAAAACTTGTCAGCAACGCAAAGTCATCAGTCCCCAGTAATTCGGGAGGCATGATGTATTCCCTTGGCTTTTAACGAACACTCACACAGGCCACGTTTCAGATTCCCAAATTCACTGTTACGTTTGAGGGTTTTCGGGTACACTCAAATGCCGCCAGACAGGCAGGGAAATTTCCAGTGCCGCTTTCTACTATTTCCCTCCGCGCCGCTCTGCCAATATATTGCCTACTAATCCAGCGAGACGTCTCGGACGCGTTTACAGCGCGCCGTTTCTCATCGGGAAGTCTCGGTTTTCATTGTATATGGAAGACGTGCTAGTGAACTGGTGGGCCTTCTTGCACGCCGGCGTTTGCTTTCAATTTCAACAGATCGTTTAACCGTGGCGGCAGCCGCTGCTTTCCTTTTATCTGAAGTGTTCCTCGGCGAATGCAATTCTTCAGGCGGAAAGGAAATCCGATCGCCATGAATCTTTCATGCCGCGGCACGGAGAATCCTAAACATTCGCCCACGGGGGATGGCCCGCCTTCCGCTATCGGCGGAACCTCTAGCGGAAGGCGCGCGGCCGTAGGCCTCCCAAAAGCTGCGGCTAGACAGATGGGCGCGGCGAGCACTACACTGCTCGCACCACGTGACACGCCCACAAGTCTCGTGACTCAGCAAAATATATGCGTTCAGCGCGATACTTCACAGGGCAAAAAATGTTCCTGCTCTATTCTGTGCTCTCATAAATACTGGAAGAGGTTATAAGTCCGTTAGGCTGCAGATTTCTGCGAATACGAGAAGCATAATCGTTTGTTCATAAACGAAGATTCGTATTTTTAAAAATTCTACTTTCGTGACTAAACATTTGCTTTTGAGCCTCTGTACTGCGTAAAATATTTAAAGGATCACTTTTTCGAAACTCCCTAATTGTTTCTCTTTGCGATATAGACATTCAAGATATGATTCAAAGGTGCTGCACATTCCTGTGTAATAGTTCAAAAAGCGTGGCGACCTGCGACGTCGCCCATGTACACAGCGACACTTCAGACACTAAAAGTGTTGGCACACACGAAAAACAAAAAGCCGGAGCTCGGAGGTATATGTGATGTGGCACCAAATTTTACCAGAATTCTGCTCAACGCCAATGTGGAATATCACACTATGGGCAGACTGTTGCATCCCCTCTTACCCACTTTTCATCCTTCATGCCACCGCGATTGAGGTCATAACCGCGAAACCAGTCGTTGAAATCGAGTGGTTTTCTTATCGGTGGCCGAGGAACACTGTCGCTCATAGTCGACACGAAGACGTCTCAGCGGGTGGCGTATAGGACATCAATAAACTACAGCTACCATTAGGGCGCTGATTCCCACACATTACAAAGTCGAGAACTATAGTTCGCAGTGTGAGGAGCAACAGGACGACGTTCTTGACACCCTCTGACCCTCTGACGCTGCTGACGCCCTCCAGACGATCCAGTCCTTCTCTAAGGATACGGTGGTCCAGCAGCCCTACTGAACATGATCGCACCTCCTTGGAGTGCAGTGTGATAGCAATTTTCGCTCTGGTGTAGAGAGTGTAACGGTTACGGACTGTTCAAAACCATTCGACGAAATTGTAAAATGATCCAAAGAGGGTGGTTATGCTTTTTCAGCCCTCAGTTTGAATAAAACGGCTAAGGATCCATCTAATATCCCCCAGTACGGCAACTCCCTCGGTGTCACCTGTGCGCCTTGTCGATCACTTTAAAATGCGCCTGTACACAGGCAACCCGTGGCGCCTGCAGACAGGCTAAGCTGCTGCTGTAGCGCCTGCGAGCAGGCATGCCGAATCGGAGGGTCATGGTTCGCCTGTTTGCAAGGGCGTAGCACTCTGTCACAGCCAACTTTGGTTGCATGAGGAGCAATGGCCACAGCGTTTGTAGATTAATTAAGGAAGGACAGAAACACAACAGTCCTTCGTAATGCCACTGTTTGTTAATATTCTTCCATTTCCAGATTTCTGCTATAAACATCTAACTTCAGTGTATTTGAGTGAGTTACCATCTAACAAACTCGCAGCAGTACATGTCACCATATGTCTTTACTGGTACACCCATAAACGCTGATGAGCCAAGACATTACGACCACCTACTTTAATCCTCACTTAAAATTTCCGGGCTGATAGGCCTTGGTCTACGCACAAAACTCTCCCCTGACGTTTCGTCTCCGACTGCGGGAGACATCCTCCGAGGTAAAGCGGCTAACTGCGAAGGAAACTCGAGGAGGGGCTGATTATATAGGCAGTACAGAGTGCGCCACTGGCCATCACGTGGCGTCGGCTATGACACTGTCTCTGCTAATGCCGACATTCTCGATTGAAAGTAATAGATCGTCACACTTGCGGTGCAACGCTGACATCCAAATTTCATCCAATTTAACACCTTTGTCTTTCCTATTAAAATTATTACAGTGTTTATCAATCTCGATAGCCTCTCTATACATGCGTGCATAATAATGCGAGGTTTTAGATATGACGCTCCTCTCGCTGAATTTTATTTCATGTTCCTGGTCAACATGTTCTGCTACGGCCGATATATCCGTGTGACCCAGTCGGGAATTCCCCTTACGTTCAACAAGACGGCTGTTCACACTTCTCTCTGTGGTACCGATATAAACCTGTCCACAACTACAAGGAATTTTATGTAGCCCCGGTGTAGCCAAAGGGTGTCGTGCAACTTTTTCCGATCTTAAATATTCTTTTATTTTTGGTGGGTCTGAAAGTTTCCACCCCATACTTGCTTAATACTTTCCCAATGCGATCTACGACCTTAACTAATCAACGGAAGAAAAACCTTGCCGTGGGGCGACTGTTGATCGTCGTTGCTCCTGATTCTCTGCCTAGAGCGAAGTGCTCGATCAAGGATATTTGATAGATTAACGAGTTGACCGTAGATGTTCAATCTCATACACTCCTGGAAATTGAAATAAGAACATCGTGAATTCATTGTCCCAGGAAGGGGAAACTTTATTGACACATTCCTGGGGGCAGATACATCACACTGACAGGACCACAGGCACATAGACACAGGCAACAGAGCATGCACAATGTCGGCACTAGTACAGTGTATATCCACCTTTCGCAGCAATGCAGGCTGCTTTCTCCCATGGAGACGATCGTAGAGATGCTGGATGTAGTCCTGTGGAACGGCTTGCCATGCCATTTCCACCTGGCGCCTCAGTTGGACCAGCGTTCGTGCTGGACGTGCAGACCTCGTGAGACGACGCTTCATCCAGTCCCAAACATGCTCAATGGGGGACAGATCCGGAGATCTTGCTGGCCAGGGTAGTTGACTAACACCTTCTAGAGCACGTTGGGTGGCACGGGATACATGCGGACGTGCATTGTCCTGTTGGAACAGCAAGTTCCCTTGCTGGTCTATGAATGGTAGAACGATGTGTTCGATGACGGTTTGGATGTACCGTGCACTATTCAGTGTCCCGTCGACGATCACCAGAGGTGTACGGCCAGTGTAGGAGATCGCTCCCCACACCATGATGCCGGGTGTTCACCCTGTGTGCCTCGGTCGTATGCAGTCCTGATTGTGGCGCTCACCTGCACGGCGCCAAACACGCATACGACCATCATTGGCACCAAGGCAGAAGCGACTCTCATCACTGAAGACGACACGTCTCCATTCGTCCCTCGATTCACGCCTGTCGCGACACCACTGGAGGCGGGCTGCACGATGTTGGGGCGTGAGCGGAAGACGGCCTTACGGTGTGCGGGACCGTAGCCCAGCTTCATGGAGACGGTTGCGAATGGTCCTTGCCGATACCCCAGGAGCAACAGTGTCCCTAATTTGCTGGGAAGTGGCGGTGCGGTCCCCTACGGCACTGTGTAGTATCCTACGGTCTTGGCGTGCATCCGTGCGTCGCTGCGGTCCGGTCCCAGGTCGACGGGCACGTGCACCTTCCGCCGACCACTGGCGACAACATCGATGTACTGTGGAGACCTCACGCCCCACGTGTTGAGCAATTCGGCGGTACGTCCACCCGGCCTCCCGCATGCCCACTATACGCCCTCGCTCAAAGTCCGTCAACTGCACATACGGTTCACGTCCACGCTGTCGCGGCATGCTACCAGTGTTAAAGACTGCGATGGAGCTCCGTATGCCACGGCAAACTGGCTGACACTGACGGCGGCGGTGCACAAATGCTGCGCAGCTAGCGCCATTCGACGGCCAACACCGCGGTTCCTGGTGTGTCCGCTGTGCCGTGCGTGTGATCATTGCTTGTACAGCCCTCTCGCAGTGTCCGGAGCAAGTATGGTGGGTCTGACACACCGGTGTCAATGTGTTCTTTTTCCATTTCCAGGAGTGTATTTTAAATAAACAGGTTCACAAATTTTGTACGCCCTGTTTACCAAAGTTTTCATTACACCTCTTTTTGTCTAGGGTGGTGGTTTGAATCTTTATGCAGATAACGATCAGCAAATGTGGCGTTTCTATACGCCTTATGGCCCAACGTTCCGCCCCGTCGTTTAATCACACACACATCTAGGAAATTCAGTTGCCCGATACTTTCTGTCTCCATAGTATCAGTTCGGCGCTTTACCTCGGAGGATGCCTCCAGCAGTCGGAGACGAAACGTCAGGGACGAGTTTTATACATCGACCACGGCCTCTCAGGCCGGAGGTTTTAAGTGAAGACAGTACCGGCCGTAAAAGCCGACATTCTTCGACCTGCTTTAATTGCTTGTTTTTCTGTCTTTGGACCGATATGAATCGCTAATGCTGTGTGTCAGGGATCCGACAGTTTAATGCTAGTTTTGTGGAGGTATGTGGTATCAGATGTCTACGCACAGGTCATGTAACTCGCATATATAACGGGCCGATGGTTTGCGCACACGGTGATGACGCCTGATAGCGATCCACATGGGTTCCAGAGGACTTACATCAGATGAATTTAGTCACGGAGACGCCAACGTGAGTTCGCTGTAATTCTCCTCTAACTACTGTAGCAAGGTTCTGGCTCCGAGACGTAGACATTTATACTGCCGGAAGAAGACATCGCCGCCGGGCTCCGCTTACATACTTTTGTTACCGTGTCACGTGCCCACAGCGTCACTACGCGGCATCCAACGTTCGAGTCGGCGTCTATCTCAGCGCATCATATTTCTGTTATTGTTTTTTTACTGAACAATAATAAACGAAATTTACTCGAAGTTTTCGTTATTGTTAAGATCACGTCAACAGTAAGATGGATCCGTAGATCTGTAACTCTGGAGAACGAACGACCATGGGGTCTGTCTTTTTTAAAGTAAACTTTACAATATAAAATAGGTAGATCTCAATCCTTGCACATTAATGAGAAATTTTACTCTAACGATACGAAACACAATCGTTTCATTTCCATCTCTAGCGATTGAAAATGTTACTTGCCCTGTTGTATTCGAATTCTACGCACTTTCCAATTGCCTCTGCGACAGCTACAGTATTATGTGCAGCGCATTTTTCAGTTCAGAGTAGACCACCTCCAGACGCTGAGAACTGTTCCTCGTCAGGTCTCGGGACGACGCTGGCCGGTGCTCGCACTTCCCGACTTCCGCGGGGAACGTATTGACACAGGGCGCCGAGGCAGCCCGGCCAGAGCTTTAGATTGACTTTACCGGCGCTGGGCGGACGAAGAGGGGGGGCAGAAGAGGGCGGAACGGGATTCGGATCTCGGCAGCGGCGCCAATCACGGTTAAAACTGAAAGTAGATTGCGCGCCAGTTGGATTGCGTTAGAAAACAAAAGTTCTGCGGCCAGTTGGCTGGAGTCGCTCTGACCTGCCGCGGCAGACTGAGGGCAGAATGCTGAGGAAAGGCTTTCATTCCGAGGAAGTCAGGCCGCAGCGGCGCCTCTTCTGGCTATTCCCGTAGCGCGTCGCGCTCCGTATACTACTGGATTCGTTTCGAAGGCATCAAAAACAGAATCTTTTGTATCCCGCCTGGAAGGCGGCGCGTGGGTTGGATCAGCGAGAGGTAAAACGCGTCGGTACTGCTGTATTAGTTTAAATCCCCTTTACTCAAACAATAAGAATACATAACTTGGAATGATGTGTGAAGCTGAAGCGAAGTGTCCTGGCTGGCTGCACCTGATGAAATGGGGTGAAGCAGTCGCGGAGCTCGTCGAGCTGCATAGCACCAGCTAGAGGGCGCTGTCGCCGGTGTCTCGTGGTAGTGCCAACCTCTGAAACTATGAGGCACCGTTACTAAAGATACCACAGATTAGACCACTGAAATGTCGTAGTAAGCGCATCGTGACGTAGGGACAGAGTTTATTTAGATGATTTAAGAAAAAAATTCTTTACTTCAACCCGTTTTCAGGGCAGATAATTCCTTGCACTTCAATAATAGGCATATTCAGTGAACATATTTCACGGCAGGGATGCTGCACGCACGAAGAAGAATTTCAGTAATGCATGTGTACTACAAATTTGCGAACACACTGTTTCGATTCTTGGTCAATTTCTGAACTGTAACATCACAGAATGAGTCCTAAGTTTACCAGCAGTTAAGGTTATTTTCTGAGCGTTTTGCTGCGACGACTGATCTGTTTTCGTAGAGTAGCTTTGAAAATATCTAACCAAAATTGTTTCTTTTGTAATTAGCTAAAGTTTCAAAGATAAAATTGTTCCAAATTAGTTATTCAACAAATCTGCATCCGGCTGCGTCTGCGAATTTGTTTCTTGCACTCTTCCATTTTGCCAGTAATGAAACATGTATTTGACTCAGCAATCAAGTTTAAGAGATTAGTTCCGTTAGTGCAATGGCATTAAGATGGTACTGAAAATTTAACTTGTGGCCCTGATGTTTAATTAATGAAATTATACCTTGCCTTGAATAATGCCAGTTGTGCAATGGCATAAAATTAGTTATTTCAAATAACTTTGCTCTGATAACTTTAGTTATACCAAAATCGATTTCTAACCATGAGCTGCACACACACACACACACACACACACACACACACACACACACACACACATATATATATATATATATATATATATATATATATATATATATATATATATATATATATATATATTGCATAGAGGCCTCATTTTCTTTTCGTTCTTTCATTGGTGGGTAACTTTACTTACTACTAATTTTCATATTGAATACAAGCAAAGGATGTGGTTTATGATTCAGGCTGTTCGATTTAAAGACAATGTTGATATATATATCAAGTTAAATTTCTAAGTCACACAAAAACTACCATTTCTGACATTTTTGTAGCACGAATCACTCTTACAAAACGTTTTACAAAACGCTTACTGCGTCAAACCTTGGATATACAAATCCTAACTCTTAACATTATCTAACAAAAACCATTTTTGATATCATTATATATCTTCTCTCATTTACGTCCTAAAGTTTGGTTGGCAACTAACGACTTTATTTTCTGGATCTACCCAGATCAGACCTTAGCACATACCCTTCAGGGTGTTCGGTCTGCTGTGTGGGGAATGCTTGTGAGGTCTGTATTTTGACTTACTAATTCAAAAATATCGATGTTGTTAGGGGCTGCATTTGGTGGTGAGATGATTATTTTATGCCTGTGCAAGAGAGAGAGAGAGATTTCGTTTACCTACCCTTTAAGTGACTGTAGTGAATAAATAATGATTCGGACTTATCCAATGTATCGCGACTAAAAATAGATCTCGAATATCCGTCTCAAGTTCGACTGATGCTTCTTACACTGCCGATAGCGTCTTCGTATTAACTCTATAACTCGAAGATCCGTCACATTTCTGTTCTCTGTGCACGTATTCAGCATATATTAACTACGATCAGTCCATGACGCCGCCATGTTCGTCTACTACTACTATTACTACTACTTCTACTATTGTGACATATGGCGTAACGCGTATAAGGGCAAATATTTGTATATGTGGTAGCTTAAGTTGTACGCACGTCAGTGTGCTTGTTTTTTCTCAGCGTCGACCAGTCTTCGCACAGAACCGTCGTCAGTATAGAGCAACCGTCTGCGGCCACGCGTCCAAACTTCAGCGTCTTACCTGCCACTCAGAGCAAAATAAGCACTAATGGCTTCCTCTTGTCACATTTACCTAGAGGTACTAACCAACATACAAACATACTACTCCTAATACCTATAATTTTAGTCTGAAAATGACGTAAATACTGGTGTAATATTGTTCTGTTCACCGTCCTCGGTCATTAACGGAAATATTTGTACTTATATCTGTTGCATCCTGTGTTCCATTAGACGGCATTTGCCTTCAACTGAGAACGTAGAATCCTTAAAATTACCTCTCTGAGAGGATGATTAGGTCATATGTTTGCGAGGATATATCTAAAAACAGCACATACATTATTTCAGAAGACATTTAATATGTTGAACAGAATAAAAATGTACACACTGACACAGGTGGGGGTGGGACAAAAATGGGTAAACACCGGAAATGTGCTACCTATTACAACGTAGAAAACTCATTGGCATTCAAGACAGCTTCCAATCGTCTCGGATTGGACATGTATGGGTTTCGAGGGACTCTTATACCATTCTTCCTGCAAACCAATGAGAAACTAAGATGACGATGATGGAGGTGGCTAGCGATCATGCACCCTTCTTCCCAAACTAAACCACAGAGGGTAAATAATATTGAGACTAGTGACTGGTGGCCAGGGGAGACGCTACAATTACTCCTCACGCTCACTAAACCAGTCTTGGATGACACGAGCTGTGTGAAATGTAGCGCTGCAGTCTAGGGACATAGCATCATCACTGAGGAACAAACACTGTACCATGGGACCGACCTGGTCAGCCAACATGGTCATATGATTCTTGGCAATAATGCGAGACTGGAGACTAACCACCGGGCCCATGGAATACCATTAGATGTCGCTGAGAAAATCACCACTGAACCACCGCCATGCTTCACGCTTGGGACATAAACTCAGCCAGAAGTTGTAAACAGTGTGAAACAAGACTCAGCCGACCAAATGCCTTGCTTCTATTGCTCCATAATCCACAGTTTATTATTTCGGCACCACGTTTTTCCTGTCGTCGGTATTAGCATCACTAATTAGTGGTTTTGGAATTCCAGTGCACGCAGAATTTCCCAGTTTACGCAGCTAACTCGTGCTGTTTCGGTGCTTTCAGGATTCGCGAGTGCGACATTCAGTTCTGCAGTGACTTTTGCAGCTGTCGTCCTTATTTTTTGTTATAATCCTCTTCAATGACTTTCTGTCACGATAATTCAAGAGACCCTTTCGTCCACGTTGTTTTTCCGCTTCCACTATATGCGGTATAAATCTTCGGAACGGTGTCTCTTGAAGCGCCAAACACTTGGGGTATCTTAGTTACGGGGGCACCGGTCTTACGGGCACCAACAATTTGCCCACACTTGAAATCACTTAACTTCCACATGATGCACTGACAACTTTACAGCACACTGTTCTGACCACCATAGACATTTGCAACGTATTGAGGACGCTGCACAGCAGGCGTTTGCGGTCAGATACTACAGCGCCACATGCAGACTTGGTAGCATCTGTGTTTATCCTCAGGAATGCATTTCTCGCGTTGTCTCCATATTTTTCTCCATCCCTGTGCATTTCTTTAGATTACATACGTTCAATTGAATGTCCATTCTTTCCAGCAGGGCGCGACTTTATAGAACTTTGCTGAGTGTAGGGCCATTTGCGTACGTCCGATATCGGCATTTGGCTCAAGGAATCGACCGGCTAAACTTTCCTTCAGTCGGTCAAATAGGTGGAAGATCTCTCAGCCGAATTCTGTGACCTTGGCGTAAACGTTGACTAAAACTAGGCGTCAGTTGCGCTTTTTCTGAGATACACCGATAAGCCAAAACATTATGATGGCTGTCCACGCCAACGTTGGATGCTGCCTAGTGACGCTGCGGGCAGATGACGCGGTAACAGAAGCATGTAAGCAGTATAGATGTCTACGTCTCGGAGCCAGAACATAGCTACAGTGGTTTGAGGAGCATTACAGCGAACTCACGTTGGCGTCTCCGTGACTAAGTTCGCCTGATTTACGTCCTATGGAACCGCCCACTTAAGCACGTGGCACAAGGAATGTAAAGAAATTTCTCATGAGTTTCGGAATACGTTGTGTACGACGAACATCCCCCTAGGAAGAAAATCCAGTAACAAATCGTCATGCGTGTCATATCTAAATACACAATCAAGAAGGCCTTCTTCGCTTAGCGTGCGCTTAGAAATTCTACTGGGAAGAGGAATACTTGTAAGGCGAAAGTTCTACTTTGTTTAGCTAGTGTAGCGGAATGTCCAGATATTTTTAACAGTTTATATCCTTCCGATTGTCAGGACCCCGTGCCCAATGATGTTGTAAATGATCGAGGCCATTCTGGCTGTTGGAGAGTCCATAGATCCATGTCGATATAGTCCGCTGCACTATATGAAATATCTCTGGCGATGTTCGCAGTTTTATTGTGTAGCCGTTCACAATTGTTTGCACATTGCCTCAGACTGCGGCGACGTCTCATACTTCCCAGTCGGCCGGACCGTGGCTTGCCAATATGGCTGACACTACAGGTAATCGCGTGCACGGCTCTGCAAAAGTTGCTGCGATGCGAACTACACATGATGATGATGATGATGATGATGATGATGATGATGATGATGATGATGATGATGATGATGATGATGGTTGGTTTGTGGGGTGCTCAACTGCGCGGTTATCAGCGCCTGTACAAATCCCTAACCTTTGCTCAGGCCCAGTCTCGCCACTTTCATGAATGATGATGATATGATAACAACACAAACATCCAGTCATCTCGAGACAGGTGAAAATCCGGGACCACGTGCTCGGGAAACGAGAATGCGAGACCATGAGCTGTGGACTACACTGATGAGCCAAAACATAGCGACCAATGCCCGCAGCAAGATAGAATAACGCCTGGGACGTTGCAGGCAAATCGCGCTGTGAGGAAAGTATATAAGTGGAGCTGAGAGGGATGAGGAATCATTCAAGCGACAATACGGGCCGGAAGTGGAGATATACACCGACATAGGCGAGTTTGGCAAATGGCAGTGTGTTGTGGTCCGGCGCCAGGAAATCGGCGTCTCGGAAAAGGCGAAGGTGGTCGGCTGTTGACTGTTACAACACTCCCATTAAATTGGTAAGTACATTCCGCATACGCTAGAGTTTCGTTTGGAAACGTGTACATCCGTCACACCTCCCAATGAGGATCCATGGAGATACCCTACCTGGCACCTTCCACGGATAATGTCTCTTTCGCAGCAGTTGATAGCAGCAGGTCGTGGACCCGATGAGATTAAGTGAAGATCGCAGGACAGTGAGAAATTTGACTACTGTAATTTTCACTTGAAGTTTAGGGATCCCAGTTTTAATTACTGTCTGTAAGTCTTGCTGCAACGCAGAGTCAAAACAATTTCCAATCACTGATGTCACAGTAGATTAATACAAAGAGTGTCTAACTACACTTTATAATACAGTGATTCTCGATCATCCCTTGATGTCCGATTAAATAGTTAATACTGTCAACACTCTCTCTACTGTTTCTGTTGCCTGTTGCCGTTGATACTGAAGGTAATTGACAACAGTTAAGATATCGTGCTCACTTTTTGCGACCCCTGACAGAAACGGGACCGTTTGCTTGGGCTGAGGGTGCAGGACTCCACGAACAGTAACACCTGCTTTTCTAGCATCAAATTATTCGGCCAAGAATGGTCTTGGATTTTTCTTACGCTCGAATGTAGTTCCCGTGCTGTCGGCCGATACCTAGAAATGACGTTGTTTCGAGGTGGGGGACGCCGTGCCACGCCAGCGAACTGCCGCGTCATCAAATCGCCTGACTGAAGATCTTGGCCAATATTACTTCACCATTCAACATGAGTTTTAGAATACTAATGTCGTGATCGTTTATGTCAAGTGACTGAACGACGGTGAAACGATGATTACGTGACATGGAGTTGGAGTCGATGCCTCAGCACAGAATGTGGACGTCGTAGGTTTGCCCCCTTTGTAGACCAACACAGCCGGCGATCAGTAGCCGATCGGGCGACTGAGTACAGTGCTGGTGCAGGCGCAACTGTTTTGGAGCATATCGTTCAGATCACATTTTCGAACATTGGACTGCGCAGAAACGACCGCTACGTGTTCCCGTGCGGCTCCAGCGACATCGTCAGTTGCGATTGGAGTGAGCACGGGATCATCGAGATTGGACCGCGGATCAGTGGAAACGATTGCCTGCTCCAAAAAATCACTTGCAGGAGGTCGATGGTCGTTTTCAGTTCAAATGGTTCAAATGGCTCTGAGCTCTATGGGACTTAACATCTGAGGTCATCAGTCCCCTAGAACTTAGAACTATTTAAACCTAACTAAACTAACGACATCACACACATCCATGCCCGAGGCAGGATTCGAACCTGCGACCGTAGCCAGACTGAAGGGTCGTTTTCGGGTACGCCGTTATACAGGTGAATGGTCGCTCGGAACATGCATCCTGTCACAACGCTGGTTGGTGCGTGCAGTATTATGTCATAGAGGATATTCAGCTGGGACCTGTGGTAGTAATCTAAGGCTCCATGACGGCTGTGATCTTTGTGCTCGTTATTACGATCCACATACATCTCTCCGGGCTTGATATCTATTTCGACGGCAATGGCATCTTCCAGCAGGATAACTGGTCGTGTCACGAAGCCAGAATCGTGCTACAGTGGTTAGAGAAGCGTGATAGTGAGCTCGTGCTGATGTCTCGGTCAAGAAATTCGCCTAATATGAACGCGACGGAACACATCTGGGATGCAATCGGACGCCAGCAACGCGCTAACATATCAGCAACTGCTTGATATATCCGTAGACACATAACAAAATAGCTATTGTGCATCGGGCACCCTGAAAGGTCGTGTGATGACATGTGGCCAAAATGGGCTTCGTAAGAGATCATGAAGAGAGGACAGCCTCTTAGAACGTGAAAGGAAGTTCGCCATGAGGAAATGACGGTCAGAGATATCCAGGAAGGAGATTGACTGACTAGAGATGGAAAATCGGAAGCGCGAAGCGGCGTCAGCCGTAAATAACGCTTGCGAAGCAATGGTGGGAGCTATTGTTACGATTGCCACATTACAATTAGATAAGTTGCTGCGTGTCACAGATCCAAATGGAGATGGGTATGTGGGACGCAGGTTTTTGCGCTCGCCACAGTGGGCGGCGGCGCCTGTCGGCGTGGGACCTGCGGGAGGATTGGCCAATTAGAGCGGCGGCATCTGGCGGCGGCCCGGCCTTGTCGCAGCCAAGACGGCCGGCCGCGATCCATATTCAGGCTGCGCCTACTCGCCGCGTCCTTTCGCAGCCGGGGGGCGGCGGACAGGCACCCACCGCCACCCCCGCTGCCGCTCTGGCCTTCGCTTTCGAATAATTAAATCTCGCGTCCAAGTTGGGCCCGACGCTTTCGCCAGTGGCTGCTCTCGCGACGTTCGCTGCCCGCCGCCAGAGTTCGCAAACTCTATTAATAGCGAAACTGCCGGCCCGGCCCGTCCCGCTATAAGGAAAGTAGCTTACAACTGCTGCCAGCAAGTTTGTCATCGGACAACGGTGTACAAACATTGGAGGGTAAGAGGGGGAGGGGAAGTAGAGTGAGAGAGCTGGCGGAAGGAGGTGATGCGTTCCTCCGGGAGTTTGTCAAGGGCTCAGAGTCACTCTTAATATAACAGAGTTCGCCTTCTCCTGCTTTATCTTAGGCAACTTACCCTCGCTTGCGTTTATATGCAAATTATTGTGATTATTTCCGAAGTTGCTCCGGGGAGATGCCGCCCGTACAGCCGGGGAGCTAAGTGTCGACTCATGTCGCCGGAGGAGATTTTCTCACTGGCCAGGTATTCCGCTGACGAGTGGACCGAGATCTGTGCCGTACACTCTGTTAGTCGTTTCAGATGGCTGACTGAAGCTTTTCAGTATAGCAGCTGTCGCCTGAAGATAGCGTCGCTCTGCCGTGCGACCTCGAAAAAAAAAAAAGCGAAAGACAGTAAGCGTCTACAGATGCAGAGAGATGTGTCCAAGGTATCCGAAAGCTAAGTCAAAAGTTAGATTAGAGATGAATTGGTTGAGGTTGATACTGTCCTGCTATTTCGTAAGGAATTAAATCGTGTATGTTTCTTAACTGTTATTCTGCACCGACAGTTTAATAGATAGTCATGACACACTCTAATGCGAAAGTTGTTACCGTTTGACAGCTGGAGCAACGCTAGCGCTCCAAGTCGCAAGCGTCGTAAGGGCAATGTTTGTTTTTAATTATTTTATACTTACTTAACGAAATAGTTGTTAAATTTTTGCATTCTATGCGTTAGTAAATTACCAAGAGACCTGAATTATCACGAAATACATTATCCATGGCATAGGGGACAATTTATTCCGCTGAAAGCAAAAGAATACAAACACGTATTTCGTCCGTGTTGTTGTGCGCTGTTATCATCACAGGCATTTTCCATTAAACTAAAAAGTTATAGAGTCTAATGATTCTTCCGTTCTTACATTTCACTCGACTTTCTAATACACGCATATTTTTGTGAATGTAATTACTTTTGCTCCAAAAGCGAATATATCAAATATTCTTGTCGTTTGTGGCTCAGATTTAGCAACGGTTGTGGGATTGGTTTCTTCTGTGTTGGCACTCAGTTTTATTGCTTTTTGACGATTTATTATCACGTCTGTGTATTTTTCCCTTAAGCCACACTTTGGTATCTTATTTGGTACGTTAAATAATACAGGTAGTAAATGGCTCTGAGCACTATGCGACTAAACATCTGAGGTCATCAGTCCCTTAGAACTTAGAACTACTTAAACATAACTAATCTAAGGACATCAGACACATCCATGCCCGAGGCAGGATTCGAACCTGCGACCATAGTGGTCGCGCGGCTCCGGACTGAAGGGCCTAGAACCGCTTGGCCACCGCGGCCGGAATACAGGTAGTACATTCTGTATAGGTTTACCACGTTCTACACTTACTGTTTTGGCTGAAAATTTTCTGGACAAAACTCCGCTTTGTTGGGTAGATGTATGATGTCTTATTAAAGGAAAACGCCATCGTTTAGTAAATATCTTTGTTCTGCGAAGTACCGTTTGGTATCTTCCAGACTCTTTGGGGAACTAAATAACGGCAATTGTGGTGTCACTTTCTAGTTATTGGCGATTTTCATTATATGTACACCTCTACAGTAAAAACTATGTTACAGATCAACATATAGGTTGGTATTCACACTCATCCGGTACCACATTCAGAAGTGACCCCTGCTGGCCACTTGGGTCGCTACTATCGCTGTCGGTAACAAAAACGAGATGGAGTGTCGCTACTCTTATCTTTTTAGACTGTGCTACACCTGTGTGGAAAGGCTTAACTGAAGATCAACGTCCTCGGTGATTTTTGTATCATGGGCATTACACCGTGGCCCAAGACATATTTATCTGGTTAACATTTCATTTTCAATGCTGCAGACATCATCAAAAGCTATAATGAGCCCGAAAGCAGTTAAAGTCTCAAGGCAGCTCAGCAAGTCGAATTGTTTACATGTGTCCACGCAACAGTCAGTTCATGTCCTCATCAGAGCGCTGCCAGAAGATCGCGATGTCGCGCCAACGTGTGTCACGGAGCTTTAACGACCTTGAAACAAAAATCACCACGGACGCAAACGGTGGCCTTCAAACTCACCTTTGTGTGATGAAATTTAGCGCTTTCAGTGCTTGTATCGTTCGCACCAGCCGGCCGGTGTGACCGAGCGGTTCTAGGCGCTTCAGTCTGGAATCGCGCGACCGCTACGGTCGCAGGTTCGAATCCTGCCTCGGGCATGGGTGTGTGTGATGTCCTTAGGTTATTTAGGTTTAAGTAGTTCTAGGGGACTGATGAGTTCAGCTGTTAAGTCCCATAGTGCTCAGAGACATGTGAACGTGAGGTTCAGAAGAGGTTTCCACCCCCTCGTACTCTTACGGATTTCTAGAAAGCCTTGCAGGATTCATGGTGTCAGTTCCCTCCAGCACTACTTTAGACATTACTGGAGTCCGCGCCAGGTCGTGTTGAGGCAATTGTGTGTGTTCGCGGGGGCCCTATACGATATCAGGAAGGAGTACCAGTTTCTTTGGCCATTCAGTGTACAGGTGAATCTGCAGATTGCAGAACGCACTATAGATAGAGAAGATACCTAACATTGTACATGGCATGTAGAAAAACTGACTGAAAATTGACGGCCATATTGAGAAATGCAGGACATCCGACAAACAAAACACATCTTGGGAGTACACGAAAAGCATTAAAAACATGAAATGGATCGCCGAAGTCAGAAAAGACGTGATGCATTCTGTCAAAACACTCAGATATACAGGGTGCTCTAAATTCCGCTTAAGAATTTCTAGGACTTTTAGAGGGAATTGCATAGATGATAATTTGAATTGGAAGCCATGTCCGTAAACTTACCATTTCCGTGCTACAGTCGTTTGAAAACATGTTTGCTCGGTAGGTATGCAACAGGGTAGCCGTGGTTAGGGTAGGGAGTGTTTACGTCGGATCGGCCGATGTCATTTGACATCTATCCTACCTCTCTGACCTGGTTCGAGTTCATTCACGTGTATGTATGTGTTAGAGCAACGTGGTTGAGTACACGTTGCAGAATACACCGGCATGATCCTATGACGAAGCTAACGGTAACGGAAGAGCTGCTCGTCACTAGTAAAATCTTTAGTCACAGCGTCCGACTCCATTGGACTTTTTCCTCTGGTGTCGAGTGAAGCAGTTTGGTTTATGAGACCCCTGGAAAGAGAGGAGGATGTCTGGTGGCAATGAGCGACAGATTTACAAACACCAGATGCGGTAGACCGCGTGTACCACATCATTATCCGTAGGTACAATGTGTGCACCGAACTTGTTGGTCGTCACATCGAACCTTACTTGTAGTGGTTGAGAATGCTCACTCTCTTTCGAGAAGGACAAAAACGGTTTATCTGTGAACAACAGTGTTTATGAAAAGCGATTAAGTTTCCATTTTGTTTCGTTGGTTATTAAGGTGTGGAACTGTACAGCAGGTGAAGTACTGTGTTGCGCCTAATATGACGTAAATTACGTACTTGTGTAGATGGTCGCGCTATCAAAATATTTTCAAATGGTTGTAGCATGGAAATGGTACATTGCTGGGCATGGGTTTCAATTTAAGATACTATCTACTCAGTCCCCTCTACAATTCGTAACGCTGCTAAGTACATGCGTGGTCGCAATACTTAGCTGCGTTACGAATGTAGATAACAGCAAATGACAACGACATATAAATGTGTCAGCGCGTATAAAGTTGACGTGGCTTAAAAGCCAAAACATCTGCACTTGATAATGGCCTAAGGCTGAAATTACAATAGTGGAAATAAAAATTTTAACAGTGACTGGCGTAAACATGATGTCTTGCAAAAAATTTAACATGACTGTGTATCCCAGTTATGAAAAGTTAGACTGCACGTTGCCGGTGCTGTCTCGATGTACGTCAATAGTGAGTCTACCACTGTTGACCTGGCCAATATATTCTACATATCGCTGACCCATTGGATGGGTCTGGCCATGTGTTTTGTCGAGAAATTGTCAAGCCACTACAACTGATGAAGTATGGCACTGAATTCAAGCACCATTAAATGAAATACACGTATTTATTATCCAAACTCACTTCGGATCCATACCCAGTCGGCATAGAAGCGTCGTTGCTGCCACAAGTAGAAGGTCTGTGTGCTAAATTTCTCACCCTCTGTACCCACAGATCGCCTACAAATTAGATTGTCCATTCTTCCTACTATGCTTTAGTCTGTATTCGCAGAGTACCTACTATCCTGTAGTCTGTATTCCGCAGTATGTTGTTTGTTATACTTGCTGATTCGCCATTTTAATGGACAGCAGTGTATTTCCTTCAAGCTATGCAGTCGCCTCAGCGATCCGCAGTGCGGGTATAGCTTTCTTTCTTCTTTTCGTTCTGCACTAAAAGGAGGAAGCGCTTCCTCTCAGTTGGCGTGCTTTACATATCACCGTTGAGAGATTAAACTTTTTTGTGGTTGGGAAAATATATTAATCTTTACAGCTGTTTATGTGGCGGGTGTCTGCAGGTACACAGTCGCGCAGTCCTCAGTCGGGCCCAGATACCGCGTTATGCAAATTGTGTGGCTGGCCGATTCATGCTGCAGGTAGGTTGTATGTGGCTGCGTGGCGTGCTGTGGCGTGTTTGTGCTGAGGGAGACGGATCCGCGCCGTGTGTACAGCGGACTGGCCAGCACCGCCCCGGGCCTGAATATTCGTAGCGCTGCAGTTTATCTGTCCGAAAATGCAAATGCTGCTCGGTGCCGCGTCGGAGCGTCTGAGCCTCGCAGTAAAATGTTACCGAGAGAATAAAAGGGGCGCCGGGGCGCATAGATAGCCGGATACAGACACGCTAACGGGAAGGTAACGTGCCAGAGGAGGGTAGGACAGGAGGCACTGCCTGTGGAAATAAAGCAACCAGTCCCATAAAGTGCACAACTAGAAAAATACCACCGAGTGAATTTGTTTCCTTGATAACGTTGAATGAAGCGACCGATTCACATGTGACAGGCAGAAAAACAACGCACAGTATGACGAAGTACACCGGAAAACCATACATCCGTATTTCTTCGTTTGTGAACTGTCTTCAGTAACAGTAGGTGATGGCTGACAGCTCTAGAATCGACATTAATAGTGGTACTGATGCATTAAAACACTATAATCATAATATTTAATTCTCTTTCAGCTATAATTACATTTCTACGTCTACATCAATAGTCCGCAAACAATCCGACCGTGTGTGGTAGAGGGTACTCAGTGTACTTCTAGTAACACTAATTGATCTCCCTTCCCCCGTCCTTGTCCTCCGGCCGTAGTAGCCGAGCGGTTCTAGGCGCTGCAGTCTGGAACCACGCGACCGCTACGGTCGCAGGTTCGAATCCTGCCTCGGGCATGGATGTGTGTTAGTTAGGTAAAGTAGTTCTAAGTTCTAGATGTTAAGTCCCATAGCGCTCAGAGCCATTTGAACCATTTGAACCTTGTTCCACTCTTGAATGGCATGTGAAAATAATGAGTGTCGGTAAGCTTCTGTACTAGGTCTAATTTGTCGAATTTTCTTGTGGTGATCATTTCGCGAGATGTATGTGTGAGGAAATAATATTTTGTCTGATGTTTCCAGAAAAGTACTCTTTCCAAATTTCAGTAACAAACGTCTCCGTGATGCACAGCGCCTCTCTTGTAGCTTCTGCTACTAGAGTTTGTTGAGCATATCTGAAACGATCCTGTGACGAAACGCAGGCGCTCTTGGTTTAATGTTTTCTATCTCTCTTATCAGTTCTACCTGGTGAAGGTATCAGTGTACAATACTCTAGAACCGGTCTAACAAACGGCTTTTAAGTCAAATGTAATTGTAAGACATATTCAAATACTATATTTTAGAGCCTTCACATATTACTTCCTCTTTTTTCTATGCCGTCACTATTACAAATATACCTGAGACAGCGTTACAGGTTTATGATGGAATAAATTTGGTTTCAATAAATATACAGCAAAAAATCAAAAGTCCAACTACTTATAATGTCTAAGAAATCTCGTACATTAGAAGACCAAAGAAATTCTTTAGCGTGGTAGTTGGTAGATCGGGTGTCGTCCCTACACATCTGACTTTGGGGCTTCGAACTGTATCTTTCTTCAGCAACTAACTAATGTGCTAGCTATGCTCAGTACTAAGCGACAAACGATATGTACAGCATTTTCGCTCCGCATTGCGATGTCTTCTTATGGTGATGGGACGCATTCGTGAGTCACGAGAAATCGACCTGAGAATTTTTATCGGGAGTCTTCTTTACGTTGTCACTTGACCATAAAAAGAGATTTGGCAAAGTTTCAGTTCGAAGTGCTTATGTTTATCCTTGCCTCATTGAAATTAAAGTTCAGAAAAGTTGCGATTTTAGTAAAAAGTGAATTCGATTTCATAGAGTATTTCGTTACCTTCAGTTTTTACTCCCAATTTCTTCGATTGGCTTGTCTTCCTCTTAAGTTGCCACAGATTCCAGTTCTACGCCTTATTCATCTTCAGAAAGCAGAGGTTTTAGTTGATGTCTGGTGTTACGCACTCCCTCTTTCATCTTGTCCCAGTTCCCAAGTCAGTTTAAACAAAACTCATATCAATAAACTCCAAAAAAATAAAAAGAACCCCGTAATTACACTTGTGTAGAACTGAAATAGAGATTACGTTACAAAACTAACTAAAACTTGCTGTTCTACGTTCATCATATTCCCCCGTGTAAGCAACTCATAAGCAGGTTGCCCAGTCTATTTCTCAAGTGTACTCACTCGTATTTATTAACAGTTTCAGTGTCTTTACATGCATATCACATTCACCTCTTCATTCATTCAGACAATGCAACAAAATTAATGGCATCCAACATATACAGTAATAGTGGCTGTCCGAAATTGAAAGTATTACATAAATTACAGTTCCTTAAACAAAAATCTGTTTAGTTAGTCGTTTAGTAATAAAATATTCAGTGAAAATCATTCACTGATTTTTAACGAAACAAATTTGCACGACAGGAAGTTATTTATCATATGAATTCATATATATTGTGTTTTAGGCTATTCTGTGTATTTCAAAAGTTACATCACATTTTACGTTGGACTTCGTACACTGGTTAACTATTGTCATTACGAAAGGTATACAAAGTTCCATACCGTTTGGTTCGCTAGAAATGTCTAGTAATTTCCCAGAGAGGTGAGTAATACACTGCCCCACGAGAAAAGTGAAGCAGCCAGAGCTCATGGTCGGATGTCGATGAAACTTGCTACAAGTGCCACACCATCGGGGGTAAATGATAAAGAGTTCCAGTTCTCTCTGATAGGTAGAACGGCCACCAGTGAGGAACAGTGTCATCCGTATTTAATGTTCTTACTAAGCCTGGTATGGTACATAAGATGACTGAACAGCGTCAGATGATGATTGATCATTGCGAAGGACACTGAGATGCCGCGTACTTATGTGAGACAGCGTTATCAGCACCTGACAGAGTTTGACGTATGTACCAATTTGTGTCTCCATTTATCCAGCTATTCGAACCATCCAATATCCTGATTACTGAGGTACTGGGATGTGACAGTTGTCAAGATTCCGACTGACCATGTCTGACCACCACAAGGGAAGGTCGCCGTATTTTACACCAAGTACATCATAATCCAATCAAACCTGTGCATTTTGTCCGAGAACAAGTAATTCTTTTTATTGTTCATGAAAACCACACATTGCATGTTGTACCACCATACAGCGAGACCTTCAGAGGTGGTGGCGGTCCAGATTGATGTACACACCGGTACTTCTAATACCCAGTAGCACGTCCTCTTGCACTGATGCATGCCTGTATTCGTCGTGGCATACTATCGACAAGTTCATCAAGGCACTGTTGGTCCAGATTGTCCCACTCCTCGACGGCGATTCGGCGCAGATCCCTCAGAGTGGTTGGTGGATCACGTCGTCCATAAACAGCCCTTTTTAATCTATCCCAGGCATGTTCAATAAGGTTCATGTCTGGAGAACGTCCTGGTCACTGTAGTCGAGCGATGTCGTTATCCTGAAGGAAGCCGTTCACAAGATGTGCACGATGGCGGTGCGAATTGTCGCCCAAGGAAGACGAATGCTTCGCCAATATGCTGCTGATATAGTTGCACTATCGGTCGGAGGATGGCATTCGCGTATCGTACAGCCGCTATGACGCCTTCCATGACCACCCCCTGCGGGTTCGGGGGTTAGAATAGGCCTGCGGTATTCCTGCCTGTCGTAACAGGCCACTAAAAGGAGTCTCAAACTTTTCGGCCTTATATGATGGTCCCCTGTTGGGTTTGATCTCCATCTCTCAAAATTTTCCGAAGAGCGAGCCGATTGGGGAAGGGCGCCTTACTTGGTGCATTGTGTCCATCTTGCGATCAGACCTTTCGCCAGCTTATACACCATTGAACTGCAGTCCTATCCGCTCTCCATCTCTTGGGCATGACTGTTTCTGCGTGCAGATTACACCTTGCACTGTGCAGTGCCTCTTTCTGCACCGACGGCGACCATGGACCACATGTTACCTAACATTCAGCACGGTATCCAGTCCCTTGTGGTGGGGCCGCCATGTACCCTGTTGGTTGAAGCCCCCTGACAACACAGGGATCGCTCTACTGATGCCTGCGCCGTTAACTCCCCACGTATGCCAAGGAGTACATGCCTATCCTCCTGGGGTATCGGGACTTCCGGCAACGGCCATCCTGCCAGGATGAAGCGTGGTACATCGTCTCTCGCTGGTGGCCAGCCGCCAGCAGTCTCTAAGCGTTCTCGGGCTCAGTTTAACGCTCAGAAGTACGATCCGAAAACGTCCCCTTCCCTGGCCACACCGTGGGAGGAACGTAAGTCTCAGGATGGCAGTAGCAGTTATTCGCCCCGCTTCTTAGTTTGTACGAGGGCTGATGGGGAGTCTTTTCTCTCCACAAAGCCTCAGTTCTTCGTCGAGCATTTAGAAGACAAGTTTGGGGAGGTGGAGGGCTTGTCAAAAATGCGCTCTGGGTCAGTCCTGATACAAACGGCATCCTCTGCCCAGTCACGACGGTTACTCGCTTGTGACAAGTTCAGGGATGTTGCCGTTACGATCACACCCCATAAGAGTTTAAATATGGTCCAGGTAGTTATTTACCATAGGGATCTTCTTTTGCAGTTTGATGAAGAGCTGCGCGCCAATTTAGAGCGCCGGGTGTACATTTCGTCCGGCGCGTTCATCGGGGTCCGAAGGAAAATCAGATTGCTACCGGTGCCTTCATCTTGGCCTTCGAAGGGGATACATTACCGGAAAAGGTCAAGGTGATGGTCTACCGATGTGACCTTAAGCCCTATATCCCTCCCCCGATGCGGTGCTTCAAGTGCTGGAAGTTCGGCCATATGTCTTCTCGCTGCACTTCAAGCCTCACATGTCGAGATTGCGGACGCCCATCACATCCCAATACTCCATGTGCCCCGCCTTCCATCTGTGTCAACTACGGGGAGCGCCATTCACCTTGGTCGCCAGACTGCCGAATTTTCCAGAAAGAGCGTAAAATCATGGAATACAAGACCCTGGACCGACTAACCTATACTGAGGCCAAAAGGAAATACGACCGACTCCATCCTGTGAGAATGACATCTTCCTACGCTGCTCTTACAACACCTGTGCTAGCCCCGTCTGTTTCTCCAATTGTGGCCGGATCGACGAGTAGTACAACTCCTCCTGCCCCCTCGACAGTGGGGAGCTCTACCCACTGGGTTGCTCCTGCGCCACCTACCTCAGGAGCAACACCATCCCACCCATCGGGGACGTCCGTCCCCACTTCTAAGCTGGAGAAGTGTAAAACTTCTTCGGCTTCTCACGCTCGCAAGGCATCCCTTGGGTCCCTCCCTTCCCAGGTTTCCGCCAGCGAGAAGGCTGACGACCGACAGTGGCGTAAGTGGCCGCAATCAGCTGGTCGTAGGGCTTCACGATCCTCCTCCGTCCCGGAGACTGAATCGGTGAAGCCCTCCCAGTCGGTGCGACCCAAGGAACGGCGTGAGAAACCCAAGAAGAGCTCTCAGCCCAAGGAACTCGCGGTGGCAGCCATCCCACCGCAACCTTCTAGCTCTGCGTCTGAGGAGGCGGTGGAGATTCTGGCGTCCGCTGAGGACCTCGATCTCGCCGGTCCATCAGACGCCATGGAAAGCACTATCACAGGTGCTAAATCGGAGGCAGCAGGTGACCAAGCGGCGTAATCTCCCTTCCCAGTCCCGTCACGCCTTTCTCAGCCATGGACAACACCATCCTCCAGTGGAACTGCAGCAGTTTCTTCCACCATCTAGCTGAGCTCCGCCAACTTATCAGCCTTCACCCTTTCCTCTGCATTGCTCTGCAGGAAACTTGGTTTCCGGCAATGCGAACTCCCGTCCTCCGTGGCTACCGGAGTTATTATAAGAACTGGGCAGCTTATGAAAGGGTGTCTGGTGGCGTCTGCATATATGTCCTGAACTCTCTTCACAGCGAGTCTGTACCTCTCCAAACACCTTTCGAGGCTGTCGCTGTTCGGGTGTGGACGCCACAGGCTGTTACCGTTTGCAGTCTTTACCTTCCACCGGATGGTGATGTCGCGCAGCATGTCATGGCTGCTCTGATATCCCAATTGCCGCCACCTTTCTTGTTACTGGGCGACTTTAACGCCCATAACCATCTGTGGGGTGGGTCGGTGGCAACAGGTCGAGGCGCTATCGTTGAGCATTTATTGGCGCAACTCGATCTCTCGATATTAAATGATAGTGCCTTCACACACTTCAGTCTGTCGCATGGCACATACTCCCCCATTGACCTTTCGATCTGTAGTCCTAGCCTCTTACCGTCTGTCCAATGGAGAGTGCATGACGACCTTTGTGGTAGTGACCACTTTCCGATCTTTCTGTCACTACCACAGCGTCAGTCTTCTGGGCGCCCTAGCAGATGGGCTCTGAATAAGGCTGACTGGGACTTGTTCTCCTCCACTGCCGCTATTGAGCCTCTCTCTAACGATGACATTGATGCAGTGGTTCAATCGGTCACCACCGACATCGTTACTGCCTCCGAATCTGCCATTCCCCGTTCTCCTGGGTCCCCTCGGCGGCGGACTGTGCCTTGGTGGTCGCCTGAGATCGCTGAAGCGATTAAAGATCGCTGGCGGGCGCTCCAGCGTTACAAGCGACATCCCTCAATCGAACACCTTATCACCTTCAAACGGCTGCGTGCGCGAGCCCGCCGCATTATCCGCCAACGCAAGCAGGAGTGCTGGGAGCGGTATGTGTCCACCATTGGCCTCCATGTCACTCCATCGCAGGTCTGGGCCAAGATTCGCCGCCTCTGTGGCTATCGGACTCCTGTCAGTGTCCCTGCGCGCTCACTGAATGGAGCAGTTTGTACTGACTCCGACGTCATTGCAAGCCGCTTGGCAGAGCACTTTGACCTGCATTCCGCTTCTGCCAACTACCCCTTGGGCTTCCTCTCTATTAACGAGCGGATAGTACGTCGGAGTCTTTCTTTTCGCACCCACCATCCTGAATTGTACAATGTTCCATTCCGTGAGTGGGAATTCCGCAGTGCCCTCGCAGCTTGTCCTGATACCGCTCCTGGCCCAGATAGCATCCACTCTCAGATACTGAAACACCTTTCAGTGGACTGCCAGCGATCCCTCCTCGACCTTTACAACGGCATTTGGGTCGAGGGTGAGTTTCCGTCGCAATGGCGGGAAAATCTTGTTGTCCCCATTCTGAAACCGGGGAAGAACCTTTTGGAGGTGGACAGCTACCGTCCCATTAGCCTCACTAACGTTCTTTGCAAGTTGCTTGAACGGATGGTGAGCCGGCGCTTGAATTGGGTATTGGAGTCTCGGGGCCTTCTGGCTCCGTCTCAGGGTGGGTTCCGTAAAGGCCGCTCCGCCGCCGACAATCTGGTGAGCCTGGAGTCGGCCATCCGTACTGCCTTTGCCCGCCGTCAGCATCTGGTCGCTGTCTTTTTCGACATGCGGAAGGCGTATGATACGACATGGCGTCATCACATCCTTTCTGCGCTTCATGGATGGGACCTTCGGGGCCCTCTGCCGATCTATATCCGCCATTTTCTGTCGTATCGTACCTTCCGCGTGCACGTCGCGGCCTCATATAGTTCCTCCCAAGTCCAGGAGAACGGTGTGCCACAGGGTTCTGTTCTGTCTGTCTGTTTTTAATAGCCTTTAACGGGCTCGCTGCGGCCGTGGGAAATTCTGTCTGCGCTTCCCTGAATGCTGAGGACTTCTGCCTTTACTACAGCTCCATTGGCATTGCAGCTGTTGAACGTCAGCAGCCGGGCGCTATCCGCAAGGCGCAGTCTTGGGCTGTAGCGCATGGCTTCCAGTTTTCGGCAGCCAAGACGTGCGTTATGCATTTCTGCCGGCGACGCACTGTTCACCCGGAGCCGCGGCTTTATCTTGACGGCGAGCTTCTTACAGTGGTGGAGCTACATAGGTTTTTGGGGGTGGTTTTTGATGCCTGGTTGACTTGGCTGCCTCATATTCGGCAGCTTAAACAGGCGTGTTGGGGGCATCTAAATGCTCTGCCATGCCGGAGTCACACCAGGTGGGACGCCGACCGATCTACTCTCCTACGGCTTTACCAGGCCTTAATCCAGTCCCGTCTGGACTATGGGAGTCTGGCTTATGGCTCAGCATCCCCTTCTGCGTTGCGGGTGCTGGACCCAATACTACACAGTGGGATACGACTTGCCACTGGTGCCTTCCGGACCAGCCCTGTGGACAGCATACTTATGGAGGCAGGCGTCCCTCCACTGCGGTTACGACGCCAACAATTACTGGCTGCTTATTCTGCCCATGTTTTTAGCTTGCCCGTGCATCCAAATTATCGTGTCCTGTTCCCGCAGTCAGTCGTCCGTCTGCCAGAACGTCGGCCCCGGTCGGGTTGTCCGATCGCCGTACGCGTCAAACAGCTTCTCTACGGGCTTGGGTGTTTCCCTGTACCACCTCCTTTCCGGTCCCCTCTGCGTACTCCCCCATGGTGTGTGCCTCGCCCTTGCCTTCGGCTCGACTTGGCACAGGGCCCGAAGGACTCAGTCCCTCCGGTGGCCTTCCGACGCCGCTTTTATTCCATCCTGGCCACGTATCAGGGCTCTGGCGTTGTCTATACCGATGGTTCGATGGTTGCTGGTTGTGTAGGTTATGCACTAACTCTAGGGGACCATTCTGAACAACGTTCGTTGCCGGCTGGCTGCAGTGTTTACACTGCTGAGCTGGTCGCCATCTTTCGTGCCCTAGAGTCTATCCGCTCCTGCTCAGGTGAGTCCTTCGTTATCTGTAGCGATTACCTGAGCGGTTTACGAGCTCTCGACCAGTGTTTCCCTCGTTCTCGTCTGGTGATGGCTATCTAGGAGTCCATGCATACTCTTGCCCGTTGCGGCAGATCTGTGGTCTTTGTTTGGACTCCGGGCCATGTTGGGATACCCGGAAATGAAACTGTTGATCGCCTGGCGAAAGAGGCCACTAGTGCACCATCTCTGGAGATTGGTCTCCCGGCGACTGATTTGCGGGCACTATTACGCCGCAAAGTTTTCGATTTATGGGACACTGATTGGTGCAATCTGCCCGTGCCAAACAAACTACGCCGTATCAAGGAGACGACTACTGTGTGGCGGTCATCCATGCGAGCCAACCGCAGGGAATCAGTCGTCCTTTGTCGGCTTCGCATTGGCCACATCCGATTCACGCACAGTTATTTACTGTGTCGTGAGGATCCCCCTCTTTGTCGTTGTGGGGCGTCCTTGACGGTGGTCCATATTCTGTTGGAGTGCGCCCTTTTAACTGTGCTCAGGCAGTCTTTTGCGTTGCCTGATACGCTCTCTGCGCTTTAATCTGACGACTCTTCCATAGCGGACATAGTTCTGCGTTTTATTCGGGCAGGAGGATTTTATCGCTTAATGTAAGTGTGTGAGTTTTTGAGTAGATTCTGGCCTATGGCCTACGATTTGTCAGATTTTTTTTTCATGTGTTTCTCGGTGGTTGGCTTTTCCCTTTTTGTTTGTATGGTCGGCCAACCACCGTCACACTCTGTGTGATTTTAGTTCGCATTGTCTGGTCTTTGTCTACGTTTTTCTTGTTCTGTGTCGTCTGTCTTATCGTCTGTTGATCGTTTTTATTCTCTGTGGGTGTTTTTAGTATTTGGAAAAAGGGACCGGTGACCGTAGCAGTCTGGTCCCTTTAACCCCCACAAACCAAACCAAACCTTCCATGACCACAGCGCTGCACGGTGTCGTGGTTGCAAAGATGGACCTCGCCATGGACGTCGGGAGTGAAGTTGTGCATCATGCAGCCCATTGCGCACAGTTTGAGCCGTAACACGACGTTCTGCGGCTGCACCAATGGCTTTATTCAACATGGTGGCGTTGCTGTCAGGATTCTTCCCAGCCATAATCCGTAGGTTGCGGTCATCCACTGCAGTAGCAGCCCTTGGGCGTCCTGAGCGAGGCATATCATCGACAGTTCCTGTCTCTCTGTATCTCCTCTATTTCCGAACAACATATCTTTGGTTCACTCCGAGACGCCTGGACACTTCCCTTGTTGAGAGCCCTTCTTGGCACAAAGTAACAATGCGGACGCGATCGAACCGCGGAATTGACCGTCTAGACATGGTTGAATTAAAGACAACACGAGCTGTGTACCTTCTACCTTGTAGAGTGACTGTGACTGGAACAGATCGGCTGTCAGACCCCCTCCGTCTAATAGGCGCTGCCCATGCACGGCTGTTTACATCTTTGGGCGGGTTTAGTGACATCTCTGAACAGTCAAAGGGACTATGTCTGTGATACAATATCCACAGTCAACGTCTGTTTTCAGGAGTTCTGGGAACTGAGGTAATGCAAAACTGTTTTTAATGTGTGTAGTTCTCCCAGCGTATGATAGCAGCCGCCGGCACACAGGGTCACAGAATGTAGCAAGGAATATTCGGACATGTTCCCTATGAGCTGTATATATTGCTATTCCTAGTACATCTAGAGCACAGAGTGAAATTCAAATGTGTGTGAAATGTTATGGGACTTAACTGCTAAGGTCATCAGTCCCTAAGCGTACACACTACTTAACCTAAATGATCCTAAGGACAAACACACACACACCCATGCCCGAGGGAGGACTCGAACCTCCGCCGGGACCAACCGCACAGAAACGCGGACCATTGGAGATGTCTAGAAGAAGCAACTGTCTATTTTTAAAATGTTTTGCTGTGGAACAAAAATTAAGTGAGAAAGTCTGTGAAAGACCCTTACCTAGAGAAGACACAAGTCAGTGGGACATGTGGGACGGCATTCATGGATAGTTAACCTGGCGCAGGACGGAGCAGCAGACACAGACCGCAGACTGTAACATCGAAAACAGATTATAAAGGTAGTCGGGTGCACTAGTTACATAGCTATGAAAACTTCAGTAGAAGACAGAGAAAGACAGAGGGCAGGATCAGATCGGCTGAAAGACTGATGACTTACATGTTTTTCTCATCGGTACTATCATAAAATATTTATTGGGTCCTCTACTGCACCAGCAACGTTGGAGAAGTCAGCAATAGTTTCCTGAGGGAATCTATCGGGAAGAGTTTGGGGAAATTATTCCAAACCTTCACCAACATTACCCGTACGGAAATTTGAACTCCACCCCTTTGTAATGCTAATACGTAGTCTTGTTCCTTGCGATAACGCACTCCGGTGATTCAGAACTGACGGGACTGAAAGGGAGAAGATAGGGAAACGGAGTGAAAGGAAGAAACATGTACAGCATTTCACTTGGAATTCTCATGAAAATGACAGGGTTACTTGAAACCAGGCTGCCCTTGGACTGCCGAGTTCTCGGTGTTTTTCATATGATGTTTCGTGAATTCTTATGTAATGAAAGTAAAAGATCAGCTCGTCTTCTTTATTGCGCACGCGGAACTTAATCTGCTGAATGTCCTTTGCGGCGCGCTCGCAGTTTACAGTAAATAACCAACTGTCTGCAGGTAGTTGCGCGCAAATACAGTCCATATTCTCCGTCGAGGATCAGTTGCCTTCCTTTTCATGAGCTGCAAATGTTAAGAAGCACACACAAACTCTACATGTATTACGCAATGTTGATTGTTGCGGAATAACATTGGCCGCCTAATATCTGTATTGGCGGATTGCGCATAACTATAAAGGTATTGTTTGGCAATGCAAACAAACTCGTCACATTGGAACTCATTCACTATATTGCGCAACATACTGTACCATGTAAGAATGGTACGCAGGTATTGCCCGATACACCTCAGTTCCTGCCGAGACCGAGAGAAATTATACTTATTCCAAAGGAAGTTCCGCAAAAAACTGAAAAAAGTTAATGATAAAAGATTAGAAGTTAGGATAGGCGTATATGTCGTGTAATAGTTGAAATGTTTTATTTTGTGGTTAGTTGCTTTTGTTGTGGTTTACGGTCTACGCTTCCACGAAAGAGTCCCTAGTCAATTGAAATGTTAGCAAAGAGCTTCTCAGACTTGTTCCTGACCTCCATAATTATGTTCTGCGAAGCAAGCACCTCAGCTGCAACACGCATCCACCCCTTGAGCGCGGACATCTTCTGTATGGAGGTAGGCAGCTAACTGACACGTAAAGGACATAAATATTTCGCACAAATTGTGTACCGTACTTGAGCTCGCAGTTTCGCACCAACACAGTATTATTGTGTCAAGAACATGGAGCGTGTGAGGGCCGATTTAGATTCCTTCTAGCTTCTTACCTGCTAGTACCTTCGCAAAAAGGCGAGGCATTCATATCTTGGAATGAGGACATTTTGATTTTTACGCGTATTTTACATTACAACTACTTTTGAACTATCGGTTTATTTTCATACGTAATCAGCTCATGCTATTTTAGCTCCCAAAAATAACCATAGCACTACAACTCGTTATATCATATTACTAATATGACTGATACACATAACTGTCAAATGTACGAGACCCCACTTTTGACTGCACTTTGTGACATATTCTCAGTAAATATTTCCCTTTTAAGACGTATCACCATTCTCTCCATCAGTGCCATTACTTAAGTGTCATGTACACAATTAGTCAATTCACTTAACGACTGGGCGTCCGTTGTGTAGCTTGCTCGTAAGATTGTTTTCCCATTTGTTTGTAATAGTTCATGTTCATGGTTCACAAATTCTGAAAACCCTTCATTTTTATTGTTCTTTCGTAGATCTGATGGCTGTTCAGCCGAAACCAGTTACATGTGGAAACATTCTTACTTTTGTTGGAAGGAAGTTCCGCGGCAGTATTCGCGTCTGCCAGCGTACCCCTTTATGTTGGTTTAGTAGGGATTCATGCTCGACCCATTGTGATACATCACCAGTTTATGTACTTGTATAGTTTCTGTAAATCCTACTATATTTCTAAATTTTCCCTTCAGCAATTTACTAGGAGACGTGCACACCGGTAAGTAATTGCCTTTTCATCTCCGTCCAAAGCTGTTCTCCTGCCGCAAAGACTTTCCGCAGTATTGTAACGCTGCTCCGAGAGTAGCGCTGGTGAAACATGCGAAGTGTGTGCGGCGGCGCCTCTTTTCCACACCCTTCCTCTCTGCCCCCATCCCCACCACGTCTGGTTAAATGGTTAAATGGCGCCTCCCAGAGGAACCTGCAGACATTAGCTCTCATGTTGGCGGCCTTCCGCGGCGCGCCTGTTTCCTGATTATTTAAACATGGGATGCGAAATGTGAGACTCGCCGCAATTAAAACGCCCGCCTGTACATTTCGAGTCCCATACAGGACTAATTTGTTTCTTTCCGCTGGGCTGCCGTCGCTGTCATCTCCCAACACCCATCCTCACTCGCTCCTTCAGCTTTTATGACACAGTGGGTCCACGGCCGCGAAATGCCTTCGCCTTCCTGCCGAATCTCTACTGCCGGAGATTACAACAGTAGTCATCCATTTAGAGAACATGCGAGCTACCTCCGTGGTCGCGTAGACACTGAAGATGCCATCTGGTGGCGTTGCAGGCGCGAAAGTAAGGGGAGTACATAAGCAGAGCAGAGACGAATGAGGAATCATTAAAAGCTCTTCCGAATAACAAAGCGCCAAAACTGGATGACATATCTGGCAAAGCACTAGAGGAACTCTCCCAAGAAGCCTTGAGCCACCTGACAGAGGCCTTCAACAGCATACTGACGTGTAAAAAAACAAAACAAAAAACCTAAGAGCTGGAAGCAGGAGATGGTGATAGCTGTTCCGAAAGCAGGAAAGAGCCACAGAGATAACAAAAACTACAGACCCATCAGTCTTCTGCCGCAAACACGCAAAATCGTGGAAAGACTATGTTGTTGTTGTTGTTGTTGTTGTCTTCAGTCCTGAGACTGGTTTGATACAGCTCTCCATGCTACTCTATCCTGTGCAAGCTGTTTCATCTCCCAGTACCTACTGCAACCTACATCCTTCTGAATCTGCTTAGTGTACTCATCTCTCGGTCTCCCTCTACGATTTTTACCCTCAACGCTGCCCTCCAATGCTAAATTTGTGATCCCTTGATGCCTCAAAACATGTCCTACCAACCGATCCCTTCTTCTAGTCAAGTTGTGCCACAAACTTCTCTTCTCCCCAATCCTATTCAATACCTCCTCATTAGTTACGTGATCTATCCACCTTATCTTCAGTATTCTTCTGTAGCACCACATTTCGAAAGCTTCTATTCTCTTCTTGTCCAAACTATTTATCGTCCATGTTTCACTTCCATATATGGCTACACTCCATACAAATACTTTCAGAAACGACTTCCTGATACATAAATCTATATTCGATGTTAACAAATTTCTCTTCTTCAGAAACGCTTTCCTTGCCATTGCCAGTCTACATTTTATATCCTCTCTACTTCGACCATCATCAGTTATGTTGCTCCCCAAATAGCAAAACTCCTTTACTACTTTAAGTTTCTCATTTCCTAATCTAATTCCCTCAGCATCACCCGATTTAATTTGACTACATTCCATTATCCTCGTTTTGCTTTTGTTAATGTTCATCTTACATCCTCCTTTCAAGACACTGTCCATTCCATTCAACTGCTCTTCCAAGTCCTTTGCCGTCTCTGATAGAATTACAATGTCATCGGCGAACCTCAAAGTTTTTACTTCGTCTCCATGAATTTTAATACCTACTCCAAATTTTTCTTTTGTTTCCTTTACTGCTTGCTCAATATACAGATTGAATAACATCGGGGAGAGGCTACAACCCTGTCTCACTCCTTTCCCAACCACAGCTTCCCTTTCATGCCCCTCGACTCTTATTACTGCCATCTGGTTTCTGTACAAATTGTAAATATCCTTTCGCTCCCTGTATTTTACCCCTGCCACTTTCAGAATTTGAAAGAGAGTATTCCAGTCAACATTGTCAAAAGCTTTCTCTAAGTCTACAAATGCTAGAAACGTAGGTTTGCCTTTTCTTAATCTTTCTTCTAAGATAAGTCGTAAGGTCAGTATTGCCTCACGTGTTCCAACATTTCTACGGAATCCAAACTGATCCTCCCCGAGGTCCGCATCTACCAGTCGAAAGACTATTCCTTCTCAAAATTAGAATAATCGAAGGTAGAGGAATACTGCCCCCAAAACAGTTCTAATTCCGAACAGGGCACTGCTACTCAGCAACTCATCAGGATCGTAGAATATATCACCAAGGCGTAAAACGACAAAGAATACTGTGACGCTGTATCTATAGACGTGCCGAAAACATTCGACACTGTTTATCATCAAATATTGATATGGAAACTCCACAGCTTGGTATCCCTACAAAATCATCTTAGTCTTCTACTTATAAGATCGTACCTTTGTGGTGCGGGTCGAAGAATGCACAACTGTGGGACGAATTTCTGAAGGACTTCCACAGGGATCCGTCCTTGGACCGTCCCAATACGTGCTCTGTTTATACATCCGACTTTCCCTGGTCCCCAAGAGTGGAGCGTGCAATCTACGTCCATACCACTGCCGTTTATACTAGCAGCGGATGGCATCAGGTGATGCGCAGACTGCAAAGGGGCATGCAAGTAACTTGAAAGGTGGTCGTGGGCTGAAACGTCAAGCCGTCCTATTCACCAGGAGAAGACCGCCAAATACTCATAGATATTGGACAGCAAACTTATCTGGTAACGCCACACCGCCGATGTCTGACAAAGTTGATAAGAGACTTGGAGCCTTGTATCCTCTGCTTGACGGATTTAGCTAACTTCCGCCACCTACGGCACGTATACTCGTCCAATAGTGGATTATGGAAGTGCAGCCTGGGGCACAGCAGCGAAGACACACCTTCACCCACTTCAACATCAACAGAATAAGTCTCTGAGACGGATTTTTCACGTTCTCTTTGTTTTGTTATTATCCTTGATCATAGTTACCGTAATTGTGGAAACTCACGATAAAGTGATATAAATTGTACTAAAAGTATTTTTCACTAAACATATAAGGCCAAACATCGACACAGTGTCCGCCATCTTGTCAAACTTTCCGTCAGCCAAAATTTCTCGCAACACGTCGAACGTGATCTATGCTCTACGTGCATGTCAAACAGCACCGTACATGGTCAAATGTTTGGCAAATATAGTAAAGTTTGATAAATAGTTTGATCGTGTACGAGGGCTCTTAGGGTCGTTCACCCTGCGAAAAAAAACAAAAAAAAACATAAATAGCGACATGCGAATAGCATTGGTTGGTAAGTCTATATATCTTCATGATAAATGTCCTTCTTCCCCCTTATACTTATTTCTCCCGCTTAGTTTGGAAGAGACGTTAGTTGTGTGTTGTCTTCTTCATCGCGAAAAATATTAACAAAAGGGTAACACTCCAGACTTGTATATAGGCCAGACGCGATGTTAAAAAACCAGACATGTCTGGCTGAACCTGGACATATGCAGCCCTAGCTAGGGACGACATCGATACAAGCACTACATAGAACAGGTAGACGAGTGCCAGACGCCGATTCGCAAAGCTGGGCCAAGAATGGGTTATCTTTTATTTGGAGCCTCGGGTAAAAAGCAAGATTCGTTAGACATACTGAGTCTTGAAACTTCCTGGCAGATTAAAACTGTGTGCTGGACCGAGACTCGAACTCGGAACCTTTGCCTTTAGCGGGCAAGTGCTCTACCAACTGAGCTACCCAAGCACGACTCAAGCCCCGTTCTCACAGCTTCACTTCCGCCAGTTCGAGTCCCGGTCCGGCACATAGTTTTAATATGCCAGGAAGTTTCATATCAGCGCACACTCAGCTGCGCAGTGAAAATCTCATTCTGGACACTGAGTCTTAGTTCATGAGTGAATCTCGCAAGCTGAGCGACGACGAGTGTTAAAACATAAAAATGGGATGTGGGGGGAAGGGGCCGCAGGGGGGGTGGGGGGAGGGAGGTCTTCGTAGGTAAGGGGAAGGAATGGTTAGGTCTCGAAGGCTGCCATCGCCGGCAATGAACCTAGTTACGCCACCACAGCCCCACTTACCACTGCTACATAGTCTGCATACCTGGTACCGAGCGAGATGGTGCCGCGGTTACACACTGGGCTCACGTTTGGGACGACGACTGTTCAAAACCACGTCCCGTCACTCTGATTTAGGTTTCCTGTGATTTCCCTAAATAGTTCCAGACGAATGGCGGGATGATTCCGTTGAAAAGGGCACGACCGATTTCCTTTCCCACCCTTGACACTATCCGAGCTTGTGCTGCGTCTGTAATGGCCTCGATACGCGATCTCCCCCCCCCCCCCCCCCCCCCTTTTTTTCCATACCTACTCCTCCGAGTTTCCAACACTCACGCCCACGCCCAGTCCTCGAACGACACCCAGCCCAGAAAGTAAATCCATCGAGTTGAGGGACAGCTGGCAGCTGTGTGACGCTTTGTGGTCGCGTGCTGTTGCAGATCATCCGGGAGCGGCTGCCGCGGCAGCCGTCGCGTGAGGGCTTCGCGTGGAACTGGAGCCCCGGCGCGCTGGTGGCTCTGCCCGGCTTCTCGGACTCGTGGCGCCGCTACCCGTTCCACCTGCCGCGGCTGGGCGCGCGCCCCGGCGCCTCCTTCACCGCCGTCGTCTACTCGCAGCTCGGCGCCGCCGCCCTCGCCTCCAGCGCCGCCCCGCTGCACCGCCTGCTGCGCAACGTCGCCCGCAGCGCGCACGTCGCCAGGGTGAGTAGCGCCGCCACCTTTATTGACCGCAAATTCGCACCACGTGACCATTCATCCTGTCTGTGTGTTTCGTTCTTTCATTACTTTGTTTGGTCGTAAGTCCTTCATTACACGAGTAATTCAGACGAAATATCTTACAAGTTCAAAGAATTTAAAATACCAAAAAACTTGTATGCTGAAGTGACAGATTTTCATGAATAGCATAAAAATTAACGAGGATACCACCTGGCAATCGGATTTTTGTATTTTTCTATATTTATTGTTAACTACAGGGCACAAACTCACTCGAAAACAATCAACACTACGCAGCACGAAGGAATTATCCGAATTGGACGGAGATCGGTAGGTGCGATCTACATGTGCAGTGAAGCAAGTTACGAGAATTTCAGGAAAATTGGGTGATTTAATCGAGAGAAAGAGCTTCAGAAATTTATCAAATCAATGACGGATTGCTGCACGTCTCTCCTCATGCAAGTAGTTGTTCGGCTTCGCATTAGTTGATAGAGCTTTTGGATGTTCCCCTGAGAGATATCGTGCTGAATTTTGTCCAGTTGGCATGTTAGATCCTCAAAATCCCGAGATGGTTGGAGCACCCTGCCCGTAATGCCTCAAACTTTCTCAGTTGGGAAGAGATCCGGCGACCTTGCTGGCCAATGTCGGGTTTGTCTACCACGAAGAAAAGCAATAGAAACTCACACTGTGTGCCGCGGACATTATCTTGTTAAAATGTAAGTCCAGGATGAAGGGCAACAAAACAGGGTGTAAAATATCTTCGTCGTACTGCTGTGCCGTGAGGGTGCAGCAGATAACAACTAAGCAGACGCTGCTATGAAAAGAAGTGCCACCCATACTGAAACTCCTGGATGTCGGGCTGTAAGTCAGGCAACAGTCAGTTCGGTACCGCGCCGCTGTCAGTAGAGTCTCTAGAAACGTCGTCATTGGTCAGGGGAGCTATATTAGAAGCGGGTCTCATCGCTGAAGACAGTTCTACTCCAGTCACATCTTCAGACTGGAGTAGAATGGCCTTCAGTGATGAATCCTGCTTCGAGCGCAACCCCGTTGACCAGCGAAAACGTGTCTGCAGACGCCGTGGATGTAGGTGGGATACCAATCAGACTGTTGCCTGGCATGTAGCCCCACAACCAGGAGCGACGATCTGGGATGCCACTTCTTTTCATAGCAGGATCCTTTCCGCTCACAAAAATTCTAGAGAAAATCGAATTTGAAGTATTCTAAAGCAGTTCAGTTCACTAAACTGACGGGTTTAGCTGGCAGTAGCATTTAAAATGCATTTTAAAGTGACGACCTAATCGTTGTAGTAATAGCCCATATTCGGTTATGGATAGTTCTCTGCGAAATTGGAGGAAGACCGTACCAGATCTGACGGGACTCTGGCTGGGTAATGGGTACCGGAAAGGAAGGAACATTAATTTCCGACAGGACGACGATAGTTTGACCGAAAATGTTTGTCTGTAAGCAAATACACATTACAGCAGCTTCGGTTTTCTGTCATACCGTTCTTTAAATGCGTTGCTGCCGTGCAGCAGCATTGTTTGAAGAAAATATTCCAAGGAACGACTTGGATCCAATAAGAACATGATACACGAATGAAGGCACAAAAGGATTAAGACCTCTTTTACAAGGAAGTAAGTCTTACGGGAGAGAAAACAAAAGTAGACAGATTCAACCAATATTCAAACGTGATTATGAAAATGGAATTGGCCACCAGTGGATCCAACAAACTCATGCATTGTAGAAATCGACTTAACAAGATAATTTATATAAAAAGAAGAAAGTTTAGAAATTTGATGTGTGTGTGTGTGTGTGTGTGTGTGTGTGTGTGTGTGTGTGTGTGTGTGAGAGAGAGAGAGAGAGAGAGAGAGAGAGAGAGAGAGAGAGAGAGAGAGAGGGGGGGGGGGGGGGGGGGAGGGGGGCAATGCTGAGTTGAGGAAGCTGTTGGAGAGTGAGAAAAGGAGTTACAGTAGATAACAAAAAAATACAGTTCCTTGTTAAAATGTTCCTAGACGACTGCAATCGAAACTAGAAGAAGAAGAAGAAGATGATGATGATGAGTATTAGTGTGGAAGTATTTACTACTATTCAGGATTTCCTGTGGAAAAACAATTATTTGTAATTGTGTTGACGTCTCGGAAGTGTTTGGATCCAACTGCGTCGTTCTCGATTAGTGCTCTCTGCTTAATGATCCTTCGTTGTGAAATACTATGCTTCCGAAGTACTCTGTTCAGAGTGCTCTAAGGTATTTTGAGTGGATCAACAGTGCGACTGAGTGAACGTCCTGAGTTCTATGCCGCGTCACCTCGCCCAGTGATAACCTCTCTCGATACATCGGTTTGTACTCTCGGCACACTTTGAATGGAAGATCAGTTGACCGATCCATCCGACTGCCTGCCGTGTTGACTGTCCCGGTCTCCACTGCTGTCGATGCACTTGGCAATCGAGCGACGCTCATTGCGCTGCCCTGCGATGGCACACGAATTTCTAAAGTAGCCCCGAATTGGCTGGCTGTCAGGGCCGTATCGCTGGCCGCAGATTTGCGTGATTAATGCCGCAGTGAGTGATGGACGCGGCCGCTGCCGTCGCGGGGCTGTGCCGATAGGCTATCGGCGCGGTCCACGTGATGGCCCCCGTGACGTGGACTAATGCCCGCGATTTGTTAGCGCCGCCGCCTCTGCCCTGGCCCGGCACAATCACTCATCGAAAATAACCTGAGCATTGCCTTATCAGGGCTCAAGCAAGGAACCGTGTGACTAATGCGGAATTATTTAAAACCAAAATTATCAGTTTTCTGCCCTACGGCAGGTCTTCACATGTAGCTCCCGTTGCGCTCCTGTCATTTGCTACTCTTTTCGTTTTCTCATAATTGTTTCCTGTCCTTATACTATCCACCATCTGGTGTCTTTTTCGTCCTCTTCTTCTTCTGCCATTCAACGTTCCCTCCATAGCATCCATCAGTAAACAATATCTTCTCAGCCAACGTCTAAGCTAGCTATGTTTCCCGTCCCATATTACCTTTAAAATATCTGTGTCTTCCTTCACTCTTCTCAGCACCCCTTCATTTCTCACTTTAACTCATTCTATCCTTTCCATCTTTTTCCAAATCCGCATCACGAATGCTTCTATTCTTCTTTGTTCCTGTTTCCTCGGCGTCCTTGTCTCAGCTCCATGTGATGCCACGCTGCATGTAAAGAAATTCGCCTTTCTCAGGTCCCTGTCCATGCACCCACACAGGAGCCTCCTCTTCTTATTAAATGCCTTATTGACAATTGCTATATTTGTTTTCACCTCCTAATTACATCTTGGGTCGTGCGTGATTATTCTTTCCAGATATTTGGAAACCCCAACTTGTTCTACATCATCCTGTCCTAACTTTATAGTTCTTCTTACTTTTCTTGCACTTATCACCACACATTTCGTCTCATTCGGAATTCCTCACAGATTTTATTTGATGCTTTTAACATTCCAGTCATAGCTTTTCATTCTCTGCCAGTAACAGCATATCATCAGCAAATGGAATGGGTTCTGTCCTCCTACTTCCAACCTGCACTCGTGTTTTTCGTTTCAAACATTTCTGAATTGTATGCTCCAAATATTACACATTATTGGGGAGAGACAGCGGCCTAGTCTCACTCCCTTCCAGTTGTGCTTTCCTCTATCATCTCATTCCCAATCTGTACTTGTATTTTCTGTTGTAAGTATAGATTCTTAATCAGCCTTTTATCCCTTCAGTCGACAGCATTCTTCCTCAGAATGTCCATTACGCTATTCAATTACACACTATCGAAGGCTTTCTCCGGCCGGAGTGGCCGACCGGTTCTAGGCGCTACAGTCAGGAACTGCGCGACTGCTACGGTCGCAGGTTCGAATCGTGCTTCGGGCATGGATGTGCGTGATATCCTTAGGTTAGGTAGGTTTAAGTAGGTCTAAGTTCTAGAGGACTGATGACCACAGATGTTAAGTCCCATAGTGCTCAGAGCCATTTTTGAGCTGTCTCCAGGTGGATGAAAGCAGTATAAATTCCTCTTCCTCTTTCAATGTGCTTCTCAGTAATCCAGTTGTATCTCGTATACCGTTCCCTCTTCTAAATCCACACTGTTCCTGTGCAATATTTTTTTTCAGTCTTCCGCAAAATCTGCTGTTTATCACCCGAAATAGAACTTTTGGTGCATGAGAAATCAAACTTATGGTTCTAAAATCCTCACATTTCTTGTCATTGTTTTGCATATCTGTTGGTATAATTACTGCCGAGAGAAAGTCATCCGATCATTCACCCTTTTCATATATCTTATTGTATATATACGTTAACTGTTTCACACCACTATTCCTTAGGCTCTGAAACAATTCTGCTAGTAATCCACCAGTTCCCTTTGCTTTGTTATTCTTGATGTCTCATAAAACGCTTTCTACTTCTCCTTCCAAGATGCAGCATCCTTTGTCCTCTTCTATAACTCTCGTCTCCTTTTCAAATTGGTTTTTGATCAGCTTCATATAGCCACTCTTCAATTCTTGCCACCTTCCCAACACTTCCTCTGGTTTATGCTTAATAAAATAAATTTTATATCGAGCAATGGGGAAGACCTGAAACAGCTTGACCGGCCGAGGTGGTGCGGTGGTAAGATACTCGAGAGCCTTGCGGAGAGTGTCAACAAACTGTAATGTCAGCCAATGTAAGAGAGACGTTGTGTGTCACGGGTATGTTTAATCTGAAATTCCAAGACGCCTACGTCCCAAGAAGCGTGGGACAGCGGATTGGTTTGTCCCACTTAGGTCCCGCTAAATAACCGCGACAGGTTAATCCAAAAAATTAGAGCTCATACTGAGAGAGCCGCACGTACGTTATCCTGCGCCCCTATTACAACTACCGTAACTGCGCCCTCTTCCCCATCTCCTCCAGTAAAACTAGCTTTTTTCCAATTTTTTCTCTACAAATTACACAAATTTCATTGCTTTCTATGTATACTTAATAAAAATGAATCACTACTGAAAAATATAACTTCAGAGATTTACATTGTTGAATACAGAAGCGGTAACAGCAAAATATATCGGTCACGAAAGATCAGTGTCTTGGAACGTGTACTGGTCATTGGATTCAACTGAGTAACAGATCTGTCAGGGACATTGTAATCATTCCAAAGCTGCTCTAAACGGCTATTGGGTACGTCATTATGAAATGTAAACGCTAAGGAACAACAATTAGAGCTAAACTAAGACGAGGCAAATGCCATATACCACTGACTGACAGCATCGGTCCAACCCAGCGGAGGGTGGTTGTGGAAAATCGCAAGTAGTCAGCGGAACGAATCACTCGTAAAGAGTTAAAAATTATGGGGTACAGTGGTCGAGCAGTTTATCATTAGCCATTCATTTCTGCAGTCCATGGTAATCCACGTTTGAGCGACGCTTGTGGACAGTGGATGAGAGGAGAAGAGTGATTTTGAGTGATGAATCACCCTATACTCTGTTCCAGTCCGAGAGAAGTGTTCGTGTTTGGTGACTGGCTGCAGTATAATACGTGCCATCATGTGAATACGAGGAAGATGGTATTACGGTATGGAGGTGTGTTTCATAGTTAGGTTGCGGACTCCTTTTTGCGCTTAGGAAATCGCGAAACGCGGAAGGATATCGAAACATTTTACAGCGTTGTGTACTGCTTACAGTAGAAGCACAGTTCGATGACGAGGATTGTTTGTATCAGCACGACAGTACACCGCGTCATGAAGCATCATTTGTGTGGAAACTGTTTGGGAGCAATAACTTTCGTAAAATTGACTATCCTACCCAGAGTCCCCCGACCTGAACCCATGGAACACCTTCGGGATGAGCTAGGAAATGGACTTCGCTCCTAACACTCGTGTTCAACATGATAGCCTTCTACGATCTGGTCCCTATGAGGAGAATGGGCTGCAATTCCTATACATTCAGACTCCTTACCGAAAGCGACACCAGAAGAATCATAAAGGCAAAGGGTGGACACATCTCCTGTCAGTGTCTACTAGTAAATGTCCGAATATTTTTCGTCGGATAGTGTATATCTTGTGTTTATGGCAGCTACTGTAGATCAAACCAGATGAGCAGGATTGGCGGGCACAGTTAAAAATTGGAAGTTTTTGCCCAATTAGGATATTTGCTTCAGATCTCGCTTGAGGACGTTTGAGATCCAGCAGGGTCGTGGCAAAGTTTTATTAGTAGCAAGAACTCAGTTGTTGAACATTAGCGAGATGTGTAAGCGGCAGATGTGTGAATCAAGCGTCCTGTTGCCTCCTGGACGAAGTGACACTGTTGAAACGACAGTGAGACAACAGTCGCGGGCAGCGGGGAAGCTTACTTCTCATAGACAGAACACAGGAGCGCGAGGCGCACAAGAACTCGTGCAGGTGCCTCTACTGGTTAATTCTTCAACGTTCCTCCATTTTTATGTTGATTTTTGCGCTTCCCCTGCGCTTGCAGCCTCGGCGAGGGCCTGTCACATCATCCCGTCGGTAGGGCACTGCATACGGAAGCTTACCGACAGGCTTTCTTCCCAAGCACCATTTGGGAATGGAGAAGGGAAGGGGGCAAGTGATAGTACATCCGGAGGTATCCTTCCCCACACACCATAAGGTGGTTTGCGAAACACAGATGCAGCAGATGGGGCTCCCGTTCAGGAGTTCAAATCCTGTCCGGTCATCCAAATTTGGATTTCCCATGATTTCCATAAAATCGCTTTAAACAACTGTCAGCTTGTGATTCTTGAGTTTGTCCCGGCGTATTTAACAATCAAAATATCCACGGGTATACTGCCGGTCTATAGTGTCCCACGGGCACTGTCAGCTTGGTTCCTTTGAAAATGATACGATCGATTTCCTACCCAATCCCCAACTGGAGATTCTGTCTCGAATATATATAGGGAATAGAGGTCTGCACGGATAAGAGAAAAGTATGCTGAGAAATTTGTGACTGGCACCTGTTTCTGTCTGTAAAAATCAGGATCTTGCAATTTACATTTCAGTGAGAAATAACTCAAAGGCTATTCGTGACCACGGTTTAATACAACATAGCCGATACTGAAACAGGTTTTGTGAATATTTTTGCAACATTGGGAAGTCAATTGAACTCTCCATCAGTCTTCACTGTCAAATGGTTCTAAAGTAGTTTCTTTTATCAAACACACATGGTATGACCATAATATTAAATCACACGCACAGACATATAAGATATATGTCGAAAGGATTCATTGACCTGTATACCGTTCGTTATTTCTCTCGTATATGAAAGCCGGACAGATATTAGAACATAGAGCGACGGTTAGAAACAGTGGTGTGTCCCACAGTAATTTTGATGTCGCTTTGTGGCAACGTATGGTAGTTGCATAAGTAATAGTGGCTCCCGCAAACGAAAGAGTAATGATTCAGACGTGAGGCAGGTGCTGATAAGACGGAAGTAGGGTGTAATGTACGTGTAATTGTGGGGAAGAAAAGCAAAGAGGTGGGCATGTCGCCATATTGAGCCCTCACCTACTTACTTCAGAACGCTCTGCATAGCAGCCAACATAGCGGTATTATTAGTATTGATTATGTGTGATCGAAAGAGGCGAAAACCTTAATACTGGAACTATCTTTCAGTTTTTACCCACACTATAACTATTATTGCTGTAATCCGCAGATATGATCGCTCATAAACACATCGACGCGGACTTTTTTCCACAAACAAAATGTAACCGCCTAAATCTGCATCGACACAGACCTCGGCCTGTGTGCCTACGAGAAGAGCAAACGGATTTCTTGGGCTGTCGAGTGTGTATAAATAATCTACGCACGCAGACCTCTATTTCCTCTCCTCGAGTCATCCTTCTCAAACAAATTAATGGCTACACAGATCCACAAATAAGTCTCGATGCAGCGGTCAAATTCAGCAACGGCTGTCAAAGAGATCATCACGAAAGAAAGAAAGAAAGAAAACGAAACGGACAGGTGCGAGTAGGGCTCGCTCTCCGAGGGTTCCGTACAAATTTAATTATGTATACAACAGTAATATTAATAGCAACAATAATAATAATAATAATATAATAATAATAATAATAATGCTGGCCATGGTGGCCAAGCGGTTCTAGGCGCTACAGTCTGGAACCGCGCGACCGCTATGGTCGCAGGTTCGAATCCTGCCTCGGACATGGATGTGTGTGATGTCCTTAGGTTAGTTAGGTTTAAGTAGGTCTAAGTTCTAGGGGACTGATGACCTAGCAGTTAAGTCCCATAGTGCTCGGAGCCATTTGAACCATTTTTGAAGTAATAATAATAATAATAATTATTATTATTATTATTATTATTATTATTATTATTATTATTATTATTATTATTCCATGTGGCTCAATGGCCTGGTGCAAGTTTTTCAATTGGGCGCCACTTCAGGAACTTACAACATAACTTGTCCCAGTTATCCAACCAGGGAAGAATCCGAACCACGTGTCGTTCCTGGAGATTTCTCACCTCTTTGAATGGTGAAGTTTCTGTTAAAACGAAGACTGAAAAAATCCGTGGTCCGACCGAGATTCGTTCATCCGACTTCTCGATTTCCAGGGACACATTTTATCGCTAGACCACCATTCCCGACATGTATATATATATATATTTCATCTACATGATTTGATGAGAGAGTTTGTGAATGTCAAAACATGTGACATAAACGGCCATATCTTTTCATTGCATTGAGCTAGAAGCTTTAATTTTTTAGACCGCCAAGGGAAAGTATCGTAGACCTCAGTATTTGACATAAATAGATGCTCCATTCACTTGAGAAAAAGGATTCAATCGGATAGTGATATGACAAGGGCTTCGTTTTTACCGATTACAGTACAAAACAATAAAAAAAAAAAAAAGTATCCGCCCTAAGGCGTATCCTCATTCATTTTTGGAAAAATGAGTAGAAATATGACATCTGGTGTAGTTTACACATGTCTGCTTTGTAAAGTTTTCATGTTATTTTTTCGAGGTTAGAGGAGGTATTATAACACCGACCCAGTCAACAGCATTCAAGGTTGCAGCGATTGCCAACCGTTCTCATTTAAGATAACCGTAGTTTCTGCAGATCATTTGAAGCCAGTTACAGAAAAAACAGCCTATCTGTCTCTAATGGCTTCAACGTCGACGGCACGTGGCGCATAACCTCTCTCGTATCAAAGATAAAGGAAGCGTTCGATAAAGATACAGATTGTGTTCGAATAAGAGGGAAAACTTATAAAAGGCTCTGCTGTGCCGGTCGCCCCTGCTGGTTCTGCTACCTGGGGAAGCATACACGCCGACGTATCGGCTGGTGCCGTAAAGACTGCGCCGCGCAACATGCATAATGTATCGCGCTGCTGCTGACGTCATCGCTGCAGTCTGCACTCCAGACGTCTAACTACCGTTCTCTCGCAGTCAGTGAAGCAAGTATGGCCTTCCGCGCCGGTCCAACCAACAAAATGAACTCGTAACTTCCATTTGAAATTTTCTTTGCACACTGAATGGTTTTCGTTTGATTTTATACGCTTTTCACTCTAGATGCCAAGAAGTCGACAAAGAGGCACAACAGACAGTTCTGTTAGCTGTTCGTTGTAATTTTTAAATAGAGTACTAATTTTGTTTTCGCTCATACATCCCCCTTAACTAAATTCATAATGTCATCAGAGTAAGAGAAAGTCATTTTTTGTTTCGGTAAATAACTTCTGTAATAGTATTCATGTTTTTGACCCACACGAAGATTTTCGCAACGGTCAAATCACTTTAATGACTATTAAATAAAACTTCGAACATGATAATCAGGAATTCACATTATTATCTTCACGACTTAGATAAGAACAACTGTTTCCGTAGTTTGCAACTGAATTTTTATTTTGTTTTTAACGAAACTAGTTTCACCTCTCAGTAATAAGTATCTGCATTTAACCACATAAATAGTAATTGCTACAACTCAGGTAAATGTTTCAAAGAACAGTGCTGTCATCATCAGGTTGCTGATCCATAGTTTTTGGCGTTCATTAAAAAAATGAATAAATAAAAAATATAGTGTGCTGTGGGTCTCTTTCTTACATAAAATCGTCAACTTCACAACCGTGCAGCATGCCTTCTCGTGTGTTCACTGGACGTATCTCTTGATGTCCGGAGGTAGCTGTGAGCCGCCATGTTGAAGTACAACTGTGCATGTGTAGCTTCTGTTTATATTTCCACGTGAGTTATTTGGGCAACCTCTAGTTTTACTTCCTCGAACTATTCATCTGCATTAAAATTATTAAAAACTGTTAACAAATTTTGTTCTATTATCATTCATTTGAACATTAAGAACATTGTTAGATTACTTTTCGTGTTTGGCTTTTCCTAATTCTTCTTCTCTCTTTTCCATCTGCAGGATTTATAAATCGTCTTCTATACCCATTAAGAGGAGGCCTGTTTCAGAAACGTGATGGGCCGCCTTTGACTTCTCGTAACTCTTCAATCTGACAGCGTCCTCGTCTTCTTTATATCTGGACGGAAAGGTTCGCCTTGTCTGCGCAATATATGTTGCGTCGCATGGCGTCTACTGTATTTTATACAGTCCCGAACTTTCAGATGTGTTTGCCTTCCTGCAGATTATCATCGAATTGGGATGGTGCATCGTCATGTTGATACCACATCCTCTCGTGATAGCTGATGTACAGGCTCCAAAACGTGTGACAGCACATGTGGAAGCGTCATCAGCTAACGTGAATTACTCAAATACTAACAAAGTCCGTTTGGTTGATTTTGTATAATTTTACACCACAGGTTGGGAGAGTCTTTTTGCTGGTGACCAGAGATGAGAGGGGCAAGGGGTTTTCTTCACTCCATAGGTGGCTGTTGCGGCAGCTGGAAACGCCTTCATAACTGAAAAGCCTCATTATTGAACAATACTAATTGTAAGAATATCGGCCGTGCACTACCGAACTGCATAACTCACTGAAATAAACGAATTGTGGGTTCAGAAAAAATTTATTCTCACTGGTTGCACACGTTATTTATCACGTCAGGTGCTGCTCCATACAAACTGTCCATGCCATATTCTTCGTAGCGCGCAAGTTGACGGGTGCTTATAGGCGATTCTTTTTGCTCGCACAATCTAACGCATCTCGTCAAATTCTACTGTGCGAACAAATCTTTGTCGAGAACCTTGACTAGCTCTGTGTGGCTTGAGTGGCTCAGTTTCTGTCCACGGCTATAAATTTCTGCCAATTATGATGACGTCCATTGCGAAACTTCCCTTTGTTCATTAGTTAGCCTTGCAGTCGCTATATCGTGCTGCTCCACAGATTAAATTGATGTCTGCCGCCTCCTGCAAAACGAGTGGTATTCCATTTTCGACTGCCAGTTGCGAACGTTAAACAGTGGTAATATCGTAATTAATAAAGACAACAAATTCCTGAAATTAGTCTGATTGTTACGAATTTTTCCGAATAAAACCATCTAGATGGCTTAATATATTTTTATTTATTATGGCGTGTTTCGGCTACGACCATAATCAGCTCCGATAACTGATATCAGCCGGCCGATGTGGCCGAGCGGTTCTAGGTGCTATAGTCTGGAACCGCGCGACCGCTACGGTCGCAGGTTCGAATCCTACCTCGGGCATGGATGTGAGTGATGTCCTTAGGTTAGTTGGGTTTAAGTAGTTCTAAGTTCTAGGGGACTGATGACCTCAGAAGTTAAGTCCCATAGTGCTCAGAGCCATTTGAACCAACTGATATCAGAGTACGATTAGAAAGATATGTGTTTCTTGTGCTCACCAAATGTACTTGGCGTTGAACACTCAAATGTGGCACGAAGAGACCCCCCTCATCCCATATCTCCAAAGTAGATGATATTAAGAGGTGGCTCTCGTCTACGCAGCAACTATACAGCTTTTTACAGTACTTAGTTGTAGTATGAAGAATGTGCGTGGCAATATAACTCGGTGTTCATTTCCATCGATCTGTCATTAAAAAATAGTTTATTAGTAGATCCAGTGAACGACAACTAACATCAGTTTTTATAATATCCAGTTTGGCTATTTTTAGTGGTGGCTATAGACAAATCTCTCTTGCACACGGTTCTGGTTTGAAATACTATCTTTGTGTTACTCACTGACTAACTGACTGGAACCGTTTGTCCGCTTATGTCCATGTTTGACGGGTGGTTGTCAACTTGGGAACTGTATGTGTGACACTAGGCAGAATCTTAACATAGTTCTTATCGTGCTCCCTCGCTAGCAGTCTAACATAAACTATGTTGCGCGTGAGTAATAACACACACGGCTTTCCTCCACGTAGGCCGTGTCTTGTATCTTCTGGGTCACAAGTGTTATATTTTTCGCATTACCAGCTGACAAAAGTAATAATATACCCAATGAAACTTAGAACTTTTAAAAGGAGACTCAGTACCTATTTCAATTAAACAGTGTCGATTCATGATTTCAACTGCCAGCTCATTAAAAATGTACAAAAATAGGTTTTGTCGCAACAGACACTGAACTTTATACCAAGCAAAATCGGCAAACAACCATACATTTTGAGAATTTTATTTAGTCATCCAATTTCGCCATCTCATTAATGCCATTTTCAGACTCCTGTGCACTCCATGTAAAGACAATCAGATATATCGATACCTGCATCACTGAAGTCATAGATATTAATATTCCGTGAATTCGTTTCTGGAGCCTTCACTTCGAAGACTGGTTGTTGTCGAGTCTTCGAAGTAAACACTCCAGAAACAAATTCACGGTATCTTTATATTCTCAAAATATACGGCTGTTTGACGATTTCCTTTGACACATATTTGACCTGTCGCTGTCATTATCCACAAGGGATGAACAGAGACACCATACTTCGTTTTAAGCGCTCTAAATGTAAGTATTCATGGGTGAATTTTTTACTTTTGACGACTGATAATGTATATAGACAACTTATCATTCTAGTGTTGCTTCAGTTTCAATAACAGCAGTCAAAACAAATTGTAATAAGTACAGAAACAACGGGTAGACATAATGTTATAACTACCACTTCAAAAAAATAAACTTCCAAGATCAAATTGATTGTTTGAAGGTACATGCCTGCAGCGTTAGTAGAAGCAGAAAACCCCGCTCCATCTTATCACAGCATGCTGCTAGAGGAGAAAAACATAATGGCACAGTCCATTGATAAAGTGGGCAAATAACTCATTTTTTAGAGTTGGTCATGATGTTTTTATTATCACCTCTCGTAGGTGAAGGGATATAGACTTGTCAGTTTGGTGCTGCAAACGTTACGAACCCGTACGTCATATGCGTTGCTGACCAAAGACCTTATATTGCATAGCTTTCATTTCTGGACATTCCTTTTCTGGGGATCATCAGTCTTCTGGCAGGTTAGATGATGATCGTCACGAGCTCCTCTCCTGTGCGAACCTCTTAATCTCAGAATAGCACCAAATGTCCTTAATCATTTGTTGGATACGTTCCAGTTTATGTCTTCCTACACTTTTTACCGTCTGTGGCTCCCCCTAGTATCACAAAAGTTACTGCCTGATATCTTAACGCATATTCTGTTGGCCTGTACCTTCGCCCTATCACTTTTTTCCTGATGTTCATTTCCTCCTCGATTCTGCGGAGATCCAACTCATTTCTTATCTTTTGAGCCCACCATATTTTCACCATGCTTCGGTAGAACTACATCTCAGACGCTTCCGATTCATTTCTTCTACGGTTTTCCCACAGTGCACACACAATACACTCCCATAGATTTTCTGTGCTCCAAACTTAAATTCTCAGAAATTTGTTTCTCAAATTGAGGTCTATGCTTCATACTAGCAGACATCTTTCGCCCCGAAATGCTCTCTTTGCCTGTGCTGGCCTAGTTTGTGTGTCTCCTTACCTCGACCATAATGCCTTAGTTTACTTCAAAGGTCGCAGAATTCCTTCACTTCGTCCACTTCTTGCTTACCACTTTTGATATTAATTTTTTCGTTAATCTGACTTCTGCTACTTCTCATTACATTCGTCATTCCTCGGTTTACTCTCAGTTCACATTCTGTACTCATTAGACCATACATTCCCTTGAACAGGTCTTGTAATTTTTTTTCACTTTCGCCGAGGATAGCAATGACATTAGCGAATCTGTTACTCAAACTGGTGGCTCCTGAATTTTAATCGCATTCCTTAAGCTTTCTTTTATTTCCATCATTGCTTCTTCTAGGTACATATTTAACAGTAGATGCGAGTGGAGCTGTGGACGCTAGGAAATGGAGTGCCTAGTGGAGAAACCGGAACGTTTCCGACATATTCTTCTGTTTGAGTTCAGTAGAGGGTGACAGCAGCGGAAGTAGCGAGAACTATTTGCATTGTGTGTAGGGATAATTCGACTGGACAGAGCACCGTAAGAAAATGCTTTTCTAGTTTTGGGAAGGATCGTTTTGACATTCGTGACTCTCCACATTCAGGAAAACCTTCTGGCCTAGATGGAGATCTTGAAATGCATTAATCCACAATTATACACGTCAATGTACTCGAGAACTAGCAAATGTGACGAACTGTCATCATTTCACCATCGTGTAACATTTTCATGCAGTGGGGAAGGTTCAGAAATAGGTTGTGTGGCTACCATATGCATAAGTCAGTCACAAAAATCAGCGGGTGGTCATAAGTGCGCTCTGCTTGCACTTCATCATTTGGCTTGTGAATAACACCGACCATTCTAATCCTGTATCGTTACTGATGACGCGAAATGGTGAAATGGTAACATAGGGAAAAGAAAGGAATGGTCGAGCTTAAACAAAGCAGCAACTGCCCGTACAAAGACGATATGGTGTACTACGATCTACTTGTCCGAAGTGGAACCATCACTTCTGACATTTGTCGTCAGCTACTGAGACGTCTTGCAGACGCATTCCAAGAACAACGTCCAGGAAGACTGCGTGAAGTGATATGCTATATCACGATTACGCCCTCCCGCATTATTTTAGACTGACAGAAAATACTATACAGAAGTTGGGTTTGGAAAACATTTCACATCCACCTTATTCACCTGATCTTGCGCCTCAGATTTTTACCTTTCCCGCTCTCTATCGAACGATATTCAAGGAGCTTCCTTTCCGAATTAAAGTGCGCTCCAAATATGGCTGGGTTAGTTACAAGTGTTTTCTACAGTTGCGTCTTAAAAAGTATTGTAAATAGAGAAGGAAAATACCGGGTGATCAAAAAGTCAGTATAAATTTGAAAACTTAATAAAAGACGGAATAATGTAGATAGAGAGATGAAAAATTAACAAACATGCTTGGAATGACATGGGGTTTTATCAGAACAAAAAAAAAGTATTGCTAGACGCGTGAAAGATATTTCGCGCGTCGTTTGGTGATGATCGTGTGCTCAGCCGCCACTTTCGTCACGCTTGGCCTCCCGGGTCCCCAGACCTCAGTCCGTGCGATTATTGGCTTTGGGGTTACCTGAAGTCCCAAGAGTATCGTGATCGACCGACATCTCTAGGGATGCTGAAAAACAACATCTGACGCCAATGCCTCACCATAACTCCGGACACGCTTTACAGTGCTGTTCACAACATTATTCCTCAACTACAGCTGTTGTTGAGGTATGACGGTGGACATATTGAGCATTTCCTGTAAAGAACATCGCCTTTGCTTTGTCTTACTTTGTTATGCTACTTATTGCTATTCTGATCAGATGAAGCGCCATCTGTCGGAAATTTTTGAACTTTTGTATTTTTATAGTTCTAATAAAACCCCATGTCATTCCAAGCATGTGTGTCAATTTGTACCTCTCTCCCTACGTTATTCCGTGATTTATTCCGTTTTCAAATTGATACTGACTTTTTGACCACCCGGTATATTATTGACGACTGAAGTCCCTGTTAGATGTCCTCAGAGTAGTCTGTTAAGTACTCTCGACGGCGTGCTTAATTCCAACGCTGCGTTGTGAGTGACGTGCCACGCGCGCCGTCTGTTGGCAGATCGTGGTGGTGTGGGCGCACGAGCGCGCGCCGCCCGGCCGTTCGCGCTGGCCCGCGCTGGGCCACGTGCCGCTGACGGTGCTCTCGCAGCCGCAGGGCCAGGGCCAGGGGCCGGCGGGCATCGGGCGCCGCTTCCAGCCGCACCCGCTGCTGCAGTCGGACGCCGTCCTCTCGCTCGACGAGGACTGCCTGCTCACCACCGACGAGGTCGACTTCGCCTTCGCCGTCTGGCAAGCCTTCCCCGACCGCATCGTCGGCTACCCCGCGCGATCGCACTACTGGGACGACGCCAAGGTGAGGCTTCGCGTCCGCTTTTAGACTTTCCACTCCGCTGAAGGACGTGCAACGTAGCTATGCTGTAGCCTAAAATTGGATACCAATATTAATATTTGTGCCTGCCCGGTTAGCCGTGCGATCTAACGCGCTGCTTCCCGAGCAGGAAGACGTGACGGTACCCGCCACGAATCCGCCCGGCGGATTAGTGTCGAGGTCCGGTGTGCCGGCCAGCCTGTAGATGGTTTTCAAAGCGGTTTTCAATCTACCTCGGCGAATGCGGACTGGTCCCCTTATTCCGCCTCAATTACATTGTCGGCGACTGCTGCGCAAACACACACACACACACACACACACACACACACACACACACACACACACACACACACACCACGCTTACTCTACCACGCAAACATTTGGGGTTATACTCGTTTGGTACGACACGTTCCCGGGGAAGTCTACTGGGGGCCTCCGGCCGGAGTGGCAAGGCGGTTCTAGGCGCTACAGTCTGGAGCCGAGCGACCGCTACGGTCGCAGGTTCGAATCCTGCCTCGGGCATGGATGTGCGTGATGTCCTTAGGTTAGTTAGGTTTAATTAGTTCTGAGTTCTAGGCGTCTGATGGCCTCAGAAGTTAAGTGGCATAGTGCTCAGAGCCACTTTTTTTCCACTGGAGCCCGAACCGCACAATAACCCTGGGTTCGGTGTGGGAAGGTTGGCCTGCTGTGATCTATTGTGAAATTGTGAACCACTCAGGGCTTGGGGGGGGGGGGGGGGGGTTCAAAAGTGGCTCCGAGCACTATGGGACTTAACATCTGAGGTCATCAGTCCCCTAGAACTTAGAACAACTTAAACTTAAACCTAACTAACCTAAGGAAATCACACACAGCCATGCCCACGGCAGGATTCGAACCTGCGACCGTAGCGGTCGCGAAGTTCCAGACTGAAGCGCCTAGAACCGCTCGGCCTCAACGGCTGGCGTGGGGTGGTGGGGAGGGAGGGGGGGGGGGGGGTTGGTGAAACCTCTCCGTCGTTTCTAGGTCCCTAGTTTAATACATATTAATAATTACATGAATTCTGACCGAGTGGCTTTTAATATTAAAATATACCTGTTGCAGAGAATTTGATTAAGATCGCGGACGCCGTACTGGTAAGGTATCAGAATGCGTCTGCTTCTCGCAAGCGTGGTTGTTCCAGACAAATAAGGACACGTAATTTAAAACTTAGTAAGGACCGTCATCGTTACAAATAAACAAATGGGAAGCATGAAGAATCGTTATTAGACACATACGAGGTGTGTGAGACCGACAAGACTGCGAGCGATCTGGCAATGCTGTGGTGTTCTACTTGGGTAGACTGGTGTGTTCTTCCCTTCCAGATGTTCAGTCCGAGCTTCGTACAGACATCGCGTGATTTTTGTGAGCGTCCGCAGTGAAGTAATTCCACTGTTCCGTTTTCGTAAAACACACACTATATATAGTGTGTTTTACGAAAACGGAACAGTGGAATTTAGAGCAACGTTTTGAAACTGGCCTGTAGGGAAAATTCCTTATCAAGAGCGCAAGTGTTTCGCTCGCACAAATCAATTTTATAAGTCCGAGAAGGCGTTAAAGATAAACCTCGCAGAGGAAAAACCTTCAACTTCAAAGACCGACCAAAACGTCGAATAGGTACGTGCTCTTGTGAGATCAGACCGGCGTTTAACAATAAGGGCGGGTGACCAGTAAAACTTAAACACTTTCACTGTGGACAAAATTTTGACTGAAGTTACGCATATGCGAAAGGTTTGTGCCAAAATTGTGCCGAAAGATTCTACAACCGAGCAAGACTATCGAAGTAACGTGTGCGTTGATCTTCTTGAAAGGATTGACGATTACCACAAATGGTTCAGTTTTGTGATCACAAGTGATGACACCTGCATTTTTTAGTACGATCCTGAGACAAAGCGGCGAAGTGACACATCTCGAACGAAAAAATCTTGTTTCTTTAAAGTCAGTACCGCCATTAGACTGATGTTTATTTGCAGTGTTACATTAACACTTCCACGATCATGATTTCGGCTTCAAAGTACCATTATCAAATGTTTTAAGTGTTATACAGTGGCTAAGATGGCATACTCTCGTATTTAAAACACACTATTAGACACCCGTCCTCCCGGACGGGAGCAGTAACATTTTCGAACATAACCTCACTGGCACACTCGGTAAATAACTCTTTCACACTTCTAATATGCCTATTCAACGCTGCATATACAGTGACTTGTCCTCTGACCAGACGTTAGTCATTATTTTGAAGTGATTTGCATCTGATGACATATTCACACATAAGTTTACTTAGCTGTTTATCTTGATGATGGCTTCATTGTCTTATTTAGAGGCATGATAATGTCCGTGGGTCTTCTTCTAGTACGGAGAAGATTAACTGATGAAAGGATTGTAAAGATCGGGTGATTCTCGGTGTACTGAATCGAGTTTTAAATTTTTGTATTCTGCAACACTTTACGTATTATGACGACACAATTTGAACAAACCCAACCAGTAATACATCTTCTTCCTCTGATCTCACAAACAACTCAACTTCCATTTACAGTCACCTCCTGACAAGTCTGTACGAAATGGAGAACAATAGAGATACTTTACAAAGCAAAGAGTTCACTTCCTCGTCAGAGGCAATCTCTGGTACATATTTAGCAAAATAAATAGAAATGAATTTACGAAGTTTTTAAGCAACATAATTCAGAATTGTTTTAGATACGTGGAATATGAATATTTAGGTGTGAAGTAATTTTTATGGTCATGAATGAGAGTGGGACCTCTAATGTATCACTGACTTAATTACGTTACACACATTGTAGGAAATTGTGTGAATGATACAAGAAGTGAGAGGTATAGTTAACAGTTATGCCATTGTCATTAACATCGTGCTGCCAAAATGCTTGGTATATTGAAATAAAAACGCGCCTGAAACTTAAAAAAGTTTAATTTTATGAACCGCATAATACGTAGAAAAATTAAATTATTGTTATTATTATTAGTCATGTTGTAAATTATACATAAAGGGTGAGTCAAGAGGAAAGGTACATGCTTTGAGAGGTCGTAATATTGGTGATTCTGACCAAAAAATCATCTGAACGTGTCCTTTTCTTAAGCGCATTCGATATACAACTCGTCGAAAATAATGGACGTCAATTGCATGTCGTTATTCACGATCACTCACATGCGAATACAACTATTAGGTTACGTAGTGTTGTCTTTACTGACCATAGGTCATTTTTATGAAGCCACGTTATTTTTTCTCATGTACACTTTGATTTGGTGGGCCTGCTACTCCCGACAGTAGAGTTCCGTTGTTCTCAGGGTAACGGACTCGTACACCCTGTGGCCAGATGCTGCTCCAATTACAGACATTTCGACTGAAACAACAGCCAATACATTCGTTACTACATGGAACTTACAGCTCGTATTTTTTATGCGTGTGGTCAAGTAACGGACCGCACTAATGAGCTCAGATCAGTATCACAGCTGCTGCCTAAAAGAGCTGCAAAGTGCATTGAAGATGACAGTGGACTTTCTGAACCTCTTCTGTGAGAAAATTTACACTATTCAATTAAATTTTAGATAAAAATGTTTCGTTTACGATGATCTGCATTTGTCTTGTTTCCCTCTGTTTTCATCAGTTTCTTCAGAAACTCTTATGAACATGACATATGTTTATACGATGTTTTTTGTTCAGAATCACTAATACTATCACCCCTCAAAGCATATACCTTTCCTTCTAACTCACCTTATTTAGTGATAATTGGTTCTCTGCTATACACAAAACTATATCAGAGAGATTGTATAACTGAAAAGCTTGGGAAAGTTTTGTTGTGCGCGATCAATGTAACATGGGGCTTTAAGTTTTAAATCATGTCACATTAAATACGGGAAAATAATTAAATCTTGCGTGATACATGAACTATTTCCGTCAGTTGAAAATTTTAGGAAAATACCTCAATTTGCAATGTTGTTAGAAGAAATGTTTTATCATGGTGGTTCCAAAGTGAAATACAAACACATTAGTTTCTTTAGTACGACTGAGAAGAATTTAAAAGAAATATGATCTGGCGCACAGAGTTTTTTTGAGGCATGCTGCATGTCATACCGTACTGTGTGGTTTTTTTCCAGGGCACCTGGGGCTACACGTCCAAGTGGACCAACGACTACTCGATCGTGCTGACGGGCGCAGCGTTCTACCACCGCTACTACAACTATCTGTACACGTACTGGCTGAGCCCGCTGCTGCACAAGACGGTGGAGCAGTCGCAGAACTGCGAGGACATCCTCATGAACTTCCTGGTGTCGCACGTGACGCGCCGGCCGCCCATCAAAGTGACGCAGCGCAAGCAGTACAAGGAGCAGCCGCCGGGTGGAGCCAGGTGCGCCACAAACTCTCTAGGCCAGGGGTAGCAGTGGGCAGCGACAGCCAGTAGCTGTGTGGGCTGAGTGTTTAGCGATGCTTTACTTCTTGTATCCAAGGTTCTCTGTTGTCCAGCCGGATCCGATCGTCGAAGTTCCACGGTATTTCGGCGAATAACCGTTCCGCCATCATCAGGTGGTGCTGATGGAATGATCTGTCTGCGCTGTGTCCGTGGTATTTACGTCCGCGGCGTGGTGGGAGGGGTGAGGGTAGCTGCCGCCACGCCCGGTGATAGGCGCAGTCCATCTCCGTCCGCCGTAGCGGAAGGATCCCGCGTCCGCTGGCGCCGTAGCACCATGATGCTGTTTAATAATGGTTTCCAGGCCTTGCTAAGTTGAAACCCGGTGTCCCTGTTGATGAGGTTACCTGTTACTCGAATTTCTATCGCCTCCTTGGAGATACTGTCCCAGTAGGCACCTGTGACCGTCAGGATTTTTGTCATTTCGAAATTCGCTGTGTGTCCTGTTTCAATGCAGTGTTCTGCTAGGGCCGAATGGCTGGGTTGGCGTAAGCGGGTGTGGCGTTCTTGTTCCTTGCATCGGTCCTCGACCGTGCAAACTGTTTGGGCGATGTAGGATTTGTCACAGCCGCACGGGATTTTGTATACGCCCGCTTTCTTAAAGCCTCCGTCATATTTCGCCGTCCCTAGTAGGTCACCAGTCTTTGCTAGTGATCGGAAGACTGTGTCAATCTTGTGTCGCCTTAACAGTCTCCCTATTTTTGACGACACGTTGCCAGCAAACGGCAGAAAGGCCAGAGCTTGCTTCTCTTCTTCGGGTTGTTCTTCATCTCGGTTCTTGCTGCACTTCTGTTGTCGGAAGGCCCTTTGGATTTGGCGGTTGCCTTACCCATTCTTGTGGAACACAGTCCCCAGGTGTTTGAGTTCCGTTGGCAAGTTCTGTTCATCAGAGATAGAGTGTGCTCTATGTACCAAGGTGTTGAGCATTCCATTAAAGCTGCCCCGGATTGTGGCGGACATAAATACCACGGACACAGCGCTGACAGATCATTCCATCAGCACCACCTGACAATGGCGGAACGGTTATTCCCCGAAATACCGTGGAACTTCGACGATCAGTTCCGGCTGGGCACCCGAGAACCTTGGATTCAGCACATTCGCCGGGAAAGCCCCAGATCACGCTTTACTTCTTATTTCCGTTTGTTGATGGCTGTCATAAGAGGAATGTCATAAAACTGTTTTATTTTGTTTTGATGAGACCCGCTACGAATTCCTCTCCTTTGTCAAACACCTCATCTCAGAATAGCACTTGTACCGATAATCCTCAGTTTGTTGAATATATTCCGATCTCTGTTTCCCTAGACAGTTTTTACCTTCCACTGCTCAGCCATGTACCTTGTAAGTTATTCCTTCTGCACCTAACACAGTGGTTCCCAACCTTTCTGAGACAATTACTCACTAGTGCGACCAGATATTAGGAACTTCTTAGGTACTACCCTCCTCCGCCCCTCCCCCACCACCACTACCACCACAATTATAACCATTCCAACAACAAATCATCATAGACCTTAGAGCCTAACTGAAACTGAGAATTAAAAAAAATTGAAAGATTAATCATATGGTACTTTTTCTGGTTGTTTTATTAAAGCGGTAACTAATGAGTAAAAGCTGCAATTGGTACCACTTTTTCTAAAAACCTTTTTTTATAGAATGATGAAGTAATTCTCAGCACGTTGCAAGTGCTACCTAATATCCCCTCCTCAGAAAGGAAAGCTAGCTATCCCCATTTACAAAAAATGCTTCCTCTCCCTAGCGGTAGTTGCTTCCCCCACACCATGCACCCGTATTTAAAATAAATAAAGTTACAACGTAAGCACTATACATAGGCCTGTGCTTGTAAATCATTTTCCTCAACTGGCAGATATTGGAAAGACTCCGGGATACCTATGCTTTGCACCTGACCACTGACACTAGTAGTAATAAAAATAATAATAAAGTGTACGGCCTACAGCAGTGTAATGGCTGTTTCATAGTTACTGTTTTGTTTATGTGGCCCATCACGAAGTCCTCTCCTGTGCCAACCTTTACGCTTTCAGAGTAGCAATTGCAGCCTCTGTCCTCAATTATCTGCTGGATGTACTCCAATCTCTGTCTTCGTCTACACTTTTCCCCATTTACAGCTCCCTCTAGTACTATGAAAGTTATTCTCTGATGTCTTAACAGATGTCCTATCATCCTGTCCCTTCTCCTTGTCAGTGTTTTCCACATATTCCTTTCATCTCCCATTCTGCACAAAAGCTCCTCCTTCCTTACCTTATCAAACCACCTAATTTTCAAAAACGGTTCAAATGGCTCTGAGCACTAAGGGACTTAACATCTGAGGTCATAAGTCCCCTATAACTTAGAACTACTTAAATCTAACTAACCTAAGGACATCACAGTCATCCATGCCCTAGGCAGGATTCGAACCTCCGACCGTAGCAGTCACGCGGTTCCAGACTGAAGCGCCTAGAACCGCTCGGCCACTCCAACCAGCCCTAATTTTCAACATTCGTCTGTAGCACCACATCTCAAATGCTTCAATTCTCTTTTGTTCCAGTTTTCCCACAGTCCGTGTTTCACTACCATACAATGCTGTGCTCCAAATGTACATCCGCAGAAATTCCTTCCTCAAATTAAGGCTTATGTTTGATACTAGTAGACTTCACTTGGCCAGGAATGCCCTTTTTTGCCATTGCTACTCTACTTTTGATGTCCTCCTTGCTCCGTCCGTCATTGGCCATTGTGCTTCCTAGGTAGCAGAATTCCTTAACTTCATCTACTTCGCGACCATCAATCTTGACGTTGAGTTTCTGGCAGTTCTCATTTGTGCTACTTTTCATTTCTTTCGTCTTTCTTCGATTTACTTTCACTCCATACTCTGTACTCATTAGACTGTTCATTCCATTCGACAGATCCTGTTATTCTTCTTCACGTTCACTCAGGATAGAAAAGTCCTCAGCCAATCGCATCATTGATACCCTTTCACCTTGAATTTTAATTCCAGTCTTGAACCTTTCTTTTATTTCCATCATTGCTTCTTCGATGTATACGTTGAACAGTAGGGGCGAAAGATTACATCCCTGTCTTACATACTTTTTAATCCGAGCATTTCGTCCTTGGTCCTCCACTCTTATTGTTACCTCGTGCGGATTCGGGGGTTAGAATAGGCCCGCGGTATTCCTGCCTGTCGTAAGAGGCCACTAAAAGGAGTCTCAAATGTTTCGGCCTATATGTGAAGATCCCCTCTCGGGTTTGACTCCATCTTTCTAAATTCTTCCGCAGAGGGAGCCAATTGGGGAAGGGCGCCTTGCGTGGTGCATTTTGTCCATCGTGCATTGAGACCTCTAGCCAGATTTATCGTCGTCGCATTGCCGTCCCGCTCGTTCTCCATCTCTTGGGCGAGGATGCGTTCCTGGGTACAATTTCCTCAATGCACTGTGCAGTGTTGCTTTTTGCGGAGGCGACGACCGTGGACTTTATTGCACCTAATATCCAGCATGGTAGCCAGTCCGTTGTGGTGGGGCCGCCATGTACCCTGTTGGTTGTAGCCACCTGACAACACAGGGATCGCTCTACTGATGCCTGCGCCGTTACCTACCCACCTAAGACTAGGAGTAGATGCCCATTTCCCTGGGGCATCAGGACTCCCGGCAATGGCCATCCTGCCAGGTGGCCCTTGCTGTGGCTGGGTGGCGCCTGTGGGGAGGGCCCTTGGTCGGAGTAGGTGGCATCAGGGTGGATGACACGCAGTGAAGCGTGGCACATCTTCTCTCGCTGGTGGCCAGCCACCAGCAGTCTCTGCGTTCGAGGGCTCACTTTAAAGCTAATTTGTATGGCCACACAATGGGAGGAATGAAAGGCTATGAATGACAGCTAAACGTATTCGCCCCAGTATCTCGTCTGTACCAGAGCTGACAGGAAATCCTTTTTGTCCGTGAAGCCTCAGTTCTTTGTAGAGCATTAAGAGGAAAAGTTCGGGGAGGTGGAGGGCTTGTCCAAAATGGGGTCAGGGTCAGTCTTGATAAAAACTGCATCCTCTGCCCAGTCATGAGCCTTGCTCGCTTGTACGAAGCTGGGAGATGTTTCTTTTACTATCACCCCCCAAAAAAGCTTAAATATGGTCCAGGGCACTATTTTCCACAGAGATCTTTTACAGTCCGATAACGAGCAGTGCGCCAACTTAGAGCGACAAGGTGCCCATTTCGTGCAACGCGTCCACCAGGGTTCGAGGGATCATCAAATTGCCACCACTGCCTTTATCTTGGCCTTCGAGGGTGACACATTACCTGAGAAGGTCAAGGTGATCGTCTACCATTGTGTGATGCGGTGCTTCATGTGTTGGAAGTTCGGCCATATGTCTTCCTGCTGTGCTTCCAGCCTCATATGTCGCGATTGTGGTCGACCATCCCATCCTGATACTCCATGTACCCCGCCTCCCATCTGTGTCAGCTGCGGAGAGCACCATCCTCCTTGCGTGTGGACTGTAAGATTTCACAGAAGGAATGGAAAATAATGGAATACTAGATCCTGGATCGACTGACCTACACTGAGGCTAAGCGGAAATTTGAATGACTTCATCCAGTACACATGAAGTCATCTTATGCCACCAATGTCACTCCTGCTACAGTTCCCAAAGCTGCACCACATACCGTCAGCTTTCAGAGCCAGACGACCACACGTGCCCCCTTGATGGTGGGGGCCACTTCTCTCTCTGTTGCTCCCGTACCACCTACCTCGGGAGTAGCACCCCCTCAACTACTGGGGATACCAGTCCCCACTTCTAAGCCAGAGAAGCGTAAGAGCGTAAGTCTTCTTCGCCTTCTCTCGCTCGGAAGGAATCACTTGGGTCACTCCCTTCCCAGGTTCCTACGAGCGACACAGCAGACACCCACCAGTGGCTGAAGGAGCCACAGGTCACTGGTCCTGGAGACTGACTCACTAAAGTCCTCCCAGCAAGAGCAACCAAAGGAACAGCGCGATAAAGCGAAATTGAAGACCCCTAAGACCAAGGCACCTGCGGTGGCACCTACACCACTATCTACAAGCTCTGCATCCGAGGATGAGGTGGGGATTCTTGCGTCCGCTGAGGACCTCGATCTCGCTGGTCCCTCGGACGTTATGGATGTCACTACTGTCGGTACTCGATCGGTGGCGGCAGGTGACTCAGCAACATAATTTGCCTCCTCAGTCCCTCCACGCCTTTCTCAGCCATGGACAATGTCATCCCCCAGTGGAACTGCAGCGGTTTCTTCCACCATCTTGCTGAGCTCCGACAACTTCTCAGCCTTCACCCTTTCTTCTGCATTGCTCTTCAAGAAACTTGGTTTCCAGCAATGCAAACCCCCACTCTCCGTGGCTATTGGGATTATTATAAGAACTGGGCAGCTTATGAAATGGTATCTGGTGGCGTCTGCGTCTATATCCTCCACTCTCTTCACAGTGGGTCTTTCACTCTACAAACACCTTTAGAGGCTGTCGCTATTCGGGTGTGGATGCCTGAGGCTGTTACTGTCTGCAGTCTGCATCTTCCACCATATGGTGATGTCCCGCAGCATGTCCTGGCTGTACCGATAGCCCAGTTGCCGCCACTTTTCCTGTTACTGGGTGACTTCAATGCCCATAACCCTCTGTGGGGTTGATCAGTGGCAACGGGCAGAGGCAACATCATTGAGCATGTAATGGCACACCTCGACCTTTCACTTTATAATGCTGGTGCGTTCACACATTTCATTGTGGCGCATGGCACGTACTTAGCTATCAACCTTTCGAAATGCAGCCCTAGCCTCTTACCGTCTATCCAATGCCGTGCGCACGGCGACTTGTGCGGTAGTGATCACTTTCCGATCTTTCTGTCACTGCCACAGCGTCCCTCTTCTGGGTGCACCTGAAGATGGGCTATGAATCAGGCTGACTGGGGCTTATTCTCCTCCATTGCCACTATTGAGCCTCTTTCCAATGACGCCATTGATGCGGTGGTTCACTCCGCCACCACCGGCATCATTACTACCCTGTTCGTCTGGGTCCCCTTGGCGGAGGACTGTGCCTTGGTGGTCGCTTGAGGTTGCTAAGGCGGTTAAAGATCGCCGGTAGGCGCTCCAGCGTCACAAGTGACGTCCCTCAATAGAACACGTCATCGCCTTTAAACGGCTGCGTGCGCAGGCCCACTGCATCATTCGCCAACACAAGCAGGAGTGCTGGGAACGGTATGTCTCCACCATTGGCGTCCATATCTCTCTGTCGCAGGTTTGGGCCAAGATTAGTTGCCTCTATGGCTATCAGACCCCTGTCAGTGTCTCTGTGCTCTCACTGAATGGAGCAGTTTGTACTGACTCCGACATAATTGCAAACCGCTTAGCAGAGCATTTTGCTCTTAGTTCCGCTTCTATAAATTACCTACTGGCATTCCGCTCCTTGAAACAGCGGTTGGAACGTCGGAGCCTTTCATTTCACACGCGCCATCCTAAATCCTACAATGTTTCATTTAGTGAGTGGGAATTCCAAAGTGTCCTAGCCGCTTGCCCTGATACAGCTCCAGGGCCAGATCGCATCTACTGTCAGATGCTCAAAAACCTCTCATTGGACTGCCAGCGACGCCTCCTCATCCTTTACAACCGTATCTGGATCGAGGGTGAGTTTCTGTCGTAATGGCGGGAAAGCATCGTTATCCCCGTTTTTAAACCTGGCAAGAACCCATTGGAGGTGGACAGCCAATGCCCCATTAGCCTCACCAATGTTCTTTGCAAGTTGCTCGAACGCATGGTAAACCAGCGGTTGAGTTGGGTACTCAAGTCTCGGGGCGAAGGCCCGGCCCAGGGTGGATTCCGTAAAGGCCGCTCTGCCGCCGACAATCTGGTGAGCCTGGAGTCAGCCATCCATACTGCCTTTGCCCGCCGTCAGCACCTCGTCGCTGTCTTTTTTGACATGCGGAAGGCATACGATACGACATGGCGACATCACATCCTCTCTACGCTTCATGGTTGGGGTCTTTGGGGTCCACTGCCTATTTTCGTACGAAATTTTCAGTCGCATCGTACCTTCCGCGTGCAAGTTGTGGCCTCCCATAGTTCCCCCCCAAGTTCAGGAGAACGGGGTATCACAAGGATCTATCTTAAGTGTCTGTCCGTTTTTAATTGCAATTAATGGGCTCGCTGCGACGGTGGGAACGTCTGTCTCAGCTTCCTTGTATGCTGACGACTTCTGCCTCTACTATAGCTCCATTGGCATTACAGCTGCTGAACGTCAGCTGCAGGGCGCTATCCGCAAGGCGCAGTCTTGGGCTGTAGCGCATGGCTTCCAGTTTTCGGCTCCCAAGAAGTGCGTTTTGCATTTCTGCCGGCGACGCACAGTTCACTCTGAGCCATGGCTTTATCTTGCCGGCGAACTTCTTGCTGTGGTGGAGACACATCAGTTGTTGGGTGTGGTTTTTGATGCCCGGTTGACTTGGCTCCCTCATATTCGGCAGCTTAAACAGATGTGTTGACGGCATCTTAATGCTCTCCGATGCTTTATCCACACCAGGTGCGGCGCCGACCGTTCTACCCTCTTACGGCTCTACCAGGCGTTAATCCGGTTCTGTCTGGATTATGGGAGCCTGGCTTATGGTTCAGCATCCCCTTCTGCGTTGCAGGTGCTGGACCGCATCCTTCATAGCGGAATCCGACTTGTCACTGGAGCTTTCCGGACCAGCCCTGTGAACAGCATACTTGTGGAGGCAGGTGTCCCTCCCCTGCAGTTACGGCGCCAACGTTTACTGACCGCTTATGCTACACATGTCTGTAGCTTGCCTAGGCATCCTAATTATTGTCTCCTGTTCCCTCAGTCAGTCGTCCATCTCCCAGAACGTCGGCCCCGGTTGGGTCAGCAAAACTCGTTTTGAACTGATTCATCTTTGGAAGTCTGTTACTGACAATTTGCTAGTATTTTGTTGTTGATTATGAACATCGGCATGTAGAATGTAGTTTACATTCAGCATACGACTTCAAATTTTGTTGAGCTTGACTCTTACTTGTTTTGTATTATAATTAAGCTGATAGCATCTCTAGGTTAAAGAGGATAGCAGTTCTCTGTACTGTGTGATATGAGTATACTAAATTATTGAAAATGAAATCTGAAGGATACTGTCTGTTGTTTTTCCTTATTTTTCAACTGTCGCTCATTTTGGGCTACTAGTGTGTTCTGTAATACCACAGTTGATTTTTGGACTTCTGAATTAACCAAAACCTTGTATGTGTGTCAGTGTACATATAAAACCAATGGTAAATGTCATCATCAGACGCTTGGTGAAGTAAGTTTCACATCTGTAACTACTGTGAAATGGTTTTGGACAAGCAGAAGCACTGAATCAGGCCTTGATGTATTCCTGTGTGACGCAAGAGGAACACCATTTCAAATCTCCCTCTAGAAACCCAGGCTGACATTTTCTGTGAATACTTCAAGTGAATTTCTGTCTCTCTCTCTCTCTCTCTTTCTTTCTCTCTCTCTCTCTCTCTCTCTCTCTCTCTCACACACACACACACACACACACACACACACACACACACACACACAGTGGATGTGCTGCAGTACTTGTCTGCAATGCATCCCAAACATGGTGGATGAGATGTAAGTTTCTTACAAGAGATGCTGCAGCTCTTGCTACAAAAGAATTTACAAACTATCTTAACAAAAGAAGAATCAGCACCAAAATATAACATTATTCTCCAAATTAATCCAGAACAAAAATTAATCATTAGCATTATATTGTACAATTAATAATATGAATATTAAGTGTGCCAGATAATTCTAAAAGAAAAATAATTTTAGCTTTATACACTGTAACACTGTAATTTCTTTTATAAATTTTAGTCTGAAATATATTACATGGTAAGCAAAATCAAGTGAAATCCTTTCAATGAAACAGCTGAGTGTGTTCACCTATACAAGAATTCATAGTATACATGGTATTGGTAATTTTTATAGAAAAAATCTTATTTTAGAAAAGGGTGTCCCACTGCAAGGTGGAGGAGCTGTTGGAATGAGACAATATTCGGCGAATGGACTGGTCTGCCCATTCACCCTGATCTAAATCCCATTGAGCACATGTGGGATGCTTTTGGAAGCACATCCCCGTGCATCAACAAGCATCCAGCAGTTGTTAGTATCACCAGTTGAGGAATAGAAGTCCCTACCGCAAGAACTCCTTACCTACTCTCTGGCCAGTACGGCAGCACGTCGTAGACTTGCACTGCTGTGGTGATCACACATCTTATTGATAACTATTTCCCACCCTTTTTAATGGTGAGGGGATGATCACAGTTGCCGGTGACTTCAGTGTATTTATTGTCTTTGAATATAAGTGTCATTTCTGGTCGTCTCATTGTTTATGTCTTTCAGTTACTTTCTGTATTACAACGTAGCGGTTATTTCTGTGTATGATCCAAATTTCATCGTACTACGCTACGTGGCATTGACATATTGTGCAAAAGTTACTTTTATTCTTGCATTCTGCTCAGCAGTGTGCAGACCAGTTCAGAGTAAAAGGTAGTCTGCAACTATGAGACGGTGCAAAAGATAAGCAATGCAGCTTCAGTTGCAACTGTGATTTGATACGACTGGTTTCACCCATGTGAGGAGCATCGTCAAAACGCAGCATTGGAACATCGAAAGTCCCCAATGCTCAGACATTGACGGAACGACATTGCTGCCACGTTACAACAGTCATGTCAAATATCTGATTATCACAGACATTTTTCCTTCGATTGCTGCTGTTTGATAATGACTTTACTGCCACTGAAACCAGTCGTGTGAAATAAACTGTTGTTGCAATTGGATTACAATTTTAGTAACTGATAAAGAAATACATTTGAGGAAGCTTTTTCTTTGTCATTTTGGGCAAACATATCGCTACTAATGTTGAGTTCAAACTTTAGCCTTGCAAATAATACATTAGAGTTAGTAGTAAAAAGTAAATTGATTTTAAAATATAATTTATTGCATTTTTCTGTCTTTTGAATCTTTATTCAGGACATCAAAAACTAAAACTGCTTTTTTTGTGCTACTTCAAGATATTTTTCCAGGTCTCCATGGAACGATCCAGATCACTTCATTCAACGCCAGACTTGCCTCAACACCTTTGCAGCTGTTTTTGGTTACATGCCTCTCCTGCGTTCCAACATGAGGCTCGATCCAGTGTTGTTCAAAGACCCCGTCTCAAACATGCGTAAGAAGTACCGCCAGATTGAATTGGTAGGCAGCTAGTATCATCTGACAGTTAAAGTCACAGTGGTTCCTCACATTTATTTCGCAGACCTGTGGTGTGTGATACTTAAAAGAACATATACAAGTTGTTTATATCGACGTGGCGTTTTCAGAAAAAGTTTGTCGTATTTATCAATGCAATGTATTTTATTTAAGTTATGAAATTGTATACCAAGACCAAAAGGAATATACGAAACGTCTGTGCTTTCAGAGAACACAATGGTACTTGTTCCTTGCTTACATTTTCCTGTCATGGATGTGCATCGATTAGATCCCATTTTATATTTATTATTTTGAGTTGCAAACCCTTTATGACTACAGCACTGAAAACGTGTATGTAACTCGCTGAATACAAAGAAATGAATTACTAAATCTTTGATAAAATACCTATACAAAGGCTTTCTAACCTCCCAGCCAACAGACTGCTATACCTCATAATAAATATTGTTGTCCAGTTATATATGTGACAGTCCCAAATGATAAGTATTTTCTTTGTATTTACGAATTTATTAACAAATTGAAATATTTTGGAAATTACATTTTATACAATTGGTTTTTGCGGATGTTTTTAATAATTTGTTGAAGCATGAATCAGGAGAAGAGCTAATAATATACATTGAAAACCATCTTTTGCAGACAGAATTGTGTGTTAAATAGCACCTGTTCATTATTTATCTGAAATAATTTAACATAGAATGGACTTCAGTATTGAATAAAACATTGCTGTATGTAATCAATTTATGTAAACAGACTCTGAAGTTATAGAGAGTACATCATTGACTATTGAAGTTTTATCCATGTCTCTCATTTGGAAGACACTGTAAAAATTTACAAGGCTCATTGATTTTTTGGTCAGCAGTTTGATATCAGTACTGTCTTGTAGTGATTTTTCTGTTGGTTTCATTCATTAGTTTTATGTAACTTCTTACATTCCACTAAGTCACTGTGCAATGAAGCATAAAGCAAAGGGAAGTACCTTGATGTAACTTGACCTTGTTCTGTTTTGTTTTTCTACAGTTTGATACTGTGTTGTGCAACCATTTGCTTCCCGACTGTTACATACTGTATATGCTAGCAGAGCAATGTAAATTGACACATTTTTATAGGAACATATATTTTATTTTTGTTTAATACATAACAATAAAATGGAGAATACTATACAGTAACACTGTCCATTGTCTCGGCACAGATATATTGCAGTTACAATGTGATATGTATGTGTGTGAGGATTAATAAAATGAATCTTTTATTAACGCATTGAGAAACCTTATTTTTGCTGCCTATTACATGACGTTTCCCAGTTTACCATCATAATTGTAAATATTACCACCACCTGTGGTACATTTCGATTGATGCTTATGAGATGTATGTACTAATAGTATTATTAATTATTTAGTTATATTTCTCCCAAAGAAATTTTGCCATTTCAGTTGAAACGAAAAAACTGGCATCAAATGCATATAATTTTGTTTTGTGACGAGTTGGTCTCCTTGCTTTAAAATAGAGTAATATCCTTCATTTGAACTTCAACTAAAATACCTTACTGTTCAAAAAAATTACAAAATATTCTAGTTTTGCTTTAGGAACACCATAAAATATTAACAGAGTTGTCTTGGAAGCATTCTCATTTCAAGTTAAATTCCTTTGAGATAATCTATAATTTCACAACACAAGTTACCAATCAAAACATTTCAGTTATTAACTGTAACTCTGAAACTTTATTTGTAAATTTAAGTCTATTTCTGAACGTGCATGCACATTTTCAGTGTTATGTAATTAATAACTAATAGTATCAGCTGTGATGAAATTTTAATATTTCAGCCTGAAATTTTGCGATGAATAAAATTTTTTGTGGGCTGAAAACAGATACTTACTGTATGAATGCTCATCAAATTCTCTCTCAACTTCAACTAAAAATCATCTACTGCTCTGCTGCATGTTCTTAATTATGATCATCTTTTCATTTTGACTATCTTTTTATTGCGAGTGGTTGAATATTAAGGAAAATAAGAACTATGAATGAGCAATTTTTCTATTAATCTCACAATTTTACACTAGTTGTTGAAGTGAAACAGCTTTACAAAACAAAATTTACATTATAAGGTACACTGATTAGCAAATGTTTACAAATGTTCACAGAAATCCATTTTTTTGCCGAGGACCATACCCCAGAATTTCATAAGGAATAAATGTTTTCCATGAATGACTTTCCTATCATTTGCAGTAAAAATGTACATCTTTAAGAGAATATAACACTCAGCATTACATTTTTTGTTCATTTTAAGCATGAGAATTTTGTTCACATCCAAGCATTTGATAAACATGCCAAGAGTTAAACATTGTGTGACATTCAACTATGTACTGGCCCAGCAGCCAGAGTGGACACTTGCCTCTTCTGGTTATTGCTTTCAACAAATCAGCTATCCATTTTCATCTCACATTACTTTCTCTCAGCTTCAATTTTTTCAGTGCCTGTATCCTATTCTACAAACTGCTGAGTCGTGCTCCTTATGCTGCTGACTTAAAACACTGTGGAGAAAAATTATGTTGTATTGTATGATTCAAGTACAACTTAGGATTGCTTTCAAGAATGATTATGCTACAACAGCATCCAATCCACAGGAGTGTGAAAGTTTCAATCCCTTGTATCAAGTGTGTCTAAACCAATTCTGCATACAATAATGCCTCATCATATTCTTTAATATAGGTGCCACTTCTCACAAGTTTTTTTCCATTCTTTGATTAACCTCTGCTTTATTACTTGTAAACAAGTAGGAAGCCACTTTCTGTTACATGATCGCTATTCTATTTGGCAGTTGGAGAAATTGCAAGAAAACATCTGCATTCAAAGATAATGAACTGTGCTAAATATTTTGAGCAACCATCTTGTCTAATTGCACATGGAATCTCATACTAAATCTTTTGTGTGCAATTCCTACCTCTAGAATTAATATGGAGTACTCAAAAGAAAATAATTTCAAGGTGTTGTATGTCTAAAAAGCTATTCAAAGCATCAAAAAGAAGCTAGTGGCAAGACAGTGAAAATGTGTTTATAAACTCACGCCTGGCATAATTTTTCTGCTTTCCATCAGTCGGTGACCTCTCCTTCCAATTGCTTGTCAAAGTGAGTAGTAAGGCTACATCTTTGAGTGCCTTATTATACTTCAGAACCTCACCATGAATTTTTTTCTCTCATTGTGAGGCATATGTACAAAGCTCAACACCAGAGTACCATCAACATATCGCATCATATTATATGTCACAGCACAGGATAATGAGTACTTGAGTAACGAAAGATGAAAATCTAAAGAATAAAACTGAAAAAAAAATTCAGACAGGTCAAAGGTTTGCCCCCCTTTAACAGTAACTAAGCAAATACCATGAGAGAGTCCAACACTAAGGTATGCAATAGTGCAATATTCCAGGAGTAAAAAACTTTCAGATGAAGCAACTATCAAATTATATTAAAACATGAACCCTTGAAGTACAAACATTTAAAAAACAGCAGACCACAAGTGTCATTACAACCAAAGAGTAAGCTTCATCATTCCATTTTCTCAACACCATTAAGAAGTTAAAAGAATGACTGAATTAAGTAACAAGGAGGACTGAAGATTAGGGTTTAATGTTCCATAGATGACAAGATCATTAGAAATGATATAAACAACAAAATGGGTAGCAACACTTCCAGAGGTATTTTATTGAATTTTTCAAAACAGAAACAGTGTAAACACTAATATTCAATGAACTAAGTGGAAGATTTATATTTATTTATTGATGTTACAAATTAGACATAATGCAAGTTATACAAGAGGATAAGTACCCAAGATATTCATGGAGCCCAGAAGTTAGCTTTTGGCCCTTCACTGATGATGAAAGGAAAGAAGCCATGAACAAGACAAAAGGAACAATCCAGTGGCCCAGACAGTGTGGGTGCTAAGTTTTAGCAGTGCTATTGGGGTCTGTTCTCACAGAGATCAACCAAGACTAACAACATGAGAAGATTAAAAGACATCGTCTAGGCCCTTAGGAGGGATTGTGATTTGTTCGTGTAACAACTCAGTCACAAACACATGTGAGTTGTCCAGCTTTTACTGGTTTCACCACTTAGTCTCACATCCCACAGTCAGCCCAGAGACATCAAACTGAAAAATTACCCACAAATTGACACTGAGCATCGCACTTATATGTTTAGAGTTCTACAACAAATTATATGTAAGGAGAATCTCGTTCACACGTGAAAACGCATTAACACAATCTTTATTAAACATTCTTACAAATGGTTGTAGTATATACCTTTAGCCTACAGTACATCATTCTCAAGGAATACTTGTGGTTCCAATATGGCAAATTATTATCACATTCTTATAATAAAACTAACAATAGAAAATGCAGGCTCAGTTTAATTAATAAATTTAACCTCATCTTAGTAGACATCACATCACATCTTGAAACAAGGGCATAGCTAACAGCAGCACACAATCCAGTGTCTAACAGCAGTAGAGAAACCCCCACACGACCCCGAACTGCCAGTGAATATGAAACACATTTCGCCAGAAAGGGTGTCATTGCCATGAACAAGGATGCTTCCCAAACAGCACAGTTAGCCAACAAGTGCGTAAAAAGTTCATGAACTGAATATTATGGTAAAGAAAACCAAAAGGCTAGGTGAAATGTCCATGGAAGCAACTTAGCAAAACATCGTATTCCAGAAATGAGACCGAGAAGGGATTCAAGAAAGTATTAGTAGCAACGACTGCCGCCTTTGACAGTTGCGCGCATACTGTCATTTGTTGCATGTAACGTTCTGGAGCAGTATTGTATTTCTTGTGAAGGTAGTCTATGGCTGAAACTAGAGCCGAATTAGATGAAGAGGTAACTGAAAAGTTTTTGTTTCAAATATGTTTGTATTAAATAAGACAATAGCTTATATTGAGGCCAGTGGAGCCTTTTTCCGGAGCTTTTAGACTGATAAATGACAGGAGTGGTGAACAGTATGAAACAAGCCCTGCAAATAAACACCATGAACATGGCTACGTATTCTAAGGAGAAGTAAACACACTAGTAAGATTCAGCACCAACAGTCTACCCCTCTCGAAAATTTGGGCTGTAATTTTTATAGTTCGCAGTTATGACCTTATGAAAGTACAGCCTCTAAACATTGCGTGCGCCGTTGTTGTCACTCTCTGCTTCCCACTGCAGCCCCCTAACACCCGTTTGCGATGTACTGAATATCGGTCGTTCTTCACAATTTCGGTGAACCAACGAAGACAAGATGACTGGAATGCAATTAACAATATCGCAGACACTGTATCGCGAATATTACATGATGCATACCAACAGGAGAGACCGTATGCTAGAATAAGACAGGCTCCACATCTGACGTTCGCAGGTCGTGCTCTCGCGGTCGCGTTCTCACTTCCCGAGTACGAGGTCCCGGGTTCGATTCCCGGCGGGGTCAGGGATCTTCACCTGCCTCGAGATGACTGGGTATTTGTGTTGTCCTTATCATTTCATCATCATTCATGACGGAGGCGAGATTGGACTGACCAAAGATTGGGAATTTGCACGGGCGCTAATAACCGCACAGTTGAACGCCCCACAAACCAAACATTGTCATCGTCATCCACATCTGACAGATCAACAGTACATAGGAAACGACACAGATACAAACATACACACGGAATCGGATGCTGTATCACACACAGGAAGTGAAGACGAGGTAAACATAGCAAAAGTAAGCTAAGGTTCTCCAACACTAAATCGAATCAATCTGAAAATGTAACACTCTATGTAACTGGTTGTTATACCATTTCATAGCATGTAACACTATCTGAAGATGTGACATTTCTTCTTCTTTCTTTGCATCAGGTGTGACTGTCTCGAAGTTTTACCGAGTCCTCTCACTTGATGCAGCTTACTATGACATTTTACATCATCTCACAATCTCCACTGTTACCTTAAGTTCGGAAACGCGTTGCAACCTAATTAATCAATACATTATTAGTTAAGTATTACCTCACAGCATATGATCAGACAGAACCATACACATAGAAGACATAAAGGGAAGAACTGTCAGTTGTAAGTCAAACTGCCGTCTCTTGTTTCTTCCATTAAATATACCTTTAATTTTTATTTAAAATATATCCACAACCTATAATATATTTTATTGATTATCATTAGCTAAATTAGCAAGAAGTTTAAACAAAAGTATGTATATATATATATATATATATATATAATCATTTTGTAAAATTAAAAAAAATGTACTAGTAATAAAATTGAATTTGTATGATACAACACGTAAAATCACAAAAGGTACTACCTGCTATATAACAATAGGCAGCAGGTCTCTATACCTTAAAAATAAATAAATAAGAACCAAAACGGGATGGTGTCAAGGCCGGGCCGGTTTCACCGAGCGTTTCTAGGCGCTTCAGTCTGGAACCGCGCAAACTCGGTCATGGATGTGTGTGATGTCCTTAGGTTTAAGTAGTTCCAAGTCTAGGGGACTGATGACCTCCCATAGTGCTCAGAGCCAAGTGTCAAAGTGTGCTGTTTCCGAACTGTACCGGGTCTCAGAAACCTGTCTGCTTTGAACGCTTTCATGTTGTGTTTCACCAAATGCAGCGTAAATTAATAAAATGTATGAGTGCATCGTTAAAGAAGTAGCGTAGCACCATTTCATATTCAACATAGTTTTTTGCGTTATTTTCTTTGGACTGAAAAACTGATACTGCTAAAATGAATGAGCTGCGTTGTTCTTCACCGTGACCGGCATGATTAAATTGTAAATAGGAAACCCTCACTCCATTTCCTAATAACTCGTCAGCTGCTTAGGTTTCTTCATTTTGATTTTGAGACGTAGTCTTCAGCTTAACACGTGCGTGAGTTTCACATAGTACGTACTCTTTTTCGCGTTAACCAAAGAAACAGTGCGTTCTCGGACGAGGTTTCAAAGCACGTTCGCCAGACGTCTTCCCCGACTCCCTCGCCTTCAGCATCCCACGAATAGGAGTGCGCCGGCTCTCACTTCTCTGTACCGTGCTTGGCGCTCGAGCGTTAGGCGGCTCCAACACGGAGGAACGAGTGACAGACAACCGGCGCGTGCATAGAAGCTGCACTTTGAAAAGATCGTAACAGCGAACTGTCAGAATTACGGACGTAATTTTCGCGCAGGATTGATTCCTGGGGCTGATATCTTGCAAGTGTGCTTCATTTTTTTTCTCCTTAACTCTTCGAGTCCCCAACAACACGATAAACAATATGATTTTAATGTATGTATGTATGCAGTCTGAAGCGACCAATGAAAATTTGTACCATTTACCTGCTGACTAGGTAAAAGCGCTAGCGATTACGCTAGCACAGTGGCTTTACAGAACTGCACGGGCTACCCTGGTAAGCCTTCCTCCTCAATCTAATTTCCCATTCGCGCCTCAGCTTACTTGGTATTCCCCCCCCCCCCCCCCCCCCCCCAAACTCGAATACAACTGCAGGGGCTCTCCGAACAGTGTTGGAATAGCACCTCAGCATCGAACGAAATGGGGGATATTGCCTGAAACGCAAACACAGGTGCTTTGATCAAATGAAACTGTATGCGACTTTCTCACGTCTGAAACATCTATGATGTACATACGCAGACTGAAGCGACGAATGCACATTTGTACGAAGACCTGGATTCGAACTTGTGTCTCCTGCTCACTAAGCAGATTCGCTAACCACTACGCCGTCGTGGCACAGTGGCTTTGCAGAGTTGGACGGACTACGTTAGCACACCTTCCTCCTCAATTCAAGTTCGTATTCACATCTCAGCCCTGTTTCGTTCGATGCTGAGGTGCTATTCCAATACAGTTTTAGAGCCTCTGCGATGCTGTTATTGTTTAGGCGGAATACCAAGAGGGCTTAGGCGTGAATCGGCATTTGGAACGAGAAGGGAGGTGTGCAAAGTGGTTAGCGCATCCGCCTAGAGAGTAGGAGATACAGGTTCGAATCCCAGCCTTAGAACACGTGTTCATTCGTCGCTTCAGTCTGCATATATACATCACAGATGTTTGAGGCTTGAAAAGATCTCTGGAACCATATAGCTGCATTTGAAAACCATTTTAAGTTTTCTTTTACAAAATTAATGTTTCTTGTCATATTAAGCAACGAAAACAGGAATAAGTTGGCAAAAAGTAAACATTTCATTGCTTTAGAAGGATAGTTTCACTTGGGAGCAACTGGGACATAGTTTCCCATCGTTCATCATTTCATGTGATGTATTTGAAAGCAGTTTCGGCTCTTTGCTAGACACAAACCACATCTCGAAACTCCCATGAACTCATAATACCTGAAACAAATTATAGTCCTAAATAACAAACAAAAACGGGCCTAAAATTTAATAAATTTATATCAAAAGTACATACTACTACAGTGGTTTCATTCTGAAGCCACTCATAAAAGCAGTAGTAAAAACTAAAAATTACATAATTTCGCTGTCGATGATTTCCTCAATAAGATCACTACCAGAAAAGAATTCGCAAGCTCCTATTACCACACAGCACAATCTCTGCGCCAACTGTTGCTTTGCACTGTAAATGCGTGCAATAGTGCACTACATCTGCACAAGTACCTCAGTGTACGATTAGATGTCAGTCTTGCAATAGCCTCGGCGGTTTCGTGCGAATGCATTGGTACTTCAAATTTAAAAAATGATGTAGTTTGAGGCAGAATGCATTGGTACGCAAGTTTTTGGTGTTTCCTCGTCAGTGTTGTTCATCGAAGCGGCATTCTGTCTTCCCAATATTTAATAGTATATGACACGTGAAAAACTGCATTATATAGGGGAGGCCGGGAATAGTAGTCACAGCGGCGGGCTGGTATTCCCATAGTTAATAAGTCAGCCATCAGATGTCACGCTGTATTGGAACGATTTTGTTAAGAGTGGCAGCATTAACTGGATCTGTTGTGTGAAGTTTCAGTTGTTTCGGTCGAGCGACCGAGGAGCTATCCACATTTTTCTGTTACTAATGGCAGTGAGCAAAATTTAAAGCATTATTATCGTTCGATTTAACTACAGAAAATTTTGCTAAACTGATTATCGGATTCTACAGTCATGTAGCCTATAATTCAGTATATTATGTGAAGTCTTTCTAAACTGATATAAAGCACACACTACTGGATACTAGCTAAAGTTTTCAAGATAGCGTTTCGGACTTGCTTGTCACACAACTAACGGCGATAGCTGTGACGCAGGGACAACCATCCCGCGAAAATATTTGCGTTTCAAATTCTGTTACCGTCCTATCTTTTTGTTCTTTTCAGCATCAAGAAGCCTAGAAATTTCGAAAGGAAAACAGATAAAGGTCTGACATCCGCAGACACTATGCTGAAAGCGCTTCGAATGGTGAAATTGGAGAATAAATCCATACGGAGTGCTGCCAAAGATGGCAATATAAATTACCGGACAGTGGCTCGTAACTGTAAAAAGTTTTCTGATGACCTACCCTTCACTGCAGGTAGACTACTGTTCTAATAGACTTATTCTGACAAATGCTCTTGAAAATTTATTGGCAGAGTGCACCAAACCTGCGTCTGACTATATTCCGGTATCATCCCAAAAGAAGAGTGAAAGTTGTTTTACAAGTTAGCTTTTCCTAATGGGCTAGAAGTACCTGCAAAATGGATGGGAATTCGACGAGCTGGGGCTTACTGGATTTCTGGGTTCATGAAGAGACACGAGGAATCGTCAGTTAGCAGTCCTGAAGCTAGCAGTTTAGCCCGAGCTCCTACCTTCAGCAAAACAAACGTTGGCGCCTTTTTCAATATCCTGGCCTGTAAAGAAACGATGCGGCTTTGAACCGAAAGACATTTGGAACATGGACGAGACTGGCATTACAGTTGTCCGAAAGCCAAATCGAATTGTGTCACGAAAAGTTTTCAAGCAAGTTAGGTCGATCAGTCGGGAGAATGAGGTAGGCTAATTACCTCAGCTGCTGCTGTTTCCGCTAATGGAAATTATATTCCACCATTCTTCATTTTTTTCCAGGTGCACTTCAAAGACCATTTTATTCCTAATGGACCAGTGGGCTGCCGTGGAGCGAGTAACCTCTCTGGTTGGATGAGGGGAGAACACGTCTGTGAAGTTTTGAAACACTTTGTTGCTAATGCACAGCACTCTAAACAAAGTCCGTGCTTTCTTGTCCTTAATAATAGTAGTTCTCACCTGTAAATTAATGCTCTCAACTATGGGAAAGATAACTGTATTATTTTTATTGTCACTTTCTCCGCACTGTTTCCACAGATTGCAACCATTAGATCGGACAGTATATGGACCACTGAAGAAGTACGTGAATACTGCTAGTGATTCGTGGATGTTAAAGCACCAAGGTTCCACGATGACAGTACATGACATTACAGGTATAGTGACTTCAGCTCATCCTTCCCGTTTACGCCATAAAATATCCAAGTAAGACCCAAGACTTTGGAAACCATGCATTTGCTCCTGCTTTGGTAACAGATCTACCAAATCCTGGCAGATCAACTGCTTCAAGTGCTGACACGATAGAAGAGGGAGACAATCAAATTCAAACATTGGAGGTCTCCAAAAACCAAATTAATGACACAGGAAAGCCGTCTGAGTCGCAGTGGCTTGCAGTGTGTTCACTGTAGGCCTGCTATTGTTTCTCCAAAAGATCTCAAATCTTTCCCTAAAGATGGAGAAAGAAAACAACGAAGGGACGCCAACATCACGGACACTCTTATGGAATAGAAACTCAAAAGGAAAAAAAGGAAAAAAAGGAAAATTCCACGGATGTCAAGAACTGTCTTTTCCCAACTGAAAAATATAAACTAAAAACCAGAAAAACAAAAGAAAGCTCGAAGCAGTAATAGTGAAGATGAAGACTCTATTTCTATTGTATGTCGTAATTTATTTCCCAACAGCAGGTCAAGGAAAATGTGGATACAATGCACAGACTGCAAGAAATGAGCACACTTTAGGAGGGGCCCATTTTGTATTTAAAATTGCCAGATTCATTTTTCAGATTAATTTTGTAGAGTTATAACATTTTTTATTTTAGAGCCGTTATCAATGGACAATTTTTACTGTAGGCCATTGTTGTAGGCACATTATGTTAGCCTTTATGATATTTTTTCCTTGTGTATGTTAAATTGCTGACCTTTTTGTGTACAATAATCAGAATTATTTTGTTTGTCTTTATTTTACTAGGGTTATGTTTTAATCTTGAATGCTCCTTTGGCTCCAAGTAATTTAAATGAATACAGAAAGGATTCTGTTGCTTCAAACACCAGTATTTTTCAGAAAATATTAACATGTGAGAAGCAACCTCAATCCTTGTGACAAACATCACAGTCCCAGGAATGGTAATCATAACCATCGGATAATAGAAAAAGCAATGCTAATTTTACCACAATAATTATGAAGTCATAAATTATTTTTATAAACCATCTTAAAAATATAGACTACCATTTTGTTAACAAAAAGTGCGAATATTGATGTAGGTGACGGTGTAAAAAAATTTAAATAAAAAATCTGACAATCATACCTGATCTCCCCGACACAGCCCCCTCAAAATATTTTTAATGCTTCCTACACTTCGTCAGTCAAACGTCACTAATTTCTGACTGATAAAAATGAATATGATGAAGGAAAAACTTTATTGTTTCTAGTTTCTGTGATCTACCATAGGTTGTATTACTCTAATGGTTTAAAAGAAAGTGACACATAAATAACATATACTAACAGTATTGAAAATCCATTTTACTTTTTTCTTAAACAGTTACATCATTGGGGGAATACGTGGCGGTTAGTGGGGTGGAAAGAGAATTTTGTGATAGCTTTATGAGATCGGTGTCTATTGGTTTGGTTTTTGTGAGAAAGTTCCGGAGCCGCCCTACACACACAACAGCTGTAAAACGTAAATGTCGTGTGATTAGGGTCTCCCGACGGGTAGACAGTTAGTTGGGTGCAAATCTTCTGATTTGACGCCTCTTCGGCGGCTTGAGCGTCGATGGGGATGAAATGATGATGATTAGGACAACACAGCACCCAGTCCCTGATAGGAGAAAATCTCCGACCCAGCCGGGAATCGAACCCAGGCCCTTAGGACTGACATTCTTTCGCGGTGACCATTCAGATACACGTTTCTGTGGCATTTTAATTTAACAAATTTTACACTTAAAAAATCACTTAAAACCCGAAATTGTGCACTAATTACGACATAAACAATATAAAACTCACTCACAGCAACGCTAATAATGATTATTACATACATACAGCTGCAGAATATAGTGTTTTTACATTTAAAACTAGTGAAAACTGCAAAAACAAAATTAGTCTCAAACTAAAAGTAGACTGGGAAAAATGACACGTCATTATGTCTCCAAGGCAAGAGCTAATCACTCTTTTTTATGGTGATTTTTGAATTCAGAAGGCAGAAATACATGAGCATCAAACATTTTCGTTGTTGGGCAGTGATATTAACAATGTTCTACAGTTGCAATGAACAGTGCATGTATGTAGATAGAGTAATTCGTCAGATATGCAGGGGGAATACTAATCTTTTGCCAAACATTTTAGAAACATTTGACAATGGTAGAGCAACATGCGACACAATAAATGCCACAGAACTAATAATGCAAGATAGGTATACAACCAAGTGCGAAGTATGCAGCAGTAATTTTGGTGATAATAAATAGTAAAGTATTCGTAACACAAATTTTGAAACAGCATATAACAAAGAAAGTGTGTGCCAGATACAGTGAAAGACACGATAACTGGTTTCCAACAATACAATAACAAATGTAGAAATAGAAACAGCATATAATTAATAATAGATAGGGGAAGTTTTGTATCCTGGGACACTTTCATGTCTAGCCAGCTCTGTAACAAAAATTTTAAGTATTTCCTTACTATATTTTAAATGATAGCATTCGGTTTTAAAGTGTTGCAGTCTTTTTTCTGAAATTACAAAAGTTACTCAGGGAAAGAAGGGTTTTCCAAATGCAAAAAAATTGTCCAACATACAAAATGCACATGTAACTAAAACAACTATACATGCTTTTGTAAAAGTGCTAATAGCAGAAGGTATAAAAGATAACTATTAAATTAGTCAAGATAATTTGAAATAACTAAATGCTACGGCTCTTTTCCTGTTGTGGTAAAGGAACAGCCGCTTGAGTGTGGAAAAACATACCATAGGAAAACAGCATATAGCGGTTTGGTAGCTATCTAAATGTTAGAGCGATAGTATTGAAAATAAACGAAGATAATAAAAAAATAATATTATAGACACTGCAAACTTAATTTTGTGTTCAGAATAAAAAAAGAAAGAAAGAAAGAATGAAATATACATACATCAAAAAAAGTTTTGTATCAGCCCGGTTCCAAGAACTGAAGATAGATGTTGACTGTGGATATTGTATCACAGACACAGTCCTTTTGACTGTTCACAGATGTCTCTAAACCCGCCCAAAGATGTAAACAACCATGCATGAGCAGCGCCTGTTAGGTGAAGGGGGTCCGAGAGACGATCAGTTCCAGTCATTCCACCAGGAAGGAGATACAGACTCACGTTGCCCGTAGTTCAACCATGCCTAGACGGTCAGTACCGCGGTTCGATCGCATCCGCTTTGTTGCTTTGTGCCAGGAAGGGCTTTCAACAAGGAAAGTATCCAGGCGTCTCGGACTGAACCAAGGTATGTTGTTCGGATATGGAGGAGACCGGAGAGACAGTAACTGTCGATGACATGTCTCGCTCAGGCCGCCCAAGGGCTGTCACTGCAGTGGAGGACCGCTATCTACAGATTATGGCTCGGAGGAACCCTGACAGCAACGCCACTATGTTGAATAATGCTTTTCGTGCAGACACAGGACGTCGTGATAAGACTCAAACTGTGTGCAGTAGGCTGCATGATGCACAAGTTCTTTACCAACGTCCATGGCGAGGTCCATCTTTGCAACCACGACACCATGCAGCGTGGTACAGATGGACTCAATAACATGCTGAATGGATCGTTCAGGACTGGTTCAAATGGCTCTGGGCACTATGGGACTTAACATCTGAGGTCATCAGTCCCCTAGAACTTAGAACTACTTAAACCTAACTAATCTAAGGACATCATACACATCCGTGCCCGAGGCGCTTATTAATTTATTCTTTATTAAAAATAATGTATATTGTAACGAAACGTACAAGACAAATTGAAGCCTGTTTGCTAAAATTACGAAGCGTAACTGTTCTGAATCGAAACAAGTACGGGAGAGTGTAACACCTTAAGGATAGTGTAGGAATCCATGATGATCTAAGCTCAGTTTTCAATCTGGTGGCGCATTTTAGAATCAAACGAAGGAAACTAGAGACCGTCATAGCCAGTTTCGGCATTTTCTACTTTTTTGTTAGTGGAAGGTAGGAGGTTGTGTTGAACAAAGCAGTTACAAATATTTTGAATTATACACATTTAAATGATTTATAATGCATTCTGTAATTGGTGTATATGCAGATATTTCTGTTGGTGACTGGAGACGGTGCACTGAACATTACATCAGTATTTACGTCATTTGCAGGCTAATAATTATAGCTATTAGAAGTCGTATGTTTTTAGGCTGGCATCCAGCACGGCGTTCCGTATTACCCTCCTGAAGCCACCGATTCCATATTCTGCTAACAGCCATTGGATCTCGACCAACGCGAGCAGCAATGTCGCGATACGATGGACCGGAACAGCGTTAAGCTACAATCCGACCTTTATCAAAGGCGGAAAGGTGATGGTACGCATTTCTCCTCCTCACACGAGGCATCACAACAACGTTTCACCACGCAACGCCGGTCAACTGCTGTTTGTGTATGAGAAATCGGTTGGAAACTTTCCTCATGTCAGCACGTTGTAGGTGTCGCCACCGGCGCCAACCTTGTGTGAAAGCTCTGAAAAGCTAATCATTTGCATATCACAGCATCTTCTTCCTGTCGGTTAAATTTCGCGTCTGTAGCACATCAGCTTCATGGTGTAGCAATTTTAATGGCCAGTAGTGTAAGCTGAACATCGAGTGTTATTCCATTACTCAAAATTTTGAAACCCGGAAACCAATTAGCAGACCAGAATTATAATGTACAGCCTGCAGCCAAAGTTCGCACTATCTGATCATGTTTTATCAGTCTAAAAAAAAATATTGACCCAAATTGTTTGTAATTAACAGCAATGGATAAAGTGTAGAGTCAGGCAGAGAGAGAGAGCGATTCTGCAGAGGCTGGAGCTTCTTCACATGTTCTTCAATTGCCTTCCCGCAGACGACAGCAGCCTCCTCGATGACAGGGTGGAGCAGGGCCTCGTACAATGTAAAGTCGAGGTGTGGAGGAGATGTGGAAGTCGGGCTAGAGCTTGCGTAAACCGTTTCGTAGCTTGTATGTGCTGGTTCCAGGCAAGCGATGATCCAGTGTGAAGCAGAGGCAGCACGCCGCTGGCCCCCAGGGGGCAGGGCTGCCGCCGACGTTGACAGGCGGCAGATCTTCTAGAATTGCACGAATTGTGTCTTCGCGCCGTTGAAACTGAGGCGTCACTTGACGGTACACCCTGTGAGCGTGTCGGTGGCGATCTGCAGTTGTCGGCGGAGGGTCTCGGCGTTCATGCTCTTGCTGTACAATACCGTATCGTCACGGAGAGAGCTAGCTGGACCCTGTCAATCTAGGGCGTGTTTGTCGTATAAGGCGTGCACAGAGGCGGCCTTAAACCGGGTGCTGTGGAACGCCTGCTCCCAGGTAACGAACTGTGCACAGTCCAGACTCCGCCCTTACATGGATGGTCCTGAGTCTAGGCATGAGCCAGCAGTCTCTGCTCGAGTAGTTTGAACAGGAGGCTGGTGTGCTGCAAGCTTTCAAACGCTCGCGAAACATCTAAGAACACCGCACCGAAGTACTAGTGGCGTTCCATCGCATGAAGACATCTTCATCCAGTCGCAGAAGTTGATGTTCTGTCGAGTGGCTTCGGTGGAACCTGAAACGCTCCTCAGGTAGCACATCTTCTGCTGCAACATGGTATTGTAACCACTTGAGGTAGACACGCTCGGAAACATTGGTGAGGGCCGGTAGTAGCCTAATGGTGCGGTAACTTTGTGCAAGAAGAAGTTCTCTCACCATCTTCGGGATGGCAACTACCTTGGCGAGTCTCTAAGTCAGTGAGAAGTAACCAGTGCGGAAGATCTCATTGAAGGTCGCTACCAAGTGAGCAGTGCCTGCCGGAGGCATTTGCCTAAAGATGGCGTTGGATATGTCGTCAGGGCTTTCCGCTTTACTAGTGTTTAGCCTACGCAAGATCAGCGAAACTTCATCAGCTGATGTGACATCAGTAGAGGCGTATTCATCCTCCCTCTCAATGTAGCGAGAAAGTCTGTCAGCGACAATTGCATCACGGGTAGTTTCCACTGCATCTTCCATCGGCGTAAAATTTTCTTCAAAAGCATTAGCGAGGACTTCAGCCTTTGCATTAAGCTCGCAAACACTGCGGTTTCCAGTCTGCAGTGGAGGGGCCGCCTGTCGCGGCGAAGAAAGTACACACATCAAAGAAAGTTTTGCATCACCTCAGTTCTGAGAGTTCCGGAACCTGTACAGAAAATTGGAATAGAGATCAACATAAGCATTATTTCCACCCTTTTTATTGCTCATGAACCCCACACATTGCATGTTGTACCACTATACAGCGAGACCTTCAGAGGTGGTGGTCCAGATTGCTGTACACACCGGTGCCTCTAATACCCTGTAGCACGTCCTCTTAGATTGATGCTCGACTGTATTCGTCGTGGTATACTGTCCACAAGTTCATCAAGACACTGTTGGTCCAGATTGTCCCACTCCTCAACGGCGGTTCAGCGTAGATCCCTCAGAGTGAATGGTGGATCACTTCGTCCATAAACAGCCCTTTTCAGTATATCCCAGGCATGTTCGATGGGGACTGGAGAACATGCTGGCCACTCTAGTCGAGCTATGTCGTTATCCTGAAGGAAGTCGTTCACAAGATTTGCACGATGGGGGCGCAAACTGTCGTCCACGAAGACGAATGCCTCGTCAATATGCTGCCGATACTGTTGCACTATCGGTCGGAGGATGGCAGTCACGTATCGTACAGCTGTTACGGCACTTCCCACGGACACCAGCGGCGTACGTCGGCCCCACGTAATGCCACCCCAAAACAGCAGGAACCTCCACCTTGCTGCACTCGCTGGACATTCTGTCTAAACTCTAAAGCGTTCAGCCTGACGGGGTTGCTCCCTGACACGTCTCCGACGATTGTCTGGTTGAAGGCATATGCGACACTCACCGGTGAAGAGAACGTGATGCCAATCCTGAGCGGTACATGCGGCTTGTTGTTCGGCCCATCTATACCGCGCTGCATGGTGTCGTGGTCGCAAAGATGGACCTCGATATGGACGTCGGTAACAAACTTGCTCATCATGCAGCCTACTGCACACACTATGAGTCGTAACACGACGTCCTGTGTCTGCACAAAACGCATTATTCAACATCTTGGCGTTGCTGTCAGGATTCCTCCGAGCCATACATAATCTGTACGTAGCGGTCATCCACTGCAATGGTAACTTCTTTCCTGGTGGAATGACTCGAACTAATCGGCTGTCGGACCCCCTCCGTCTAATAGGCGCTGCTCATGCATGGTTGTTTGCGTCTTTGGGCGGGTTTAGTGACATCTCTGAACAGTCAAAGCGACTGCGTCTGTGATACAATATCCACAGTCAACATCTATCTTCAGGTATTCTGGGACTGGGGTGATACAAAACTTTTAGTGATGTTTGCATTTGGTCGTCCGTCAGCTCCGAACCATCGTCGAGGTGGATTGTGCAGATCTGTTTCACCCACTTCTGATTTTTGTGTGTCTCAAAGGCGACCTTGATGTCCTGTCAGATACGATTCAGCAGCCTCTTGGTGGCGGCAAGTCGCGTACGCTGCCAGTACGGTACATCCTGTACTTCTCAGTGATTTTGCGTCAGGCTTGCCAGGTGGCAGCTGGCGTGTGCAGCTATTCGGACCGCCGTGAACCTAGCGTCGGTGAAGTGCAAGAGAGCTTCATCGATGCCCGTTTGCGCTGGAGTTGGAGGGACGGCGAGTGTTTCCGTCATGGCGCCTTGAAAGCTTCCCCAGGTTACTCCCGACAGCGAAATTCCTCGCCGTGGCAGCTTTAGCTGATCGAGATCGATCTCAACTACGACAGGAACATGATCAGAGGGGAGATAATTCCTCGTGGAAGCGGTGATCTCTTGCAGGATGCGCCGGCCGGGGTGGTCGAGCGGTTCTAGGCGCTACAGTCTGGAACCGCGCGACTGCTACGGTCGCAGGTTCGAATCCTGCCTTGGGCATGGATGCGCGTGATGTCCTTAGGGGTTAGTTAGGTTTAAGTAGTTCTAAATCCTAGGGGACTGCTGACCTCAGAAGTTAAGTCCCATACTGCTCAGAGGCATTTGAACCATTTCTTGCAGGATGCCCTTAACGACTGCGACGTCAGTGACGTCTGGCTGTCCATGACGGTGGGAAAGATTGTCGGGTTGTTGGGTCCCATCACGGTGGCTTCATGATGTTCCGCTGCTTGCAGGAGGCGACAGCCGTGTTTTGAATTGAATTCGCCGGCAATGAAGACTTTTCTATTGACTGAACATGCCGGACCCAGGGCGTGGCTTGCTATGAATGTGATGGAGCCCATCAATGTCCGCACGGCGAAGCCAGTAGCCTTCACCGAGGCCAAATGCAGTACTTGCAGTTGTAATGGCGAATATATTTGCGGACATAAACAGCAGTACTACCACATGTCGTCAGCTTGTCCGTCCGGAAATACAATAAGTTTGTTGCTTTGATGTCGACTCCTGGTTTTAGGTAGGGTTCAGTTTATGAAGCATCAGAAACAGCAGCGAAGACATTGGAGAGGTCACTTGGCAGCGACATGGATAACTAAGTGCATTCTGTGGGGAGGTCTTGGCGACTTGACGCAAACGTCAGCGTCATGACCGGGTGTCTGCTTCATCTTCTTCTCTCGCGGTGAACGTCTGTCACCAGTTGGTACGATTGAGGCCCTTCTTTTATTTGTTGGCCTGTCCTAGAGATGGTGGTGCAGTGGACTGCTAGCATTCTGCGTCAAGAAGCGTTGATACCAACGCGTCCTAAACCACGTCCACCGTGTTCCTCGTAGCCGCAGCTTCATTCATCGCAAGTGGGAGGGGCGGATGGGGTGTTAGCTACGCGAACGCCGCTGTACTGGGATCCGCCACACCCTTCGCTTGTTCAACACACTGGTCCTCAACATCTCGCAATCGCATGATGACGTTGACGGCTGACTCTTATTATCTGGCGACAGTTACTCGTAACTGAACTGTTGCCTGCTGGAGGTTGTGCTTCGCCTTCCTCCAGCAGACGTGATGTCTGGATGGTACTTATTTCCTTGATAGCAGCGCCTTTTGTTTGTGACGCTCGCGCTGCTCAGAAGCGTAGCTGGTGACCTCTACATGCGCCTGTAACAGACAGTGAGTCAACGAGCCGTTTTTATACATATTGCATTCGCAATAGTCGACCAAAATATTATTGCACTTGGAAGAGTGCTTCGGTCTGTTTATCGTGAGTTTTTATTGTGATATTACACGAAGACACTCTGAACCAATTGACTTTAGTTACACAAATTTCTTGAAAGCATTCACCGTACGATGCTTTTTTCTTTGTCACCACTGTACTTGTTTACCGTAGTGCCATCGCATGTTTTCCACAACGGCAACTGAAGGCCCAGTGCTATAATAGCGTGGTCGGGTAATAACATGAGATGCTCGTGCTGTATTACTAAATATTGTGCAAAGGGGAGGCGCCTAAAGGCGATGGGTAGGCAAACCCTCAAGGCAAATTCGTCGGACTGGCAGCATACATAGTTCAAAAGGTTCAAATGGCTCAGAGCACTATAGGACTAAACATCTGAGGTCATTAGTCCCCTAGACTTAGAACTACTTAAACCTAACTACCCTAAGGACATTGAAACGTCGCCTTTTGAAAAATTAGTGAATTACTGTGCTGATAAACCTCTTACGCCTTTGCTGTTCCGTTAGCGAATGACGCGTGAGATGAATGATTGTCAGCAGATGTCCGTATTCGTTACAATTTTACAAATTAATCGTCGTGATCATTTTTCAGGACGTACTTAGGAAGAAGAACATGTTGCCTGACTCTTCTTTCACCAGCAGAACTCTCCGTAATCCACAACACCCGCTTTGCAGCGTATGCAGCTGGATTTCGTTGGGGACCTCCGTAACGTTCTCGCACCAACTAAGAGATTCCCTGACGAAATGCGTCGCTTCTTGTTGGATCTTCTCTATCTTTTGTATTAATCCCAGACTGATGAACAATGGTGAAGAGCCGGGTGAATGAGCTACTTCTTTCATGGACAAAGGTCCTTATGATGAAACGCCCCTTTTGAAAAATTTAGGAATGACTGAGCTGATAAACCTCTTACGTTATTTGATTTTCAAACAGCTGAGCAAAACTGAACGTGCTCAGACATTTCTCTCTTTACGTATTCTGATCATCAATAAACTGACACACAATATTTTTAGCACAACGCAATCTGACTTTCAATAATCCCTAAAAAAGAATGGCCCTGACTAACAATAACCTATACCTCTCATGAATCACTTACCTCACAAAAATCTTCGTTACTCGAACTACTGCAATACAGCGAGCGCCAATACTGTGAGCTAAATAAAAGATTCAAACTACTGAAGTCACTAACTACTGTTAGGCATACTTAGCAAATGAAAGATTTTGATAGAGAACAAACAATGTATTTACCTTAATAGTGTTCAAAAGTCATAATATATATAGCAGTTCATGACATCCAGTCTTACAAATTTACTGTCTCTGATGGACACACGTCCAGATCATCCGCTCTCAAAATTCCGCCATCTCTCCCCCCACATCCACCACTGTGGCGGCTCACCTCCAACTGCTCAACGCTAGGCGCTGTTAACAGCCAACTGTCCAGCACTACAACAGCAAATTCCAACAATGCAAACCAGCCACAGACTACACACTAGAGATGGGTCGCAGTCGTTCTTTCCCGAGAACTACTTCATTCATTTCACTCTTTGCCTTGAAGTGTTCAAATGAAGTAGTTCATTCATGAAGTGCGGAAGCCTGGCGAAGTTGCCCAGTTCGCCGTTCAGTCGCGGCTACGCTCGCTTCGCCTCGCTCTTACAATAAAGCCTCGTAATACTTCATAATTTTACCAACAGATGTCCGAACTATTCAGTAACGTGCACGCAACGTTTTACGCTCTTATAGCGTATGAGTAAACTAAAGCAGAGCATGGTCGAAAAGGACAAAGATAAACAGAGTAGCCTGTCACATATAAAGAAGGTATTACATTTAATCTTGCTCGACCTTTTCTCATGAAGTGCCCAAAAAAAGTCTTTGTCTGCCAAGCGAAACCTTATTTGTTATATCCATGGACTGAAAACTAGGGCTATCAACGAAATGCAGTCCAATTTCATGTTCCTTTTAAAATTTAATCAAAAATAGAATGAGTATGTTTACTAATGTCACAAAGTCTATATACCTACGTTAAGTAATTATTCAGTTTTCCTGTAGATTTTATTTTTGTTGAGAATAATAACCCTCCAAATTCAAAACGTGAACTCTCAGCTGTAGGCGCTGGTACGATTTCAGGTAAAATCCCTCTTTATTTTATTCGGAAAGCAGTTTTTGTGTCTGTTCACTCCTATACAATGGCTAGCAACACGCGGTCGCTTAAAAGTAGTGAATTTTGGGGTTTCTTCGCCAATTTAGGTGATGGGAAAACAAAGTGCAACTGTTGTTCTAAGCGTATTTCATACAAAGGAGGCAATACATCTAATCTTGAGTGTCATGTTCGAGTACTGCATCCAACAGTGCCATTGTCAGTCAGGCGCTTAGCGCCCCCACCTCCTGCATCTTCCGATATTTCTTGGACAAATAACGCAGACAATCCGGAACCAACGTCAGTAATTGCTAGAAGCGAACAGCAGGCAGTGCCAGAAAATAACAGTATCACTTTATTATGAGACAGCAGACATCAATGTCACGGAACATTACCTATGTATTTTCCGAAACCTCTTTCGAACAAAAGAAATCAGGAGATAGATTTCGCTCTTCTGGAGACTGTTGTAAAGGATTATTTGCCCTTCAACATAGTGGAAAGCAAATATTTCCAAAGTTTTGTAGGCAAACTGAATGGTGCTTACAGAATGCCAGCTCGGAAGATCATTTCCAATCCACTACTACAACAACAGTATGCCATGCTGAAAGAAATTATGAGAGTCAAAATTAATTTTGCGGAAGCAGTGGTGCTGACAATGGATGGGTGGACCTCAACCACAAATGAGAGTTATTTGTGAGTGACAGCACACTACGTTAAAGACCTGGAGCTAGCGTCTTCCCTCATAGAGTGTTTTAAATACGACGAAAGGCACACGTCATAAAAACTCTCCGAAGAACTGAGACGTGTTACAAGGGAATGGGGCATTCAATAAAAAGTCGTGTGTGTTGTTCGCGACAATACTGCTAATATTGTGGCAGCTATAAGACTCACACCCTGGGAACACATCCCCTGCTTTGCACACACACTCAATTTAAATGTTCAGAATGGGTTTCCGCACATTCAACCCTTCTGAATAAAGTAAAAAAATGTTGAATTTTTTAAAAGAAGTTCGCAGGCCTGCACGAAACTGAAAAAAAGAAGCAGGAACAGTTAAAAGCCAGTTCTGACACTAAAACAGGACACTGTTACAAGATGTAATTCAACCTATGATATGCTGCGAAGAATAATCGAGGTTAAGAATTCGATAATGACATTTATAACTCTGAACTATCTGGATCTTTCAAATCTGACTGCAGAGGACATTGCAAGTGTAACACAAGCCTGTGACCTGTTGAATGTTTCCAAAGACTGCACTGAGGAAATTTCAAGTGAAAATGTTGTCACTGCTTCTATAGTTATATTCCTTAGTTGCTCGTTGAAAAAATGGTGTTGCAGGTTTGTTAATAACACTGAAATTCATGTTCACGTGCACAAGATGACCGAAAAGTTACCTGAAGACCTAAAACGACGATTTAGAAATATAGAGGAAACTTCATTTTCACAGAATCAACTTCACTGGATCCCCGGTTCAAATTACATTGTTGTTTCTGATTAAAATTCTGCTGAGAAGGTGAAATTAAACCTGATCAGGCACTGTGAGAAATTTGTGATGAACACATCCACTGCTGCTGCAACAATGTCAGTTCCAAACACTGAATCTACTTCTAGTGTCTAGATCGAATTTGACAGAGTGTTTTCCAGGCTGCAGAGTAATCCACACCCAAGAGCTGCTGCAATAGTGGAAGTGGACAAATATTTACAGGAGCCCCTGCTATAGAGACAAGGCAGTCCACTTCAGTGGTGGTCCGAACGGCTGTCAGTATACCCCTTGCTGTTTGAACTTGCAAAAATACGACTATATATATTGTTGCAACTTCCACGCCGTGTGAAACAGTATTCTCGAAGGCAGGACACCTTATAACTGACAGAAGAAATCGCCCGACAGGAAAAAAAAAGTAGAACAAATCATGTTTTTAAACGGAAGTCTCTGAACATTCGCCAAATCCGTTGATGTTTATTCATAAATATATATGTTTTTTTTATTTAATTAGGACAATCCTCAAATTGACATTTAGTGTAGTTATTTCAATAATGTATACGAGATAAACATTCCCGTATGAACGATAATCTTTCAAGCGTGGATTCCACGCATGCTTCAGTTCCAGACTCACAAGGTAGAGCATTTTATTTTCATGTTGGATGTGCGTGCTCACACAGCTAGCCTCTTCGTTTGTATCTTTAATATTCATTTGTCTGCAAGAACTGCAGGAAGCAGCTGACGCTGCCTTCCCCTTCCCCTCACCTCCTCAACCCCTCCTAAACGTATCGTTCCCCACAAAGATCGCCCGATTCGTCGATAGGCATTAAGAGGGAGGACTGAAGTGAAGAGAGAATGAGTAACGTAGCGCCGATGCAGTGGGAGAGGGAGAGGAGTAGAGAGTGAGTGAACTAGAAGAAAGTGTGGATTGTGCTATCTGTGAAGACTTTGAAGTACTAGTTCCTTGAAATTGAGTGGTTAGTTCACACTTCACTGGAGTGAAGCGTTCATTTGAATGACTCATTCACGAGCTCCCCATCTCTACTGCACACAGCACAGTCAGTGATTTTCATATAGAGCGCTACATGGCGTTACCAACATAAAAACCTGAACAGCCCACCTACAACATTACACATATCCATGCCAGAGGCAGGATTCGAACCTGCGACATTCGTTAGGGACGGAGAAATTTTCTGAGCAAGTGGAAGTTCCCAGTTTGGTTTTCTGAAACTTTTTACCATCTTAACAAATGAATAAAGTGTTGTTCACTGAGCGAACCTAGTGACGCAGTATCAGATTATGGTCCTTAGTCATCTCTCCTCAAGACATTTCCTAGTGTCGGACTTACCTATAAGCTGATACGCTTCTAAGTGTAACGTCTGTATTGGACCTCCCTCTGACCTGTTAGGTATGTGGGTTGCCAGGAATATTGTGCTAATATAACTGCGGCTCCAAAATCAATACCAGTTAAAATAAGGATATCATAGAGAGTCAGAAAAACGTGCTTCAGCTTTTCAATGTGTAATAATATTTCATCACAGTACTGAAACTACATGCTGACAATAAGTTATCTGGTATCTGCAGCAATAATAACTTCTACGGCTATGGAGCCTCATCACGCATCTGAGTGATTTTCGTGCCTTTTGATCCGTTGCTTCAGGTTATTACTGCCGCCATTGGGCATCTCTCTTCCGTTACGACTTGACCTCTTGTGGGCCTGTTAGAAATTCTTCCCTGCACTAAGGTTCCTACACAAAAAATGACATCGAATTTCTCTTGTTCCGACAGTCTCCGTTAGTCACGTAGCACCATCGCACTGCGCACTGCATTCAATTGCGCTATTCGAAAAGGCTGTATGATGGGCATGGTGGAAGTAAAAATGCGGCCATGATTCTGTATTATCAAATGTCATACTTCTACTGATGTAAAGCTGTTCCAAATCAATTCCTCTTCTCTCCTTTTGCATGCTTTTTAAATTAATTCAGCAAGCTTATCCGCGCTAGTCTAAAGGTTCACTGTTTTTAGTTGAAACTGTCTACTGATTGGGAACCAGAAAGTAAATTATATTTTCCCATGGGCTATCCCTCACACAATGGACGGCTCAGGGCTGTATTTAGAGTAAACCTCTTCTCTAGTCTAAACATACTGAGCACATCGTCATAGCTAGTCTTGGATCGCTTAGATTTCAAGCAAGTAACTGCCTGTTTGACGCCCATAATGTTAACAAAACCGCGTCGCAAGTGATGAGATTACTTTCCACTTTTGTGGCGAACAGTTAACTTTGATGATTACAAGTCATGGCGAAAGACCATTTTAATTGGAACTTGTCGTAGAGGTCGCCTCTGATCTGCTCATAGTGCTGTTTGTGATAGGGACATGGTTATTATTATTATTATTATTATTGTTATTACCAGGAATATTAGAGTGCTTGTGCGCGTGAACTTTTACTGGATATATTAATCAATTAGAACTCAATTTTTTTATTTATAGTCATAGTTCCTGATTCCACTGAAATAAACAGGAAGTAAGAACATTTCTTTCAATGAGTACAAGAAGAAAGTGGACTTGCAGAATGGATATTATTCTCAGTATATTCTCCATCACTTTCTAGCTGACCACAAAAAGAGTTTTTAGTCTCCTGCAAAAAGACGGCGAATAAATATACAAGATTAGTTATCCACCCGCCACACCACAATTTGAATTAATACAACCCTTGGTTGAATTTTATTCTTTTATTCGAGGAATTTCACATTCTTGGGGATTCTTGAAATTATCCTTTTACAACATTTTAAAAACCATTCGACGCCTCTGTGCTAGACTGAAGCAAGCATAGAACCAAATGAACCCATAGCGACGTTGTCAGGCCTGCTGGTGCGACTTTATTAAGGTCTCTGCTGATTCATCTGATTCGATACTTGCTTCAATCTAGCACAGAGGCGTTTTCTGGTTTTCAAAATGTTGTTAGGTCTCTGCGGGTTCACTGAACTCAACGCATTCTTCAGTCCAACACAGAGACATTTAACGGTTTTTAAAATGTTGTAAAAAGAAAATTTTGTGATAATCTGAAGATGCTCCAGAAGCACGAAACGCGTTGTTGGTAAAAGAATAATTTGTAGCGAAGACTGTTTTAAAATAGACCTACCTGTTAATCTAATCTGAATCCATAATGAATGCAGTATGAGCCGAATTCCTCACGTTGCTAAATAATTTGATTCACCTAACCATAATTTATAAAATAATGGTATTTCCTGAAGCTTCTTTACTTCTAGTCCATTGTCAGTTATATTGGTACTAATTTCATTGTAGCCATCATCAGCGTTTGTAGTTACCTCTGCGTCCTTCCCTAAATGATGTGGTTTGAGCTGCTTGTCATCCCTGTGACTTTACATATATTTCTTTCGTTTCTTATATAACTGCTGATGTCTGAAAGGACGAAAAATATTTTAATCTTTACCTGTACCAGCGAGTACTTCACACTGAATTTCGTTCAAAACATGCTATTATGCCCAAAGTTATTGATACCTATTATTATTTCTCTAGTGTACTTCCCATGGACTGTACTGTATTTCTTGTTACACCACTGTCACTATTATTGTCGGTTGTCAGTTTTCATAGCCTATAACTTACTGCGTCAGATTAAGCTGTATCTTAGCTCACTTCCTTTGATTTTAAGAACAAATGAGACTGGAAAACGAAAGAACATAAAAGGACTGAAAATTTTCGGGATATCTTGTTACATAGGTAGAGTTCGTCATGAACCAAATTGTTGGAAATAGGTGTACGGCATTCAGAGGTTAGCTATGTTTTACACTAACAGTTGTTCATGATGCTTTGTCGTTTTGTTTTGTGTGTTCGTTTGATGGTTGTCTGTAAACGGCACTCCTTGAAGCTATCTCTGGATGGCTAAGCATTAGTTACGAATGTTCAAATGTGTGTGAATTCCTGAGGGACCGAAGTGCTGAGGTCATCGGTCCTTAGACTTATACACCACTTAAACTAACTTATGCTAAAAACAACACACATACCCATGCCCGAGCGAGGACTCTAACCTCAAGCGGGTGCATTATTTACGAGTAAAAATAGAATATTCTTGTCATTGTGTTTTTTTTCTGGTATATGTAACTATTGCTTTTACCCCACAGCGTAAGTGTTGCTAGTATTTTACTGCAATTTGGTGACATCCTTTCCAGTTGAAATTTTTCTTTATTCATGATGCTTGTCTCTGATCTAAACCGGTCGCACATACAATACTAACTTAAGCGCCAGCCCACGATGCTGTATAATGTCTTTGCTAATGTTCTGTTCGTCACTGTATCGCATTTAACTCATGTATTGTCTTATTTCGTTGTGTCGAAATCACTTTAAGCAGTGTATGTCTTGTTGGGAAGATTAGATGAGTAATGAAGGGAGAGAAACCAAAGAAAAAATCGTGAATATGCTTTCGAAGCAAAATTTATTTACATGCGTGGTAAAATGCTATATACAAGCCGAGCGTTTGGCAGTATAGTTTTTTGTGTGGGCGGGGTCGTCGTCTTCATGGCCGTGCTAGCCGTTTCCGCTGTCGTCGTCATCAGCTTCTCCGAGTCCTCAGTAAGCACGCTGCAGGTTGCGGTCTCCGCGGATCGTGTATCCATAGCCAAAGCCGTCTCCTTCCTGTAATCACAGACACCCAGTAGTCAGTCAGCAGAACTTCCATTCCACTTCACTCTGGCCGAAGTATTGTGTTTCAGTATGGTATCATTTAAAGGAGAGTTACATAGCGCCTCTATAACCTCCTGGCTCGAAAAGAAACGAGTAACATATAAACTGGAAACTGAAGCCCGACAGCGTCTGGTTTGGACGCGTCGTGATGTAGACTGGGCACAAGCTTGCACAACAAGTTCGTTGATCGTGCCGATGTGTATATTTCATTCTTTACGTAACTAACAAGAATTTAAACAAATTTTCAGAAAAGAACTAACGGTAAGTGTGCCTCATTAATAAAATTATTGCCACACGTGTTCATAGATGCTTCTGAGAGCAGAAGATATGACAACTTAGCAGTGCACGGAAACGGATTCTTGATGTTGAAAGGCTACAGGGAAGTAAACTCAGTTATCTGTCATCTAAGGCAGTGGTTCCTAACCCAGACGTAATTACGCCCTGAGAAATAAAATGTAATTTTCTGAGGGGTAAAAACAAAAGGTGTCAATTACGTTTTGAACATGAATGTAAATTATTTTTAAAAGATCATAACTATTATCAATATTTCGTAAGGCTGTAGCACTGATTACGTAAGTTATCAATAATTATATTCTATTCATTTCAACTACTAACATTAACGCGACACAAATTGCGATGGAAATTACAGCCAGTGAAACTAATAAATGATCATTATCCTCACAAAGTCCAACCATTTCTTATTTAGCGCCATGCTTCTACGACTGTAAAGTTGAAAGACGTGTGTCACATACGCTTAAGTATTTCGTGAAATATCTTCTCTGGGTTGTAGGTAATTTCCAAATAAACCAGAAATTGCTTCATTTTTCACTTCCCACCAATAAACGAAATGATTAACAGCACGACATAATAGTTACTATCTAATGGCTACTAAACTTCTGTGGAGCCTAAACAGTTTTATTATTACTATTACTGTTATTATGATTATTACTATCATTAGTGGGAGTGGTCAAACACAAAGCATTGGCAAACTGAAGTCTTACAATTTCTGACAGTTCAACTTAAGGAGTCCAGGAATCGTGTGGTTTTCAAGCAGGAGACCTAAGTGTACTGCACATCGCTTAATTTGGTTTAAGTGGGAGCGCGGGGCGCGGGTGAAACAAGTGTCGCTAGGGAGAAGAAAGGTGAAGAGACCGCATGTTTTGTAAATCACGAAAATCCGCCGGTTTATCCACTCACACGCGTATAGACCCCACCTCCAGGTAGACCTGAGAGACTAGACACGACGGGCGATGCATGCCCGTCAGTGGAAAACGACGGGCCCGAGGTGGGAGGGACTGATACCTCGTAAATACCCGCGGTACTGGGACGCCGCAGAAATCCGCTCGTGTGTGGCCACCTGTTCGATAACGCAACAAGCGGAGTAGCCGCGCCGCAACGTAAGGCGAGCAGCGGGTCGCGGGATCGAGTGTCGTCGCTTCCCACAGCCTCGTTCCGTTCGCCGACTTCCGAGGCACCGTTAACTCCCGCCAGTGACGTAACCTAGCGGGCTCACATTTCACGCGGCCCAGTGACCAGTGATTTGCATAGTGTCAAGTAGTCGGCAGCTATCAATGCATACAGAGACAAAACAGCTCGAATTCCGGACAACTTTTGATCGCCCCATGTGCACCCACCCTCTGAACATTTTTCGAAGCCACATTCCTTAAACATTCAGAACGACCGGAGCTAGCGATCATACTTTGATCATCTCGACATCGACGTGACTATAATATCTAACTTTCCTTCACCTCGTGCCATGATGATTCCTCTAGTAAAGTCAGGGTCCATTTCCCCGTCTGCAGCTCAGAAGATATTCTCTTTCCACTGCCTAGGCAAACAAGAAAAAAAGGAAGGAAGGAAGACAAGACCTTAACTTTCCGCAGAGGTCTTCAAATACTGATTGGGGAAGGAAATCACCCGCGGCCTTTCGAAGAAACCACCCCAGCATTCTCCTTAAGGGGGGACGTTGATGAAATTGACCAAAAATGTCAATTTTCGGTTTATTTTTTATTTGTTAGTACAACTCATGGACAATAAGCTCTCAAAGTTTCAATGTTGAAATCGCATCCTAAGCGCCTGAAAATAAGTTCTCAAAGTTTCAATGTTGAAATCGCATCCTAAGTGCCTGAAAATTAATTAAAAGTGTGACGCGGCCTGCCTGCCACGCCCACGTTCTGAAGCAACACTTTAATACCAGCTCAGTGAACAACGATTCTGTGTATTATTTTCAATCAAACGTGTGTGGGATACGTATAAAAGGCCGTGATACATACTCTTTGGTTTTATAGATCATCTTTGGCCAATCCTGCACTTCTCAAAAAGTGTGTTCATGGCAAAACCCAAAATCCAAATGAGTCTCTAAATTCACTCATATGGAAACGATGCCCTAAAAACATATTTGCATCTGCTACAGTTGTCAGAATTGGAACTTGTGATGCAGTTATTGTATTTAATTGTGGGAACGTCGGGAGGATGAAGGTATTAGAAAGAATGGGCTTCAAGATAGGAAACTTTACTCAAGACATCCTGAGAAAAATAGATTTACAGCGCCTCTCTGTAGCTGAAAAGTCGTTTGAAGACCTGGTGAGGGAGAGAAGACAGTCAGCAAGAAAGCAGAAGAGAAGCCTTGAAGGGAAAGACGACCCAGAGTACAAATGTGGTGCCTTCTGAAGAAGTGACACAAGGAAAAAAGTTAGGTTGAACTTTAAATTGCGTTTCCTGAAATGTTTGTTTTTTAGTTTATGTACCTTTTCCTGAGATTCTATGAATGATAGAAGTATGAAATTTTGTACACATATTTCTGTAAAGCTAATAAACGTTGTCTCAAGAGCAAATATTGAAATTCTGATTGGATGCTGAAATATGGGGCAAAGTGCGTGGAATTTTGCATGAATCTAAAATTGTACTTGTGGAATTATAATTAATAAATTATGAAAATTCTCCTGTTTGAACTATTCGAAAAACCTCTTGAGAGAAGCTCAGAACATGTAAAGAGATGAAACAGAGAAATTTTTGTAGAAATCTCTTGAATACTTTATGAGAAAAAGGAACCTACAATATTTTTTGAAAACCAATTTCATTAAAAAAAGTTGAATATACATAATCCAAGGTTTTTATATGTAAATGTGTTACTTTCATGTAAAGCGTAGTACAAGATTTCATTGCCATATCTCCAAAACTGTGGATTTGGTGCATTTTTGAAATAGTGTGTGTTTTTCATCGACGTTCCCCCTTGAGCAGTTTAGGGAAATCGTTTAAAAACTAAACGAAATCGCGGAAAGACTGCGCCTTTGTGGCCGGACAGGGGGGGGGGGGGGTTAAACTGTCGTCCTTCTCACTGTAAAAAGTTGTGTGTACCTGAGAAGGCAGGCAGCAGGGAGACGTGCAGGAACATTGCACCGTTGATGCTCCAGCCAACAGCATTAAATGAAGAGTATTTAGCTATGATTTTCGTGCTAGAGTAACTATAGTGAGGGTACTTTCCCACTGTAGTGTTCATTAAGGATAGTATAGATCGAACAGGATAAGTATCATGTTAACAGGCAGAAGTGATAGTTTTCCGAACCTCGATTTTTGTCTATCGAGAGCCAAAAGAAGAAACAGAGGCCAACATGGCGCTCTCCTCAGCACCGCCAGTTACCAATATAGCCATTGGCTGGAGAGTGTGTGTGAGACAGTGACAGTGACAGCACACTATCGACAATGCAAAATATGCTCGACCACTTTCTGTAAAACGTTTAAGTGCGTCCACAGGTACTGGCTGACCCATCAGTACCGATCGACCGCCGTGTCATCCTCAGCCAATGATGCCGACGGATGCAGAATGGAGGGGCGTGGAGTCTTCTCACCACTTTCCAAGAGGCGTCAGTTTTGGCGACCTGGAGCCGCTGGCCTCAGTTGGCATCACGGGACTGATTGCACTCCGTTTCACTCCTCCCATCAAGAAAAAAGTCGCTGGCAGTACCGGGAATCGAACACGGGTCCTCCGCGTGGGAGTCAGCCGCGCTGACCACTTGCCTTTCTCTATACAGAATACCTCACGAAGCCGCCTCCTTATCTGTACCCCACTACAGAGAACTTTCATCCGCAAAATGTGACGTCCAAAACCTATACAATCCTAGAGTGAAAAGGCAAACAATGCTCGGAAATAATATTTCCAGCGATACAATCTCTTAAGCGAACAGTGCGTTTGAGGTAATTGTTTCTAAACTGCTTACATTTCCGTTGCTGACGCAACATTGACAAACATTACACAGTCGTTTGTGATGTTTCCACGGCTAACATCATTACGGAATTATCCTCCAAGTACATAAATCTATATCTCTGGTGCTCTATAGCGTCGTTGGATGACGTTTCTCGACATGGGTTCCTGATGAAACTATTATGTACTCACTCCCCTCCACAAGTCTAAAAAATGTTCAGATGTGTATGAAATCTTATGGGACTTAACTGCTAAGGTCATCAGTCCCTAAGATTACACATTACTTAACCTAAATTATATTAAGGACAAACACAAACACACTCATGCCATAGGGAGGACTCGAACCTCCGCCGGGACCAGCCGCACAGTCCATGACGGCAGCGCCTCAGACCTCTCGGCTAATCCCGCGCTGCTCCACAATTCTCAGAAGTTTGTAAAGGGAATTCCCAAACACCCTCTATAGAAGAGGGCTTAAATAGAGAGTTTTTTGAAGAAATGAAGAAGACACGAAAGTATTGTAATGAGCTGAACAAATAAAAACAACAATTACATGTCAAAATAGAGAACAACTCATAAAATGTGTTAGTAGTCTAGCCGGCCGCGGTGGTCTCGCGTTTCTAGGCGCGCAGTCCGCAACAGTGCGACTGCTACGATCGCAGGTTCAAATCCTGCCTCGGGCATGGATGTGTGTCATGTCCTTAGGTTGGTTAGGTTTAAGTAGTTCTAAGTTCTAGGGGACTGATGACCACAGCAGTTGAGTCCCACAGTGCTCAGAGCCATTTGAACCATTTTTTTGTTAGTAGTCTTATAGGAAGTAGCAAGTGAGCTTGGATTGCAGTTGAAATTCGTGTAAGTCATTCTACATAATACACTGTCAAACAGAAACATTATGTGGATAATGTGAAAGTCGGATAAAAGAGATTAAAACTTTCCGAACATGATATTACTAAAAGATAGTTACAACTAAACCATGAGATTAACTATAAATTGAAGAAAATTGATAGACAGGGCATGGGAAGAAACGATATCTCTCGAAAAACCTTATCGATAAATGAAGTAAATGTAACGAAATTCGAAAGAAGGAGCGGTTTACTTGTGACTAAACACTGACGAACAAAAATTATTACAAATTGCAAAGATTATTGATTTTGGTAGGCATTCAGAGACGAACAGATTTTCTGCGAGTTCTCCTTCCATGCGTTTTCCGAGTGAGTTGAAGCAGTGGTTAGCACACTGAATTCGCATTCGGGAGGACGACGGTTCAAACCCACGCCCGGCCATCCTGATTTAGATTTTCCGTTATTTCCCTAAATCTCTTCAATCAAATGCCTGGATGTCTCCTTTGAAAGGGCAGGGTCGATTTTCTTCCCCATCCTTCCCTAGTCCGAGCTTGTGCTCCGTCTCTAATGACCTCGTTGTCGACGGGACGTTAAACGGTAATCCACCACTCGATGCTTTTAAGTGCTAGCATGAAATAAATGTCACTCGGCCTCCAGCGTGCTAAAAGCTTTTTATCGTTGCACCACTTTGGTGGCTCCCGTATCAACTTCATTACTAGTTTACTCAAACTGATTCTCATTTTTCCTCACGAAGCTGAATACAGCTTGTTCCAGAGACTGACACCACAGATAGTCACTGTAATTCGATCCTAGTACCTTCACAAATGCGCCCTACAACGTTACCCACTAACCACGAATCTTTCAGGAACAGAAAGTTATTATACTCGTATAATTCACTGTTTCGTAATTGCAGTCGGATAATGAAGTCATTACCCAAGTCATTTGCACGCAACACACTACAACTGACACTATACTCAGATGTCTGCCTTTCGTGCAGGGTTCAATATTCGACCAAGTAGTAGTCTGCAACTAGCTAGACCGTATCTTCTCCTTCTACAACATACGAATGGAATAAGACAAACATAGGTAAAGCGTGGAGTTTGGCTTCCCCACAGCCGTAGAGTTGTTACTGAGATAAGAATTTCTTCTGTTATTTTGCAGAGCCTCTGTTCCCATTCTGCACGTAGTTTTAATATGTCACGTGTGAAGAGCACAGCCAATACTACGCGAAATGATATAAAAATTTGATCTGAGTAGTTAAGCTAGAAACCTTGCCGTCTCTGTGCAGTGGGTATCTATGTATACATCCACGCTCTGAATACCATTTTGAAAATACGTCCCGTTTTACTCCGTATTAAAATTTATTTCCCTTCCACCGCTTATGGCGCACGATAAATACCGCACTATAATTAGTCTAATCTTGTATTCATGGTCCCTCCGCGAGGCATACACAGGATGTCCAAAGAGGAATGGTCAATAGTCAGGGATACGACAGGGACGGTTATTAGAAGCAAAAACGTCTAGTAAACATGGGGTCTAAAAAGCATACCTTAATAGCTGTGAGCATTTCTTCATCTTCTACTTCAAGCTCTTTGGTTTCCCAATATTGACAGCTGGTAGTTCGGACAAAAACAAGAAAAGACCGTCTAGTAAAGATGGGGTCTAAAGAGCATCCTTTAAGAGCTATGAACACTTGTTCATCTTCGGTACTGTTCCATTGAACAAATTTTTGTTAGACAGGCAACCTGCAACTGAATCTGTGCACCATGAACTGGGTTAGCCGTTTAGTAATATAGATACAACAAGCAGAAGAAACGCGCACTAACAGAAGTACGTAAACCTCCACACGCCCTACTGGTCTGCAAGCCAGCAATCTGATAATGGTTAAATCTCGAATCATCAGCCCAATTTCCGGTGATCGTCCGAGTGGCGGCTTCGTCTTGTCGCAACGTTTCAATGGGTATCGTACCCATCATCTTCAGTCCCCTGAAGATGATGGCCTCATTGAAACGTTGCGATAAGACGACTCGGATGATCACCCGAGAAGATTTTGTCATTGAATTACGCCGAGAAGGCATGTAATCACAGGAAGCTGAAGCTTTGTCATCCTGAACGACAGTTATGGTGTTTTTCTAGAAAAGGCTGGTTCTCTCACCACTAGGGCTGATAGCTCTTGAATTTACACACGGACTATAGTAGAGAGGGGAGGTGGGTACTTACAAAGTTGACAGAGTACTCCTGCCCCGGCAGCAGCCCCTGAGGCTGCAGGGAGCGGAACTCGGGCCTCGACGCGTCGTACGACGCCCCCTGCTGTTGGTAATCCTGCTGCTGCTGCTGTTGGTACTCCTGCTGCTGCACCTGCTGCTGCTGCTGCTGCTGCTGCTGCACTAGGTTGGCACGGGCCGCAGAGTAGGGCGTGGGGAGTGGATAAGGGCCCGGGCGGAAGTCGGCCCTGGAGGCCGCCGAAGACACGGTCTGCGCCTGCGACGGCTGCTGGTACTGGTACCCGGTGGAGACCCCCTGGTAGGAGGTCCGCTGCGGCTGGCGGTACTGGTACTGGGTGGCCAGCGGCTGGTAGCTGGAGGGCTGCTGCTGCAGCTGCAGCTGCTGCTGGCGGAAGCGGTAGTCGGCCACGAGCGCCTGGTAGGAGGGCGTCTGCAGCGCGCGCCCCAAGCCGGACGGCCTCATCGGCTGCGGGCCGGCCGGAGCTGCGAACTCGCCGCGGCCGTCGCTCACCACCTGTGAGCACCATAGCACTCGCCCTTCACCCACACGGCTCCACGGCATCGCTGCAGTTCGTAACGGGATAAAATTGACAGATGTAAACATAATTTCCCAAAGGACTCTTATAGGGCCATTACTGCTTACAAGATCTAGTGGATCTGGTGGATAATGTTGGAGATGCCATGATGTTATTTGCGGCCGATGCCGTTGCCTGTAAGAAGGTTAAAAATTGAATTTCGTATGGCATTATTGGCTGGGAAATCCCACGAGGTGGGTTCAGTTGCCTAGTCAGAAAGGGTATTCTTCCTCAGTGCACATTGTCTCGTCCCTAGTGATTATGTCTGAGCTGTATCGCATATATACGTGTGGGATTGGATCAGTGTTTACTGTAGTGTGGTGTGTGGTGGCTGTTATATGATTATGACGACAATGAAAAGGGTGAGGGTGAAACCCAGTGCTGGAACATACTCTACTACTCTCAAACAGCACCAAGGGAACTGCAGAGCTTAACGTCACCATCCGACGGACGGATCAGCACCAACAACGTCACATGTCGTTACTGCATGATACACTGCGGAGAGGTTTGGAATTTAACCCAGAGCAACGGTGCAAAGATTCTTACGCCACCACCTCTTCTTGCCTCGCTGGCCAAATACTGGCAGTGAAAACTTCGTCCACCAACAGGATTCGAACTGGCTTACCTCCAACTTGAGTGCCATCTTTCATGTGTGCGTTTGAGACCTCGACTGCGGAGGAAGGTTGCAGCGCCGGAAGACTGTAGCGGAATGCAGAGGATCGACAATTAGCGACTACAAACGTAAATAAATGTAAAGTACTGCCCGTAAGTAGGCAAAGAGATGTACGACTGTTCGGTTGCGCTGTTGGCGACAAAACACTGGAAACACTAACTACCGTAACGTACCCACGACTAATCACCCGAAACAACGTAAAATGGAATGACCAGAGAAAACAAACAGCAGAAAGCAGATGGCACTTAGAGATTCGTTCGCAGCGTCTTCAGCACCTTCATCAAGGAAAGAAGTAGCTCCTTCACCCGGCTCTTCACCATTATTCAGCAGTCTGGGACACTTATTAAGTAGTAGTAATACAACAGCTAGAGAAGATCCGACGAAAAGAGACCCATTTTGTCAGGGAATCTCTAAGTTGGTGCGAGAGCATTACGGATGTCCTCAACAAACTCTAGCTGCAGACGCTACATGGCGGCTGTTGTGCATCACGGAGAGTTCTGCTGGTGAAATTTCGAGAACGTACCCTGCAAGAAGAGTCAGGCAACATGTTACTTCCTCCCAAGTACGTCCTGAAAAATGATCACGACGAGAAATTTGTAACAATTGTAACGAATACGGAGATTTACCGACAATCATTCTTCTAACGCGTCATTCGCTAATGGAACAGCAAACGCGGGAAATGATAGTGGTATAACAATTATCCTCCACTAGACAGCTCCAGGTGACTTCCAGAGTGTAGATGTAGACATGGATATCCAAAGTGCTGTAAGTTACGCGTTTCGCAACGTTAAAATTTGGTAATACCCTTCTTCAGTTTTCTATTAGACTTCAGCGTCTCATGACCACAGAACTTGATAACCACGTGTTTCAAACCAGAGAGTAGATTTTCATAAACTGAGTACTTCAAGAGAAGAAAGGTCTTTTATTGTCGTAAACAAATTAATGAGGTACGACATAATCATAGTGAAGGGTTTAGCGATCCAGTGTACTGCAACAGAATTTGTAGAATCTATCTTAGGATTTTTATTTTATTTGATTACTGGTTTCGATTGTGTAGAGCTAAGGACTCCCTTCTATCAGATTGGAAAAAAGTGCCTGAAATTGTACCATCTGTTTGGAATATGGGATGGCTGCCATGTAAGTTCTCGAATAGTATGAGTTCAGGAATGGTCAGATCCAGGGTTAGTATGGCAATATGGGGCTACAACAAAGAAGTCTCAATTTCGACTCTGAAGATCAAACATTTAAACACATGCTTCAGTATCGACTCTATCCAAACACCTACGCGGAAGATGGCTGGTATCACACCTCAGAGAATGCACTACTAGAAGTGCCCAAGTTTTGGTCAAATTCTACTTAACGTAAATATTTGTTAATTGTGTAAATGTGTACAATGATGACTAGTTTTGATCAGTTACGATCGTCTTCACAGCGGCTGTAAATGACCTTCGCCTTTCGAGGGCAAGTACTCTACCAACTGAGCTACCCCAGGACGAGTCACGACCCATCCTCACAGCTCACCTTCCACCACTACCTTATCTCCTACCTTACCACCTGCACGAAATTCTCCTGTGAAACATGTGGCATTAGCACTCCTAGAAGAAAGGACATCGCGGAGATACGGCTTTGTCACAGCTTGGAGGATGTTTCCACAATGAATTTTTTCACTCAGCATAGGAGTGCGCGCTGATATGAAACTTCCTGACACACAGTTTTAAGCTGCCAAGAAGTTTTATATCAGCATACTCTCCGATTCAGTCTGAAAAAAGAAAGTGTGAACTGCAGAGTAGTGATGTAGACGTGTTACCTGGTAGTCAGCCTGCTGCTGGCGCACAGCCTGCTGCTGGAAGTCTGGGCGGCCACTGACAGGTGGCTGGAAGCTGGTCCTGGCTGCGACCACGGACTCGTCCTGCAGCTGCTGCAGCTGCTGTTGCAGCTGCTGCTGCTGCAGCTGCTGCTGTTGCTGCTGAGGGAAAGCCTGGGCCTGGGCTCGCGCCTGGAAGTCTGCGCGGGACGGCTGCGGGGGCAGCGGCGACAGACGAGCCGACGCCGACGCCGCCTCCACCTGCGAAAGGCGGGCCGACGCCGCCTCCACCTGCCAGGGCACGGACGCTCACTCACTCTCCAGCCACGCAGCTACCACCGTAGTACACAGCCGTGTACTACCCTGTTAGACACTTTGTACTGGGAAAAATGAGATTTATGTTAAATGGTCTGTGCATTTCGAGACCATTAGACATGTAAATAGTTCGGATCGGACAAGAATGAGGAATTGCTGGGCCGAAATTTTATTTAAGAATAGGTCACGTATTCAGCTTAGAAAATCTAAATAGCATTGAAGTAGCGCTCAACCCGAAAGTATCCAGTTCGAGTAGTAGTAGTGGTATAAGGACACTGGATTCATATTTGATACGAGCAGTCGACATCGTAATTCTGTCAGAGACAGCAAAGGACCTGGAAGAGCAGCTGAACGGAATGGACAGTGTCTTGAAAGTAGGATGTAAGATGAACATCAACAAAAGCAAAACGAGGATAATGGAATATAGGCGAATTAAAACGGGTGACGCTGAGGGTATTAGATTAGGAAACGAGACGCTTAAAGTAGTAAATGAGTTTTGCTATTTGGGGAGCAAAATAACTGATGATAGTCGAAGTAGAGAGGATATAAAATGTAGACTGGCAATGGCAAGGAAAGCGTTTCTGGAGAAGAGAAATTTGTTAAAGTCGAGTATAGATTTAAGTGTCAGGAAGTCGTTTCTGAAAGTAATTGTATAGAGTGTGGCCATGTATGGAAGTGAAACGTGGACGATAAATAGTTTGGACAAGAACAGAATAGAAGCTTTCGAAATGTGGTGCTACAGAGGAATGCTGAAGATTAGATGGTTATATCACATAACTAATGAGGAGGTATTGAATAGAATTAGGGAGAAGAGAAATTTGTGGCACACCTTGACTAGAAGAAAGGATCGGGTGGTAGGACATGTTCTGAGGCAAAAAATTTTTATCATAGGAGGGCAGCGTGGAGGGTAAAAATCGTAGAGGGAGACCAAAAGATGAATACACTAAGCAGATTCAGAAGGATGTAGGTTGCAGTAGGTACTGGGAGATGAAGAAGCTTGCACAGGATAGAGTAGCATGGAGAGCTGCATGTCTCGTAAGTACGAGAGGCTGGCATTGTCATAGACTTACCAGTCCGCCATCAGCAATGGAGCATGAGTCTGTCAACGCTGACCAGTCAGAAAACTACTAAACGACCATCATCCGAAGATCCTGAGATGAACCTTGGAGTTCATTGGCGTCCGCAAGTTGGTTGGTGACGAGCGGGTTACGGGGGGGGGGGGGGGGGGGGGGGTGCACAGGAGGGGCACTTACCCCCTCCTTCAATCTATCTTTATTCTAATTATATACCATTCTCGCGCATTTCTACCAATGATTGACTGGTGTCTGGCATTCTACTAAATCGCAGATGTAGCATCACCGAGTGCCATGGGAAATATTGTTATTTTTAAAGTTTAATTCTGATTTTTCGCTTTGAGGGTTAATATTTTTTTGCTTTACGACTGGATTTTCCCAATGGTTTTTTTCTGTTTAGGATTTTTAATTTTTGGTGAGTTGCTAACATTATTGACTTATTGCCTTTTGACTTCTGCTTCGGGCTTTTCGGCCAACGGTTGTTTAACGATTTTCCTGACGTTTCTCCAGCACAAGTGGCTAGTGTTGACGGAGGTTCACATTCCATTTCTGGTGGTACATGAATTTTTTTGTTTGCTTTGTAGCTCGTTGAATACTATATATTTAATCTTAAGAAGGGTGCAATTTTAGATTGTTGAATAAAGAGGGTGGCGTTCACATTCATACATATTAATAATATTAAAATATGTGTATATAGCATTCAAATACGGGTACCATTTCCGTATTAGAGCCATTTAACTAAAATTTTTGATGGATACCTATCAGTCGTTTGATACAAGTTTCTTGTAATGCCTCTCAAATTTACGTTTCGGGGAGCTATTCATTCTCCAACTCACTGAATCACTTATATGAAAAACGACCATTTTAGAATCTTGCCCCCTCTTGGATAAATTTCTGCGGACACCCATGAACACGATACTCTTGTTTGTTGTAAGAATTAATTGCAAGTTTCTTGGAGGGGGGGGGACTTAAATCCCAGTATACGTATTTGTGTTGCTACTGGGTGTCAAACTGGATGCAATTACTTACGAAACATGAGATTTCGACTGTGTCCGTTGCCGTCATCTTCAGCTAATACTTGTGAAATGACCGTCTTTGCTGTATCGCGCCTCGAGTACAAGCTGAGGCGCGATGTATGGAAGACGCTCGTTTTACGGGTATCGCCTGAAGATGACGGCGACGTACGCTGTCGAAACGTCGTACTTCGTTAACGACTGTACCCGGAGAACAGTTGATTTGCCGCGAAGACATAAGATGAGCACGGTGTACCTGTTGGTGTGCGGCGTCGAGGGCGGTGGCTGTAAGCGGCTGCGGCGATGCCCCGGGCAGTAGGACGACCAGGCGGCTGGCCGGTGCGGCCACTGGAGCAGCGGGTCCCGCCGGGAACGGCAGCAGCAGCTGGTAGCTGGGCAGCAGCGCGCCCGCACCGGCCGCCGTCTGCCACGCGCAGCACCACACCGCCAGCGTCAGCACCTGCGGCGCGACAGCAGCCCGCTTTACAGCTGCCCACCTGCACCTGCTGTGCGGCCTCTCCTCACATCACTCAGCTACGATGACGTCACCACGTCGGCTCATCCCCAGGGCTAAATAGCAAGTTATCCCATTGCCCACAGGTAATGAGACGCTCTTGGGCATGAAGGCACTCGTAATATAACCAGCCGTCTACGGTTGCTGTTAACTTTCCTGGAAACATAACAGCACGTCACGGCAAGCGTATCACGACTGAGCAGCGCAAATCACATTCCCAGCTATTTAGACTGCCTACCAATTCTCTCGAGAGCCTGGCTTTCAATTAGGAATGCTACATATACACTTACATACATACTCCGCAAGCTACCACAGGGTGCATGGCAGAGAGTACTGTATACTACTGATAGTAATTCTCTTTCCAGTTCCACTTGCAAATAAAACAAGGAAAAACAGAGTCTGTGTGCTTCCGAACGAGCCACGATTTCTCATGTTTCGCTGCCCTTGCGCGAGATGCATGTTGGTGGCACTAGAGTCGTTCTGCAGTCTGTCGCATATACTGATTCTCTAGAGTTGCCCAGTTTCTTCCATCCTGGGACTCCCATTTGAGTTCACGGATCACGTCCACAATACTCGCTTACTGACCGGATCTATAAGTAAGAAATTAGAGGTGAAGCCTCTGAATTTTCTGTAATCCGGCCTGGTGGGGATCCCAAACATTCGAGCAGCGCTTGAGAATGGGTCGCAAAAGTGTCTCCTTTATCGAGGAGCTAGACTTTCGTAGAATTCTCCCAATAAAGCGAAGTCGACCGTTCATCTCCCCTACAACTGAACTCTTGTCCTCGTATTATTTCGTGCCACTTTGCAACTTTACGCCTAGATATTTACTCTGTCTGACTGTCTCAGTGCCGTACTATGTTCCCACTTCTTACAATCAAATCCCGTAATGTTTCGATTATTATAACTATGTCAAAGACATTTCAACGAATCAAGTCAAATCTGCCACTAAAACTCACTGCAAAGCACTTAATGAATATCACTGCCACCCCTTACACAGAAACTCGGATCTGAGAATCGCCAACTCAGATTTTCACTGTATCTTCTTCTTTCTTGCAACTGTGTCCCTTAAGAAGATTGGGCAATTACTGTTGATGACAGGGGACTTTCTACCTATAAACTTACAGTCTAGCATTATCAATCTTATATATTTTGATTTTACTAATCGTATTAGTTTTCTGAGAAGGTAATAGAACGTTCTACTTATCAGAACATCCAGCGCTATAGGTTGTCCATTTGTGACCCACAGAGACACGTAACTCAAATTATACAAATGGTTCAAATTACTCTGAGCACTATGGGACTTAACATCTGAGGTCATCAGCCCTCTAGAACTTAAAAGTACTTAAACCTAACTAACCTAAGGACATCACACATATCCATGCCCGAGGCAGGATTCGAACCTGCGACCGTGTCGGGCGCGCGATTGCAGACTGAAGCGCCCAGAACCGCTCGGCTACACCGGCCGGCCAACTCTGAACACAAACGTAAAACTTCCTAGATAAATATCGTTGTCAATATATCCGAATCATATGCCAGACCAAAACATATAGTTTAGAGATACTTTTCGTCATACGCTGAAGAAGAATTTTGTTTTCGAAGTTATAATTTTGCGCCCGAAAATGGCAAAAGCTAAAATTATATCATGAAAAATCACAATTAGAAAGAATCTTCAAGCTGTCCAGACCAAATTATTTGAAAATATATCGATCGCAATTTGAAGGAACAGTCGAATCATCTCTGTCGAACGCTAAATCTGGAAAACTGAAAAGGAGTTTGAGTCCCACTGGTTCTAAATACAGTCCGGTGCATTAACAAATGCGTCGTCTCGCTGGATCCTGTGTTTTCGTGTCTGGCTGGTCTGGAAACAGAACGAGAATTAAAGTCAGCAGTTGAAATCCGTGACATCCTATTTCTTTCAGGAAAACTAGTTTTTAAAATAAAAAGAATTGTAACTGGTATTCGGCTACTAGGGCCTACAGCCAGGTTACAAGCTTTGAAGACTCAGTCTTTTCTTCCACCACCCTCCTCTCTGTCTCCTTCTCTCTGCCTCCTCCCCCCCCCCCCCCCCCAATTCCCTCGTTGTCTGTACTATTTTTTCCATCAGGCTTCTGAATGGTAAAATACGGCCCACCACAAATTCCTCTCCTGTGCCAACTTCCTCATCTCACACTAGCAATTGCACCCAACATCTTCAATTATTTGTTGTATACATCCGAATCTATGCTTTCCCATGTAGTTTTTACCCTCTACAGTCCACTTTACTACTGCGGAAATGATGTCTTAACACAGACGTGTCCTAGCATCAAGTCCTCACTTCTTGTAATGTTTGCCATATGTTGCTCTCATTCACCGATCCTGCAGTAAGCCTCTTCATTTCGTATCTTGTCAGTCCATCCGATTTTTCGACATCCTTCTGCAGCACCACGTCTCTAATGCTTCAATTCTCTTCTTCTACTGATGTCTTCCATGCACTCATTTCACAATAACGATACATTTATTTAGAGAAAGGGGTCATTGTACCGTCAGCAGAATACATTGATCTTGCACTAGGATCTTGTAAAGAAAGCACAGGACAGAGAAATTATGCTATTGATATGACTGGTTCCGACCGAACTAGGTCATTTCCATACCTGCAATACGCAGAGTAGCGCAACTGCCACACGTATCTGCGTAGAGTAAGCGAAATATGGTTGTTACGTTTATTCCAGTTTCCATATTTTAGATCTCGAGATGGGATAATGTGGCTGAATTCTGGTTAGAGACTTTACCTCTTTTCTGTTTTCAAGCACTGTACACACACACACACACAAGCACACATCTAACCATTTCTATCATTTGACTCTTATACTACAGAGAGCACAAACAGCTTACAAGCTCAGTCTACGAGAGAGTCAAACACGCACCATCCGTTTTACGACGAAACTACTTAGACGTCACTCAAGCCGGTGCTTCTTGTGCCTGGTGAGCAGAGGTAGAAGCAGAGGAAACTCTGCCGGTACTCACCAGAGATAGAGCCATCACTGCTTGTCCAGTGAGCAGGAATCGAATGGTGCCCTGACCAGTGGCCGGCACCTTCTTATAGACGCCTGCCGGCGGGTGTCGGGTTGCAGTAAGGTGATCCGCGGCAAGGCGATCTGGCGCCGAGACGCTCCGGCGGGCGCGCTAGGCCCCGTTTCGGCTGTCTGGCCCCTCTGCGGCCTTCAGACGGCGCGATTTCGGCACCGGTCAGCGGTGCAACGGGGGCGTGGCCGCGAATCGCTATGCAACAGCGAGGCCGCGCCACTACTGTGCGTCAGTCTCTACCACAAGGCACGTGAAGGAAGGAAGATTCTCAAGCCGTACATAAACCCAATCAAGTTATTATTAGCATGTACGAGTAGGTACTTTTACACAGAAGAGCCAAAGAAACTGGTACACTTGCCTAATATCGTATAGAACCGTCGCGATCACGCAGAAGTGCCGCAACACGACGTAGCACGGTCTCGACAAATGTCTGAAGCAGTGCTGGAGGGAACTGACACCATGAATTCTGCAGGTCTGCCTACAAATCCGTTACAGTACGAGGGGGTGGAGATCTCTTCTGAACAGCACGTTGCAAGCCATCCCACGTACGCTCAGTAACGTTCATGTCTGGGTTGTTTGATGGCCAGCGAAAGAGTTTAAACAGAGAAGAGTGTTCCTGGAGCCACTCTGCAACAATTATGGACGTGCGGGGTATCGCATTGTCCTGCTGGAATTGCCCGAGTCCATCAGACAGCACAATGGAGATGAATGGATGGAGGCTATCAGACAGGATGCTTAAGTACGTGTCACCTGTCAGAGTCGTATCAAGTGCACACGCCTCACACCGTTACAGAGCCTCCACCAGCTTTAACAGTCCACTGCTGACATTAAGGATCCATGGAGTCACGAGGTTGTCTCCATACCCGTACACACCCATCTGCTCGATACAATTTGAAACAAGACTCTTATGACCAGGCAACATGTTTCCTGTCACCAACAGTCTAACGTAGCTATTGACGGGCCCAGGCTAGGCATAAAACTTTGTATCGTGTAGTCATCAAGGGTACACGAGTGGGTCTTCGCTTTCTAAAGCCCATATCGACGACGTTTCGTCGAACGGTTCGCACGCTGACACTTGTTGATGGCCCAGCATTGAAATCTGCGGCAATTTTTGGAAGGGTTACACTTCTGTCACGTTGAACGATTCTCTTTAGTCATCGTTTGTGGGTTGCACTTCTGTCACGTTAAACGGTTTTCCTCAGTCGTCGTTGGTCCCGTTCTTGCAGGATCTTTTTCCGGCCGCAGAGACGACGGAGATTTGATGTTTTACCGGTTTCCTGATATTGACGGTACACTCGTGAAATGGTCGTACGGGAAAATCTACATTTCATTGCTAACTCGGAGATGCTGTGTCCCATCCCTCGTGCGCCGACTATAACCCCACTTTTCAACTCACTTAAATCTTCATAACTTCCCATTGTAGCAGCAGTAATCGATCTAACAACTGCGCCAGACACTTGTTGTCTTATACAGGAGTAGCCGACCTCAGCGCCGTAGTCTCTGTATTTGAATACGCATGCCTATACCAGATTCTTTGGCACTTTAGTGTGTATATAACCGTACGTTTTTTGGTTAGACGTATAGTATTAATTACGATATAAGATCTTAGATGTTATTTTCCAATTACGATCTACTTTTGTTTTATCATATTTGTGAATAACTGCTACAATAAGGTAAGGGACCCTGATATTGTCCCCTATCCCAATTTCGTCCCCCTAGAAATTTTCGGTTTCTACAGCTGGTAACAAGTGGTAAGCTGCGCGTACATGCGTGACCTCTGTCCGTTGTACTGTTGAGAGTGCTTGTTGTATGGATCAAGCGTATCTTGCGTATACGAAGGAACTGTAGCAGTCAAATTAAGAGCCTGCTGTTCCTAATGTGAGAACTGATTTTTCTGTTGTAGTTTCTGTTGTATAATCGCTCTAGCCAAGGGTTTCTTCAATGTTGCTGGAGCGACCTGTGGATGTTCGTAATTTCGTCCTGGTTTTATTCGCTATTTATAAAGATTATTTTCCTTTTTTGCTAAGGGAAAACGCAAGGCGATAGAAGCGGATTCGCTGCACGAAATGATTAGTTTGTTATCACGTAATGTGTTGTTTACATAGAGAGACAAATCCATACGGTATACATTTTTGGAAAAAAGTAGTGTTAATTCATGGTATTCGAGTGAGTCATGGTAGTGAAACTGCCTGACAATGTTAGAAAGGAAAATTACATTTAAATTAATAGTCAGTACTATTAATTTAAATGTATTTTAGAGAATTTTTGTGGGGGACGAAACTACGAACACTTTTTTGTATTTCTGTTTTTGTAGTGTTAAGTTTATATTATATTTAATTGGAAATTACCTTCAAGTGGAGCAGAAATTCAGGTATAGTGTATATAAGAATTCTGTAACCTTTCTGGACTGATACAAGTCCTAACGCACTAATATGACGAAATCTGGACCCCCTAACTCATCGATTTATCTATGAGAGCTGTGATATATTATTAAATTTGAATGTTTGATTAAAATCAATTTCTATCGTATGTAAAGTTAGAAATTATATTTTGTTGAGTTCTATCACCTTCTAGTATTTCGTCGAACTGAACATTTTTTTTTAATTCTACGTTCTGTTTGTTCATTTAAAACATTATTTGGATTTTTTGACAAATATGTGCAGATTTCTATTTCTTCTAAGATGTTCATATATTTTTCTTTTTCTATTTTCTGAAGAATAGATAAATAAGTCCTTATGTCTAATGTAGAGGGTTGATTTTCTCGAAGATGTATTCTAAATGTACAGAGATTGTTTCGCTTTTTCTTATATGTTGATAGTGAATTTTCGTCCTGTTTGTCGGTGCAGAACTTGTTACAGTCCCTATATTTAATTTTATATCACATACCTATAATCATACAATAACTGCATTACCTGATGTAGTATGTCCAGCATCTTTGTTGTACCTTTGCATAAACCTAAATCTTTCTCCATCTCCTTCTCCAGTTCAGCCCTACTGCTGTGGAACAAATTACTCTGCATCTTATCCGAAACCACTCTACATTAACGAGGAGATTAAAGCTTTGTTTTTCGTCTCCGGCGTACCTTCTCCCTCGGCATATTCCAGCTTTTTCTTTCTATCCGACAGAAGACCAGTATCTTTCTCCGTTCCACTGTAAACTGTTTTTTTCTTATCCCTTTCTGGCTTCCTCTCTCAATCTCTCCTTCTAACCTTACTTCATTATTTCACGCTCTTCGTATGGTCAGCCAACTTCTTCTCTTCAATGATTCCTTGAATACTGTTGGCATACCTTTCTGTTAGATGTCACTTCTTACATTCGACAAGAAAGTAATGAGGCAACAACTTAATGTTAACAAGAATAAAGTTGCGTAAATACCGTATTTTCATTACCATACATACTGCTATTGTTTTATATATTGTCCATGTACATCACAAATCCTAATATTTACTCATTGAGAAAGTCTGGTTAGTTGTAAGAGAAGGCCTTAATCGTGCTAGGTGAAATAAGTGCACAAACGAAAAATAAATAAATAAAATAATTTACGTTGAGAAATTTCACAATAAGCAACAATGTGTAATAAAAGTAACACCTGGTACAACAACACAGTGAAGTGACGAAATATTATATTTTTTACATTGTCTATGCAAAATTATAGCGTTGTTCTTTCGTTACTTTTCAGGGATGCATTTTCTCTTTTTTTGTTAAAGATTTCAATGATATGTAGAAAGCAGAATGTATAGTATGAAAACGATATTTTCTTAACATTGGAGAGAGAGCTGCATGAACTAAGACCGTCTAACTGATGTTGAGCAAGAGTACGCATAGTCAGTTAATTGGCGAGAGTATGTAAACGGTAGTGTTGTGTAATGTTCAAATTTTCGAATGTGTGTGAAATCTTATGGAACTTAACTGCTGAGGCCATCAGTCACTAAGCTTACACACTACTTAACCTAAATTATCCTAAGGACAACACTCACACACACACACACACACACACACACACACACACACGAACACACCCATGCCCGAGGGAGGACTCAAACCTCCACCGGGATCAGCAGCACAGTCCATGTGGTGTGTAATGGTGGTTCTCAACGAAAGAGATGCGATAATATGTTGAAAGGATGGAAGAAGCTGTTTAATGCCACGGATATTAATTACAAAATTTTACCAGGGATTCTGTGAAAGAGAGGGATATGCCAGTCTTCCAATTTAACAATCTTGCTGAAGCTACCTGACATCAGGTAAACCAAATGCAACGATGGAACAATACGCCAAACGCCCTAGAATAAAGAAATCTATCAAAACTACATGCCTTACAGGCCAGCACAGTCAAGGCGAGGAAATGTGCACTGCCGTTACTTACACTAATCCCACTCCCTCCAAGTGCAGGTAACTGGGGCGTTAGCGGGCACCAGGCAAGAAAAATTGCCACTGGTTGAACTCAACAAACTGCAAAAACTTGAACGCAGACAATAATTAGAAAAGGTCGAGGAAAGCTAATGAGACTTGCCTTCCCCAAGCACTCCACTCGCTGCCCTTCGCATCGGTGACACTACGAACCCAAGTCACTGGAGAATCGCGGGATATCACAGTGGTGGAGGTTTCTCTACTTGGACTGAAACTCACTCGTCTTAAAGCTTGCTGCACCCTTGTGACCGCAGCCCCTCCATCCGGCAGTCCATGGTACCGTCAGTGGTCCTGGCGCGTTTCTCGCGCTCCCCGGACCTGGCTCCTCCTCAGTCCTCAACCGAACTGGAACACTCACAAGATCCGGCAAAACAACGGCGTCGCCCCAATGATAGGGCAACAGTTACTACATATCGATAACCACCGCTGCTCCCACTAGCGGACAGTCAACGCTTGCGAAACCGAATGGCACCAGAAGAAGACAAACAACCGCAACCAGACGGTACTGTCTGGCCTCCAACAGAGGTCGGAAACCTAAAAACAGCATCAACCTCCCAAGGACAAACACGGGGGTTGTGTGTTAGGAGTCCCAACTAGCGGCCTAACCAAACTTAATTTGATTAAGGTGGACCCGTTATTGCTTACCGGTACGGTTGTCCTTAACCAGAAGACTAACTGGGCCTAAAATCCGCATAATCGTACACGGGTCCAGAAAACGGGGAGTAAGCTTATCAATGTTGCCAACACGCACCTCCCTCTCGGGAAAAATACGGACATACCCCTGATCTTCCGGCTTACCCCTGAAGGCTCGTCTATTACGGTTAAAATGACCAGCTTGTCTGTTGTGGGCCCTGAGAATATTGTGCCTTGCACGATTCCAGTTTTCTTTGACGACCTGAGGGGTGATCTCCGCAGCAATTAGATCTTGAATCCCCCATAAGTTCGAGAGCGGGGAATTAACAGGATAAGCAAACATCAAAGAAACTGGAGTAGTCTTCAAAACGTCATGGCTGGTGGTATAGAAGGCAAAGCTAAGCCAAGGCAGACTAGAATCCAACTTACTGGCAGACTTCTGATGAAAGATAATCAGTGCGGATTTAAGGTTACGATTGACCCTTTCCGCAAGGACCCCTATAGATAATACGGAGTAGTTGTTACATGCTTAACACCGCTTTGAAAACAGAAGGCCTTGAAGGGAGCCAAAAGAAAGTCCGGCGTATCATCACTAACGATTTGCTTAAGAGGTCCAAAAACACTAAATACGTTAGTTAAATGCGCCATTGTAGTGGCACAGTCACATTACGACTCGGAAGAAGCCAGGTAAACCTCGAAAACGCGTCAATAATAACTAATACATACCGATGGCCTCTTTAGGTGCGAGAGAAGAGCCCTATATAATAGATATAGAGTTTGTCCATGGGGCAAGATTCACGCTCAGAACTAAGCAACCCTGTTGAAGAGCGTTATTCGGTTTGGCCACACGACACAAATGACACCGAGAAACCATTTATCTAACGTCTCGGTCAATAGACGGCCAAGTCAGACGCTCCTTAATCATCTGCAAGGTCTTATAGGTTCCTAAATGCCCGCCAATCAACGAGCTGCGAAAATAATGGAAAACGGGGCGCGCCTGGTAGACAGATCTTAATCTCCTTGGTACGTCCCACCCCTTTACATAAAATACCTTTCCTGATAATGTATTCATCCAAACGCTTAATGGGTCCCCAAGTGGGGTCCTGATCCTGACGGTCGGCAATGTCACTCAACAACACGGCACAACTATGGTTGCCTTCCGAAGCTTCTTGGGCGTCCTCACTAGGTGGTTGTTCAGTGAACATACGGCTGGGGAAGTCCGCGAGCACATTCTCAGTGCCTCTAATGTGCTTAACCTCGAACTGAAACGCAGAAATGCGTACCGCCCACCTCGCGATACGGCCAGTTTTACGCGGCCTGGCTGGCACCCAGCTTAAGGCTTGATTGTGCGTCTCTAGCTGAAATACTCTATGTTCGAGATAAAACCGGTACTTATCCAACACGAACAAGACGGCCAATGCCTCACATTCGTAAACAGACTATTTAAGCTCGGCACTGGTTAACGGACGAGTCACGAGTAAAGGGACAACCTATGTACGAGCGCACGCTGCATTGTTGCCAAATTTATTCAAGATGGCGGCATGTAGACTTGGCAACAGTGCATGACGTCATACAAGATGGCGGTTTTGGCGGGAAAATAGGCCAATTGTGCTATGTCCACTAATGTAACCATCCAGAAAAATGGCAGGAAGTACGAATTTTGGCGAGAAAATTGGCCAATAGAGCTAAGTCCACTAACCTAAGCATCCAGAAGAATAAATGGCGGGAAGTTTGAATTCCAACATGATAATATATGCAAAACCGTACTTATCTTTATTATTATTCATGATCATTTATTAATATTCATTATCATTTATTATTATTTATTATTATTTATATCAAGCACGTGTGTTAGTTTGTATCTCAGCCACCCGAGGATGTGGCTGTGACATCACTTAAGATGGCGGGAAGAAAGCCAATTGGGCCACGTACACCAAGTTTGATTTCGCGGTCACTTATGCTTCTGCTGCTAAATTATTAAAATCTCGTCACTTGGACTACGCTAAGTCACAAGGTGGGAAAATGACTCTTTATTTCAAGCATTACGGTCATGCAGGTGTGTCCCAACTGACTTCTCGATGCTCACACAGCGAAATCCATAGCGCATCTGACGTACACGTGGCCGGTTGAGCCCGCTCCATCAGCCATTCGATCGCCAGCTGACGTCGAGCGACCAGTGGCGCCCGCCAGCGCACCAGGTAGGCGGCGATTGGCGCCTCAGAGTCCAGCCATAAACGGTCAGCCGCACTCGCCTCAGAGTCCGGCTACGTAAACATCTTTTCGTGCCTGCGAGCGCTTAATTCTGGCCAGTATGGAACCTGTCGACTACGTGCTGGATAAACGACATGTTCCACCCCAAATTTATTTTTCTGAACAAGTTCGAACCTGCCGATACCTCCCTCAACAACCACCCGAGATGTTTGGAATGTTCTATCACGTGACACGCTAAAAGCTATATCGGTCCTAAAGTTCGCGAATTCCCAGCACTGAGAGACAGGAACCGACATGCTTTCTTTGTCCAAACCACCCTCACGCCACATACCGCGCCACCAGCACGTGTGATGGATTAGAAAGAACGCTCTCATCCCCATAAACTTTGCAAGTCAAGACCGATAGACACGAACCGACACGCTCGAACTGGAATGTTTTTTCTATCGAGTTGGAAACTTCCTTGACGTCACAACGCGCGACCGACCACTTGGCTCTGCTGGAAAAAGAACACTCTCACTAAGTTAACTGATCACCTGATTCTCATTATTCAGCCAACATGCTTCGATTACCTAATCCAAAATATCGCGAAAACACATGTCCGTACAAATGAGCCATCGCGCACACCGAGCTTAGTACCTCCGCAAGTGAATGTAAGAAAGTTTGCATGACTATTTAATTAATCTGATAAATTAATTAACCTCTCTGATGTGGAAAACTCAATTACTGCCACTGCCACGCCCACCTGGTCTTGAAGTGAAATAGTTGAAGTCCCTACTGACCACTACATCCTTTTACCGACTCATGTTCGGTGGCTAACATGTACTAATGCTTGCTTCCGTTTACTAACGTGCACTAACATGTACTAACCTACATTAACTTATATCACATTTTGTCTATACAAATAAGCCAAGCTTCAATTCTGATGGTCAGTTCGTGTTTCGCTACCAACACAAGAAAATTGTGGCAAACAAAGCCACTAACCTAAGTCACCTGTGATGACTCAAAATCGTCTGCTTTGCCTCTCTCAGACACCACGAGCGCGTACCACCCACATCACAGCCTGGACCTTCACAGTCGCTCGGATATACTCCTCTGTAAATATTCTAGCTAAACTATGACCCTAATACTGTTGTTCAATCCACACGTTCTAGTACTTGGCCAGAGCACACCCCCAGTACCTAAGCGGCGAACATTGATCGCCCCATCTGTAGTTAACCGCTGAGAGTCGGAGATATGTTGCAATAACATCCCTCGCGCTCTCGTAGCTACTCGCCTCAGCAATTCGATCTAACAAACCTTCCAAGTAGAAAAAATAAAAACCAACTCGATCTCTCAAATATTCTATATCGTCCCACGAATAATTAACGTACATTTTATTTACGCATCGAGTATACATATCACTCTCATACAAAAAACTCTCACCCTGATGTACCTGGTGTCATGTTGCACAGTCAGCAGACACGCAAATAGCTCCTAATTTCAGTGCACAATATCAAACTGCTCCTACATAATGCAGTACACATAACTGTAAACACCATCAGTACTCGTAATCTGTCCAAATAACGCATAGCAAAATAACTCAACAGACACACACGATCAACCTGTCCCACACTAAGTCACACGTCCGACAGCTCTCAATTCGCTCAAAGGCCTGTGTTCGACCCCTCAAACATGACTTGATGACATCCGCATTTACACCTAACACCTGAGAAATTCATATCACCTACACGCCGAACATCCAAGCCAGGCCACGCGTGTCGTCTATCACCGTCCTAACTCAGTGCAGTCTAACACACATGTTAAGGCCGCGGTCCATTGCTCGCCGGCCTATATGCGACACATCTCCACCTTCACGTCTGTTGTCAGAATATCCGAGAGCGAGTTCACACACACACCGTCCGCACACATCCCAGTGCTTGCCTCCCCTCACAATCTAAGAAGGTCATCTGAAAATAAAAATAATTTTTTTTTGTCTTGAGTTCGTATTATTGTGTATGTCTACTAAGGTAGCAGTGATACACGCAAGTTAAATACTGTATTTGATGCTTTTCAGGAGGACAGAGAATCATTCACGTCTAAACTTACTCACATCTGTGTTAAATGATAACAGAGAGTGTACGGGATGATCGATTGAGATAGAGCTGTAACTAGGTACGATTTAAAAGTCGACTCATTTATTATAGAGAAGGACAGGTTGATGAAGGTCAATTTTTTTCCAGTGTTCTATCTGGACGCTTTAGTCACGTGATATAGCCTGCGTTCTAGTCGTATGCAGCTACAGCGCTTCACACATGATATATTGGATGACTTACGTAAATATGTGTCGAACTACGTTGCGTATAAATATCACTCCTTTCTTGTTCTTCTTAACTGTATGCTATTAAATTAAGGCACTTTGAAATCTGTTACTATGGATTGATATGGTGTGCTAAGCTTGGCTACATCTCGAGAAATGTGGTGCACTTGGAGGGATTAGGACTAGGAAAGCTGTATTCAGACAAGAGAGGTGAAGTGTAGCTATATTCCTCTGCTCGGTTGAGGATTAATTGGGTAGCGATGTTGCAGGATAGAGTGGTCAATGCCAAAGTGAGGATAGTCTTTTAACATAAGAAGGCGAGATTGCTCTGTGACCGCCATAGGCAGAGAGATTGATCGAGTACTATGCACGAGGTCTTAGAAATATGTATATCGTTCTATGTGGGGGCGTAAATGCTTGTACAAAATTATTATAACAGGGTGGGTGGCATATAAGTAGAATAAGTTCTGTGAAAGCGTGTGTTGAAGGAGTGAGCGAGTGGATGACACGACTCATCTACGACTGTATCATTAATACATGTAAATAAATGTAGGATAATCTAAATTGAGGTCTTTTTTCTTTTGAATTATATGTATGAATTCTGCTTTGAGTTATGTTTGTCTATTTGTTCTAAATGCATACTCATCTATGCTTAGAAAGTTAGAATGCTTTTTTTATTATTATTTGACAGGAGTGAATAGGCTTTTATACAGGGTGTTACAAAAAGGTAAGGCCAAACTTTCAGGAAACATTCCTCACACACAAAGAAAGAAAATATGTTACGTGGACATGTGTCTGGAAACGCTTACTTTCCATGTTAGAGCTCATTTTATTACTTCTCTTCAAATCGCATTAATCATGGAATGGAAACACACCGCAACAGAACGTACCAGCGTGATTTCAAACACTTTGTTACAGTAAATGTTCAAAATGTCCTCCGTTAGCGAGGATACATGCATTCACCCTCTGTCGCATAGAATCCCTCATGCGCTGATGCAGCCCAGGAGAATGGCGTATTGTACCACAGTCGTCCACTATACGAGCACAAAGAGTCTCTACATTTGGTACCGGGGTTGCGTAGACAAGAGCTTTCAAATGCCCCCATAAATGAAAGTCAAGAGGTTTGAGGTCAGGAGAGCGTAGAGGCCATGGAATAGGTCCGCCTCTACCAATCCATCGGTCACCGAATCTGTTGTTGAGAAGCGTACGAACACTTCGACTGAAATGTGCAGGAGCTCCATCGCGCATGAACCACACGTCGTACTTGTAAAGGCACAAGTTCTAGCAGCACAGTTAGAGTATCCCGTATGAAATCATGATAACGTGCTCCATTGAGCGTAGGTGGACGAAACTAAAATGAGCTCTAACATGGAAATTAAGCGTTTCCGGACACATGTCCACATAACATCATTTCTTTATTTTTGTGCGAGGAATGTTTCCTGAAAGTTTGGCCATACCTTTTTGTAACACCCTGTATATGAGAGTATTTAAGATTTGTGAGTGGAAATTGTCAGCACAGTGTGAATGACGACGGGTTCGCTGGCTGAGGGATACACTGTTTACATGTAGAGTTGGAGATGCATGGGAGGATAGAGACCTGCACTATTCAGGAATCCATTTGTGCAGTGTATGTCGTTAGACAACAGCTGGAGAGCAGGTATAGAGAGCGAGCCCACTTCGGCATGCTGGTCCTGGGGCTGAGTGGATGGCTGTTTAGATGGACAGATATGTGGCTTTGACATGCCGCCGTCGGCGTTCGCATTTCAGGCGAATGGTCAAGACAAGGTCCTGTTGCAGTAACTGAGTTTGGAAGGTAGGAGACGAGATACTGGCAGAAGTAAATCTGTGAGGACCGGGCGTGAGTGGTGCTTCGGTGGCTCAGATGGACAGTCTGCGTTCGGCAGGGCAGCAGTGCGCGCACGCGGTGTGTTTTGTTTACTTCCTCGTCACAGCGCTCTAATGGCCAACTCTTACAGGAAGAACACTCTTAAGTTCACCTTCTCAAGTGAATACGCACGACCCAAAGCACTAACCGTCGAACGCTTCCTACGCGAAGACGTGAAGATCTCCCGTGACGAACTCATCGGCATACACCTATCGATCATTAGCAGCGTCGTTTATGTTAAGATGACTTCCGACGCTGCCTGCAACGATCTTATTCAAAGGATGCGACATGGACTGAAATTTCGGCACTCCGACGGAAACGTCGGGCCTGTGGATGTCGACCATGCAGGACTTGGCCTTCGGACAATCCGTGTATTCGAACTGCCTTTCGAGGTGAATGAAGATGAAGTCATCGCGGCGCTAAGCCCGTTCGGAAAAGTCCAGAGCCACGTAGCCGAGACATGGGCACAGTTTACGACGTATCCGGTGCCTAATGGTGTGAGACAAGTCCGAATCGATCTCAAACGGCACGTTCCATCGTACATTTCAATCGGCGGCTGCCGTGCGGTGGTCATTTAAGACGGACAACCTCGAACATGTTCCGGTTGTGGCAAAGAAGGCCACGTCCGTAATGGATGCCTGCAACGCCGCATCACACAACTAAGGCCCGACGATACGAACACCGACAGAACCACGACCACCCTTCCAGTCACCTATGCGGCGACACTGCACGTTCAGCCCTAACAAGACGCCGTTCATGAGCGTCTCTCTGGTCCGATACACCCGGAGGCGTCCCAGCACCTTGACACCGGCGATGCCGCCCATGAACATGTCCAACAGCCGGACACACCCACGCTAGAAGATCACAAGGATACCAATGAGAGTGTTCTGGAGAATGACGACCGCATCATAGCACCCGCGGCTTCTGTACCAGAACGACGTAAATCTCTTCCTTCCTCAGACACCGAAACTCATTGCCGAAAGCAGAAGTCGCCCAAACGACGAAAAAAAACCGCAAGACATCAGAATCGACCATTGAGCCCCCTCTGCAGGACGAAGAGATGCCACATCACTCCGTCGCAGAACACGATAACACTTTCTCCTCTGCCACGGAGAAGCGTCATCCACAAGACGGTGAACCGTCAAAAGAGATCGTGAGCAAGCCCCGCACCTAGCAGCCATGGAACATAGCACGCCTGTTGTCCCCGACGCAATTGAGCCGACTCGGCCAGCGCTCCCACCTCTCGCCGATGTCAAACCTGTCGGACACTTTTCATGGGCGGATGACACGGATTTCCCACCTCCATCTGATGCGGAAATGAGATCTGTTTCTCCGTTAGACCAACACTAAAATGGGGGAAGTTTCTACAGCGACTCCTGCGACTTCTACGGACTTCCAGCATCCACCACAACGATCTTCACCAGCTACGAACCTATCGGCAGCATGGATCTCCCATCAGGCCTATCGAATAGCTACTATCAATACTAATAATATCGGCTCCCACGCTAAACTTCCACTGCTCCGTGACACGCTATGAGCAGCGGACATCGACATCACCCTGTTACAAGAACTGAGGACAGCAGCTTGGACTGGGTGTTATGGATATGAGACGTACGCCGCCCCTGCAGCTATGGAACACACAGGCGCAGCCATCCTCCTCCGAGAAGGTATTGCAGTTTCCGTTGTCGCATACCTCCCAACAGCGCGAGGGGTGGCCATAACAGTTGAAGGACTCAAAATAATAAATCTCTGCGCCCCATCGGGCACTGATAAACGGAGGGATCGCTCCCAGTTCTACGCAGAAGATATCACGCCTTTATTCCTCGCCCGGTACGATCATCTCATCGTAGGTGGAGATTTCAACTGTGTTCTCGAGCGCACAGACCAATACCCCCATTTCACCACATGTCCGGAACTTCGCTTCCTCGTCCGCCGCCGTCGTCTCCTCGACACTTGGCGAGTAGTACACGGCGATCGCCCGGGGCATACACACATCACGAGCCACTCCGCCAGCCGACTTGATAGAATATACATCTCTGACGCTCTAAAATCAGTTCTCCTCGACGCGGAACGTTGACCGTCTGCCTTTTCGGATCATGACATCTACATCTGTACCATGAACCTACGTCGACAATCTATATGGCGCAGTGCAGGACCTTGGAAACTCAACGTCGCGCTACTGCGGGACCCTGAATGTGGACAACAGGTCACCGACACGTGGCACAACTGTGTTCAACGCATTATGCGTTACGAGACCACACTGCAGTGGTGGTTGCTGTGCGCCAAACCGGCCATCCGACGCACATTGACACAATATGGCAGAGCCAAAGTCAGGTGGAATCACCATACCACTGATTTCTACTATAGCGCTCTACGTGATCTTATGGATCATCCTCCATCCCCGGATCGTCTAAAAGAAGCTCAACGCATGAAGGCAAAGATTTTATCCTTGACCAGATGCCGTCTAGAGGGAGCCATTGTACGAGCACGCAGCCAAGATAGGATTAACGGTGAAGAACCTTCTATGCATCATACTGTTCAAAATGTTCGTCGACGCCGACAGGCTTTAATGACAACTTTAGACTTACCTGATGGACGACGGCTGACTTCGCAAGCTACCATTTCGGATGCATTCACAACATACTATAGACTTTTCTATCAAGAAGTATCTGCCGGTGCAGAGGCCATTGCTGAGATTGCCCAGGAGACACTTGGCACTATAAACGCAGCAGCTGCAACCCTCCTGACTGCTGAAATGACCACCGACGACGTCCAATGCGCTGTGGCCGAAGGGTCTCTAAATCGATCTCCCGGCCCGGATGGTTTACCTTTCGAATTTTACAGAACCTTCCAAGATCTGATGATGCCACGATGGAGGGACATGTACTGGGAACTTTTGTCCGGCGCGGCGAACCCACCACCAATGTTCATGGAAGGCTTACTTGTACCAGTCCCAAAACCCGCAGGAGGAAAACGACTCGACAGTTATCGGCCGATCACGTTATTCAATTCCGACTTCAAGATTTTCACACGCCTTCTAGCAGTGCTACTCAAACATGTCTTACGGGACATTGTTTCCCACGTCAGCGGCTGACGTGCAAGCTGCGATGCAGTGGATTACCCGTTACAGTGCAGGGGCAGGGAACGCTATGAACGTGGCAAAATCATGCGCCATGAAGATAGGCCGCGGCCTTCCCGCAAAGAGCGTAGTCCCATTTCAACTGGTGGACACCCTTCGTTGTCTCGGATTAGTGTACACGCGAGACATTCGCCGCACCTCGGCGATCAATTTTCGGGCGCTGCTGCAACGCATCCGGGCCAACATACAAAATCACATACTACGCCCGCTGAATATTTGCCAGAGAGCCACCTTCGTCAATACCCATCTGGCAGCCCGGATACCCCATATAGCGCAGATTCTGCCCATCACTGCGACAATGGCGGCCAGATTACAGGCGGCTTTCTGCTATTTCATTTGTTCTGGACACATATTCAAAGTCCAGTATGAAGCTCTCGCCTTACCGAAGCGGGATGGTGGCCTCGACCTGGTTAATGTGAGAGCCAGGACTACGGCACTTTACACCAATACTATGCTCCGGTTATGGAAAAGCCAAAATGCTAGTTTTACTGGAATGTTGACCACCGAGCTCGCACCTGTTTCGAGACGCCCACCGACGTCTTTGGCGCACATCCCACCTCCGATGTCACATATCGGCCGTTTCTTTTTGGAGTACAGCTGCATGTGCACCAAGCTCCCCAGGACCATGAAGACGACCACCCGCGACATCTACCGCCTTCTCCGAAAGTCTCCACCACGCAGCCCCGCCGAAACACGTCAACCTCAGGTTTCATGGCCTACAGTTTGGAAAACGATCCACCAACCATATCACACCACTGACACCTCCTCTATGTGGTACCTTCTCGTCAACGGCAAGTATACTACAAGACAGAAACTGCATCGCATCGCACTGGTGGACTCACCCCTGTGCGTCAACTGCAATGTCGAAGATACAGACTTACATAGTCTTGAGTGTGAGCCAGCAGCAGCTGTCTGGACCCTCGTGCAGAAGATTGTGGCTTTCTACCTCCGAGTACCACCACATCACGTTTCTCCTACCATGATGATATATCCCGACACGACCTACTTTCCACCGGCTAAGTGACATGCCATCACATGGATCAGTGGCATGGCTGTCAACTACCTCTTTCGGGACGACATCGTCGATCCGGCGGACTTTTGGACACGCCTCCAAGTACATCACCACACCCTTCGCCGACATCGACACTATCGGGCCACTTTCACCAACCCGCCTCAAAGCTGGAATCTCAACGAACAGTGCCAGCCAAGACTGGACGATCCCACGTTCCCCTTCAATGGTCAATGATAGAATGCATTTTGTTCTGATGGCGCGCCAAAGTGGAGCATGGCGCGGAAAGTATTCCTATTTTATTTCACTTTTCTTTCCTCCTCCTCTTCTAAGTTTTTTTTATCCTTACACATGTTAATCCTTTTCAAACATAGCTCTCTATCTGCAGCCTATTTGTTTTCTTTCTCCTGTGCTCAAAAAAAAAAAAAGGAAAATGCTGCTGATGGTGAGACTGTATACTCATTTATGGTAACGAAAAAAAATAAAAAGGAAGGCCGTTGGGGAAATATAGCTACCTTTTATGTTTTTACGTTTTCAAAGGATATTGTTTTATTTTATGAAGAACGTCGTCTTTTATTTTCATACACAAGAGGTTTTTATTTTTTGTTCTTCTTAAAAATAAAAAAAAGTGGTCAGCGCGACAGACTGTCAATCCTAAGGGCCCGGGTTCTATTCCCGGCTGGGTCGGAGATTTTTCTACCCTCAGGGACTGCGTGTTGTGTTGTCCTAATCATCATCATTTCATCCCCATCGACGCGAAAAAAAAAAGATGGTAGAGCACTTGCCCGCGAAAGGCAAAGGTCCAGAGTTCGAATCTCGGTCCTGCACACAGTTTTAATCTGCCAGGAAGTTTCATATCAGCGCACACTCCGCTGAAGAGTGAAAATCTCATTCTGGAAACATCCCCCAGGCTGCGGCTAAGCCATGTCTCCGCAATATCCTTTCTTTCAGGAGTGCTACTTCTGCAAGGTTCACAGGGGAGCTTCTATAAAGTTTGGAAGGTAGGAGACGAGATACTGGCAGAAGTAAAGCTGTGAGGAGTGGCCGTGAGTCGTGCTGCGGTAGCTCAGATGGTAGAGCACTTGCCCGCAAAAGGCAAAGGTCCCGAGTTCGAATCTCGGTCGGGCACACAATTTTAATCTGCCAGGAAGTTTCATGTCAGCGCACACTCCGCTGCAGAGTGAAAATCTCATTCTGAGGTCATTCTGTTTGTAGACAGGCTGGAGAAGGTAACTGATATGTCTTTCTCCGACTTAAATTGCATATATAAGATGCGCAAAGATCTGTAAATCTGATCAGCTGAACGATGTGTAGGGTGTAACTAAAGCCAAGTTGCAATTTTAGTCTAGCGTGCAGGTTCGGGAAAGGTGACAGTTTCGCACTGGATGCAGCCGTCTTGAATAATGGTAATTGCGTAATCAGCTGACGTGATGACAGAGCTTTCTGGTGGTTGTGATAGGAGCTAAACACAGTTGAACTTGGAGCCATTTTTGTTAGGTAAACGAATTGTATGATCTTCCGCCAAAATTCAAACTCCCTACCAAAATCGGACATCTTGAATGAGACCCGCTGCTGGTGGCGATGTATACTAACCCAGTTGGTCTCCGGACCTCGTGGCGAATACAAGCACATCGTATAAACAATAATAAATAGTAACAAATGATCATAAATGATAATAAATAACTGGAGCAGCTGTCAGAATGCAGCGACCTGTTGAAGTGTATGGATCAGTAAGAGTTAACTTTGATCCTCTACACGACCGAATAGCAAAGTAATAGTATGTGTTGGGCGGCTTTGATGATCAAGTCAGAATTTGAGAAGATGATTGATTTGGGTTGGAGTGTTATTAGATGGGATGTAGATTGTTCGGTTGACTACTTCTGCACATTTGCTTCCTTTATTTAGCTGAGTGAAGATCGGTTGTGGCGTGTTGGATACACGCTTGTCTGTTCTCTAGACCTGGGACAGACCTTAGGTGACGTGTAAATTATAGCCAAGATCTCGAAAATGTTACATGACTGAGACCGATGTTCGACAGTGGAAATATCATTTTGCGTACGTGTGTTTCTAGTTAATCAGTGGTTTACAGCATGCTGCACATAGTTTGTAGAGAATTAATTTGAAGTCTATATCTTGGGAATTATGATGAACTAGTGACGGGTAGGGTGTAGCCTAGTGCATGATATTGAGAAGTACAGCTAAAATGGTGTAATATTATGGAGAAAGTACATGTGTTCTTGCAGTCTTTGAGTCTGAGGATGATTGTAGAAAAGCGAACAGGTAAGGAAGGAGAGACAGTAAGGCGTTTGTGCTAAGGGGGGACGATAACGAGCTTGTAAAAAGAGGTCTGAGGGTGAATTAGGTCCGCTGATGTAAGAGGGAAGATTAGCTCTGAGTGTCGGGTCTGTAGAGAGAGAGAGCAGGTTGACGGTGCTTTCCTAGGATTGGAGAGCATTGCTGTATATAGACGCTGTAGGAATAAGATTTTTTTTCACATGCTGTAGAGATATACTGGATAAGTGCACTATTTTGGGTCAAGTGTGTATATACTGTATTGTGAAGTTAATGTGGTTTACATTGTGTAGCGTTTGTATATACTGCACTGTAAAGTTAATATTGTTTATGTTATGTGCTGAGTAGAGAGAAAGTCGTAAGAACGGTAGAGATATTTCCAAAGTAACAGCGGACAAGAGAGTGTACTTCCGAAACTTAGCTCATTGTGGAATGCCAATCACATGAGACCGCGATCGTAAGATTTAACTGTAAATATAATGACATCAACGACTTCGGTATTCGAGAGTCCGAATATAATTTTTTGGTCTGTTTGTTTCTAGTTCAGTGGTTTACAGGATGCTGTACCTAGAAAAAAATTGGTGTGTTCTTGTAGTCTATGAGTCTGGATGAGTTTGTAGAAAAAAAGGGAGCAGGCAAGGAAGAAGAAGAGAGAGTAACGCATTTGTGTTGAGGGGAAGCGATCGCCGAATTTGTGGAACAGTTCTGAGAGGGACTTCCGTCCATTGATGTAGAAGGGCTGATTACCGCTGAGTGTGGCGTGTGTAGAAACAAAGAGCAGGTTCACAGGGCTCCCTTAGGAATGGAGAGAACTGGGGTATGTAGTGGGTATTGTAAAGTTAATGTGGCTTACATTATGGAGGGTTTGTATATAATGGATTGTAAAGTTACTGTTGCTTATGTTATGGGATGAGTAGAGAGGATGACTGTGTGTGTGTATGTGTGTGTGTGTGTGTGTGTGTGTGTGTGTGTGTGTAGATTGAGGGGGCTGTGGAGGTAATTGAGCGATCTCTGTAAAAGTAAGCACAGGAAGCCCCAGAAAGAAAAGCAGGATGGTAATTCGATAACTCGTCCTTAGGAAATTAGGCCAGTATATTCGATAAGAAGTAATAAGAATGATTAATCGGTTGTGCTGGCATATAGGAGGGTTGAGAACATTTGCGTATGTTGAGAGCTGCAAAGGTAGGAGGTGTGGAGCGCATTCAGTATTATTTTGGTGAACAGGTTCTGTTAGGGTAAGAATTTGAATTTACAAATAAGCTGAGAAAACACGAAAGCGAGCGTTAACTATTTTTGGGGGCACTATACAATTTCGTAGAGATTGACTGGGTTCTTATTTTTATTTTTATTTTCAGATGATCGTTTTACATTGTGAGGGGAGGCAAGCGCTGGGATGTGTGCGGACGGTGTGTGTGTGAACTCGCTCTCGGCTATTCTGACAACAGACGTGAAGGTGGAGATGTGTCGCATATAGGCCGGCGAGCAATGGATCGCGGCCTTAACATGTGTGTTGGACCGCACTGAGTTAGGACGGTGATAGACGCCTCGCGTGGCCTGGCTTGGATGTTCGGCGTGTAGGTGACACGAATTTCTCAGGTGTTAGGTGTAAATGCGGATGTCATCAAGTCATGTTTGAGGGCTCGAACACAGGCCTTTGAGCGAATTGAGAGTTGTCAGATTTGTGACTTAGTGTGGGACAGGTTGATCGTGTGTGTCTGTTGAGTTACTTTGCTATGCTTTATTTGGACAGATTACGAGTACTGATGGTATTTACAGTTATGTGTACTGCATTATTTAGGAGCAGTTTGATATTGTGCACTGAAATTAGGAGCTGTTTACGTGTCTGCCGACTGTACAACATGACATCAGTACATCAGGGTGAGAGTTTTTTGTATGAGAGAGATAGGTATACTCGATGCGTAAATAAAATGTACGTTAAGTATTCGTGGGACGATATAGAATATTTGAGAGTTCGAGTTGGTTTTTATTTTTTCTACTTGGAGAATTTGTTAGATCGAATTGCTGAGGTGAGTAGCTACGAGAGCGCGAGGGATGTGATTGCAGCATATCTCCGTCTCTCGGCCGTTAACTAAAGATGAGGCGAGCAATGTTCGCGGCTTAGGTACTGGGGGTGTGCTCTGGCCATGTACTAGACCGTGTGGATTGAAAAACAGTATTAGGGTCATAGTTTAGCTAGAATATTTACAGAGAAGTATATCCGACGCGAGTATGAAGGTCCAGGCTGTGATGTGGGTGGTACTCGCTCGTGGTGTCTGAGAGAGGCAAAGCAGACGATTTTGAGTCATCACAGGTGACTTAGGTTAGTGGCTTTGTTTGCCACAATTTTCTTGTGTTGGTAGCGAAACACGAACTGACCATCAGAATTGAAGCTTGGCTTATTTGTATAGACAAAATGTGATATAAGTTAATGTAGGTTAGTACAAGTTAGTGCACGTTAGTCCACGTTAGTAAATGGAAGCAAGCATTAGTACATGTTAGCCACCGAACATGGGTCGGTAAAAGGATGTAGTGGTCAGTAGGGACTTTAACTATTTCACTTCAAGTCCAGGTGGGCGTGGCAGTGGCAATAATTGAGTTTTCCACATCAGGGAGGTTAATTAATTTATCAGATTAATTAAATAGTCATGCAAACTTTCTTACATTCACTTGCGGAGGTACTAAGATAGGTGCGCGCGATGGCTCATTTGTACGGACAAGTGATTTCGCGATATTTTGGATTAGATAATCGAAGTATGTTGGCTGAATAATGAGAATCAGGTGATCAGTTAACTTAGTGAGAGTGTTCATTTTTCCGGCAGAGCCAAGTGGTCGGTCGCGCGTTGTGACGTCAAGGAAGTTTCCAACTCGGTAGAAAAAACATTCCAGTTCGAGCGTGTCGGTTCGTGTCTATCGGTCTTGACTTGCAAAGTTTATGGGGATGAGAGCGTTCTTTCTAATCCATCACACGTGCTGGTGGCGCGGTATGTGGCGTGAGGGTGATTTGGACAAAGAAAGCATGTCGGTTCCTGTCTCTCAGTGCTGGGAATTCGCGAACTTTAGGACCGATATAGCTTTTAGCATGTCACGTGATAGAACTTTCCAAACTTCGTTGATGTGGCCCAATTGGCTTTCCTCCCGTCATCTTAAATGATGTCATGGCAATGTCCTCAGGTGGCTGAGATATGAACTAACACATGTGCATGATATAAATAATAATAAATGATAATGAATGTTAATAAATGATAATGAATAATAATAAAAATAAGTACGGTTTTGCATATATTATCATGTTGGAATTCAAACTTTCCGCCATTTTTTCTTGTGGATGCTTAGGTTAGTGGAATTAGCCTAATTGGCCAATTTTCTCGCCAAAATTCGTACTTCCCGCCATTTTTCTGGATGGTTTCGTTAGTGGACATAGCACAATTGGCCTATTTTCCCGCCAAAACCGCCATCTTGTATGACATCATGCACTGTTGCCAAGTCTACATGCCGCCATCTTGGATGACGTCATCGGCGCCATCTTGAATAAATTTGTCAACAATGCAGTGTGCCCTAAGTCATAGGTTGTCCCTCTACTGACGTGTATGCTATTGATTGCCTTTAACCCTTGACCTCCTGGAAGAGGACTGCCGAAATTCCCGCATTAGTTGCGCCGGTTTGGACGATAAGTTTCTTATTAAAATCAGGCACTCCGAGAACTGGAGGATTGGCTATAGCCTCCTTGATGTGCTCAAATGCTGCCTCTTGAGCAAATCCCCACTCAAAACGTACCCCCTTTGCGGCGCAGTTCATTTAAAGGAGCCACAGACTGAGCAAAATTAGGAACAAAAACACTAAAATAATTCGACATCTCGATGAACTTGGCAATCCCTCGCTTACCAGTGGGCATCGGATGAGATCTCAAGGCCTTAGTCCGATCCTGATCAAAGCAAATACTTTCTCCTAATACTAGATGACCTAAGAAGGATTCTGATCAGTACAAAATGCTGTAACGTGTTTACATTCTTCGGCTAAGGGAATCTGATAATAGGCTTGATTCAGGTCAAGTGCAGTAAACCAAGTAGACCCGGCAAACCAAGTAAAAGAGTTATGAAGAACAGATAAGGGACCGACTCAAGGACAAATTTCTTATTTAGGCGACGGTAGTCAACAACAGGCCCAAAGTCCTTCCCCTGATCCTTAGGGACGAGGAATTGTAAGTAGGCTTTTTAGGTTTTTTTTATTGGTAACGCCACATAGCGCTCTGTATGAAGATCACTGGCTGTGCTGTGTGCAGTCTGTGGCTGGTCTGCATTGTTGTCTGCCATTGTAGTGTTGGGCAGCGGCAGCTGGATGTGAACAGCGCGTAGCGTTGCACAGTTGGAGGTGAGCCACCAGCAGTGGTGGATGTGGGGAGAGAGATGGCGGAGTTTTGAAATTTGTAAGACTGGATGTCATGAACTGCTATATATATTATGACTACTAAAGTAAATACATTGGTTGTTCTCTATTAAAATCTTTCATTTGCTAACTATACCTATCATTAGTTAGTGCCTTCAGTAGTTTGAATCTTTTATTTAGCTGGCAGCAGTGGCGCTCACTGTATTGCAGTAGTTCGAGTAACAAAGATTTTTGGTGAAGTAAATGATTTGTGAAAGGTATAGGTTAATGTTAGTCAGGGCCATCCTTTTGTAGGGATTTTTAAAAGTCAGATTGCGTTGCGCTAAGAGATATTGTGTGTCAGTTTAAGCACAGTTATGTATAATTGCTCCAAGGGGACGTTTCATATGTCGACCCTTAGCCGAGAATACCTTACTGGAATCTTCTGATTTTTTTCTTGTAGTTTGTGTAATTAGTGTAGATTTTGTTTATTGCTAGTGCATAATTGTAGAGAGAATCTCCTTTGTAGTTGTAATCTTTCATTGTTGAACGGTAAAACAGTTGTGGCATGCATTGTTGTAGATTTGCACCAAGTATTTCGTAGCTGCGCTTGAAATTAACTAGATATTATTTGCTGTGCTAATATGTTCTCTTATTTTTGCTCTTCAAATTGTGTTTTTCTGTGTTGTCGTGTGAAATATTGTGACAATAATGGAGTGTGAAAAACGTAATACTAGGCTCCAAAGTAAACTGAGAAATGACAGTGAAGACGAAAGCAGTGTCTTAGCGCCACCATGTAATGAATTAACTAATGTTCAAAGTAGTAATTTGGTAATAGTGCATAGGGAAATGGAGCGGGCTGCAAATAATGGTGTAGGGAGTGAAATAATTAGTGAACAGGGAAGCATTATCGATCGATCGATCGGCAACAGCTCACGTCAGGAATCCGAAATGACAGGACACAATCTAGGAAATACTGTACATTCAGGTTTTGCGTCCTCACCGTTTTCTCAAATAAGCCAAGACACATTTTCTGCTTGTCAAAATGTGAATATTGCCGGTGCAAATGCACTGCCGAAAAGCATAGAGGAACAGATTCCAGACACTAATACATTATTATTGCAATTAATGCAACAAATGAAACAAAATCAGAGACAAACACAGCAACAGTTAGACACAATGGAACAAAATCTACAAAAGTTAGACACAATGGAACAAAATCAGAGACAAAATAATAACACAGGGCACTTCGGAAATCATGAAAGAAATTGGCAAGGTGCACTGAATTTTGAGATGGAACCGCCGACACGACGTAACAATGACCGATATGCTACTCGCCGACACGATGATTTTGACTATAAGCTGTACATTACTGCACGTAAATTCAAAATATTCAAGAATTCTGGCAACGACATTCATCCACAAGCGTGGCTCCATCAATTCTCTTCATGTTTTCCTCCCAACTGGTCATTAGAGCACAGAGTAGAATTTATGTGTGGCTACTTGGAGAATGAACCAGCTGTAAGAATGCGATCGGTCATTCACGATTGTCACAGTGAAGGAGAATTTTATCATGCCTTCCTCTCAGCATATTGGTCTTAAGCTACACAAGACCGAGTAAAACATAGCATCATAATGATGAAACATTTCGAACAATCTGAATTTTCCGGTCTTGTGAAATATTTTGAAGACATGTTACATAAGGATCAGTATCTTTCAAACCCATACAGCCCCTCAGAACTCATCCGCATTTGCTTAATCAAATTGCCTGAACATTTACGACATATTATTTTGGTAGGACGTTGCAAAGAGGACATTGAAGCTTTTCAGGGACTGTTACAAGAATTGGAAATTGACACTGACAATCGCGGAACGCGAAAACAGGAACACAACAATTACAGGTCACATCCGTCACAATTCTGCGATGAAAGAAATAATAACTGGACACGACAAGGCTATTCTCGCAATACAAATCGTGACCAAAACAGACACCACCCATATGACAACCGTTGGCAGAGTAGTAATAATTACAGGGAAAGATCACCTCTCCGCGGTAATGACTATCACAGAGACAATCAGAGAAACAGACAATATGGAAACCAAAATAATTATTATCACAGGAGACAGAGTAACTTCTGACGCAACGGCCCACCGTGCAGTGATAATTCAGAGAGAAATTCTCCACCACTTAACCAACAAGAAAAAAACTACAGGATCTACCGACATGCCGACAGACGATATAATCATAACGACAGACCTGAACTGCATCAGAACTGGCGGGATTCGAAGAGAGCTGGGCCCTCTCGTCAAGGTGAATTTGCAGAAGTTAGGTCTCCTAATCCCAATAACAGCGCGCGCCAACAAAGAGACAGACAAAGGTCTCGCACCGCAGGCAGCCACGTGCGCCGGCTGGCTCAGAGAAAAATAACATAGACGCTAACCTTGAGAAAAATTTTAGCATTCCTTACCGACGTATACCACATGATAATTGCGTTCAAGTTGGAACTCTGAGTACTACGAAGAGTAAAGGATTGCACCGCACTTCACAAGTAAACCGCTTATTGAGAGATAATCTGCTTTTAACTTAGTCTTTGCCATAAAATTATTCACTTCACACTACTAGTACAATTTGTCACACTGAGAAACTATTAACATGGAACAATGTTTTGAAGTTAACTATCCAGTCTAGAACCAAGGGAATATTTTTAAACAGAAATTACGAATGCATTGTTATAGCGAACAGACGACACAGTGTTGTTATTTGTACATTCTTGCTTGTTAGTTGCAACGATTACGTAACGACTATCACGCTTAAAAACTTAGAACATATACTGGTACTGATAATGAGATTTTAATGCAAGATTAAATGCAACATTTACTTGAATTGATATTCTTTATTTGAAGTACATTCGGTGAGATTAATGATGACTTAGCATTTGGTTTCTTTGATAGCTACACGATTATATCACTACGCTAGTAATATTTGACACAATTTATATTGTTGCTTTTGCGGTGTATCTGTTTTATATCTGCACAGTTTTTCTGTATTATTCTGGAGAGTAAAACATGTTTTAGTAGTAAATTTTGTGGTATAGCTACTATGTGACAGCCTTTTTCGTAGCACAACAATACATTACAGTATAGTACTTTCTTGATCACGGTAATGGACGTAACAACTACGATATCTGTACGCATAGCATTTCACTTTTGTTTATCATGAGGTAAGTACATTGACTTCTGCAGAACTTAGCTTTCGGAGGACGATAACTACGACACTTCCACAGAGATTATCTTAAGACGCACAGTTTAGCGCTACAGTACACGTATTTGAGTGATTAATTTTGTACTTAAAACATTTATTTTTAAAGATATTTGAAGTACAATGATACAAAGGTTTTCCGTGATACATTTCATTCCATTGCTGTAATCTGTAACTCCTGAGGATATAATTACATTAATCCTCGGGGGGGGGGGGGGGGGTACACTCTTACTTTGTGTACCATGTGTTTGGCAAGCACAAGGAGCCCTAGCTAATATGGTATTTGCTTATACAACTTTACACATCGGTACCATATTTCTCGAACACAGAATTACACAGCTATCTGATTATTCAACAGGGAAACAAAATTTTTGTACTATGTCAATGACAGATGTTTACACAATTACACAGCCGGATAACTTCACACTCATGAAATTGTATTTTGTCTGTACTTTGTGAAATGTTCATATTTTTTCGGAACCATTGTGATACTATGAGAGCTCTGAATGTCGTATTTGGTATGGGATCATGATTTTTAAAGTACGTTTGAGGCAGATGACACTTTTGACATGAGCAGAGAATTTTTTTTAGGTTTTGAAATTATTGGAGGAAGCTACGACGATTTTGAGAGTTGACTGAGGTGTTATTATGTTATTATTACGATGACTATGTGTATTATGCTGTTGCGGTATGTTTATGTTCAATAAGCTGATGCTATATGAGTTATTTGATTATGCTACGTATCTGTTATGATGAAATATTGAAGAAGTGTCGACGAATAAGGTAAGGAATAATGAGTAGTGGTTAGGGGCTCTGGTTTGTGAAAAAAGTTGTTGGAAACCAAAAATCATACTTTAAGAGTTATGAAATGTATGTAAATGCTTGAATGTATTACAATGCCGACGAAAATTTTTTGGACACTGTTATATCAATAGGATTTTGTTTCCACAGATGTGTAACGCAAATTCTTGACCTGTGAAATTTTTTATATGAGGCTGCCACTGTAGCGGAAACTGGTGTCGTAAATATTTCGGCAAGACAGTTAAGTGACCACCTGCACGTAATGCGTCGTGGGCACCCAGCTGCGCGACAGCCACCTGACAAAAGAAAGCCATTAGGTGACAAAAAAAGAGAGGCCATTATCCTCGCTATTGACATTCCTTTGTAGAAAGCATCGCAAAAACGACACGCTCATTACTTAGAAAGATACTTTCTTACATCTGCACACCTGATAATGACAAGCGTCTTCTACGAGAGTTGAGAGAATTTGTACTAACTTATGAAATGTCACATGACTATTGAATAATATTTTTATGCTTTGCCTTTCATACTTGCTTACTTCATTTGATATCTGGTTTGCGGCTGTGTTGCAGCTTTGGTTTTATAAAATAAAATTAAATGCATTTGCTAATGTGAACACTTTCTGTCAACAGCTCTATTAAACAATCATTTTATGATCCACGTTCTTCGTAAAAGGAGCACTTGGAAAGGAAAGAACAATAAGAAGGGATTAATAACAGTTACTGCATACTTAATTACATACCTGTGTGCATGTCAAGAGTCAGCACTGTCTTTCCGTTGGAAGGATAACACTACTTCAAGACTGCATGGAAATCCACTACTTCTGTGTGCATTCTCTTTTACTGCTCAGACTTTGAGAAAAACACTGCTATTTTACTGTGATGAACGATCAGGACAGTCTTTAAGGACTGTGAGAAAATTTTAGCTTCTGAGCAACATTGTATCAATAAGTGTGTGCATTTGATTTCTTTGTTATTGTAATTATTAAATTTTTTTTCAAATCTGTATTGGCCACTGCCCAAAACAATTTGTAAAATTTTTTGTGGGGAGCATGGGGGCTATGTAAGTAGGCTGTTTAGGTTTTTTTATTGGTAACGCCACGTAGCGCTCTGTATGAAGATCACTGGCTGTGCTGTGTGCAGTCTGTGGCTGGTTTGCATTGTTGTCTGCCATTGTAGTGTTGGGCAGCGGCAGCTGGATGTGAACAGCGCGTAGCGTTGTGTAGTTGGAGGTGAGCCGCCAGCAGTGGTGGATGTGGGGAGAGAGATGGCGGAGTTTTGAAATTCGTAAGACTGGATGTCATGAACTGCTATATATATTATGACTACTAAGGTAAATACATTGTTTGTTCTCTATTAAAATCTTTCATTTGCTAACTATACCTATCAGTAGTTAGTGCCTTCAGTAGTTTGAATCTTTTATTTAGCTGGCAGTAGTGGCGCTCGCTGTATTGCAGTAGTTCGAGTAACGAAGATTTTTGATGAGGTAAGTGATTTGTGAAAAGTATAGGTTAATGTTAGTCAGGGCCATTCTTTCGTAGGGATTTTTAAAAGTCAGATTGCGTTGCGCTAGAAAATATTGTGTGTCAGTTTAAGCACAGTTGTGTATAATTGTTCCAAGGGGACATTTCAGAATGTAGGGGAGGCATAAGCAGATGTAGAAGGCCTAATAACTCCCTGCTCAAGCATTTTAGAGACCTGTTCCCTTAGTATCTTCATCTTAGGCGGTGAGAGGCGAGTTGGGGACTGCCTGACGGAACAGACAGACGAATATGCTAATAAAGTGTATTAGTAACCCCCAATCTATCACAGAGAAGCTCTGGGAACCTCTCCAACAAACCCCCTAATTCAGAGGCCTCGAGTATGGCGCAGACAGCACGAAGCCATGGACATCAGTTGTCAACAGGGCACTGAACAAGCTAGTTGTGGCTCCGTAATGGTGTGGGCTTTGTTTACATCGAATGGACTGAGTTCTCTGGTCCAACTGAACCGATCTTTAACTGGCTACTTGGAGACCATTTGCAGCCACTCATGGACTTTATGTTCCAAAACAACTGTGGAATTTTTATGGATGACAATGCGCCATGTCACCGACCGAATTCATGAAATTGAAATTGAAATTTGTCGTAAGGTCTTATGGGTCATCGGTCCCTAAGCTTACGCATTACTTAATCTAACTGAAACTAACTTATGCTAAGGACAACACACACACCCCGAGGGAGAACTCGAACCTCCGACGGGGGGAGCCGCGCGGACTGTGACAAGAAGCCTCAGACCGCACGGCTACCCTGTGCGGCAATTGTTTATGATTTGTTTGAAGATTCTGGACAATTCGAGCGAATGATTTGGCCACCGATATCGCTCGACATGAATCAAACTGCTAGAAATAATCGGGACATCAGTTCGTGTGCAAAATCGTGCACCGGTAACACTTTTGCAGTTATGGACGGCTATAGAGGCAACAGGCTCAATATTTCTGCAGGGGACTTTCAACGACTTGTTGAGTCCATGCCACGCCGAGTTGCTATCTGGTAAAAGGAGGCCCAGTGCAATATTACAGGGAATCCCATGACTTTTGTCACCTCAGTGTATCAAAACTGTGTTATCGTGGATGCCGAATTTAATTTCGTAGTTATATTTCTCACCTTCCCTTTAATTTATCTACGGACTCTGTCACTATTACTTCCATTACATTAATTTCTTAGCAGTCGGGGTACTAGCTAGCGTTTATGTTGTATAACTGGCTTCATGGTAGCATTCTGTTTCTCGAGGGTCAGGGGTGGTAGGCATTTTAATCGGAATTTGCGTTGAAGCTCAGACAGCCTCTCGTATTTTCAACCAACAGTGCTCTTGTGATCGACATAAAAGCCGCTTGTAACTACAAAAGCGTACTGTCTGGTACTGATATCCACAGCACGTGTGACAATAATTGATGTGTGTCTGTATTAGACTTCAGTACAAAGTCACTGCTGTTTATCTAGTGTAATCCCAACATATTCCACTTGTATCATTTGTAATATTACATACTCTTTCACATCAAATAATATGTCTCACACACTGTTCCCTTTTGAGCTAATAAATTATAAACATTCCAAGACATTTGATTATTTTTGCTATTGGGAAGTTGTAGTGTAACAGTTGCATTGTTTCTTTATTTGACATTCTATGTCTAATGGAGATCATCAGGGTGGACTTAACTGATAGACATTTCGAGATATTTCTTGGCCACTGTATACAGGGTGTTACAAAAAGGTACGGCTAAACTTTCAGGAAACATTTCTCACACACAAAGAAAGAAAATATGTTATGTGGACATGTGTCTGGAAACGCTTACTTTCCATGTTAGAGCTCATTTTATTACTTCTCTTCAAATCACATTAATCATGGAATGGAAACACACAGCAACAGAACGTACCAGCGGGACTTCAAACACTTTGTTACAGGAAATGTTCAAAATGTCCTCCGTTAGTGAGGATAGATGCATCCACCCTCCGTCACATGGAATCCCTGATGCGCTGATGCAGCCCTGGAGAATTTCGTATTGTATCACAGCCGTAAACAATACGAGCACGAAGAGTCTCTACATTTGGTACCGGGGTTGCGTAGACAAGAGCTTTCAAATGCCCCCATAAATGAAAGTCAAGAGGGTTGAGGTCAGAAGAGCGTGGAGGCCATGGAATAGGTCCGCCTCTACCAATCCATCAGTCACCGAATCTGTTGTTGAGAAGCGTACGAACACTTTGCCTGGAATGTGTAGGAGCTCCATCGTGCACGAACCACATGTTGTGTCTTTCTTGTAAAGGCACATGTTCTAGCAGCACAGGTAGAGTATCCCATAAGAAATCATGGCGGTGAATCGAGGAAGTAAAGTACATACTGACGAAACTAAAATGAGCTCTAACAAGGAAATTAAGCGTTTCTGGACACATGTCCACATAACATCTTTTCTTTATTTGTGTGTGAGGAATGTTTCCTGAAAGTTTGGCCGTACCTTTTTGTAACACCCTGTATACATTGACCTGTGGTCTAGGGGTAGCGTCTTTGATTCGTAATCAAAACCTCTTCGATCCCCGCCACTGCCTAAATTTTGATAAATAATCAGCATTGGCGGCCGAAGACTTCCGGCATAAGAAGTCAGCCTCATTCTGCCAACGGCCTTGTCAAAGAGGGCGGAGAAGCGGATAGAGGTTCAGGGCACTCTCTTCTCCTAGGGGTGGGAAATTGCCCCTAAAGGCGGAAGAATCAGCAATGATCAACGACATGAGGATGCAGAAGGCAATGGAAACCACTGCATTAAAGACACGTAACGTATCCACAGGACACGTGGCCTGTAGTTGAAGAAGTGTCATGATGATCTCTCCATTGGCAAAAGATTCCGGAATAGTCCCCCATTCGGATCTCCGGGAGGGGACTGCCAAGGGGGAGGTTACCATGAGAAAAAGATTGAATAATCAACGAAAGGATAACGTTCTACGAGTCGGGGCGTGGAGTGTCAGAAGCTTGAACGTGGTTGGGAAACTAGAAAATCTGAAAAGGGAAATGCAAAGGCTCAATCTAGATATAGTAGGGGTCAGTGAAGTGAAGTGGAAGGAAGAGAAGGATTTCTGGTCAGATGAGTATCGGGTAATATCAACAGCAGCAGAAAATGGTATAACAGGCGTAGGATTCGTTATGAATAGGAAGGTAGGGCAGAGGGTGTGTTACAGTGAACAGTTCAGTGACCGGGTTGTTCTAATATGAATCGACAGCAGACCAACACCGACAACGATAGTTCAGGTATACATGCCGACGTCGCAAGCTGAGGATGAACAGATAGAGAAAGTGTATGAGGATATTGAAAGGGTAATGCAGTATGTAAAGGGGGACGAAAATCTAATAGTCATGGGCGACTGGAATGCAGTTGTAGGGGAAGGAGTAGAAGAAAAGGTTACAGGAGAATATGGGCTTGGGACAAGGAATGAAAGAGGAGAAAGACTAATTGAGTTCTGTAACAAGTTTCAGCTAGTAATAGCTAATACCCGGTTCAAGAATCACAAGAGGAGGAGGTATACTTGGAAAAGGCCAGGAGATACGGGAAGATTTCAATTAGATTACATCATGGTCAGACAGAGATTCCGAAATCAGATATTGGATTGTAAGGCGTACCCAGGAGCAGATATAGACTCAGATCACAATATAGTAGTGATGAAGAGTAGGCTGAAGTTCAAGACATTAGTCAGGAAAAATCAATACGCAAAGAAGTGGGATACGGAAGTTCTAAGGAATGACGAGATACGTTTGAAGTTCTCTAACTCTATAGATACAGCATTAAGGAATAGCGCAGTAGGCATTACAGTTGAAGAGGAATGGACATCTCTAAAAAGGACCATCACAGAACTTGGGAAGGAAAACATAGGTACAAAGAAGGTAGCTGCGAAGAAACCATGGGTAACAGAAGAAATACTGCAGTTGATTGATGAAAGGAGGAGGAATTCGTGGCGGGCCACATCAAATCAGTCAGTAGACTGATGACAAAAAAAAATAAATTGACCATACAAAGGACTAATGGTTAAATAGATTTTTTTATTGGTAAGACTGTAAATGTATGTTTTCACTATACTTACATACGTCTCCTGCATATTCTAGTATTTGGTCGCAGGTGTGAAAATATTTGTGAAGGTCCTTGTGGAACTCTTTCACTAGTGTCTTGAGGTGTGTAACTTTTCAAAAACAAATAGAAGTAAGCTGACAGTGGATTATTATTATAATGTTCGACTACCTATCTGCTACATGGTGGGTTTCATGAAGTACACTACCCACATTACATAAATGCCAGGTTCTATGAGCACTCCAGCTTATAATCGTATGTCTTTTTACTTTCCTAGCATCACTGACTTTGGTTTCCTTACCTCGCATCTTTTAAAATTTTCTCTTAGATCTCGTCCCGATTAGCTTCTTCTCCACATAGACGCAGCATTCGATGTGCAAACCAACAGACTGTGCTAAACTGAAGTGGAAGTGCTACGAAATAAAAATGCCGAAACATAGGATGCTATTTGATTTTTTATTCACTTCAGTTTAGCAGTAATCAAGAAATGCAGGTAAGAGCCTGATTATGTTTATTCATTAAATCAAATTCCGCTTAAGCTAAATATGTTCAGAGTACCGCAAAAGGACATATTCTAACGATTCAGAGTATTACAAGATGTTCGAAACTTCACACGATCATTCACCTGTTCAACACGACAAATGATTCTCACTTACTCTTTACTCTATACCATCCAAATCGCGTGTTACATTCTTATGTACCTGATGCAAATCTTCTAGTGAGTTGTAACATACAAATGTTTTCCAAGGCACTGTTAACTGCGACGAATAATTATCGGCATTGTATTCCACTTGACCGTCCCTGCACGTGTTGTCTCGCTCGTATACAGTAAAAGACTCATAGTGTCAGTTACGATAATAGTTTTACGACTGCTTAATCGATGCTCATTTCTGATTGGTCCATCATCTTCAACCAGTAACGATTAAATTGAAATGTTCTTCTCTTTTACGTTTTTAATTTATCAAATTATTATTAACCTTCTATCAATGCACAACAGAGCTCAAATAATGAATATTAACTAACAACATTGTACTGCTTTGGGCCACGCTCAGTATCTGTTTCCCAAGTAATCTGAGATGATACAGCCACCGTTACAGGCGCGTTCCATGCTCTAAAACCATCTGCCACACATCTCGCCTTGCTGCTGATGAATGTTCTTGTGAGACTGATAGCAAGAAGAAGTAAAATAAAAATGTAATGTGGGCAAAAAATGTGGCAGAGTCGTCACACATTTCACAACCAAAAATTTCTTTTAAAGTTTTCCGGATTTTCAGAAACTTTTAGAAATTTTAAAATAATAAAGTAACCTCCAACCCTACTACAGCATTATCTTCACTGCCACATTTTAGATCCCCACTATTTTATTCTCAACACTGAATGAACTTCTCCATATTGTCGAAATTACAATTACATAAATATTTATTTATAACCATTTTTGGCTCCATATACTGAAACACTAATTGTAAGATTTTGTTTTGATATACACTTGAAATAATAAAATCTTTTTGAATTACAGTTCACAGTACCTCCACAGAACATTTACTGGTTACATCTTTTGGGCCTGTTCACAGAATGTTTTGCTGATTTACAGATGATCCATGTTCATAATAGCTGGCATCCATATTCAATAGTTCTCATACAATTTAGTTACAATAACATACATCAAACAACATAAATATTAGATAAGTAAAGCAGACATATTTTATATTACAATGTTCCTGAAAACTTACCCAATTACAAATTTTATAAAAGAGGAAAAGAAAATTCTACTATTATACATATATATTTCATATTTAATTATATTAACTTAATTCAAGATATTTTCAGTTAACTGTTTTGTTTATGAATTTCGGATGACATCTTACGACTTCACGCAGATCATACATAAAGCGTCATCCATATTCCTCTACACAGTGATACAGGCGACCTTGTCATTCCACCTGAAATACTTTCAGTTCATTGGCCAAGCTACATTAGGAACCTCTCAGAACTACTGTTAGCCGCTGGGCTAAGTTTTATAGTCCAAGCTGCATTCTTACACTTCATCATTTCTTTCATCCTTGAACAACTATGACCCACTATTGTACAAACATAGTATTTAAAAACTAAATTAACATTATAACATTATTCTTTTCCACTATTTACATTACTTATTATACTTATTATTATTATTGTCTCCTGAATCAGTCAGTCTGCCAGCATAACAATAAAACAAGATATGCTCTTTTACAAAAATGCTTGAGATGTACAGCATTGTAGACACCTTTTGACTTGTTTATTATGAGAGTCGCTAGTTCTATCGTATTGTGAAGAGCAAAGTGAACAATTTTATAGAGCCTCTCCAAAAATTTCATAAAATTTATTTAACTCATTTCTGCTTTTTCTTTTGACCTGTTAAATATTAACTGTCTGATGTCATCTAATGGGATTTGTGTCTTTGGTGGAAATGTAATAATTTGTCCAAATGTGTTTGATGGCCCTTCACCAAATGTGACTTCATGAAGTAACAGTCCAGTAGTCGAATGTGACAATAATTTTTTACTGCTCGAAATCCTTGACATATTTTCTCTGACTTGTTTCTTAGCACAATAGGCTCTGAATAAACGACATATCTCCTTCATCACTCCACCACTCTCTTGGCCATATTTGACAATGATACAGGGGACCTTGTCATTCCACCTGAAATGCTTTCAGTTCACTGGCCCAAACTACATTAAGCACCTCTCAGAACTACTGTTAGCCACTGGGCTAAGTTTTGTAGTCCAAGCTGCATTCCTACACTTCATCATATACATATGACAAAATATCATCCATTTCTCATCCTCATTTAGTCTTAACCATTCTTGGAAGAGATCTTTTAAAACTCTCTTCATATTGTTTTCCAATGGAACATTTTTAACACCCCTTTTTCATTGTTATCTTAACAGTCAATTTTATCCATATCAATTGCTAAATGAGATAATGGGCCTGCCAAAACACTTTCCTTTCCAGGTCGGTATCCAATTTCAGAATTATGCTCTTGTATTAAAACAGCCCACCTTGTAAGTCGACCATGAGACAACCTACAGTCTTCTAAAAATGGCAAAGCTTTGTGAACTGAGTATACTATATCCTTTCTACTCAACAAACACTCTACAATTTTTTGAAATGCCCACACAATGGCTACAGAATATTGCCTTTCCCATTTATTCAGTATTCTACCCTCACAACTTATTGTCTTTTGTTCACATTCGTCTGTAGTCTTTATTCTTGGAACATTTTGGCTACAATCCCATATTCTAAACTATCTGTAGCATTTCTCATAATTTTAGAGAGTTCTGGATAAGCTAGCTTTATTGTTTCACTTAAATTTTACTTTATTTTCAAAAATTCCTGTTTACATTGTGCTGTCCGAACCTAAGGGGTATTGTTTTAGTTTAGTCCGTTAATGCCTGTGCATTTGTAGCATGATTATTTGTAAATTTTTTACAAAAATTACGTAATCCTTTTATTTCTGGTTCTGGTGCCTGCTTTATTGTTTGTATCTTTTCAGGATTCACTCTAATACCATCTACTTAAATGACATGTCCCAAAACGTAATTGCTTTTCATCCAAATTCAGATTTTTTTAATGTTAATTTTAACATTATTATCAGAAAAAGTACATAACACCTTATCCAAAACTTCACTGCGTTCTTTCCAAGTATTTAGTAGAATCAGTACATCGTCTATGCAATATGTCATTTTCAGTAGTAATTCTAGTCCTAGTACACCATCCAACATTCTGATAAATGTTGATACAGAAATATTTAGCGCAAAGGGTACCATATTAAAACCACAAGGCTGGTGCAAGTAAACAAAAGTTATGTATTTTCTACATTCTTCAGCCAGAAACTGGCTGTCAGATTAGTACTAACCATAATCTGATTATCATTAAACTTTTGAATTAATTACCACTCTATCCATTTCTGGTCTAATAATTTTATTTATTACTCTCATATCCAGCGTTATTCTTACAGATCTATCTTTCTTGAAGAGCTATACTACACTGACCCTACAGAATAATACCCCATCCTTAGTTATGTAGTACGTCTACAACTGATCCTCCTTTCTCATCCCCATTTAGTATTAACCATTCTTTCGTGATCTTTCAATGATGTTCCAGACCAATTCACATTTAATTTATTTGTCTACCACTTCCCATTTTGCTGTAGAGATACTATACAGTCTCAATTTAAGTGGACTATGGTGTTTTATACTGAAATGGAAGACATAGACCCTCCTTAGCCCTGATACACCTGAAAGTACTTTTACATGTTTCCTCAACAATCTACTATATTATACTTTCGACTTGCCTTATTTTGTCAATTTTTTCCGAGATGCCATTAAGTTTAACATAGCCTACAAACATCAGGCCCCCTATTCTCACCAACATTATTTTATAACAGTTCTTCCTAAGTAAATATGGTACAAGTCACTGCCGCCCCATTTTCTCCATTTGTACCACCTACATCTTCTGCAGTTCCATTTCCTGTTTTCTCCGGGTAATAATTAACTTTATGCTTCAGTACTTAAACTAGGACCTCAAATTATGAACATAGGTTAAACTCACATTTTCAACTGAGGATGTCAAAGAGCTTGTTTAACGTTGCTATGCAAGCTTCTTTCTCTTCCAGTTTTCTTGTGTGATATGTTTTTGGCATTTTCCCAATTTTTTCTGTCTTCTTCAGCACCGTGACTGTCGAATTTAAACTTGCCTCCACCAAACAACTTTTGCTAGCCCACACTTTTCAACCACGTTTGAATGCATATCCTTTGCAAGAGTAGCTGTTGGGTAATTCCTGACATTCTCTCCACTTTGCTCTCTTAGCAGAAGCCCATATTTTACAACATCACGCAGAGTTGCGAGTTCATTTCTCGACGAGTTCCAATGAAGTAGCTCTGGTGGAGCGGTAGCTGCCAGTCTTGTCTTTCTCTTACTAGCCATGGTCCCGAATTTTCAAATTTTGCAAGTGGGAGAAATTGTTTGTGTCAGTAAAAAGAAAGACAAGAAAATGTCACTATTTGTGTAATGTTAATAAAACGACACTCTGCTGCAAATGAATACTGCTAGTTTAAAAAGTTTTAGGGGTGCAAAAAAAGTTTACAGATTTTTTAGTACATTTTTACCCTTAGAGCAGAAGTGTAGACAGAACTAATTATACGAAAACACTTCTTGAACGAAGACAGTTTGCTGCGAACTTTACATGGAACATCAAAACTGAAGTAACTGTTTGTCAAGCAACACAAAGTAATTGCCATTTCTTATAAATATAACTGGAATTGCTAAACAAAACACAGCTTAATGACCTCTCTCTCATTTTCTGGGAAATGCACTCAAAATATTTGACACACCATAAATTGAAGCTTCCATTATTTTCCTTTTCATTTCCATCGTTTTCTGATTTCTACGTTTCTGATGTGATCTTATCTTTGTGATCCTCGTACTTCATCTCCCATCATCCATTTCCATAGCTAGCAGTTGACTTTTTTCTCTTTCTTATTTCCCAAACTTCTGACCCATAGATACATATGCTTTCTACTATTGTTTTGTGTACAACCTTTTTGGATTTGTTTTTGTCTTAGTTCTCCAAAGGATTGAGTTGAACTGCAAATAGCGCGTTTCCCTTGTTCACTCTCAGTTTTAATATGTTATACAGTCGTTTCATTCGCAGTTATAGTTGCGCCTAAATTAACATTTAGCATCAGTATTCCCTGCATCAAATTTGTTCCTCACTGCCCACTATTTTGTACCAAAGTATTCTTTGTATTTATTTTTAAATCCCACTTGTCTTATTCTTCAAACAGCTTTCTTAGCATATATCTAGAGTCGTCACTACCTTCGACAGTTATCACCTGGTTACAAGCGAATGGGAAAGAGTAGAGTTAATCATCCCCAGTGACGTTCCCATTAAGCTATATTTACTTATCTGTCTTTAATACTTCTTCCTGATAAATTTTAAACTGATGAGTCCGTGGACAACCTGTAATCCCCTGTCGAAGCATTCTGCTAATTTCCAATTACTCTCACAACACATCAATCATTTTTAGTGAGCAGGTGCATCAACTGCATCCACAAGATAAGGCTCCAATAGCATTAATGTATGGTATTAAGACACCATTTCTGCTAGTTCAGCAAGTTCGAAATGCTATGTACACATGGCAGCTAGGCCCTTATTTTTTTAAATGCTCTGTGAACTACTTGAACCTAACTAACCTAAGGACATCGAACCTGCGACCGTAGCAGCAGCGAGATTCTGGACTGAAGGGCTTAGAACCCCGCGGTCACAGCGGCTGGCCATTTCTTAATATGAAGATCTATAAATTACTTAAGGATTATTTTAATTATAGTATTAACCTAATAAACTTGAGACCTTCGTTAATGACCAGTCCCAGCATTTATCTAAAATTATTACGCAAACTGCAAAAAAAAAACCAAATCAAGTTGCTTCACTGATCACGAAAGTGGGCCTTTTTATAGACGCTTCATCATTTCACTCGATCGCCATCTCGTTCGAAGAAAGAGATTAGAGAGTAAGTTTTCGAAGCAGACTAGGAGTTAAGAACTATTTCGCTACTCCCCGATGCTTCGAGCAGTAGCCAGCATCGCCTGGACCGGTGCGATAACATTGCATCATTCACAGCTCTGGTGGATACAGTAACGTTGGTAACCGATACACGCTGAATCAGCACGTAATGCGCTACTGGTTTTCCGTGTCTGTTTGTGAATAGGACCGAGATCTAAATTAACTGGAGCCACTGTCTGTGCAGTAAAATGCCAAGAGAAGATATTGAGCCTGAATTCGTAAATCCTTGTTTGAACATTTGAGAATTTAAAGGATGGAACATACAGGATCAGATTTGACCACAAGTCAAAACTATTTCAAGCTATCAAGCGTTAGCGAATTTCCGCTACGGCAGTAATTGACATTTACCTTCATTATATATACAGCTGGAATAATTAAGCACCCACTGTAAAACTGAGGGTCGAACTGAGAACAAAAACGTGGTCTTTGTTTTCGATCAATCACATGACAGTATTCCTATATTATTCCCTGAATGTGTGACATTGTTCTATTGATTATTAAACTGATATCTGCAATGACCAAAATGCCCATGCGAAATTACAGCAGATAGTTGTGAATACTTCTGCAGAACACTGTGTTTTCATTCATCTTTACGGCGCCCGTGAGAAGACAGAAAGGGGGAACCCTGCTACAACAGTGGAACAATTACGAATTCAGCCTTACCTTGTTCTCGTTTCGATGTCGGTATGACCAGTGTTCGACTGGGTAGGTGACACTCATATTGCTTCGTTGTGTAGGATTAAAACTTCTTAGAGAAAAAAAGATATTTGGCTCTAAAATTCATCGGACTCATTTCGCACAGCTATCGTTACTTTCATTTTGATTTTAACTATAATTCGTCCACAAAGCTTTGATCGAAGCTCTCTCGTTTCGCAGTAGTTTTTACATGATTAATATAACTTTGCAAGTCGACAATCTTGCGTGCATCATACTTACACAGCATGTATTACACATATTTTTGAGTTCCTATGTACTACATACCTTCTTCCCTAAAGGTAAATATTGATTTTCTGGAGGCACATGTAGTGTGGTATGAATCTCTCAGAGCTTTTTTAGTGATAAATATTTTCCAATCTTTCTTAACATTCAGCTGAATAGCAAGCTACTGTAGTAGTAAGAGCATTGCCATTTCTTTCACCTGGACTCCTACCTATCTTGTATGAATCTTACTTGTAGGATATATCGAGACTTCCAGTGTCGGGAGTTTTGCTATCGTTCAGTGTGTTAAGTGTGAACTAACTGTCTGCACTTGAGAGCCTGTGCTGTCATTGGTGATAAATCCTGATTAAATGAAACATCCCTATTGGTCATCTTAACTGGACTGAATGAACTCATCATAACTCATTTTCCTGTATAGCACAGCCCACCTCAAATTAATCTACTGAGCACAGATACATAAACTAAGGAATGAGGCAATGAAGCACCACAAAACAATTAACACAAACAACAATGACAAAAAATACAAATTGGCAAAGCAAGCAGCAGCGTATTTATATTAGCAAAGCAAATCCAACATTACAACTAATATATGGCAATATTCAGCAAACAAGAAAAATAAATCATTGATAAAACTAACTTAATACAGTAATACAACGTAAAATACAGTACAATAATGCCTGACAAATAGCAGCAGCAATGCAATAATTTTTACCTTAACGTGAGAAAGCCCAAATAGAAAAAATATTACAGTAAAGACAGCAATGCATATAAGGGAAATGTCTGTTCACATCTTAATGTGTGTCACATCTTAACACTAGAGTGATGCACCACAACAATTTATTCTACCAACAAATTATCACGTTCTTGTAAAGAAAATTATGAATGCAATTCCTGTTACTAGTCCTTTCAAGTGCACTTTCTGATTGATCTTTTTTTTTCAAGTGCTCTTTTTTAAGAATGTAGATCATAAACTTATTATTTAATGGATTAGCATATGTATTGAATTTTATTTTATAAAACCAATGCTACAGCACAGCCAGAAACCAAATATCAAATAAAATAAACAAATATGTACAAAGCAAAGCATACAAACATCATTCAGCAGCAATATGGCATTTCGTAAGTCAGTAAAAATTCTCTCAACTCTCGTAAAAAGGCACTTGCCATAATCAGGTGTGCAGCCGTAAAAATATTTCTCATCACTTCATAAGCATTTCAGTAAGTAGCACAACGTACGAGCTCCAAAGTGTACTCATAGGTTTCTAAGTAATAATGTGTCGTTTTTATGGTGCGTTCTGCAAAGAAATGTCAATAGTGAGGTCAACGGCCTCTCTTTTCTGCAGCTATGCGAGCGGTCGTGGGAGTGTGGCAAGCTTCAAAGTTGCTCAAGCGGCACGAGGAAAGTTGAAAGTCCACACAGCAATAGATATATTTCAAAGTGGCTAGTGCGCAACTGGGCACAGCAGAGCATTACGTCAAGGTCACATGTACACTTTATCGAAATATTTATGACAGCAGTTTGAGCTACAAGAACAGTTTCATAACAATAAAAAATTTCACAGGTCGAAAAATTAGAGTAGAAGTGTGTAGAAACGAAATCTCATCAATAACAGTGTCCAAAAATTTCTGTCAGTATTGTGGTACTCAGATTCACATATTTACACACTTTTCATAACTTGTAAAGTACGGTTCTTGGTTTCCAACATTATTTTCACAAACCAGAGCCCCTAACCACTACTCATTATTCATTGCCTCATTACACATACACGTATTCGTCGATACTTCTCCTTCATCATCATAAACACGTAGCATACTCATATTCCGCATATAGCATCATCTTATTGATCATAAACATATCTCAACATCATAATACACATCGTCGTCATAATAACGTCATCATTAACAGATCAATCAAGTCTCAAAATCGTCGTAGCTTCTTTCATTAATCTCAAAACCTCTAAAACAAATTCTCTGCTCGTTTCAGTAGTGTCATCTACCTCAAACGTACTTCAAAACTCATGATCCCATACAAAATACATCACTCAAATCTCTCACAGTGTCACAAGGGTTTCGAAAATATATGAACAGTTACCAAAATGCAGACAAGGTACACTTTCATAAATGCTTACTAATCCAACTGAGAATGGCATAGAAAAAGAAAAAAAAGTTTATTCCTAGCAGTTAAGTGATCAGATAGCTGTGTAATTCTGTGTTAGAGAAATATGGTATCGATGCATAAAATTGTGTAAGCAAATACCATATTAGCTGGGGCTCCTGGCGCTTGCCTCACGCATGGTACACAAAGTAGGCATACCCTCATGAGAGATAATGTAATTATACCCTCAGATGTTACAGATTAAAACTGCGGAATGAAAAGTATCGCCAAAAACCTTCTCTGTATCATAGCAGTTCAAAAATATTTCTTAAAAATGTTACAAGTACAAGAAGTAATCACTCAAATGCGTGTCCTGTAGCGGTAAACTATAGTTCTTGTTGTAAGATAGTTTTTGCCATTAGCTAACGGTAAAAATGTACCAAATGTTGTAGTTATCGCCGTTCATAAGCAATCTTCTCCAGAACTCAGTGTACTTACCTTTGTCATGTTCAAAATGAAGAACTTTGGGTATAAATGTCGTTATTACGTTCATGACCGGACCTTGAAAGTACTGTAATGTAACGTACTGTTGTGTTATTAGAAATACCTGTCTTGTGGCATTACCAAAACACGTTTTACATTCCAAAAGAATGGAGAAAAACAGTGTAGACATAAAACAGATAGAGCGTGAAATCAACAATGAATATTGTGTCATACGTTAGTAGCGTCGCAGTGCAGTGATGCAGCTGCTAAACAAACCAAACACTGTGTCATCTGTGACCTCTCAGGAAGTACCTCAAACAAAAATGTCGTTTCAAATAAATCAAAATGTTACAGAAAAACCTCATTATCAGTGAATGAGCATTATCGTCGGGACGTAATCGAACAACCAACAAGCTAAATGTTCACTCAATGAGACTGTGTCGTCTGTTCCCTATAAAAGTGAACTTGTAAAATCATTTTCTTAATAAGTACCTTATGTACTTGATTAGATAGTTGACTTCAAAACATCGCTGAATGTGAAGTGTGAAAAAGTGTAATGGTAACTTGAAGTGAAAAATTTAATGGTAAAGACTAAGTCAGAAAGCAAACTATTTCTCAATAAACAGTTTTACACGAGAAATGTGGTATAATCTTTTTTTTTCTAATAACCAGTTAGGAGGAAAGCAATAAGAAAATTGATGAAGCCAAGCCTGTGGATGTACATCATTACTAGAATTCTTGAATGTTCTGAATTTACACATTGTGATGAAGAGCTTATAGTGAAAGTCATCATGACGCCGAGTCGGAAATCTGTCATTTTTACGTCGTGTCGGCAGTTCCTTCTCAAGGCTCGCTGTACCTTGCCGACTCCTTTCAAGATCTCCAAAATACTGAGTGTTATTACTTCGTGACTCCTCTGCATTTCTAAATCCCTCTGAAATATGTAGTTCTTGTTTCATCTGTGCCAACTGATCTTGTACTTCCCGCATTTCTCTTTCGTGCTGTTTATTAATTTGATTCTGATTTTGTTTGAATTTCCTAATTTCCTTGTATTTCTCTGTGTCAGTGAAGGCTACCAATCTTGTATCATTCAGATCATCATCTACCTTCTTAGATAAATTAGTTAGCTGATCCGAAAGTTCGACTAGTTTTTCCGATATTGTGCTGATTTCCTCTGAGTGTTTTCTTAACCAAGTTTTAGAGTATCTACTGTGTATTTTAAGTTTTTTGCAAGTTGCGTAACCGAATCGGTAGATATTACTGAGTCACGTTTAGCTTGCAAGGTATCGTTCTTTTCATGCACGATGACCTGCAGTTTTTTTTATGGCTGCTTCATGATTCTGTAATGCCACGAAAAAATGTCACGAAAAAATAGGCTGCAAATGGTCACAAATTTGTGTTTTTACATCTTTACAAACTTTTTGACATTGAGATTCGATTGTAAGTAACTCAGCAGTTAAGTCTTCACATGTTTGTTTAAATGTTTGCTCGTTGTGTCTAACTTTTGAAGCTGTTGCTTTGTTTGTTTCTGATTTTATTCCATTGTGTCTAACTTTGAATCTGTTACTGCGTTTGTTTCACTTGTTGCATTAATTGCTATAATATTGCATCAGTGCCTGGGGACTGATGGCCTCAGATGTTAAGTCCCATAGTGCTCAGAGCCATTTGAACCATTTTTTAACCCAACAATTTTCGTCATTGTAGATTCTAAGCTCTCCACCAAACAATGAATTACTCTCACATTAGGGAAAAAAAGTGATTTCTAACACTGGGCGGCGTGCTAATATCCACGTACCACGAGCATCACATACTAATCGCTTCCATCTGCAGAGAAGGAATCATTGTGGAGAAGGGTAGTGTTTAATTTGGAAGCGTGTTGAGAACACTTCATCACTCCACAGTGGCTGAAAAAAGCAACGAACAGCCCGATAGTTGGTCTCGATGACTGTAACGTTTTTTCTCTCACATTCATTCATTCCCTCACTGACGCATGCACAATCCTGTGCTTCTATAACGATGTCGAAGTCGAGTTTGAACATTCTTTGATAGGATCAATCACGCAGACCCACTGAGAGCAATATCCAACAATCAGCTGCTACAGATTTCTACAACGCCTGGTACCTAGCAAAATAACGCAACTTTCCATTGCCTTTGTTGGCGGACGAGCACGTCCTAGATAGTATGGACAACTTTATCTGTTGAGTGCATGAACTGGAGGGGCTGATGCTCCAACTACCGACACGAGATCAGCTGTCAGCAGCCGTAGCAGCAGTTCCTCCCTGCACACAACGTTTGGTTTAGTAGTCCTTTTTCGTGCATCTCTGGAGAAGTGTAATAAAATCTCGACTGAGCGCCTGGGCATACCGGCTACCTGCACAACAGATCTGTCAGGCGGGTCCAGAACGGAGTAGGGGCCGGCTTATCAGCCGTCAATCAGGTCATTCGGGCAGCCGCCAGAAGACGTCAATTACGGCGTTTACTTGCAGGAAATAGAGCTTGTTTATTTTACGTCTTGAGAATCGTTCCTGTCCACTGACTGCGGATATAGCAAATTGAATGTTATCAGTGTTGAGTACAGTTAATTAACTTTTTGTAAGTGTTTGCATATCTTTCGACCCTTAGCTTGTATACGTTAGCTTCTTACACTGGTGATAGAGGCAATGTAGCAGCAGTACTCAGTTTGCATGTAACGACTCCTGGGTTAGTATATTCTTTGTAAAAACGAGCGTGATTTAATGAAGGGTGGGGATGCAGGGCGAATTGAACACTGTCCAGAAACAGGTGAATAATGTGTTGGCCACGATCGACGGGTTTCAGGCTGCTGCCCTGGGGTGTTGTAGCGCTGAGACACCTGAGGCAAAAACTCTGCCTATATCGTCGCCTGTGATCTCTGATATTACAGCTTGTCCTGTCCAGTCCGCATTTTACCATAGCGTAACGGTGAAAAGTGGCAGATTAGAAAACCTCTGAGTGGGAGACAAAAGTAACCTCTGAATGGGAGGCAAAAGAGGATAATGGCGGCACGGCTGTTTCTTTAAGCATTAAGATGCGTCTGAAGTCTTATTCATTGCTGGAACCGTATCTGAGCCAGTACAAGATGTCCCGCCCTTCAGATGGCGGCCACTCTACCTTAAAAGTCCGAAGAAGCGCACATTCTGGGTTTGCTAGTCATTAGGAGCCCCGGAGTTGCGTGGGTGACGGAGCCCCTTTGGGAAACAGCAGGAAGGCTAGTGTTCACTCCGTATGCTTCCTGTGGTTCTTGTCTGAGATGTGGAGGAGGCCCTGTCAGTAGACAACACTGGGTGCACGCGGCTGCAAACCGAGAGTCACGTCGGCACCAGTGACGCCTGCCGTCTGGGTTCCGAGGCTATCTTCGGTTTCTACAAGCAGCTGGCTGCAGTTGTGAAGACACTAGCCTCGCGTGCGGTTTGGAAGCTGTGCTATCGATTTCCACCATCGTTCCTAGAACAGGCAAAGGAAATGCAAGACTTAAACCAGATGCTCAAACGATTCTGTAACAATACTGGTTGCAGCTGCCTCAATCTCTGCTATCTGATGGTGAATTATAGGGATCTTCTTAATAGGTAAATTGTTTACTGCATACAGGAAGCGCTACTAGAGTTGAAGAATACGTGTTGCATGTATATCTGGGTTTTTTGGTATAAAGAAATTCATTGAAAACAAATTACAGCTCAGTTTTATTTCTAACACCACAACCAGTTTCAGCCACCAGAGTCTGAGTAAATATAAGTAACAATGTTAAAAAAAGGTATAGATAGAATAAGTTATATGAAAAGAGAAGGTAACAACAAACGTCATCATAAAGATACAGTGTCGTAAAATAAATAACGTATCTCAACACGTCCAAAATATGAATAACGTATGAACCTAGGAGCCTAGCGTCGTGCAGGTATACAGATGCAGGCAGGCGAAACGTATGAAGAGGCACTGCTAAATGGGTCCCACATGTTCGGTAATATCGTCATACCATGACTATATCGACCATCTGAAAGAGTGTATATACATATTGAACCTATGAGGTCCAATATTGACTGACAATATTCTTAACTCAGATTCTGACAAACCCCCCCCCCCCCCCCCCCGTCGGAGGTTCAAGTCCTCCCTCAGGCATTAGTGTGTGTGTTGTCTTTAGTGTAAGTTAGTTTAAGTTAGATTAAGTAGTGTGTAAGCCTAGGGCCCGATGACCTCAGCAGTTTGGTCAAACAAGTAACTTAACACAAATTTCCAGTGTCAGATATTGGCAGAGCTTCATGAACCAGCCACACAGCGTTAGTGTGCACTGTTTATGTTTTCAGTTCGCCGTTGTGCGTATCATATCCCACATTCAGTTTTTAAGTACTCTTTTAACTCTAAACAACTGTAACTGGCCTATGCGAAGGTAATCATTTTACCTCATATACCACTTTATGATTGTTAACGGAAGATTCTCTATAGCACTGCTTACTTTATTAACTCAAAAGTAGCACTGATTGGTGAAATACATAGCAGTTTGAAAAATGCTTCCAATTCGAAAAATGCGTTATGTACCTACCTGCAACGATCAGTATGAGATGTGAAAAACGCATGTCCATTCCACCAAATTATCACAAAGCTTACAAAAATATTTTACGTTAATTGCCTGAACACATACTTGCCTGGCAGATATAATTGCTTCACATTGTTCTGCAGAAATTTACTAATTGTGTTTGATGATATTACAGAATTAAACTTCGAGTATTAAACTAATCTGCCTGTCACCAGACCTCTCCATGTTACTAATAATCTCTTGTCCTCGACTACAGCTGCAGGTACGAGTATTTAAGAGTCCATAGTCCTCTCCACCCTCCCCCCCCCCCCCCCCCCAATCCCCCTCGACGTCTTAAGATCTCAAAATATTATATTTCGTAAACAACTCGCACAAGAAACGCCACTAGCATTCTAACGTTTAGTTCGTTAATGTCAGTAGGCATTGTTCCGTTTGAAAAAGTGTACGTTTGCCAGAAATACACTTTCTAAGTATCACTAGGTTATTGGTTAACAGTACGATCCCCTGGCTGCCAATCCATTCTGTGAAAGCCGCACATCAATAGCAATTTCCATTTCCGCAATATCTCCGGTGCAAGTTTTAGGTGATTCACCCCATATAGTGTGTTTTTACAAGAGTAGCGTGTTATTTCTGTCACTGTGTACAAACCTATTACTAAGTTCTGTAGTGTTCTGGAGAAGATTAATCAGGTCACAAAAGATGCCGTGCATTATAAGAAGGACTGCAGACCAAGTAAGAGTAGGTGGGATTTAACAGCTTGAGTGCCTGTGGCAGGACTACAGGTACGCAGAACCGGAAGGTAGGTCTCTGTTATAACTCGACCACAAACTCCTATTATTCCTCTTGTTATTCCTGCAGGCAGTATGTTCCAATATATATTGCGGGTGTGGTTTTTTGCATCTTCCTCCTATCCGTTTAGACGGATGTACTAATTCAAAAATGGCTCTGAGCACTTCCGAGGTCATCAGTCCCCTAGAACTTAGAACTACTTAAACCTAACTAACCTATGGACATGACACACATCCATGCCCGAGGCAGGATTCGGACCTGCCACCGTAGCAGTCGCGCTGTTCCAGACTGAAGTGCCTAGAACCGCTCGGCCACATTGGGCGGCTGTACTAATTCTTCGTGGCTAAGTAGTCTGAGAGGTTTCTGAGGATTGTAGCTCTGATTCTATTCAGAAGTAATACAATAATACAGGGTGGATCGAAATTTTAGTTCTTAGGAATGGAGGGCTGTGCTTTTATTAACTGACGAGGCTGACGTGAATACCATTTATTGGAATATTTATTTACGGCAGGTTCAATCCTTTTGCGCGCTACACTGGAGCGTCCGTCGAGACTGCGGGATCACCAGATTGGCAGGAGGTGCTGAGCATCACCGATCCCGTAGTAATGCCCACTGACCTGTAACTGAGATCGATGTGAGAGTCACGGCCTGATCACATCACCCACCTTAAACGTACCGCGGGCAACACTCTATGTAAGATGAATGTGGAATAATAGGACAATTTTGTATCAAAAATATTCAGAACGGATATTACGTTTGAAGTTTCATAAATGCAATATTAAAAAATTTGTATAGACTTAAAAGCCTAAAATACACAAATGATGATGATGATGAGGTCCCATACTTCGAGGAGCGTAGGGAACGATGCGGGAGTCCCCCACAGCAGACTACGCAAGGTCCTAGCGGAGGTGGTTTGCCATTGCCTCCCTCCGACCGTAATGGGAATGAATGACGATGATGAAGAGGACACAACAACATCCAGTCATCTCGAGACAGGGAAAATTCCTGACCCCATCGGGAATCGAACCCGGGACACCGTGCGCGGGAAGCGAGAACGCTACCGCAGGACCACGAGCTGCGGACAAAATTCACAGATTTTCACTGAAAAAAATCAAAACTAATTCCAATAGATACTATACTCGAAAGACTAAACTTTAATCATGCAATACTGACAAAATTGTGTCATCTTGAAGAAATAAAACATTATTAATGATTCTCTAAAATACACAGATTATTTTTAAGAAAAAAAAGAAATTTCAACACTGATTCTAAATGTTAAATTGATTCTAAACGTTATTTCTGAAAAGACTGAATTTTAGTGATGTGTGAATACCCACTCAGCTTCTGATTATGTCACTGCTTCACTCCACGATAAAACATAGAACAACTAATGAACCCTGTTTCCCAATCACCACCGGACGCAACTTACACAACACACAACGACTAGTGCTCAATGCACCGCCTTAGTTGAATGGCATGACGCGCTACGCTCTTTGCACCCCAAGGTATCATCAGCCTCAGCAATTCATTTCTCGTGCAGCATAATTTAGATAGCTTAGCGAGCCTTCCCCCCATGAACCATGGACCTTGCCGATGGTGGGGAGGCTTGCGTGCCTCAGCGATACAAATAACCGTACCGTAGGTACAACCACAACGGAGGGGTCTTTGTTGAGAGGCCAGACAAACGTGTGGTTCCTGAAGAGGGGCAGCAGCCTTTTCAGTAGTTTCAAGTGCAACAGTCTGGATGATTGACTGATTTGATCTTGTAATAATAACCAAAACGGCCTTGCTGTGCTGGTACTGCGAACGGCTGAAAGCAAGGGGAAACTACAGCCGTAATTTTCCCGAGGGCATGCAGCTTTACTGTATGATTAAATGATGATGGCGTCCTCTTGGGTAAAATATTCCGGAGGTAAAATAGTCCCCCATTCGGATCTCCGGGCGGGGACTACTCAAGAGGACGACGTTATCAGGAGAAAGAAAACTGGCGTTCTACGGATCGGAGCGTGGAATGTCATATACCTTAATCGGGCATGTAGGTTAGAAAGTTTAAAAAGGGAAATGGATAAGTTAAAGTTAGATATAGTGGGAATTAGTGAAGTTCGGTGGCAGGAGGAACAAGACTTCTGGTCGGGTGACTACAGGGTTATAAACACAAAATCAACTAGGGGTAATGCAGGAGTAGGTTTAATAATGAATATGAAAATAGGAATGCGGGTAAGCTACTACAAACAGCATAGTGAACGCATTATTGTGGCCAAGATGGATAGGAAGCCCACACCTACTACAGTAGTACAAGCTTATATGGCAACTAGCTCTGCAGATGACGAAGAAATTGAAGAAATGTATGAAGAAATAAAAGAAATTATTCAGATAGCAAAGAGACACGAAAATTTAATAGTCATGGGTGACTGGAATACGAGTGTAGGAAAAGGGAGAGAAGGAAACATAGTAGCTCAATATGGATTGGGGCTAAGAAATGAAAGAGGAAGCCGCCTGGTAGAATTTCTCACAGAGCACAACTTAATCATAGCTAACACTTGGTTTAAGAATCATGAAAGAAGGTTGTATACATGGAAGAACCCTGGAGATACTAAAAGGTATCAGATAGGTTATATAATGGTAAGGCAGAGATTTAGGAACCATGTTTTAAATTGTAAGACATTTCCAGGAGCAGATGTGGACTCTAACCACAATCTATTGGTTATGACCTATAGATTAAAACTGAAGAAACTTCAAAAAGGTGGGAATTTAAGGAGATGGAACCTGGATAAACTGAAAGAACCAGAGTTTGTACAGAGTTTCAGGGAGAGCATAAGGGAACAATTGACAGGAATGGGGGAAAGAAATACAGTAGAAGAAGAATGGGTAGCTTTGAAGGATGAAGTAGTGAAGGCAGCAGAGGATCAAGTAGGTAAAAAGACGAGGGTTAGTAGAAACCCTTGGGTAACAGAAGAAATATTGAATTTAATTGATAAAAGGAGAAAATATAAAAATGCTGTAAATTAAGCAGGCAAAAAGGAAAACGTCTCAAAAATGAGGTCGACAGGAAGTGCAAAATCAAAATGGCTAAGCAGCGATGGCTAGAGGACAAATGTAAGGATGTAGAGGCTTATCTCACTAGGGGTAAGATAGATACTGCCTACAGGAAAATTAAAGAGACTTTTGGAGATAAGAGAACCACTTGTATGAACATCAAGAGCTCAGATGGAAACCCAGTTCTAAGCAAAGAAGGGAAAGCAGAAAGGTGGAAGGAGTATATAGAGGGTCTATACAAGGGCGATGTACTTGAGGACAATATTATAGAAACGGAAGAGGATGTAGATGAAGATGAAATGGGAGATACGATACTGCGTGAAGAGTTTGACAGAACACTGAAAGGCCTATGTCGAAACAAGGCCCCGGGAGTAGACAACATTCCATTAGAACCACTGACGGCCTTGTGAGCGCCAGTCATAACAAAACTCCACCACCTGGTGAGCAATATGTATGAGACAGGCGAAATACCCTCAGACTTCAAGAAGAATATAATAATTCCAATCCCAAAGAAAGCAGGTGTTGACAGATGTGAAAATTACCGAACAATCAGCTTAATAAGCCACAGCTGCAAAATACTAACACCAATTCTTTACAGACGAATGGAAAAACGAGTAGAAGCCGACCTCGGGTAAGATCAGTTTGGATTCCGTAGAAACATTGGAACACGTGAGGCAATACCGACCTTACGACTTATCTTAGAAGAAAGATTAAGGAAAGGCAAACCTACGTTTCTAGCATTTGTAGACTTAGAGAGGGAGACCAAGAGGTGAATACACTAAGCAGACTCAGAAGGATGTAGGTTGCAGCAGGTACTGGGAGATGAAGAAGCTTGCACAGGATAGAGTAGCATGGAGAGCTGCATCAAACCAGTCTCAGGACTGAAGACCACAACAGCAACAACAGCGAGCCTTAAGACAGATTTATTCTAAAGCACACAATCATAACAGCTCTTTGGTTTTAATCGGTATTGTCATGCTAGATAACTAATGAAATACACTAGCATAAGGGACTGTGGGCGGTCGTACACTCCCGGAAATGGAAAAAAGAACACATTGACACCGGTGTGTCAGACCCACCATACTTGCTCCGGACACTGCGAGAGGGCTGTACAAGCAATGATCACACGCACGGCACAGCGGACACACCAGGAACCGCGGTGTTGGCCGTCGAATGATGCTAGCTGCGCAGCATTTGTGCACCGCCGCCGTCAGTGTCAGCCAGTTTGCCGTGGCATACGGAGCTCCATCGCAGTCTTTAACACTGGTAGCATGCCGCGACAGCGTGGACGTGAACCGTATGTGCAGTTGACGGACTTTGAGCGAGGGCGTATAGTGGGCATGCGGGAGGCCGGGTGGACGTACCGCCGAATTGCTCAACACGTGGAGCGTGAGGTCTCCACAGTACATCGATGTTGTCGCCAGTGGTCGGCGGGAGGTGCACGAGCCCGTCGACCTGGGACCGGACCGCAGAGACGCACAGATGCACGCCAAGACCGTAGGATCCTACGCAGTGCCGTAGGGGACCGCACCGCCACTTCCCACCAAATTAGGGACACTGTTGCTCCTGGGGTATCGGCGAGGACCATTCGCAACCGTCTCCATGAAGCTGGGCTACAGTCCCGCACAACGTTAGGCCGTCTTCCGCTCACGCCCCAACATCGTGCAGCCCGCCTCCAGTGGTGTCGCGACAGGCGTGAATGGAGCGACGAATGGAGACGTGTCGTCTTCAGCGATGAGAGTCGCTTCTGCCTTGGTGCCAATGATGGTCGTATGCGTGTTTGGCGCCGTGCAGGTGAGCGCCACTATCAGGACTGCATACGACCGAGGCACACAGGGCCAACACCCGGCATCATGGTGTGGGGAGCGATCTCCTGCACTGGCCGTACACCTCTGGTGATCGTCGAGGGGACACTGAATAGTGCACGGTACATCCAAACCGTCATCGAACCCATCGTTCTACCATTCCTAGACCGGCAAGGGAACTTGCTGTTCCAACAGGACAATGCACGTCCGCATGTATCCCGTGCCACCCAACGTGCTCTAGAAGGTGTAAGTCAACTACCCTGGCCAGCAAGATCTCCGGATCTGTCCCCCATTGAGCATGTTTGGGACTGGATGAAGCGTCGTCTCACGCGGTCTGCACGTCCACCTCGAACGCTGGTCCAACTGAGGCGCCAGGTGGAAATGGCATGGCAAGCCGTTCCACAGGACTACATCCTGCATCTCTAAGATCGTCTCCATGGGAGAATAGCAGCCTGCATTGCTGCGAAAGGTGGATATACACTGTACTAGTGCCGACATTGTGCATGCTCTGTTGCCTGTGTCTATGTGCCTGTGGTTCTGTCAGTGTGATCATGTGATGTATCTGACCCCAGGAATGTGTTAATAAAGTTTCCCCTTCCTGGGACAATGAATTCACGGTGTTCTTATTTCAATTTCCAGGAGTGTATTAAGGCACAAAAAAATGTTATAATAGTGCTTATAGTTAAATTGAATACGACATTAAGCAACTGAATACACTGACATTTTCACCAGAGTGCATAAGCCGTATAAAACTTCCACAGTCATTACTCCTAATGAGCAAATCCCTGGCTTTTGTCACACGCGTGGCGTGAATTCCAAACACAGTAAAATCCTGCCCGATCAACGCACATGCATATATTCTACAATCAAGTTCCCACACAATGGAATAAAACGTCGCTGTAGAACACCTTCAGTCAGCACGAAGAGGGAGAATGAACAGCCGCGCGGGATTACCCAAGCGGTCTTAGGCGCTACAGTCATGAACTGTGCAGCTGGTCCCGGCGGAGGTTCGAGTCCTCCCTCGGGCATGGATGTGTGTGTTAGTTCTTGGGATAGTTTAGGTTAAGTAGTGTGTAAGCTTAGGGACTTAAACCTAACTAACCTAAGGACATCACACACATCCATGCCCGAGGCAGGATTCGAACCTGCGACATAGCGGTTGCGCGGTTCCAGACTGAAGTGCCTAGAACCGCTCGGCCACTCCGGCCGGCAGTCTGCTGTGGAATTACACAACAACGTACGATGACCGGTGCTCACAGCTTTACTTCTGCCAGTATCTCGTTTCCTACCTTCCAAACTTTACAGAAGCTCTCCAGCGAACCTTGCAGAACTAGCACTCCTGAAAGAAAGGATACTGCGGAGACATGGCATAGCCACAGCCTGGGGGATGTTTCACGAATGTTTGGAAGGTAGGAGACGAGATACTGGCAGAAGTAAAGCTGTGAGCAGCGGGCGTGAGTCGTGTTTCGGTAGCTTAGATGGTAGAGCACTTGCCCGCGAAAGGCAAAGGTCCCGAATTCGAGTCTCGGTCGGGCACACAGTTTTAATCTGCCAGGAAGTTTCATATCAGCGCACACTCCGCTGCAGAGTGAAAATCTCATTCCAGTGCTCATCATGTTTTGACTTATCAGTGTATAACACTTCTTTGATAAACGCCAGATACTACTTCTATTTTACTCAATGACTTTCCGTCAGTTTCTACGACCCGTAACGTTTCTGATAGCAACTCACGAATCCAGGCGCACAACTGAGGCGATACTCCGTAGGCAGCAATTTGATTAGAAGTCACTTTTGAGGAACGGAATCAAAATCATTATCGAAATCTAAAAATATGGAATCAGTTTGTCATCCGCTATAGACAGCACTCGTTACTTCGTGAGAATAAAGAGCTAGTTGTGTTTCATAAAAACGATATTTTCTGAATCCGTGCTTACTATTTCTCAGTAAACCGTTCCCTTCGAAGTAATTTATAGTGTTCGAACACACTCCATGTTACAAAATACTACTGCAAATCGATGTTAGTGGCAATGGACATGTAATTCAGCGGTTTACTCTTGTTTCCTTCCTTGGATACTGGTGTGACTTGTGCGACTTTTCAGTCTTTAAGTATAGACGTCCTGACGAGCGATCGGTTCTATATGATTGCTAAGGACGGAGCACACTCTGAACCAAACCTGGCTGATATACAATTTAGACCGGAGGCCTTGCCTCTATTAAGTGATTTAAGCTGCTTCACTACACTGAGGACATCTACTTCCAAGTTACTCGGATTGGCAGTTGCTCTAGATTCGAATTCTGGAATGTTTGCTTCGCCTTCCTTAGTGAAGGGGTTTCGGAAAACCGTGTTTAGCAGTGGCGGCCGCTGAGGCTCTCCATTGGTGGCGCAAAAAAAAAAAAAAAAAAAAAAAAAAAAAAAAAAAAATTGTTTGCTAGCATTGAAAGTATTACGGAATTCTGTCGATAGTCCATATATGTCATAAGATACTAAATCAAACAAAACGCATAGAGAAGCAGAAATAAACACGTATTACAACAGCGCCCCTTTTTATGCACAGTAAGAAATCGATCTATTCCTGGAGAGCATGATAGCAAATGATTGTATAAGAGAGAGAGAGAGGTTGCTTTAGTTGTCTTTTTCGCATGTTTGCATGAGATATAAAACCTAACACTAACTCCAATGAACGGGTGCTTTGATTTATTGTTGCTTAAGATACCGGTGGAGGTTGGGCCTAAACTATCACGTAACGACACTACCAACCTCAGCTAACAATTGCGCTCTAGCTGTTAGCAAATGACCTGTGTGCTCCACTTTGCTTTGAGTTGTGCTTGCTGGTTCTTTTATTTTCTTATTTGGAATGAGTGCAGAGAGCAATCTCACTCTGTCACAGAGTTCGAATATGACTCTCACAACACCACATGGAATCAGCGATAAATATGTTCATTATTACATCGGTTCTGCCTTCCCAGGACCACAAAACACGGACGCAGGCTGCCAGCCCTGTGAGAGGGAGACTTGGCTTGTCCCCACACTCCGCTCTTCTTCCCTCGACAGCCAAAGCTCCTCATTTGTTTTACGTTCGCAGCCGACTGCCAGAAAAGTGTCCGCTACAACGAGATCGCCAGTGCGAGAAATAATAGAGCATGTATAAATTATTCGAACTTGTAAGCTGGATTTTGCGAAGAAAATGTCATCAACATTTAAAACTAAAAGCATTGTACTCATCAAAAGCCGCAACTCCTTGACTTTGGGAAGACAGCTTCAAAATATTATAGAAACGATACTGTAAATCGATTCGTAGCTCCTTCTTGTTGGCAAATAAATCTGTCATTTCAGATTGAAATGTTTAATTTTACACACGAACGACTTTTTGCTGGAAAGCATCCCTAAGGTACGCAGTCATTCTTCTTTCATGTTGTTTCGTAGGAACGTTTTAATTCTCTTGAGCATTGAAAAGTACCACTCAGCTTATGATGTCGAGATAGGCGCCGTGATTAGCTGTTTCAAAACTTTAACAGTCTCGTCGAATGTGTCACGAAGTACCTCGCAGCGAAAGAAACGGAACTGCTCCAGAAACTGTTCTCAACTCAGGGCTAGCGTATAAGACTTGAAGCTCACCCTTCATCTTTCTTTTTTCCAGAAATGTATATGAGTCTTTAATATCAAGGTATTTGTCTGGTTTGAGGCACCATGTCACGGATTGCGCGGCCCCTCCCGCCGGAGGTTCGAGTCCTCCCTCGGGCATGGGTGTGTGTGTTGTTCTTAGCATAAGTTAGTTTAAGTAGTGTGTAAGTCTAGGGACCGATGACCATAGCAGTTTAGTCCCTTAGGAATCCACACACATTTGAACATTTTTTTATTGGTCTGGAAAATCTGTGATGTATTTGTCAAACTGGTTTACATCAAATAAGTTGGCCGCAATGAGCTGTCCAGTAAACTGTAAATGTAATTTTATTTCAGAAAGGACGCCATCGCACACCTCCAAACCATCTCTTCTTTATGCCCATCAGGAATCTGTGGCTCTTGGCAGGCATCGTTTCGTCATTTTCGAAACTAATCTCATTAAGGATGGAATCAAGGCCATCTCTGATGTTTTGCATTATCGCTTCAAAGTTCTGATTGCCTTGCGTTGCTGTGATCGGTTCGGTTATCTTCTTATGAAACTGATTGCAAAGTACGTCTGCATGAGGCATTATCTTACAGAAAAATGATAGCCAGAAAACGAGTTCGTTATCTTGCAGTCTTAGTTTGTTTGAAGCAGCTTTTTCAGTAGTAGGAGATAGTTTTATGCTCTCACTTGTTTCAGTGACTTCCATAACAGTAATAAGATTTTTCTCTCTTTTCAAAAATATCTTTTACTACTCGCGAATGGTAAGTCCATCTCATCACACACACGGAACAAGTTTTTGAATAATGCTATGCAACGGTTTTAATCTCTCTGGCAAGTTATAAAAGAAAGAGGAATTACCTGAAATGTACGCAAAAAGATGCGGACTTTGCGATTAACAGAGGCTGCCGTAGACATAAGGTTGAACTGACGCTCGTAACAATGGATGTAGTTTGTCTTTAATTAATTTCTGAATCCCATTTGACTTGCCACTCATAATGTTTGCACCATCATAACTCGGAGCTCAGTCATCGCCAATTAATGGTTCAGTTTCTCTCAGAATACACTCAGCTATAGTTTCAGCATTTTGACTTTCTGGATTAACAAAGTTCCAAAATCTTTCAATACGTTTTCCCACAACTACAAAACGCAAAACAATAACCAGCTGAAATTCGCAAGACACGTCTGTCTCATTGCAAAATAATCGGTAGGTTTTATTTCATTAAGAACTTCATCATGCTACTCTTCCAATGTGCATTGCAGCAGTTCATTAGAAATTCATTTGAATACTGACGCTTGAATGAGATGAAATTGAAGATTTTTATCCAGTTCCGTGCTGAACTGAATTAGCTCGCGAAAAACCCCCTTATTTTAAGAGGCATCATGTTCATCACACAGCGCGTATGTGGACAGACGTTGCCAGTCTGCAGTTGGCTGCAAGCTTCAGAAAACTACCGCGAGAGCGCGGGCAGCGAAACGCGCCTCTTCAAATCAGAAAACACATACTCCGAAACAATGTTTTACGCGAAGTTCTCATAGATTTACCTTTCTTTTTTTATACAAGTGGTGCCACGGCACAGGGGTGTTTAGTAAGTCAGCTTTAGTGGCAATATCATCAGTGACATCACCATCGTTATCGTGCAGTGAAGGTATTGATTGCGTCTTGCCTTTGGTGTACATAACGAATGACCAGAATCTGTTTGGATTTTCTGCCAGATTTCGAGAAATAGTTTCGCTGTGGAAACTATTAAAAATATCATGTACTGAAGTTCGTCCTAAATTTGAAACTTCTGTACAACTTTTCCAGTCTTGGGAATTGTGAATTTTTCTTTTTTTTAGTTTAGTATACTGTTTTCGTTGCTTCTGCAGCAGTTTTCTGACCTGTTTTGTGTACTATCCGGATCAGTACCATCTCTTATTAATTTATTTGGTACATATCTCTTAAATGCTGTCAATACTATTTCTTTGAATTCAAATGACATCTGCTCTACAATTATGTAGTCAGATCGGAAGAAGAGGAGACGTCTCTTAAAAAGACTTCAAGCGAACTTTTATTTGCTTTTTTAAATACACTGCCGAAAAAAAAATAATACACCTGGCAAGACGACTGCTATACTGATCCGATGACAGCGTATGCCACCTAGAGCATAGTAGATATACTGATAACGGTTTCGACGTCTTCCGCTATCAGGTAGCGTAGCGGCATAGCTACCAGACCGTCATCTGTGTTATTCTTTAATAAGGAATGCTCACAGCAAGAAGGCTCGCCGTTGTAAGCAGGCAACCATGCCACGGAGACCCACTAGTGCTTCCTGCAGTCAACTGAGCGAGTTTGAATGGGGTCAAATTGGGGCCTTCCGAATGATAGGACGATGCTTTTGTATAGTTGCCACACAAGTTGGAGCTGCTGCGCCAGTTGTGCAACGATGCTGGTATCACCGGTCACGTGAACATTCTCACGCTGGTAGATGAGGTTCCAGGTAGCACAGTCGCCCGCAACGATCGTCGTAGTGTAAAGGTAGCAGTGGCGGATCGTATAGCTACCACAGCACAGATAAGAGGGCTTGTGAGCCCAGATGTGTCAGCACGAATTGTTGTGAACAAGTGGGCACGCACACCTTCAGCCCGTCTTCCACCCACGCCACAGCATCGACGTGCACGGCTGGATTGGTGCCGTCAGAGGATCACTTGGAAGATGGAATGGTGCGTCATGGTCTTCAGCGATGAAAGCAAATTCTGCCTGCACGCAAGTGATCGTCGTTTGCTGGTACGACGTGGAACGGGTGAGCGCTGTCTCGAAGAGTGCATTCGTCCACCACACACTGGCCCCTCCTCTAGGCCTTATGGTCTGGGGGTGATAAGCTACAACTCTCGTTCACCTTTGGTGTTTCTGTAGGGTACGCTAACCAGCGCTCGGTACGTGCAAAATGTTGTTAGGCCCGTTATTTTGCCGTTCTTGCAACAGGAAGGTGATGTGTTTTTTCAACAGGGTAATGCTTCCCCACACTTTGCCCTTGAAATTCAACGTGTTCTGTAAGACGTGCAGCAACTTCCATGGCCAGCACAATCGCCACACTTGTCTCCAATGGAGCATGTGTGAGATAAGATGGAACGACAAGTGACTCGTGCAACTCGTCAGTCAACATTTCTTGCAGAACTGCGTGAATAGGTGGAGCTGGCGTGGCGTAATATATCCCAGGTAAGTATTCGGCAACTGTACGATCGACTGAACGCCAGAGTCAGCGCCTGCATTGCCGCCCATGGAGGCTACACCAGGTATCAATATGGGTGTTTCAGCATGTGTCGATACCTGGTACCTCAGATCAGTTTGTGCTATTGATCTGTAAATGTAATCATTGCCTATACTCCATATGCACTGTTGCAGCAATAAATCTTGAGTGAATTGGAAACCTCGAAAAGGGTGTACTAATTTTTTCCGGCAGTTTGTAGAAGTACTTTGAGTTTATTTTTGGTAGGTTTGGATCTTACGGTATTCAGTCTCACTGTAACAACCTTGTAGTCACTAATCCATGTATCCGTCGTGATGCTCCCTATCTGATCAAGATTAATTGTTGCTAAGAGGTCAAGTATGTTTTCGCAGTCATTTACATTCCTGGGCTCCTGAACTAATTCTTCAAAGTTACTTACGGAGATAGCATACAATGCCATCTCGGACGACGTTTTATGCCGACCCTGGGGTTTAAGTATGTATTTTTGCCAACATATAGAGGGTAGGTTGAAGTTACCAACAACTATAACTGTAGGAGTGGGGTAGCTATTAGAAATAAGACTCAAGTTTTCTTTGAACTATTCAGCAACTGTATCGTCTACCCCAGGGTATCGCTCAAGGCAACTAATTATTAATTTATTCCGGTTGTCAAATATAACCTCTACCCATGCTAACTCACAGGAACTATCTACTTCTGTTTAACTAAAACATAAACTGCTCCTGACAGTAATAAACATTCCACAGCCAATTTTACTTAATCTGTCGTTTATAGAGACAGTTAGGTTCTTTGTAAAAATGTCAGCTGAAGTTGTTTCCAGCTTTAGCCAACTTTCTGTACACATAACGATTTGAACTTCAGTGCTTTCTATTACCTCTTGGAGCGCTGGTTCTTTCCCAATACAGCTACGACAATTTCCAGTTACAATACCGATTGTAACTAGCTCTACCTTCTTGTGTTTGCACTGCAGCCTCTTAGACTGACACCCTTTTTGTAGTTTCCCGAGACCTAACCTAAAAAAAAAAAAACACCCAGTTCCCTCCACACAGGCACAGCTACCTGTGTGGTCGCTTCCTGCGTATAGTGGATCCATGACCCATTAAGAGGAACCAGGAAATCCACGACCCGATGGTGCAAGACGAGAAATCTGCAGCCTACACGGAGACCGTCTGAGCCTCTAATACAGACTTTCCATCGGGCTCTGTACTGAAGGACCACAGCCGGTTCTGTCGACGATATTTCAGATGATGAACTCCATCTTCATCTCTCAAGCAAGACTGGCAGTCTTTTCCATTTCAGCTAACTGCTCAAAGCCAGAGAAAATCTCTTCCGATCCAAAGCGATACACTTCATTGATACAGACATGAGCCACCAACTGCAGCTGGCTCTTCATGACATCTTGCACCACCCTTTCCTCATCTGGAATGACTCCTCCCAGTATGCACACAAAGGGCATATTCGGAAAGTTTCCGCTGCCTGCCACACTTGGAAAGACGTCCCACTCGGCTACGGGTGAGAAGTTATTCTCAGGGTAGGCAGTAATCGGCGCGTCCACGGTAGCAGACCGATCCGGGGACACCTGGTTGCTGCACATGCAGAGCACGTTTCTTCACTACAATATTCTTTCCCCTAGCCAATAGTGAACATTCGGCAAACTAGCAAGAGAAGCAGCTCGCAGTGACAGCGACGGTGGAACAAAATCCAACTGTACGCCACTCACAGTTTCCTCCACAAGAGCGTGCCTGCACCAGACGACCACAACTAAGCCAACCACGTTAACAAAGACAATTAACTGCAGACATGTGATAAACACAAAAATTCAACCACGTTCAGCATAAACGAACGGTGCCCGTTCAATAACGTATCAACGAACCTCCACACTACTGTAATGTTCTCCTTTCCATATGATGACTCCCACAATCATGCTGCACTGACAATTGCAAAAGCTGCAAATCAATGATGTAGCCGCAGACAACAACCGTTAACTCTGTCCTGTTACGTCGGAACCGCACAACGCTACTTCGGCGATCAAAATAGAAGGCCGAACGGGCGCCAAGCCATAGAGCCTCCAGTTTGCACCGCATGTCCGCCAGAGGACGCTCACGCTACTGCCTAGCGACTGGCTGGGGATCAGCGTCCCCCGAGTTCGATGTCGGCAAGTACACGCACGAATTACAATCGCTGGAACGGTGGACATCCGGCACAAGGGAGAGGGGAAACACTGTTGCGTGTGTATCTCCACGTCGCTAGGCCCCTTTAAGTTTATACTTTATATACAGGGCGAGTCAAAAGTCCTTGGACACCTTCATAAATTGGAAGATTAAGCGGAAAATTGAAATGTGATAATGGGAACATAGGTTTGATGGGGGGCCGCAACTTTTGGAGTGAATGTCATTCATTGCCGCCATCTTGAAATCCGCCATTTTGGATTCAATTCATTTTTTTTAATGGGAAGGGGGGTGTACGTCATATCAAATAACACTCGCTTGAGCTCTGGAATTTAGTGGTGTAATTTGTTTTTGTCTATCTTGTCCAGTTTAGAGATTATTAATGTTCAAAGTTGGGAAATTACCTTCATACTGACTGCTACAACACATGTTCTACGGTTTGTCCGTCATGAGACATGAGTTGGTATCAAGGTAACTTCGAACATTAATAACCCCCCTTCCCATTTAAAGAAAAGTCTTGAATCCAAAATGGCGGATGTCAAGATGGCCGCCATGAATGACATTCACTCCAATAGTTGCGGCCCCCACGTCAAACCTATGTTCCCTTCAACACATTTCAACTTTCCCTTTAATCTTCCTACTTATGTAGGTGTCCAAGAACTTTTGACTCGCCCTGTACTATGACGGAAAAAAATTGTAACGCCCAAAAATAATTAAGATGGAGTAATGAAATTGGGGAATACGTTTGTCTAAGTAACATATTTAAGTGCTTAACATTGCAAAAGCTCATGTTAATGTAAGCGCGAGACAAGCCATTGCGCTCGTGAAATGCTAGTTCATTAATAACCGCTATAATCGCCAGAATGTTGAATGCAAGAATGCAAACGTGCATGCATTGTGTTGTATAGGTGCCGGATATCAGTTTGTAGGATGAAATTCTAGTGCTGTTTGTGGGTGATGCTGGAGTTTAAGTCCAACGATGTGCCGTATGGGCTCAGAAACAGATTTAGTGATGGAGCAGGCCAAGGCGACGTGTCGACACTAAGTGGAGCATTTTGGGTTACAACAGTGGTATAGAGCGAGCTGGTCCCGGCGGAGGCTCGAGTCCTCCCTCGGGAATGGGTGTGTGTGTTTTTCCTTAGGATGATTTAGGTTAAGTAGTGTGTAAGATTAGGGACTGATGGCCTTAGCAGTAAGGTCCCATAACATTTCCCACACATTTGAACATATTTTTATAGGGCGAGCGGTATTCTCTCGGAAAACAGCCCCTGGAATGCTGTTCATGAATGACAGTACAACAGGTGGAGTCACCAGACTGACGTACAAATTTGCAGTAAGGGTTCGTGAGACAGCCAGGATGGTGTTCCTGCTGTCATACGAAATCACACCCCATACCACAACTCCAAGTGTGTCTAGTACGCAGACAGGTTGGTTGCAGGTCATCAACTGGCCTACTTCTGACCAATACACGGTCGTCATTTGCGCCGAGGCAGAACCAGCTTTGATTAGAAACACAGCATAACTGCACCCTGCTCTTCAATGAGCTCTCGCTTGACACAAATGAAGTTGCAGATGACGGTGGTTTGGCGTCAGTGGAATACAGTCTACAGGACATCTGGCTCTGAGCTGTCCTCGAAATAATCGATTTTTAAGCGTTCATTGTGTCACTGTGGACCCAACTGCTGCTGCAGATGCAGTGCGATGCACCACAACTATGCGTCGAACACGATGGTCTTTCCTCTCGGTAGTGCCACATGGCCGTCCGGAGCCCGGTCTTCTTGCGACGCTATCATCCCGTGACCACCGCGGCCAGCAGTCATGTACAGTGGCTACTTTCCTGCCATGTCTTTCTGCAATGTCGCAGAAGAAACATCCATCTCCTCGTATCTCTATTACACGACCTCGTTCAAACTCAGTCTGGTATTGCTAAGAGCGTATTTGTCGCCTTAAAGGCATTCTTGGCTAACATTATCTCGCCACGTCCAATATCAAAGGTGACTAAGCTTCAAGACCGTCACAGCCTGTACTCATAGCAAATCTGATTTGCATCCTCGCAGTGGCTCTACTAGCGACACTCTTATGCGGCTGGCGCGAACTTTGAATAGACGTCATCTTTCAGATGGAGAAACACGCCTGTCAACTTTCGTTTCTGTCGCACAGCTCCTCCTTGGCGTTAAGACTTTTTTCCGTCAGAGCACTTTACGTTCTTATAATGTGGTATAGTTGTTATAGAACACTATTTATATTGACATGCTGTCCTGTTTTGACGACTTTTGTCGTTACTTTTTTCATATAAATTATTCCATTTGTACCTTATTTTTTAAGTATTTTTGTCTTTACTCAGACAATCTCCTGCGAATAGCCTGGGTGCTGAAAAAGGCTGTGGTGTTAGAACATAAAACTGCAACTGGTGTTGTAAGTTGTTTCCAGTTAATTACTACAGTTATGGATGCCCTGAGCCATCACTTTGAACATGGACAGTAAAAAACTGGGAAACCCCTCCAAAGGCCCGATAAATGTTCAGATTTCACAAAAGTAAGAATAGCAACCCCGATAATTACAAAAAGAATCATTTTTCATGGCAGATTGGATAAATGTGTGTTTGAATTCCTAAGAGGACAAACTGCTGAGATCATTAGTCTCTAGACGTACATACTACTTAAACTATGTCATGCTAAGAACAAAACACGCACACATGCCCCAGGGAGGACTCGAACCTCCGGCGGAAGGGGCCGCGCAATCCGTGACATGACGCCTCTAACCACGCGGAAACTCAGCGCGGCGCAGACTGGAGGAAGCAAGTATAACTGTCGAAACTGATGAGAGCAACCTTACCACTTAACTGTCCACAATAACTCACTATCTGTCCTATCTTTCTATTCATAATACCGAGCGAGGTGGCGCAGTGGTAAGGCACTGGAGTTGCATTAGGGAGGACGACGGTTCAATTCCCTAAATCACTGCAGGCAAATGCCGGGGTGGTTCCTCTGAAAGGGCACGGCCGACATCCTTCCCCATCTTTCCGTACACCGATGAGAACGATGACCACGCTGTCTGGTCTCCTTCCCCAAACAACCAACCAACCATCTATTCATAACGTACCCCACTTCCGTTATACCATTTTCTGCTGCAGTTAATATTACCCTACACTCGTCTGACCAAAAATTCTTATCTTCTTTCCATTTCGTTGCACTGATCCGTACTACATTTACACGAGTCTTCGCATTTCTCTTTTCAGATTTTCAAGCTTCCCTACCATGTTCAAACTTTTGACATTCCATGCTCAGACTCCTAGAATGATTATTCCATCTTTCTCTCACAGTCACCTCCCTTCTGGCATTTCCCTCCTAGACATCCGAATGGGGGCCTAATGTGGATTCTTTGCCAGTGGACATATCGTCACGACATTTTTTTCAGTTACAGGCCACATGTCCTGTAGATACAATTATTGTGCTTTTAATGCAGTAGTTTCCCTTGCCTTCTGCATCCTCAAGCAGTTAGTCATTCATTGTTGATTCCTCCGTCTTTTAGGAGAGTCTCCACCCCACAGGCAAGAGAGCGCCCTAAAGCTCTGCCCGTTCGTCCGCTGTCTCTGACAAGGTCGTTGGCAGAACAAGGGTACCTTCTTATACCGGAAGTCTTCGATCGTCACTGCTGATGATTTTTATTCGGAACTTAAGTAGTGGCTAGGTTCGAACCCGGGATTCCAGGACGTTTCGGTTACTGGTCAAAGTCCTCGAAAGTTCTGAATTTCCCGCTCAACGTTGTTGTGACACTGTATTCCTCCCCCACATGCGTCTTTTCAGTGGTATTTTCGGTCTTGATTCGATTTTTAAGAATGACGAAGCACGCCCGCATAGAACTGCTCAGATGGAGTAGTTCTTGGAACGAGAGGCTATTCGGTAAATGAACTGACCTGCCCAGTCCCGCGATTCAAACCAGCTCCAGCATGTGTGGGAGGCGTTGGAGGGAGGTATTGTGGCACGACCAGATGTACCAGCGGCCATCCAGAGTCGTCAGGCGCACTGGTGTAGCAACGGAACGGCCTTCCACAGCAACTCCTTACCAGCTTTCTGGCCAGCTTGGGACGAAGTTGCCAGCCGTCGCGATTACGCGCACTGTTAACAGCCACGTCTCGCATTTTGCATTTAGCAGCGGATTATCATAATTCGCGGTGACTTTAGTGTAATTATTGTCTTTGTATGCAAGTGTCATTTCTATTCGTCTCATTGCGTATCCCTTTCAGTGACATTGCGTATTACGCTGTAGTAGTACTTGCAAAGTGTGGTCCAAGTTTCTTCGAGGCACGATACGTTACTTTGAGTGATACACCATGCGAAAGCTGCGCTCGCTTTTATGTGTTGCACACCCGCGTTTCAATGAACCGACACGTAAAAGGACATGGATAGATTTGTGATGAAGTGCGAAAGTAAAAACTGAGAGGATCGTAGACGAAGTAGTTAGACGGAAAAATACGGACCAGACTACTACCCCATCTTTGGAAACAGTATGCACTGGATACTTCAGCGATGTGCACACTGAGGCAGCCGGAAGTCAAAACCGGTAAGTGTACACTCGTTACATTAATAAGATTTTAGTTCTTTTTTGAGCAGTTATGATGATTAGTGTAATATTACTCCTATCTGCACAAACAACTGTGCTATAAATCCAACGGTATAGTGTTACAATTTTGCACTCCACAGCAATTCATATTTCTGCTACTGTACCATATTGCAATGCTTGTGGTTTACGATGTATTCTGTGATTTCCTTCAGGCAGACATGCATGTCTGAAGGCACAGCAGTGCTGCAGTCGACAGTTGTGTAAAACACAAGAAACGTATTCGCAATTGCGAATATTATCAGACTCCCGCTGCACAATGTAACGATGACAATAGTAGTAGGAAGATGGGAACACTAGAGAAATTTTATCAAATTGATGTGAAAAATCATGAAACTGATCAATTAATTATCCCCCAACCACGCTCACTGCCTCCCCTCCCCCTACATGACATCATGTGTTCCTCGGCCTACACGTGGGTCCCCGCACCCTCCCCCATCCCTCTCCCCCTCCCTTACCGACCCTATTGCCAGGAATTTAGAATTTATGTGGGAATTTAGAATATTGGCGGGAATTTCGAATTTTCGTGAGAATTTCTTTGTCTCGGGGCTGTGATGCCGTCACATCTCACCCCCCCACCCCCCGCACCCCCCACCCCCCACCCCCACCCCACCCCCCACACACACTGGAACTGGCGGGAAATTAAAAATGGCGGTGCACCCGCCAACACATGGAAACAGCACAGATGCAGGGGAGGAGGGTTAGGTTAGTGTATTTTATTTATTTTGATTGAGAAACTAAAGTAAATATCCGTCCCAATCACGTAATTTATCATACGCATGGGTCCCAATTACACAGCTATATGCATAGTCTACATAAGGACTGCCTAAAACCGCAAAAACAGTGATGATGCCACACAACTGGTGTTATCCTGCTAGGAAAAAATTTCACAGTACCACTCGAAACTAGACGCACTCAAACTCTACCCTTCACATACAAGCTGCCAGGGAAAAGGCTGGCGTGTAAGGTACCATCTTTATTTTTTTGTTGGGAAATATATTCAACTGACAAGATACAGGTGTTGGACAGAGACGGGCTTAATAAGTGTATTACCTGTAAGCATAAAGCTGAGGAATGTATCTATCACTGTTCGACGTCAGAGTTCGTTACATACGTATGTTCGACAATCACCTTGCAGCCCAGTTAATCAAAACCAATACACACTACCACAACTGATGGAAAATGCATCACCGTTCTAATGACACATCGAAACTGTCGTGAAAAACACCAGCACTCATAATGAATGGATCATAATGCAACACACGAAGTGGTGAACATCGTTGTCCCAAAAGACCGTAGTCGTTCAGTCTGCATTCTCCTCAATGGGTGTTCACAAACTAACCAAACTGGAGACAGTCTTACCCCCCCCCCCCCCCCCAACCCATCCTCTCCCTCTCTCTCCCTCCCTCTCCTCACCATAGGTAGGGATAGACACCTGTTGTATCTTGCTGCTGGTGATCTAAAAAGAGATCATTTTGGTGGCATTGATGTACTTTCTCCAGTGTGCAGAAATCAGTCACAGATAGGCAAAAGACGAGAAGAGGACGCTTCTTTTTTTAAATGTCTGCTGCTTGGAGAACAGGCACACTGCCTCCATCGACTCTGCTGGCCGAAGCCCCAGCCTACCTAAGAGAAAAGTCTTTTATAGCTGCGGCTGGACACCCTCTAGGGCAGGGCACATGGCTGGATACTCAATTTGGCGTTTCTTTGCTAAGGGAAATTTTGTGGCACCATCCAACCCTACACAGTGCCCCCGTGGTCGGACGCAGCTGACTAGAGCAACCACACACACACACACACACACACACACACACACACACACACCAGACAATACCAACACCACCCCACGCAAGTGCCTTCCATGAAAACAGTTCACTGTAAACATTTATTAAAAAGGAAAACACAATCTCTACGAAAATTGGTGCATTCCATTTTATATTAGTTTTATGATCAAACTCAGTGTAGTTTTTATATTCAGCTCCAGAATACAATTCGCACCTCCGTATTTTGTGACATCCAATCAAGTGCGCCACCGCCGATTACATATGATTAGACTGCAGACGCCTGCACATGTCCAGCCTGCATAAAACTGGCGAAAAATTCCACTATTTCCCTGCAAAAAATTACTGATCACTGCAGAATGTCATCGTTATTTCAAAACCGTTATCGGAGTAGAGAAAATGCGAGAATTTAAACTAAAAAAATCTACATTAATAAATTTCTTTCAGCTTGATGGACAAATTACGTGATCTAAGAGCGTCTCTCACCTTCAAACCAATCTCTGTAAATAAACTGTCAAGCACATCTGTATTACAAACATTTCAGACACGTGAAATAACATTAGAGAATACCATCTTTCACGTCATTAGCTCACATATCGGAAAAAATCATTTTACGTTCGACAACAACATGCTACAATTCAAGAGGATTTTGCTGTTTTGTACACTATGACAGATTTCGTTTTACCGATGTGATGCTATAGCACACCGGTGCTTATAAATCAAATCGTGAGAGCCTGCCTTGTAATAGAACCTCGTGTAAGATTTATCCACATGTCTCTCTCTTCCATTACACCGAAAACAATACCACCTGCATGTTTACATTGCACATTTTTGATGCATCACTCACCTCTACCGACATGTCTGTAAAGTTTCTATCATACAGTAGATCTTTGCGTTTCAGTTTTGAAAGCAAGCATACAGCCTGTTTCACGCAGTCTACTCACTTTTCGGGAAAAAACATAACCATGTCTACGTCCCACAACGATCTATAAGTCAAGTGGTGTCTATCTCATAATTGTTATGAAGTATGAAATAACACAGGAACTGCTGTAACACCTATTTTTTAAACATGCCATAATAATGACAATTATGAAAAGAGTCATGACTGCCGATTTCTATTAGTTTTAGGAGCAAAATCGGTACAGTGTTGTGTCAACTGTCTGCATACAAACTTTAATCAGTTATATCACTCCTTGTTATTGAACATCCTATAAGATTTCATCGTGTCTCTCTCTTCCGATATATCGAAAAAACAAAGTCCATCTGCGTATATACACGTACAGCTCCACTGGAGTACTTGGCCAGTGCTCGAAGTCGCTTGCACAGATTTGCGTAAAGTTTTGTCAAGTGTACTGGATGAAGACCATATCCAACAGACTATTAATCACAGGAGAGGGTTCTTGTATTGGTTCTTCATAAGCAGTTTAATACATCGTCTTTTTAGCTATAACACATCCAAGCAGTGTACAACTACAGCTTTGTACACCACCATATATTTTGTTTTTCTACCGTGACTGCGAGGTCTGTGTCAGCTGCTGTACTGGCATTCACACATTAACATCATATGGCTCTCACAGAAACCTAACATTGCATGATGTAAACTATGTGGCTCCCACAACACACAGGTTGATAGAAATAAAACGCAGAGGCGATGTTTCTCATTGACAAGAATGTGGAAGAAATTGCAACATATGGAAACTGGAAGAGTTACGACATTGTAGAGCGTTTCCAACAGTTATCCGAAGGTAATGACATATGTAGTTAATCTCATCTTCCACAACAACAGGGTAACAGATGTCTCGGTATTCAGTTTCGAAGAGCATTGTTTCCTCATTTTACAGTCATGTACATGATTAGTGTTCCAATGTTGACCATTGCTGGAAGGTGCTCTTCACAACATGCGTGGGGTAGTATAAATAAAAAAGAGGTGCTTGGAGTGTGGTCCTTAAGGACACAACGAAATTACAATCGAAATCAGTTGAAGTTGGCACACACTTCTTTATTAAAATACATTGATCGCAATACATTCACAGCAACTATAATTACAACAGAGCTTGTCTTATAGAACACAAAACTCGTTTAACATGTCTTCCTCATATCGTTCTCTTTCAACCACTTACATTAATTTAAACCACGTCCATGGACCCATAATTAATTCAATATGACTTACAAATAAATCACATCTACTTCATCACTTACATTGAAACCCTTTTATCTATCTTTTCACCACATCCAAGTTCGGAGCTCAACAGACAGTAACGTTTTAAGACTTCCTTGGCCAAACACAACATTCATAAAGCATGCTCATAAATATAAGTAACATAACTATCGCTGATAAAAGTTCTGAGTTCAACAAACTTCAAACTTTTTAGGTTTACTCGGCCAACTTTTCATTAACTAGTACAAGGTCCATAAAACACTGATTCATAAAAGATGACTAACATGACTAACTCACATCTAGGTTCTGAGTTCAACAAGTCCCAAAATTTTTAAAGTTTACTCACCCAACTTCTGACTAATTAGAACAATATGACTTACATATACCACGTATGATTTCATTACTTGACTATAACGAGAAGATATTCCCAAGAAAAACTTAACATGGGCCGCTTCCACTCTACATGAGAATTAGTAATGGATGCGAGCACACCAAAAGATTTTAACCGATACCGAAATCCACGAGACAGGAAGTGAAATAAAAAGGTACTCAAGTTTGCACTGCGATTGAGCTTCAAAAACGATAACTCTCCATCGAAAGGATGGAATTACAGGACAATAACAACATAGCCCAAATGTGTGGGCAGGCCCTTGAATATCACTTTGCCACTGTGGTAGTCCGATCCCAGTTTGCTCGCGTCAGACACTGCCAGTTATCTGCAACATAAAGCACATCAGCGGCAGACAATATTCTGAGACATGAGATACACAGTCCTAACTACACAAATAGTTATCAATATCTTTCAATGATATACTAAAATTTGGTTAGCCAATCCCTTAAAACATTACTAGAATAATGGCATAAAAGTTAGAATAGTAAGGATAATCTCGACACACATTTAAAGGCTAGACTAAAATAATGACATAACAGGTAGAATGGAAGAAATATTCCAGCGTAATTTGGAACGCCAAACACAGACTTATGCACTACTTAGTTACACTGCTAGCCACGTGTTTAGCAATGATTCGTGTCTGCTTGGTGGGCATCGTTACACTTCCTTAACTGCCGTCAAGCTATCAAGTGACGACACCAAATTCAGTGATAAGCAACTGGAATAGTTCCAAATAGTTTTTAGTGCACCGGAATATTTAGTTAACATGAACACCACTCACCAACACAACTCGATGACTCCAATTCATTCGGTCTGTGTAACTTAGAACCAACTCGACGGGACTTGTCCTTGCAGTCTCGAGGTAATCCCAATCACCATGAGCAGAAAATTTGCATTGTAACGGTTAACCTCGCAATAGCGGGTGTCCATGCTCCTTCATCGTGCCGACTCGGCCTCTCGCCGTACTGCATGCAAACACAGTCCCACGTCACTCCACCTCACATACCGGCACACCAGCCTCCAGCGGAGCGCGCACACTCCAGTTAAGATCCCCTGCAGCCAAAGATGTGCAGAAGACAAATAAGCATCGAAGTCGACTCAGCAATGAAAAGACAATCGATTGAAACTGGTGCCAGCAACGCACCAGCTCAGTACTGTTATCTGACTGGTGAAAAAAAAGCAAGACAAAAAACATGTGGAGAGAATCGCAGCATATTGAAACAGGATGAGTCTGCAGCATTGAGGAACGCTTACAAACAACTGTTCGAAGGTGACACATTTAATTTTATGCCCAAGAGTGACAAGTAGCAGATATCCAGTGTTTCGCCAAGGCTCTCTCCATCTCAACCAAGTGGTGTCAGTCAATCATTATGTGGTAATCAACAGTATACCAGTGAATGGACAGAATGGCAAAGATGCTGATGATGTGGGATGATGTACGATAATAGACTGTGCAGTTGATAGTGAAATCAATTTTATTAATTTTACCAGTTGTTCCGTAATTTCAATGCCAACCATTGACATGGAAGAATGCTTCCCAGTTTCTGCATCGTCGCTAAAGCGCCCCTCCGCTACTCTGCAAGTATCATATACTAGATTGCAAATGCAGATTGATGACTGAGCAGCAAATCCATTCGGTTATATACATCAACGTATAATAATTGTTCCGTAATTTCAATGCCAATCAGTGACATAGTAGATTGCTTTCCAGTTTCTGTATCATGGCTAAATCACTCCTCCACTACTTTGCAGATACCACATACTAGATTGCAAATGCTGTTAGATGACTGCGCTTTATATCTGTTGGGTCATATATATCAAAGTCGTTCCGTAATTTGTACGCCAGCAAATGAAATGGCAGAATGCCTCCAAATTTCTGTATGTTCAGTAAATCACCCCTCTACTACTTTGCAGATACCATCTACCAGATTGCAAACACAGACAGACGACTTTGCATCCAATATACACCAAATTATACCACGCAGCTTACTGATGCAACTAGGTTATCTACATATTTCTAATGCATCGATCATCATTTATGATTACAACTGGCTATCTTTCCCTGTGTTGATGGGCATCACAGAGTATTCTCGCATTTGTAGGATAAAGTCGGAGATTGATAGATCTCTCGCACACTGCCCTTCATCGATCCTCCCTGCAACACCAATCTTACCCAAGGTACCCATCCAAAAGCACAAGATCTGTCCAGATAGAGAAGAGTATAGTAGACATGAGAGTGCTGTGGTGATATAACAGATGGTTAAGAAGAAACATATGGTTTATACATAATGGATCTCCATATGGTTGGAGTTTCAAACATTTCACGTATATCAACCGTGCTATCAATTCTGAAGCATTATTCCTCTATCTGGAGTCAGTAACAGGTACCACCATGAGAGAAGTGATCATAGAGCACAAACACACAATTTGATCGTTTCACGTTTCTGCAGCTACAAATACACCAAGAAGAACTGCAGATGATAAACGGGTATTCATTCGACAAATATATTATACGAGAACTGAAATGTGATTACATTTTCACGCAACTTGGGTGCATAGATCCTGAGAAATCAGTACCCAGAACAACCGCCTCTGACCGTCATAACGGCCTTGATACGCCTGGGCATTGAGTCAAATAGAGCTGTACAGGTACAGCTGCCCATGCAGCTTCAACACGACACCACAGTTTATCAAGAGTAGTGACTGGCGTATTGTGACGAGCCAGTTGCTCGGCCACCATTGACCAGATGTTTTCAGTTTGTGAGAGATCTGGAGAATGTGCTGGCCAGGGCAGCAGTCGAACATTTTCTGTACCCAGAAAGGCCCGTACAGAACCTGCAACATGCGGTCGTGTATTATCCTACTAAAATGTAGGGTTTCGCAGCGATCGAATGAAGGGTAGACCGACGGGTCGTAACACATCTGAAATGTAACGTCCACTGTACAAAGTCCCGTCAATGCGAACACGACGTTTCCAAGACGTGTAACCAATGGCACTCCATACCATCATGCTCGGTGATACGCCAGTATGGCGATGACGAATACACGCTTCCTATGTGCGTTCACCGCGATGTCGCCAAACACGGATGCGACCATCGTGATGCTGTAAACAGAACCTGGATTTATCCGAAAAAATGACGTTTTGCCATTCGTGCACACAGGTCCGTCGTTGAGTACACCATCGCAAGCGCTCCTGTCTGTGATGCAGCGTCAAGGGTAACCGCGGCCATGGTTTCCGAGCTGATAGTCGATGCTGCTGCAAACGTCGTCGAACTGTTCGTGCAGATGGTTGTTATCTTGCAAACGTCCCCATCTGCCGACTCAGGGATCGAGACGTGGCTGCACGATCCGTTACAGCCATACGGATAAGGTGCCTGTCATCTTGACTGCTAGTGTTACGAGGCCGTGGGGTCCAGCATGGCGTTCCATATTACCCTCCTGAACCCACCGTTTCCATATTCTGCTAACAGTCATTGGATCTCGACCAACTCGAGCAGAAATGTCGCGATACTATAAACCGCAATCGCGATAGGCTACAATCCGACCTTTGTCAAAGTCGGAAACGTGATGGTACGCATTTCTCTTCCTTACACGATGCTTCACAACAACATTTCATCAGGCAACGCCGGTCAACTGCTGTTTGTGTATGAGAAATCGGTTGGAAACTTTCCTCATGTCAGCACGTTGTAGGTGTCACCACTGGCGCCAACTCTGTGTGAATGCTCTGAAAAGCTAATCATTTGCAGATCACAGCATTTTCTTCCTGTTGGTTAAATTTCACGTCTGTAGCACGTCATCTTCGTGGTGTAGCAATTATAATGGCCAGTAGACTATATTTGTCCACCATCCGACATGCAACCAACCTGCACGTTGCCTGGGCCGGCCGGTGTGGCCGAGCGGTTCTATGCGCGTCAGTCTGGAACCGCGCGACCGCTACGGTCGCACGTTCGAATCCCGCCTCGGGCATGGATGTGTGTGATGTCCTTAGGTTAGTTAGGTTTAAGTAGTTCTACGTTCTAGGGGACTGATGACCTCAGAAGTTAAGTCCCATAGTACCCAGAGCCATTTGTACCTTTTTTTTTATTCATTGAGGCACCGCCCACACCCTGCTGCACGAAAATGCACATGGAGAAGCAGCACAATCAGTAGCTGAGGGAGATATAACTGTCTTATTGCTGTTTACAGTAGCATCACCAGAGCTCTGGTAGCATTCCTCTTGCACAAATAAGTCCTTTCTGATGTTAGATTCTTTTGCTCATGTGTAGGATAGTATACAATTTCGTCCTAACACCACATCTCTCGGGTACACCCCCTCACATCATTAAAGGTGATATATGTGACATTGGTACACTCTCCTATAGAACATTTTAGGGAATGGCAAAAGTCTGATAAACCCACTGATTCTTCTCCTTAATACTTAAGGGATAACAGTCTGTGAGCATGGACCACAATTCGGGAACATCTACATTCGACTGCATGTGTGAAAACACAGTTATGGATTGAGGTACATATGTTTTGCTTGCTTTAATATGGCGCCTTATGTCTCCTTTGTTGGAGTATGTGTTACGAAAACCCACGTAGTTTACAGGGTAGGAGGAGCGTTAAAAGCGAGTGCAGCCAGAGCATAATTTTTAAGCATTTCTCGGTCTTCAGTGTCTGGTTACCCACAAACCACGTAAAATCCTCGCATTTCATTGTACGTTTTCGCTAATTTTATGTATTCTCAGTCAATTTAAGTAATTTTGCAAGTTTAATTCGCGATTTTACATATTTCATCATATATCCCTCAATTTCACGTATTTCCCATCAATTTTTTCATATTTTTTGTATTTTTCCATATTTATAAGGTCATATTGGCGGCATACCTATGCGTTGTTAGATTTTATATGAGGATATTTGCATGTCCTATACACGAGCCTATTAAAAATGCTAAGAACTCCCCTCTTCCCGATGATCTACATGCATGCGTTTTGGACAGGAAGATCGCGAAAAATATAGGAACACACGCCTCATGAGACTCATCGAGCGGTGCGGATTGAAAACTCGTAGTCTGGAAACAAATCTGTATACTGCTATGACACATCAGAGCGCTTGTCTGTAAACTCATGTAGCGATGCACTTTATGGAAACTCAAATTCTGGTACAGTTTTACACATTCATCTGACTTCCACTCTTCCGTGTAGGTATCTCCAACAGGGAGTTGCTATCTGCTGTTGACAGAAGCACAGTTAGTTGCTGGGCACATGGGGTGAGGTCGTCAGAAGACAGAGCTCCACGATTTGCAGCCTTCAGGGAGACCATCCACCCTACAGCCCTGGCCTAGCCCCCTCAGACTTCCATTTGTTTGGGCCATTAATGGATGCCATTTCTAAAAGACATTTAGAGGACGATGAGGAGGTGATTCACACACTGAAGCACAGGGTCCGCCACAAGATCAAAAATTGGTACTGACAGGGCATACATGCCCTTGTTTCGTGCTGCAGGAAGGTCATAGAATAGGATGTAGATGACGTGGAAAAATAGGGTCTGTGCATAAAATAACATTCTTTCATGTGTGCAATTCTCATTATGTTCAATAAAGAATTGTCGACGAGGAAAAATGTGGGGCAGTGCTTTCTGGGTAACTGTTGTAGTATATGGTACTTGTACAGTAGTGGAGTGATGCTTTAGCGGCGATGCAGAAATTGGGAAGCATTCTGTGGTGTCAATTGAAATTATCGAAAAACTGGTAAAATTCCTAAAACTGATCGCGCTGTCAACTGCATTGTGTATTATCGTACATCATCCCATATCAACAGTGTCATTGCCATCCCGACTCTCCACTGGTATGCTGTTGATTACCACATAATGATTGACTGACTCCACTTGGTTGAGATAAAGCGAGCCTTGGCGAAACACTGAATGTCTGCTACTTGTAACTGTGGGGCGTAGAATTAAATGTAACACTTTCAGACAGTTGTTTGGAAGCATTCCTCAATGTTGCAGACTCATCCTATTTCCATATGCTGCGATGCCCTCCACATGTTATTTATCTTACTTTTATTTAACCTATCAGATAACAGTGCTTCTTTTTTTATTTTTACTACCTTATGCGAGTTTTAAACGGCACCTGTCGGCGATGGTCAACACTGGAACACTAATCATGTACGTGACTGCAAAATGAAGAAACAATGCTCTTCGAAACTGAGCGCTGAGACGTACGTTACCCTATCGCTCTGGGAAATGAGATTAACTATATATGTCATTACTAGACCGCGGATTTTAGGTAAAAACCTATTTTGTTTCTGAGTTCCTATTTGCATAAATATTTGTACTTATGCATTTCATGACTAATTACACTTAATAGCGTTAATTCTATAGGACCTAAAAAAGCCTATTTCGACGTTAGTGATTATTTTTGCCTATTTCGCCTTTAATATCCAAAAAAGTGCCTCTTTCATCATATAAGACAGTGGCTCCAAGTTTTTCCACACTATACTACAGATGGAAAAAAATATTTTCAGCCCAGCGTGCAGCAAGGTGGCTAGTTGATATGCGCTCCTGCTTCGTATTTGCCTAACACTTTGGTCTCTTTTTATTTTTTTATATCGCTATCCCTGTTAATACCAAATACTCTTTATAGGTGTTTTATTATTCATATGTTTAAATAGATTGAAACGTCCCCTTAGAACAATTATACATGACTGTGCTTAAACTGACACACAATATTTTTTTAGCGCAACGCAATCTGACTTCCAAAAATCCCTACGAAAGAACGGCCCTGACTAACATTAACCTATACGTTTCACAGATCACTTACCTCACAAAAATCTTCGTTACTCAAGCTACTGCAATACAGCGAGCGCCACTACTGCCAGCTAAATAAAAGATTCAAACTACTGAAGGCGCTAACTACTGAAAGGCATAGTTAGCAAATGAAAGATTTTAATAGAGAACAAACAATGTATTTACCTTAATAATCAAAATATGTATATAGCAGTTCATGACATCCAGTCTTACAAATTTCAAAACTCCGCCATCTCTCTCCCCACGTCCACCACTGCTGGCGACTCACCTCCAACTGCGCAACGCTACGCGCTGTTCACATCCAGCTGCCGCTGCCCAACACTAAAATGGCAGACAACAATGCAAACCAGCCACAGACTGCACACGGCAAAGCCAGTGATTTTCATACAGAGTCCTACGTGGCGGCGGCGTTACCAATTAAAAAACCTAAACATCCTACTTACATAGCCCCCATGCTCCCCACAAAAAAATTTACAATTTGTTTTGGGCAGTGGCCAATACAGGTCTGAAAAATTTTTTCATAATTACAATAACAAAGAAATGAAATGCACACACTTATCGATACAATGTTGGTCAAAAGCTAAAATTTTCTCACAGTCCATAAAGACAGTCCTGATCATTCATCACAGTAAAATAGCAGTGTTTTTCTCAAAGTCTGAGCAGTAAAAGAGAATGCACATGGAAGTAGTGGATTTCCATGCAGTCTTGAAGTAGTGTTATCCTTCCAACGGAAAGACAGTGCTGACTCTTGACATGCACACAGGTAATGGGCCACAACAGGGCAAACCCACAGCAGAGTCAGTCGAAGTTTTAAAGAATATGTGTAGGTAGGTAGTCACGGAGTAGACCCATTGTAGTCCTGGTAGAGATTACGGTATTGGTGGGCCACCAGAGGTGCAGACCCACTGCAGTCCTTGTAGAAATGATGGTATTGGTGAGTCATCAAAGGTGTAGACCCACTGTATTCCTTGTAGAGATGGCTAGCAGCCAACTGTTGCGACTATGCAGGTGCACTATCACCATCGAAGAGTCTTGTGGACAATATAGCAAGTCCATAAACCACCACTTGTGCACGCACAAAGTTTTTGGAATTGACCTTAGAACCAGCAATGCTGTTAACCAATCCCTTGCTGAATTATCAACACATGTGCAAACACTAACAGTCCCTACTTCTCACATATTGTCCATATACTATGACCAACAGAAATGTGTGCAGTGAAATGATACTTAATTTGAAGAACTGGTGTCTATACAATTATAAATTTCATAACATAAGAATACAATAACAGAGGTACAAAATACATTATAAAAGAACATAACAATACAGATAATATTTGTAGTAATAGGGGCTTTACAAAAGAATCGAGATAACAAATACATCAGTGTTACAAAAATTGTGACATAAGTACATACATAAAGATCAGAATAACTTTTGAAACATCAACTTCACACATGAGCATTAGAATAAAACAGAATAAATAATGTGTAAACATCTTTACGAAGTAAATAACATGTTATTAATGCAAATTATATTTGAGGATAACAGTATTCCTCATCATAGTGAATGTAGCTTAGTATTAGAAGAGAAAAAATTCTATGAAACAGTACACATAGACAGGAAGAAAACAAATACACAAGGGTACACAAACACATAGTGGGATAACACAAAAGGAAAGGACAGTGTTTGTTTTCAGGGTAACATTTGGTACTGCAGTCCAACTCAAAACTTCATTCTGTAGATCTTTCGTCATATCTCACAATTTGTTTCCACCAAAAATATCCTATCCAAGCATGCTTTCTGTATTTTGTTCACATCCTCTTTCAAAAATAGTTTTTATCCACTGTACACTACTTTTTTGGCCAAACCATTTTCTTATAGCTTCTCAGTGCATTTCTTCCAATTCATCATAGTTAGTTTCTTATATAGTCTACCCTTTCTTACGCTAACTTAAACCTACTGAGCTCAGATGCTAAACTAAGGGACGACACAATGCAGCAGCACAAAACAATTAATACAAACAGCAATAACAAAAAAATAGAAATTGGCAAAGCAAGCAGCAATAAATGTAATAACTTATATCTAAACATGACAAACCCACAAGCAGAAAAAAAATAGTACACTGAAGACAATAATGCAGATAAGGGAAATGTATATTCACATCTTAATGTCTATGAAATTAAAGTGGCGCACTACAAAAACTAATTCTACAAAAAATTACCAAGTACTGGAAAAGAAAATTATATATGCAGTTACTGTTACTAGTCCCTTCTTATTGTTCTTTCCTTTCCTAGTGCTCCTTTTTTATGAATAATATGGATCATTAAATTATTATTTAACATATCTGTTGACAGAAAGTTTTCACATTAGCAAATGCATTTAATTTTATTTTATAAAACCAATGCGGTAACACAGCTGGAAAACAGATATCAAATGAAACAGGCAACTATGAAAAGCAAAGCATAAAAATATCATTCAATAGTCATGTAACATTTCATAAGGTAGTACAAATTCTCTCAACTCTCGTAGAAGACGCTTGTAATTATCAGGTGTGCAGATGTAAGAAAGTATCTTTCCAAGTAATGAGCGTGTCATTTTTGCGATGCTTTCTACGAAGGAATGTCAATAGCGAGGATAATGGCCTCTTTATTTTTTTCTCCACCTGTGCCTCTGAAAGGCACACACTAATGGCTTGTTTCCAGGTGACTGTCGAGCAGCTGGGTGCCCATGACGCATTACGTGCAGGTGGTCACTTAACTTTCTTACAGAAATATTTACGACAGCAGTTTCCGCTACAGTGGCAGTCCCATTTAAAAATATTTCACAGGTCAAGAATTTACGTTACACATCTGTAGAAACAAAAACCTATTGATATAGCAGTGTCCAAAAAATTTTCGTCGGCATTGTAATACATTCACGCATTTACATACATTTCATAACTCTTGAAGTATGATTCTTGGTTTCCAACAACCTTTATCACAAACCAGAGTCCCAAAGCTCCTCTCATTATTTCTTACCTTATTCGTCGACACTTCTTCAATATTTCTTCATAACAGATACATAGCATAATCAAATAACTCATATAGCATCAGCTTATTGAACATAAACATACCGCAACAGCGTAATACACATAGTCATCGTAATAATAACATCATAACACCTCAGTCAACTCTCAAAATCGTCGTAGCTTCCTCCAATAATTTCAAAACCTAAAAAAAATTCTCTGCTGATGTCAAAAGTGTCATCTGCCTCAAACGTATTTTAAAAATCATGATCTCATACCAAATATGTCAATCAAAGCTCTCATCGTATCATAATGGTTCCGAAAAAATATGAACATTTCATAAAGTACAGACAAAATACAATTTCGTAAGTGTGAAGTTATCCAACTGTGTAATTACGTAAACATCTGTTACTGATGTAGTAAAATGAATGTTTGTCTCTCCCTGTTAAATGATCAGATAGCTGTGTGATTAATGTGTTAGAGAAATATGGTACCGATGTGTAAAGTTGTATAAGCAAATACCATATTAGCTAGGGCTCCTTGTGCTTGCCAAACACATGGTACACAAAGTAAGAGTGTACCCCCCTGAGGATTAATGTAATTATATCCTCAGGTGTTGCAGATTACAGCAACGAAATGAAATGTACCACGGAAAACCTTTGTATCATTGTACTTCAAATATCTTTAAAAATAAATGTTTTCAGTAGAAAATTAATCACTCAACTACATGTACTGTAGCGCTAAACTGTGCGTCGTGTTGTAAGATAATCTCTGTGGAAGTGTCGTAGTTATCGTCCTCCGAAAGCTAAGTTCTGCAGAAGTCAATGTACTTACCTCATGATAAACAAAAGTGAAATGCTTTGCGTATAGAATTCATAGTTGCTACGCTTATTGCTGTGATGAAGTAAGTACTGTACTGTAACGTATTGTTGTGCTACAGAAAAGGCTGTCTCATTGTAGCTATACCACAAAAGTTACTACTAAAACATGTTTTCCTTTCCACAAGAATTCAGAAAAACTGTGCAGATATAAAACAGATACACCGCAAAGGCACAATGTAAATTGTGTCACACATTAGTAGTGTCGTGATATAATCGTGTAGCTATCAAAGAAACCAAATGCTAAGTCACCTTTAATCTCACAGAAAGTACTTCAAATAAAGAATGTCTTTTCAACTAAACCAAAATGTTGCATTAAAACCTCATTAACAGTATATGTTCTAAGTATGTAAGCCTTACAGTCGTTACGTAATCGTGCAACTAACAAGCAAGAATGTACAAATAACAACACTGTGTCGTCTGTTCACTATAACAACGCATTCGTAATTTCTGTTTAAAAATGTTCCCTAGGTTCTAGACTGGATAGTTAACTTCAAAACATTGTTGCATGTTAACAGTTTCTCAGTGTGACAAATTGTACTAGTAGCGTGAAGTGAAACATTTTATGGCAAAGACTAAGTTAAAAGCCATATTATCACTCAATAAACGGTTTTATATGTGAAATATGGTGATATGGTGCAATCCTTTACTCTTCATAGTACTCAGAGTTTCAACTTCACAGCAATTATCATGCGGTAAACGTCGGTAAAGAATACTGGAGTTTTTCTCAAGGTTAGCGCCTATGTTATTTTTCTCCGAGCCAGCCGGCGCACGTGGCTGCCTGCCGTGCGAGTCATTGTCTGCTATCTCTTTGTTGGCGTGCGTCGTTATTGGGATTAGGAGACCTAACTTCTACGAATTCACCTTGCCGAGAGGGCCCAGCTCTGTTTGAATCCCGCCAGTTCTGATGAAATTCCGGTCTGTCGTTATGATTATATCGGCTGTCGTCATGTCGGTAGTTCCTGTAGTTTCTTTCTTGTCGGTTAAGTGGTGGAGAATTTCTACCTGAATTATCACTGTGCGATGGACCCTTGCATCTGAAATTGTTCTGTCTCCCGTGATAATAATAGTTCTGATTGCCATATTGTCTGTTTCTATGATTGTCTGTGTAATATTCATTACTACGGAAATGCGATCTTTCTCTGTAACTATTACTCTGCCAGTGGTTGTCATATGGGTGGTGTCTGTTTTGGTCACGATTTGTGTTGTGAGAATAGCCTTGTTGTGTCCAGTTATTGTTTCTTTCATCGCGGAATTGCGACGGATGTGACCTGTAGTGATTGTTTTCCTGTTTTGGCATCCCGCGACTGTCTGTGTCAATTTCTAATTCTTGTAAGAGTCCCTGAAAAGCTTCAATGTCATCTTTGCAACGCCCTGCCAAAATAATATTCTTTAAATATTCCGGCAATTTCATTAAGCAAATGCGGATGAGTTCTGAAGGGCTGTATGGGTTTGAAAGATATTGATTCTTATGCAACATGTCTTCAAAATATTTCACAAGACTGGAAAATTCAGATTGTTCGAAATGTTTCATCATTATGATTCCATGTTTTACTCGGTCTTGTGTGACTAGAGACCAGTATGCTGAGAGGAAGGCATGGTAAAATTCTCCTTCACTGTGGGAATCATGAATGACCGATCGCATTCTTACAGCTGATTCATTCTCTAAGTAGCCAAACATAAATTCTAATCTGTGCTCTAATGACCAGTTGGGGGGGGGGGGGGGGGGGGGGGAACAATGAGAGAATTGATGAAGCCACGCTTGTGGATGAATGTCGTTGCCAGAATTCTTAAATGTTTTGAATTTACGTGTAGTAATGAACAACTTATAGTCAAAATCATCGTGTCGGCGAGTCGCATATCGGTCATTGTTACTGCGTTTCGGCGCTTCCATCTCAAAATTCGGTGTACCTTGCCAATTTCTTTCATGATTTCCGAAATGTCCTGTGTCATTATTTTGTGGTTGTTCTGTATTTCTATGTCCCTCTTCCCATACTGGGGCACGAGTGTCCTCTGAAATATGTAACTCTTGTATTACTTGAGCCAACTGATCTTGTAGTTCCCGCATTTCTCTTTTGTACTGTGTGTTGATTTGATTTTGATTCTGTTTGAATTTTCTAATTTGTTCATACTCTTCAGTGTCAGTGAAGGCTACAGGTTTTGTGTCATTCAGATCATCATCTACCTTTGTAGATAAGTTAGTGAACTGATCTGAAAGTTCGGCTACTTTCTCAGATAGTGAACTAATTTCCTCCATGTGTCTTTCTGAAGCAATTTTCAGAGTATCTACTGTGTCCTTTAAGTTCTCTTGAGTTTTTGCAAGTTGCGTAACCGAATCAGTAGGTGCAACTGAGTCAATTTTAGCTTGCAAGGTCTCATGATTTTCATGAACAATAGTTTGCAGTTCTTTTATGGCTACTTCGTGATTCTGTAATGCATTTTCATGCCGCAAAAAAAAATAGGTTGGAAATGCTCACAAATTTGTGTTTTTACGTCATTACAGACTTTCTGACATTTCGATTCGATTTTATGTAATTCAGTAGTTAAATCTTCACGTGTTTGTTCAAGCGTATGTTCCACAGAGTCTAGCTTTTGAAGCTTTTGTTCCATTGCGTCTAACTTTTGAAGATTTTCTTCCATTGTGTCTAACTTTTGAAGCTTTTGCTGTGTTTGTCTCTGATTTTGTTCCATTGTGTCTAACTTTTGAAGATTTTGTTCCATTGTGTCTAACTTTTGAAGATTTTCTTCCATTGTGTCTAACTTTTGAAGCTTTTGTCCCATTTGTTGCATTAATTGTAATAACAATGCACTGGTGTCTGAAACATGTTCCTTAGTGCTATTCGGCAATTCATTTGAACCGGCAATATTCGCAGTTTGAAAAACAGAAAATGTGTCTTGACTTATTTGAGAAAATGGTGAGGACGCAAAACCTGAATCTACAGTATTTGCAAGATTGTGTCCTGTCATTTCGGAATCCTGAGGCGAGCTGTGGCCGACCAATCGATCGATAATGCTTCCCTGTTCACTAATTGTTTCACTGCCTACGCCATTATTTGCAACCCGCTCCATTTTCCTATGCACAATTACCAAATTACTACTTTGAACATTAGTTAATTCATTACATGGTGGCGCTAACACACTGCTTTCGTCTTCACTGTCATTTCTCAGTTTACTTTGGAGCCTAGTATTACGTTTTTCACACGCCATTATTGTCACAATATTTCACACGACAACATAGAAAAAAACAATTTGAAGAGCAAAAATAATAGAACACGTTAACATATCACTGAAAATAATATCTAGTTAATTGCAAGCGCAGCTGCGAAATACTACGTGCAAAACTACATGCATGCCACAACTATTTTACTGTACAACAATGAAAGCCTGCAACTACAAAGGAAATTCTCTCTATGATTACGCGCTAGCAATAAACAAAAGCTACACTAATTACACAAACTACAAGGAAAAAATCAGAAGATTCCAGTGAGGTATCCTCGGCTAAGGGTCGACATATGAAACGTCCCCTTAGAACAATTATACACGACTGTGCTTAAACTGACACACAATATTTTTTTAGCGCAACGCAATCTGACTTCCAAAAATCCCTACGAAAGAATGGCCCTGACTAACATTAACCTATACGTTTCACAAATCACTTACCTCACAAACATCTTCGTTACTCAAGCTACTGCAATACAGCGACCGCCACTACTGCCAACAAAATAAAAGATTCAAACTACTGAAGGCACTAACTACTGATAGGTATAGTTAGCAAATGAAAGATTTTAATAGAGAACAAACAATGTATTTACCTTAGTAGTCATAATATATATATCAGTTCATGACATCCATTCTTACAAATTTCAAAATTCCGCCATCTCTCTCCCCACGTCCACCACTGCTGGCGGCTCACCTCCAACTGCGCAACGCTACGCGCTGTTCACATCCAGCTGCCGCTGCCCAACGCTACAATGGCAGACAACAATGCAAACCAGCCACAGACTGCACACGGCAAAGTCAGTGATTTTCATACAGAGCGCTACGTGGCGGCGGCGTTACCAATAAAAAAACCTAAACATCCTACTTACAAGATACGGATCTTTTGGTTAAAACCTTTTTTTTTTTTCCTAAGCTCCAATTTGCATGTAAGTTGGTACTTATGCGTGTCATGACTAACTAAACTGAATACTGTTGATTCTATAGGACTTAAAATTGCGTATTTCGACGTGAGCGTCTAATTTTGCCTATTTCGGCATCAAAATCCTAACAAGGACCAATTCATTAATCTGACGTAGATTTCTTGTGTTTTCAAAGATTAGAAAAAGGAAGTGAACTTAGAGCTTTCCGTCTCGTCAAAGGCGAAGGTCGTTAGCAAGTGTTTACAATTCCTTTGCTTGCCTTTCTATCAACAGCACTCAGCACGGTTGAATGGTTATCCATCCAAGTACGCGCCGAGCGCGGCAGTGCTTAACTTCGGTGAGCGAATGGGAACCGGTCAAAGATTTGAGTTACACATTAGAATCGATCGTGGGTGTGCTAAATGTTATATTTGAAAATATTTCGTTCGTAGGATTCTGGCCAGCTGTGTATTTTCGCAAAGAAACGGTTTCATAGGCACACAATGTTAATCGTAGAGGCCCTCTATAGCTAAATTACTACCCTTCGCACATTTTCTCGCTGCTGTCTACAGGCAGTCCTATCAAACTACTCTGTTCCGTGAAAGGTATTATACGTGAATTTTCCGGTTCGAAAAATAATTTGCCAGTAATGACATGTTTTCATCTGAAGCACCGGTAGATTCCATTCGCTTGTTCAGAAGGGGCGGTCATCTGTCAGGTGCCGTATGTCCAGCAACGAATGCGGTACTTCCCCTACCGCTCCCATGCACCGCAGAGAAATAAAAATAAAAACTGTTCATCGTTCACTTTTTCCCAGCGAAAACAAATCAGTACATTGTGTAGCTACCGACGTGTTAAGTGTTACAGACGTTCTAAGTGCAAAAAAAAATTTAGTTTCTGTGTGAGAATACTACACCATGCCGAAAACAGCTAGTTCAAAGTCTACTCATACAAGGCACTGGCTGCAAGATTTTCTGCATTATACAACAGATGGGAAAATTATTTTCCGCCAAGCATGCAACAAGGAGGTTAGTTCAAAATGGTTCAAATGGCTCTAAGCACTATGGGACTTAACATCTGTGGTCATCAGTCCCCTAGAACTTAGAACTACTTAAACCTAAGGACATCACACACATCCATGCCCGAGGCAGGAGTCGAACCTGCGACCGTAGCAGTCATGTGGTTCTAGACTGAAGCGCCTAGAACCGCACGGCCACACCGGCCGGCGGAGGTTAGTTGATGTTTTTCTTAGACTTCTTATTTTCCTGTCACTTAGCATTCTTTTTTATCGCTATCCTTTAGTAATACGAAATACTCTTTATACTCTGTTCTAAACCGCATTTTCCTTTTCTCTCGTATTAGGTTTCGAGTGTTAAGAAATCTCACTTAACTGAACATGCAGATGGAATCGCACATGAAGTTAATGTTGAACGAAAGTCAAAATTGAAGCAAACTCTTTTGACCAATATATCTGGTGAATCCTCCGAAAAAAACAAGTTCTGCAGTGATTTGTGTCATGCACTTGTGGCAGCAAACATCTCCTTTCGGAAACTAGAAAACCCTATTTTCAGAGGTTTTCTTGAGAAGTACTGCCATCAGTTTATTCCTGCAGAGTGAATTTTACGTAAGAATTACGTGGATTCAGCTTACAACGCTGCATTGCAAAGAATCCGAGAAGATGTTGGAGAATCTTGTATATGGATTTCTGTGGATGAAACTACTGACAGTCTTGGCCGTTACATTGCAAACCGTTACATTGCAAACCTGATTATTGGCAAGCTAGATCCAGATGCTCCATCCAGGGCTCATTTGATTTACTCAAAACAGCTTCCAAAAACTAACCAACAACCAATAGCACAGTTTGTGAACAATGGGCTTAAGGTGCTATACCCAAACGGAGTGGATGAGAATAAGGTGCTTCTGGCCGTCACTGATGCTGCTGCATATATGATAGCAGCGTTTCAAATATTAAAAGTATTCTACCCATTGATGCTGCACGTAACTTGTGTAGTGCATGGGATCAACCGCATAGCAGAGCACGTAAGGCTACAGTTTCCAAAAGTAAATAAAGTATTATCTGTGGTGAAGAAAATTTTGTTAGGGCACCATCAAGAATACAGGCAGTCTAAGAACAGCTTCTAGATGTCCAATTGCCGCCAGGGCCTGTTGTCACCTGCTGGGGCACGTAGCTGATAGCAGCAGAATACTATAGTACACATCTCTCAGCTGTCCAGAAGGTGGTTGAAAATATACCGGAGGATGCTGCATCCGTAACTGCAGCAGTGGAGTTACTCAAAGATTCTTCTTTAAAACGGGACTTATCTTACATTAAGAGCCCACTACACATTTATGTTAAGAATAATTTCACAATTAGAAGGCTTAGGGAGACCTATCTACGGCAATATTTCTTTGCTTGAAGAAGTCAAAATGAAAATGAAGCGCCAGGTGAAGTAGGGGAAAAAGTACGGGCAAAAATGCAAACGGTTTTGCAGAACGCTGGCCGGTGTAGCCGTGCGGTTCTAGGCGCTTCAGTCTGGAACCGCGTGACCGCTACGGTCACGCGGTTTGAATCCCGCCTCGGGCATGGATGTGTGTGATGTCCTTAGGTTAGTTAGGTTTAATTAGTTCTAAGTTCTAGGAGACTGATGGCCTCAGAAGTTAAGTTGCATAGTCCTCTGAGCCATTTTTGGTTTTGCAGAACACTGGCCAGAAGGAGTTGTGTGCAGCTGCCGACATACTTAGTGAAAAATCCAGCACTCCTGACTGCAGCATTCCTGTCCAACATTTTTTTTATTTTCTCTGCATCATTTTTATTAGAGCCTATTTTAGGTTTTATATAGCCCAAATGAACTACTAAAGGAGCCTATTTTAGGTGCCTAAAATACACTTTTTTACGACCTAAAAATCCGTGGTCTAGTCATTACCTTTGTATAGCTGTTGGAAATGCTCTACAATGTCATGACTCTTCCAGTTTCCATGTGTTGCAATTTCTTCCACATTCTTGTGAATGAGAAACATCGCCTCTGTGTTTTATTTCTACCAACCTTTTTGTTGTGGGAGCCACATAGTTAACACCATACAATGTTTAGGTTTCTGTGAGAGCCATAGGACCTTAATGTGTGAATGCCAGTATAGCAGCTGACACAGACCTCGCAGTCACGGTAGAAAAACAAAATATATGGTGGTGTACAAAGCTGTAGTTGTACACTGCTTGGATGTGTTATAGCTAAAAAGACGATGTATTAAACTGCTTATGAAGAACCAATACAAGAGCCCTCTCCTGTGATTAATAGTCTGTTGGATATGGTCTTCATCCAGTACACTTGACAAAACTTTACGCAAATCTGTGCAAGCGACTTCGAGCACTGGCCAAGTACTCCAGTGGAGCTGTACGTGTATATACGCAGACAGACTTTGTTTTTTCGATATATCGGAAGAGAGAGACACGATGAAATCTTATAGGATGTTCAATAACAAGGAGTGATATAACTGATTAAAGTTTGTATGCAGACAGTTGACACAACACTGTACCGATTTTGCTCCTAAAACTAATAGAAATCGGCAGTCATGACTCTTTTCATAATTGTCATTATTATGGCACGTTTAAAAAATAGATGTTACAGCAGTTCCTGTGTTATTTCATACTTCATAACAATTATGAGATAGACACCACTTGACTTATAGATCGTTGTGGGACGTAGACATGATTATGTTTTTCCCGACAAGTGAGTAGACTGCGTGAAACAGGCTGTATGATTGCTTTCAAAAGTAAAACGCAAGGATCTACTGTATGATAGAAACTTTACAGACATGTCGGTAGAGGTGAGTGATGCATCAAAAATGCCCAATGTAAACATGCAGGTGGTATTGTTTTCGGTGTAATGAAAGAGAGAGACATGTGGATAAATCTTACACGAGGTTCTATTACAAGGCAGGCTCTCACAATTTGATTTATAAGCACCGGTGTGATATAGCATCACATCGATAAAACGAAATCTGTCATAGTGTACAAAACAGCAAAGTCCTCTTGAATTATAGCATGTTGTTGTCAAACATAAAATGATTGAGTTTTTCCGACATGTGAGCTAATGGCATGAATGATTGTATTCTGTAATGTTAACCATATGTCTTAAATGTCTGTAATGCAGACGTGCATTACAGTTTGTTTACAGAGGCTGGTTTGAACACAAGAGAAACTCTCAGGCCATGTAATTTGTCCATCAAGTTGAAAGAAATTCCTTAAGATGTTTTGTCTTTGGAGTTTAAATTCTCGATTTTTCTTTACTCTGATTACAGTTTTGAAATAATGTGGACATTCTGCAGTGATAGGTAGTTTTTGCAGCGAAATAGTGGAATTTTTTACCAATGCTATGCAGGCTGGAAATGTATAGGCGTCTGCTGTCTGACCATTTGTAATCGGCGGCGCTGCACTTGATTGGATGTCACAAAATAACGAGATGCGGATTGTGTCCTGCAGTCGAATGTAAAAACTATACCGATTTTGCCTACAAAACTGAAAGAAAATGGACTCTGCCTATTTCGTGGAAAGACGACCTTTATTATCACCGCGATTGTGTATTCCTTTTTAATAGAGTCTCGATTGTAGGAGGTGCATAGATGTTAAATATAGTTGATACAGTGAGCTGTTTTTATGGCGGTCACTTGCGTAGTGTGGTTTGGAAATGGCCCAGTGTGTACCACTAAATTTCCCTTTTGTGTTAGCAAAGAAATGCTGAATTAAACATCCAGCCATGTTCCCTCTCCTGGATGTTGCTCCAGCCACAGCTAGTGAAGAATCTACTCTCAGATATGTCTTGGGCCTTGGCCGGCATAGGCTGCGGAAGCAGTCTGCCTGTTCTCCATGCAGTGGATGTTCGAAAATGTGATCTTGAGAGTTCTCCGGAATTTTGTTGTTGTTCCAGAGGGGTCCAGTCTTTCTGAGAAATATGTTTAACATATTACAAGATGGATCCTCTTTGTCGATCTGTGACTGAATTCCGCAGACTGTAGATGGTACGTCAATACCACCAGAAGGATCTCTTCTTAGATCACCAGCAGCAAGATACAACAGGCCTCTATCCCCATCTACAGTGAGGAGATGGAGGGAGGGAGGGGGAGTACAGTGGGGCAGTAAGACTGCCTCCAAGATGGTTAGTTCGTGAGTGTTCATTGAGGAGAATGCTCATTCAACTATCGTCTTCTCTGCAGTCTTTTGGGACAACGATTTTCCCCAGCACATGTGTTCCATCATGACCCATTCATTACGAGTGCCAGTTTTTTTCACGACAATTCCGATGTGTAATTAGAACAGTGATGCATTTTCCATCAGTTGTGGTAGCGTGTATTGGCTGTGTTTACCTGGGCTGCAAGGTGAGTCTCGAGCAGACATCTGTAGTGAATTCTGATGTCTAACACTGATAGATAAATAATGATGGCACCTTACACCAGAGCATTTTTCCTGACAGCTTGTAGATGAAGGGTAAAGTTTGAGTGCGCCTGCCACTAGTTTTGAATGGTCCTGTAAAATTGTTTCTTAGCAGGATAACATCAGTTATATGGCATCGTCAATTTTTGAGCTGTATTGCGACTTTTGGTAGTCCTCGTGAAGGTCTGATCATCAGTTCCCCAACCAAAAGAAATAAAGTACACTAACCTAACCTTTTTCTTCTGCTCTGGGTTGTTTCCATGTGTTGGGTGGTGTACTTGGGCTTTTCATCCAGAAGGACTGGGATTTGAGTCGTGGGCACTGCTGCACCATTTTTATTTTCTGGAAATTCCAGGGTGGAGGGGTGGGTTTGGACTTCAGCGCAGACCTGGGAATAGGGTAGGTGGGAGAGATGGAGGTGTAGAGATGGGGAGGATGCAGGGACCCACATGCAGGCTGAGGAAAACGTCATTTGGGAGTGAGTGAGGGTTAGTGAGGGTGGGGATGGGCGTGGTTTGGGGTAATTAATTGATCAATTCAATTAATTTGCAGATCAATTTGATATCAAAATTGCGCTTGTGCCCCCATCTCCCTACTATTGACAATGAAAATATCTGTCAGACCAGGAGTCGAACCTGGATTTCCAGCTTTATGTGAGCGGTCGCCATATCTGACAAATATTACAGCGTATGTTCTAGAAACGTAATATATTATTTTACGGCAAGACAAGGCCATGACAGTAGTCACGAGTGCGCGCATCACAGCAATTGTGCACGTACAGGACATTGAATGACAGTGACATACGGGAGTTTGGATCAATCTTGGAGATGTGCTCCGAAGGCCACTGCAGTTAAGGTGGGATATCTGGGTTCGTGACCAGGTCGGTTAATGATTTTTACTGTCACCAGTACATTGTGCAGTTGGTGTCTGATCAAATTCGCAATTGTGATTTCCTTTTTTTATGAATTTCTGCTGTTTACAAGAAGCATGATAGTGATTTCAATAATCAGCTTGTCATCTTTGACAAACATGGCCTTGAACTTTCGAAATATATCACCATCATTCATACTGATTTTATATTTTTAGTTGATTTTTTGAAGTGTTATTGTGTAACATAAAAATTGTTTCGGCTTTTAGTGTGAGCATGTCAACATAAAATTTACTGTGGAGGCAAAAAGGATATATTGGTCAAAAGGGATGGCGAAAATTATGGACACGGCTCGTATCGAAGACCGACACACAAGGACCAGTACCTGCACAAACTGAGAAATCACCACCCGAGCCAGAAAAGAGGCATGATTTATAGGCTCATAATGCGAACAAGACCAATGTGTGAGCTGCAACACCTCATATGTGAGATGCAACACCTAGAAAGGTTTCTGAGGAGCAATAGGTACTCCACCAGTTACATAACAAGTGTCACAGAATCAGTCAGCCTAAGTGACACACTGGAAAATGTCAAATACGGCCTTTCTGCCATACATTCTCAGAGTGATGGGCAGAATTTTTTTGGTCTATATTGTGCAAACACAATGTTAAGACTATTTATAAACCTACAAAGAAGATCAAAGAGTATCTCAAATCGACCAAAGAGAAATACCGAGAAAGGAAGAAAGATTGCGTTTAACGTCCCATCAACTTAGAGGTCATTAGAAACAGAGCACAAGCTCAGATCATGGCAAGGAAGGGGAAGAAAATTGGCCGTGCCCTTTCAAAGGAACCATCCTAATATTTGCCTGGAGCGATTTAGGGAAACCGCAGAAAACGTAAATCGGGATGGTCGGATGTTTGTTTGAATCGTGCTAAACTATCGGGAATACACCGCATACCCTGTACATGTGGAAAAGTCTATGTTGGAATGACTGTATGATCAGTCGACACCAGGATCACTCAAAATAAGTAGCATTGCAGTTTGGGGCAGATAGAGAAATCGGCCGTGGCGGAGCACGCGCAGTGAGAGACAGAACACGTAGTAAAATTTGCCAACACGGTAGACTGGCTCTGAGCACTATGGGACTTAACAAAATGGCTCTGAGTACTATGCGACTTAACTTCTGAGGTTATCAGTCGCCTAGAACTTAGAACTAATTAAACATAACTAACCTAAGGGCATAACACACATCCATGCCCGATGCAGGATTCGAACTTGCGACCGTAGCGCCAACACGGTAGATCTTGCTGTAAAGAAGCTCTATGACACCTGCTTGTTCAGGGAAGTTGCCGTATACAAATACACAAACAGGACAATACCTTCAACAAGAAAGAAGAAAGGAGAGGACCGCAGAGGTAATGACCACGGAAAAGCCCTTGCACATTGGCACGCCAGGTTCATATAATCTGCGGCCGTGAACTGGACTCCAGTCCACCACTGGCTTTGACAGTGCCAGACACTCGTGCTTGAGAAACGTCAGAAAAATCATCAAAGATAATAAAGTGTATGTGTTTGTGGTTTGAGGCAATGAAAAGGATAATAAAGGATTTTGTCAAACCCATTTATCTTAAATGCAACCTCAAACCACCCACAGAATCACTAACAGGCAGCAATCAGAAACAAGTTAAACAGATTGAACAAGATCATCCTTAATGCTTCTGATTACCTGAAAGAGTTAAACAAGTATCATTAAAAATCGGACGCAAAGAAACAGTGGTAGACAACTGCGCTCTATAAAAGTGGCTATTGCAGTGACCTTTGAGAACAAATGCTCCGGAACAAGTTTCTATTTGCCTCAGAGTCGTTTCTGAAGACTCGGTAGCGAATGAGTATTTTATCGGGTTTTGTTCTACGCACAGTACTTCAGCAGAAGCGTTGTTTGATTTCGTCTAAGACATTTTTAGTCCTGCACAAGCTACTGTTCTCAAACCTCAGAAGCCATTGTTACGACAGGATAGCAAACGTAGGTTTCACGATTGCAGCCACGAGCAGGCACTTCACTAAAACCTCGAGTATTGTATGTGCTCATAATCTTAATATCATCGTGCAGGATGGAACTGAAGAAGTTTTACCAGCGAGAAAATGTACTGGAATAATGATATATTTAATAAACCTTGTACGGGACTCACCGAAGCGTTTGGTTCAAAGAGCTGCAGACTGGAGCTGAGAAAGGAACTAAAAAATGTTTGCCTTCTCTGTCAGCATAGCATACAAAACGTATATATTACGAATAAAATTTTATTGTACTGTTCTTGATGTTTAATGCACTTTTATTTTATAGGTGAGTAGTACTAGTAAAATCTCTGGTGGCCATAAGAGCAGATTACAAACAACTGATGCCGTTTATGTATGACAGTTTTATTGGTAAGGAAATTGATAGTATGGTGTCGGCCAAAACATCACGATTCTATGATTACTTGTAACGATTCGAGTGCTATTTTAACGATGTTTACTGAAGTTTTTCATCAAGCAAAAATTTTAAACGCGGAGTTACAGAAGTCAGCCTATGTATAATGGAATCGTGTGAAAAACAAGTAGTTCATGATGTTCCAAGTTCTCGTTATTTTAATATTTGACGAAATCTGGCATAGAAGTGTAAAAACTGTTGTTGATCTTGCCAAACTTGAACTTACGAAACTCCAGGATAATAAAGAAACCGTCAAATGTAAAACGCCCCAAGAATTTTTAAGTTTTCAGCCACCAGATGGCGTCATTCAAGAGTCTGCTCGAAAGTGATTCTATGCAATTCTTTTAGAGTTGGAAAGGTTTACCCTCGGGCCCACTGCACACTATGATGAAATTATAGAATTTTTCAGAAATAATTTTGATGGAGAGAGATTGATGAGCAATAGAGACATGTTTCACAGCTTTTGAAGAGACAGGCAAAAAACTTGAGGGAAGCCTTGGAGTTTTTTTTATAAAAAAAAAGAATGAATGCGCCAAAGGACTAATTCCACAGTTTGTGCACTTTGTTCACTTCCTTGTTACGTTTCATGGATCATCTTGTTTTAATGAACATAGTTTTTGTTTTTTACGTCGATTCAACACTTATTTAAGTTGCGCAATGTTGCAAAATCGAATCACTCATATCTCTGTTTTGCATGTTTACTTCGACATAAACAGTAAACTTGATTTAGATGATTTGTTAAATATATTTATTTCATAGTATTCAAAGCGCACACAGTTTTGAAGTGTGCAATAGATTTTTTATATTGAATAGCATTTAAGTAAATAAAAATATGTTAAGATTTATTTTAAATTTTATTGTGGTTTTTACCCCAAAAGTCTCATTTTATGAATATTTCTTCTATTTACGTTTTTTTTTTTTTTTGTGGTGCAGGAGTGGGGTGGGAGGAACCCCTTTCTGGACAACTACCCGGTCATAATAAATATAAACTGCTGAGCTTGATCACACATATGTGTTTATGTAGCAAAATAATTTTGAATCATGATGTATACTAAAGGGGTGTACCATGAACTGCTAACAGCAAGTCATAGTCTGTTGCGCTGCTCTGGACACTGACACTCTTTATGTTACAAGCAGAATTTCTTTCACTTATGTGAGAGACCATTCGATAAGATTCAGCTATGGTAGTCACTGATGGATTCATGAATTGCCCTCTTGATTCAGCATCTCTGAATCTATGGCCTTACACTTTGTTTTACTTCCATTATGCAGCAGTCAATCTCTCCTTAGTGTGACATACTACAAAGAGTCCATCCCATCATGAACAGTCCTACCTACCAGAGTTTGGTCAGCTATTCTTTTAAACATGACAAAAGTACTTTAACATGCTCCCCCACAGGAGATACATATTTTGGTTCCTCTTACAGATATATTGCATGATTAGCTCTCTATCTAGCTTACTGAACATGTATATTTTAGCTGCCTTTGCACTTAAATAATTGTTGTTACAACCTCCTCATGGTCACTGAATTTTTATTTATTTTGTTTTTTTGAGTCATCAGTCTTCTGACTGATTTTATGTGGCCTCACGTAAATTTCTCTCCTGTGCCAAACTCTTCATCTCAAAGTAGCCCTTGCAACCTACATCCTCAAATTATTTACTGGATGTATTCTAGGATCTGTCTTCCTCCATATTTTTTGCCCTCTGCAGCTCTCTCTAGTAGTGTGGAAGTCCTTTCCTGATGTCTTAACAAATGTCCTATCATCCTGTCCCATATCCTTGTCAGTGTTTCCCACACATTCCTTTCCTCTCCAATTTTGTGCAGAACCTCCTCATTCTTTACCTTATTAGTCCATCTAATTTTCAGCATTCCTCTGTAAAACCATGCCTCAAATGCTTCAATTCTCTTCTGTTCCAGTTTTCTCGCAGTCCATGTGTCACTATCATAGAGTGCTGAGCTCCGAACGTACATTTCAGAAATTTCCTCCTCAAATTAAGGCCCATGTTTGATACTAGTAGACTTCTCTTGTCCAAGAACGCCCTTTTTTGTCATTGCTAGTCCGCTTTTTATGTCTTCCTTGCTCCATTCATCATTAGTTATTTTACTGCCTAGGTGGCAGAATTCCTCGACTTCATGACTATCAATCCTGTTGTTAAGTTCCTCACTATTCTCATTTCTTCTAGTTTTCATTACTTCCATCTTTCTTCGATTTACTCTCATTCCATATTCTGTACTCAATATACTATTTCATTCAGCAGATTATGTAGTTCTTCTTCACTTTCACACAGGATAGCTATGTCATCAGCTAACTGTATCGTTGATACCCTTTCATCTTAAATTTTGATTCCACTCCTGAACCTTTCTTTTATTTCCATCATTGCTTCTTTGATGTACAGACTGAACAGTAGGGGAAAAGAACTGAATCCCTTTCTTCATCCTTTTTAATCTGAGCATTTCGCTCTTGGTCGTCCACTCTTATTATTCCCTCTTGTTTCTTGTACATATTGTATATTACCCGTCTCTCCTATAGCTTACCCCAATTTTTCTCAGAATTTCAAACATCTTGCACCATTTTACATTGTCAAACACTTTTTCTAGGTGGCCAAACCCTATGAACGTGTCTTGATTTTCTTTTTAGTCTTGCTTCCATTATCAACTGTAACGTCAGTCTTGTGCCTTTAGCTTTGCTAAAGCCAAACTGATGGTTTTCTAACACATCCTCAATTTTCTTTTCCATTCTTCTGTATATTAGTCTTGCCAGCAACTTGGATGCGTCAGCTGCTAAGTTGATTGTGCAATAATTCTTGGGTTTGTCAGACTTTGCATCTTCGGAATTGTGTGGATGATATTTTTTTGACAGTCAGACGGAATATTGCCAGACTCGTACATTATACACACCAACGTGAACAGCCACGTTGTTGCTGCAGCCTCCAATGATTTTAGAACAGCCACGTTGTTGCTGCAGCCTCCAATGATTTTAGAAAGTATGATGGAATGCTAGGCATTCCTTCTGCCTTATTTGATCTTAAGTCCTCCAAAGCTCTTTTAAATTCTGATTCTAATACTGGATCTTCTGTGTCTTCTAAATCAACTCTGTTTCTTCTTCTATCAGATCAACAAATCTTCACCCTCCTAGGGACCTTCAATGTACTCTTTCCACCAATCTGCTCTCTCTGCATTTAACAGTGGAATTTCACTTGCCCTACGATACTTGCTCGGTATGAGTTTCTTGCGTACTGCAACAAATACACCAGCTCCATTTCTCATTAGCCTTTGTTAACAATACACAACTTCAGTTTACCTGAAAAATATCATTGCTATCAATATCAGATTTTAGACAGCATTCTGCACAGAATGCAGGGTTTCCCTTTGAAGCAGCCCACACTTCACAGGTCCAAAACAAAAAACTGCAGCAGATATGAGAACTAGAACATGGTGCAATTTCATTATCTTGAAGAATTTATTTAAAAGTCATCAGTACACCTTTACATGTGAACCACTGTTGCACAAAGAATATCAGGTCTGTAATTAGTTTCTTGCCATATTCTTTGTAACAATTGCTCTTGTCACTATTGTCATCACATAAGTGATATGGTGCCTTACCATAGGAATATTGTCCACTTTGGTAGCATACAGAAATCCAGCAGGGTAATGTTAGAAGAATGTAATGGCTGGGAAAGAGTCTCTCCTGTCTGATCCAGCAATTGGGAAATTTCATATCCAGGAACTTGCGAACAGCTGTTTACCAAAGCAGCAGAGTTATGTCTTGTTGAAAGATGATGGTGAGTTGTATACGAGGGTACATAAACTGCTCCAGAATGTCCAGATGCACTGATCCCCTCACTGTGTTTTCTGCAAATATGAACTGTCCTACAATACTGTCATACATTAGTCCAATGAGATAGTATTTATAGAAAAAAATAATACTTTAATATTGCTGTTGTCAAAATATAAACAGCATAGAATTGTAATTACAGGTGATATTAACATAGATATAAGGGCAAAGAGAAAAAATGAAATTCATATGATTAACACCCTGAAGTCATTAAACTATTACTGTCTCAATGAAAAGCCCACTAGACTGAACGCATGCCTTGATAACATAATTAGCAATGTACAAAGAGACTCCATACAATGTGATGTAATAGAATTAGGAATATCAGATCATGCAGGGCTATGGCTTCAAATAGAAAAGTCAACCTTCAGTTCTACAGAGAGAGAAGTGGTATATAGAATTCTAGGTGAATCTGATGTAAACAAAATGATAAACCAGTTAAAAGAAATGGATTGGACTCATGTAATGGATAACAAGAAAACGATTAATAAATGTTTTTCCACTTTCCTGGCAGAGATCAAGCATACAGTAGAAATGACATGCCCCTTGGTAACCAAAAGGTACCAGAGTAATATTACTCATAAGCAACAAAATACTAACAAGTGGTACACCCCACAACTTAACAAACTCAGAATACTACTGATGATTATGAAAGACAAATCTCATAACAGTGATAGGGACAAGGAAAATTACACTAAAATGAGAAGCCTTTACAGATTAGAAATAAAAAATGCTAAGTGCTGTGCGAATGATGAATATATTTTAAATTCTAAAAATAAATGTAAAGCTGTCTGGACTGTCATTAAAAGGGAATTAATAATACCAATAAAGAAAGGAGTATCCCTATTGACTGCAATATTCTCAATGAATATTTTGTAAATAGCGTCACCACCCCACCCATCAATTCTGCCTCTGAAGAAGCATTGCTCACTTGTGCAAAACAGAAAGGAGTGAGAAGTTCATTTCGACCCGAATCACATTAAATGACATTCATAAGTCAATAAACAAATTAAGTAATTCCAAAATAGAAGACTATTATGGACTCAGTAATTTCATTATAAAATGTATAGCTAAAGAAATTAAAATGTCACTTCTCTCACTATCAAACAGAGTACTTGGTAAAGGAATATTCCCTGACTGTCTTAAGCTCACAGTTACATTGCCTGTGTATAAAAAAGGTGAAAGAAACCTCCCAAATAACTACAGATCCATTTCAGTAGTACCAATCATATCCAAGTTAGTAGAAAATTGTGTGCATAAGCAGATAAACAGGTATTTTGAAACCAACAAAATTTTAAATGAACAGCAGTTTGGCTTCAGGTCACACCTATCAACTGTAAAATCAGTAGAAGCTTTGGTGAGCAATGTTTATGAAGGGTATGAAAAAAGGGTCTCAATGTCTGGAACACTTATTGACCTAAGTAAAGCATTTGACTCGATGTCACATGACATACTGATCAAAAAGTTAAAATACTATAGCACTAAAGATGATACACTCTGTCTATTCAAATCTTATCCAAGCAATAGGTTACAACTTGTATATGCAAATAAGCAGAGGTCAGAAATACTCCATATAGAAAGAGGAATACCCCAAGGCTGTGTTCTTGAACCTTTTCTGTTCATTGTCTATGTTAATGACTTCTCAAATTACATACCGTGTAAGAACATACTATATGCTGATGATATGACATTAATAAGTACAGGAGAGAACTTACAGAGTGAACTGGACAAAAATAGAGAAATGATGCAAATGGCTAATTACTGGTGTCAGGCTAAACAGCTGTGCATAAATCAAACAAAAACAGAATAAATAATATTTAATCTCAAAGTAACTAAAATGAAAACGAAACAGTGAAATTACTTGGACTAATCATAGACCAGAATCTCTCATGAGAAGGACACACCAATTATCTATCTAGTAAACTAGCACGAGTCCTTTTCTTATTATATAAATTAAGAAACAGTGTGAGCAAGCAATTGCTACTCCACTCATGCTATGCTTTTTTCATTCCCAACTGCAATATGGAATATTGCTTTGGTGTAACTCCCCAGGGGCTGAATGTATTTTCAGATGGCAGAAGAAAGCAGTCAGGTGCATGGAAGGGTTAGCACCCAGTGAGTCCTGCAGAAATTATTTTAAATCTCTTGGCGTAATGACAGTGCCAAGTATGTACATATATAACTGTTTAATATATGCCAGGGAAAATCTGAAAAAATTGAACATGAGATGTGATGTGCATGCACACAGTACAAGAAACAGTCACCTGCTGGACTTCCCTTCCGCAAGACTTGCTGTAGTCCAAATAACTGTAAGTACTTTAGCATAAAATTTTTCAATCAGTTACCATGCTCAGCTCGTACAGTACCACTAAATAAATATAAGAATACGTTGGAACCCTGGCAAACAAAAAACAAATTCTATACGAGTGAAGAATTCTTAGAAACTAATCATCAAAATATATGTTTTACTTAAGTTATGAATAAAATGTTTTGATATTATATAAGCTAGTTGTTTACTGTGATTCTTTTCTTATGTGTGTATTTAATTATTGTATAAACATTGTTTTACATAATGCTGAAGAAAAGGTCTTTAGTTCCTTTTCTCCCCTTTCTGTAACTATTTGAATATTGTACTGAAACTAAAACCCTCTGTAAACTTTGACGAAGCCAATTGTATGAAAAACACTGAAAGGCTAATAAAAATATTCTATTCTATTCTATTCATACCAGACATTCTGTTTATGCTACCACAAACAAATTAAATGATAGTGTCTGCATGTTAGGAGCCCAAAATTCAAACATTATGCCGATTAACTGTTCCTGTTACAAGAAACGCCGCCACATCTGAGAATAAACATCTTTCTAGGAAGCTGGCAGCTGCACATCTGTAGCAAATTGTTGTTGGCATGGTTTGTCATTCAGTATCTCATGTTGCAGAATTTGCACTTTGTAAGCATACAAATGAAGATGCTGGTGTACTACATCATGCAAAGTTGGTCAGGTACATTAAGTTGCCCAGATACCTGCTGAATTGATTTATGTGGGTTTCTGGGAAATGCTTTTCTGATGTCCTCCGCTGTCACACCTGAAACATTATGACACACACTGCCAGAATGTTTCAGAATACTTCAAGTTGGCAGCAACTTCCGATACTATTCCTTAATTGTTTTCACATCAGATCCATACAGAATACAACAATTTCTTTGCACCATAATTGGTGACTGTGTGTCTACAAATTGTGCTAATGCTCCGGTTGGTGCTGTGGACTCGCCATTTTCACTTCATGCGATCATTCTGCATTCTGGTGACAATAGTTGGCATGTTTTACACAGGAATATAAATCCTTTAAGATGTTCTAACATGTGGTGCAATTTCATTATTATATCAACTCGGCCTTTCAAATGTGGCAGGTTTGAAAGGGGCACCCTTCATTACATAAGAAACACTGATTTTCAGGAGTCCTTCAAATTGTGGGCATGTGTTGTGAATAATTTGGCAATTGATCATTGGAATATCAATTGTTTTATCTATAGGAGCCATTTCTTTAAATTTTAACATAGTATTTCGAGATCTCCTACAATGATCATTTTCTGGAATGGATGGAGATTCATGTAGGCTAAAAAAAATTACAAAGACTTATGTCTACTCCAAATTCAGGCAGCCAGATAGATAACAGCTTCTGGCATGTACAACACTACTCAAACATTTTGACGGACCTTAAAATTCTCCAACTTGTGGTACAAGTGCAGGAAGTTTCATCTCAGCTCATCACAGAATCTTAAAAGTCTCTGGTTCAAGCCTTCTGCTTAAGTCAGAATATAAGGCCTCAATCAGTTCCAGGGATAATGCGGCTGATCGTGAGCTCCATGAAACTTCATGATCGTGACTGGTCTTCTCACCCCTCTCTGCCAGTGACTGGAATGACCCAAGTATGACCTTGGATTGTTTGTTCCAATATCAGGCCTTGCTCCAACAGTGGCTGCCAAATCATCGTTTTCAGTACATTGTACAAAGGCTCCAGGCATACACACAAAGCGTACAAAATTAGTCTTCTCATCTCTCGTTGCAATTTTCCCTAAAGCGAGCAAAGCAAAACTCATATTCTGACCAAAGTCAACTGACTGACTGCCATGACATCCTAAGCCAAGGGCATCACTTGGACGCGGTATGAAGGGGTGAGGGATCAGCACACTCCTCTGCTAGCCATTGTTGGTTTTCTAGTCCTTGGAGCCACTACTTTTCATTTGAATAGCTCTTCAATTGGAATCCCAAGGTAAGAATGCACCTTAATTCAGTCCTTCCACAAAGGAAAAATCCTGCTCAAGAACATCATTCATAGTAAGGCTTCATGCTGATTGGTGTAATGTTTATTTGAACACTAAATAATTAACCTTAAATTATCCTCACTGATACTGTTTTAATTTCAAGATCTATCGTGTTACAAGTATTGCGATATCTCTTTAAGACCTGAAGCAGCAACACTCAAGAAAAGTGAAACGTGTAAATAACAAGAGAAACACCTGTTGTAATAGTAAATGATTTCTCAGAGATACCTCAATTTCTGAATCTTTTATCAAGGTTGTGCTGATAGGCCTCTACAATAGTAACTACTTTTGAAATGGGAAACTAAGTGGGGCACAATATGATTCTTAAGATTTGTTCATAACACAGAATTGTAACACAGGGTTTGAACTTGTAAGGGCTAAATTTACATAATGATATAAAATTTTAAGCACTGACTTAAAACATGAATGAACAGCTGTGACTGGACTTTGAAATAAATTGTGGTTGAGCATCATCCTGTTGGACTGTAATTATAGCAGTTTGGCTGTTAATTCTGGTAAGAGTGATGACTGCAGTGCTATAAAAATATTAAGATGAAACAAATGATTGACTGTTATACATTTACAAATCATCACATGTAGCAGATTTTTCTCAATCCATTTCTGGACCTGAACAGATGTAGTCAAATATTGGAATTCTGTCTGATTGCAGGTTTCAAGGCTTGGGGATATCAAGTGACAAGGCAATAGGTATTGTGCAGCTTCCAGCTACCTGCAAGCCTCTCAATTTGACACCACATCAGTGGTTTCATTGTCAATTTTCACTACTTACTTTATCAAAAAACTTATCAAGTGGCATAATGAGGCTGAGTAAACCACTTTTAAATCTTTCCATGGTAGAAGTATGTGAGGTGCTCTGCAAAAATTAGAATCCGGACGACTGCATCAGTAGCTAGCTGGATGGTGGCTGGTTCTCAGTAGCAGTATTCGTAAAATGAAGAAATGGAGTGACAAATATGTTTCCATAGTAGTTAGGGAGGATTCTGTTTGTCTGTAAGACTTCTGAAAAGTTTATAGGCTGATTTGTGTGACTTCTGATGTAACATCACAAGGTGCCAAGTCTGCACTGGAGGGAGACCATATACCCATACACCACTCCTCCTTCCATTTCTCCTGCACTCCATGGGTCTTTCCAATTTTTACATTCCAATTTTTACATTTCAGATGTGAAGACAGTCCCCTACATCTATCCACTGTTCCAAAATATTGTCAAGTGATATTTTGAAGAACCCAAAGAAATTCTGTCACTTGCAAAGGCTGTTAGTGGCACCATAATTAGCATCCAGTCCCTAGTGAATGAGACAGGACTGAAATTAAGGGTAGAAAATCAAAAGCTGAAGTGCTTAACCCCATTTTCAAATGTTCCTTTATAAAAGAAAACACAGGAGAATTGTCTCAATGTAATCTCGTACCACTGAAAAGATGAATGAAATAAGTATTAGAGTCAGTGGTGTTGAGAAAGTGATCCACAAAACTACCATCCAATATCTTTGACACTGATCTGTTGTAGAACCTTGCAACATATTCTCAACTCAAGCACGATCAGGTATCTTGAACAAAATGACACCCCTCCCCCCCCCCCCCCCCAACGTCAACCAGCATGGATTTCGAAATCATCTATCATGTCGAATCCAGCTTGCATTTGTCTCACATGACTTGCTGAAAACTCTGGATCAAGGCAACAAAGATGAAGCACTGTTTCTTGATTTCCTAAAAGCATGATCATCTGGAGTACTGAGAAATCTGTGACTTGATTGAGGACTTTCTGGTATGGAGGGTACAGCTCGTTGTCTTGGAAATAGGAAATTTGTGTTAACGTCTTATGACACCAAATTGCTGAGGTCATCAGTCCCTAAGCTTGCACACTATTTAATCTGACTTAACTAACCTATGCTATGCCTGACAGAGGACTCGATCCGCCAACGAGACAAGCCGCGTGAATCATGACAAGACACCTCAGACCGTGCGGCTACCCTGCGCAGCTGTTATCTTGGATGGAGAGTCATCGTCAGAAGTAGAAGTAATTTTGGGTGTGCCCCAGGGACTCTTGCTGTTCATGTTTCATATTAATGACCTTGCAGACAATATTAATATTAAAATCAGGCTTTTTGTAGATGATGCAATTATTTACAATAAAGTACTATCTGAGAGAAGCTGCATAAATATTCAGTCAGATCTTGACAAGATTTCAAATGGTGCAGAGATTGACAACTTGCTCTAAATGTTTGGGAATGTAAAATGTTGCACTTTGCAAAATGAAAACACGTAGTATCCTATGACTATAATATCAATGTGTCACTGTTGTAATTGGCCAACGCATATAAATACCTGGGTTTAATACTTCATGTTGTTGTGGTCTTTAGTCCTGACACAGGTTTAATGCAGCTCTCCATGCTACTCTATCCTGTGCAAGCTTCTTCATCTCCCAGTACCTACTGCAACCTACATCCTTCTGAATCTGCTTAGCGTATTCATCTCTTGGTCTTCCTCTATGATTTTTACTCTCCAGAAGGTTTAATTCGTCTCAAGCGTACCAAGAGTCATTTCATGTTCGTAAAATCGAGTGACGCCTTGCCCTGGAATGTAATCACTATTATTCCTCTTAAGCAGCGGTATCACCCTTCACCTGCCAATCGCTTTTATAGTCTTCTGGGATCGTGGTGTACACAGTGCTTGGAGAAGTTCTTGCTTGATAAGTGAACTCCAGTAGACGGGTAGTTTGCATCATTAGAAAACGCATTTTTTTTCTTACTTGTTGTGGTCATGTTGTTGTTGTTGTTGTTGTGGTCTTCAGTCCTGAGACTGGTTTGATGCAGCTCTCCATGCTACTCTATCCTGTGCAAGATTCTTCATCTCCCAGTACCTACTGCAACCTACATCCTTCTCAATCTGCTTAGTGTATTCATCTCTTGGTCTCCCTCTACGATTTTTACCCTCCACGATGCCCTCCAATGCAAAATTGGCGATCCCTTGATGCCTCAGAACATGTCCTACCAACCGATCCCTTCTTCTGGTCAAGTTGTGCCACAAACGTCTCTTCTCCCCAATCCTATTCAATACTTCCTCATTAGTTATGTGATCTACCCATCTAATCTTCAGCATTCTTCTGTAGCACCACATTTCGAAAGCTTCTACTCTCTTCTTGTCCAAACTAATTATTGTCCATGTTTCACTTCCATATATGGCTACACTCCATACAAGTACTTTCAGAAATGACTTCCTGACACTTAAATCTATACTCGATGTTAACAAATTTCTCTTTTTCAGAAACGCTTTCATTGCCATTGCCAGTCTACATTTTATATCCTCTCTACTTTGACCATCATCAGTTATTTTGCTCCCCAAATAGCAAAATTCCTTTGTTACTTTAAGTGTCTCATTTCCTAATCTAATTCCCTCAGCATCACCCAACTTAATTTGACTTCATTCCATTATCCACGTTTTGATTTTGTTGATGTTCACCTTATATCCTCCTTTCAAGACTGTCCATCCCATTCAACTGCTCTTCCAAGACCTTTGCTGTCTCTGACAGAATTACAATGTCATCGGCAAACCTCAAAGTTTTTACTTCGTCTCCATGAATTTTAATACCTACTCCAAATTTTTCTTTTGTTTCCTTTACTGCTTGCTCAATATACAGATTGAATAACATTGGGGAGAGGCTACAACCCTGTCTCACTCCTTTCCCAACCACTGCTTCCCTTTCATGCCCCTCGACTCTTATTACTGCCATCTGGTTTCTGTACAAAATGTAAATAGCCTTTCATTCCCAGTATTTTATCCCTGCCACCTTCAGAATTTGAAAGAGAGTATGCCAGTCAACATTGTCAAAAGCTTTCTCTAAGTCTACAAATGCTAGAAACGTAGGTTTGCCTTTCCTTAATCTAGGTTCATGATAAGCCATAGGGTCAGTATTGCCTTACGTGTTCCAGTATTTCTAAGAATCCAAACTGATCTTCCCCAAGGTCACCTTCTACTAGTTTTTCCATTAGTCTGTAAAGAATTTGCGTTAGTATTTTTCAGCCGTGGCTTATTAAACTCGTAGTTCGGTAATTTTCACATCTGTCAACACCAGCTTTCTTTGGGATTGGAATTATCATATTCTTCTTGAATTCTGAGGGTATTTCGCCTGCCTCATATGTCTTGCTCACCAGATGGTAGAGTTTTGTCAGGACTGGGTCTACCTAGGCCGTCTGTAGTTCTAATGGAATGTTGTCTACTCCCGGTGCCTTGTTTCGGCATAGGTCTTTCAGTGTTCTGTCAAACTCTTCATGCAGTATCGTATCTCCCATTTCATCTTCATCTACATCCTCTTCCATTTCCATAATACTGCCCTCAAGTACATTGCCCTTTTATAGACTCTCTATATACTCCTTCCACCTTTCTGCTTTCCCTTCTTTGCTTAGAATTGGATTTCCATCTGGGCTCTTGATATTCATACAAGTGGTTCCTTTTTCTCCAAAGGTCTCTTTAATTTTCCTGTAGGCAGTATCTATCTTACCCCTAGTGAGATAAGCCTCTACATCCTTACATTTGTCCTCTAGCCATCGCTGCTTAGCCATTTTGCACTTCCTGTCGATCTCATTTTTGAGACATTTGTATTCCTTTTTGCCTGCTTCATTTACTGCATTTTTATATCTTCTCCTTTCATCAATTAAATTCAATATTTCTTTTGTTATCCAAGGATTTCTACTAGCCCTTGTCTTTTTACCTACTTGATCCTCTGCTGCCTTCACTACTTCATCCCTCAAAGCTACCCGTTCTTCTATTGTATTTCTTTCCCCCATTCCAGTCAATTGTTCACTTATGCTCTCCCTGAAACTCTGTACAACCTCTGGTTTAGTCAGTTTATCCAGGTTGCATCTCCTTAAATTCCCGCCTTTTTGCAGTGTCTTCAGTTTTAATCTATAGTTCATAACTGATAGATTGTGGTCAGAGTCCAAATCTGCCCCTGGAAATGTCTTACAATTTAAAACCTTATGTAGGTCTGCAGGCTAAATCTCTGTCTTACCATTATATAATCTCTCTGAAACCTATCAGTATCTCCAGGCTTTTTCCATGTTGTGCTCTGTGCAAAATTCTACCAGGCGGCTTCCTCTTTCATTTCGTACCTGCAATCCATATACACCTATTACGTTTCCTTCTCTCCCTTTTCCTACTACCGAATTCCAGTCACCCATGACTATTAAATTTTCATCTTCCCTCACTATCTGAATAATTTCTTTTATTTCATCATACATTTCTTCAATTTCTTCATCATCTGCAGAGCTAGTTGGCATATAAACTTGTACTACTGTAGTAGGCATGGGCTTTGTGTCTATCTTGGCCACAATAGTGCATTCACTATGCTGTTTGTAGTAGCTTACCCGCACTCCTATTTTTTTATTCATTATTAAACCTACTCCTGCATTACCCCTATTTGATTTAGTATTTATAACTCTGTATTCGTCTTACCAAAAGCCTTGTTCCTCCTGCCACCTAACTTCACTAATTCCCACTATATCTAATTTTAACCTACCTGCCCAATCAAGGGATCTGACATTCCACTTTCCAATCCGTAGAATGCCAGTTTTCTTTCTCCTGATAATGACATCCTCTTGAGTAGTACCCACCCGGAGATCCGAAGGGGGACTATTTCACCCCCGGAATATTTTACCCAAGAGGACACCATTATCATTTAACCATACAGTAAAGCTGCATGCCCTCGGGAAAAATTATGGCTGTAGTTCCCCCTTGCTTTCAGCTGTATGTAGTACCAGCACAGCAAGGCCGTTTTGGTTAGTGTTGCAAGGTCAGATCAGTCAATCATCCAGACTGTTGCCCCTGACTACTGAAAAGGCTGCTGCCCCTCTTCAGGAACCACACATTTGTCTGGCCTCTCAACAGATACCCCTCCATTGTGGTTGCATCTACGGTATGGCTATCTGTATCACTGAGGCACGCAAGCCTCCCCACCAATGGCAAGGTCCATGGTTCATGGGGACCCATTATCAGATAGGACTAAAGGGATATGGAACGTATACAGAGAAGGGCAGCACAAATGGTCACAGGTTTGTTTAATCCATAGGAGAGTTTCACAGAGATACTGAAGGAACTGAACTGGCAGACTCCTTAAGACAGATGTTAACTAACCTGAGAAACTCTATTAACAAAGTTTCAAGAACCAGCTTCCAATTATCACTTTAGGGATATACTACAAAATCCCTATGTATCACTCATGTACGTATCATGAAAATAAGATTAGAATAATTACTGCATGCACAGAGGCTCTCAGTCATTCTTCCAATGCTCCATACATGAGTGGAACAGGAAGAAACAATAATAACTAGTGCAGTAAGACATACCCTCTACCATGCACTTCATGGTGATTTGCAGACTGTAGTTGTAGATGTAGATGTAATCATTCTGCAGTAGTCTTACATTTTTTCAATAAAACAAAAGAACGTCATTGACACATAAGCAAGCAGTAGATGGATAAGAGAAATAACTGCAAAATAATTTTCACAACTGAAATCAATCCTTTTATTTAGTACTTATGAGAAGTAAGCAGTCACTCACATGAATGATAACTGCCAAACTTTGGCTAGCTACAAACTAGATCACCTGGTTGCTGAATGTGCTGCCCATCACAACATCAATGACTTTAACTGCTACTTAATACATAAGTCATTTATATCTTCATACCACCAGCAGCTCCTCTGAACTTCACAGATGGGAACTGTTCCATCAGCATGTGCTTGCAGTCTCTTCACTTAAATCTCCACTAGCCATACTTTCCCACATTCCTTCCCTCACCCTTTCTTTTCCACCCTTTTCTTCACCATACTACTTTTTCAGCAATCAATCTCAACCTCTCTCTCTCCCCTCAGTTCCTTCATTTTTGTGTTTGTTACCATAACTAATATTCTCCTTCCCAATGGCACTAAGTGCTAGCAGTGTGCCCCTTCCTTCAACACAGTCGTTCCTTGTCCCTTCTAGTCTCCCATATGTTACTTCTCAGTCAGTTTCCATAATAGCCTCCTGCAGGGGAGGGAAAGGTGCATAATATGCCTTGTGCCTCATTTCTCACCCCCCCCCCCCCCCCCCCCCGTCTCCAGTCTCCTCCTCTCTCTCTCTCTCTCTGTCTCTGTGTGTGTGTGTGTGTGTGTGTGAAAAGGGGGGGGGGGGGCACACATGTGTGCGCATTGTATTTCTCAGTTGTGAGCAGGATTGTTGTGAGTGGCTCTGTGTCACCCATTAATCTTTAGCAGTCGACAAATTTTACTATTTCCGTTAGACTACCAGATATATTTTTTTTTATCACTGTAACACTAAGTTTAATAATAACTTGTTGACAGAACTTGCATCACACTTTTTACCCTCATGGGTTGTTATTAGATGAATAAGCAAAACTGTAATATTAGTAACTCTTAGTGTCGATCACTACAGTTGTCATCAAATTAATAATAAGTTTCCAGTTACTTCTATCCACTTTATGAACAGCATGCACAACTGCTTGAGAAATTTCTAAAATATTTTCATTTGGTAGCCTGTCCATGGTCAGAATTAATAGCTTACATATTTAATGCTCTATTGGTATGTCACAGCATGCAGGGAGCTTTTCTATGCAATGGAAGTTCTCTCTGCAGCACTCATTACTGTGACATCTGAAATGACACACAATACATTTCTTTTATATGTGCATGTCCAGTGACAGCCTATAGTAAACTTAACAACATTTTGCATCCTCAGAACTGAGAAATCTTCGCAACTGATAGAGAATATTTGCAGGATAGGGTTTCAGGTGAATAGGTACAATAAAAAGACAGTTTACTTGAAAAGAAATGTTTGTATTCACAACACAGTCACATATTCATTGTCCTACAACAATGGAAATAATTTGTATACAAAATAATGAGACAATGATATCCACTCCATTAATAACGTCTAGTTATGGTTGTGAAATGGTGAAACTCCATATGACTGAAGCTGCTGCGGAGATCTGCATGAGATAACCAAATGAGTGCTAACTTCAGCTTCAGCCAACACAGAAAAATGTATGAAAAATAATTATCTGCATTACACTCCAGGTTTTACTTCAATGCAATTACTATTGTCATTTTGACAGTTAAATTTCAAAAAATTAATTCATTAACCATTGTACTTTTTCAGAAGAAAATACTATGTGGTGTTACAACTACTCTGTAATGCTATCAGCAGTGATACAGTCACCAGTTATCTGTTTACAGATCTGAACTGGTTTTACTGACCTGATAGCAGATTTCATAAGGTAGTATTCTTGCTTGTAAGGATCAGAAGGCACAAGCTTGTCAGTCTTAATCTGATTCTGGACGACATACACAAATATCAGTTCCTGCACAGTTGTGCCATTCATGCTTTGCACTATACCCTCAAGTGCTGATTGTAAATATAGAAACATGCATATACAGACTTCAATCCATAAAAAGACAAACCACATGATAGAAATATGCTAACTCATTACTGCACCAGATTGACTGCTGCGTAGCAAACTAAAACATTTATACTGCAATAAACAACAGGTATTTAGGTGACTACAACTACTCAACATCAAAGAGTACACACCTTCACGTGCAAGTTAAATGGGCTTATTGTAGTAATGAATGATTAAAAAGAAACATAAATGTCTCAGTTTATACATATATACTACAGTACTCCACATTTTATATTAACAACAACTTCAAGGTTTAATGTATTAATATATCTGTAAATCTGTCCTTATTCATATGCCACAATGCACTATTCCCTTTAAAGCAAACTGCTTAACAGTTCCATTAGATATACTTCAATCACCAACTGATAGCATGAGCTGGACAACAACTACTGCTGTTTATTATTAATTATCATTAAATTTTTATCGGATTTCTAAGTGCAACATTTAGAACAATTTATTGCTCAACATAATCTACTACATCACCTTAATATTACAACCAAATCAAATTATGTAACATGGGACTGAATCATTTGATAAATGTGAAATAAACAGCATGACTTCATTTACACTCAGCTGTACACTTGTATTTAACCCATTCATTAGATCTAGTACACTTTGCTCCACACTGAAAGTTTAACTACAAGTTTCTATAAAAACTTACTCTGTTATATGCAGCTACAACATTATATTTGATTAACGTTATGCAGTGAAGTCAACTGCATTGAACTGAGTAGAACTAAATAGAAAATAGTACTTTTTGCATGTGAATTTAGCATTACATTTATACAATTATTACATTTAAATTTCAATCAACACTTTTATATGTAAGCAACAACAAACACTCAGGTTTATCATTGTTTCCAATTTTTATTTCAGTTTTCTTTTTGTATTTTCGTGTTCTGCAGTATTCTGAAACAAATTTTCCCTTACATAAACGTGAAACATTCTATGGCTTGCCAAGAATACACTTGCAAGGTTTTGTCCTCTGCGATTGTCTATCATATAATCCTCACAATATGAGTCTAATGTAGACTTTTCGGCTTTTGTTTTACATTTTATAGCTATCTGCAAGCATTTTCACCAATTTTATACATAAAAATGATAACTGAAATATGAAATGTGTATTCTGTGATGTGTTTAGATAACTGTAATAATAAATGCATATTCTGTGATGTGTTTGGAAGTAGGGAAGCAAATTAAATATGTGGCAATCGCATAAATTCAGGAAGCAAAACAAATAGTAAGCACATTGATTTTGTCAAAATACCACTGACTGCCTTCTTTCACTTTTTCCATGAGCAGATTTTTCATACATATACCAGTAGTTACTGGGAAATGAAATGGCTTGCACAAGATAGACTAGCATGGAGAGCTACATCCTGTTTTCAGACTGAAGGCCACAACAACAAGATACAAAACTTTCTAAAACTACTGATAAGAACATATACCTGGACTTACTGCAGAAGGTGTCATAACTTTATCAATTTATAATGTGCTTTGGTAGCCGAATACTCCAAGTTTCCAAAAAAGGAATTGAAACATACATGCTTCAAACCTATGTGCTATAGGAATGACCATTGGTTTGGTATACCTGGCAGCCCACACGCAGTTTTTAAGTGGTATCCCAACATTGTATTGGTAAATATGAGCTAGCCCCCATAACAGATATACACTAAATCATTTAGCTCAAAATTTAAAATTGAGACAATTCACAGAAAGACGGGATACACAGCTGTCTTTCTCACTTTAGCATGTATGACAATGTGGTGACAGGAATGGCACCTGGTTATAGAAAATAATAACTACAAAATTTTAGAGACCGAGTACAGACACTCTGCACACAAATAATCCCTAGGAAGAGATGGCGGTACAAAACAGGCAAAATCAAAAGATCACAAAAACTGGAGTGAATACATATGTGTTTCCTAAAACACAGTGAAATATCAACCAGACTCATATCAATTCAAATCATTAGGTACAAACATTCACAGGTAAGACAAAGCATTACTCAAGTGAAAAGTAATATTATTATCTATAGTGGAAATCGAAAAAATTAAAGACATTTTAGATGCAATGTTAAATGATGATTTTTTATATTTTTTTATTTTATTTTATTTTTTATTTTATTTTTTGCCAGAATCTGAGAAAACAGGAGTTTTGACGATTTGACAGGAACAGTAGACTTTGTTGCACAGAGATTGTCACATGTATTCAGTAAAACAGCACGATTCTGTTTTATATTTTTCCCACTCCTCCTTCCAACACACCCCTCCCTCTTCTATGCCACTGTCTGTTGTTTTTAATTATTCAAACATTTATTTTTAAACATTGGGAGGTCCAGGAAGTAATTACAGCAATATTATGAGAAGGACAGATTACTACTCACAGTACAGAGTAGATGTTGACAGACAGGCACAACAGAAAGGATGGTATACATTTTGCTTTTCACCCCAAAGGTCTTCCTCCAAAGCAAAAATACACACACATTCACATAAGGATAACTCACAATGAACAGAGACAGTTGTCACTTATGTGTGAATGTGCCTACCTGCACCTCAATGTCTCTTCTATTATTGTGAGCAGCAATCTACCCTTTTCATAATAAACATCTATTTGTAATGTAAAGCACTGCTCTATTTTGTATCTTATGTTGAAAATTTTATAAACAGAATACATTTTAGATGCTCTACACTCTACAGCAAGTCATTTGTAAATTTTTTGCTTTCCAATGGGTGCAGGTACTCACTATATATCTAACAAAGCAAAATAAATGTATATACACTGTATATGAAAACAGTGCACAAACTTTTGTGTTCTACTGATGCCAAAGCAGAACTTGTATCCAAAATCTTTCTGCACATATTTCTCATCACAACCAGCAAAGAATCTGGACTGGCAGATCTATAGGAGAGTACCATTGTTTGCCACGGGATGCAAAAATACCGAAAATAGTAAGTGCTATGTAACATTCATTACAACACCACAACTTTAATGAGAAAAGCTGAGCATATGATAGAAAAATCAATTAAACAATATTTAATAACTGAAAACACTAATGCATAGTTCCGCGAGACATTTGCAGTAATGGCTATCTTCTGCCTTATCTTTCGTTAGCAAAGCTAGCACAGCCATAGAATTTCCACTTGGTAAAGGACATTTTAACTTTATTTCAGTATCACATGTGCAGAACCAAATTACATACACAGTTCATATAGTGTATATTAAATTGCCATGAGGTAATCAAATTAATGAGTGGTACAGTACATTTCTCACATGATAATTGGATGTTCCTGCAAGGGGCAAAAATAGTGATCTAACAGTTTTGTATAATCCCTGAGTGCTTGCTGGGAACGTACATAGTCACAAAATTAGACAAGCTATTTGTATGCAACAGCACATATAAATATGTATTTATAAAACTACACCCCATAAAAGTTACAGAATGGCTGTGATACACTGCACATGAAACTCCACTGAAAATATTCATTGCCTGAATTAATTTTAAATCCCTCCCACACTTAACACAAATTTCCTCTGTGTTACTGTTCTCAGCTGCATCAATGTATCACCAAAAGACAAATTTTCAATGGGATTGCAGCTTTAAGGGGCTATACTGGATACAACTTTCTTATAATTGTTCTCAGTTTGTCATACTTTTCATTTTAACTAGCACAAAATTAATTTGAAATAAAATTTATCTTTTTTGCAGAAAATTTCAAAACTAGGAATCTTCCCTCTATATTTACGATTATTGGAAAAAAGTTGCTAAACAGAATGGTGGCTATCATGGTGAATAATTTTCAACAATTTTTTTTTCAATCATATGCGTTATTTATGTAATCATATATACAGCGAATTGCTAAAAATGGATAAGACAAAATATATGCAATTTCTGTTATTACATCTGCTCAATGCCACAAAAATTTCAAAATCACAAAAATTAATGTATCTTTCTAGCTCACACAAAAGTTATTGAAAATGACAGTGAAAAAGTAATTAGGATTTGATAAGACACTTGATTTCCTAAATATTTCAACACATTTCATAAATAATTACTCTGTGAAAAGGCAAGAAATTTCATAACACATGTGACTTTCATTTCTGAAGACGTTTGCTGATAATTCAAATGTTAGTTGCCACATGACCTGGCAGGCAGTGCAATCCATGTGACACTTAAGAGTCTATTACTCCAACGGGAGTCAGTAGCAAGAACAGAAAGAAACACAAAACTCCATCAGTTCACTTGAAACAAGCTAATGCATATAATGAATTCACAACTCAAAATAAATTGAGATCCAACAAGTAGATGGAATCTTTTTGAAACTAAACTGTGATGTTCCAGTATCAACAACAGATAAAAGCAGAACAGTGTAGTATCATGAACTGAACAGATAAAATACTATCAACTTTAAAGATGAAATAATGAGTAAGAATAGAGTAATCTGAACAAAATCAACATTACTTGACATTTTTAATTTCAGCATTGTCCCATATGCTATAGATGTGTGCTCAGTTTGTTTAAGTCAACAAAAGAATTATTTGGTAAAGACTGGAACAAGTTAAAATGGATAAAACAATGGTGCCTTGTTTCATTATTCGCAGGACCTACACACTTAAGTATAATTTTTGAGCCAACATAACAAAGATTCTTTCTGTTAGAATTCAACACCAATTAAAAATGGAGTTACCCAAGACAGTTATAACTCGCATGTTTAAGATCTTAACTATCTTTGGATACTGTCAGTATCTTATCAATCAGTCAAGATTTCACCTTTAAAATTAGTACCAATCTCAAGTTTTAATACTCTCGTTTGTTAATTGTTTACAGCTATTAATGTTTCAAGAATAACACTGGGAATTTTTGTCATGTATGACAACAGATTCCTCATCAAAGACCACAATGAAAACAAAATCACATTTTTTTGTCACATAAACTCACTTCTTTCAAAGATTTTGTGACAACTAAACCACATTATAAAAGAAAAAAATATTTATTTTAAATATACTTAATGTAATGGAGTACCTACAGTGCCTGAAGTTGATTATCAACCAGAAAATAAACTGCCATTTGGAACAGTATGCTGAAATAAGTTCAAGTAACCACATTATTTTCTTCTCAGATTAATGTAAGGCCACTTACATAAATTACATTTTGTTTCAGTCAGTGAACTGTCAACAGAGACTGGTTTCTAACTGTAATGGTGGCTGCTACCCTCAATTACCCTCACCAAATTTCTAAATGTGGAGATACCAAGGGTCTCACATTAGAAGGTAGAAAATATTGAAGTGTCAAATGTTTTTACTATGGAAGGCTACCAATGGAAAAATATTGCTTCATATTCTCTACATAAAATACACCATCTTGCTTGTCACATACTAAATTTAACAGCTCATTTTTTTCTAACCAGGTGATGCATGACTATTGTGCCCAGGCTGTCATAAGATTCTGAAGCTTAAATGGTAATCCACAATAGTTTAATGAAAACTGTTCAGTCCATACTCAAAAATTTTGGTTCTTCTAACAGCTCACTTATTTTTTTCAAGGCAATGTGTACACTAGATAAGCTCCTAAGCACAATAAAATGGGAAATATGATCACCTGCTTTTTCGCTATTTTAAAATGAATGAAACCTCAAACATACCAAATCCATTGAATCTATGATTATAAAATAATAGAGAGACATGTCATCCCAACTGCTAATTAAATCTGCAATGAGGTCAAATGATTACCTTTAAAGCTGCTATCCCTTTTACATAGTTATGAACCTGTGACAGGGTTATTTTTAGAAAATTTAATACAAACTATAAATGTGATGCTGTTATATTATACATTTACCACTGTATTTTATTTATTCTTAAGACATTTTATGGCAAGCAGCTGTTATAAGAATGATAATTACAGTGTCATAAATCTAAATAAATATAAATTTAAGTAGGTTCGTACACTCAGGAAACAGTGATATCATTTTAATTTCTTGCTTAATTTCATAAAAATATAATTGATTTTGTATTTTATAATTTAACAACCACTGATGTTATTCCATTAAAAGAACTTATCTGAAAATATACACATATCCTTGCCCACATTTTGAGAGTTTTATGTAAAACTGTATTATTGTGCACAAATCCAAAAAATGGCAGCAGTTAAAAATCATTGTGTGAGATCTTTTGTAGCCATAAGAAGTTACCAAAATAATTTTTACTGTAATTGTGAGTCACAAGTAAAAAAAATGCCTTTTCTTAGTATGTCATACTTCACTTGCTGTCAGGTACTGCCTATTAACTGAATTTCAGATTAATAATTTCATATATTTTGAGATCATTTATCATCAATGTCATTATCCGGCTTCATTAGCAAACAGAAATCAAACAAGCTAGGAAAGATTTTATGTCAACTGCAATACAATAAATTATATATTGGTACAAAATAAGCTTAAGATAAATATTAATCAATACTTTATAATCGGTGGTACAGTATTTAAAAGTGAAGTGTGGATCTTCACATATTAAGTATCACAGATGCTACAACTATATTCAGAAACTTCTTGTCACAAATTAGTTCAAATTTGTTGATTCATCACATAATATGAAGTATAATGTATGCAATAATTATGACACTTACTACTAAATGCAAGCCTGTTAAGCACCCACATCTGGAGCACAGTTACTGATTGGATAAAATTCGCATTTTACATGCTAAGGATGTTACAGAAATGTATTGATGAGTTTCATAAGCCTGCATTTGTATAAAAAAGTAACTGCCAAATGCACTAAGAGAGCAAAAAATTAATTTTAATTTATTGGTCATAAACATCTATTACATCCCAAATAACTTTTGCACAAAAATATCAGACACTTCATCTGTTGTGTCATTACTGTTCACCATTGTAATCTGACTGATATTATCAATCCATATTATTTGTAAGGAAACTATATTATTTGTGCCCACAACAGCTGTGGTGTCCTGTTTCTATGAATTGAATGTACTTTTTAAAAGTACTTTTTGTGACACTTTCACACATTTTGAAAGCATTAACAAATGATAAAAGAAAGCTTTTATCATCTCTGTTTCAGGTAATAATAGTGATTAGATTTCTTTCTTGTGCAGATGCAGAACTGAATATGGAAGATTCACATTACTATTTCCTTTATAGAGCTAAACAGTGCACACATCAGCTCCAGTTTTAAATTATTTATTAAATTCACCACATATGTCTGCAAAATGTTAGTACTAAACAGCAAGATTCCCTGTGTTCTCTTCTGCAAACTTTTAAAAACAAAGTAGTTTGTTTTCATAAAATGAACATATCATAACATAAGACAGGCAATACTATTAAATTGGTTCGAGTACATTAGTAGACTTGAGTGGCTGGAAGATGTACCTTGAGAGGTATAAAAACATAGATTTTGTGCTGTTTTGTAACAATCAATCAGAAATATGCTGTTATCCTTCGGCTACAAAACTAGTTGCAAAATTATATGGTTGCAAAATATTACAGCAGCAGCATCTGATATCACTCCTACATATCTATTTAAGGAAGAGATTAATGCTTTGAAGTAAAAGAGAGAAATGTACTGGAGCACTGAAATATTTACATCAAGAGTTATCATGAGTAATGTACAAATATTTACAACATAACAGTCTTAACACCAAACAAAACTACATAGAAAAAACAGAGCTGCCCTCTTGGCTAACTTCTAAGCTTGTATGAATAAAGTATTTGCCTCGAATCAGTCTTTCAAGTCATAAAAGTATATAAATCTCTTTAAAACACTGGTTAATATTATATAACATTTCAATGAAATTTAAACAAAAATGTTTTTCAGATATAACAGTTTCCATATTTTAAGCAGGTATCACAAGTTATTCAATATCTAACAATCATGTACGCATACATATCGTACAGCACAAAAATGAAACAATGCAATTTAAACTATCACAATTTGTTTTACAGATACAGGAAAATCTTACAGGCATCAGTTAAATTACCTTTATATTTTATGTTTAGAAACAAATAAAAGTATAAATCACCTACAACATGTAGTAGAACAATACATGATAAAACCTCTGTATTTTGAAATATAATATTTATCTATATATGTACATATATATTATGCACTGTATGATAACTGGAAAGCTGCAATGAATGTTTCACATGTGAAACATTACCACAAAACTTGTTATCCAATCCCTTAAAATAATTATTGATGGTTAAAAATAGTAATGTCCTATAATACATTACTGACAAGTGTGTGTAAAAATTTTTTAGACATAACAACAGATTTCAAAATGAAATACAGTCACTAATATTGTACTGAAAATTCTTTTAAGATATAAAGCTTTTAGATAGCAAATTAATATCAAACACATTTTTAGGAATCAAAATTTAAATTAATGGGTCCTTTATCTACCTTAGAAACACTACTCAAATTAATTTAGTGTTAATTAATAAAATGGGAATTTTACAAAATTTATGAAAAAACTGCTGTCCATGTACCAAAAATTCATTTCCTGCATATAAATAATTCTTACAAAAATTAAATCTGCAGACAACCTAACACACATTCCAAGTGTAAACCCAATAACACTACTCTTAATGAAGATCTTTTAATATTTGTTATCAACAAATTCTTCTTTTATTTTTCCCCATCCACAAAATAATACACAAGATATGCTCTGTTAACTGATCCCCCATCTCAGTTTAGAACTTTACAGCAGTTCAACAAAACTGCAGAAGGGAACTCAGCATAACTGTGTTTCTTCAGTTAGTTTGTTAACTCACATCAAATCACTTCATTACATTGCTTCTTCATTATAGCATCAGCGCAGAGATTCTGTTGTCTGACCTTATTTTTACAGTACTTAAATTTCTTCAAAAATGTTTAATTGGTAACAGTACACACAAAATTATATGGGCCAGGATTTTATCTCTATACATGCACTATTTAAATCATATTCTCATGACATTAGTGTAGTAATATCATATTATGAACCCTTTCACTGCCAATTATGTGTAATTTTGTTTAGACCAGAAGTTCTCTCACCACCATGATGTCAAAAATCACACACATTCCATGAACTCTCGACAGTTTTCGAGTAATGAGTGGAACACACAGCCTTGTAATAATTTACAACGATTAGTTCATGGCTTGGTTTTTCTGGTAACTGTTGTGAAATTTCATGGAACGAAACTGAAGCTGACATAGATCTCATAGTAAGTTGCAACTCTTTGTGAAGTTGAAGGAAGTGATTAATGTTAGAGCCTCTGTTCATTATCTTAGAGTGAGCTGAATAATTTACCTGAGACTGGAGGGATTGTCAGCCAAGAATTCAAATCAGAAAGAGTAAGAACTTGTCATAGGCCTCCTGTCAAGAAATATCAGATTTCTGACACACAATTATCTAGTTGTAAAATATTACAGCAGCAGAAGCTGAAGTCATTTTCACATATCTGTTTAAGACAGAGATTAATGATTTGAAATAAAAGAAAGAAATGTAATAGAGCATTGAAATATCTACATGAAGAGTTTTTATGGGTAATACATGAGTGTTTGCAACTTAACTGTTGCGCACTCAGTTTGAGAGACACGTCGGTTAACAAATTATTTTTCGTTCTTCTTTAGTAAGTCTTCTCTGAGTGTATCAATCAGTTTTAAACTTTTACTTATGAACTGTCTTCAGGAAATTTATTTTTTATTACACACAGTGATGTAAAAATAGAAAATAAAGAAGACCAGGGAGAAAAACTGTAGCAATTACGTAATGAACATAGAGAAACAGAAAGAGAATTAAGGGTTTGTACATCTGCACCACCAGAACAGGCAAGTGCACAATTAGTAGACCTCACAGACATATACCTAGTTCACATATTGGGTTTCAGGCAGGCAGTTCACTCCCAATATTAAAGCACTGAAAGAGTTCAGATAACATTACTAAAAACTGAATGCAATATTTCTTCAAACACCAGTTACATTTCCTTCCTCACAGAGTGATATAATCCGCTATATCCAACACCAAATTGCAAAACAATAACACATGTTTTTAGGACATGGTTTCCGTCTACATCCACACCAATACTCTGCAATTCAAATGGTAGCTGAATTATTTTCATACACATAATTACAATACAGTTCCTTCTATTTGCTACCTCAGTATGTGATACATAAACTTAGCCTCAATTTTCAGAACTAGATAGTTCAACAGACTGCTCCAATTCACCAAGTTGTAAATAAAAAATCAATGATTTTTCTGATCAGACAAATCCTGGAATCAATTTGGTTTAATTTCAAATCAAGAATGTCACATGCTGAGGCCGCTTTGAAAAGGCTTGAAATGGGATGGGTCAGGTAGAGAAAGCAAGTAATATGAAAAATGTAACCTTGGATACACTGTGCACAATTGTGTATGTCTCTTGGACTGCCTATTAAAGATAATGTTATTTTCACTCTTAATATAAATGCTTTTCAAATGTGAGGACTATGGTATGAAGATTAGCATCTCCAAAACGAAAGTAATGTCAGTGGGAAAGAAATATAAATGGACTGAGCGCCAAATAGGAGGAACAAAGTTAGAACAGGTGGACGGTTTCAAGTACTTAGGATGCATTTCTCACAGGATGGCAACATAGTGAAAGAACTGGAAGTGAGGTGTAGCAAAGCTAATGCAGTGAGCGCTCAGCTACAATTTATTCTCTTCTGCAAGAAGGAAGTCAGTACCAAGACTAAGTTATCTGTGCACCGTTCAATCTTTCGACCAACTTTGTTGTATGGGAGCAAAAGCTGGGTGGATTCAGGTTACCTTATCAACAAGGTTGAGGTTATGGATATGAAAGTAGCTAGGATGATTGCAGGTACTAGTAGATGGGAACAATGGCAGGAGAGTGTCCACAATGAGGAAATCAAAGAAAAACTGGGAATGAACTCTGTAGATGTAGCAGTCAGGATGCACAGGCTTAGATGGTGGGGTCATGTTACACGCATGGGAGAAACAAGGTTACCCAAGAGACTCATGGGTTCAGCAGTAGAGGGTAGGAGGAGTCGGGGCAGACCAAGGAGAAGGTACCTGCATTCGGTTAAGAATGATTTTGAAGTAATTGGTTTAACATCAGAAGAGGCACCAATGTTAGCACTGAATAGGGGATCATGGAGGAATTTTATAAGGGGGCTATGCTCCAGACTGAACGCTGAAAGGCATAATCAGTCTTAAATGATGATGATGATGATGGCAATTTAAGTTAAATAATATCTCCATAAATACATTTTGCTATGTGTGTTAACAGCAAGAAGAATTAAAAGAAGATGCAGAGAATTTTTCAGTACTTTAAATAAGAGGGGAAAACTAATTTTGAAGGAAAACTGCATCATGAAAAATAAATTCCTCGCTGTGTTCCTGAAATAACACTTTTTTAAATTACTTATACTCCTACACAGAATAAAAATACGTAAATATATAAATTCCAGTATTTCCTTGATCGTGTATCCACAATGATGAACATCAGATTTTTAATTCAAGCAGGTCTGAAGAAGAAGGAATTACATTAGTGACTACTGAGCAATGAAAAAGCATTATTCTATATGGAAACATTAAACGAAGAAAGGGACAAGAAACACATGGTGCACCATGCTGAAATTGAGGCTTACTGCCAATCTAATGAAATATGAAGATGACCAGCACAAAATATAAAATAGCAAAGAAGACGAGAAACTAAAGCAGCAAGTAGGGTGTTAGGTATTGTGCAACATTGGACTGAAGTAGCAAAACGAGAAAATGGAAGACAAGTATTTCTAGATAATGTGAGCCAAGGGAAATTAGTGGTCAAGAGTAAAGGATTTTGTAAAACATTTCTGCCTAGCAGAGTTAGCATAGAATGGGATTTTGGGTAATGTTACTAATTTCAGTCTTGTATTTTCTTCTTCCAGAATCATCAGAATTTAAATCTCAGTTAAGAAGGTGCAGAAACGAATCAACTGGATCACAATCATGTAAAAACCTAGATTTCAAAGCTGTTCAGGAATGTACATGCACATTTACATATCTGACCAGTGATCAGAAATAACAGGTACAAATATAAAAGATTGAAATGAACTAGCATGTACAAAGTGGACATCAATAATTTCTTAGACTTTCCCGGTGATTCATATCATCTTGTGGAATTGGGTGTACTTTTGTCTTCTGTCTTCCCAACACAATATTTCAACATCATAACTCGGCATCTTCATCAGCTGTTTCCTGTGACGGGAAACATCTAGTGAAGACGCTGAGTCATGACATCGAAATATTGTGTTGGAAAGATGCTGACCACCTGCAGTACACCCAATTCTATGAGGTAAACACTTTCCAATTTGTGTCCTTAAAAATGAAAGGCATGTATAAATTTTCAAATCTGCATTGTAGCTTCAGCCAAAAGAACAAAATTGATTGGAAATAGACTGCCTATATTTATATAATGATTTCTGCGTGTGTAAGATGATCTGTAATTACAACAAATCCTGCTAAGTATGAACTTCCTTCTTCATCTTCATATACCAGTTTTCAAAATACTGATCTATAAATATTTGCTGCAGAAATAAAAAGACAAACATATATACAGGATCATTCTCACAAAACATTTTTTAACTACAACATTCCTTAGAATCTTTTGCATTTCAACAGATAGGCATTCAAATATGTAGCAAATGTGATGTTAACAAAGCATTAAGAGTAAGCCACATTTTGAACCTACAAAGGCTGTTATTTCTAGGCTCAGCAGAAGCAGTGAAGATGAGCAACATTCAAAGAATATATGAGGCAGAGCACAAATAAAGATATGGAAAAACTACTTAAAGGAATATGGAACATAGAGAAAAAAAGGAGCAGCACTGATAAATGACAGCACCAGCAAACTACACTAAGGCTGAAACAGAATGGCACTGTACAAGAGTACGCAGATTTAAAACATTGCAGACAAATATTATAGGAGACAAAAAAACTTTAAAGATAAAGCAAGGAATTAACAACCAATGTGTTAATACAACAATTTGGAAGGGAAACCACACCAGAAGTACGTGCACTGTGCAGCACTGCCACGTACTTTATTAAATGTGTTAATTATGAATCACATCTGAAGTGATAAAGGGAGACTGATTAAATGACTACTACTGAAATCACAGACAGAACATAACGGTACAGAAATAAAAATAAATGTTCTGGTAATGTATCTCATGCTGCATTTATTATGCTTTCCCTCACCAAGTATTATGCACGCCTTTTCGTTATTGTTTTGTTTTCTTAGTTTCTATTGCTATGCACTAAAGAAGCAGCTCTGAATTTCAAAATCTTCAAAATGATTAAGGCTGAGAACAGCATTAATTTTTATAACCTACTTCTCTTCATGCACAGTGCTTTCTTCTTAGGTGTCCTATGTTTACTTTTGTCTTACTAACAAGTAATCATCCAAAATTAAACAGTTTAAAAGAAGAAGAATTGCCTATTGGTACAGATCTGCTTGCACTAAAAAAATTTTACCAGAAATAATTAAGCCTGTTTGAACTGGAGCATCTTTCAGTGATTGCGTACTAAGTTTTAATGCTATGCAGCACATCCTTTGCTTCAGTTTTCCAGATTCTGGTTTTTTCCTTTATAAAAAAGTAAGTCCTATCTTTCTTAAATACTGAATGATTAAAATATTGTTTTCTACATAGCAAATGGTAAGGAAAAAAGATATGGATAGGATCAGAACTACTGACATTATAATTTCATCACATATGAAGCACATAATTCTGCTATCTCATTTCTAAAGTTATACACTCATTGAAAAATACGGCTTGGGCATATCAAAATTGTAAGACCACTGAATTTCAGAGTATAGGCACAGATGTAACTACAAAATAACATGGTTTTCAGGAAATACTTTAATAATTATATATTATGTTCAATCAGAAAACTAAAAGTGTTTATGAAGTTTTGCTAATCTATAGATTTCAAGACATTTTTATACAGAAGTTGAAATTACTTCTGGTTTTGCTATGAAGATACTGAATGTCTGTTACATAAACTGTAGCTCTAAAAAGTATCATTTAAACAAACAAAATATCAAGATAATTTTAATCTCCGATTCCAATTAAAACCAATGTCTTTACAGGTCGATCATTTAGTCCAGGAGAACTATACCATAATACATGACAGATTCAAGAGAAATTTTTATATGTCAACATAAACCAAAACTAACAATAATAATTGTAGCAACAGAAACTAAATGCAACAGATGCCTGTAAACAATGGGAAGAAGACACACAGCTAAATCAAGACGTGTCCATGAGTGTTATTAAGTACAAGTTCTCTGAACTTTTACAACAAATTGATACCCCTTTCACTATAACATTAATTAATGCCATAATTTCAAAAAGAATACTTTTTCCATAATGATTTAGTATATAAGTATTATGGGACACTTCATGAAAATTTTGAATGGTCAAGTTCCACAAATACCCTGTATTAAATATCTCACATGAAACTTTTAGCAAGACCTTATATGTCATTACGATTGGGATACAGGAGGTTAAATAATTATTATATCATTAAAATATTCTTTGTGCAAACCTAAATGCTGATGACTTTATATGACAAGTTAAAACTTCAAAATCAGATTGCCTTTGGCAGGCAGTGTCCAATCAATTACACCACCCATCATCAACTCTAACACCATTACAATGATTCAACTGGTCAAGGTATCTTTCTTTTTTGGTACAATTAATAACATACTGCCTAAAAAAGGCAGAAATCTGAGTTATAATTCTGGTCTGACATGCAATTTTGATTTTGTCACATATAATTGACATAACACATAATCTCTTGAGTAAGAGACTTCATTCTCATACAATCAAATATACAAAATAGAATGATAAAAATACCTAAAAATGAATCTCTTATGAATATAGTTACCACAGTCTGATAATAATGATATACCTGAAAGTTAATGACATATTTTGTGCAGTGTTCTTCTGATATACATACATTATTTCTGATATATTAACTAAATGTGAATTTCTGTTTTTAGAATTACATGATAACGATGTCTTATAGTTTGGTGATTTTTGTTTTATGGACATTGGGCCATAGTCCAAAGTGTATTTCTCAGCCTAACATTTCATATTCCAATGCTGCAAGACATCCTCAGATGAAATAACAGCTCAGATGAACGCAGTTACAATCTCATACAAGCTCAGCCAGCCTCAGATGACATCTCCAGCATTGAAGATAAAACATTTGGCAGAGAGATATGTCTTCGACCTAAGCCTACCACTTACAAAACAAAAATCACCAAATACACAAATACTGGCCATGAATAGCATAGTTTGATGGAATGTGATATGCAGTATGGTACAGTGATTACTATGTAGCTGAGAGTGTCAGTGAATGGCCTGTACTTCAGAAATAATAATATGCAAAACTATGAATAAGCAATGGACATCATCATTAATGAAAATTGGAGACAATATCACTTCAGTGACAAGGATATTACAGACGAGTGAGAAAGCAAGAGAATCTTTTCTCATTTTTATGCACATGTTCATACACAAATTTATTGTTTCATAAGATTCCAGAATCCTTATATCCACTCCATTTTGGTTTGTAATAAGTGGTTTGAAACATGAAAATGATGCACGTTTTGTGAAATTTTTTTGCATATGTTAAGTCAGTTTTACTCCAAAAAAAGTATTGCTCTGTACAATAGTATACAAATATAACTATACAAACTGCTGTAGTTCACAGGATTTTAGGTAAAATAATTAACTCAGTCTCTTTCCCAAGAAAATTTGTCTCTTCAAAATGTGGGGAGTTTCATTCTGATGTTAGATTCTGATGCACACTTGTGAATCTGTAGTATGATGAAACACAATTACTTATCACTGTTACAGGGAAATGGATATAAATTACCCAGCTGTATTCTGCAGGTACAAGCAGTTCCATTTTGCAGCTATGTCAAGAAGGTTGAATAAATGTGTCAATTGTCACCATGCATTATCAGATATTGAGGTTAGAATCAACAAAAGAGAAACACACTATTTATACTACCATAAACACAATTTTGATAAGGTGATCAACAAATATACACCATATTTCAAAAAATACAATGCTTCTCATAGTCTGATGATACTATGGCAGTGATCAAATTTCTTCATGAACTGTACTTTGTGACATTAAGTCCAACTAAGAATACTTCCATTTAAACTGTATACAAGTTCCACAGGATGGTTAAGACAGAGGAAGAGGTTACTTTTTCAGCATAAATGGAATTCTTCACACACTTTGTAGCCACTAAGTCATCTCTTTGGCAGAATACAGTGATAAATTAGCTCCACATATGAAATTTTTGTAAATGTGAAAACTATAAACAGATGTTTATAATCATGTTCTCTCCCTAAGCAGTGCATTACAGAAGAGGAATTGTCACTCTTGAAAATCTAAATATTAATCACATGGAGTACCAGAAGTAGCAGAAAAAGAGAGAGATTTTCAAATCAGAAATTGTGAATTATGTAGACCATGTTGCATATTTCAACACTTGTTTTACATTGCACTTAGTTCTTATGACTGAACAAGGCTTATCAGACTGTGGTGGCTCACCAATCAGCAACTATAAGACAGTCAAGCATTTGAAAAATATGTATCACTCTGGAACAGAAATCATGCTATTCTAAGGGTAGGTGATAACAAAATAATATAAAATCAGAGCAGCAGACATTCAATATTTTCCTTTGATTACAGTCCTGATGAAAATGGCTTTAGAAGTACAGAAAGTAAGATATAACAATGGTTAAGTCTTTTAAAAAAGTTAAAGTTTGCCTGGCACAACAACATTAATAAATATTTTCTTTCGTTTCTTTTGCACAATCACTATTTACATTTTGAACAATATGTTTTGTGTGCAAGCAAAGACACAGTTTTTATTGTCTTGGCATTAACAGATCTTCAGTCTGCATGTTTACTTTAAGGGTGATGTGAAATGAAACATTGTTTCCTAATTACAAAAGACCTTTGCATCATAAAACAAAGATTGATATAAACAACTTCATTTGAACTGATGTACCACTGTGAATTGATCCATATAATTATGTGTGCACAGACCTGCCATAAGAGCTAACTACTAATCAACAAATATAAATTTTGTTTTCCCTCTGACAATAAAACAAACTATTTTGAAGTCAATTTCTGCAGATTCAAAAGAACTAACATCACAGCCAGTTGTCACGTTTACACAGAGTATTATCTGTTTTCAAACCATATATTATGTATTATGTAACAGCCTGAAAAGTGGATTAAAATTATCGTGGGGGAATACATCTTTTTTTTCCCACAACTATGTTGACAATATGAGAACTTAAAATTCATCCAACAAATTGGGTAGAGACAGATGTATCCCTAGCTTCCAATTTTCTTTCTTGCATTCCATTCCAGCTATGGTGGAGAAGTAACTGCTATCGCAACTTTCTCATATGTTTGCCTCCCCACATTTAATACATATGTTTCTTTATTTGTTGTGCACAAACTCATACTGTCAACTTTTCAGCATATTCTTGTTTTACATCAGAACACATTTCATACTGGGTACACTGTTAGTTTTAAAAAACACATCACAATCATTCTGCACAAAATGTCAGATTATAGCCAACAATACACATCATCATACTACAGGCTGATCTTTTACAAACTGCCACCATTAATATTCATTCTCCTACATTTCAGAACTATGAATTCTTTTTCATATTGAAGAGGATTTGAAATATTTTATACCATACCCGAGCCGTCATGAAGGCAGCAATAGATATTTTGGAACAAGCTATCGACCTAACTAATGATGATGAATATTTACATTTACATTGAATTACAAAACCTTAAAGCTAATAGTTGTAGACCAAACAAACAGTTTGCTGAAATTTCTAGTAACAGCAACTTTATGAGAATGACTTCACAAATTCAAGTTTGAAAAATGTTGAGCTACTTCAAAGATGCTACAACAAATTAAGCATGTTGAATCTTTTCATCTGAAATACTCTGTTGCAAAACATGAACTAATTTTGTAGTCAGTTATTAAAAGGAAAAAAAGGAACACTGCAACTTCACAAGAAGTACTCCCAAATGACAAATCTGAATCAATTTTTACGTTTGATTTTTCACTTCAGATAAACATTTGAGCACAAGATTATAATGTGTTTAACCTGCAACACAGAACCATGAAATGAATAAGGAAAAACACAGAACAAAGGACAGACAAGAAATGTTACATCACAACGCTCAAACAAGCCCCCAATTCAGTTTGTATGCTATAAATATCACTCATAATTCACTGTATTTTAACAGTATCATTTCTTCTGTGTTTTTCCTTTGTTAAACACTGCAATTTGCTGCTCTTGACTTCTTCAAGATGTGGTTCACTCTATTATGCTGCCCCATTAGGCCTGTCTCTTAAATATTCAGTTCTGTACATCTAGCACACATACCTAGAGCAAACCACTTACACACATATATGGTACAAGGTAGAGTACTAAAAAATTCTGAAACAAGAGATGAAACACAATGGACAAAGAGGAGCTTCATAATGGTGTGGTTAACTTTTGCTCATCAGCCATTCCCAACATTATCAAAAAATAAACCTATAGTTGGTCTTACATTACAGTGTAACAAATCAATAACATCTAATTCTGAGGATATGTGTAACTCCAATAATAACAACACTTCGTATTACATGTTATGAGATTTTCAAATTTTCCTATGTAAGTAGCAGCCACGGTTGTCTGTAATATATATTTTTGCAGTAGTGTGACAAAACTATTAATGCTACACATTATGATACGTAATTACTACATTTTAAAACAAGACTTTAGCTGGAGAACAACAAATTATTTTGAAAGGATCAAAGAATTTCTCGCAGTATTTTTGTAACTGGGGATGGAAAAAGGTTGTTAAAAACTGTAACTGCACAAAAATCTAAAGTAATTACAACAATTCAAATAATAAATCCCACATGTACATGAGCAGCTTCCAAATGTTTCATTTGTTTAACCAAATGTCAACAGTAAAACTGCATGTTATGATAATTCTATGAACAATGCAGATACAATTTTAGGAAGCTGCATTTTACTTTTGATAATCTTAATAATGTGCAGACAATGACTGACAAAGGCACGAGATACAGATTGGGTTCATCACACCATTTACAAGGCAGCTCTGTGTGGACTCCTTCATCGAAAACATGCTTCCAGCATCTCAACAAAGAGTTTATTCATGGGTACCTTTCCCTCACGGTTCACCATGCTCCAGAAGCGTCTAACGACGTGATCTGCTTGACGCAAGGCAGGCAGTAGCAGTAACAGGTGTTGTGTGTGATGTAATGGTGATCCTGGCCTGTATTAAAAGAGAATATTTCTGTGATTACATAAAGAAAAAGGCTCTCTTGCAAAGTTATTTTTATACCTGTTGCTGTACCAACCAGCCCATTATGTAATGGAATAAGCTTTAGAATATTTCTGGTCTGTACAACAACATATTAAAACATGCATGCCCGATAAAAGACAACACATAGGATATTATACTGTATATTAGAAAGGGAATACAAATGAGAGCTTTTTACTACCTGACAGTTTGGTTCTCTCAGGAAGTACTTGCAGGATTGTGGTGAACTTTCACTAATAGTTGCCTTCTAAAACTTCCTTGTGAGTACTTTCTGTAAGTGTCTGAGAGTCTTTCTAGAGAGGACGTCGAAAGTGTATATGCACAACAGGGTGAAAATGTCAATGAGAGCTGAGAGATCACTCTCAATGAGGTTTATCTCTCGTAGTTCTGTGCGTGAAGGAAGAGGTCGTGATGGAAGGGCATCAGGCTTTGGCTGCACTTTTGATATTTCTAGTGTCATAGAAAACACATAAACAACCATGTTAGTTTTGGATAAGAGAGCAGATTAGGTGGTGAGATGAATTAGGAATGTGCAAGAATCTCATTGTACAGCTCATGATAGAAAAACCGACAAAAATATCAAAATTTCACAAGAATAGCAGCACTAGTGACAGAAGAAATACTCTTTATAATTGGACCCAAAATTGCCAATCTAGATACTATTGAGCATAATTCTATTAGTGTCAAAGACAGGTTGCTTGTTACACTAATATTTCCAGCATGAGTTACATTTATTCTCTTTAATATTCGGTAAGATAGCAATTATAATGAAATAATGTTAGGCCAATTTCATCTTGATACCCACAGATATTCAAAAGCCATTAACTTCAAATCGAGTCTCTTCAATAACTCTTTTTTTTAATTTCTGTTAGCTGATTCTTATAATATTTCTATTATGTTATTATATGATATTTGCTGCATAGCATGATTTAACTCTAGAACTTTCAAAATAGGCTGACTGCTCATGTTGTTCATTTATGTGGTAAAACAAGTGATTTCTTCACTCAGAAATGTGCCATGGACACATATTATGGCTCAAAACACACAGTTTCAGGGATACTTTCATTTAATGTATGCATTAGTATGGCAAAATATACACTCCTGGAAATTGAAATAAGAACACCGTGAATTCATTGTCCCAGGAAGGGGAAACTTTATTGACACATTCCTGGGGTCAGATACATCACATGATCACACTGACAGAACCACAGGCACATAGACACAGGCAACAGAGCATGCACAATGTCGGCACTAGTACAGTGTATATCCACCTTTCGCAGCAATGCAGGCTGCTATTCTCCCATGGAGACGATCGTAGAGATGCTGGATGTAGTCCTGTGGAACGGCTTGCCATGCCATTTCCACCTGGCGCCTCAGTTGGACCAGCGTTCGTGCTGGACGTGCAGTCCGCGTGGGACGACGCTTCATCCAGTCCCAAACATGCTCAATGGGGGACAGATCCGGAGATCTTGCTGGCCAGGGTAGTTGACTTACACCTTCTAGAGCACGTTAGGTGGCACGGGATACATGCGGACGTGCATTGTCCTGTTGGAACAGCAAGTTCCCTTGGCGGTCTAGGAATGGTAGAACAATGGGTTCGATGACGGTTTGGATGTACGGTGCAGTATTCAGTGTCCCCTCGACGATCACCAGAGGTGTACGGCCAGTGTAGAAGATCGCTCCCCACACCATGATGCCGGGTGTTGGCCCTTGTGCCTCGGTCGTATGCAGTCCTGATTGTGGCGCTCACCTGCACGGCGCCAAACACGCATACGACCATCATTGGCACCAAGGCAGAAGCGACTCTCATTGCTGAAGACGACACGTCTCCATTCGTCCCTCCATTCACGCCTGTCGCGACACCACTGGAGGCGGGCTGCACGATGTTGGGGCGTGAGCGGAAGACGGCCTAACGGTGTGCGGGACCGTAGCCCAGCTTTATGGAGACGGTTGCGAATGGTCCTCGCCGATACCCCAGGAGCAACAGTGTCCCTAATTTGCTGGGAAGTGGCGGTGCGATCCCCTATGGCACTGCGCAGGATCCTACGGTCTTGGCGTGCATCCGTGCATCGCTGCGGTCCGGTCCCAGGTCGACGGGCACGTGCACCTTCCGCCGACCACTGGCGACAACATCGATGTACTGTGGAGACCTCATGCCCCACGTGTTGAGCAATTCAGCGGTACGTCCACCCGGCCTCCCGCATGCCCACTATACGCCCTCGCTCAAAGCCCGTCAACTGCACATACGGTTCACGTCCACGCTGTCGCGGCATGCTACCAGTGTTAAAGACTGCGATGGAGCTCCGTATGCCACGGCAAACTGGCTGACACTGACGGCGGCGGTGCCCAAATGCTGCGCCGCTAGCGCCGTTCGACGGCCAACACCGCGGTTCCTGGTGTGTCCGCTGTGCCGTGCGTGTGATTATTGCTTGTACATCCCTCTCGCAGTGTCCGGAGCAAGTATGGTGGGTCTGACACACCGGTGTCAATGTGTTCTTTTTTCCATTTCCAGGAGTGTATTACCAAGCTGTGGTAGTGTACAAACTATGAAATAGGGCTCAGATCTGGGACACAATGAGGCTGTTCAGCACTCTTCAAGTACTCTTCGCTCTCTTGAAATTGCCGGTACACTTTTACTTGTCTGAGAGCTATGATGAGCAGCTCACAAGGGATGGAGGTAGCCGTCTACATGAAAGCATGATTATCTGAGATCTCGCCCCACTACTGGACACTGCCAGTAAGCTGACTCTCGACATTATTTACATGCAAAAGCTCTCTGAAAGTGAAAAACTCTCACTGCATATCTAGCTTTACAATAAAGAGCAGCAGTGGTGATAATGTTTACACAGAAAGAATAAAACAAAACATGACAGTGATCACAAGATGTTAATAAGGTAGGGTGAAAGGAGTGAAAGTAGTGAAAAAGCCAAAATAAAATAAAGTTCTGGCAAAATGTAAATAATTTAGGAGTAAAAAAGATACACACAAAAACAACACATACACACACACACACACACACACACACACACACACACCATTTGTTACACCCGTTCAGTTCTCTTCTAACAGAAGTACTAAGCATTTCATCTTCTGATGGTAAGTACTGCACAGGCATGTATAGCAATTTAATTCTGTAGTTTTCTCAAATAAATTTTGGTTTTGATACATTCCTATACACATTTAGACAGTGGCCGAGAAAGCACACAAGTAATGTACCACAGACAACGCAATGCTCCATCATGCAAACATCACCTATAAACAATAATGTTTTACTGATCGACATACTGGACAGTTTCTAAAAGAAGTGATAAAGGTGCAATAGTTAAAATTTGGTTGGTAATACCCTCACTGCTTCCACAGAGCACTACTCCACCCTAAAAACAAATATTGAGACCGAAGGTGGAATTTTCTGCTACCTGGAAACCTTTAAATGGAGCATTAACCTCCCTACTCAGTATTTGCAGAACAACAAGTGGTTCAAGCAGCACTTTTGCAGTACTATTGTCTGATAGGTGTAACAGACAACTATTACTCTGATAATGAAGGCAGTCAAGAAATTTTTGTATAGTAACACATATCTTCAAGTATTGCCACTAACCACACAGACTAAGCTTGTTAGGAAAGCATCACACAGTTTGTGAAAATGCTAACAGTTTTATCTTTTAAGAATCATTTTAAGAATGATAGTTCATCTAAGAAATGAGGAATGCAAATACAAATTGAAAGAGTCATGAATCAAACATTAACCTCAAATCCCATAAATAAGGGAATATGGGTATGCACAACACACACACACACACACACACACACACACACACACACACACACACACACATCCACAGGTAATAATTCTGTTACAATAAAATGAAAAGAAAGCAGTCTGACAGAAATTTTAGGATTTCACAAAACTCTGATTGATGATCACTTACATTCACATCAAATGTCAATTAAGTTAAAGTGAAGTAAAGTGCTTACATTTGCCTCTTGAACTCTCTTTACCAGAGTGTACATAGTATCTAAATTCCTGAATAAACTATAGTATGTTAAATACATATCTGTAACACACAGCCTTACCCAATTTACAAAATTTAATATTACACTATCATATGTTCTACCTCATATTATCTTTTAAAATCAAAATGAGACACCAACATTTTATTTTGTAATTACATTATAATTACAATATTCTTATTAAATGATTGCATACAGGGCATCCCAGGAGGAATGTTCAATATTCAGGGGCACACCAGGAACAAACATTTGAAGCAAAAATCTTCTATGGACATATGCCCTATAGCCACCCATGGTCATCACATCTGCAGTGACAAGCAATCCAGCTTGAAATACACCGAGGGTCTCAATGAAGCCTTCACTGACTGTAATTATCCTCCCAACCTTGTATAAAAACAAATGTCTCATGCCTTATCTTTCCAGTCTCCCACCACCTCCCAAAGGCCCACCATCCAGCCACAGAGGAGCATTCCCCTCGTAACTCAGTGCCATACAGGACTGGAGCAACTGAATTACAATCTCCGTGAGGATTTCGATTACCTCTCACCATGCCCTGAAATGAGAAATGTCCTGCTCACTATCTTTCCCACCCCTACCACAGTGGTATTCCGTCGTCCACTGAACCTACACAATATACTCATCCATCCTTACACAACCCATGCTCCCAATCCCTTACCTCATGGCTCATACCCCTTTAATAGTTCTAGATGCAAGACCTTCTTTAATAGACCTAGATGCAAGACCTGTCCCATATATCCTCCCACCACCACTTACTGCAGTCCGGCCACTAACATCAACTATCCCATTAAAGGCTGGGCTATCTGTGAAACCAATCATGTGGTCTACAAGCTAAGCTGCAACTACTGTGGTGCATTCTATGTAGGCATGACAACCAACAAGCTGTCTGTCCACACGAATTGCCACCATCAAACTGTGGCCAAGAAACAAGTGAGCCACCATGTTGCTAAACACGCTGCCAAACATGATATCCTTCAGTTCAATGATTGCCCCACAGCCTGTGCCATATGGATCCTCCCAACGACACAAGCTTTTCTGAACTACGCAGGTGGGAACTTCCCCTGCAATACATCTTACATTTCTGTAGCCTTCCTGGCCTCAAACTTCGTTAGTTACTGTCCTCACCCATCCAGCCCCTTCCCAGTCCCCATTCCAGAACTACACAGCTGTCATTCAACAACCACGCCCAGTCTTCTTATTTCTCTCCTTGTCCACTACTCCCCCCCCCCCCCCCCCCTCCTCACCTCTCCACTGCCCTCTGTGTAGCCTGCAGCACTTCATGGTCTGCCATCCCCACCATACTATCCCTCCTCCTCCATACCCCAGCCTCCTCCTTACCTCCACCCAGCCACCACTCCTACCATGCACTGGTGCTGCTGCTCACAGTGTGGTTTCAGTTGCCTGAGACCGCAGTCGTGTGTGAGAGTTGCATTTGCCTGTGTGTGTGTGTGTGTGTGTGTGTGTGTGTGTGTGTGTGTGTGTGTGTGTGTGTGTGTGTGTCCTTCTCACTGAAAAATAATACAACTTCACAGACACTAAGAGGCATATACCTGGAACACACAGAGAAAAACATAGTGGCATGTGAAGACCATCTCACTGATAATCCCTAATGACAGATGTTATACATCAGGCGTAGCTGACCGACAGGAACATCTTTGGATATCACTGGAAAGTCACAAGTTCTGCTCTGGTGGCTTCTGACCAATCTCTGACTGAAGGGCTGCTAAGAGCTGGTGTATGAATTGGCCCAGAGCTCTGGTGGAGTGAACTGCCAACGTGTTGGGTTGCATTGCATTATATAGCCGGTCCATGGAGGAATTTGTGGTGATCCAATTCCACACAAGTGACATGGTGGAGAAAGCTGGTTCCTGGCATGGCTGGCCTGTAATTGTGCTTGTCTTGCCATCTGTCATCCTTGTTGTGATCATGCAGTATTGGAAGGCAACACCTTGCACATAGGCAAACCGATGATGCCTCTGTCTCGAAAGGGTTCCTGATCCCTTTAGGTGAATGGCTGGTACATGGCAGATATGGTGCATTTTTACTGCTTCTGCAATGGTAGTGGTTCAAATGGCTCTGAGCACTATGGGACTTAACATCTATGGTCATCAGTCACCTAGAACTTAGAACTACTTAAACCTAACTAACCTAAGGACATCACACACATCCATGCCCGAGGCATGATTCGAACCTGCGACCGTAGCGGTCACGCTGTTCCAGACTGATGCATCTAGAACCGGGTAGTGGTCCTGCTGCTGTTGAAGAATACCATTGGAACTTTACAAGACATGGAATTCCTGACCAAAGAATGTACACCAGAGTTTTCAGCACATTGCGTAAAGCAGCTATGCTTCAAAATTCCATTTTTGTCCTCTGTGTGTCCTTCAACAACCGGTGCAGAAACAGCAGCACATTGTTTAAATGGTTTAGTGTAGTCCTGCTACAAGCACATGATGAATTTTTGCTCATACCAATGTCCCACAAACATTAACTTCACATGCAGAAAACTTGTTCCCATTTCACGTACTGCTTGTCCAAAATCTTCACACTGGTGACAATGGCAAACAACTTGAATTTTGTCACTGGTTAAATGACAATCATCATATCCTCCGATTAATATTATTCACTGATGAAGCCACATTTCCACAGAATGGAATCAACATCACACATAATAATTATTGATGGACACAGGAAAATCCACACATTACAGTGGAAACCAATTTACAAGTTCATTTTTTAGCAATGTTTGGTGCAGCATGATCAGTAACATGTTGCAAGGTTCAGTCATTTTGTAAGAGCAAATTATGGGACAGAATTATTTGCATTTTTTGGAAAATTTGTTTGTTAAACACATTGAAGATGTTTATTTGGTCACAGTGCAATGTACTTCAGTATGATGGAGCCCCTCTACACTTTACCAGATGTGTGACAGAATATTCCAACTTCACTTACCCTTATTGATGGATTTATCATTGTAATACAATTAGCTGGCCATCAAGATTGCCTGACCTTATTGCTGTGTCATCCGAACAAGAAACAGCCAGGACAAAAACATCACATGCACAAAGATGCGAGCTGGTGCCAGTACTGTAGAGACTCACCACTTGTGCAAGTTTCACCAGCACCACAGGCAGTGCTGAAGACAAAGATATTGACTTTGCCTCAGCCAATTACCGGCCAAGTACAATATGCTAATGACCAAATGACAATGGACAGAAGCCTACTCAGAAGATAGAAGAGCAGCTCTCATGCACTTGGTTATAAATCATCATCCAGGGCTGCCTTAGACAGGGAATGTTATTTAGTGAACTCTTAGAAGTAAATAGACAGTTGTTATAAATTGCATTTGCTATGTACTGTGCAGTTTACCTACAATTATTTGCACTTACCAATTGAGGGCCTTTTTTGTGTTATTTTACAAGCAGTGTTGCAGACTTCATTATTCAACAAGCCATCAAGACAAGTAAACCTCTTTATCTCATTTGTGTGACTTTGTTACTAATTGTTGGAGTGTTGCAGAACCTTCATTCTCCTATCCTGTTATCTGACACTGGGGCATAGCTGTGTAAGAGTGGCAGGGAGAAATTGTCTTAGTGGTGTACTGAAATTGTCTTAGTAGTGTACTGCACCAGAAGCCATTTCACAAACTTACAAATTCGATCTACTGTACCAACGGTGGCAACTAGACCTCCCCACCAGTAGTGATGAGGCTTTTACAAAACTGGCAACGAGAGTTTACAACACTTATGTCATTAGATACTTGTTTATGGCAGTGGATGAAGTCCAAGGTGTAGAAAAGAAGCGAAAGATGAATACACAAGATGGACAGCTTGGACGCATCACACCACCACTGCCATCATTAGGGAACATGTAGAGGCACTCAGACAAGTAACACAATATATTCTCCTAAGACTGTAAAAATGCAATAAAGCTGACAGTGGGGTATTCAGACATTTATTGTGAACTTTGCAATACCTGTAACGTGACATGTATGATAATACTTAAAGGTGTCTGTATTAAAAATACATTTTTCAATTGATACTTTATAAAACACACATTGTAAAATTTAATAAATGTTGCGTATGTGTACATGTTTAAACTTTACAATGTACTGACTCATAAAGAAAATAAATAAATAACAATGTACAAGGGTAATTTTTAAGTAAGAACTGATAGTGTGTCATGTCTGTGCATCCTGTCATATGTCCACAGCTCGAGATCTGGTGGGTAATGTTGCTATTTCTGGATCATGGGGTCCCGGGTTCAACTCCTGGAGGGTTAGGGCTTTCCTCTGCCCAGGGACTGGGTGTTTGTGTTCTCCTCATCACTTCATCATCATCTTCATTATTTGTGACAGTGGCTAGGTTGGACTGTGAAAAGAAAATTGGACTGCTAAAAAAATTGGGACTTTTTTTGAGTGCTAATGACCACACAGTTGAGTGTCCCACAAACCAAACATCATCATCATCATCATCATCATCATCGTCATCATCATCATGTGACATTCATCCACAATATTAGTCAGTCTCTCACTATGCAGCCATTACATTTCATATCTCTCCCATGTTGGTTGTATGGTTATACTGTTTTGCGTGTCGCAATATCAATCAGTAATCCCACTGAGTGTGAAGTGCACTCACTTATTCAGTCTTAAATGCAAAACACGATCATCTTGCTGAAATTCACCAGCAGCTTGTTGAAGTTTATGGTGTGGTAATGCGCATAAATGGTGTATGCTATTTAATGAAGGATGAACAAATGTCCATGATGAAGAATGATCTGGATGGCCTACTGTCACGAATGAAGACTTGACGCAAAATGTGGATGAGGCAGTTTGCCAAAACAGGCATTTCACTATTGACGATCTGCATCAGAACTTTGTACTAGATTCAAAATCAGTAGTTTTTCACACTGCTACCCACAAACTTCACTACAAAAAAATGTGTGTGAGATGCGTGCCAAAAATGTTGACAGACGGGCACAAAACAAAGCAAATGGCACATTCTTTGTCCATTTTGGAGTACTGTCACAAGGATGGTGTTGTGTACATAGTTCCGCATAGTCAGTGCGTACACAACTTTCCCACTAGAGTGCACCCCGCTAAGCACAACAGCGCAGGCGCAGTGTTTGTCTGTCTCCACACTATGAGATGGCGCTGTCTTAGAGACAGACCAAGTTCTGCTTCCGCCGATCCGCGTATTAATATGTAACGCAGCCAATGAGATTGCTGCTAATATAGAACCTATTCTCTTCGCGGATTACACTCGTGCAGTGATACCTGAACGTGCGAGGTATTATAACAAGTGTACAGACCTCCGATTAATCAGTCTGCATTAGTCCGCATTAGTCTACATTTGTCTGTACCAGTCTATAGTCAAGTTTAAGTCTGCGCCTAATAAGATTATCATATTCCTGTACATAGCCATGAAGAGAAATGTATAGACACTTTGTCACTTTATGTGGGAATAAGATTAACGTACCAAGACCAAAGGAACTTCAGATTGTCAATTGTAAACAGCATCCAGAATCAAGTTACGTAATATCTATGATTTTTATTATTTTAATAAATGTATGTGAAAATTAATCAAGTTCTGTTTAAAGTTGGTCACCGTCAATCTGCTACTCTAAGCGTGCATGTGGCATTTCTATCGTCTGACCTAACGGCAGAAGATAAACACATCACAATAAGACCACGAGACATATTGCTGACACTCGCCTACTTCGCTAGAGCGACAAGTCAAATAATCTGATGGTGTGTGTACCGAAGGTCTTACAGTACGCACACCACAGATGGTGACAAGTTCTTGTGTTACATTGTGATTGGTGTTGAAACATGGACAACACTTCAGAGAACAAATGTCAATCCAGTGAGTAGCATCATTCAAACTCCCGGACAGAACCATGAAAATTCAGACAAGAATCTTCAACATGGAAAACTATGGCCCCAGTTTTTTGGGACTGGAAAGGCATTCTTCTATTAGATTTTCTGCCAAGAGGAAGGACAATAAATGCTGAGAGGTACTGTGAAACATTATTAAAGCTTAGGCATGCTATTCAAAATCACCGTCGGGGTCTGCTCTCTAGCAGTGTCATTCTGCCTCACGATAATGCTCGGCCTCATGTTGTGGCATGAACAAAGACACAGCCGGAGAAGTTTCATTAGGAAATACTGAATCAACCGCAATACAACCATGACTTCGCACCACCAGACTTTCATCCATTTCCAAACCTGAAGGAATTTCTTGGTGGAAAACGCTTGGAAAAATGACGATATGTTAAAAAACTGTTACTAACTGGTTTAATGGTCATGTGGCAGAGTTAGTTGATGCTGGGATCCAAAATTTGGTGTCCAAATTGACGAATGTTTAAATGTTCATGGTGACTATGTTTGAAAGTGAAAAATGTGGATATTGTAGTTTGTGATACAACTTAATTTATAAATAAAATTTCTCTTACTCCATTACAATTTAATTATTACTTTAAAAATGACCCTCGTACATTACTTACACTCCACCTCAGAGACCCTTAGGATTAGGGTACATGTTCATATGAAGCTTTTTGCTTCAAATGATCATTCCTGTCATAGCCCTCAATATTGGCCATTCCTCTTGGAACACCCTTCATAGTAGTCGTAGCTACTATCTACAGACTCTGATGATTATAATTTAGCTGTGGTGATGCAAAATACCAAAAACTAAGCTGAGTTTGTCTAATACTATTATTAAATTAGCACACTATAAAATAATTACCTGATGACTGCAACACAGTCACTCAGTGCTGATAAAATGCTATCACGAAACCTCTTTAGTGACACAGCATCATCCATGTGCACATCTGAATTTGCCAGCACAAGTGCCTTGAGTAGATAATATTCTTCCTTACTGACTGAGACAGCTTGTAGTCGCTCTATAACCTGCATACACTGTCCATCACATAAATAATTTGCTATAAGTTACAAAACTAGGACAACAACAAAGAATAAATCATTATGTCCTTCAAAAACAATTACACAGCTATCTTTGTATGTGCACATAATCAAATAGAAGCATCCAAAATTGTTATTGCCATACAATAACTGCATTTTCTGGGGCAGCTCATAATAGTTAATCTGCCCTTCCAATGGTTGTGCATGGTCATTTAACAGAAAGATACTTATTGCAGTTGTTACAGGTTTTAAGACAGGTGGAAATGGCTCTAATAAAATTATGTTAAGGTTCTGTGATGAAATGCATCTGACAATATAACAACACAATTAAGTGACCTGAGAAAGCAGATGCACTTTGGGGGGGAGGGGGGGGGGGAGTTTAGTGCCACTGATCAGATGGAAGCATTCACCTACATTGCATATCTAATTTTTTCTTATTTTACAGTCCCTTTTCTGTGACTCATTATCAATATTACATACTGTGTTACATATCCTTAAATAGTTATTGGACAAACTCATACAGAGCAAGCAACTACCCACCCCTTCTACTGAGATACAAAATTAAATAAAATACCACATTTCATTGCAAACTACAGCACTTAAACTATTTCTCGCCATTACTGCCATCCACGTTGAGACACTTTCCATAATGAGATGCCATTCTCAGATCTCATTAACAACCTATCATCCTAAAATTTCTCACTTGCAAGAAAAACCTCTAGGTGCAAAAAGAGATAAAAATTAATGGTGAGGGAGATAAAGGATTATTCGTCAGTTACAGCCTGTAATAAGTCACTGCACTACCCAATCCGCATGGAGGTAAATATTGCTATGGATAGAGAGAAACAGGCAGCCAAGTTCCTCTCTGCCCTCTCTCTTAAAAAAAACCCACCACACTTCAACATACAACTAGTCTCATTTTTTGGAGTGGTAGTGTATAACCCAATTTGGCATTATAGGCACTGTATTGTGCATCTAGGAGTTAAACAGTGGGATGGGCATCTTGCCTGTCCCAAGACACCATGCACAGACTTTGACTTTCAGTGATCAGAGCAGGTAGAGTTTCATTTTCCATGGCGAGGATGTGTTTCCACTCAACTGACAGTCTTCTTGTTTTCAAAGTCTAATTAATCACATCTCATCTCCTGTAACAAAATGATAAGAGAAGTAATCAGTCTCCTTAGCATACTATGTCAAAAGCAGTAGTGCAGAGCCCCACTGTTGTGGTCTTCTGTTGTTAAGCATGGGAGCCAGCAGATGATCAGTCTGCCTGGTACAATGTTAAGTAGGAGATACCAGGAAATTTGAGAAAAATTTCACAGGCACGACCACCTTACATATCATGACCAGACAGAACCACCCACTAGGTTCATCATCATACTGGCCCAACTGTTGTTCTGCATCAGTTAACTATCATGCCCATCTCCATACCACTGACAAAATCATATTCTTTCCAATATACACTTCACAAACCTGTGGCTATTGTAACACTGTACATTAAGAAATTAGGATTCAACAATCGACTATCAAGCACCTGTGTTTCTGTCATCTTTAACAGAAGCCTCACTGTCCTAGTAATGGGTCCCAGTTGTTTGAACTCATGCACATTGTTGGGGCAGCAATGCAGCAACAGTGTACATTACAAACAAAACTTTCCAAGCCCAATACCATTACAGAAGTGAAATAACCAAGAGCATACATTACAAACAAAACTTTCAAGCCTAATACCGCTACAGAAGTGAAATAACTTTTATACGCTAAAAAATATATTCCAAACGAAAGCATTGGTATGTTGATAGAGACAATAAAAAACACACAAACACACACACAAATTTCAAGCTTTCACAACCCAAGGCTGCTTCACCAGGAAAGAGGGAAGGAGAGGGAAAGACAAAAGGATGTGGGTTTTATGGGAGAGGGTAAGTAGTCATTCCAATCCCCAGACATATGTAAATGCAAAGAAGTTGGGGCAGAGATGTCAGTCGAGGCAGAAGTACAGAGGCAAAGATGTTGTTGAATGACAGGTGAGGTACGAGCGGCAGCAACTTGAAATTAACAGACGTTGAGGCCTGGTGGGTAATGGGAAGAGAGAATATATTGAAGGGCAAGTTCTCATCTCCGGAGTTCTGATAGTTTGGTGTCAATGGGAAGTATCCAGATAACCCAGACGGTGTAACACTGTGCCAAGATGTGCTGGCCGTGCACCATGGCATGTTTAGCCACAGGGTGATCCTCATTGCCAACAAACACTGTCTGCCTGTGCCCATTCATGTGAATAGACAGTTTGTTGCTGGTCATTCCCACATAGAAGGCTTCACAGTGTAGGCATGTCAGTTGGTAAATCACATAGGTGCTTTCACATGTGGCTCTGCCTTTGATCGTGTACACCTTCCAGGTTAGAGGACTGGAGTAGGTGGTGGTGGGAAGGTGCATGGGACAGGCCTTACACTGGGGGTGGTTACAAGGGTAGGAGCCAGATGGTAGGGAAGGTGGTTTGGGGATTTCATAGGGATGAACCAAGAGGCCAGCTTCACACATCCGTCCACATCAAACCCACTAACAAGCAACAGTACCTCCATTTTGACAGCTGCCATCCATTCCATATCAAATGGTCACTTCCCTACAGTTTAGGTCTTCATGGCAACCAAATCTGCTCCAGTCCTGAATCCCTGAACCATTACACCAATAACCTGAAAACAGCTTTCGCATCCCGCATCTACCCTCCCGACCTGGTACAGAAGCAAATAGCTAGAGCCACTTCCTCATCCCCTCAAACCCAGAACCTCCCACAGAAGAACCCCAAAAGTGCCCCACTTGTGACAGGATACTTTCCACGACTGGATCAGACTCTAAATGTGGCTCTCCGGCAGGGATACGACTCCTCAAATCCCGGGCTGAAATGAGATCCACTTTTCATGAAATCCTCCCCACTCCACCAAGAGTGTCTTTACACCATCCACCTAACCTTCGTAACCTCTTGGCTCATCCCTATGAAATCCCCAAACCACCTTCCCTATCCTCTGGCTCCTACCCTTGTAACTGCCCCCAGTGTAAGACCTGTCCCATGCACCCTCCCACAACCACCTCCTCCAGTCCTGTAACCCGGAAGGTGTACACAATCAAAGGCAGAGCCATGTGTGAAAGCACCCACGTGATTTACCAACTGACATGCCTACACTGTGAAGCCTTCTATGTGGGAATGACCAGCAACAAACTGTCCATTCGCATGAACAGGCACAGGCAGACAGTGTTTGTTGGTAATGAAGATCACCCTGTGGCTAAACATGCCATGGTGCATGGCCAGCACATCTTGGCACAGTGTTACACCGTCCGGGTTATCTGGATACTTCCCACTGACACCAACCTATCAGAACTCCGGAGATCGGAACTTGCCCTTGAATATATTTTCTCTTCCCGTTACCCACCAGGCCTCAACCTCTGCTAATTTCAAGTTGCCACCGCACGTAGCTCACCTGTCATTCAATATCTTTGCCTCTGTACTTCTGCCTCAACTGACATCTCTGCCCCAGCCTCTTTGCATTTAAATATGTCTGCCTGTGTCTGTATATGTGCGGATGGATATATCTGTGTGTGTGTGTGTGTGTGTGTGTGTGTGTGTGTGTGTGTGTGTGTGCGCGCGCGCGCGAGTGTGTACCTGTCCTTTTTTCCGCTCCCGGGATTGGAATGACTCCTTACCCTCTCCCTTAAAACCCACATCCTTCCCTCTTTCCCTCTCCTTCCCTCTTTCCTGATGAAGCAACCTTGGGTTGCAAAAGCTTGAAATTTGTGTGTGTGTTTGCGTGTTTTTTATTGTCTCTATGAACATACCAACGCTTTCGTTTGGTAAGTTACAGCATCTTTGTTTTTATACATATTTTTCCCAAGTGGAATGTTTCCATCTATTATATTCATAAAATATATTCCTGAATATATGGACATAAATGAAGGGGAATAATTATTAATGGAAGAACTAGTGGTAAATTGGCAATGGATTTAACTGAATTTTGTCTAGTATTAACAGAGCCTGTCTGTTTTTGATGATTGGAACAGTTATTACTTCCCAAACATCTATTCTGCACATAATTCACTACAAAGCCCTTTACATCAGTCACATGTGTATTGCCTATAATCATAAGTCACAAACAAATAAGAACAGAAAACAACTGCACCAGTAGACACAGACATAACCAAATGGGCATGAATTGAACAATGGAAAGTCCAGGTTTGAGCCAGCAGAGATAGTGGTCAAATATGTGTGAGGTGAACTAGCTTGGGTGAGTATGTGTGTGTGTGTGTGTGTGTGTGTGTGTGTGTGTGTGTGTGTGTGTGTGTTTTCTTATCTAAAGGAGTCTATGGCCAAAGGTAACTGTGTAAAAATGTGTAACAGTCTTTTCATTTTGCCTGTCTGCAACTCAATTTGTCATCTTTATGGTGAATATCAGCCGATCCTTTTCATAACATTTTCAAGCTGGCACAAAAATATTACATGGCAAAAACAAGGGAATGTATTACAGTTAATGGGATTATTAAGGGATTAAGTACAAAAATCACCAACACTATCATATCAACTTTGAAGGAGGTTCAACAGGCCAAGCCTTCTCAACTTACTTCCTGGGTAATGAAAGTGACTAGGACACTTTATTTCATATCACACAAGAAGAGCTTTTATTCTAGAAAAGCTAGACTTCTTGTTCATGATTATGGGCACGTGCATGTTCGAATAACATGTATGGAGCTCCACATTCTGGCACAGATGGGCAAATTGGGAGCGACATACCATCGTGTCATCTTCTGTAAACTGCATCATATGGATGCAATATGGAGGCTCATGGGGTCAGCACATCACTCTATCAGCTATTCATCAGATTTCCGGATCTTCGAGCTGCTATTTCTCATTGAAATAGCACCTCAATTGGCATCACAAGACTTAGTACACCATATTACAGCCCTTCTGCCAAGAAAAAATTCCTTGCAGTACCAGAAATTGAACCCGGAGCCTCCACATAGCAGCCAGACAAGGTGACCATTGAGATACAAGGCAGATGTTTATTTTCATGGCTGGTGCAAACTGAGACTTCTTTCTATTACTTATTTAATTTTATTGCTAAATCTTGACCCTTTTTGTTGTATGGACACTATGAAGCACATTTCACAAAGTCTTCTGTTGTATATATGCAATGATTAAAACAAAAGTATAATAAAAACTATTTTACAAATATATTGCCAAGTTCCTAGGAAAATTTAAAATCATCTTGTTCATTAAATTACTTTAAAACAGCTGTATAAGAAACATATGAAACCCTGATGGATAGATATGCTTGGGTTCTGGGATTCAGGGGGCACAATAGGCCCAGATCAAATCTGCCTGGTGGATTAAAAATGAGGGCTGATCAGCCTTGAGGTGGGTTTTAGACAGTTTATCACATCCAATTAGGTGAATTCTAGGTTGGCGCCCACATTCAGCATCAGGTACAACATTCTTCAAAAGTTCTCATATTTTCACATGGATAAACCAGATGCAGAAATATGGGGTACATAAATTTCATCCATGGGGAAAGGGGTAGTGGCATGAAGAGCATTCAGTCATCCGCTACCACTAACACTGTCAAATTTAGAGTAACATGTCAACCTAGTGAAGAGATGGGATAAGGCCAAGAAAGAGAAGAATACATAAGAAACACATGTAAGGTACTTACATGCTGATAAAGCTCAATGGCACCACAATCACGTGCAGCTTGTTCCTCTAGACTGAAATCCAATGCAAACCTGAGGCGACCACCAGATGTAAGTGATCGAAAGGTCAGTGTTAAAGTAAGGATTTCTGCCCATGTACTCTGAAGTAGCCTCATCTGATCATTCAGTGACAATTCCATGAATCCTAGAACAGCAACATAATATTGTTAATCTTGTATAAAATCTGAAATAATCTGTGAGTAATTAGTAACACAATAAGAATTTGTAGCATCTCAAGAATGGATTATGTAAAATATAATACAATAGGAGAGATTATAAGCCAGCAGATGATAACTGACACAACAGAAATGAAGCACCTATTGTAGCTTGGGCATTGGATGGTAATAGGTGGCCAAATAAATTTGGACATGGACTCCACAGATGAAAAGGAAGAGAGGGCATCCATCTACAGCATGGAAGGAAGGTAAATAGCATTTTTATATGATGATAATAATTCAGGAATCTAAAACAAATCAAAAATACGTTAGGAGAGTGAAACAGCTTCACTAACTGGGTCTGTGTGGTATTTTTAATGATAAAAAAGACTGCATTGGTTGTTATGGACCAACATTATTGATAATACTTTTGATAATTCATCTAAATTAAAACCAAATATATTTCTTTTCCTAGACCTATAATTATAATGTATATAAATCTGTATCTCACTTTGCTGCCGCAAACATCACTACATTTAAAAGTTACTGTTTTTTCTTCAGTTACCATATTCAGCTGCTATGTCATCAATAGCACAGCTGTACATGTACATTAAAACTATGAGGTAACAGTAATGGAAATATCTGGATGGAAAAGTACACGAAATAAGGGAACGACAACCACTTACCTATAAAGGACTGATGCAGGGTGCACAGAAACATGTAACAAAAATCAGTTAACACTAGCCTTCAAGCTCTTGCTCTTTTTCTAGTAAGAGTGCACACATTCACACACAAAACCACAGAGACACCCAAATACACACTCGTTGGAGCAGTGAGACTCTGACAACAATTTTTGGTAGTAAACTATCATCAACACAAATATGAAGGCTTTTATACAGAAGTACATCTTAAATTTGATGGGCTCTATGATTAATTGCCTGAGAATATTCGTTCATCCGGTTCTATATATTCCACCACAAAGGAGGACCTTAAGGAATGTGGAATGGGTCAAGGTACACATTAATAAAAGCAGCTTTTAGTAATAGTAAAAAATGTTGTTTAACTGGCATCCATTTTTCCAGGAGTAATACTCTCGCAAGGCACGCGGGACAATTTATGCGAAGTTTGGAAGGTGGGGGATGAAGTACTAGCACAAGTGAAGCTGTGTGGATGGATTGTGAGTCTTGATTGGATAGCACAGTTGGTAAAACACTTGCCCACAAAAGGCAAAGGTCCCAGGTTTGAGTTCTGGTCTAATATACAGCTCGAATCTGGCAGGAAACTTCAAATCAGTGTAAACTCAGCTGCACACCGAAAATTCACTCTGGAGATTTAACACTATGTGTCACACAGAAATGGGCTTCAAAGCTGACAAAGAAACTGACAAGGGGAGGACTCAGGATTGGGAATTGGAGAACACAGTGAATAGTGTAGTTTAAGGTGCCAGGTACGCCACACTAAAGCTGCATTTACTCCAAGTTTAAAAACATGTTTCTATTCGCAACATTGTTTGCAACATGCTGGCAGTAATGTTCATTGTTTGCATTAATAACAATCATTCCTAAATATGTATTCACATTGTCTGTTATGCTGAGCTGGCAGCAAATATTTCACATTGTGTATGTACATCAAGAACTACAGTACAACAGGTGAAAAGAAAGAATAAATTATATGTGGTACTGCATTAATAATACTTGACAAAATAAGCAATGAAGGAAAAGATGTACCCATTGTTGATGGACAAAAATATCCGTACAATAACTGACTGTCCCGGAATTTCAAATCAATTGCATATTGCCTGTCTAATGTCTTTGAGGAGCACAAAAAATTTTATTTTCAACATTTGTCATAATTGTTGACCAAATTAAAAAATTTATAATGCTTTCATAATATACTCATTAAGATGTATAATCTGAGATTAAAAATTTAACACAATAATACAAGTATTACAGACAGAAACTGTATGTTTGTATTGCGGCAGCATAACTAATCGCAGGCAAATAATTGGACTTTATTGATCCAATATTTGATAATGAGAGCACTTAGTGACTTCCAGCAAATTTTACACATAATTTCACACTTTTTCCAGATTTTTTCCTTGCTGACAGCCCACATAAAATGATGGATGGAAAATAGTTTATTGCTTACTATATCTTTGCTTTTACATCAGACATGATGTTTTAATTTATTACTTTTTTTACTAGTACTTTTACTCACAACGCAGTTTGCAGACCATATTTACTTATACCATTGTACATATCTGCAGGTATGCAGGAGAGCTTCTGCGAAGTTTAGAAGGTAGGAGACGAGGTACTGGCGGAATTAAAGCTGTGGGGATGGGGTGTGAGTTGTGGTTGGGTAGCTCAGTTACCCGTGAAAGGCAAAGTTCCCGGGTTTGAGTCTTGGTCTGGCACACAGTTTTAATCTGCCAGGAAGTTTCATATCAGCACACACTCTGCTGCAAAGTGAAAATTTCATTCTGGAAACATCTCCTAGGCTGTGGCGAAGCCATGTCTCCACAATACCCTTTTTTAGAGGAGTGCTAGTTCTGCAAGGTTCACAGGAGAGCTTCTGTAAAGCCTGGAAGGTAGGAGACGAGGTACTGGCAGAAGTGAAGCTGCGAGGACAGGGCGTGAGTCGTGATTGAGTAGCTCAGTTGGTAGAGCACTTGCCTGGGAAAGGCAAAGGTCCCGAGTTCGAGTCTCCGTCCAGCACACAGAATTAATCTGCCAGGTAATTTCAGCTCTAGGATAGCTGGCACCTTTAGCTACATCTCCATTCTCAAAGCCCCATCCTCCCAATGTGAGAAACAGGTTTTGAAAAGGCCCCAGAATAAACAAGTAATATGTGTGAATGAAAGATGTAATTTCCAAAAAGGCATACTACATTGGATTTATGGCCAAGTAATTTGGATGCAGTATGCAAGGCTGCAGGCCCCAACTGGTGGCTACTGCATACCCATGAATGGATGAATGATTGTAGGATCACTCATTCAGATGGATTTAAGTCCAGAGAAACGCAAATGGTGAACCCCTGAAGTCAGTTGGCTGGCAAGTGGTTGGGTGGTGTTCTATGGAGCCATCCTGCAGAAGAATACTAAGAAATCATGATAGTAGTACTTGACTCAGAGAGAGGAGCTAGTACCAATGATAGCAGTGCTATGTATGGCAAACATAGTTGCCACCAACTAACATGGCAGCTGCTGCAGGGTGATGTCCCGCAGTTGTGTTACTGGCAGTCTGGCAGGGCAGCAGCCTGTGGTAAGACACTGTGTGGATTGTGGCTGGACTGCAGGTGCCATCCATGGTTGCAGCACGAAGGATAGTCTCATTCACTTCCACTTCTAATATTATGTTTATGAATATTACTGTTCTCTTCAAATTGTGTTTGATTGTTGACAACAAACTTGACAAGGGAGCAAATGTTCTGTGACGCTACTTGTCAGTAGGCCCAATTGTTCAAATGAACTTCGTACAAGAGGTGCTGGAATGGAGAGCATATATTATCCTTATTATATGCTTAAGTGCAACAACTCTTTCTTCCTCAGTGGCAAGTTACCTTAGTATATCGTACCATAAGACATCTGTGAATGAAGATAGGAAAAGTAAGTTAACAGTTAACTTTCTGGCATTTTTATCTCCAAAATCTGATAATATCTATAAGTGAAAAGCTGCATAGATTAGACATTCCTGAAGACTGGTAATATCCCACTATAATAGATAGTGTACTTTGAGACATATGAGGGTTATGCTAGAAGGTTTTAGCAGAAATTCATAAAACAATTATTTACAAATTTCAAAATGCTTTCCATGGCCATTAATACATTTTTCAGTCTTTGAAACCACTTGGGAAATGTCTCAGTCCAAGCTTCTTTATGGAAGTTCACTTAAGCACTGTTGTATGCTGTGCTATCTTCTTGATCAGATAACAACTGTTACCAACAATTTTTTCCTTCAGCTTTGGAAACACAAGGAAGTCACATGGGGCCAGGTTAGGTGAGTAGGGTGGGTGCAGTAAAATATGCGCTTTTCCCTTCTGTTCTGGCAGCAACATGTGCTGAGGCATCATCATGATGCAGAAGAAGGTGCCCACCCTTCAACTTTGAATACTATGACCGCATGTGGTGATGACTTGCAGCAGACATTCAATTACATATCACTCAGCATTGACTATGCAACATGTTAAAGTCACAGAGGTGAGATGACACATAAGGTGAAGAAAGTGACCACCATCTTCTTTTCACATTTGCTGCTTCTCTGGACTTTCTTGGTGGTTCCTCAAATGGAAAGCACCATACTGAAGACTGCCTCTTCAATTTATAGTCATAAACACCCATATTTGGTCACTTGTGACATTATTGCATCTTTGTATCATCCTTCATGAAATTTTTCAAGCATAAAATGACATCATCCTTGTGTGTTTTTGGGCTTCTGTCAAGGCATGTGGCAACCTAGTCACATATCTCAGTTAGGTCTAAAGATTGTGAATGATAGTCTGTGCCACAATGGATCCAATAATTAATGTGCCTGCAATGGTACCAAATTTGGGATGAGGGTCATCTTTGATTGTTTTCCTCACAGCACCAATGTTTTTTTATGTGACTGCCATCACTGGGTGACCATATGAGGTTCATCTCATTAGCCCTTGAAAAAACATGAAATCAATTTCCACCAGTGGCCCTATAACGGGAAGACTCACCAAACACGTGTAACAGAGAAGAGTGGCATTCTTCTGCAGTTAATTTCTCTTTACAGTCATAATAAATCATTGCACAAAAATCATGGCATGAAATATCCATCTTGCACTGTGGCAGACTTGGAATTTCCTGTGTCTTCACTCACCATTCACAGAGAGGTTTGAAATCCAGTGATAGGGTAGCTGCCATGCACATGCCCCACGATCAAGAAACAATGCTCTTTCAAACTGAAATAATCCCAGTGTCATCAGACTTCCAGTTCAATTGCTGCTAAAAACTTATGGCACAGCTCTCATAGAAGCTAGCCCACACATGGGCAGTACAGTTATGGTGTATGGTGTCAAAATCTTATCAGATCAGGACGGTCTTTTAGCTGTGTTATTCAGATACTGCTTTCAGTTGAACTTGCTTGAGGTGCTGTGTTAGTGAAGCTCCATTCTTCTTTGACTACCAGAGCACATCTATTCATTAGTAGCATACATCACCCATTATAGAACTTGACAATGGTGACGATGATCAACCTTTTCTACAAAGAGCATTTCTGGTTCTGAGATTTCTTTCCCAGTGACCTAGTGCTCCACAAAGTAACCTCCCTCTCTTCACTTGTGTGTGGGCCACACAATAATTTTCATTGTTTCGTCCCACATTCAGACATAAAACAGTTATTGTTGGTGCTTATTTCGGCTTACTTGACTTTTGTGTGTACCTTCCTTCCGTTTTAAGACATTGTGACTACTTGCTTTTGCTAACTGGTGCTACTGCATTGCCAATTGTCACTGCATATCGCATCCTTTCAAATTCTTTGTTAATGCATATTTTCTGTGGAAGACAGTGCTTGCATGAATTACATGTAACTCACTATTTGGTCTTCGGTCAATGTGCAACACTTCTCACATGTGTATGCACAATTTTTACTCTATCACATGCAATAACAACATATCATATTGCTTACATATTTTGCCTGGTTTCTGTTTACTGTATGGTGCAAATTGTTTTGTTGCCAGAATGACAGGGTTCTGAGAAGTTAGAAAGTTGTGTTATTAACTGAGAACTTCAGTTTTTATTTCTTTCACTTGACAATTCTGGGAACTATTTCATGTGCATGAAGACTAGAAGTTGTTTGTACATTTTTATGCATATTTGTGAACTTCATCAATAAGGACATGAGTTTTTAGGTTCACTATTACTTTTGTTGTTTTTGAGGTGTAATTGTGTGCGACAAAACAATGTTCTCATGAGAAATTTAGTCTCTGATAGCTACTGATAGTTTGGTGTTGGTTGGTTTTGACCTTGTGTGTTTGTGTGAACAGGTAGACTGTGCACAGATTTTCAGATGAGAATTTGAAGTTCTCAGACATTACATGAAACAAAATCCTCTTACTGTGTCAGTAGTGTCAGACATACAAATGGTGAGAATGAGAGACAGAGATTAATTCATCACATGTTGTGATAAAGAAACCTGTCAGCCAAGTTTCAAGGATATTATCTGCTCATTTGTCATGACTGAGCTAGCATTGGAACTGTCACTGACTGAGTTACAGAGCAGCAGATACATAGTTGCTTCACACCATTAATTGCTTGGTTCAATGTGTGGCAGTACCACTTCAAATGTAGGACATGCCTACACAGCTTCTTCCTCAAGTACAGCTCTTACAGCATACCTCCAGGCTTCTCATGTGGCAGCACATCAATCCCAACACTGCCTCTGCTCTAGCATGGATGACACGATCTCCGTCTCTTCTGGAGTTCAATGATGCCTTGGATTAATGAATCACCTTCCTTGCACAACTCGCACACTTCCTCCTCATCTCTGCATACTGCAAAGAGGGAGTGTCTCCTGGCCTCCTCTGGCAGCTCAGCCTCCTGCATTGCCTCCTTGGTTCCATCATCTACAGTGGCCCCAGCACCACCGCTGGCCCCAGTGCCTCCATGGGCTCTGGCGCTTGCACAGGCACCAATGTCACCAGTGCCCTCGCCACCCTCTCTGGTGCTTCCTGTGCCCTCAACACTCATCTCCTCCATGAACTCCCTCTCTTCATCCAATGGTGGAGTCACTCTGCTCTCTTCTGACTCTCCTGTCCTTGGGTTATCACCTCCTGACAAGTCATCCTAGGTTACACCTTCCTTGCTGCCAGCTGCCGACACTCAGTCCACATTCTTGGTGCCCTCCTTCCTCTCCTGGGCCTCTTTCCTTCTCAATGTAGGTCACACTCACATCATGCCTTTGCTTTCTTCTCCAACAGGCAACTTCAAAGCAAGCACCACGCCTTCTCGTCGACCCTGCCCAGTGCCGACCCACCCTGATCACTGTCCCCAGATGTCTCTGATCACGACTATCTGCTGTGATCTCTGGGGCCTGATACTCCCAGCTGAGTGCCTGCCTCTTCTCCTCAGGGCTCTCTCCAGGGGACACCAGACAGACTTCTTAGTGCTCCTGTTCTCCCCCCTTGGAAGGCAATTCTTCTCCATGATGGTTTCACCATCTCTCCCTTGGGGAAGAAAGGGTGATGTAGCCTCGGTTGTCATTTACATTACAGCCATCAACCCAGTGAGATGGGTGCGCCATTTCCTCCATAGGAAGAGGGATGCTGTAACTTTGGCTAGCACCTGCAGCACAACCAACAGCTACATAGTAGCTGTGTACCATATTTCCTGCCCTTGTAAGGTGCCAGCAACACAAACATGGGACATCATGCCTACAGCAGCCACCACCACAGTATCTGGTGGCATTATGTTTGCTGTACCCAGTGATGCTACAGCCAGCACTAGCTCATCACCACAAGTCATGTTCCAGTAACACAATTTCCTGGTATTCTTCCACTGGATGAATTTATAGGATGTCTCCCACTTGCAAGCCAGCTGACATCAGAAATTCAATTTTTTTGGTTTTCTGGGCTTAGCACAGACTCCACAATTGGTCACACAATTGGAGCTCCATTTATGAGCACACAGTACCAACCAGCCAAAACTTATAGTCTTGCATACTGTATCCAAACAGCTGAACCATCGCTTGTGCATCAGCTACGAACTACATCCATGTATAAACATTTCCAGGCTACCTCAGTGGTACCCTCCACAGACAGACAATGTACTTTTAGGTATAGAAGCTAGTCCATGAGTGGGTTGCATGGTTATCTTGTATGGTGTGAAACTTTATTTTCAAATCAGGCTGATCTTTTAGTTGTATTAATCAGAAGCTGCTTTCTGTTGAACTTGCTTGAGGTGCTGTGTTAATAGAGCTCCATTGTTCTTTGGTTACCTGGACACATCTATTCATTAGTAGCATGCATCATCCACAATGGGACTTAACACTTCAGTCCACCTCAGTTTATTTATCCATTTAATTTTTTGACAATTTGCTTAGTGATATAACAAATTTAACATATAATAAAATTGACTTAATACATAAACTGAAATCATATTTGCTGGACAACTCCTCTTACATCATAGAAGAATTTTTAAAGGTGTAATAATATAAAGAAAAGGAGGCAGAGATGTGGGGTGGGGGGTGAGAGACTGAACATAATTAAGTATAAATCACTTTATATGAAAAATAAAACTAGGTTATGACAATCATATAAATGGTCAACATATTGCCATACTTTTCACTGGTGAAACTGAACTACAATTATAAAATTGACTCATTCCACATCATAGCAAGAGATGACTCATTCCACATCACAGCAAGAGACCACAATTATGATCCATGGAACAGGCAAATAACTGAATTAATCTACACAAGCTCTTAAAGGCCAAGTTTAGGTCAACACAATACTGCTTAATGACTTTTCCCTCTACATTTGACATTATGTAATTTTATGTATACATATATTATTTACACTGGTAACAAAATAACAGAAAAATGTGCGCTCCATTATATGGTACATACCAGGTATCTGCTTAGCCCAGCCAATGATGCCCACAAGCTCACGGTCATAAAGGTCACTAAGGGTGCTTATTGTCCGTAAGTCAGGATCAGATACTGTTGTGTCCGGAGATGCAGACAGCATGTCAGGTTCACAAGCTGATAATGCTTCTAAAATTTTGTTATCTGCCATGGAAGACATAACTGAGATAGGATTAAAAATTGGCAATAAAACTGTAAACAATACCTGAAATATTTATACTTGATTATGCCATTCATGAGACTCAATTCATTACATTACACTTCAATGTTATAAACAGATGTGAAAACTCTGTAAAAGTGAAACAAGAAACAGATGCAGAAATGCCTTACTCTACAATATTTCTTGTTCATATAATATTATCCCAGATTATTAGAAACTGATGTTCTTTTGCATATGATTATTAATACTAAAATTAAAAAAGAGAGCAGATACACATATGTAAATGATCACAGTGATAAGAAATAAAGTACTACTGCTTATTTAAACTTACTTCACTTTTTTGTGTATGGATAATTTCTCTTAAAGTTTTTCAATCCAATATCATGGTATGTGCAGTGCTTCATTCTTGTCAAGCCATTAGTCATTGATGGTATATCTCGTGGGGTAGCTGGGACATTGTAAAAGATGTTCCATGTCCCGGACTTCACCACAGTTTCATTTGTTGTTTGCTTCATCTTTGGAACCCCCATTTAATTAGATTTGTTTAGAGCAGTATTACATCCGTTCTGATGCAATCCACTGTTCTCCAAATCTTCTAGTTTGATTTATTGCCTCTTAGCGTCTCTTGTGAGGCAGCATAATTCATCAAGGGCCCCATTCAGCACAGTACTAAGAAATGTCTTGCAGGACTTAAGCCTGGGACATGGACCATAAGTGGCAAGTATATTCTGCCTTGGAAAAGCAAAGAGCTCTAACAGTTGTTCTTAATACAGTTGGTCGGGCTACCCATTTACTATTTGTTAGTTTCCTCAAGATGATGTTCGTGGCAACAACCTTTTGGTGGGTATTCTCACAGTGATATTTGTATATCAGTGACTTGCCCAGTGTGACACTCTGGTATGTTGGTTTGTCTGTGTGTCCCAAGTTGTTGCCATGCCAGATAATATTCAGCTTTCTTTTTCGTTGTTTTGGTGGAAGAGGGAAGTATTAAATTGTATCTTAAGGTGGTACGGTTACGGGAGTTCTCTTGGTAATTTTCAGACATGGTGTTTAACATGTTTTCCAATTTCCCTTTTAGTTCCTCAAAGCTCTTTCCTCAAGTGGTAATAGGGAGTTCACTGACATATAAGAAATAGCTAGTATGGTCTGGTGTTGGTGTGTAGATCAAATCAAAGAGAGCCCAGGACTCAGTTCCGGGTGAGACCATTCTTTTGTCGATGCCATTTATTGTTATTGTTATTGTTGTTGTTGTGGTGGTGGTGATGGTGGTGGTGGTGTTCAGTTCAAAGACCTGGTTTGATGCAGCTCGCCATGCTACTCTATCCCATGCAAGTCTCTTCATCTCTGAGTAACTATTACAACCTACATCATTCTGAAACTGCTTACTGTATTCATCTCTTGGTCTGCCTCTATGAATTTTACCCCCCCCCCCCCCCCCATGCTTACCTCCATTATTAAATTGGTGACCCCTTGATGCCTCAGAATGTGTCCTACCAACCAATCCCTTCTTCTAGTCAAGTTGTGCCACGAATTCGTCTTCTCACCAATTCTATTCAATACCTCCTTATTAGTCATGTGATCCACTCATCTAATCTTCAGCATTTTCTGTAGCACCACATTTCAAAAGCTCCTATTCACTTCTTGTCTTGCTTACCATCCACATTCATTCCATACAAATACTTTCAGAACGGACTTCCTGACACTTAAATCTACACTTGATGCTAACAAATTTGTCTTCTTTAGAAACACTTTTCTTGCCATTGCCAGACTACACTTTATATCTTCCCTACTCTGCCATCATCAGTTATTTTGCTTTGCTACTTTAAGTATCTCACTTCCTAATCTAATTCCCTCACCTTAAACTGATTTAATTCGACAACGTTCCATTATCCTCATTTTGCTTTTATTGGTGTTCATCTTGTATCCTCCTTTCAAGACACTGTTCACTCTGTTCAAATGACCGTCCAAGTCCTTTTCTGTCTCTGACAGATTTACAATGTCATCAGCAAATCTCAAAGTTTTTATTTCTTCTCCCTGGACTTTAATTTTACACTAAATTTTTCTTTTATTTCCTTTACTGCTTGCTCAATATACAGATTGAATAATATCGGAGATAGGCTACAACCCTGTCTCATTCCCTTCTCAACCACTACTTCCCTTTCATGTCCCTCAACTCTTATAACTGCCATCTGGTTTCCATACAAATTGTAAATAGTCTTTCACTCCCTGTCTTTTACCCCTGCCATCCTTAGAATTCAAAAGAGAGTATTCCAGTCAACCTTGTCAAAAGCTCAACATTGTCAAAAGCTTTTGGCCTTCCTTAAGGTCAGCTTCAACTGATTTTTCCATTCTTCTCTAAAGGATCTATGTTAGTATTTTGCAAACGTAACTTATTAAACTGATAGTCTGATAATTTTCACACCTGTCAGCAACTGTGTTCTTTGGAATCAGAATTATTATACTCTTCTTGAAATCTGAGGGTATTTTTCCTGTCTCATACATCTTGCTCACCAGATGGAAAATTTTTGTCATGGCTGGCTCTCCCAAGGCTATCAGTATCTCTAACAGAGTGTTATCTACTCCCGGGGCCTTGTTTCAACTTAAGTCTTTCAGTGCTTTGTCAAATTCCACATGCGTTATCATACCTCCCTTTTAATCTTCATCAACATTCTCTTCCATTGCCATTTATTATAGAATAAGAAAGTAATCTAAAAGTTGTTCACTTCTGTGGCTTGTACTGAAAGTATTCCATGTTTTTAATATTTCATGACACTGCACACTAAAGTCAATTATTTTATGAGTTTTTTACTATAAAATGTATATTTTGAGGGCACAAATAACTTGAGAATTCATTTTCTTCACAGGATGTAATATTTCACTACTGAGACAAGAATCTCTCAATATGTTTACTGTAAAGTTAAATGCCATTCACAATCAAAAGTAATCAGCACACACGTAAGATAACACCCAGCTTGAACCTGATAATGATTATGAACTTACAAACCTTCAAGTGTTGGTGCTGGTTTCCCAGGTTGCATAGAGAAGTGTTGAGGTTGAGTACTTGGGAACAATGTGTCTGGATTTCGACGGTATTTCTGCCGCCCACCTCGCACTCTATCTAAACGCACACCTTCCTTCAGCATACCCATTCGCAAGCACTTCTGGAACCTACAGGCTTGACATGCTTTACGTCGACGCTTGTTTATTTCACAGTCATTTGATGCAGGGCAGGTGTACTCAATGTTACCTGAAATAGTGAATTTGTAATATTAATCTGAATATGAATCCATTTGCTTACATTACACAATAGTACAACATCAAAACAAGACAAATAAGCTCTTTAGTATAAATAATATTATTCTACAGTATAAAGGGTGCCAACATCATTCATTCAAAAGTGAATTTGATAAGAAATGGAGGAACACTAGTTTCATACATGTATCCAACATACCCTATTTTTATGTCAGATGCCCACACAATTAACAATATTTTCTTTTACTGAAACTTGAATTTTTCTCAACAGTCTTTGAAAAAGTCTTCAGATCCTCAAACATGGAAACTGAGTAAGGACTACATCTTAATGGAACATACTTGAAGCACCTTCATTTCCACAGAAACACTGTCATGCTTCTAGTGTAGATGAACTCCAACAATGAATGAGCAAGTTTCAGAGTAGATCTGAGAATTAACTGTAATGAACAAAGACATCAAGAAAAAAGCAGTGTAAATTAATAATGAAGTCACAGAACTAATTCACTATTTTTTGTATTTATAGTACTCAAAGAAAATAATTGGATGGACAGTAAACAAAATATAGGGAAGAGTATTCTGGTCTAGAGTACACTGATCAACTAAGCAAAGCTTCCCAACATGAGCTTCTTAAGTGTCTCCAAACTAAAATTTACAACAGTGTTTATTACCAAAAAACTTAGTATTGTTCAGTGACCAATGGAAAATTGCACAGTGTGAACAACTAGGAAACAGGAAAACAAAGAAATGGATCAACTGACTAGAGTGTAATATGTAATTATGAGAAATTGATATTGAGGTATTCGTGGCAAGTAGTATGCGGAATGAACTGCAAATGGTCCAAGGAAGTTCTTTTTTGGATTCCAAGAGACAAGAAACCAAGACATCAATGAGATGGAAGGTTACTGGTTTCATTAAAAAAACATGCAGAAGTATTGCTGCATTAAGCTGCAGATTGTATTGCATGGAAAACTGTAGAGACAGTTTTCAAACAGCAGTGAGTGTCAAATGACTGATGATAATGAAATTTAACTTTAGTATCTCCACTAGCAGACATCCCAATAGAAGCACAATAGCTCAGAAACCTGCCATGGAGGGTCAACACTTCACATCATATGAGTAGAACCACTGGCAGAGGAGCTTACTTGCAAGAGAACAAGCCAGTGCTCCTGTAGAATTCATTCATCCTGAACCTAACCATGCACTTATGTCGAGAGTTGCTGTTTGCTCAGCCATTAGCTGCCCATATCAGCCACATGCAGAGTATGTGTTTGGATGCTCTGAAGCCCATGGTTCAGTTACCACAGAGAGTTTATTTGACTCAAGGGGCTCTGTTCCCCAGTTGTTAACAAGTCATTCATGGCCTGTGTAGTACCTGTGCCAACTGCATTAAGTACTGGCATTTCACACACACTGCAGATAATAAAGTTACAAATGATTTCAAATTACAAGTTTTGCATAACATTTCTAGATCTTTCCTTCTTTCCACCCTGAATTTTTCTAAGAATTAATACTAGAAGCATCTCAAATTATTGTTTCCTACCCTTCACTGACTGATAGCAGTACACATTTCATTTTTTTTAGACTCCCATGAAGATTTCTTGCAATTATTTGAAGTATACTGCTGGTCTGTAACAATCCCTTCCATGAACCATGGTCCTTGCTGAGACGGAGTGGCTCATGTGCCTCAATAATACAGGCAGCTCTACCTTAATTGCAACCAAAATGGAGGGTTATCTGTGGAGCAACCAGACTAACACATGATTCCAGAAGAGAGGCAGTGACCTTTTCAGTAGCTGCTGGGACAACAGTCTCTGTAATAGACTGATGTGGTCTTGTAACATTAGCCAACAAGGTCTTGCTATGTTGGTAAGGTGAAAGCAAGGGGAAACTACACCAGTTGCATTTTCTGAAGACACATAGCTCTATTGTACAAAGCAATCATAATGACTTCTCTTGGGCAAAATATTGCAAAGGTAAAATAATCTCATATTCAGATTTCAGAGTGGCAATTACTCAGAAGGATACTCTCAGAAGGAGAAACAAAAGTGGCATTTTGTGGGCCATAGCATGGGATGTTAGATCCATTAATCAGATAGGCGGGTTAGGGAATTTAAAAATAGAAATGGATAGGTTGAAGTTACATATTTTGGGAATCAGCGAAGTGTGGTGGCAGGAAGAACACAACGTCAGGTCAATACAGGGTTTTCAACACAAAATCAAATGCACTTAATGCAGAAATGGGCCTAATAATGAATAAGAAAATAAGAATGAAGGTTAGCTACTATTAACAGTACAGAGAATGCATTGTCATAGTCAAGACAGACACAAACTGAACCCCCGCCCCAGTAGTAGAAGTCTATATGCCTAATAGCTCTGCAGATGATGAAGAGATTGAAAGAATGTATGATGAGATGAAGGAAATTACTTAGATAGTTAAGGGAAACAGAAAAATTTAACTGTCATGGGTAGCTGGAATTCAGTAATAGGGAAAGGAAGAGGTGGAAAATAGTAGGGAAACATGCAATGTGGGAAAGAGGAAGATGTCTGCTAGAATTTTGCAAAGAACATAACTTAATAATCACCAATATTTGGCTTAAGAATCATGAAAGAAGGGTCTATATGGGGTAGAACCCAAGTAACACAGGAAGGTTTCAGAATGATTATACAATCTTAAGATGACAATTTCATAACCAGATTTTAAACTTTAAGACACTTCCAAGGGTAGCTGAGGATTCTGACCACAATTTACTGGTTATGAATTGCAAACAACAATTGAAGAAATCACAAAGGTAACATTGGACTAAAACAGGGGAAAGGAATTTCGTAGAAGACAAATGGGTAGCTTTGAGAGAAGAAATAGGAAAGGCAGCAGGAGATCATACAGGTAAATGATGAAAGGATAAAATATAAAAATGGAGCAAATGAAGTAGGTGAGAGGGGACTCAAGACATTTAAAAAATGAAATTGATTGGAAATGCAAAATGGCTAAACAGAAATGGCTAGAGGACAAATGGAAGACTGTAGAAACATACATAAGTTGGGGAAAGATAGATGCCACCTGTAGGAAAAGTAGTTGTATGAATATAAACAGCTTAGATGGAAACCCAGTACTAGGCAAAGAAGGGAAAGACAAAAAGTAGAAGGAGTAAAAACAAGGGCTATGCCAGGGAAATGAGCTTGAGGGTAATATTATTGAGAGAGCAGAGTAAGTAGATGAAGATGAGTTGGGAATTATAACATTGTGAGAAGACTTTCACAAACCTCTGAAAGACGTAAGAAAAAACAAGACCCCTGGAGTAGAATTTTTGAGATCCCTGGAAAAGCCATGAGAGAACTACTCCACATGGTGCACAAGATACACTGTATAAAGTAGGGGAAATACCTACATACTTCAAGAAGAATATAATAATTCCAAAGAAGGCATGTGCTGAAGTGTAGGCCAGCTTGGGGTCAGGAAATGTAGGAACATGCGAGGCAAGTAACACAATCTTTGAAGTTCTGAAGGTAGCAGAAATAAAACACAGAGTGAAAGATTACTTAAAACTTGTACAGAAATCAAACTGCAGTTATAGGAGTGAAGAACATGAAAGGGAAGCAGTATTTGAGAAGAGAGTGGGGCAGGGTTGTAGCCTATGCCCTATTTTACTCAATCTGTACATTGAGCAAGCTGCAAAGGAAATGAAGGAGAAATTTGGAAATTAAAATTTGGGGAAAAATAAATGAAATCTTTGAAGTTTGGTCTCGGGAAAGTGAAAAATGAGCTTCAGTTTAATAGGGTGCAGGACAAACACTGGACAAAGAGAGTGATAGCAACAACCAATATTATAGATCTAAACTGCTGCAAGTGTGATGGGAAAGAACCAGAGCTCCAGGTACTAATAGAAAGCACTATAGGCCCTCTGCTCTTCGTTATCTATATAAATGGTTTAGGAGACAATCTGAGCAGCCGTGTTAGGTTGTTTGCAGATGATGCTGTCATTTATTGTCTAGCAGGTTCACCTGAAGATCAAAACAGATTGCAAAACGATTCAGAAAAGATACACACATGGTGCAAAAATTGGCAATTGACCCTAAATAATGAAAAGTGTGAGATCATCCACATGCGGACTAAAATTAAAACATTAAACTTTAGTTACACAACAAATCAGTCAAATCTAAAGGCCATACATTCAACTAGATATCTAGGAATTACAATTATGAACAACTTAAATTGGAAAGAATGCACAGAAAATGTTGCGGGGAAGGTGAACCAAGTTTGGTCTCGGGAAAGTGCAAAATGGGCTTCAGTTTAATAGGGTGCAGGACAAACACTGGACAAAGAGTGTGATAGCAACAACCAATATTATAGATCTAAACTGCTGCAAGTGTGATGGGAAAGAACCAGAGCTCCAGGTACTAATAGAAAGCATTATAGGCCCTCTGCTCTTCGTTATCTATATAAATGGTTTAGGAGACAATCTGAGCAGCCGTGTTAGGTTGTTTGCAGATGATGCCGTCATTTATTGTCTAGCAGGTTCACCTGAAGATCAAAACAGATTGCAAAACGATTCAGAAAAGATACACACATGGTGCAAAAATTGGCAATTGACCCTAAATAATGAAAAGTGTGAGGTCATCCACATGCGGACTAAAATTAAAACATTAAACTTTAGTTACACAACAAATCAGTCAAATCTAAAGGCCATAAATTCAACTAGATATCTAGGAATTACAATTATGAACAACTTAAATTGGAAAGAATGCACAGAAAATGTTGCGGGGAAGGTGAAGCAAATACTGCGTCTTGCTGATAGAACGCTTAAAAGATGCACTGTATCTACTAAAGAGACTGCCTAAACTATGACTGTCTGTTGCCTTTTGGAGCACCTGTGCAGTGTTGGATCCTTACCATATAGGATTAATAGAGTACATTGAGAAAGTTCAAAGAAGAGCAGCACATTTTGTATTATCAAGAAATAGGGGAGAGTGTGTCACTGGCATGATACAGGATTTGGAGTGGCCATCATTAAAGCAAAGGCATTTTTCATTGTGACAGAATCTTCTCATGAAATTTCGATCACCAACTTTCTCCTCCAAATGCAAAAGTATTTTTTTGATGCCAACCTACACAGGAAGAAATGATCATCATAATAAAATAAGGGGAATCAGAGCTCACATGGACATATATAGGTGTTAGCTTTTTCCACCTGCTGTTTGAGATTGGAATAACAAGAATTATTGAGAAGGTGGTTTGATAAAACCTCTGCCAGGCACTTAAGTTAACATTTGCAGAGTATCCAGAAGTAGATGTAGATGTAGAACTCAAATCGTTGTAGGCACTGAAAGCTGGCTAAAGCTGGAAATAAGCTTACCTGAAATTTTTACAAATGAAGGAACCATGTGCAGAAAGGATAGATTAAATACTGTTGTTGGTGGACTGTTTATTGTTGTCAGAAATAGTTTACCATCCAGTGAAATTGTGGTAGACAGTTCTCCTGTGTGGGGCGAGGTTTTACTTGACAATAGGAATAAATTTATAATTGGTTTCTTTTACTGACCCCCAACTCAGATGATACAGTCGCTGAACATTTCAAAGAAAACTTGAGTCTCATTTCAAATAGGCACCCCAGTCATACAATTATTGTTTGTGGTGACTTCAATCTACTCTCGATAGGTTGGTGAAAATTTATGTTTAAAGTCAGTGGTAGACGTAAAATGTCATCCAAAATATTACTGAATACCTACTCAGAAAACCAAATGGAACAATTAGTTCCGCAGCCCACTCAAAGTGTAAATGGCTGTGAAAACATACTTGAGCTCTTAGCAACAAATATCCTGACCAAATAGGGAACATCATGATAGATACAAGGATTGGTGACCACAAGGTTGATATGGCGAACCTGAGTACCATAACGTCCAAACCCACCAAAAATAAACACAAAGTACAGTAGAATCCCTGGTCTCGGCAGAGGAGGCAACAGAATGTTCTGCCAACGCCTACATGGGCTGACAAGGTTAAGTGGGTCTCTCTTAGAGTGGTAAAGGCCTGTTTAACAAATAAAATGTAAACTAAGTCAGCTGCCGGGACATTGTCTCCTAACACCAGGGGTAACATGTCGGGGAGATTATGAGTCTGTCACAGTGTGGCTATATTGGGGCAGTCACCAAAATGTGAACACCGTCAGACAGGAGCTATACTGACAGTGGGATGTTTCCTCACTATGGAGGAATTGACCATGAGTCAGCCTAGTATGGCCGATGTGAAGCCAGAAAAGGCCAGTAGAGTCCTCGTGAGAAACCTCATGAAGGACCTCAACAGATTCATAGTCTCGTTTATCACCTGTAGTTCATTGAAGTTAGAGTGAGCCATTCCATGGGCACCTAAAACTTGAAAGTGTAATACTGATCAAAGTTCTGTTTCCATAATACCAATCTCAAGAATTAAGTGGCCAGGCTATCAGTGAGTTCATTCCCTGGGATCCCAATATGGCCTGGTTCAAATGGCTCTGAGCACTATGGGACTCAACTGCTGTGGTCATTAGTCCCCTAGAACTTAGAACTACTGAAACCTAACTAACCTAAGGACATCACATACATCCATGCCCGAGGCAGGATTCGAACCTGCGACCGTAGCAGTCACACGGTTCCGGACTACGCACCTAGAACCGCGAGACCACCGTGGCCGGCGCAATGTGGCCTGGAGTCCAGACAAAGGTCACCGAGCATCCACACTGTTCAGGGCATACAGGGAATCGTGGATAGCAATGCAAGGAGTGATAGAATGGTTAAAGAGGTGGTATCACAGAAAATCAGCTCAATTTTAGAAAGCCCCATGAAGGATTGTAATGTACTTGAAGCTATGAAATCTCTCAGCATTGGAGGAACTAAAACCTGACAAACTGCAGACATCTTGGCGTAAGCTTTGGCTGGATGTTATGACAAGAAATGAGCAGATTGAAGGTGAGCAAAATACTGACATGCAAGAACTCATTAAAGATCTACAAACTGTACAATTGAATGTCCCTGCCAGTGAGGTTGAGGAGTGGATTGCCCAATGTGACAAAGACTGTAAAAACAGCGAAGAGCTCAAGGACTGTTGCTGCTGTTTTGTAAAAGAATGGTGAAGAAACTGTGAACAAGGACTCAGACAGTGATGATGATGAACTCCACACCCAGATTTCATACATCGATACCAAGAGCACTTTTGATATTGCCCTACAGCACATCGAACAGAACGAACCTATAACACTTATGGACATTTTGTGGATCAAGACATGGAAGAATAGTGCAGCTAAGTTTAAAATTTCATTTGCTACACAAAAATCTATACCTGACTTACTTCCTATGTAATTTTTTACTAGTGTATAGGCTACCTTCAATTTTTATAGTACAACACATATGTACTGTACACACAGTACAGTACATATATACTGTGCAGTATTGCTCTTTTTCAATATGTAATAATAACAACAGCTTTTATGATGCTTATTGCAATGCTTTATACATGGACATACAGTATCACCTTCTAGTTCAGAGATTGTTTATTTTAATGTAAATCTGTATCTTTCTGTGCATTCTGATAATCTGACCTTTTTTGCAATCTGATCCATGCCTCAATCTCAAAGCTCATGGATTAGAGAGAGAGAGGCCAAATTTAATAGAACACAAAATCCCCAAATTTGGTGAAGTTTTACTGAAGCTCAAAATGTAGCACAAATTTTAATGTGAGAGGCATTTAATCATTTCCACAATGAAACTCTGTCTTGAAATCTGGTAGAAAACCCAAAGATATTCTGGTTGTATGTAAATTACATCAGTGGCTATACCCAATTAATATCTTCACTGCACAATAACAATTGTGATGTTATTGATGACACTTCCACTAAGGCACAGTTACTATACATGATTTTTTGAAATTCCTTCCCAAAAGAAGACAAAATAAATATTCCAGAATTCAAATCAAGAACAACTGCCAACATGAGTAACTTAGAAGTAGATATCCTCAGTGTAGCGAAGCAGCTTACATCACTTAATAAAGGCGTGGCCTCTGGACCAGATTGCAAAACACTCAGGTTCCTTTCAGAGTATGCTGATACAATAGCTCCATACTTGGCAATCGCATAAAACCACTTGCTAGTGGAAAGATCTGTACTCAGAGACTGGAAAGTTGCATGAAGCAGACCAATACCCCAGAAAGGAAATAGTAGTAATCTGCTGAATTACACATCCATATCACTAATGTTAGTTTGCAGTAGGATTTTGGAACATATAATGTGCTCAAACATGATAAATTACCTCAAAGAAAATGATTTATTGACAAACAGCCAGCACGAATTCAGAAAATATCATTCTTGTGAAACACAACTAGCTTCTTATTCTCATAAAGTATGTGTACAATCAACAGGAGAAATCAAATTGAATCCACATTTTTAGATTTCCAGAAGGCTTTTGACACCATTTACTTCTAATCAAATAGCGTGCCTATGGAGTATCATTTCTGTTGTGGGACTGGATTCATGATTTCCAGTCAGAAAAGTCACAGTACATAGTAATCAATGGAAAATCATCAAGTAAAATGGAAGTAATATCTGGCGGTCTATAATGAAGTATTACAGGCTCTCTGCTTTCCTGATCTACATAACAGTTTAGGAGACAATCTGAACAGTCCCTTCAGATTGTTTGCAGATGATGCTGTCATTTACCATCTTGTAAAGTCATCAGATGATCAAACTGAACTGCAGAATGATTTAGACATGATATCTGTATGGTATAAAAGTGGAAATTGACTCTAAATAATGATAAGTGTAACGTCATTCCCCTGAGCACTAAAAGGAATCCACTAACTTTTCATTTAGTGATAACAAATCTAAGGGCTGTAAACTGAACAAAATACTTAGGGCTTGCAATAATGAATTATTTAAATTGGAATGAGTGCATTGAAAATGCTGTGGCAAAAGCAACGCAAAGACAGTGATTTATTGGCAGAGTACTTTGAAAATGTAACAGGTCTACTAAAGAGCAGGCTTAAACTATGCTTGTCCCCATTCTTTTGGAGTACTGCTGTGTAGTATGGTATCTGCATCAGATAGGATTGACAGAGAAATCATAAAAGCTCAAAAACGGACATTTAATTTTGTATTATTGTAAAGTAAGAGAGAGAATGCCATGGACATGATATATAGATTGGGGTGGCAGTCATTAAAACAAATGCATTTTTTGGTGCAGCAGGAACTTCTCATGAAATTTCAATAACCATATTTCTCCTCAGAGTGCGAAAATATTTTATTGGCACCCACCTACATAAGGAGAAATGATCATCATAATAAAATAAGAAAAATCAGGGCTCATACAGAAAGACTTAAGTGTTTGTTTTTCCCATGTGCTGTTTGAGAGTGGAATATTAGAGATATGTGTTGTAGGTTGTTCGATGAATCCTCTGCCAGAGGCTTAACTGTGAACTGCAGAGTAATCATGTAGATGCAGATGTAGATGCTAATGACATTCTGTCATGGACAGTAAAGGACTTGAAAGAGCAACTGAACAGATTTGATAGCGTCTTGAAAAGAGATTATATGATGAATATTAACAAAAATAAAAGAATTGCAGTGGAATATACTCAAATTAAATCAGGTGATGTTGGGGGAATTATATGAGGAAATGGGAAACTGAAGGTATTAAATAAGGTTTGGTGTCTGGGCAGCAAAATAAATGTTGTCAGAATACAGAGGATATAAAATGTAGACCAGCTACAGCAATATAAACATTTCTTAAAATGAAAAAAATCTGTTAACATCAAATATAAATTTAGATGTTATGAAGTCTTTTCTAAAAGTTTTTTTTGTCTAGGGTGTTGCCCTGTACAGAAGTAAAACTAGGATGATAAGAAACTCAAACAAGAAAGAATAGAAGCCATTGAAAAGTGGTGCTACAGAAGAATGCTGAAGAACAGATGGATAGATTATATAACCAATGAGAATGGACCAAAGCAAATTGGGGAAAAGAGAAATTTATAGCACAACTTGATTAAAAGAAGGGATTGGTTCACAGGACACATACTGATGCAACAAGGAATTGTTAGTTTGGTAATGGAAGGAAGTGCTGGGTTAAGGGCAGGAGGGGGGGGGGGGGGGGGGGGGGAATTGTAGAGGTAAATGTAGGTATGATTATAGTAAGTAGATTCAAAGTGATGTAGGCTGCAGTAGTTACTCGTAGATGAAAGGCTTGCACTGCCTGGACTAGTGTGGAGAACTGCATCAAACCAGTCTGTAGACTCAAGACTAAAACAACAACAACAACTTTCTTATAGTTTTAGGTTAAAAAAGGTAGTCACGTCAACTGTTTTGAAATTATTACAGTTTTTCCTATAGATGGCACCACCTCTCTTCTTCATATTGTTTCAGTTCTGCTGGGTTCAGTTTAATGCTCTTTTCCTTAGTTATCAACATTACAATGAACTATATTTGCCCAAATTTACCTTTATACAAATGAATAAACATGAGGGATGTAGAACCAGATATACAGGGTGTTTCATAATTCATGTTGCACACTTGTAGAGGTTATGGAGGGGACTCAATAGGTCACATTTTAAACACAAACCCATGTTTGAAAATGGTTTGTTTCCATATTACAATGAACTCAAGAGCTACTTTATCATACACTAGATGTTTCTTAAGTAGTTTGCCTGTTATGGTAGGCTACTCACATCCATGGATGGTATGATGACATGATGTCATGTGATGTCCTCTGTTTGCATCTGCCTTGTTTTCATTCTTCCTCTGATGTGTCAGTTAACATTACGATGATTAGTACTGCAATTACAAGATGCCCAAGTATGCTTTCACAGAGTACACAAATATAGTGTTAATTTATGGTGAAGCTCACAGTAATGGAAGAGAAGCACAACACCTTTACCACAAGTACTTTCCAAATTGTGTGACTCAATCTCATCCGATGTTTGCCAGAGCAGAACAATGGCTGTGGAAAAGTGATAGAGCAGACTGATAACCCACAAAGGTGGCACAATGCCATATTGGAAGAGAAAGTGCTTCAACAAGTTGAATGGAAGCCATTGATGATCACTCAAGCCATTGCACATCACTTATATGTGTCTCACTTGTCTGTCTAGTGTGTTATGCATTAACAGGAACTCCACTTGTATCACCTCAAAAGATACACACCATGCACCTGGCAGATTTTGCATCATATGTCAATTCTGTACTTGGATTTTAAACAACAGTGTGGATTTTCCTCAAGTTCCAAGGCAAATTTTGGTCACCAATGAAGCACATTTCAACAGGGAAGATGTTTTGAACACTCAAAACAGCCACATTTGGGACGGTCGCGTGATTGGGCTGTGCATCCTTCTTCCCCACCTAATGGGTGGCAGGTACTTGATATTCCTGCAACAAGAGCTGGTAGAGTTCTTGCAAGATATGCCATTGGACATTCAACATGAACTGTGGTTCCAGCGTGATGGCATGGCAATGCATTTTGCAATTTGTGTCCGAAACCATTTGAGCATAGCCTCGGGGACAAATGGATCGGTTCAGGTAGACCACTTGCTTGATCAAGCGAATCTCCACAGTTAACACCTTTGGACTTTTTCTTGTGGGGCCACATGAAGCATCTTGTTTATGAGACCCCTGTTCAGTCAGAGGAAGACCTGTTTGTATGGATCATGCCTGTGAAAGAAGTGATTAACCATACACCAAACATGTTGGACACAATTTATGCAAACTTACTGCACAGATACAATGTGTGCACCAAACTTAGTGATCATCATATCAAACAGCTGTTGTAAGATCACGGTAAATAAGAATGAAATCTGTACAGTTTGCTTTCCTTGTAACATGGAAACAAACCTTTTCAGAACATGGGTTCCTATGTAAAACTTGATCTATTAAGGCCCCTCTACAACCTCTAGAAGTGTGTAACCCTTCCTTTTGTGTCTAGCATACAATACACCATTCATCTGTATAACAGTTATAATTCAATGATATATTACCCTGTTTCAATTTTTGATAACATTTTTCTACTTTGTGTAATTTGCACTTAATAGTAGCTTCTTATTCTGTTTGTCCTATAAATTTTGAAAGATTTAGATGCCATATTGCAATATTATATGATTAGTTCATTGTGTATTTTATTATCAGGTTTGCTTATGAGCATTTTACTAAGTAAGCATACAGTCATGGCACATAATACTGCAGTCCAGTACTATGCTTTCACAACTAGCAACAGATGGTGGTTCTGAATTTCAAATTTGATTTTTGTATTTAAGTCACAGCTCTGTAGCATAAATGGTAAAATATTTTTTTATATAATTTATTTAGTCCTTTGTGTTTATAGAAGTTGACTTTTATAAGTCACAAGTCTGTTAGATCTTGTACTCCACATTTTCTTATCTTTTTGTCTCATTACATCTACTCTAATTTTTGTATTCCAGTCTTTGTCTGCCCTTACCATTTTCCCCTCTACTCTCCCTTCTACCACTATTCCCACATGTTGTAGCAGATGTCACACTAACCTGTCCCTTCTTCTGGCAAGGGTTTTCCACAGAGTCCTTCTGTTATTTTGTTACCAAATCACTAAGAGTATGTTCACTAATTAGCCAGTCTCAAAAATTTAATATGATGATATATGATTAAAGAGATAAATTTTCTTTGTGTCCCTTTCAATATCTATCCATTCATGATTTTATATAGAATGTTGCAATAAGATATAACTTGATGGTTCAATTCTAAATTCTCTAGCTATTGTTGAAGTAAATTCACAATATTTATTTCTCTACCATTCTCACATATTAAGCTTTATGCGAATCAAAATGATGCCCTTGGTTTTTAAAAATTTTTATTTATAACAGTCAATAATGATTACCAGTATCTATACACCTAAATGGTGTGTCATTGCTTCTATCTCCAATGTTCATTTTAAATTGTAATTGTATAATAAAGGATAGTTAATTAAACAAATATATTCCATCACACTATAGGAGGACACAGGTACATATGTGCAAAGAAATGCTGTTCACAGCACATTTGTAAATTAAGTGCTTTTATGAAGAATGATAGCTGGTTTTTCATTCTTCCTGCAAAAACATGTTTTCAGTAAAATTACACCAAATATACTAGCGAGCTGAAATATTTTAGGGCCAAAAATTTCATCTCTAGCAATCATGATTTTCCCACACTAAAGATTACCTTTAATCCCAGAACTATCTTCTTGGTCATCATGTACGCTCAAGAAAATTCCTACTTCAAAGTGTTAATTATTATGCTTTCTTATCTTGAACATAATTCACTCATGGATTACCATAATATTGTACTTAATTGCACCCATACACAAAGGTAGATTATTACTTTATACATAAGAACTCCGAAAATAATTAACTACAAATTTGTATGCTATATTGAGATAATAAATCATCATTATGCCTCCACAATACTTTTCTTAAAATATGATGGCTGACTCTAAAAAATGATTGATCAGAAACAGTCATGCAAGAAACATCACTTACATACTCCATAACAAAAATTATTGTATGTTATTAACAACTAATCATCCTCATAAATCACAAGAATCATTCTACCTAAGTTCACATGTACCTCAGTTCTTAAGTTACAGATTGTTATGATGGATTTAATTCAGATCTAAAAATTGGGTTAATGCTTCACAAAATAATGTTAAATTTAATAAAAATTATAACCTTGAATTGTTCTCTTGAAGAAAGCCTTGCACGCCTCACAAGAGGCAACACCGTAGTGGAACCCTGATGCTGTATCTCCACAAACTAAGCACAGTCTTCTTGGAAGATCCTCCTCCTTCATGCCCTCCTGTGAAAAATAATCAGCATAATAATGCCCAAAATACAAGTTACAGTTCATACTTTTCCCCTCTACTTAATAACTTGCACCATCTAAAAGAGTAGGTAAGGCTTTTTACTATTTCCTTCTCAAAATGGAGAAACTATAATGAGTAAGGATAAAAAATGTTGTGTGTACAAATAATATAAACTTTAATGTTTTTACAAATGACTACTTCACATGATAGCAAAGTTCTTTTTTTACACTCATATCACTTGTCCCACCCTTCTTCTCCATTTATCTCTCTTCCGCATCTCCCATCATATTTACTCTCTTATACCCCTCATCGTTTGCTTACTTATATTCTTTCCTTCTCTTACACTATCCTTCCCTGCCTTTCTGTGTAAATCTTCAAGTAATCTTTTATCTCTCCAAATTTTCCAAGTCTTCCTTCTTTTAAATCACATGTATTCAGAATCTCAATGAAGGAGAATTATTTCCTCAGACTTCTGAATACCATATCTTGTCACTTTTTTCCTTCTTTCCTCTCACTTTCGCATCTACATATGGCTTCCTTCTGGAATACTTGAGATCTGATTTCCCTCACATTGCTGTTACTCATATTCTTTTTGCTCAGAAATAAGAGACTGGTAGTTTCTAGATTTAATGTTTATTTTTGAGCATACTCATTGGTCATCTCAATGGGCAGTTTTATTACATCATTGCGTTGGTGACACATTTTAGGTTTTACAGTCCATTTACAACTATATCTCTTATAGCCTCTGATACTTAAAATAAATAATATCAGTTAAAAAACACACAGTAGAAAATAACAGAAAACTTCACAAAAACTTTGAACCATACAATTGTAGCTGTCTGATGTTTCATAGCATAAAGCACTATATTGTCCAGGGATATCTAAAACACTTAGCAGTTTATGTTTCGCAGAAAGTTTTGCTGCAACACTGTTGTGGCAACTCCATGCCAATGAGACAGCAGTGTGTGTGTGTGTGTGTGTGTGTGTGTGTGTGTGTGTGTGTGAGAGAGAGAGAGAGAGAGAGAGAGAGAGAGAGAGAGAGAGAGAGAGAGGGGGGGGGGAGAAGAGAGTACATATTATTTAACCACTGATGGCACTATCTTAAAATTAATCACATTTTCAAAGTGTAATGATCCGGTAAAAGCGTTACCAATAGTCACAATCTTTTACATGAATAGTGGATGCAAAATGCTAGAAAGTGACATGAATGGAAGCTACCATAATAGAGAAAAAGAGTGTGGTGTGCAAAAATCAATGATTATTTCTTTTCAGAACATGTGACAGGGTATAAACAAGATGACACCTGTTGGAAGGAAGGTGCTGAGTACTTATAGTGTATTAAACTGAACAACAATCACATAAGAAAAAGTTCATTACTATTGCTCATTTAATGCAGACACACAGATTACATTTTCATAATCATGAGGTTAATCAGAAACATCATGGCAGCTGGTTCTTATACTCTGTCAAACACAAAACCATCATCTAGGATATAGGTATCCACAGAAACCATCTGTAATGCAAACATCTAATACACTGTAGCAGAGCACTGTCAAAACCATGGAGCTATGTTACAACAACTTCATGTTCTTAAAAATCTTTAATGTGGCTGAAGGAGGGGTAGGAGGGAAAATATAAATCATGACACTAATCAAATTCTTATTCAAATCCTATGGGACAAATAAGTTGGTGTCAAACACCAACACTAACATTACACACTTGCATCCAAAAGGCTAAGATGAGCATAATTGTAATTGTGCTGTGTTTTGGTGAAATGCAAAATGCTTTTACGACCTTATTTGTGAAAATACATGTTATATTTATTTGTGCATTACAACACCTCACCATGATGCTGAGAATAAAAGGGCTTGCCGCATGCAAGCATGACAAGCTACCTGTAATAAATAATATACAAGTGGTACTGAAAAATCATGCACACCAAGTGTAAAGATTAAATAAAACGGAAACCCACTGATGATGGCACAGTGGTGCTGAAATATGTTTAGGACCTTGGAAAAAAAGTTACATAATTGGTGGACCTTACATCCTACAATGGTCATGTTCTTACTGAAGGAGAAGCAAGATGAAATCACATACTAGGCATTGAGTACTGGTAAATTCAGTATAACATGAAACAATAAGTAATTTCACAGGGAAACTGAGACTAGAACATACAACATCGATAGCTGAAAATTGAAGTTGCAGCAACATGGAGGGATAAAAGCACGGGCAGAGAAAATAGGGCAACACATGGAAATAGTCTAGCTGAAAAATTGATAGTGCGAAGATCAGTGATCAAGGTTGTGGAAAAATACCTAGTTCCTAGAATATAACTGCCTAAATATTTGGCACTCTTTATCTTCATAAAAATTGTTTTGTTTTGTGACAAAGCAAGGTGCCTTTTACTGTTAACAAGTAGAATTAAATATTTCTTAAGAATATGCTTATTAGCAAAGTGATAGGATTGTGACTACAGGCTCTAATTTTTTCCACAAAATATACACTATTGATGTGTTCAAAATGCCAAGTATCTACTTAAATACACAACCATCTGCTATAATTACGAGATTTGGATGATTTCCCAACCAAAATATACTTGCAATGACATCTGCAATTAATTCATAAAATTTTACCAATCAACACCGAAGGCTTCATAAAATTTTACCAATCAACACCGAAGGCTCAGCATCTTTTGTTGTAATGTCTCTACTTTACATGACATTTCACAGTGTAGCATGTACCATTTTTTTCAGTCTCAAGTAACATTTCTGCAAACACATGAATATGATGGAATGTACAAGATATAATGTTCTGATTATTTTACTGTGTCTATAATGCAGGTTTTGTTGGCTTGAGAACTTCTTAAACTGTTCTCATATGCTGGCTTTCTGATCATTTTATATTTAAAATTTCATTTCAAATTACCATTGGAAATGAAGATGAAGCCATCACTTTGAAAATACAACTGAATCAAATTTGATTAGCTATTCTGCAAATGCTGTTGGTTATCCACCTTGCGTATGAGATTTCTGCAGCTAAAGAAAAGTTACATAGTTAGAAATTTCTGAAAATCTTTCTTCTCATAATCAACAATCTGATATTTTTAAGGAGGCAAAAGAATTATTTTAAGTTAGGAGTTGGTCCTTTTTTTTTGCACTTGTAGAAAATTCATAACACAAATGTATGAATTATTGAATTATTTGAAGACTTTCCCAAGAAAGTGAATTTGGAAGTTTTTGCTCAGCACATGTGCTTTTAATATACACTAAAATTAATAAGAATTACTTGGTAAACAATGTTAATGATCACAATATTAATAAGGATTACTTGTTGAAGCTACAAATGATTACTGTAGTTTTTCACACAGTATAAGCTACTATGGTGGAAAATCGGAATAATTTCGTAGCTCCAACTTCATGTTTTATTACAACTGACAAAATTATTTAGTTTATTCATCGTATGATAAAAGTCGCAAGACTCCTATTGTGTAACAAGTACTTGTCTCAGTCTTTGAAGTGGGTTCAGACAGCTTAAGTTCTGTACATCTTGGGGCCTTCTGCTTTCCTTACCTACATCTGTTTCTGTTAGAGTGATATTGTAACCAGAAAAGCAGGCTAAAGGAAAGAAAACAAAACCAAAGATCTTTGTGGCTACCACATATCATGAATTAATTGTACCTCGTATGAGACTTCAAAACTTATTATGAACCAAGATTAAATTTATTTACTGTAAGGAGTAGTTAACTGAGGAAGTAATGTTTGATTACAAATATTTAAACTTAAAAATTTCAAGTAAGATTTGAGAAGTTAGATTAACATGCTGTTGCTTTCAGTGGGTGATGATGTAAGACACGACAAATGTTGAGACGTGTGAAGGTAAGGTGTGCCTCAACAGCAATTTGCCAGCATGTAGTCTTAAATATTTATAAATCTAGGGCCATTGTGATAAAATAATTTAACTTGGTGTTTAAGGTCCAAAACATTTTAAAACACCTAAAAACCATTTCCTGTAATTTGAATAGTCTCTACATCCACATAAAATTGTGGGGATCATTAGCAGTAATTGGCAATAACACACAAACGGCCTACTACTTCCAGAATGAGATTTTCACTCTGCAGCGGAGTGTGCGCTAATATGAAACTGCCTGGCAGATTAAAACTGTGTGCCGGACCGAGACTCGAACTCAGGACCTTTGCCTTTCGCGGGCAAGTGCTCTTCCGACTGAGCTACCCAAGCACGACTCGCCCCGTCCTCACAGCTTTACTTCTGCCAGTATCTTGTCTCCTACTTTCCAAACTTTACAGAAGCTCTCCTGCAAACCTTGCAGAACTAGCACTCCAGAAAGAAAGGATATCAGTGCACACTCTGCTGCAGAGTGAAAATCTCATTCTGGAAACATCCCCCAGGCTGTGGCTAAGCCATGTCTCCGCAACGTCCTTTCTTTCAGGAGTGCTAGTGAGGGAAGCCCGTCTCCGCTGGTATGGCCACGTCATGAGAACGCAAGACAACTCAGTTGTGAAAACAGAACTCCACATCAACCCAGGAGGAACAAGACTATCAGGTAGACTGGCAAAGAGGCGGACTGACAGCATCAGGGAAGACATGCATGTTGTTGTCTTAAGACCAGAAGATGTCGGTGATAGGCGTGACACCAAATCTTTGCCAGACGTCTGTATTTTTTACATGGTCACATCATGTCAGCCACATGGACCAACGAAGCATCTTCATCTCCATGGTGTGTAACATTTGCTCCTGTTGTTTCATCACAGAGCGACACTCAGTCCTATACGTTGCTGCTGGGCATACAATGGTCTTATATACTTTTGCCTTTAGATACTGAGGCATCTTTTTTATTGCAGAGGAGTCCAGTGACCTGTCTCCACTTGAGTCAAGCTGCATTTACCCTCATTCAAGTATCAACTGTTGTGTTGCAGTGTGATGTGACAACAGACCATTAGGAACTTAAAATGCATGGTCTTCTGCAGGTTTTCTTTGCAATTCTTATGGCGCCCATGGCTTGGGAGCCACATTCTAGGTACTCTGTCTTCTGGACATTGAGGTGCAGTCCATATTCAGTCAGTCTGTCCTTCCGTGTTGGAACCTGGTGCTGGAGCTCAAGGCGGGCTTGGTCGGCAAGTAGCACATCATCTGCATAAAGAAGGGTCCAAGGATGTGTAGTCTGTATGTCAGCCATTGCTGTATCCATGCAAAGGATGCATAGCAATGGTGAAAGGGCAGAACCCTGATGAACACCCACAGTGATATCGAAGGGAGGAGAAATTCCAGCAGTACTCCAAACAACACTAGTGGAATTATGCTACAAAAGTTGCACCCAGCTTAAATACTCTTCACGGATGCCATGTCGGTGAAGAGCTCGCCAAATAAGATCATGTGGGATATGATTGAAAGCCTCTTCTAGGTCTAGAAATGCCATGTGTACACTTTTCTGCCTCTCTCTCTGTTTTTCCCTCAAAAGGTGAATGGCGTGGAAAGCATCGATGGTGATGCATCCTTAACAAATCTACACTGGTTTGGTGTTATAGAAATAATACTTCTGAGGCTGCTATCAAGTACCCATTCAAAGATCTTTAAAGTATGACAGAGGAGTCGAATAGGGCGATAAATCGAGGAATCATTCATGTCTCCTTTTCCCTTCCAGTTTGGAATTGTTATGCTAGTTGTCCATGCTTGTGGAAGTTGTTTTTCGGCAATGATTCGATTGAAGAGTGAGGCGATTCTGAAACAGGCTTTCTGAGCAAATTTCCCGATTTCCACTGGTAGGTCAGCTGGGCCAGTTGCTTTTCCATTTTTCATCTTGCTAATGGCAAGCATTACTTCCATAGGTGTAATTGAGAAGATGGGTCCTAAGGTAGGATCAGGATTAGTAATTGGTGGATGTGTAAACTCTTTGTTACTGATGTTATGAAAGTAGTCTGTCCAATGCTGGAGAATAGATTGTTTATCTCTTAGCAGTTTGGCATCAGCTTCCTCAATGTGCATCACATGTCCAATGTCCTGAGTTAAATGGTGACGTGACTTAGCAAGATGGTAGATGTTATTTTCTCCTGATGGTGTGTCATGGTGGTCATACAGTGCCTGGTAATACTGGTCTTTTGCTGCAGCTACTGCTCTTTTTGCAGCTGATTTCAGGTTGCCATATTTCTGGAGATCAGTATCAAGTCATGAGTTCCGCCAAGTCTTGTATGCCATATTTTTCTCCTTGATTGCTCGCTTGACTTCAGCTGTCCACCACCAGGTTTATTTATCAATGTATTTTCTTCCAGGTATGGTTTTCCCCAGCATTTTTGTCGCTGCTTGATGTATTTGTTCCACAGCATCTTTCCACATATCTTCAACTGACTGAGCAGTCTTCATGGAGAAGTTTACTTACACTGTCATCAACTCATTTCAATGGGTGTTCCTTCACCACCACTTAATTTGCTCAGGCCCAGTCTTAGGTTTAGGTTTCTACACTAACCAAGATAAAAAGATCGAATCTATAAAAAGAAGTTAACTTCTCCCAAACAATAACTAATGAGTTGCACTTACATAATAAAATGTACCTGAGGTAATCTTGTAATGTATCTTGCCAGTTAATTTTTCTACTTGAGCTAAAATGAATGAGGAACCATCACAAGGAAACAGAGTACAACTGGAGAAACTCAGGCAAATGTCTAACTAACACAGCAAACACTTTACGAGAAAATATAAAGATCAAGCACAAAACACCAAGCGATAGTACCAGTGACTGAGACTTTTGAGCACAGCTGGTCCCTGAAATGAACACATGACAGAAGAAGCTTCATCTTAAACTTTAGTGTTCTCAGATTTCTTCAAACTGTACATTTAGTCCTAGTGAAATGAAATATTCATGATTATCATGAGCATTTAAGCAGACGTTCTTCCTATGCTTCATGTACAAACGGAATAGAAAGAAAAATAATATACTGAATAATGGGAAGTACCATCCACCATGCAATTCAGAGTGACTGGTAGAGTTGGGTGTAGGTGCAAATGTGGTTCCAATGAGGAACAAAGAGCTTGTGTTTCTGTGTAAATTACAAGTAGGAAGAAAGGAAGAATAGAGTGCCAGATCCCACCAACGATGAGGTCAATACAGATGGAGCACAAGTTTGAACTTGTGGAAGGAGGGAAGGAAATTGGCCACATGCTCCTCAATGAAGTCATCATGAGATTTGGCTTATGAAATCCAGGGAAACCACACAAAACTTAAACCTGGTTGGCCATACAGCGGTTTGGATCTGAATGAGAGCCCAGTCTCACTACTGTGCACCTTCACATAGACCATGCCAATTACAGGTAGGTCATATATCTTCCTACACAAGTCAGTCTTGGATTGCTCAAAAGAAATGAGATTTTTCTAATTAATGGAGTTACTTTCATGATTTTATTTGAGAGCTGATCACAAGGAAACTGCATCTATTTTTCAAGAAAGAAAATATGAAATGAACGTGCTCTTGGATTGTATAATGTGGGAATTGCCTTTGAAAGGATGGGAAAGAACTTCTTTTCATTTTAAGAAGGCACTGTCCCATTGTTAAATGAGAATAAAAGTGGAATTGATGTAGATGAAATTTAGCTGTTTCACATTGGTACATGTCATGTAGTAATGTAAGTTGAGTGTCAACTTCATCTGCCGAATAGTTTTATTTGGTAGAGGTACTGTGTGTGTTTCATCCAAAATTGGTATATGTATACAACAAGAATTAAATTCAAAATAAAAAATTAAAAAAGTGCCCTTACAAAATGCTGAGCAAACAATAGCATCAAGTTATCAATTCCTGGAATAGATCATTTGTAGAAGAAAAATATGTGTAGAACATAGGAAAAAGCGTAGGTATTACACATAAGGCAAAGTTACGACAAATCCAATATGAGATGAGATGCAAGATGCAGGTAAGAAATTGGAAGTAACAAGTTCTGAGGTTTGAAAGCATTAGCATTGAGACACAGATCTAAATAATCTGGGTGGACGCTTGTTGCGTGGCAAAGTCATTTGTAATACAGCAACTTACTTTGGGTTAAAACAAACGCACCAACAACAACAAAAATCACAGTTAAATTTGCCAATTAATATGAGTAATAATATAGCAAGTGTGTGCTTCATTTTACTTCCTTCTCTAACACCTTCTCAAGTTACGAAAGGTCAAAAAATCAAAATTTTTGACACTTTGACATCACAGAAAATGTTTACTTGAGCTAAATTGCACTAATAACACTTTTCACAGGAGACAAGTCTCTTCGAAGTGTCTTTGTTTACGGATGTTAGATACCACCATCTTTCCTTGCATTTTTCTTAATTTTTGTAATTCACACTTATTCAAAAAACATTAAGCCCATGTACAAACATTCTTAATAATTGGTAGCTTTTACAAAGTTAGTTTCCCTCACTGATGCAATATGACACCTCAACCTCAGACACTAAAGCTAATCAACCTTCAAAAAAATTACAATATGTCACAAGGTTCTTTAATCTATGTTACCTTAAAGTGGATATTAAGTAACATCAACTGAACAGCATTCTACTAGAAATACATAAACACTTACTTACACAAGTCAGTTATTAACACAGACACTGCAATGCTTCAATACATATCATTTTATGAGGTGTATAATTCAATTTCTACTGCAACGTTTTGCAATGTATCATCAGTTACTGGTGAAGCCAGTTTTATATTTATTGAACTAATTTTGTTTCTGTGACTAGTTCCTCATAATCAGATGTGTATCAAATAATTTATTAAATGAAATAAAATAAATATATTATCTGAAGAAGTTCAGCAGAAACAGTTGAAGAGAGGAGAGCAGTCCATGGACCACCTTCCTGCAAGCACACAATGCTTTTACCTGGGGCCAGACAGCTCACACCTTCCTAGCACGATACCTCACTGCCTACTGGTGGCTGTTCAAGGCAGGAAGCTTATACATAGGCAACTAAGGTAAAGACACAACACAGCCACTTAGAATATTCCAATGATCTGGGTTGGCATAACATCCTGAGGTGGAGACAAGAATCATACATCACAGCAGCTATCACGGAGCTGTGCCACAGCTGCCACATTACAGGCTTGTGTAACACAGCGTAGTGTCGACATGTATCTCTTTTGAGGCACAAATAATTTTTAGAAAAAATCTTTACACAGTGTAGCAAACTATATGTGATTTCAATCTTTCATTTTTCTTTTTGTTTATGCTTATGTCTCAAGGGGGGAGGAAGAAGTAACAGAAGAAGAAGAAGAAGAAGAAGAGAAGGAAGATGAAAATTTACAAATCAGTAGTTACACCCAGCTCTCCTGAATATTACATTTTTATCATACTGCTAAGTACATAACCAACTTCAGTGAATTGACAAATGAAATTGATACAGTCGATAAAAACTGTATAACCACAAATGTTACAATATTACTGGCTATGAGAGATAAGACTTTGAAGCCCCTTCTAATTGGTGTTTTTAATATGTTGATGACATCACAAAACACTCAGAAATTCACCAAAGTCTTTCATTGGCTATCAAGAATGGTACTCATAGGCCTAAAGATCTGAGTTTCAACGTTGATGTATAAGTGTCTGATCCACTCGATATAAATCATCCTGCAATCCCATGTTCCTTTTCAGACTTTATTACAGCACAGCACTCTTGCATGCATAACAGTGCCATTCAACATTCTCCATACCCAACAGATGAGTTTAAACAAATTTCTCAGAATGTGGAATGATCAGCAATCAAAACTTAATCATTTTCCCTAGTCATATGCGTCTCTCTACCGTGTTACAAAACAATTTTCTCAATGTTTTTCGATCATCTCTGTATAACTTAAAACTCAATAATCTTTGCTTTATTTAATCTGAATGCATCTTAAGAAGCAAACAATACTCATTTTCTGAATACACAACACTTAACATCACATCTGCTCAATGCTCTAAAATTATATACTCTCTTTAAATTCTTATATTTCGGCCAAATAACACAAGACCTAAGTCTTAAGAAGAAACTAATATAAATGAGAACTGTAATAAAAATAGTGCCAACACTGACAAATGAAGTGTCTACAGAAGAGCAGGAAGGCCATGGCTGTTGTTGGTGTAGAGCAGTATTGAGTTTTGGAAGCAGTCATTCATATGTATGGTTGTAATTTTAGAAAGCATTTTTATGGATATTCATTGAGTCATTCAGTTTTTAGATCATAATGGCAAATAGTCACAAAATACAAAACAACTACAGGTTAACAAGCCCAAGAAGACTGTCAGGTTGCACAACTGGCTAACACAGCCTCAATCGAGTCAACCTTTGCCAATGTTAGCTACCACAAAGACACACCAAGCCTCAAAACCACAAAGAATGATGAACAGTATAGAAATGATCCTCAGATGTTTTTTAGATTAAATTTGGATGGGGGAAAAGCTAAGCAAATAAACGACGCTGCACGTATTAAACAGTTTTTGACATTCACAAGCTCTTTCTCCCAAACAAGAAGTGATGAAACATACACTTAGTATTGGGATGAAAGTATGTAATGATTACAATTAATTCTTTTTAGCAGATGAGATAAGTATAGCTGTCAGTGTAAAGAAACACTGACAGAGACAATGGTAAATTATACTGTTGCGAAAGTTACTAACTGGCTTTGAACAAATTGATTTTAAACTTTGAAAAAGAAAGAGTAAAAGAAGGATAAGAAAAAAAATCAAGCTTATTGTTTTATAAGCAAAAAGAACGCCTCCTTTCACCACAGGAATCTGCAGGCAAATTGACATTCAGGGTTGAAAGTTCTAATTTCTTGTACATACATACTGATGGAAACTATATAGCTTCCTTGAATTCCACAGAGGAGAACTTGCTCTCCAATGTATTTTCACGTCCTGCCACCCTCCTGGACTTAGCCTTCAAAATATTTCACTTTAGGAAAACTCTTCAATTAAGCCAAACCTATTCACTGTGCAAAAGAAAGTAGTTAGAGCAGTGTGTGGGTTTCATAGAAATGCATCTTGTAGGTATCTGTTTTAGCACATGAGGATATTATGTACAGCCTCACAACATATCTATTAACTGTTGAAATGCTATTTAACTATCTATGTGAGTTTGAAGTAATAGAAAAATCCAAACTACAATCTTAGAAAAAAATATTATGCACTATCTGTACTGAATACAACTTAGGCATGGAAAAAAAGAAATATATCACTAGAAAACTCTTTGTATTCATTGAAACAAAAATGTCTGACTCACATCAATTTTGGTGTTCAAACATGCAGATTAAAGTAGTTTCAACATGAAAAAATACTACTGTATCTTACAGAAATTCTTGAACAGAAATAGACTGTCAGCTACAAGTTAGTGAATGTTAGCACACAGCCATATAAATAATTTTAAGAACTTGGGCAACTTTTGTATAATTGACATGTTCAACCAACAGATTCCCAAAAAGGCTTTCCTAAGAGTACGAAAAGAGGAAATAACCATCCACTACCAAATTACCACAGAATTAATGATAAGATTAGATCAAGCAAGACAGTTTAATAGCAAAGTATTATAGATGTAAGGAGAAAATATAAAAACACAGCAAATCAAGCATGCGATAGGGAACACAGATATCTAAAAAATTAGACTGTCAGAAAGAGCAAAACAGCTAAGCAGGAATGGCTAGAGGACAAATACAATGTTTTAACAGCCTGCGTAACTGTGGGAAACATAGATGCTGTTTACAGGAAAATTAAAGAGACCTTTGGGTAAAAGAAAAGTGGCTGTGTGATTATCAAGAACTCTCATATAGTAAGTACCAGGCAAAAACGGGAAAGCTGATCTGTGGAGTACATGTATAGAAGGCTACATGAGGTAATGAACTTGAAGGCAATATTACAGAAAGTGAAGAGGAAGTAGAAGAAAATGGGGCTGGAGATATGATACTGCAAGAAGAGTTTGACAGGACACTGGAAGTCCTTCATTGAAACAAAGATCCTAGTGTAGATGACATGTCCCTAAAATTATTCATATCCTTTGGAGAGCTAGCCATAACAAAATACAATACATAAGAGACAGATGAAATACCTTCATCCATAAAGAAATTTAATGATTCTGATTTCAAAGAATAAAAGAGTTCAGAGGGGTGAATATTATTGAACTGTCATTTTATAAATTTATGGTTGCAAAATACCGACATACATTATTTCCTGAAGAATGAAAAAACTGGTATAACCTGACCGCAGGAAAACTAAGTTTAGTTTCCAGAAAAATGCAGGAGCACATGAATAAATACTGTCCCTAAGACTTATCTCAGAAGACAAGTCAAATAAAGGCAAACCTGCATTTATAGCATTTGTAGATTAGGAAAAAGTGTTTGGTAATGTTGGCTAGAACAAACCTGTTGAAATTTTGAAGGTAGCAAAAGGATATTTAGAACTTGTAAAGAAACCAGAAATCAAACTACAGTTATAAAAGTTGAAGGGCATGAAAGGAAAGCAGATGCTGAGAAAGGAATGAGTCAGGGTTATGGCCTGTACCTGAAGTTATTCAATCTGTCCATTGAGCAAACAGTGAAGGAAACTATGGAGAAACCTGAAATGGGAGTTAACATTCAGAGAGAAGAAATAAAATCTTTAAAGTTTGTCAATGAGAGTGTTATTCCATAATGGGCAGCAAATGACTTGGAAGATCAGTTGAACAGAACAAGTGTCTCAAAAAGAGATTAGAAGATAAACATCAACAAAAATAAAGCAAGGATAATGTATCATAGTTAAATTAAACCAGGTGATGCAGAGGGAATTATATTAGGAACTGAAAAACCGAAAGCAGCAGATGAGTTTTGCTATGTGGATAGCAAAATAACTAATGATGGGCAAGTAGACAGAATATAAAAGGCAGATGTCAACACCAAGAAGAACATTTCTCAAAAGTGGATTTTGTTAATATCTCATGTCAATTCAAGTGTTATGAAGTCTTTTTTAAGGTATGTACACGCAAATGTAAGGAACTTGAAGTGAAACATGGACGATAAGTAGTTCACATACAAAGAGAATAGGGGATTTTGAAATGTGGTGTGACAGAAGAATGCTGACGATTATACGGGTAGAATGAATAATGAATTAATGAGTACTGAATTGAATTAGGAAAAACAGACTAATACAACTTGACTAATACAGAGGATCCTTCAGCATCAAGGAATGGTCAGCTGTCAATGGAAGAAAGTGTGAGGGATAAAAATTGTAGAGGGAGATCAATAAGCAGATTCAAATGAATTTAGGTTTATCAGAGATAGACTAGCATAGGATGTTCTGTCAAACCATTGTTTTGATATAAGACCACTCATGTCCAGTAAACATGGGCTCTGAAATAAATACCTAAAGATTTATGAGCCCTTGTTCATCTTTGCTACTGTGAAACACATCTCTTCTTCTGAACAAATGCTCATAGCTCTTAAGGTACGAATTTTACAGCATATATTTACTAGAGCTTTTAGTAGAAGAGATTTGTTTCATAATATTGAAGATAGAGTGCTCAAAGCTCTTAAGGTACACTTCTGGAGCCTATGTCCACCAGATTTCTTTGCTTTGAATGATCATTCCTGTCATACCACTGAATTTTGACCATTTCTCCTGGAATAAGTTGTAAATATTTGGTAATATCTGAGTGTAAATATTTGCAGGGACATGAAACATGATGATCACATAAGCTCAGTCATAGGTAAAGCAGATTGAAGACTTAAGTTCATTAATAAGATACTGGGAAATGCAATCAGTCTATTGGGATTGTTTACAAAAAACTCATGTTACCCATACCACAATATTGCCCAAGTGTATGGAACCCATACCAAAAAGGACTAATAAAGGCTACTGAACATATACAAAGAAGGGCAGCACAACTGGTCACAAATTCATTTGACCCATGGGAGAGGGCCACAGGTATGCTGCAAAAACTGAACTGGCAGATACTTGAAGATAGATGTGAAACATCCTGTAAAATCTAATTGATAAAGTTTCAAGAACCAGCTTCAAGTGAGGGATCTAAGAATATACTAGAGCCCTCTAAGTACTGCTGCTGTAGCAATTACAATGACTAGGTAGACTAGTTACAGTGCACACAGAGTCTTTTAAACAATCATTCATCCAATGGTCCTCATATGAATGGAACAGGAAGAAACCCTAATAACTGGTACAATGGGTTGTATCCTGTCCCATGTACATTGCAGTGGTTTGGAAATGTAGATGTAAATCTGCAATCAGGTCTTTCGCCTAACAGTCATGAGTCACATTTCCGCTCATTTCCCTAAATCACGCACAGGAGTTGGCAGGGTGATTCATTAAAAAATATCATCTGTTCTTGGTCTCATACCTGTAGTAATAAGTGAACTGATTGTCCATAACAACCTTGTTGACAAAAGAACGTCTTAGCCTTACCAGAAAAAAACACATCAAAGATGTGATAGAGAGTACTGCTTAGTGGCAAAGTTAAGGAAAACTACAGACATAGCTCCACAAAAGACCACAAAATTCTGGCTTACAGATTCCTGTCATTGACTCAAGGTGCTGAATATGAATAACCCTACATCATTTGACACTTTCATCTCTTTCACTGGATGAGGAACTGAATGAATGAATAAATGAATGAATTATATATTACGTAAAAGCTAGTACTTGTGTCGCCTTTGGTTTGCGCCTATGTTTTGGCACCTGTTACAGTGAAGTCACTCTACATGTAACCAGAAAAGGCTGTGCAAGTGGAATTATAAGTTAGAAATATAGATGTGGTTTTCAAATTTGTCAATCAAGTTCTAAGGTCAGATTGAAAACTGTGCATTTTTTTAACAAATGTTCACATGTGGTACATTAGATTTAACATATTACTTGCCACTGGAAGAAACTGTATTTTGTAAAATACTTACTTCAGCATTGCCAGGACCAGGTTGTGTTGTGGAGCTGCAGTATTGCCTGTCAGGACTTCCTCCACTTGGTGAACACGTGCCTGAGACATTGTACCTCTGCCCCTCTTCTTCACAAAATTCTACCTACAAAGAGAAACACACATGCAGCTCAATAAATAAATCCAGCTTCTCTGAGAAAATGTTTAACTATGCTAACAAACTAATGCTGTTATAATCACCAGCTATAATTACAAAACAGTTTCTTTGGTGAACAAAGGTTTTCACATTCATCTCACAAAAACATTCAACTGTTTGTGGGGCAAAAGTAAAAGTTCTCAGGCAGATACAAAGATGACATTTACATAAATGATACGTTGTTTGTGTGGTGATGGTGCATTCTGCATAATAATTAACTTAAGTGTCAACTTGATCTGTGGAATAGTTTTGCGTATGTGGCTTTTTGAAGTAATTGTAAATGAATATTTTTGTAATGTGTACTGTTCTGTAATGAGTCTGTCCCCTCATTTTTAACAGTTAAGAACTGGGTGACCAAGTTCAAATTTTGTCACCTTCTCTTTAAGCTAGTCCTTCCATGGATGACCCACAACCTGCAATCAGTTCTCAACAATGGTTGCATCATATTAAAAATAATGCAAGTGACTATGCTCCTATTTGTCACCATAATTAGAAGTTGGTTGATCATTTCAAACTAGAAATGTAACAGTAATGAAAACAGGTGGCGGAATCCATTGGCCATGCTTCAAAAATGCCATGTCAGTTCCATCTGTAAGAAAGGATACCTGCTGTATTCTGGTATGGGAAAAGGATTGTTCTTACTGATTACCTTGCACAGGATAAAACAGTAACTGGTGAATGCTACATAAATCTTCTGATGCAACTGGATAAAAAATACTTAAGAATGGATTTCAAAAGAAAATTATCTTCTAGATAATGCGGTTGCTCTCCAAGGATTTTTAGGAGTCAAAGATTTAAGCTATGGATTGCTGGAATATCAACCCATATAAAAACATTTGTGGGAAGACAACAGTTCACACCCACATCTAGCAATCCAGATTTAGGTTTTCCATTATTTCCCTAAACTGCTTCAGGCAAATGCCAGGATGGTTCCTTTGAAAGGGCTTGGCCGATTTCCTCACCAGTCTTTGACACCACCCAAGCCTGCACTCTGTCTATAATGACCTTGATGTTGATGGGATGATCAACCCAGTCTTCATTCCTTCCTTTTTTAAAAACATTTGTGGTTAGGGGACATTTTGAAAGGTATTTGGTAGATTTTGTAAGTGCATTGTAGACCTAAAAGACACAGAACACCCAATACAAAGATGAAAAGTTTTTGATTGAATTTTCTCATGCTGAGAAATTGTACCTTATACACAGTCTAAGGTGAATATTCAATTATTCAAACATATCCAGCTAACATTAATAGATGTGCTAATGTGTATTTTACAACATACTGTTTTTTATGGCATAACCATCAACTGCGAGTGCTATGTACATGGACATGCTCATGTGTACAAGGTGCTTCTTGATTTTAAATGTTTTATTTATAACAAAACTTTATATTACATGCTACATTTTATAACATAACAACACGGTATGAAGTCCAACTCAAAATGAACACATTTTATAACATAGATTTTTGAAGATATGTAAATGTACAGCTCCATTACCATTCCTTGTAACATCTAAGTAAATTTTTTATTTCATATATTATGTCATAACTCATGATATGAGATATATTCCATGTACATGCACTATGTTACAGACCTGAAGATGACAGCAAAGTCTGTTGAAACCAGTTGTTTTTAAATGAAACATTTATGTGATCTTGGCTTTAAGAAGTTTTTACCGTGGTAACTATTTGTCTTCTCTCTGCAAAAGCACCTTTTTCCCTTTTTAAGTCAATGGTATTTCAAGCATTTTGAGATGGCATCTTCCATTTACTGTCATCTTTCTATCTAGCATTTATGTCTAAACATACCTCTTATGAATCCAATATTCTCAGTTATTTGTTTTATGTTTAGTGCAGATTGGTCTTACTGAACCTTGAGGTTAGTTGGACCATCACATTAATTAGCAATTGAAGAGTGATAATTATTTCTTTAAGCCCACAAAGTTGTTTTCTTAGGCCAAGTATAATTTGAACTTACATGGTTGCTGAATGTAAGCTAAATACGTACATAAATGTGAAATCCAGCGATAAGAGTTATTTTTTCTCACATCTAACAAATCCTCTTAAAATTTTAATTATCAATAGTACACAATGTTGTTTCTTTGATTTAAATTCCATTTTATTGCATTATGATATTCCATGAAATATAAGCTGTGCATGGAGCCATTTTCCCACTATTTTGAATATTTTTGATGAAGTGAAGGTGGAGTTAACTGGGCCACTAAAGATTGGAGTTAGGTGATATGGTTCAGTTAGCCCTAGAAAATTGACGATGAATGAATATAATGAGTAACCTCATAGAAGCACTTGCTGGTGTCGCCAGAATCATATAAGACTTTGCAGCCTTGTAAAGGTAGCATATCCTTTGGCTTTTACTGTCTCCAACGTCTCGAAAGGCTTTATTGTCAGTGATATTGAACCTTTCAATTCAAACATATTTACCAACCATGATTTTGTTGTCATCAAATGCAATGGGCAGATCTCTACAAATTCAGCAACAGCCTTTGACTCACTGGAAGAAAATGCTAACAAACCTACAGATCACACTGTGGAGAATACTGAACATCAGACAAGATCAGCAAACAGAAATTACACACCCTGTGCAAGTTTTTGCCCCATTGTAAGATTGGTAGAAGGAAAACAACAAGAGGTAGAAAGGAAGGAAAATCAACTGTCCTTACCAGATACCAGTACACAACTGGTAGAGGCAGCAGCAAAAGATAGAAGATCAAAGCAGCTGCCAAAAAAGCATACATTCAATGATTTACAGCCTTCAGTCAAATGCCAAATGTTGAAGAGAGCAGCAGCAACTCTGAAGATGCTGCTTTATGTCCAGTACATTGATTCCTCTATACACAAGCAGTGATGAAAATGTTGAAACAGTGAAACAAAGGGACTTCATTGTAGTCAAAATAGAAGGGAAAACTGCCATGAGTGGTCACTATTATACTGCTCAAGGCTTTAAAAAGTGTACAATGATGGCTGTGAAGTAAAATGTTTTAAGAGAGTTGTTTTTATGACAAAATTTGAAGCTGCAGAAGAATATGATACCTTTTTTTTTTGTTTCAAATTAGATAATTGCCAAACTCCCAATCCAATACATGGCCCTAGGGCTTGCTAAGAAAATTGGTTCTAGATTTATGTCACTTAATTAATAGTGCACTAGTTTTGTTATTTCCATATTTTTTCAATAATATACTTATAAAGGTGTGTTTAGCATTGTTATTAATGTTTTCACAATACATTTTTGTAATTAAGGTCTTGTAATTAATTTATTTAATGAGAAGTTCAGTTACTTCTGACATAGGATTCAGTTAATCCAGCAAATGGGGTTAAACAGACAAAAAGTTGGGTCAAAGATTTTTCCAATTCTGCAAAATCTGTGTGAGATAATGCAAAAATGAAAGTTCCTGTTGTTTTTGTAAACATTTTGCTCCAGAGTCACGAATAAAAGTTTTAGGAAGCCCCATTCTTTAAGTACGGCTTCAAAGGAAGAAAAGAATTGGTACAGTTACACCCTACTTCCCCTACTAATTTTCATCTGCCTCTACAGTGTTTCCCCATATTACTCTTCCAGTGTCAGATTAATGCTAACTGAATGTTTCATCAGGTACCTTATAAGCATGTCCTTTCTTTAGCTTCTTGCAGAAGTTTCCTTTATGTATTCTTTCTGGCAACTCACTGCCTTATATTCACTGTTTAAAACAGTTGTTTGTTCTCGTTATCAATCAGTCTATCTATCTTATTATTAGATTTTATGAGAGAATTTTGATTTGCCACAACTTTACACTGTCATCATAATTAAGGGTGAAGTGCATGTCATTGGCAAGTTTATGCCATGTTGGTCAACCGGAAACACAAAACAGTTGTAGATTTGTTCTTTAATAATAATTCCCACAGAAGCATTAAGTATTCTTTTATACACTAATTGTTATGCATAGTGATGAGGCACATCCGTGCTGTGAAGTTTTTATCACTCACTTGTCGAACGAGTATGATTCATTCTGGGTAGCATTGTAGTTTACTCAAAGGAAATCTACCAAAAATCGGGAGCTATTGTTGTTCAAAGTTTGTTTAGTTTGACGATGATTGGTAAATAGGTCACAAACAGGAATTTCAGTAGGTATGATTCTCACTACCACCATAGAAATGCATTGAAAATAGACACCACACATGTTGATTCCTGAATGGAGTATGTAATCATAGCAATAGGTCTAAAAAAGTACTTGGCCTCATTTGAAGAAAAAATACACATAATTTAACTTTACTAATGTTATAGAGCATGAAACAGGTTCACTATCAAATGCAATTTCCTCTTCATGGAGATGTGTCCTTATATTTGAAACACAAGGTATCTCCAATTATGAATAACTTTTGTGTGTAAGAATCAGGTGAAAAGGAAAGACCTGACAGTCTTAAGATCCCAAAAATTCTTCGTTCACACAAAGTGAGTCATTGCAGAAACCCCCAGATTTCTAAATTTAACACTACATTAACATGTCACTAAATTTTATGTTTATTAGTTACAGCATGTTTCAGAATCTTAGTTATAAGGATAATATTATTGGATTTTAGTTCATCAGCATAGTTCTTGGGAACATGATGCCATTATAATTCCTAAAATATAGAATTTCCTTTGAAGTACATAGAATAATTGTAATTTAAGACTGGGTGAACACCTGCAGTGCAGTCTTAGCCACGCTGTGCATAATCTTGGTGTGACATGCATATGAGCTACAGCTGACAATGATAAGGATGAAAGATAACACCCTCTGTACAACCTATAACTTCCAAATATTCAAACATAATTTTACACAGATGTGAGAACATATTTTACATTATGATTACAAAAAAACTTGCACAGAATTTGGAGTAATAAACTGTGAGTTATGGACATTGTGTGAAAACTTAGCAACATTTTCTGGTTTACGTATGTGCCTATTAACTACACAACACCTCAAATACATGGTGAGCTGTTAACTTTACTACTTGCATTATTTATATGCCACCATGGACTCTCAATTTCCACATTTGTTTTTTTCCACAGAAGTATTGCAGTGAATTCTTATGCAGAAATCGAATACCTATGTACAAATATTCTAATGATGTATTTTAGCAGTTAATGTCCATTCTTGCTGGAGCCCTCTATGACTTTTATGAATTCACTATCTAGTTTCCCAGTTAGACTACAGGCAAGCTACATCTGGTGATGCTTACAGATTACAACCTCATCTAAGATATTTAAGGACCTTTATGTTGAGTATATAGTATGGCAAGTACACTGTCAACATTTTCAAACTTTGTTTTGTTCGAGTTAGCTGAATTGCAACTGGTGACTTTGTCATATGAGAATGTTTGCTACATCCGCTGTCAAAATCCTTTCCTATATGTCCAGTGTACAAACATCCATAACTGCAGCTGATTTTGTAGACTACAGTTCACCTGCAACCCTTTTTTTCTCTTTTTGAACAGTTGTGTGTGAAAGGGAAAGGTTCTGCTCTAATCTACTCTTGGTAGAGAAAATGATCAATTTCATATTTCTTAAGATTTTTGGTTATGTGATACAAACTACTTGCCATGAAAAGAATGCTGTGAATAGAAGGTCCTTTATGGTAAACTCTTATATTCTTTGTCTTTTGCATGTTGTGTTTTGTCATCTACTAACTTGGTGCTTATATTTTTAATCATGGTCTCACTGGTGATTGTTTATACTCATATTTATGGATACTTCATTATACAGCTCCTTGCTTGAGAGGACACTTTCCTACAGAAGCAGTTTCAATGCTGTTGATCATATTCTTGAGAGCTGTCAATTTATGTGACTCGGCATGCTCTCTTTTATACAGATCTCTGAATGATTTGTGTAGGATTTTTTCCCACGTGTGGGCAGTGTTACTTCAAAAGAAAAAAAAGTGTTACTGATTAATAATAAAAGAAGAAAGGAAAATTTGCCTTTAGGGAAATCAGGAAAAACCTAAATATGGAAGGCTAGATAGGGATCTGAACCATTGTTCTCCCGAATGCAGGTCCAGTTTACTATTCACTACACCATCTCGCTTGGTTCCATGACATAAGGAACAAAGCACCAAATTTATAATCTTAAAGCACAAGTTGCAATGCCACAGCATAAATTTCATAAATAAGAACATATAAGACCACTCTTCAGGACCAAAGACACCCTTCACAAGAAAACAACAGAAACCTTGAGGCTGTCCAATAAAGAATTTAGGACATACAAGAAATAGGACTGTCACGAATAGCAACACATTTTCCTGGACAGTTTCTCATAATCATGTTCTAAGAGTAGTAAAATAAATGTGACATGCCTCAGATGTCTACAAAATCAAATGGTCTTGTGATGTTTTTTCCTCTTGTCTTCTTTTACACTGGACAGGCAGGAAGGGGATTTATAGCTAGATATGACACATGTTGTAGACAATATTAACAATATGCTTACCCTTAAACATAAACATTGTGAACTATGTGGCTGAGTAGAGGATGATTAGCATGGTACCATATGTTGAGGTTTCTTCCCATTCCAACTGCATATGGAGCATGGGAAGAAACACTGCTTAAATGTTTGTGCACATGCTGTAATTATTCTAATCTTTTCTTCATGATCTGTATGGGAGCAGAACATAGGTGACTGAATGAGAACTCTAAATTCACTTAATTCTGAATATTGAAATTCTGTAAGAAGAATTGTGGGATAATTTGTATCTATTTTCAAGCAGCTGCAATTCAGGTTTCCAACATTTCCATGATGTTCTACTGTGAGTCGAACAAACCAATGACCATTTGTATTTGTATATTTTTAGTATCTTCCAATAATTTTTGCTCAAATATGTTGGACCCACATCAAATAGGGATACAATAGGGCACAAGTAATTTGTAAACAGTTTAGTCTGTTGACTGACAGCCTTTTTCCCAGTACTCTGTCAATGAACCGAAGTAGCTGCTACCTGCCATAAATGTGACTGAGCTTAAGTGATCATTCCATTTCTTGTTACACCCAGAAATTTTATGAGTTGTCTGATTCCAATTGTGAATCATTGATACTGTAGTCAAAGTTAGGTCTACTACATTTTTGTTGTTTTGTGAAGTGCATTTTACATTTATGTTGATTTAAAGCAAGTTGCCAATCTTTACCAATTTGAAATTCAACTGAATATTTCTTCTACTTTTTTCAGACAGTGCTTCAGTACAGATAACTGCATCACATGTAAAAAGTCTGAGCTACTAATGTTGTCTGCCAGATCATTAACAGACAACATGAAACAACTCAGACTTGCCTGGAGCACGGCTGAAATTACTTTTATTTATGTCAATGGCTATCCATTCAAGATAACATGCTGCACAGTCCCTACCAAAACATCCTCAACCCAATCATAAATTTTGTTTGGTACCCCATATAGTCGTAATTTTGTTGACAGTGTTTGATAGGGTAACCAGTCAAGTGTTGTTTGGAAGTCAAGAAATATTGCTGTAACCTTATTTCTTATATATATCTTACAGATAACTAATTTTTCTGCTGTCAAAAAATATTTCAAGAGAAATTATATACGGCACTGCTAATAAGCTACGATAAATGTTTCGCTACACTGTTGCAGTCAGAACGTGCAATCTGCTCACACGTCATGGAACAGCCATCTTTGAATCTTTGGTATGGAGCCATTGTCAAATGGGAAACTTACGGAAGGGACGCGCGGCTCAGCAAGAATGTGCTGATTGCGGCCAAACTGCAGGTATTTGTTAAGCATTCCTTGCAAAGCAGCCTATTTATGTCATACATTAATGTTGTGCTATTCTGTTCAATTATTTTTGAACCTGCAACAGAATTATGTTCTCAAATTATGCCGGTGATCACTACCAAAAAAAATTCCTGCGATTTGTAGATCTACAGACGTGAAATTCCTCATCAGATTTTCATATTTCGGTAGATAACGTTGTCATATATTAATAAGAATGCTGTGCATATCTACACCATAGAGGCCTGCTCCCAACATCGCGTGACTCACGTCTTGGAGGTGGGGCCATGTTCCCCGCCCATGACGAAAATTACGGTTCATTTCCCACATTGTGTTTTTGGTGAAACTAGCTGATATTTCGATCTTCCCTAACAGTTCTACTTATATGATTGTGGCAATGCTTCCGTGTACTTTTTTATACATCTTCTTTCAAGAGAAATCACGTTGCGTTAGTGTCCAATGATTTGAACAGCAAGTCCACAATTCATTGTCCGGAGCAGCATGTAGATGTATTTGTGAACCCCAGCGTCCAGATTATAACTGTTTTTCGTGCACACGAAATTCTTACATTTATGTCAACAAACAAAAGAACATAACTGCTCGTGATGTAGTTGCCCCAGGCACGATGTTCGCAACTGTTAATTCGACTGATAGTTTCTTGAACAGGCAGATGCATTTCGTACAGATTTTCGTGCACAAATTTCATAGTTTAGTGCTACTAACAGTTACTATCTTGAAAAATGGCAGTAATTTGCAATAAATTGTTAAAACTTAGAAGGAAACACATAAAATTAATATGTATAAGGTATCTGGAATTAAAGGTGTAAGGACAGTTATGTTTCAAACAAGACTGCCCAAATTATAATCTGTCCGGGGGGGGGGGGGGGGGCTAGATCAGGGGATATGGAGTATATTTAACATTTTGGAGGAAGAAGAGTGGCGACTTGCAAGAAGCCATAATAAAGTTCCAGTTCCGACCCCGTTACAAACCTACTTAATACCGACCGTAAATCATTTTCTTGGAAGGAAAACTCCTGACTACAGTATATTTTTTCTTCTCCCTGAGAGCTAGAGGGGCGGCCCTATCTTGGGGCCCTGGATATGGGCGCCCTTGGGTGCAAACAAACATTTATGCATTATTCAATTACCTGCCTTCACGAGTTGAGCAGGAGGCACAGTATACCTAGAATAAATAATATTGCCCTTTTATTTCTTAAAACATCAACAGTCCTAAATAACACTGGGTGTTAAAATTTTGCAATTAGTAACGGGAAATAAAAAGACAATGTAATGATCACATAATTTGTGTAATTTTGTTTTTGTGGGGGTCCACAGCTTCAACACCTTTCAATGAAAATATGATCCAAGTAGGCTGTTTATATGTGCAATTGGCCAATTCCATGGGTCATTTTCAAGCAACTGTAATACGTTCAAAAATGATGACGTTGGTTTATGCAACAGTTGTCTACAAGCCCTCGCAATTCAAGCTGGAAGCTTAAGATACATAAGTACTTTGTATTACAAAGTATATGTATATGCGGGAGCTTGTGGACAGTTGACATGTCACCATTTTTGGAAGTATTACAGCTGCTTGAAAATGAGCCGCAGCTGCAACTGGACAGTTGGACGGATAATAAAAAGAATGCAGCTTATTTGGATCATGTTTTTATTCCCCAAAAAATTATATAAATTACCTATAACTCTTTTTAATGCTGAATCGATGAGAGTCTGGATTCATTGTAGTCAACAATTACAGTCAATAAATAAAAATCAGATATGGCATAAGTCGATCGAAATATAAAAGAATTTTCGGAAACGTAGCGCATTAAAGTAGTTTCTTTATATGAGTAGACACTAGTTAGGAATCATAGTGCGCCCAAAAGACCGTTAGGGTATTTAGTGGTTGGAAAACGTGAATATAAATTTATGATGTTTGTCCCATTACTGTACCACAGCCATAAATTTATGAGTGATATCGAATAGCGTGAAACACTAAATAAAATATAGAGTAGATAACAGTTATTGGGTTCCTTAGTGCACAAACTATCACCATATTTTAAGGTCTCTTTGAGGACGACAGACTATACGTTTAAAAGTTATGGATTAAGAGTATCCAAGTTAGTTATCTGTACTTATTAATACTGTTCAATCACGCTGATGAACGTATTCTCACGAAACTGTTGCATTATCGTTGTCTGTCGCATCCTGTTCACACTGTTCTATCTTGGCTTAAAAGGTTATTACACGACCACTACTCAAAATTTTTATAGGCGCTTAGGTGTCTCCATCACTTTCATTAACACTATTACCATAAATTATTGATTACATTACCGAGCACTGAATTTCTCTGCTGTACGAATCCCTTTGTAATCAGGGAAAAGATACTAAATTTTTCTAGTTGGATCTTTTGATGGACATATGAAGCACGATAAACTCGTAAACGTTTCTTGTTAAATATGTATATGCCGCATCATAAACCAGCATTAGATCAAAAGCATTAAAACTATATTCTAGAACAGAAAATTCGTATTACATGACATTGCTCCCTGGTAGCGAGCCGCCTTATAGTGCTTCGACGAAAGCAGTGTATACTGTCAGAATATTTCTGTATCACATATATTAATGACCCGGTCTGTGTAATCCCTGGATCGCCATCCGTAGCGCAAGCTGCCATTAACAACACAACACAAGTGGCTTCGTTGACAGTTGTGCTGCAAACAGAAAGCATTGGCTGCTGATGAATGGTGTATCAATTTCAGCAATAAATCGTCTGAGAGCATTGCGCCATTGAGGAGGGGTCAGAGAGGCAAACATTCTGCAAATGTTGTGGCGAGACATGCTGGTGTCATATGTAGTTTCATGGAGTGGGCAACCATTATCTACCACTTGAGGTCACTTGGTGGTGATTCAAGGAACTCTGATGACAAAGTGGTACAGTAGAGACATCCTGCATCCTCTTGTGTTACATTTGATGAGACATCATCATGAAATTATCATTCAACAGAACAATACTCATCGACACACGTCAGAAACGTCTATTAACAGCCTGCAAGAATCTGAGGTACTCCTTTACGCCAGCAAGAACCCTTAACAGAAAATGTGTGGGACCAGCTCCGACATCAGCTCCATACCAGTGCCAATATCCAAGATATCAAACGCCAGTTACAATAGCTGTGAACAATCTTAGCATGAGAATGGATGCAACAGTCCTATGACATCCTTATCAAGCGAAACTGTGCACTTTCCTCTTGTATTCACTGATATAAAACTACATAAACTACCAACATGTGAAGTTTCCTTTCATATTCTCCTCTCCTGAGAGTCACAGCCATCGCTGGCTCATTTTAATTTCTCTTGAATGTCAGTTGACATTATTAAGACACATTGTTCTACCAAACATTAGCACGTGTACTGCATATTTTACATTCCTCCACAAGTTGAATCACTGGCGCTGAAAAGAACTCTAGAAACAACTTTTGCCTTGGAATCACATATAATAAATAAAATTATACTTTTGAAAAGGTTTAGGAATTTGTATTACATAATTTGTGTAAAGGAATAATGAAATAGAATCTGGTTATCAAGAGGTTGCACAAGTAACAACTTACATAAGGTGTAGGACAAATTAGGAAGTAGTCTAGCTGTTGCATGCATGCCTGCGTACCTGTCCAGACATTCCAGTGTGGTCTTGCCCTATTATATCTGTGAAATGCAAGCGCCACAGTCACAAATACTTTGCTGAAAACAAGGTACCCATTACTTTCTGATTTAACCTCACACGAAATTTGTACTGATAATTTTGTTTGCACATGCTTCCACAGCCTCGGTATATTCTTCAAAAGAAACCATTGTGCGTCATGGGCTAAAATTGTAAATTCTCTGTAATGGTACAAGCAGCTGGTTCAACTGCCACAGGACAGACTGAATCTGACAAGTCGGCTGTGGGACGGCGTGAATGTTTTGTTGGAGTCGCCAGCTTTCAGAGAAGGACGGTGACGGGCGACGGTCTGATGCTAACAACTACCGCCCAGTCTCACTTCTGACATCTTTATCCAAAGATCTTGAAAAAGTAATGTATTCAAGAGTTTGTTCTTAATGAGACATTGTATGTCCTATGCCGCCAATGTTAAAATTATCGAATTTTGTGACCCATTATCTTGGAAACTTTTTAAGACACCAACTTACAATTTTCCGTGATTATTGAATGCACATTTCTAAATACACTGAACTAGAATTACTAAAATTGTATTGTGGGGCATGTTATCTTTGTTTTTTCAAACACTCAGTTTTTTGACAGAATTTTGTAAATAAATTAACGTAAAAACAAAATAACTCAGGAAATTTTAATTATTCTAGTTCCATATGTGTTGAATCTCACACTTGGCATGCTGTGAAAATTTCATGTTTTTACCATCAGTACTTTTTCAGAAAACGGGTCATTTATTGCAAAAAATGTAGTTAAGAGATGGTGAGGTTTAAAACTTTGTTATTAGTCATTCTTATAGAGACTTACATTTCTGCGTCTTTTATGCACTATAATTGCCCTGGCCCAATGACTGTGTCTTCTTCAGTGCCACAACAGCCCAGTGCTTGCTTGCTCCTTTTCTTTCTTGCTTCTTCTCTCATTTGCTGAGCAGCTAACTCTGCTTCATGTACACGAAGCTCAACCAGTTCCTGCAGTCCTTTAGCTGTGTTCTGTCCAAATCTTACCCCTAACATCTCCAGAACCTTAAGTCTTTCATAGTTCCCACCATTAAAAGTTATTGCAGCACCAGACACTGCCTAGGCCGACAAATACTTTTTCAGGCACTCAGCACACTACAACATTCTTGAAGGACTCATTCACAATCTGGGTCTTCCCATGTAAACACTTCTTTAGTACCTCATGACTTGTCAAATCTCTGTAAATAGCGTTGATTGCCTCCATCACTGCCAAAGGAAGAGAATGTTATGTGTAAATTCAGGCAGGGTTCCAGAAAAATCAGTTTGCTTATATTTACACCAAGTGTTTGGTGGAGGTGGACACAAAGCATGACATGGCTTTTCATTGGTTGATATTCAATGAAAGAAAGTGCTCGACACAGCTCTTTTCATCTTCTCTAAATTGTCTCAGTTATCTCTACTGGCCTTCTTATAATATTCCTGTAATTCATCTATTACTTTGTCCATTAGTCTTCCAGCACATTTTATTGTCTTGACATCAGACAGTTTTGTGTTACGTAGCTTGGTTTTTAGATCATGCAGACGTTTTCCTATCCTTTTCTAGACATGTCCTACACACTCAAGTTTTTGTATAGAAACATCATGTACTGCAATAAAGCATTCTGTCTCCATCACCTAAGTAATTCACATATCTGACACCTCTCTCCTTCTGCGAACGCTGGAAAATGTCACCTGCTCCTTGTACGACCATATTGTGTCTGCACAAAGCACTTACAAATTTTGCACAGGTGATAGATATGGTGCTTTTTAAAATAAATAAAAGGGACTTATATCAAAGTTAAAATCAACCTGTTTTGATCATGTTATTATCCTTTGGGATTTCAGCCAACAGATCCAACCGCAGTATACCTTTTATTAAATTATTCGTTAATGTGTCACTGCTAACATAAGACATTGGTCATTGTGTTGCTGGACTAAAGAGCGACAGTGTACGGTCACCCCCTATTGATGATGCCGACCCACGCTCAAAGTTAATGGCCGTATATTGCCCACACTATGGCAGAATTTACTACTACGTCGTAATTGTTTGTATCAGAAAGACGGTACATGACGTGAGAAGTAGGTGTTAGAACTCAAAAAAAGTTGATTGGTTGGGTTTGGCTCCTCCTGTATTGGACTACTTTTCTGTTCTATTGTGAATTATTTCGGGATTGGTTGACCTAGAGTCCAAGCTATAGTAGTGAGCAGTTACCCTGGGGGCTTGCGAGTTTCTTTATAGTGCGACAGTGGTAAATGTAGTAGCAGTAACAGCGCACTTAGTGCAGACATTAGACGTAATATCGCGTTAATAACAGTAGCAGCAAATGACGGCTATTCGGTAAATTGCCGATGCAGCAGTCCAAGTTAGCAAAGTCACCGAACAGCAGAGGCTGCGTCCACATGGCCTCTCACGCTGGCGGCATCGCACTAGCGTTGAGCTACAAAGCCGGTGTCTTCACAAAGCGTCACACACGCGGGCGACAGCGCATCGGCACCAAGGAGCAGAGGCAGCGGCTCCACACAGCGTCACAAAAGGCAAACGGCCGTCCACGTTCCGGGGAATATTGCGTGGCATCGGACCAAACGCAGAGCAGCAGAGGATACATACGTCGGCGAGAAAACGCAGATTAACTACAATCATGGCATTATAAATTTATTTTATCGTGATCAGCCGTGGCCGATGAATTTAATAATTCGCAAATTGATTGTGCGTCAGAGGGTACAGGGCGTGATATTAGTAGCTATAGCATGCCAGGGAGAAGGGAAGAAACAGGCTGCGTGTCAGGAAGTGATTTGAGCGCAATATTTGAAACAATGAGTAAGAAATTAGGGAAGATAGTTTTACAAACGGGGAGAATAAAATCTGAGATCGTTGGCGATATACAGTGTGTTTGAAAATTCCCGTTAAAAAGTTTTAGAACTTTTAGAGGTAAGTGAGTACATAATGTTTTGAATAGGAATCCATGTCTGGAAACATACCGTTCCCGTTGTACGGCGGCTTCAATACAGATGTTTAGCACGTCCCTGCTAGAGGAATTGAATTATGTGTGATGCAGTACTTGTATTGGGTGACAATTCGGAAGGAAACATAAAGAAACATCCATTTATCATTCTAGCACATTTGTTTGTATTAGCACTTAAACATTACTTGTTTACATTGTTCCAAATCAAAACGGAACCCAGCATACTGAAGGTACAGAACAGTACTGATGCATTACAACAGCGCTCGATGTGGCGACCACCAACGTTGTCACAGACATTGTACGTACGAAGAATATTCTGGTACACACTCTCCATGTTACCTGGTGACTCTTCGGTTTCCAGTGCAGCGGCCAGAATTTGTGCCAGTAGATCTTCCTCTTTCTCTAAAGGAGTCTCGAATTGAAACTGTCGTAGAACGGAAACGGTAAGTTACTAGGCATGGTTTCCTACTCAAAATATTATGTACTCACTCCCCTCTACAAGTCTTGGAAGTATTGGAATTTTCAAACACACTGTAGATTAAAAAATGGGGAGTGTAAAAACTAAAATAGTTGTGAATATAGATAGAGGAATCAAAGCTTCGTGATAATTGAAGTTAGTGGAAAAGTTGGATCAGCTAGGTATTAAATTCACTGACATTACAAATAACGTTGAAAATAAGTTTAAAATGGTGGAAGGAATTAGCTGATGATGTCGAAGGGGGATTGGTAGCCAAAGCGGAAACTATGGACGATCACCTTATGATCCGAATTCAGGCACAAAAAAATTATGAAATAAACACAAATACAAAGTTTAAATCAGTGAATGTAGGCTCTGCTGAATGTTATAAAAGTACAGGTGAAAAGCTGGAAGGGGAAGATAGCAGGAGACCGAAAGAGATATGGACTGAACACATCAATCAGTAATGTAGCAGTTGGGCAAAGGAATTTAATGATGGGGCATCCCTTGGGGCAAGGGTTGTGTACAAAATTATTCAGTCGTGGAGAGGATAAGTACCATGCAGTGGACTTCTTGGCTGTATGTAAAGGTAATTTTGTTGCTGGCATGAGTGAAATGGCTAAAATTAAATTTGTAAAGAGGCAGTTAGAAGGGGAGCTCAGACATGGGGTAATCAGAATGCACTGCAATTTATTGATTTCAGGAGTTTTGGAATGTTTTTCTTAAACACTGGGGCATGCTAAACAAGATATTTTGAACTTTTGAATGGTCCGGGATACAAGACCAGTAAAGACCATAAGGGAATTTTGGGCAAGAGAATTAAATAAATTAATACATTTAGATAGGCCGTTATGGTTGCTTACGGATGTCTGTACATTAAAGAGAGACTTAAAGAGGAATCAGTGAAGTGGGAAACCATCCACAGCCCTATTGATTTGTAGAGGAGTTTCTGGATTTCATAGAAGACATAGATATGGCTTTGTGTTAGAAACGAAAATTTGTTGAGCAGAGGGATATTAATAGAAATCATGATTGGTAATTAGAATAATAATTTCAGTGGAAATTATAGGAATGGGGGAAAATTAAAGGGATGGACCTAATAATCACAATAGGTATTGGAGAGATTATGGGAATTATAATGAAAGAAGGTAGAATATTCAATAGAGGAAAGAGGCAGTAATGCAAGGGCCAAGATGTAAGTGCACATGGTACAAATTTTCATGGCAGACAGTTGGAAAACTAACGGGAGCTTCATTCAAGGTTCACAGGGGGAAATAGAAACGGAAATAATAGTACCAGGCATGGTTACAATATATAAGAAAATTTCAGTGACAAACAAAGAAGAGAAATTGCTATGTGCAATATTCATGGAATAATAGTAATGAAAATATGTGGGAAGGGTTTAGTAACTACAGTAATCTGAACAGGAAGAACAGTATTAACAACACATGCAGTATGAGTAAATGTAACACTGATGATTCTGGCTATTAGGTTGGGGAACTGTTTGCCAGAAATTAAATGTTTGAACTGGAAGATGATGAAGAAAATAGTGTGGGTTTAGCTTCAGTGAAATTACAGAGAAATTTAAAACAGAGACAGTGGCTCTTCCAGAAGCAGAAATAGGTGCTGATGTGGAAATGAGAGGCAAAGCAAATAATAATGAAATTATTTGTACCAAATAAAACTGATATTATTTGTAATTAGGTTATTATGTGAACATGCAGATGATTAATGATAATAGTTCTGTAAAATTAAAGTAGGCGAGCCTGCTCAAAGTGGAGCATGTGCTATTAATGATAATATTGATAATGTGCCTGTAACAGGGGGTGCACATGGTAAAGTAGTTGGTAATGATGTACATGAAATTGCTGTATCAGTCGGCGCACCTGAAATAATGTGTTTGGTAATAGTGAATTACTGAGAGAAAGTTGAGATTGTCTGCAGTAATGTAAAAGTTGAGTTTTATCCTATGGAAGAAGTTGAGCCACAAGTGTTTATGGAAGTTAGTCAGATGGTTCTGGATAAGAATATTAGTAGAGACTGAATGGGAAAAGAGGAACCTGAGTATGGTGTTAATGACTGGCTGTCTTATGGTAAGATCCATAAAGTCTTAATTTCTGAGGAATGGCATAGTTTAAAATTCAAAGTGGCTAGTGAAACTGAAGAATTGGAGGGTGTACAGGATATAATTGAAGTGGATAAGCATTTTCTTACGGAAGATGCAGATATAGAATATGGGGATATGTATAAAACAACATTTTTGGAAGGTGGCTATCAACAGCCGTCAAGTACTGTATAAATTGCATGTCTGGCCATTAGCCACTTTTATTTTAAACCCAAATATCAACCAATTTCAGTCTTGGACCATCTTCACAGAGAAGTGTTAAAATGTTTTACACCACCACATTACATTTGTCATTACTTAAATAATGAGTAGAGCATGCCATGAGTAACAATATACGACAGTACTTTCGAAGCAAACATATGAATACTAAATGTGCAATCTGTGTACTGTTCTGTGTACATTTAGTATTTGTATGTTTGCTTCTCAAAGTCATGTGTCGTATATTGATATTCATGACATGTTCTACACATTATTTAAGTAACAACAACTGTAATGTGGTGGCTTAAACCATTTTAACCCTGATCCATGAAGATGGTCCAAGACTGAAACCGGTTGATTTTTGGGTTTAAAATCAAAGTAGCTGATAGTCAAACACGCATTTTAAACATGTGTAAGAGTGTTTGGGTAAGGATAGAGACATCAGAGAAGAAACTGAAGCAGATCTGTTGGAAGAGACTGAATTAAATAGGATAATTATTGAAAAGATTCTGCCAATTATTAATGTCAAAGTAGGAAATGTAGGAAGTATTGCACTATTGGGCTGTTGATCTAGTGTGTCAGCTGTATCTGAATCATTCTGGCAATAGATAAGAAGCAGAGATTCGGTGGAGTTTACTGTAACTGGAGTTAATTTTAAGACTGCAACTGGGAATGTACAGGAGTTGAATGGAAAGTAATGCCTCTACCTTCGTGAATTAGGTTTGGATGGGAATATTTGAATAAATCAAAAGCAGAAATAATCCTTAGAATGTGATCTTTAATTACCAATATTCACTTTTCCGCATAATCGCCAACCAATTTTATACATTTCTGCCAACAGTGAACAAGTTTTCTGAAGCCGTCACAGAAGATAGGTCGACACTCTGTTTCCGCAACCATAGCCTCACAGTTCTCTCAACGTCTTCATCAGAGGCATATTGATGTCCCCACATATGTATCGTCTTTAATTATCGGAACAGATGATGCTATATCTGGACTGTAAGGATACCGTACAATGGTGAGATTCGGTCTCTGAAGTTCTGCTGTAGTGGAACGTGAAGCGTATGGTTTGGCATTGTCATGCTGCAGGAAAACATTTCCCTTTTCCTTTCGGACCCTTGTTAGCCGTCGTTTCAGAGTTCGCAGCGTTGTGATGTAAAGCTCTGCATTTATTGCTTTTCCACTATCAAGGAGATTAACATGGATAAAACCATTTGCGTCCCAGAACACTGTGGGCATGATTTTTCCAGCTGAGAGCTGCGTCTTGAATTTCTTTTTCTGGGGTGAGCCTTTTTGTCGGTATTCCATAGACTGACGTTTCGTCTCCGGTCGTAATTGTGTACCCACTTTTCGCCTCCTATCACAATTGAATGGAGAAGAGCGTCACTTTCATTCCCGTAACGCGAGAATTCCTCACATATTTCAAGTCTGTGTGCTTTCATTTTAGGAGTCAAAATCCGGGGTACTCATCGTGCAAAGACCTTTCAGTAGCCAAGCAAAGCAATAATGTGACCAACACATTCGTGTGGAATGCCTGTTGTGCTTGCAATTTCTCTCTGAGTGATACTATGATCGTCCTGAATAAGTCTGTCAACATTTTGCTTGTGAAACTCGGTGGTTGCTGTCACAGGCCGTCCAACTCTTTGTCACGCTGGTTAGGTGTTCCCGCCTCAACATCTTTAAACTTACTCGCTCAACGAGGCACAGTATTCACATCAACACAGTTACCATAAACTACCTTCATTCTCTGATGAATCTCCTTTGGCGTGACACCTGCTGCCAAGAATTCAATGACTGCACGTTGCTTAAATCGCATTGACCGACGTCTGCGCAGGGTTACATACTTTACACTGTAACAACACAACCGTTCAATGCTAAGGCTTCCCGCCAACTGGAGCTGTAGAGAAGAGAGACTACGGAACAAGACAGTATCTGCCGCATACCAATGCTGCCAACTAGTGAAGAGTTATAAGGTGGAGGCATTACTTTTCAGTCGACCCTCATAGCAAGTCAGTAAAGAGGAAAATTCTATCAGATTTTAAGACGGGGGATTAGTGTTATGATACAGATTGCCTTGTGGCACCTGTCCTTGCTATGAATATTATCCTCGGGATGTATTTTCTTAGCAAGTCAATTGTAATATTATTGTGAGAGACAGTTTTCTGGAACGTAATGATGGAGGTAACAGAAAAATAGTTAAATTTAAAAAGGAATGGACAGAGGGTAAACTAATGGCTGACCGAAAAAGAGAATGAGTATAGTAGGGAGACATGTTCTCTACAGCATATAAATGACATCCAACATTTGTCCAAGGATCAAAGCCCACAGCTCAAGGAACTATTGAGTAAATATAAATATGTGTTTTCAGATACACTTGGGAAAGATTATAAATATCGCTTAAAGGTAATGCCCCCCACACATTGATTAGTGTTCAATGTTTCACTATTGCTGTGACAGACAAGGACGCAGTAAGGGCCAGAATAAAATAAATAAATGCTGGATTGGAAGGTTGGGCAGGTGTGAGTATAGTAACCCAATTCTCACAGATAAAAAGAAAGATGCAACTGTGAGGACTGTGTTAGATGCAGGGAGACTAAACAAAATAACTGTATAAGAGAGTGACCAATCAGAACATTAATGAACTTTTGCAGAATTTTAACAATAAACACCTCATGTCTAGTGTAGATCTTCTCGTTTCTGGCAGATGAGATTAGCTGATGGTTTTAGTCAGAACGGAAGAAAAATCCAGTGAAACTGATTAGGAAATCAAAAAATTATTTGAATTATATCTTGGGCCATTTGAAGTAACAGAGTGGCCACACACCTACATACTGGTGTACCCAGTGTCAAATAAAACTTTAGGTCTGTATAATATAACTGAGCTGATTAGATATAATGAAACGTGAATGAAAAGAATACAGTGTACTCAAGTGTATACACTCCTGGAAATGTAAAAAAGAACACATTGACACCGGTGTGTCAGACCCACCATACTTGCTCCGGACACTGCGATAGGGCTGTACAAGCAATGATCACACGCACGGCACAGCGGACACACCAGGAACCGCGGTGTTGGCCGTCGAATGGCGCTAGCTGCGCAGCATTTGTGCACCGCCGCCCTCAGTGTCAGCCAGTTTGCCGTGGCATACGGAGCTCCATCGCAGTCTTTAACACTGGTAGCATGCCGCGACAGCGTGGACGTGAACCGTATGTGCAGTTGACGGACTTTGAGCGAGGGCGTATAGTGGGCATGCGGGAGGCCGGGTGGACGTACCGTCGAATTGCTCAACACGTGGGGCTTGAGGTCTCCACAGTACATCGATGTTGTCGCCAGTGGTCGGCGGAAGGTGCACGTGCCCGTCGACCTGGGACCGGACCGCAGCGACGCGCGGATTCACGCCAAGACCGTAGGATCCTACGCAATGCCGTAGGGGACCGCACCGCCACTTACCTGCAAATTAGGGACACTGTTGCTCCTGGGGTATCGGCGAGGAGCATTCGCAACCGTCTCCATGAAGCTGGGCTATGGTCCCGCACACCGTTAGGCCGTCTTCCGCTCACGCCCCAACATCGTGCAGCCCGCCTCCAGTGGTGTCGCGACAGGCGTGAATGGAGGGACGAATGGAGACGTGTCGTCTTCAGCGATGAGAGTCGCTTCTGCCTTGGTGCCAATGATGGCCGTATGCGTGTTTGGCGCCGTGCAGGTGAGCGCCACAATCAGGACTGCATACGACGGAGGCACACAGGGCCAACACCCGGCATCATGGTGTGGGGAGCGATCTCCTACACTGGCCGTACACCTCTGGTGATCGTCGAGGGGACACTGAATAGTGCACGGTACATCCAAACCGTCATCGAACCCATCGTTCTACCATTCCTAGACCGGCAAGAGAACTTGCTGTTCCAACAGGACAATGCACGTCCGCATGTATCCCGTGCCACCCAACGTGCTCTAGAAGGTGTAAGTCAACTACCCTGGCCAGCAAGATCTCCGGATCTGTCCCCCATTGAGCATGTTCGGGACTGGATGAAGCGTCGTCTCACGCGGTCTGCACGTCCAGCACGAACGCTGGTCCAACTGAGGCGCCAGGTGGAAATGGCATGGCAAGCCGTTCCACAGGACTACATCCAGCATCTCTATGATCGTCTCCATGGGAGAATAGCAGCCTGCATTGCTGCGATAGGTGGATATACACTGTAGTAGTGCCGACATTGTGGATGCTCTGTTGCCTGTGTCCATGTGCCTGTGGTTCTGTCAGTGTGATCATGTGATATATCTGACCCCAGGAATGTTTCAATAAAGTTTCCCCTTCCTGGGACAATGAATTCATGGTGTTCTTATTTCAATTTCCAGGAGTGTATAAAGTGTCTATTTATCATGTTATGTAGTTGGAAGTATGGTGTATATATGTTTGTAATATGATTTGCACAACTGATATCAGTGGAACTGATGTTAGAAGTTTCATTTATATCAAGATTATAGGAATTTTACTACTCATAAGAAATTCATGGATGTACTGCACAAGTGAAAAATTCAAGTTATTTGTTATTAGTAGATGTGTAGACACAGGGAAATTTAAGTCTGTATTGTCAGGTGGATAAATGTTAAATATTATGGAAAGGCAACAGTGGCATGGGAAATAACTCATGGGGGTCAGTCTAGGCCGTTGGGGTGAGATTAGCAGTGGGGTGTACAGTACTTTGATTGTTCTGTGTAGTGCTCGTATGTAAATGTAATCTTCGATTTAGAATTATGGAAATCAATGGATTTGGGATTACGTTAATATACTTTGATGGCTATTGGCGCAGAGGAGAAAGAAGGACTTTGTTTTGTGGGTATAATGGGTAACTCAAGGGATGCAAAGGAGCCTTTTCAAAATTTTAAAGTGTTTTATTATCAATTAATATTATAGGAATATGCAGCTGTTTTAATCATTTGTATTGTTGTCTTGATAAGTCTCACTTGAAATCTAAACGCAGCGGACACAAGGTGATCTAGGGAAGGGTTTCTGTAGCCTGATCACTGGGTCATTATGGGTAAAAGATTTTGAGCACTCTCTCATTGGAGGCTTTGTTTGAACATTTTGATAGGATATGACTTGGCTGGCAATGGGTGGCACAGCACTGTTGGCTGTGCACTGATGAGTGTGCAAGGTGTACAGTCTAACCAAGAAAGCCTTAGACACAAGAATCCAGTTGTACCAACTGGATGCAGGTAGGAGAGCAACTATGTGTGTGTAAAGAAAATTGGTAGTGTTAACATATTATGATCTTGCGTCTGCATTTATTCCATGTAAAATGATTTGGTAGACCAGTCAAAGACTGTTTATCAAATGTTTTATACAATACTTTGGTTACATCAGTTATATTTTAGTTAATGTGTGTATATGCTTGCTATTTATAATGTTCATGTTGATTGATTACATGAGTTTAGGCACAGTTAAATGTCTGGAAAAATTGGTATTACATATCTTTATGTGACAATGGCACAAACTCATTGAACATAAATCCATGTCTGGAGCAGCAATAGTTATTAACATTGGTAATAAATAGTAAGAACTGAACCCAGCATGAGTGTCACACTTGTGATATGCCAGATGAAAAAAATAATGGCTGCAATGTAATGAACAGCTTATTTTTCAGATTAAACAAATAAAAGAAACTGTTCAATTTAGTTTATTATGTAAATAGTGGAATAACTAGAAAATCCTCCACAGAAAAAAATGATTTTATCAGCATGAGTTTTTGCCTTTAATATTCCGGTGACTTTCAGTAGGTATTTAATTGTAGTTCTGATTAATAAAATAGGTCGAATTAGTGTTTTGACTCAAATGTGAGATGTGTCTGAGATGTGTTTAAAATTGTTGAAATCAGGTTATAAGTGAGATTATTAAGAGGTTGCAAACGACTGCAAAGACTGCTATGTATTTTATAAAGTACGTAATTATATGAAATTATTGTGAAAATTAAGCATGGTGGTCAGGACCAAAGTATCTGTACTGAATCAAGGATATTTCAACTGTCATCTTGTGTCTGGAGTTTTGGTGAGGTAATGTCGTCTTGGTCTCGCCTGGAGTCGATAAAGTTCTGCGCAGTGTATTTGCTGTCAGTGTCATTTTTGCCTACCAGCTGCTGCGTACAAAAGTTGCGTCTGCACAAAGCAGTTCCAGATTTTGCACAAGCGACGGATACTGAACAATTATTTGTGTGTGGCCATCAATCACATACATTGTTGTTTTTTTTTTAAATAAATAAAAGGGACTTATATCGGAGATAAAATCAATGTTATTATCTGTCAGGGTTTCAACCATTAGATCAAACTTCGTAAATCTTTATTATTCAGTAAAGTCTCACTGCTAATATAAAGGTTTGGTAGTAACATAATCATGTTATGTTGTTGGGCTAAAGAATGACAGTGTATGGCCAACTCCAATTGATGATAGAGAGCCACACTCAAAGTTAATGCCTTACTTTTCCCCTACTCTGGAGGAATTTATTACTGCATCTTAATTGTCTGTATCAAAAATGAATAAGTTTTTTGTAATCCGAACATAGTGGTGGTGGTGGTTAGTGTTTAACGTCCCGTCGACAACGAGGTCATTAGAGACGGAGCGCAAGCTCGGGTTAGGGAAGGATTGGGAAGGAAATCGCCGTGCCCTTTCAAAGGAACCATCCCGGCATTTGCCTGAAACGATTTAGGGAAATCACGGAAAACCTAAATCAGGATGGCTGGAGACGGGATTGAACCGTCGTCCTCCCGAATGCGAGTCCAGTGTGCTAACCACTGCGTCACCTCGTTCGGTCCCGAACACAGTACCGAAGGTTACAATGCGAAGAGAAATTATAGTGTTGAAATAAGAGCTTGAGTCGATCGTAAAGGTACACTAACGTTAGTGAAAAATGCAGCATCATAAATTGGATACATAACGCTCAAATGATTACAGAACTGTGTACTGTCTATCAGTGTAGGAATTCAGTGTGTTGTGAAGCACCCACATAATGTAGTCAATCTCGAAAGGTGGCCTTGTATGATCCTAGTTAATATCCCTCCATGTCGTTGTGTGCAGGCAGGTCCATAAAGCATCAAAAGTGATTGATGGACAATCTTAACGAACAAACTGCCGACCAACCACATTTCCGAAATCATGTATTGCATGCAGCGGTGTACCAAACCATCATACATAGCTTTTTCTCACTACATCTCAGGTCAGTGCAGACTGCAGTGATCATGGTATGATTTAACACGCATGCACTCTCACTACAGAGCAAGCTGTTGTGGCGCACACCTTAAATCACTTCATTTTGTCTCTCAGCATACCAGTGACAGGTTCCCGTACCAGCTGCAATCTGTGGAGGTTATATTTCTATAAAATGGATGCCAACAAGCATTGGCAACCTGGAGGTGATTGCACCAAACCATTGATGCAGGCAAGATCGCACCTGTGGCTGTGCTCCAGTGTAGAATCAACACTGTCAGTTCCACCATGCAGACAAGATGTCTTGTTTTAGTATTACTGGGTGAGTCAGTATCCGCTCAATGGCGCACACAGTATTCATTTACCAACTGGTTTCACAGACACATCACTGTCATTACAGTATACTCTGTAGGAGGGAGGCGACAAACACTAATTATTTTGATCTATTCAACTTGCTACACGTACAAGCCTTTTTTCTACAATATTAATCACTTATTGCCAATACTCTGTCATAAAAGTACGATGAGTTTGGATTTAGTTGGGCCATCCTTTCTATGTGTTCCATTTTCATAACTGTTACTGTATACGCTTTTATTTTCATCATAATCATACGTTAACACAACTACGACATTGTACTTGGGCAGATAAAATCTTTAGTAATTTGTATGTGGCTGATTTCAACTGTTCCCAAAATTTTGGACAACAAGCCTTCGACTTTCGCCATTGGAGAGAAGTGAATGCAATTTTCTCCATATGCTTCAATATTTGAGATTATCTATCAAATTATTTTTCATGCTGTCTCAGTTTTCAAATTTATAGTCGATATTTTGACACTTCTGCAGCTGTCATTTAAAATGTTGTACAGCAGCAGTCGCCATGCTTATGAAGCTTCTAAGCTAATGGCTCTTTTTAAATCCTACTGTCAGCTACCAAAAGAAACAAGCACAGAAATAAGAACTTTTGTTAAATATCTTTAATTTGTTTGTTGCCTACAAACTTACATTTCTAATAAATATGAAATAATTTTTAATCAAACCGTTTATAAGACAAAGAAATTGAATTTATATAAGAAAGAAATTGAAGTGTTATTAGTAATGAATTATTAACTTTAATGAGAAGGATGGCACTTCTTTTTGTTAAGTCATTTTAATGTTGGGAGGGTGGGTATTAGGCTACCACTTGAATACAGTTGTAAAAGTTTTCATCAGACAATGTAGTGCGGAAACATTTTCAGTTATTTATTCCATAAAAACCAAACATTGTACAGATATCATACATATGTCATTTTGAAGAGAAACCCTGATAGGTTTTTTTTTTCTTTATGTATATCGCTACGGCGTAGTTTCGAAATTTGCCGATAGTCAGCGCTAGTCGCAAACATGGCGAGTTCAAGTGCAGAGCGAGCTTTCTGTGTGTTAGACTTAATCAAATGGCCTCCCCGATCACCAGATCCCACACTGTGTGACTTTTTTCTATGGGGACACATTAACGATCTGGTGTATGTACAGCCTCTACAACGTGGTGAAGCAGAGCTCTGGGAGAAAATACGGGAAGCGACTGTCGCAGTCGACGATGCCATGCTGGGACGGGTATGGCAAGAATTCGATTACCGTGTTTACGTCTGCCGGCTTACTCATGGTTCGCATATCGAATGTTTGTAAAAAAAACTTTCAGAATTTCTCTTCAAAATGCGATATGTATGACAGCTGTACAGTGTTTAGTTCTTATAATTGAAAGTGTTCCCGGACTTCGGACTTTATGTACACTATAAGAAACCTCACACAGATATGTTTAGCTGAACATCGCCTTTACATCGAAAATAGCCTGGGCCAAAACTGGGTACTTCTCTTTAGGGGCACAGTATTTTCTTCTTGAAAATCAAAGTGCTCCGTGACACAAGTAGAGAATTTTTCGGCATCCGTCTCTATAAAAGTCGATATGACAAACTGTGCTACAATTAAAAGACTTTTGATATCTTGGAAGCATTTGTTGAATTGACTTCTCAAATATGGATGAATTTTGACGCGATTGTTCGTTAGTGTAAGACGTCGAAGAACCTTGCTTGTGAAGGGCTTGTTTCAAACAGGCGAAGTGTTTGTATTCGCCGTGGATGATACTTTTTTCCTCGCACAGGTATAAGTTGTTGAGATTGAAACAATTTCCGAATGTGTTCCACCAGTATCTTTATCCTTACCTTGAAACTGCAAGTTAAGGATACTGATCTTTTCAGTGGTCTCTGCGAGGAAAGCAAAATTCTGCAGCGAAACGGGATCTTCTTGTTCACAGGTGGATTCGCCTCATCCTTCCAAAAAGGAAACTTAAGGAATTTGCAGCTTCTAACATGCAGTTCTGATTAATTCACGTCTTCGTACGGTTTCTTATTCTGTCCAGTAATTTTTGAAACACAAAATGACTCCTAAATTCTGCTTTATTTTTGTTTAACTGTTTTAAGAAAGTTGATTTTTGAACATTAAATGTGGATTTTAGTCGTCTTTACTTTTCTTTCCTTAAGAGTCGGTTTTGACATCCCCTTTCTTCCCAACTGACACAATTGCAAGTTATATATATAAAGTATTGTTAACTGACAGTGACACTTGGCTGGGAGAAATAAACAGTTGTCGTAAGCTTGGTTAGAGCTCACCTGTCAGTGGAACATTTCAGGTTAGCCAATCTGAGCGTTACCACGATCTTCAGAAAACGTCCCTGCGAGCTACTATAGTCTGATTAAAATCACTTGATAGTTGACACTTCATGGGCTGGGGCTGGTTTCCTTTGATCAGAGCGCTCAGTGTCACCCCCGAACCGTTTGCTGTTGCCAAACTCCCAGAACAGTTGGGCGGTTCACTTCCAATTACTTGTCCAGCATTCTTTCTTGGTGTCTTTGGACCCTGAATCATGGGTCTGGCACTTTTATTTCATACATAATAATCACACCACAAGCAACAAACATACATATAACAACACTAATGAAATGCACATGTTTCATACACAGCACTAACTAAACACTGCTGGATACTTTCGCACAAGACGTGATATTCAGCATCATTTGTGCAGTTAACATTTTCATAGACATCGGCTTACGTTCAATAAGCTTCGCATGACATTGTATCAGGCTGGAATTCATCATTGCGACTGGGTGACTACAGTCACAAATATAACATTGTGGTTCAGTGTTGTACGTTAATGTAATGATTAGCATAGGAACTTACCATTTCGAAGGTTGTAGGCTCGAACCTCGTCATATTTAGGGATTTTTTTTAAAATGGTAAATCTAATCAAAAGTGTTTGATTATCATTCTTATTCATCTAATCGGTTTAAATGTAATTTTTTACTTTGACACTTCAGTTTCATCATCATATCGACTTTTATTTGCTCTTATTTTTCTACCTATCATTCTTTTTTCGTCTGGAACCTGCCTGTGTCATCTATAATCTGCAACCAAATGCCAACCAGGACAGCTTATAAGTAGGTAACGCGGCAACTTGTGTAGCCAGTGAGAGGGTAGTTTCAGGTAACCAACGACAGCGGCAAATAACAATTTGCTTTTAGTGCTGAAGCTGAACTTTTTCTGATACAATTAAATTTTCCTGAAGCTATTTGAGTTCATCTTTATCTGTGATCATGATGGAAGCTGAAGATAAGAAATTTGTGCCTTGGCTAGGACTTGAACCCAAGTCTCCCTGCTTACTAGGCAGGTATCTAGCCATTACACTTGCACAGCATCGAAGCTAAAGTAGCTGCACGGACTAGTACAATGCCAAAACCTAATAGTATCACACAACTGAGGCACAGACAGGATTTCTCCATCACGTCCAACACTGGGGTGCTATTCCAATACTGGAGAGCCTCTTCAACAGTGACAATCTAAGAAGGGGAAAGTAAGCTGGAGATGTGAATTAAACTTTTTATTAGGGAGGGCATTGTAGTAGGTAGTCCGTGTAGCTATGTTAACTGTGTGCTGTGCTGGTGTAATGACTTGCGTAATTGCCTAATAATCAAGGAGACTTGGATTCAAATCTAGGCCATGACACAATTTTAATTCATTTCTTCAGCTTCCATCACGAACTTTTTCTAACTTGAGTTTGTTCGTAGAGGTTAGCCTTAAACGCCGTGACCAAAATGGTCATGAGTTCAGTTCTGCCGCAAATATATCTTTCTCAGATGTGTTACATACCACCAGTTTGTGGTTAGCTTGACACATGGGCTTCAAAACTCAAAACACATCATCTGCCGCAGTTCAGTCATTGGTCACATAAACTCATCTCTAAACAGAGCATGTTGCATTTCCGACTACGTTGTGGCATCCATTTCCAACATTGCTCCACTTTACACTTGAACAGCATTTGTGAAGTGACTTGCCTTGTTTGTGTGTTATGTAAAAGACGTCAGCTATCAGTTAACTTTAAATAGACTATAGTAGATTGCGAATGGTTCAGTTGAAAAGGATGGTCGTTATTTTTGTAACATGTAACCATACACACAATAAATCACATTTTGGTGCAATAGCTGGTCTTCATCCCATCTTAATACAAATGCCACGGAAAATAAATAAAAACTGGATGTATTTGCAGGTAACTATTGTGGGGAAGTGAACTTTTCCCATGTCCTTTCAACTGGCTCTAACGCAACGCTTACCGACCACATTTCATTATTAACAAAAGTATTTTTCAGTACTCTTCCCAGAAGCTACAGAGAACTTGCTGAACTTACCTTTCCCTAATGCTGCGATCAACTCCCACGCTTCAGTGAAGTGCATTGTCATACTTTTTACATACGAAAGCAGCGTGCTATAATCTTCGAAATTAAAATTTCCACGAATTAAACGGAAATTTAGAAGTTTCTGTTAGCCTGCAACTTAAACAGTACGGAAACGGAGATAGAGCAAAACTGCATACAAGGATATGATTTTAGTTACACCTCTCTCTATAAACATTCAACGAACATTGGTTTTTGGTATTTTTACACCGATTTTCACGGCTGCATCTTTGAGGTGAGAAATGATAACTTTTTTTTAAAGCTGTATGCATGCTGTCCTGGATTTTGAATGTTATTACCTTTACGCAGGCAGGCATATCGTTCCTTGCCACTGCTTCATCAGCAAGCTACGGAAGAGAAAGAAAAACATGTAACCGCATTCTTTCTCATTTTACGATGATGCTGCAACAGAAGTATGTATCACATACATTTAACAATATTGTTCTCCATTGGAATTAAGACAAGAGAATGAGAAAAACGCTTTCCACGATAAGATAGAATAATAAAGACAGCTGTTTATAACAAGTGGAACACCATGAAGGAAGCACACGAGTAGTACGACTCTTACAGGTCCGTCAAAGGAAGGTGTCGAACGTAAATAATTGCGAAGGTTGGAACTTCAATAGTGGCAACTATTTATTTACAGGTCGTACAAAATAGATACGTGTTTCAAAGGTTTACTGACCTTCAAAGTAGTCACCAGCATTGTGTATAACCCGTTTCCAGCGATGTGGAAATCGTAGGATACTCTTAGCAGTGCCAGTTGTGTTGACAGTTCGAACGGTGCGGCCTATTGCCCTACGAATTTGTAGCAGTTCTGAAGCGAATGCCAGAAAGTGTTTCCTTCATTTTAGAAATCGAGTTGAAGTCACGAGGGCTTAAGTCAGGGCAGTGCAGTAGGTGGTATAGCACTTAGCAGCCTCATCAGTCAAACAAATCAGTAACAGCTTGCACTGTACGTGCTTGAGCATTGTCCTGCAAAATGATGATCAAGTCCTGCAGAATGTGTCTCACTTCTGTCTCTAAAGATTGTGTTCCAAAATGAACAGCATGGAGACAGAAGTGATGACACATTCTGCAGGACCTGGCCGTCATTTTTCAGGACAATGCTCAAGCACGAAGATTTGTTTAGCTGATGGGGCTGCCAAGTGCTATACCACCTACTGCACTCCCCCGACTTAAGCCCTCGTAAGTTAAACTCGATTTCTAAAATGAAGGAAACACTTCCCGGCATTCCCTTCAGAACTGCTACAAATTCGTAGGGCAATAGAACGCGGCGCTCGAATTGCCAACACGACTGGCACTGCTAAGAGTATCCTACGACTTCCACATCGCTGGCAACGGGTTATACACAATGCTGGTGACTACTTTGAAGGTCAGTAAACCTTTGAAACACGTATCTATTTTGGACGAGGTGTAAATAAATAGTTGCCACTATTATAGATCCAACCCTCGCATAAATCCGTGTCAGTAGTGAATCTGGGAGTTAAGCCGGGACCACACAGGCTGGAAAAGTGCCTCCACAGCTAGTGGTACACTGCAATTGCATGTATGAACATTGTTTTCTTAAGAGACGCAACTTTTGTCACGCCACAAAAAGTTCAACTTGGTTGTACTGTGTTACGCTACTTTACTTGCTCCAGTGCTCCTTGGTGGCAGTATTTCAAAACACGAACATTCTGTCGCAATTAATCGTGAAGTAATTGCTCCATTCGATTTCGGTGCGTTTTCGCTTTATTACCGAGAAAAGTCAAAACAGTGGTCGGCTGGTACACTTTCGCAGCTTCTGGAAGTAAAAAAACAACTTATGCTTAATTTTTTTGTAGCAGTCTGGGGGGGGGGGGGGGGGGGGATTATTTTCAGATCAATGCGCCGCTCGGTCTAAGGCGCCTTGCCACAGTTCGCGCTGCTTTCCCTGACGGTTTCGAGTCCTCCCTCGGGCATGGTGTGTTGTCCGTGGCTTAAGTTAGATTAAGTAGTGTGTAATACTAGGGATGATGACCTCAGCAGTTTGGTCTCATAGGAACTTACCACCACCAGATCAATGATGTAGCCCACGATGTTGAAAGATTTTTGGATGAATAAATAAATAAAATTAATATGTAACAGAAACTTCGCGACTTTTGAAGCCAAGCCAGTCCGCATTGTGGATTATTTGTGGGAATAGCTCCCGAGTGCAGCTAAAAATTAATTATTCGAAATGCCTAGATCAACGAATACAATAAGATTCTTTAAATTTTGGAAGAGTAGCGTGTCTGCAGCCGATATTGACATGCCAGCTGTTGGTTAGCTTACCATAGCAGACAGCATTTTCATCTTCGTACGTTATTTCTTTTGCAGATGTTTGCAGGGTTGCCACAGGTTCTGAAAGTCAGGAAATTTCAAACATGCCAGGGAAGCTTTCTGGCAGATTAAAACTGTGTGCCGGACCGAGACTCGAACTCGGGACCTTTGCCTTCTGCGGACAAGACTCTACCATCTGAGCTACCCAAGCACGACTTACGCCCCGTCCCCACAGAGAATTTCCGGTCCAGCACACAGTTTTAATCTGCCACGAAGTTTCATATCAGCGCACACACCGCTGCAGAGTAAAAATCTCAGTCTGGAAACATCCCAAGGCTGTGGCTAAGCCATGTCTCCGCAATATCCTTTCTTTCATGAGTGCTAGTTCTGCAAGGTTCGCAGGAGAGCTTCTGTAAAGTTTGGAAGGTAGGAGACGAGGCACTGGCAGAACTAAAGCTGTGAGGACGGGGCGTGAGTCGTGCTTGGGTAGCTTAGATGGTAGAGTACTTGCCCGCGGAAGGCAAAGATCCCGAGTTCGAGTCTCGGTCCGGCAAACAGTTTTAATCTCCCGGGAAGTTTCATATCAGCGCACACTTCGCTGCAGAGTGAAAATCTCATTCTGGATGTCAGGGCATTTGAAAAAAGAAAAAAAAAACACAGGAAAAACTCGTTTTCGTCTCAGTAGATGAAATGGCTTGTTTACTGAGATGTCATGCATCGTCATTGGGTGGGTGCAGCTGAGCACGTGTGCCGCTTCCCTACTCCCTCATAACGACTGCTTCTGCCCCCCTTCCTCCCACTCCCCTCAGCTTGCAGTCATTGGTGCCACCATTTGTCGCCGCTAGCCTGGCAGCTGCAGATGAGAGGCAAGGAGGTGTGAGGAGTGATTCGTTTGGATCTGATTCTCAGAGACTGTACACGCAACGGCCAGAGACGGTGGCCGTTGTACTCTCGTCTTCTGACAAAGGCTATGACCAAAAATTTAGTTGTGAGAGTGTGATTTGTCTTTTCTACGTGCCTGCTCAGCGATCATCTTTGCGGTGTGTTACTACCTATCCTCATTATTATTGATTGTCAGCGTATTTGCACAAGCTATCTGCTGCATGGGTTGATCACCGCAGTCCCGTTTCATCAACATGCTGTCTGTGACTCCTGAATAGGTGGCCACATTAGTGGATTTGGGGTCTGTTTGTGTGTGGCACAATGCAGCGGATTTTCGTGGTTTATCCATGGACCCAGGACTGTCGTGCTCCTCGGGCAGTGCAGAGGGCCATGGGCGATAGATTTCAGAAATTGCAGGTACGTTGTAAGGTGTGGCATTTTACAAACATTTATTTATTATAGTACATTTTGGCACTTCACAGTAGCTTGTATATTAGAAAATATGGACTATAAGAAGAAGAAAGTTGTGGCAGTCGCTGGCGATTCGTACGCTATGTGCTCATATTTCTCGAAAGAGAATTCACATAACACCTGTAAAATAATAGATGTAACACAGGGGCTGACAGCATTGAACATAGTAGAACCAACATTTTGTTGGTGGTCACCTATATTATTGGTTTTCCCCTGCCTTACACTCTTCTTTCAAGAGGCCTATTTTTTCTGAGGTTGTTTCTGAACTCAGTGAAGATATTTTAAATCCGCCTTGCGACTCCAACAAAATGCGTATTTTTGTCATCAAATGTCTTTCGTTTTATTGAAAGAAAATAACATCAGTGGCCTTAGTGAAGCACATATACCAATTGGCTTGCTTTCTCCATCTAAAAACAGTTAATTACAACGTTTGGCACTATTGTTTCTTGTACGGTAGCTGCAAAGATGGATTATCAACTTACGTCTTTGCTTACCCTTGAGATCTCAAAATCTATCAGGGGAAAATGCTAAGACTTGTCTGAAAATCAGGGAATTTAACTGGGAATACTTGTGGCAATCCTGGTTTGTGACCCCCGATTTATCCCTGAGCTAAATCTGTCTTCGGATTTAACATTAAGGTTTCTTGTTCCTTGTGTTTACCTCTTTCACAGCTCTAATGCCATGATCGTCGCTATAATATAAATACCCGCCCATATGATTTCAGTTGACGCCGTGTTGAAAGCTGTGCAACTACGAAGAATTTGCGGCGTCCTCTATGAACGGTGCCTCTACAGAAACCCACAAGTTGTGGCGTCACATTAGTTGCGTGTGCGAACCCAGCATTATGCAGTGTATTGCGAAGGAGACCATGCACAATAAGTAAAAGGTAAGCGCAGAATTATTTTGTGGACAAAGTACTGGAATATTTTGCACAGATCTAGTACTCTGAATTGAGTTTAGGCATAATGGAATTATGGAAGGAAGATTAGGGTTTAACCAATTATCTTACGTCTTAGCCAAAGATAAAAATTGCAGGACGCTTCACAAAGATTCGTAAAACTATATCTTCTACAGGACTAAAGATAAAAAATTGACGTACATTTTAACTTGAACATGGAAAGAGGGGTAAATTTTAATTTCTGCATCGAAACTAAAAGTTACCTTTGCGCCAGTTATAAGCTGCTGGTTCATGTGGTTGCCAACGGGGGTCTGATGCAGCTAACTACTAGTTAGCTTCGCCGATTCGTTCCTTACCGACGCATACATCGAGTCAACGTGGTAATCAACACATCAACAACGGCCGTCCGTTTGAAAAGATGCGATTCATATGCAATAGTGTTGCTTGATTTTTGTGGAGAAAGTGCGCAGTTACTACTGCGCAAGACAAGATACCCACATCAGACCGAAGACCCCTCAAACGACATTAGTTGCTATGAAATTGATGCCACCTCCCTGAGTGCTTTACCTCACGTCATATCGAATGAATGATCAACGTTAAAATTTGGCGCCATTAAGTATCATGAATGAACCTACGCAGAATTGTGGATGCCCTCAATAGTCAACACAACTGATTTGCAGAACTTTAATTCATACCGCTCAACGATAAATGCCATTGACTTTCCTTGCGTGCCTATTCAAGAGAAACGTCGCTCGCCTAATAGGTCTGATATTTCGTCTGTTGGCGATTCTCTCGTGAAATTCGTCTAGTATTTAGTACAGTGGAATTTTTGGACTTAAGTAGTACCTATATGGAATGACCTTCCTCTGTGTTGTTCAACAAGTGTTTAATCTGATGTCACAATGTATTATAGGAACTTTCATTGCATTGATTGGCAGCATCACTAAACAGTTGATATGAATATCTATTGCATTATTAGATTGTTAATTTAAAATTCTTTAAAGTCACTAACACATTCATGTACTACGTTTCATTCAGGGAATACGTTGTTTTGGAAAAAAAACATGAAGTCACCTCTGCAGGTGTGTCAACAGTATAAGTTTTCTGGATGTTGAGTGCCTAGAATGTGATGGGAAGCATTATTCATCGAAAACTGACGGTGGTATAAAATGAATGAATAACTTTGTTCAATAATAGGAGTGAGTCACAGTACAGTAAGAACTAAAGTGGCACAAGACATATTTAGTGCCCACTAAAATTGAACAAAAAACGAAAACGCTTGAATAGTGCTCACATGAGCCCAGAAATAGTATTAAAAAGGATAACATGTTCGAGAAATACAAAAAAATGTGATAAAGGATAATTAATTGCGTACTTTTTGTATGCAGTGCTGAAACAAGATATATATATTAAATGTGACAGTGCGGTGGTTAGCACATGCAAATTGGGCAACGTTTCTTCCCAAGCTGTAGCAATGCTCATTCTTGTTTTCTATAAGTTGGGTCTACTTCATCACAAACTCATGCTCTGAGACCTAAGGCAACACTGAAAATTTCATTCACAAAATATTTTACAAAATATAGACTATTATGGGCGTTGTCGAATTATTCCCTTTGTCATGATTTTCAGAACCATCACTGTCTTCTACAGATCAGTCTCTATAGATCCAAAAGGCTTGTCACACAGCTCCGATTTCAACCCAAACGAAAGTTTAAATGAAATAAATTTAGCATTCTGGGTACCAGTTCGGGATCAATGGGGGCATTATTTTCCTTATGCAAACAAACTGGCTACTTGGTGTAGCATCCACGTATAAACAGACTGGTGCAATTTATGGACCTAATGCAAACAAACTGCTCACTTGCAATCTTAGTTACCATAATTTAAGACCCAAAATGGCCATCACCCTCCCAAGTTATATTTATTCAAGTGCAAACTTAATTATTAACACTTATGATCCAAAATGGCGGTATTCCCTCCCTTCTCATGTAGTGCATATCTACTGGTGTACTACCACCAGCCACACAACACGCTTTGGAATGTCAGCATCATGAGGTGGACTTAACATCCATGCTTTGTACGTCGGTCAATCAACAGCAGCAGCAAATTCAGGTGATATTTACGATTTTTTTAAACACAGTTTACAGCATAGTATTCTGTCTAATGGCATTTCTGCAACCACATCAAAATATGACTATCTCCCTCCATTGATATTTACAGTTTTGGGACGATTTGTCGCAATTTTACCGATTTTCTCACAGACTTCCAAATACCGAAGCTTCGAACCTAAGACACAGTTATGTTCTATTTTCTGCAGCATTGTGCATCCCTTTTTGTGCTAAAGACAACCTTAATGTGGAGTAATGAATGTCATTTTTCCTTTTGGTATTGTTATTATGTACATCACCATTCCTTTTGAACTGCAATGGACTATTTACAACAAATTTTATGAGGGAATAAATACATTGTACAGCAATATTCGGTATGCCAAGCTGCTTAAAAAGATGTCTACAGGACGATCATGGGTGAGCACCACAGCATGCTTTCGAGCAATGACGATTTTCTTTCTTAAAGATGAGTTACACCACACCATTATTCCATATTACTGAATGAAAATAAGCGAAATAGATTAACTTACGGATATGTCTCTCCCCAACATTTGCAATGATTCTAAGTGCACATGTGGCTGAACTAAGTTGTTGTAGGACTTACAAAATATGCTTTTTCCTGTTCAAATTCTCCTCAATATGGGCACATGCCCAGAACTGGATATGTTAACTTTTTAAAATTGAAAATGAGACCGTTTGCAGAAAACTAGTCAAAAGTACTTTTAAGAACATTGTTTACCATTTCTTTTGTTTCTGTGTGTATGCTTGGATTGGTTACACTACAGGTGTCAACTGCAAAAAGAACTAATTCTGCTAGTTGTATATTAGATGGTAGATTGTTTCCATATATGAGGAACAATAGTGGACCTAAGATTGAGCCTTGACTATATTGGTTGCATTAGTAAGTAAATTGGTTGAATTAATAAGTACAGTTTTCTGCATTTTTTTGGTTAGATATGACATTATTCACTGGTTGGCTATACCATCAACTACATAAAACTTCAGTTTATTTCGGAGAATATTGTGATTCACCCAAATGCCTTAGATAGGTCACAAGAAGTACCAACTGGTGCTAGTTTCTTATTTAATGCTTGTAAAATGTGGTGAGTGAATATGTAAAGAGCATTGTCAGTAGAACAACTCTTCTGAAATCCTAACTGAGATACGCTGAGGATATACAAGACCAAGTGTTTCACAGCTACCATAGTGCAATATGTTAATAAATTATACTGATATCCTGTGTTAAACAATTTGTGCAATGTATTATTTAACAACAAAAACAGTCCTGCTACATACCTTCTACAAGCTTGACCACCTCCTTCCACTGCAATTTATAATTTTGGGGCAACACTTTACATTTTTGTCAAATTTCTCCCATTATTCATAGACACACACATAAATACAAGTCTTTAAATATTATATACATATCATAGTCTAATATTTAAACAAAGTACACTAGTATCCCACATTAAATTTCTAAGGAACTTATCCCTGCGTTATTAGTATGTTAAAAAACAATGACAGCAGTATCAGGTTGCCTAAAACGAGTTTAACACTAAATGATTATAGTGGGCTTATGAATGACAGCAGGAATGTTTCTATAGAAAAGTATATAAGTCGCTAAATTACACTAATTTCCCTAACTTTCCCTGTTATGAGTGGGATAGAATGTGAGGCAATTGTGCCTTTATCGAAGAACACGTAATTGCTAGATGTCTCTGCCACTGTCCACCTTCGAGGCCACTCCAGCACACCAATCTGCCAGGATCATCCTGTCTCTGCACAGTATACGCCCCCTTCCCAGTCAGAGCTATCACTGCTATCACTCCACATTACCACTGTTGCAACGAAGAGAGAACTTTTGAATACATTGTGGGAGCAAACAGTGATCAATGTTATTACTAATATTTACTATCAAAAACAGTCTTGATCACAAATTATTTATTCCAGTGACCAGTCTCGACCACAATTGTGGTCATCTTCAGACCAATGAGTACGAACCTCTCTTTCTGATTTACCTCAAGAAAGAGGTTCTTGCTCATTGGTCTGAAGATGACCATAGTTGTGGTCGAAACCGGTCACCGGAATAAATAATTTGTGATGAAGACTGTTTTTGATAGTAAATATTAGAAAGAGAGAACACATCACAAAACTTATTTGAGAATTTGCTCCAGTTTTAGCAATGAGCTATCTCACCAAAAGTAGTTGGACACCTACTAGTGGGATTTAAAATGAGATCTCTCTCTCGCTATTGATCAAAATACATGCCGAACATAAAAAGAAAATCGTGATTGCCGGCCGCGGTGGTCTCGCGGTTCTAGGCGCGCAGTCCGGAACCGTGCGACTGCTACGGTCGCAGGTTCGAATCCTGCCTTGGGCATGGATGTGTGTGATGTCCTTAGGTTAGTTAGGTTTAAGCAGTTCTAAGTTCTAGGGGACTAATGACCACAGCAGTTGAGTCCCATAGTGCTCAGAGCCATTTGAACCATTCGAAAATCGTGATTGGCAAGTTAAAGAAATGCACATGGGATTTGTGTTGCACTGTGACTGTTTCACTTTGAGATATTATAGGAGAATATATCCTCTAGGAATTCAGTCATGTCTCAACAGTAGCATTTTGAGGTTTCTCAATGTGTTTAATCTTCCAAATAACCTCTCTATACAGGCTCTCCCTCCTATCATCACCTAGGCTTTTCTTCCACAGCAAGACCAGTACAGTTGCCAGTTTTACTGAGTGGGAGATTATATATGGCGCGGCAGAGTGCACATGCATTAGCATCCCCCCCCCCCCCACCTCACACTCCAGATTAAATATGCAGATGCGTTCGAGCATCATCCCACCCCATGCCATATTGGATTAAGCAAGATGTGTTCTCACACACAGGGCTGACACTCTAACTGTAGATGCCACCAGTCGTACATTGTAATTTTATAATATGGCCTCATAATCATTAGAAAGGCTACTTCGTTATTAACATTCTAGCATCCTGACATATTAATCATACATGTGTAAAGCTATATACACTCCTTGGTCGCAAACTATAGGGGATGGCGGATTAATAATGTTCCACAGCAATGATCAAGTAAGCTTACTTCTGCACCTTTCATTATACTGTACTTAATATAGTGAGATATCGACTCCACATAGATACTGCACAAGCTTGTCCCATTTTAGTTGCCTGATAGTGTGCTGTGTGATATATATTCTGCATGTGCTATCTGATCAAAAGTATCCAGACATCTACATATGTTATTAGGAACTTAAACAGAATTCCATGCAAGAAATACAACAGCTTTCAGAAAAGATACTAGTGTGTGTGTATAGGTACTTCACAGAGAAATCAGATTCTTAACACCAACATACTACTTCTCCCCCTGTGACAGAGAGTGCATTAACACTCATCCTGCTCCATTTGCATGGAAAGAGTGGCTGTCAGTAAACATCCGTAATTCCTCTTGATAGTCACTGCGAGATATGTGTGCAAGGGAATAATTTATCACCTATACCATACTCTCAGACTGTATTTTTTCTGAAAGGTGAAAACCTCTCCATGTGCACTATCCATCTCTCGTAGCTTCTACCATAGAAGCTCATTGTTGATTGTCTATGTAATATACTCGCACAGATGTGATGAAACACTAACCCCTTTATTAATTCAACATTTTGAGGGCTCCAGCAAATACTCGTAATAAAGGTTGGTCTAACAGGTGTTTCGTAAACCACTTGTTTCATGAATGATGATGAAATACATTCCTAAAGCTTCCTGCAAATGAACCCGAGCCCCAACGTAGGCTTATAAGTTCTAGTCAACTGCACTAGTAATCACAGACTGCCTACAGATATTCTTGGAATTCACTACTGCCTTCTTACAGACATTACAGACAGCTGCATCATCTGCGAACATTCTACATCCAACAAATACCTCACAAGCTTCTGTACTGTGCATAGCAGAGGCACACCATAGCAGTATTATAGACCTCCCTACCATTACACTCTAACACACTGATAGAATGGAAAAATGAGTGTCTATATACCTCCCTACATGTTGTAATCGCCCTTATGTTTTGCGAGTTACATACCTGAATGAAGTATACCGACCTAATATGTCAGCCACAACCAATCACGTAACGCAGCTATATAAGTAGTACTGTTTTTGAAACCGTATCTTTTGCGAATGATCATTTTTGTCTCAACCTTATGCATCCATTCAAATTTGGGTTGGTAACTCCAATGTATTTCTGCAATTTGCTATGGCCTACTGGCATTGTTATCTTCTTATAAAGCACTCCATCCTCTCAGACCAGCCTCTTGCATATCACAGTAAAAAATAGATACTGCAGGATGTCCTTTCCATAGAAGAAGTATATCGCACCCACATTACGAGTATAATTTACGGAGCATTGCAACTCTCTCCTGTGCTTATAAAAAGCAGTTTATGCCCTACTTCCGTTTCTGTCAACAACTCGCCTTATCCCATGAAAAGAAATACGCCAAGGAAATTCAAAATAGGGCTCCTCCCTGCCATTTCATCCAACTTGTCCACCCTTGGCCAACAATTTTCAACTTGCTAGCCATCCTCCCACTCCAGGCAGTTGTGGACTATCATGATTGGTAGAAAGCAACTAGTGAGGGCTATATAAAACCATCAGTCCACCCATCTAGATAGCTGCTGAAATCAAATTATTGTTCACTGATATATATCATTTGACCACGAATGGGTTGGGATGAATTGAAAGTTATAGGTGAAGTAGAAAATGCACAGCGAGTTATGGAACTGTGGTTAATTCAAATACAATAGGAGACAGTTAACAACCAGATACAGCCTGTTCCATCTCAAGATCTGTATGTTTGTCAGCAGCAGCGTGTCAGTGCGTCAGTAGCCGGTGTGTTTGTTGGGAATACATTAAAATAAACAGCTCAAGTCATTGCAAAGTGTATTTATGAACTGTCAAAATGTGTATTTATGAACTGTCAAAATGCTGCAAACACATGTGGTTTGCCAGATGCAATATATATTGTAGTAGACAGACTGAATCGATGTTGAGTCCACGTTAAAAGACTTTTTGATGATATTGTGAAGTGTGTATTGGAATGTCGATTATGATAATGATGATGTTGAATTATGTAACTGTATAAGTGTAAGAATTCAATAGAAGATCGCAGTCATATTCCATTAGGTTTCAATATAATATAAGTAGAATTCAAAGCATACAAAAGAAACAACTATTTTGCGAAATATTGCTGCATGGCTATAGGGTTTGATGTGAAATGAAGAATGACTAAGTTTTAAAGTTGCAATATATGCACATTGTTATCGCTCTGTCAGAGCATTATATATATATATGAGATAGTCAGCTAAAAAAATAATAAATATTTTTACAAATTGGATATTATTATGTCTCCTAGGGAACAGATGTGACTTAACACAGCATAATACCGAACTCTTTACTCAGGAAAATGTAAATCAGGATATATTTTATCAAATGACTACCTAATCGTGAATCTCTATGCATATCTCAACCAAATAGTAAATCTCTGTGCATGTCTCAATCACATCTCAAGTATTGTGAAGACTAGTATTTGTTGCCATATGCCACAGTTCCCCCAGAACACTCGTTAGATGTGGGAAAGACAGTACTCACGCAACTTATTACTATGCAGTTTTGTTGCTGTGAGAATATGGGTACTGTCAATAACAAGCTTCTGTGGTAGAGACTACTAGTGAAGTGTTGTGCGTCATGGAGAGGTTTTTACTGTTGATAAAAAATCCAGAAGAGTATGTTATGGGCGACGTGTTACTACCTCACATACACGTCATGCACGGTTACTATAACGAGGAATTACAGATGTTTACTGACGATCTTTCTTTCCATGCACACCGCTAAGTGACATGTCAGTGTTATGAAGGTGATTTCTCAGTACAGTCCCTGTATAGACACGAGGAGCATCTCCAAAAGCTGTTGTATTTCTTCCATGGAATCTTGTTAATTTTCTAAAAACATATGTAGGTGTCAGAATAATTTTGATCTCATAGGATATGCACAATGTTGGTCACACCGCGCACTATCGGACAACTAAAGGGGGATCAGTTTGTCACATAGGAGTGAGATATACAGTATTCTAGTCAAAATATGATATCTCATGGCTACTGTGTCCTCTGAGTCATTCGTCATGGCTTGCTTCAATAAAATCTCCTCAGTTTACAAGCTCCCTCACTTCAAAATAAACACTCAAGCATTCAGTAGCTGTCTCCTTCATCATCAACAGGATTTAAAACCGTAGACCCATGTCTCATCACAAGTTGTGATTCTCGTAACGAACATCTCGTTCTCATTTGCGCGATCCAAAAGCTCTTTACGGGTTGCAAGGCGAAGGTCTTTCTGGTCTTCATTCATGAGCGGTGGGACGAACTTGGCGAAAACACAATCTCTTGGGCAGTCAGTCTTCGATTGGCACGCACAATTTAGTTGACATTCCTGACATTAGCGTCGTCGACAGAAGTCAAAGGGCTTTCTGAACGAAGGTCATCTTTCTTTAATTTCCGTCTGGCCATTTTTAAACCATCTGAACCATTCGTAATCCGAGTACGGCTTAAGCACCTCATCACCGTAGGCTTCCTGCATCATTTGGTGTGCTTCTTTTAACGGGTCGTTGAGTTTCACGCAAAATTTAATGCAGACGCATTGCTCCTCTAACTTTGCCATTTCGAAGTTGGCAAACTGTGCTACACAACGCTCTACCCAATACAGCGCTGAACAATAACTAACAAACATACAACAATGAAACTTCCGGCATATTCACATTAAACACGGAGCTTGCAGGGATGCCAACCGTTTCTCGCTCCAATACAGCATTGGCGCTAAATTACGAATGTCCCGGAATTTTTTGAACAGATCTTGTACTGTAACCACAGCAACAAGCGAACAGTTTACGAACTTACCCGTTCCGGAAATGCTTCCATCCTTGGCCCGAAAGCCAATGATCATGCCCTTCCGTCTGGGAGTAGTAATTGCACGTTTAAGTCGAACACAACTTTACAATTATATCTACAGCAAGATACCACAATTTGTGTAAGAAATATAATTGTCGTGTGAAAGACTACGGTAAAATGAATGATATTTGATGCCACGTAGTCCAACATCGGCATGAGGTCTTTTCCTTAGCATCACTAATGAGGGGTCTTCGTCTAGCTGGCGGCAGAGAACGAGCTGCAGAGATGTTCTTGACAGATTTATCCTGTTTCAAAATGTTGTGCTCCCTCCACGGTTCCATTTCATTGAATGATTTTTTTATATTTCTACGATGGGCAGTTTATCTCTCACAATTCTAATCCAAGAAGCAGAACTGATATTTACTGATGTTGTATTATACAGACCGAGGCGAAACCATAGAAGCCTTCCTCTGTCTTATTTACAACAATGAATGGTTGTTCACTCCTTGCATCTATAATTATCTAGGTATTTCGTCAGGAGTCATTGGTTGTGAAATCTTGTTTCTCTTCTGTTATGCCGAAATTTCGGTCACAAGGCATATAAGAATCGCCCGACACTAGAAATTTCAAACTGATATTAAAAACTATACTGTTTACCGCCGCAAGATTAAAGACATTAAAACCAACTAATTTTTTATTTTAGCCGGTGTAGTAGTCACACCACACCGTCATAGTCAGTAACAGATATTTGGCTTCTACTCAAAGCAGGATCGTCGGTATCACGCAGCCTTCTTTCGTTTTATCTGCACTATACTGATTACACGAAAAAGAAAATTTCTTTGACTCATCCAGTTTCGGTTCCAAAACTCTGAGTGCAGCTTCCGAAGACCACTCTCTTCAAAACTTTGGCAGTTATGTTTGCGCTTACAAGTAACCTGCACATAGGAAGTACACAAATCGGTTACGCCATAACAGACGCAATTAACTAGGCGTTACCACTAAATGTAACCAAGTAGATTCCATTGCAGACGGAAAATAATGAAATTACTAATTTGTATTGAACTTGTTTCGGAGGGATTTCGTCATACTAACAACTCCCAGTAACGTTACTAGCGAATCAGTAATGAACAATTGGTTATAGAGTAAAAGTTGGTAATTCGGCAACTTGTCGACTAATTCCCATATTTATGCCACCTGACGTGGTGCTGCTACAAGTGCCATCTTGTGTCGTTTTTACGAACGCAACCGCTCGGGATTTTGACATCCTGCTACTTCTGTACCACCGGCGCCATGTCTACGTACCTTTTCCATAAAAAATCTGAAAAATGATTTGTTTTGACTTACTACCTTTCCCACGTCAATGCCTCATTTAGACTTAGGCCTTTTGTCTAGAGGACAAATCGAGAGACACACAGGTGAATGCGGGAAGTTCTCTCTGTCACATCTAAAGTAACTACCCAGCAACTGAAACTGGGAACGCATTCTCATGTCCGTCGCCATTAGTGAAATGTGTATTACATAAGTCATATGAGTCATCTGTTCGCAGTATGGCACGAAGCCAGGTGCGGTGTTTTGAACAGAGACGTGGCCGGGAAACACACAAGGTTAACCTGTAGCAGCCTCACGCATTCTGTACAGTCCAGCCGTGTTTCTTCAATTTGCAAATAAATTAATGTATTGTGTTTTGGGTGTTACTTTTATATTTGTGCAGTATCTTCTTTTTAAATTTTTTAAACTGTGCAATACTGAAGTAGCATAGTATGCCGGTTGGGATGGAGTGATACTCTCTCCCCCCCGCTTTCCCTAATCTTGGCACCACCTGTACATATAAAGCTCTCGGGACTGTTTCGGATGACCCTTACAAAATAAACCATTTACTGTAATTCATGAACGGAGCTACTACTGCAGCAGGGAAGGAATGGTCGACTTCGGTTTATTGGGAGAAATTGAGGTAAGTGTGGGTCATCTGTAAAGGAGACCGCGTGTAGAGCACTAGGGCGACCCATTCCTGATTACTTCTCGAGTTTTTGGGATCCCCACCAAGTCGGATAAAAAGGAAGACATCGCAGAAATTCAGAGGTATGTTCGATCAATACGCATGTACTACAGAAATGCTTTGAGAACTCAAATGGGAGCCCTTGCAAGGAAGGAATACTGTTTAGAGAAATTAGAATCTGCATTTGATGCTGCTTCAGAACGATTATAATGCCTCCAACGTACATTTTGCGTACGGACCACGAAAACAAGATATATTAAAACTCGTACTTTGGTATGTAGACAGTCGTTTTTCTATCGTTGTATTTGCAAGTGGAACAGGAAAGGAAATGACTAGTATTGGTACAAAGTACCCTCCGCCATGCACCATAAGGTGGCTTGCGGAGTATGTATCTAGATATAGATATACAGAAGGTAGACAGAAATATGGAAACAAAAAAAAAAAAAAAAACACACACACACACACACACACACACATTACCACGTCTAATACGGCGTAGGAAACCCACTGACATTCAAATATCTTCCAGTCGTCTCGGAATGGATAAATACAGGTCGTATATGCTGTTTAAGGGAATCTTCTTCCTGCAAAATAATGATAAATTCCGTTAACGATGATGGAGGTGGATAGCGATCATGCAACCTTCTCCCCAAACTAGACCACAAAGGCTAAATAATATTGAGATACAGTGACTAGCGCCCAGGTAAGATGCGACAAATCATCCTCGTGTTCACAAATACGATCCTGGACGATGGGAGCTATCTGAAAAGCGGCCACTTCATCATGGAACACAGTCTCTCCATTGGGGAACAAACGCTACTATTGGATGGACCTGATCAACCAAAACGGTCACACGATCCTCGCCAATAATGCGACCTCGCAGAGTAACGATGGGTACCTTGGAATGTCACGATATAGCTGCCCAAATCGTCGCCGAATCCCAATCATTTTCCACTGTTGTGAGAACAGAGTGTAACAACATTCATCCGACTAAATGATTTTCTTCCATTGTTTTATGCGTCAGGTTTTATGGCTCCGGCACCACGTTTTACTGTTACGGGGCTTTGCATCAGTGATGACTGGTTTTATTATTCCACCTTGCCCTGAAATTCCCTGCTTCTAGAGCTCTCCCTCTTTTTGGGAGGGGGGGGGGGGGGCTTGTTGGCAGGGTTAGCGAGTGCGACATTCAGTTTTGCAGTGACTTTTGCTGCAGTCGTGGCTTCGTTTTCGTCACAATCCTGTTCAATAACCGTGTGCCATGATTACTCATAAGACACTTTAGGCCGCGTTGTATGTTAGGGGATCATGTTTTTCTGCTGTCCCTCTATTTGGTACTGGGTGGAGCAGAGGAAACGCATGTTTTTCACTATTGAATAACTGGGACACGGTGTGATAAAAATAATAAATGCAAGCATTAAGTGCTAGATTTTTTAATGCAGTTTTGAAATATACATACTTTAATTAGGTTCGAAAGATAATATCTTGGAGATGATGTCATTCTTGCTGTATACAAATTTGGACCCTCTCCCGAAAGTCACGCATGGCTCTCTCCAACATTTCATTCGGCACGGCTTCAATTTCCTGACGAACGGAATTCTTCAGGTCCTCGAATGTGCGAGGCTTGTTCATGTAGACTTTTGATTTTAAAGATACCAACAAAAAGAAGTCGCATATCGACAAATCGGATGAGCGAGGGGGCCAGTAAACATCACCAGATTTCAAAATACATGTCCTGGGAACATTTGTCGAACCACTTCCGTGACTGCTCTCGCCGTGTGGGCTGTGGCACCGTCCTGCTGAAACCATATCCTCTCATGTTCACTTGACGCCCTTCAATCTCTGGACGAAGAAAGTTGTTTTAACATTTTAACATAGCGCGCTGATGTCACAGTAACTGCAGTTCCTTCCTCTTAAAGAAAAAATGGGGTCCAACAATCCCCATCTTTGAAATGCAGCGCCACACTGTTACTTTTAAACTGTGGAGAGGTCTTTGGTTTAATTCCTGTGGGTTCTCCAGCGCCCAATACCGACAACTTTGAACATTGACGTAACCGTCTAAATAAAATTTCGTCCATTACGCGACAAAACTCTGTGCGCTGCAAAAAAGCCCCTTCGCTAAGCTGCTGGACGATCATTATCTTGTACGGGTCAAATTTAGAAAAGATCATCATGTAAGATGTGGTGAAGCGAACGACGTGACACACCCAGCGCTACAGCCTGTCGTCCGGAGTACGGGGAAGACCAGGTGGTTTCTTTTTCATCACAGATCCAGTACTTCTAAACGTTGCAACTCATCGGAGTACTGATTTCGATCAGGACTGCATCTCGACGTCCAATTCTAAAATTTTGACGGAAAAGACGTTGCACTGTGGCTATGGAATCATTGTTTGTGAAGTACTGCTCGACAACGAACACACGATGCTCTACGCTCCAAAGCTCCAAAGCGACTGAAACTGCATTATATGGGCAGTCTGCCAACATTTATTCAAGGTCAATACCCCCTCTCGTTGCCGCGTACTAGCGGTTCAAAAAACGTGCGTTTCCTCTGCTCCACCCTGTATAAATCTTGGTACGGTGCCTGCTGAACCTCCAGACACCTCGGCTACCTCCGTTATACGAGCACCAACAACACTTCTGCTACTTTTGGTAGAAAAACACTCATCATACGAGCACCAGCAATTTGCTCACGTTCAATTCACTTAACTCTGACATAATGCACTTACAATTAGTTAGAAAACTGATCCAGATGCCGCTCATGGTCAAATACAACAGCACAACCTGCAGGTGTGGCTAGCATCTGCATTCATGTTCATGCAAGCATTTCTCACGATGCTTACATATTTTTGTCTTACACCTGTAGGTGGCACGATAGTAAGACACTGGACACGTTGTCCGGTAGGACGGCGGTTCAAATCAAAGAGCGATCACCCAAATTCATATTTTAGCTAGGAACCATATGCCGTAAGTAATTTAGGAAATCCCGAGAAACCTAAATCTGTGTGACTGGACGGGGATTTGAACCGCACTTCCCCCAGAACGAATTAAGGGTCTTCTGCGCCATCTCGCTCGGTTTTTAGCTTAGTGAGCCTCTAATTTACGAAATTCATACAGTGCAGCATTCATTAGGAATCTCATCTGGCGAATTTCCGTAACACACAAAGAACCGTAAGCGTTGTCAAACCGCTGTTTCAGATATTCGTTGACAGTGACTTCCACTCTGAAAACATTGCAGTTTTGTTGAGGTTGCAAAGAACCTGTATTCGGTGAATTTGTGGAAGTCTGATACGTTTGATGACGTCTGTAAACAGATCAATTGCCTTAGAACTTTGTTACTTTTGTATGCGAGAATAACGCCAGTGGTTGAATACGAGAGGAAGGACAATGAGCGGTAGGGCAACTGACAGCAATGAGTAATGCGTGTCCGTCGTGCTTGGTTATTAGCGAATGCGTATTGTGAGAACTAACATGTTGGTGATGCTACCTCCAAGGTTCAGCGTACACAAGATACACGGCGTGTCGCAGCGGTGGTCGTCATTTCAGGTGAGCGGAAAGTGTCGGAAGGACGCTGAGAGCATAGTCTTCATCTTATTCGTTCTAGCACAGGCTCGCTTAACGAGGGTTCGGGAGGGAAACTGTCTGTGTCATCCGTATCAGTTGATATCGGTTACAAAGAAAGATTAAGCCTCAGCTTCTAGTTAGCAAAAGGTTATTCTAGGAGGTGACTATCTCCGGTGGGGAGGTATGAGGAGGGAAATCGGCCGTGACCTATTCGACAAGACTATCTAGGCATTCTCCGTGAAAGATTAGGTACGGAATGTCTGGGCCGGAAGGGCTGGACATTATTTGCAAACCGTGTCCTCCCGAATGCAATTGCATTGTCTTAACCATTTCGAAATTTTGCAGTGAAGACGCGTAAAATCTGTATCACAGGGATTTGAATTAAGCGCGCAAACTACGGGAGGTGTGCGATCTCGTCTAAAACTATAACTCAGGAAACCATAACGATGCCTGAGCACGAGAAACAAAAGTTACACGCGGTATGTGGGAAGGCAGCAAAGAGAAAAGGAGCCTATGTCTGTCACTACTCCTTGACGCATGAAAGGAAACCTAGTGGCTTGAGGAAGGCGAGACGCAGTCATGCGAACGGCTCCAGCATTTCGTTCACAATAAACAATAACTTATACGAGGGCTGTCCAGAAAGTAAGTTACGATCGATCGCGAAATGAAAATCACAGTGAAAATCAGAAATGTTTCTTTTGTAACAGTTAGCTACACCTTTCAGCTACTTCTCTACGTAGTCACCGTTCTGACTCAGACATTCGTCGTAGCGTTATACCAACTTTCCAATACTCTCATCATAGAAGGCAGCCGCCAGTGCTTTCCGCCAATTCTCTACTCTGGCCTAAAGCTCGTTGTCTGTGCCAAAATGTTGTCTTCATATCCAGCGGTTCGTTTGAGCAGAGATGAAACTCAGTGGGAGACAATTATGGGTTGTATTGTGGGTAACCAAACATTTCCAATTGAAACGATGCAGGAACATCTTCATTGCCCCTGCAGAAAGAGGCTGAGAATTGTCTTGAAGAAGAAACCGCACGACAGTTATGTAATGTTGGTTGCATAGCTTCAGGGGAAAATTCTCATCAGTCCCTCGTACTTGGCGGGAGACACTATTTTCTATAACATCTTTACGCGCTCACTAAGAGCTCAGGAATGAAAAGAGCGACATAATTCTACCTAGAGTCATACTAGAGACACTGCCCAACACATATTTGCAAAGCTTTATCGGATTTTCATAGTCGTTTCCATTTCGTGACCGATCGTAACTAACTTTCTGGACATCCGTCGTAGTTTATTTCAGTCTGTGCTCACTAAATTGTTCAATAACTATACCGGTTTCAAATCACCAGCAATTATCAGTAGTCCATTAACATTTCTCAGTCGAAGGTTATGTGAAAGCAAGCTAGGAATCATAATCTCCATGAGACTCCTAACGGAGTCCTCTACTAGGAGCTTCGCGTGAAATAAAATTTACAGTTAAAAAATAATGTACTCACCGAAATATATATCTGCGTGTGTGAACGGGGAGCTGAACTACAGTCTTCCCAAATACGACACATGTATCTTACCACTTCTTTAATAAAACAGTTTCCATGCCAGCACGGCGAAACAAGGCACACGTCAGTGTAGAGTATGAGGGAAATTCCCCATCCCCCTTTTTCCCTGGACCTAACCGATATAGTTTCTCGTGTCTTATACAGTGCGTCAGTGAAGTACCCACTTGATTGTTAATTTTTTTCTGTATCTAACATTCTTTCCACTAGCACATCACATAATTTACTACATGATTTTTTTCTACAAAGTTGTAACGGCACCGTGAACTGTACTACGCCTGTCAGTATAGATTAACCGTTTTCCGTCCATAAATACACGACCTACTGCCCACGTGAAAATTAACATTAATGGCTTGCTTGTGCCAAGTTTACTTGGAGGTACTAACCAACCTAGAAACATACTACTCGCAATTGCTATAATTATTAGTTTGCTAGTGGAGAAAATACAGGTGTACTGTTGTTAAGTACACTGTCTGCACTTATACTCCCAACACCCTGAATTTAGAGAGGAGAGATCAATCGGATGATGAGCGATACAACCTAAGATGGAAGCGAAAGCCGAAAAAGAAACTATTCTAATAATGTAAAAGGTACTTCATTCAACGCTGTCCTCGCCTTCTGTCTGGCAGAAGCTAGAGGACTCTTAAAATCGCATGTATTTTAGCTCTACATAAGACTGTCAGACAAATTTATTATTCGCTCTGATATATTTATCGAGCGATTTATTCTGCTGTCTCAAACATACGGCACATATTTACAGTGACTCCAAGTTACAGTTGAGGTTCACCTTCTTAAGCGTACACAATATATCTTTTATATCCCTCAACAGTAAATTCCTAAAAAATGTTCAATGTTTTATGACTTTCGCTCTTGACTAAATAGGCTACACTATTATGAATAGCATGAAAATTAAAGTCGGTAGCTGCGGTAGTAAGCATATTTTCAGACTGTTGGCACAAATTCAGTATTTAAGCTGCCGCAAGTGGAAGTGTAAACTGAAAGGCATTATTTACGTCCCGGTGTAACCGCGGCAGAGAATACTTCTGCAAGGCAGTGACAAATCCATTTTAAAGTGATATAATGGCTCCCATTTTCTTTTGGTGAAAGGTAACGGAAGTAAAGTATTCCGTGAGAGAAACGTCAATAGAAGAGTATGACAACGTTCTACTACCCACAATTTCGTCAACTGAATGAACTACATTCCGGCGCGTCTGTAGCTGAGGTCGCTAAAGCGTACTTGTTCAGTGGTACTTAACTCTACCGAAGCCGGATGGACTCTTGGGGCCAGAAGAAATTTTTAGCGGCAGTATCATACAGGCAAGGACAGGGGGTGTGGTGGTACATAGTTTCTGATCACCAAACTTGGCGCCGAAGGTCCTGGATTAAATCGCAGTCTTCAGTGTTATGTCTTGCCAAGTGAGTGCATGTGACTCCATCGATGGTGGACCGTTTATTGGATGCGACCTTAAGTCGACGGCCTCGTTTGTATTCTTACTATTCGAGAAGAGCCTACCTTCGTGCCGGCATCATGTCTCAAGTTTACCCTCCTTTTCATACGTAACAACACAATACTGCACTGAATCGTCCAAGTGTGTATCTCAGTCATTAGGCGGCGCGAGGAAATTAGACTGGGAAATGAAACGCTAAAAGTAGTAGGTGAGTTTTGCTATTTGACAAAAATATAACTGGCGGCTGAAGACCTGAGGATATAAAATGCAGACTGGCAATAGCAAGAAAAGTGTTTCTGAAAAAGAGAAATATGGCAACACTAAGTATAAATTTAATTTTTGGGAAGTGAAACGTGGGCAATAAAAAGTTCAGACAAGAAGAGAATACAAGTTTTTGAAAAATGGTGACAAACGAATGATAAAAATAATACGGATCGTGTAACTAATAAAAGAGTTCTGAATCAAATCGGGGAGAAAAGTGTTTTAAGGCATAACTTGACTCAAAGAAAGGGTCGGCGGTTGATAGCACACATTCTGAGGTGTTACGGAATCCTGCGCGGTCGGTAGTGGTGGGAAGTGTGTGTGTGTGTGGGGGGGGGGGGGGGGTACAAACTGTTAGGGGGTCTATAGCAAGCAGCTTCAAATGGGAACACTTATGCTGAGATGAAGAGGCTAACACAGAATAGAATAGCGTTGAGAGCCGTTCTTCAAGAGGCTGACACAGAACAGAACAGCGTTGAGAGCCGTTCTAAATCTAAGTCTACATGATTACTCTGCAATTCACAATTAATTGCCTGCCAGCCCGTGCTACCTCATTTCTCTCACTTTGTTATGAAGAGCATTTTTCTCTGTGTAGAAGGGCACCAACAAAATTCCAATAATACAAAACGAGCTGCGCCCTTCATTGAACTTTTTCGATGCCCTCCGTCAATTCCGTCTGATGTGGATCACACACTGCACAACAATATCGCAAAAGGGGAGGAACATGCCTGCTATAAGCAGTCTCTTTCGTAGACTTGTTACATCTTTTAAGTGTTTTGTCAAGAAACCGTGGTCTTTGGTTTGCTTACTCCACAAAATTATCTATGTGATCGTTCCAATTTAAGTTATTCTAAGTTATTCGTAATTGCAGTGCCTAAGCATTTAGTTGAGTTTACAGCTTTTAGATTTGTATGTGCTATCGTGTAACTGAAATTCAACAAATTCTTTTTAGTGCTCGTGTGGATTACGTCACACTTTTCATGACTTAAGAGTGAATTGGCCCTTTTATACCATACGGATATTTTGTCTAAATCTTTAGCAATTCGTTTTGATCATCTGATGAATTTGGACTGTAGAACACCATCACCACCACCACAACAACAACAACAACCACGCTGCAATATTCCAAAACAGTAACAATGTTTTAACCACCTCGGCTACAGAGACGGGGGAATATAGTCGCTGACAACTAAATCATTGCTTTCCTGTTCCTGCGCTCGTTAAACAGACCACAGTTCGTGATTAATGGTATGCTTACGCATTGATCTCTACAGGGGTGAGAGGAGAAAAGCAAAGTCACACTTTTACTGTAGAGCAGTTATATCTCTAATGCTAACATTCTAGAAGAAACTACGCAGTTCAGGTCCTCGTACTTCGTGGTTCATTACCAGCATTTTCAAGTAGTTAGGATCCCTACTTTAAACGTTCCATACGTACGTCACTGTCGTGACATACATCACGTGAGTAGCAATGTCGCGATGCAGAAACGCTCCTTGTCGCTGGCGTATATAGTAGTCGGTGGTTACATTCGGTTTAGCGTTGACAAGGCGTAATGACACCCCCCCCCCCCCCCCCCCCCCCCGTGAAGAGACTGCAGCTGTCAACGATATATTACTTGTCTGCCGCCTCAAGAGCCTCCAGCGTAACGTAGCTCACACAGCCATCCGGCGTGGGTTATCAAAATCAGGCACACGAATTCATTCTGCATTTACAGTCCTCTGTACTTCTTGACGAAGTCTTTCTTTCAGCAGCGGGGTGTATTCTACTAACTAACTGTAATGTATGCTGGAATGGGAATCTAACCCAATCGTTGCAATTCGCGGGCACAGTTCTTGCAGCATGAGCTGTATAGCCACATCTGGCAGACTGATGGCTCAAAGCAAAGCTCAGACGTGTGCCTGGGGAGCACAGTCAATAACCACATATCCTCGAAGCTCAAACGTCCAGGTTCGAAACACGATACAGCACACAACTGTAGAGTCATTCGTATTGCTTACTACGTTTTGCATTTACTGTAAGCATTCTTTTCTTTTACTGATACCTCCATTCAGTTATAGTTAGTACAAATAGAAATGTATGTAAAACGTTCAAGCGTCATGGATGACTGTACAATCAGACCTGCACTATCAAAGAATGTTAATTATTGAATTGTCAGTTATGACTGTCGCGAACAGCAATAAGTTAATTACAACACCACACAACGTCCTTCATATTAGGTTCCACAAAATCATTATTTTAGCTCTACTTATGTTTCGAGTTATGCTGTGGTAGCATAAAATGCCCTACTTACTGGAAATCTTGGTCTTTTGAAAACAAACATTTTGTGGGAAATAGACTTCATTCGAAAAGTGTGGCAAGTCATTTAGCAGTGTTTCGGAAAATACTAAAAAGTATCTTCACTGCTAAAACTAGTAACTTATAACCTTCTTGCCGGCCGCGGTGGCCAAGCGGTTCTAGGCGCGTCAGTCCGGAACCGCGCGACTGCTACGGTCGCAGGTTCGAATCCTGCCTCGGGCATGGATGTGTGTGATGTCCCTAGGTTAGTTAGGTTTAAGTAGTTCTAAGTTCTAGGGGACTGATGACCTCAGATGTTAAGTCCCATAGACCTCAGAGCCATTTGAACCATATAACCTTCTATAACAAGAAAACAACTTTCTTGGAGCAAATCCTCTTTCTGAAGCCTCCCGCACGCGATTTGTTTATTGCAAATCTGTTCCAGAATAGACAGAGTGATATCTTCGACTGTAAACTACTGGTTTTTATTTACTGTCTGTGCTTCGGTTTTACATTGAACCAATAGATATTCCAGATCACACACTCTATCTTCAGGGTCCACAGATTTAATACAGATTGTGCATCAGAGCATGGTGAAGAGGCAACACCTGTACATTATTTAAAAAAATATGCTTCGCTATTTTTCTATGATGTATTTTCTCTACATTGTTTTATCTCAAGTTTACGTATACTGTCACAACAAAATTAATTGTTCAATTTATATTAACAACAGCGATATGATGTCTCGCTGTGTGTCGGAAATTAAGCAAGAAAAGAAGTTACGCAAGAAAGGAAATGTGAAAGGCGTATCTGGTGTAACGGTGTAACTGTAGGCTCTAGATTCAATGATTACCTCGTGCTCAAGTTTGTAAAAACAGGTGACAAGCTTAGTAGACATCTTCTGTTCGATGAACGGCGGAAGTATGCGATTACAAGGCTGGAGTGGCGGAAGACCTTGCAATGTGATTAAATGTTCGTCGTATCGATTTACCTGTAGACGTGAGAGGTTCCATGTCAATATTAAACGCCTCACAAAGCTACTGCTGAGGCCAGCCGTATGCAATACAAGCTAGTACTGTCAGAGTTTTGACCGATGGCGGGTAATCGACACGAGCAACGTAGATCAAGTGCGGTTGCCACTCATCCCGATCTGCAGTCCCGAGTTCCTGCTGCGGGTCCACCGGTTCCGCCTGAGGTATTCCTGCCTGTCGTAAGAGGCGACTAGAAGGAGTCTCCCACCTTTTAGTCCTAGAAGTTCAAGTCCTATTTTATGGTTTGACCTCCCACTTTCCAAATTATACAGAAGTGCGGGCCATTTGCGGAAGGACGCCTTACATGAAGCTTCGGTTATCCATAGTGCAATTAGATTAAATCTCCTACATCTCTTCTTGTCATGGCTTTGCCTCCCCAGCTGCAATTCAACTATCTGGGCGAGAACACCTTCCGGGGTATGTCATCTTCTTCTGTTGTCTCCTGTACTCTTGCGCCCCCTTGACAGTACTGGATTTCTTGGCACCCAACATCCAGCGTGGTAGCCAGTCTGTTGTGGTAGGGCCATCATGTACCCATTTGGTGGTAGCCCCTAACAATACATGGATCACACTGCTGATGCCTGAGCTGTAAACTCCCCATATATGCCAAGGAGTTGATACCCATCTTCTAGGGGCATCGGTACTTCCAGCAACGGTCATCGTGCTAGGTGGTCTTTGGGGTGGCGCCCGTGGGGAGAGCCCCTGATCAGAGTGGGTGGCTTCAGGGCGGATGACCCGCAATGAAGCGGACCAAGCTATCTTTTGCTAGGGATCGAATGGCACCAGCAGCCTCTAAAAAGGGCAAAGTTCAGTTTAACGCTGAGAGATACGACCCCAAATCGTTTCCCTTCCAAGCCACACCACTCTATGAATGTAGATCTATGGACAAGAGAGAGACTTATTCGCCAAGGTATTTCGTTTGCAGCAGAACGGATGGCGCCTCCTTCCTAGCTATGAAGTCTCATTTTTTGTTGTTGAATATCTCGAGAATAAGTTTAGGGAAGTGGCTGCGCTGTCAAAAATGAGAAGTGGTGCAGTCCTCATACTGACAGCATCACCCACACAGCGGGGATGATATTCCCATTTCTGTCACTCCCCATAAAAGCCACTCCCCATAAAAGCCTCAACATGTTCCAGGGGATTATTTTCCATTGCGACCTCCTCTTGCAGTCTGATAACGAGCTCCGCGCCAATTTAGAGTGGTGGGGTTATCATTTCATCTGGCGCGTCTCCAGGGGACCAAAGACAATAGCGTTGCTACTGGTGCCTTCATCTTTGACTTTGAGAGTGATCCATTGCCTGAAAAGGTCAAAATGATGGTTTACCACTGTGACATCTAACCTTACGTTCCTTCCCTATGCGGTGCTTTAACTGCTGGAAGTTTGGGCACATGTCTTCCGACTACAATTCCAGCACCAAATGTAGAGACTGCGGATGTACACTGCGTCCAAATACTCCATGTATGCCACCTCCAACTTGTGTCAGCTGAGGAGAGTACCATTCCACCTGCCTGCCAGACTGCACAGTACTCCAAAAGGAGGGGAAAATTATGTGGTAAAAGACCCTGCAATGGCTGGATTACCAATAGGCTAAACGTAAATTTGAACGATTGCATCCCATTCGGTTGATGTCCACATATGCTGGGCTGATATCCACATATGCTGCAGCGATGTCGACATCACCCTTTCTTATGCCAGTAGTTCCACACTCCTGCCACATACAGTGGACCCTCTGGGTCACCCAAATACATCTGCTCCCTTGGTGGTAGGGGGCACATCTTCTGTTGCTCCCAAAGCACCTACTTCAGGAGCAATACCCCCTCAAACTCCCAAATGCCCTCCCCTCAGCTGGAGACACGACAGCCTCCTCCGGCTTCTCTTGTGCCGAAGGCGTCCCTTGAGACCCTCCTTTTGAATGTCTCTACTAATGCCACAGTGGACACTCGCCAGTGGCTAAAGGAGCCACAAGCTGCTCTTCCTCCATTCCTGAAGCTACTTCGGAGATGCACACCCAGCAAGCTCCTACAGAGAAGCGAGAGAACAAGCAAATGAAGAAGAAGTCTACTAAGAAACAGGACCCTCTGGTGGCACCAATACCACCACTCCCTACCAGTTATGCATCGGAGGACGAGATGGAGCTTTTAGCATCCCCTGAGGACCTGGCTCTCACCGACGCCTCATCTGCACTAGCGACGGATGTAAATACTGGCGGCGGGTGATTATACGACATAACCTGTCTCCTTGGTCACTACATGTCTTACCCGATTCCAGAACGCGTCATTTTCCCATGGAACTGCGGCGGTATTTTCTCCCACCTGTATAAGTTACGTCAACTCTTAAGTGTTACACTTGCTTTTTGCATTGTCCTTCACAGAACCTGGTTTCCTGCAATGTAGACCCCCATCCTTCGTGGCTGCTGTCGGAGGTACTAAAAAAACCGTCCCGCCTGTGACAGACTGTCAGATGGAGTTTGCATTTTTGTCCTTACCTCTATGTGTAGCGAACCTTTGCCCCTTCAAACATCTTTAGAAGCTGTGGCTGTCATGGTAAGGACAACGCAGGAAATTATCATATGTAACGTCTATCTCCCTCCAGACAGTGATGCACTGCCCCATATATTGGCTGCACTCATTTTGCAGCTCCCCCCACCTTTTCTCCTTCTGGGTGATGTTAACGCCCATAACCCTTTGTGGGGTGGAACCCAGGTTACTGGCAATGGCACGGATATTGAGGACCTGCTAACTCAACTCGACCTTTGCCTCCTAAATGCAAGAGGCCCCACACATTTCCGGGTGGCACATGGCACATATTTGGCCATTGATCTCTCGGTTTGCAGTCCTGGCCTTCTCCCATCTATCCACTGGAAAGCACATGGCGATTTGTGTGTTAGTGAACACTTCTCACTCTTCCTGTTCCTACCCCAGCGTCCCTCATCTCGCCGCTTGCCCAGGTGGGCTCTTCCCAAGGCTGACTGGGACACTTTGACATCCACTACCACCACTGAATCTGTGTTGCATGCCACAGAGACCTTAGGTGGGCTCTCCAATGTCATAAGCGTCACCCATCCCTGGAGAATCTCGTTGCCTTCAAACGGCTCCGTGCCCAGGTTCGCCTATTCATGAAATGAAGGAATCAGGAGTCTTGGAAATGCTATGTCTCCACCATTGAAACACGAACCTCCCCTTCCCAGGTTCTGACAAAGCTCCGCCGACTTTTCAGCTATCATACCCCTGCAGGTGTCCCTGAAATTTCCACAAATGGAGCTGTATCTGCTGATCCAGATGTAATTTCAGAGCATCTTGCTGAGCATTATGCTCGCATCTCTGCGTCTGAGAATTATCACCCCCAACTTTCGTCTCCTCAAACAGAGGGTGGAACAACAACACCTCTCTTTTGCTCCACACCGCCCTGAGCCATATAATGTTCCTCCAGTGCGTGGGAATTTCTCAGTGCTCTTGCCGACTGTCCTGACACATTCCCTGGCCCAGACCGCATCCACTCGCAAATGCAGAAACATTTGTCAGCGGATTCCCAGCGCCACCTCCTTACTGTCTTCAACTGCATCTGGAGCGATGGCGAATTCTTGTCGCATTGCACATTCCACGGACACGTGTTGTCATCTGATAGGCCGCACTACACGGCAGGCAAGTACATTGACTCTGCAGTCCAGTACGAGTCTTATGTCACGTGTTTGTTGCTAGTTTGTTATTAAAATAGTGTTGAGTGCTCTTCCCCAGTTCAACCCAGTATTTCAATGCATTTTGCCCCTCCTAGTGTGTGGGGTAGTTTCTGCTGTCGTCCTTTGATATCAGTTGTATTGCAGAATGGTACGACCCCTAGTTTGGAAGGCACTTACTCAATTTGATTAAAAAAATTAAAAGCGGGACAAGTCACACCACTACAATGTTCCTTGTAAGAGAAGGTAAATTTGATTGATATGCCTATAATTTTGTTGAAGTGCTATAGCTTGGGATAAAGACTGAATCCCTAATTCTGTGGTTGCTTCAGGGTGAAAAATTGATACTGTCCAAAAGCGACTATGCTGGGAAGTCAACTTGTCATCTTTCGCTCTTGCTGTCGCCACACCCGTCTCTTTCGTATTCGTCATCTTTGATGTAGACTACGAGACCTTCTGCTTCAGCCTCAAGCCCACATTAATCACGATCTCCTTCTCCTTCACCTTCATTAGAATTTTTCAATCTTTGTTCGAAATCTACTTTTATTACTGGAAGTAACAGCAGTACAAAACCCAATCTCGATTATTTTAGAAACACATTATTTTGAGCGGTTTTAACAGTCAGGGTAAACTGTGGACCAAAGGAACAGGTGCGACCCAAAACCGCTTGTTTCAGCAATAACCGACTCCGCAGCAGGAGACAGAGCAGAACACTACCAGTTGTAAAATGATTACGGGAAGGATTATGAAGGCATGATGCAGACTGTGCAGGTATGGTCGTCCAGTTTTTTTTTTCTTTTTTTGTTTCGCTGTTTGCTAGGTTCCTCTGGTAAGTGTACACGTCCACGACCTTAAAGATGTGCACACATAGCTACTTCTGCGATACCACGGCTTTCTTCACTTGCGAGATCAGTGTTCTTTTTATTTTCATAATACTCGAAAGTATGACGGTTTAATTCGTCTCAAGCGTACCAAGAGTCATTCCATGTTCGTAAAATCGAGTGACGCCTTGCCCTCGAATGTAATCACTATTATTCCTGTTAAGCAGCGGTATCACCCTTCACCTGCCAATCGCTTTTATAGTCTTCTGAGATCGTGATGTACACAGTGCTTGGAGAAGTTTTTGCTTGATAAGTGAACTCCGGTAGACGTGTAGTTTGCATCGTTAGAAAACGCATTTTTTTCTTACTCGTTGTGATCATGTTGTTGTTGTTGTTGTTGTGGTCTTCAGTCCTGAGACTGGTTTGATGCAGCTCTCCATGCTACTCTATCCTGTGCAAGCTTCTTCATCTCCCAGTACCTACTGCAACCTACATCCTTCTCAATCTGCCTAGTGTATTCATCTCTTGGTCTCACTCTACGATTTTTACCCTCCACGATGCCCTCCAATGCAAAACTGGTGATCCCTTGATGCCTCAGAACATGTCCTAACAACCGATCCCTTCTTCTGGTCAAGTTGTGCCACAAACGTCTCTTCTCCCCAATCCTATTCAATACTTCCTCATTAGTTATGTGATCCACCCATCTAATCTTCAGCATTCTTATGTAGCACCACATTTCGAAAGCTTCTATTCTCTTCTTGTCCAAACTATTTATCGTCCATCTTTCACTTCCATTACATGGCTACACTCCATACAAATACTTTCAGAAACGACTTCCTAACACTTAAATCTATCCTCTATGTTAACAAATTTCTTTTCTTCAGAAACGTTTTCCCTGCCATTGCCAGTCTACATTCTATATCCTCTCTACTTCGACCATCATCAGTTATTTTGCTCCCCAAATAGCAAAACTCCTTTACTACTTTCAGTGTCTCGTTTCCTAATCTAATTCCCTCAGCATCACCCGACTTAATTCGACTACATTCCATTATCCTCGTTTTGCTTTTGTTGATGTTCATCTTATACCCTCCTTTCAAGACACTGTCCATTCCGTTCAACTGCTCTTCCAAGTCCTTTGCTGTCTCTGACAGAATTACGATGTCATCGGCAAACCTCAAAGTTTTTATTTCTTCTCCATGGATTTTAATACCTAATCCGAATTTTTCTTTTGTTTCCTTAACTGATTGCTCAATATACAGATTGAACAACATCGGGGAGAGACTACAACACTGTCTCACTCCCTTCCCAACCACTGCTTCCCTTTTATGTCCCTCTACTCTTATAACTGCCATCTGGTTTCTGTACAAATTGTAAATAGCCTTTCGCTCTCTGTATTTTACCCCTGCCACCTTCAGAATTTGAAAGAGAGTATTCCAGTCAACGTTGTCAAAAGCCTTCTCTAAGTCTACAAATGCTAGAAACGTAGGTTTGCCCTTCCTTAATCTAGTTTCTAAGATAAGTCGTAGGGTCACAATTGCCTCACGTGTTCCAACATTTCTACGGAATCCGAACTGATCTCCCCCGAGGTCGGTTTCTACTAGTTTTTCCATTCGTCTGTATAGAATTCGCGTTAGTATTTTGCAGCTGTGACTTATTAAACTGATAGTTCGGTAATTTTCACATCTGTCAACACCTGCTTTCTTTGGGATTGGTATTATTATATTCTTCTTGAAGTCTGAGGGTATTTCGCCTGTCTCATACATCTTGCTCACCAGATGGTAGAGTTTTGTCAGGACTGGCTCTCCCAAGGCTGACAGTAGTTCCAATGGAATGTTATCTACTCACGGGGCCTTGTTTCGACTCAGATCTTTCAGTGCTCTGTCAAACTCTTCGCGCAGTATCGTATCTCCCATTTCATCTTCACCTACATCCTCTTCCAATTCCATAATATTGTCCTCCAGTACATCGCCCTTGTATAGACCCTCTATATACTCCTTCCAACTTTCTGCTTTCCCTTCTTTGCTTAGAACTGGGTTTCAATCTGAGCTCTTGATGTTCATACAAGTGGTTCTCTTATCTCCAAAGGTCTCTTTAATTTTCGTGTAGGCAGTATCTATCTTACCCCTAGTGAGATAAGCCTCTACATCCTTACATTTGTCCTGCTTAGCCATTTTGCACTTCCTGTCGATCTCATTTTTGAGGCGTTTGTATTCCTTTTTGCCTGCTTCATTTACTGCATTTTTATATTTTCTCCTTTCATCAATTAAATTCAATATTTCTTCTGTTACCCAAGAATTTCTACTAGCCCTCGTCTTTTTAACTACTTGATCCTCTGCTGCCTTCACTACTTCATCCCTCAAAGCTACCCATTCTTCTTCTATTGTATTTCTCTCTCCCATTCCTGTCAATTGTTCCCTTATGCTCTCCCTGAAACTCTGTACAACCTCTGGTTCTTTCAGTTTATCCAGGTCCCATCTCCTTAAATTCCCACCTTTTTGCAGTTTCTTCAGTTTTAATCTACAGGTCATAACCAATAGAATGTGGTCAGAGTCCACATCTGCCCCTGGAAATGTCCTACAATTTAAAACTTGGTTCCTAAATCTCTGACTTACCATTATATAATCTATCTGAAACCTGTCAGTATCCCCAGGCTTCTTCCATGTATACAGCCTTCTTTTATGATTCTTGAACCAAGTGTTAGCTATGATTAAAATGTGCTGTGTGGAAAATTCTACCAGGCGGCTTCATCTTTCATTTCTTTTCCCCAATCCATAGTCACCTACTAAGTTTCCTTCTCTGCCTTTTCCTGATCTTGTTAATGCAGATAAATACGTAATTCGCAAGTAAACATCCACGTACGGAAATGTTTTATTGTTGCACAGTAACTGACAATCAGTTTAACTACTAACAGTAGAAATTGGTTCACTTAGCGCTGACTGGCATAATCTCAAAATATCTTCTCCTTCATCTACAGTTTCTTGTGTTACGTCATCTGGAAAATGGAACGAGGATCACGGTCCGTATAAGACGCGACAAGCCGTTCGTAGTAATGACGCATGTACCATGCTTTTTTCCCCCGAAAACAAGCTTATAACTCCAGTTGATCCTAATTTTTTCATTAATCCATTAATCAATGTTGAAAGTCGTCACCCCGCCTCGATTATCCTTCCTGTAGAATAAACGAGAGGTATCACCGGCAAAAGGCTTCAAAAAAGGCCAGTGCACAGACAGGTTTTCGACTCCGTTTGCGTTTCCTTCAAACAGTACCATCAGTGAAAATTTGCTGTTTTAAGATCACGTATATTTCTCGTATTATGTTATCATTACTATTATTATTTATGTTTGTGCTCTATTGGATTATGCACTCAGAATCGTCTGTCTTCCGCCCATCAAATCACGTTGCTCCGCTCTCTGCCAAGCCAGCTGTCAAATGATGAATTTGCAGCGTAAAAATGTTTCAGTCTGCTCATTCAAGTTGTGTCTTTCCTGTCTCATTTAAGTGACCTTCTAACACAGATACAAATTATTTTTCCAGTTTTAACTTGACAGCGACTTTCGTAGACTCTCGTACCTCAGATTATGTAAGTTTTAGTGCTGATTTGAGGTAAATACATTGTTCTTTGAGAATCTGGAGGTTAGGTATACTGAGACATAAGCTTTTTCTAAATCATTAAAGGTACAAACTGCTTTATTATAATTTTGATGTCTGGGAATTATTTTCAGACTTAAAATTTGCTTTTGGGCAACATCTGATTGCTCTGAAAGCTGCTTGATATATGCCTATTTTTTCAAGCTGTTGTTGTGCTTGATCGAGGAGACAATAATGTTTAGTAAGGATCAGAAAGAAGAGAAATCTCTGTATAGAATTAAAATCAGTTCTGTTTCCTTTCTTATATAGTATATGCAATTTTCCAATAATCTGGAATTTTATTAACTCACCAAATTTTTTGCATGAACAATGTAATATCTTTCTAGGTATTTGCTCCAGCTCATTTCAAGACTGCTACAACTATTCCATCTTAGCCAGGTGCTTTGTCATTTATACCGTTTTAATTCTCTTATCAATTTCCTCTTCATATGGAGCTTCTGAATCTGGGTTGGTTTTTGAATCTCTAGTGCAAACTTATGTGTACTCAGGACAATACAGCTGGGCAATAAAGACGCCTTTTTTAAAAATTATCTGCGAAGTTCTGTGTAGACGTCTTGGTTGTTAAGTGGCAATTGTCTATTTCCCTACTTGAAGTAGAGATTTTGGGTTTGGTACCCATTCGTTTTAATGTTTTATAAGAAGTGTCTCTGTTTCATATATATTTTGCGTTGTTCAGTTACAGGAAATGACTGTTCTCATATTTCGTTCTAGTTTAATTAATTTCATTCATTAAGCTTCTTTTACAGTTGCCATGAATGTGTCATGTGCATTTTTTATTTGTCATAATTCCATCTCCTGAATGCCTTGTGTCTTCATTCCATCAAGTGTGTTTTTTTTCTACTTTCCTAGAGGAAGTTTGTTCTTGACAGTTTCGGTTAACTTTTTAATTGTTCTCAATTGTGTGCTTGGGGTCTATCAAGTTTGTTTGCTAATATTAGTGATTTGTTTTCATTAGTGTTGAATTAAGGAATTATTGCCGCCTCTTTTCTGAATTTTTGGGACATTAAATTTAGTTTCACTCAGGTTAAGTGGTAGTCTATATCAATATTTGCTCCTTTGCGAACAGAAACGTTTGAAATCTCGTTGTGATGTACATATGAGATCCTATTATCGTTAATAGTTTTTTTTTGTTTTATCTTACCATCCAACCTTATGTCAACAGCGAGGTCATTCAAGACTGAAGACGTGCGTGGACTGGTTGGGATGGAAGAAGGCCCAGCCATATATTTCCGTCATGAAGCGCTTGGCAACCGTAAGACGAACTCGGATAGCTGTATTTTTATCCGTGCTCAAGTTCAACGTTGCTTTATGTTACCCAAGAGTGTTGTTCTGTACCATACCAGTTTATGTTACTGAAGAAATTTCATTTTCATTCATGATGATAACCGGAGTTTCTTTATGATACTTATTGCATTGGAGATAGAAATGAAGCGCTACATGAGGCTGAATATGGGGCTGAACTGCTGTGGCGAATGATGGACGCCTTGGTTAAGACGCTAGTCTCTTGATTCTCAGGAGATGGTCCCACATGCCTGTTCAGCCGCCAAGATTTGGCTTCTCCGTAACTTGACTAAATCGTTTCAGGTATGCTGCGAAATGTTTAACGACGATCTAAGCCCTATCCCCTCCTCCAGCTCATCTAGTGTTCCATCTCTAAAATCTTCAGTGCAGATGGAATGTCCAACTCTGACTTCAGCCACGCATTTTGATCTGTAACACATGCTCTCGCTTCTGCATCCACGGCCGTTATACCGTCAGAAATCATAAACACATTCTATGATCAAAAGTATCCAGACACCCATATGTAACGCGGAATTGACCGCTATATGTCACGAGAGTTGGATCCGGTACTATAAAAGGAGGCGTTGTCACCTGAGAAGCAGAATACCAGAACGGGTTGGCCATGAGAGCTCAGTGACTTCGAACGTCGACTAGTCTCTGGCTGTCACCTGCATATCAAATCAATAGGACATTTCAGTACTTATAAACGTGCCCAACTTAACTGTTAGTGACAGACTGGGAAGTTGAAAGGCGAAGGAACAACCACAACTAACCGAAGACCAGACCGACCTCATGTACTGACGGAAAGGGGCAGTCGAACATTGCGGAGGGAGGGTTTTAAAAAATCACATGAAATTTGTCTAGCTAGTACAATGACTGCGCAAAGGGGGTTGAAAGGAATGGGGTACATTGGTCAGGCAGCACCTCATAACCCACACACTTCTGTAGCCAATGCTAAGCGACACTTGAGGTGGTGTAAAGCCACGCTACTGGACAATGCATGACTGTAAAAGAGTTGTTTGGAGTGATGAATCGCGCTTATATACTGTGGCAACCCGATGGAAGGGTTTGGGTTTGGCGTTCTGGGAAAACATTACCTGCCAATATACACTACTGGCCATTAAAATTGCTACACTACGAAGATTACGTGCTACAGACGCGAAATTTAAGTGACAGGAAGAAGATGCTGTAAACGCAAATGATTAGCTTTTCAGAGCATTTACACAAGGTTGGCGACGGTGGCGACACCTACAACGTGCTGACGTGAGGAAAGTTTCCAACCGAATTCTCATACACAAACAGCAGTTGACCGGCGTTGCCTGATGAAACGTTGTTGTGATTCCTCGTGTAAGGAGGAGAAATACGTACCATCACGTTTACGACTTTGATAAAGGTCGGATTGTAGCCTATCGCGATTGCGGTTTATCGTATCGCGACATTACTGCTCGCGTTGGTCGAGATCCAATGACTGTTAGCAGAATACGGAATCGGTGGGTTCAGGAGGGTAATACGGAAAGCCGTGCTGGATCCCAACGGCCTCGTATCACTAGCAGTCGAGATGATAGGCATCTTATCCGCCTGGCTGTAACGGATCGTGCAGCCTCGTCTCGATCCCTGAGTCAACAGATGGGGACGTTTGCAAGACGACAATCATCTGCACGAACAGTTCGACGACGTTTGCAGCAGCATGCGCTATCAGCTGGGAGACCACGGCTGCGGTTACCCTTGACGCTGCATCACAGACAGGAGCGCCTACTATGCTGTGCTCAACGACGAACCTGGGTGCACCAATGGCAAAACGTCATTTTTTCGGATGAATCCAGGTTCTGTTTACAGCATCATGATGGTCGCATCCGTGTTTGGTGACGCCGTGGTGAACGCACCTTGGAAGCGTGTATTCGTCATCGCCATACTGGCATATCACCCAGCGTGATGGTATGGGGTGCCATTGGTTGCACGTCTCTGTCACCTCTTGTTCGCACTTACTGCACTTTGAACAGTGGACGTTACATTTCAGATGTGTTACGACCCGTCGTCCTACCCTTCATTCGATCCCTGCAAAACAATACATTTCAGCAGGATAATGCACATCCGCATGTTGCAGGTGCTGTACTGGCCTGGTCAGCACATTCTCCAGATATCTCACCAATTGACTCAATGCCAAGGCGTATCAAGGCCGTTATTACGGCCAGAGGTGGTCGTTCTGGGCACTGATTTCTCAGGATCTATGCAACCCAAATTGCGTGAAAATTTAATCAAATGTCAGTTCTAGTATAATATATTTCTCCAATGAATACCCGTTAATCATCTGTATTTCTTCTTGGTGTAGCAATTTTAATGGTCAGTAGTTCTCATACCGTCAACAGAGAAGTATTGAGGAGGTGGTGTTACAGTACGTGGCTTTTTCCGTGTTTAGGCTGTGGCCTCCTTACTGCACTTAAGAAAACGTTATGTAAGGAAGGTTATGAACACATTTTACAGTGCTGTGTATGGTCTACAGTGGAGAAAAAGTTCGAAGACGATAACTATTTGTATCAGCGTGACAGTGCATCTGGCCATAAAGCAGCATCTGTGAATGGTTTGTGTGCAGTAACATTCCTGAAGTAGAATGGCCTGCCCTGAGCCCCGATCTGTACTCAATGGAATACCTTTTGTACGAATTAGAAAGTTGACTTCGCTCCAGATTCCAGCAGCGCCCAACATCACTAGCTCGTCGTAAAGAAGATGCAAGATAGGAATGGCCGGTGTTGTTCACGAGTCAATTGATGATGAGCAAGCAGAGATCCACATATGGCAACCCACTGGTTTTTTTGATTTTGTCGTAGAGCATGCTGTACCCATACATCCGACTTTTGAAACTTCCCCACTGCATGCAAATGTCTCACGATGGTGGAACGACCATGGTTCATCACATCTACCTGTTCTCGAGCACACTGGCATTGATGGCAGTGGATTTATGCGTTTAAATGTTCTTCGTCAAACCTGACGATCGTCCTGAATGTGGAGAGTCACTAATGTCAAAACGATTCTTCTTAAAAAGAGAAAACCATTTTCTTGCCGTGCTCTGTCCAGTGGCATTATCGCCATACAAGGGACAAATGATTCGGGCTGTCACCCCTCTATTGAACCCCAGCAGAAGAATACGTCGGAAATGTCCTGATTTCTCCACTTAGTACTCCATTTTCTAGCGTCCATAGCTCAACTCACAATCTCTAGATGACGAGATGACTATATGTGAACTCAAATAGCAACAGTCAATTACAAATAAAAATGACAATCGATAAATAAACCCATAGCAACCGGAATACCAACATGCAAAACAAAAACGCTACGAACTTATGCACCAACCTAATATAAGCTGAGAATATGTATATACATCCGGGAAGGCTTCCCAGGCCCCTTGACTGAATTGAACCAAATTTGATACACTTAACTTCTTACCTCGAGAGGACCAACAAATGGGTGTTTATAAGGCTATAGCTCAAATATTTACAGAGATAAAGACGTGTGCATTATTTGCCAGGCCCCTTATGGGCAACCAAGTAGGCAACCCGCCATTTAGCAGCCTATACGTCATGGGAAAGACTGGGTTTCCGAGCCCTTCATATTTAGGCTGTGCTGCATGGGAGGCGTGTTGTGGAAGTAGTACCAGCCTGCTTTATCGACATCCTTTGAAGAGGCTAAATGTAGGGGTAGGTTGACATGGATAGAGGAAGAGATGGAGAGAGAGGGGGGCAGGACGGAATGGATAGGAAGGGACGGGGGCAGGATGGAATGGAAAGGGAGAGAGGAGGCAGGAGGGGATGGACAGAGAGGGAGGGGAGGAGGAGATGGAGAGAGAGGGAGGGGAGTAGCGAATGGACACAGAGAGAATGGAGGAGGAGCAAATAAACAGCGAGAAGGGAGGAGATGGACAGAGATGGCGTGGAGAGGAATGAGATGGGCAGACACAGGGGGTTGTAGAGAAGGACAGAGAGAGGGACGAGGGGGAGATGTACAGATAGAGGGGGAGGAGTAAATGTTCAGTGAAAGGGGGTGACGGAGATGGACAGGGAGGGGTAGAGGGAGAGGGGGGAAGGCAAGTATGATCGTAGAAACTGGGTGGAAGAGATGGACAAAGAGAGAGAGAGAGAGAGAGAGACAGAACAGTGAGTACCAGGTGGAGAGATGAAAGTGGTACGATCAGATGGACAAAGAGACGGGGGAATTTGAGATTTGCTTGATATGTGTCGAACGCGTAAGTGAGTGACGCTGCTGGAAAGAGGCTAGTAATAAAACAATTTCGCGTCATGCTCTTCCTAATCCTTTTAGATATCGGTTGAAAACATTCTTTCTCTAATAAAGACGACACTGATAAGAGGTATAACGCTTCTGAGACTTTTTTTCAAAAAGTCCATCATCCGAACATGAGTACACACAAAACGGCAAAGGTAACACAACTATGTAAGAGGGACAAGCCAACATGTCTCACAGTACGCCATGAGTATTATAATGCTTTCAGTGAACAGAAAGATATTTTAATAATGATAATTTCAATATTATGCTTCCATTTGGAATGACCGAACAATGCCTTCCCCATTGCTTATGCCAAGACCTAAAAATAATTCACAATATTGTATGTTCAGGATTGAAATTGGTAAATTTCAGAAATTGTTATGACTATGTATTATACGCTGTCGTATAAGAATTTCATTAAAGAAGAGTGTGTCTATTTATTTATTTATTTATTTATCCATCTATCCAACCACCTCCCCGCTCCCCTCCTTTCCAGATCTAATTACTGCGTCGTTCCACGAAACAGAGGGTCAACAACTGACAGTATTACAGACTCTTGGAGGTAAAATTCTAAGAGTCACAGCCACTCAAGCCACTCACTTAGTAATCTCTGGGGGAGAAATACTTATTAGTTTCATTGCGCTATACAAGAAGCAAAACAAGAATCTTCTTTAAAAATTCTCGCTGTATATTACTAGTTTCTCAATACTAGTTCTGGCGCTTTGCTAGCATTAAAGCTATATGAATCGTTATTCGAACCTGAAGAGAGTTTGAGAAGCGCACATCACTAATATATTTTACGAGCCTGTCCTTTTCCCCGCCAGGAAAGATTTAATGAAGCTCTATGCAACGTGCCAGCTTATTATAATTTTTAGAGGAGTGGGCGACGGTTGTGCACAGATATAAGTGAGTGTCATTCCAAAAAGTATCTGTAGCGAGCGTATATTCGAGAGAATTGAGGGAGCTCTTAGGCGAATCATTGACATGTGACAGCGTTCATAAAAGTCACAGAATCTCTATGAGAAGGCTACCTCTTTATCCCACGACCTAATTTCATTCGTCAAAATGAATACTGCGTAAAATACTGAGTTTACACGAAAATCTAGTCACACTGACGTTTTCTCAACCGTGATTACTTGTTAAAATTTGCGCATTCATTATTCAACCACGACAATAAAAAGATATTTAGTTTATGTAGACAGTTACCGTTGGGTGGTATTATTGTCTTCCTGTCTGCTGTGGATTGTCTAGGGAGAAACAGAAACATATAATTGTGGAAAAAGAATTACCCAGTAAATACGCACATTAAAGAACTTAAATTTCGTCATAAGACTTCGATTTCTTCTTGTTTTATGTTGATCTGCTTTCATTACACGGGAGCTGATTGTAATTTGGTTATTTCTGTGTGAAGTCTAGTGTGATTCATCAGCAGTAATACCCTGCGAAAACGTAATTAGACAAAATGTGTTCGTATTGTGGTTGCCTGACGATACCTCGAAGCAAGCATCTTACATAACATTCGCGGAAACGTGATTGCACTCGATTCAGATGTAACTATTTTGTACGCCAGTGGTGAAAAAGAAATGATCGAAGAATACGACCTGACCTAAAATGGACGGAGTGATCCTAGCCATCAGACTGTGTGCCAATGTCATAAACTGAAATCCAAATGTCTGTGCAGTTTCGTGTGCAAAGAACTCAGAGTGGTGAGGACTGCTTCATATATCGAGTAACTTCATCTGCATTTTCATCCATAACAACAAGAATGAGATCAGCAGTTATCATTACACTCATTTATAATTACGCACCTGCCATACCACAATAAACGCAGAGAAATGAAATGCAGAAGTACATCTACAGAGACTCTGGCGAAAGATCAGTGCAATTCTTCGTAAGTTCTCACCGCTTTTCGTCACTGAGAACATGTAATGCATCGCGAATATGAATATATGAACAGATGGCTTTTGGACCAAAGATATTAATGTTGGAAGTAGATCAATTCAGAGTACTGTAATAACGTAAGAGATGAAGCACTAAAAGGCTTCGGAAATAGAGCAGTATGTAGACTGACTAATCTTATCAATAATATACAGGTGTTCCGAGAATACTTTCACAAACTTTGGGCACAGGTTTTTCACACCAAAACAAGAGTAAAACTTCATATAAACATATGTCCGAAAATACTTTATTTTCGAGTTCTTGATGAAAGTAGACGTTCGACGGCATTCAAAAATAGTTCAAATGGGTCTGAGCACTATGGGACTTAACATCTGAGGTCATCAGTCCCCCAGAACTTAGAACTACTTAAACCTCACTAACCTAAGGACATCACACATTTCCATCCCCGAGGCAGGATTCGAACCTGCGACCGTAGCGGTCGCGCGGTCCCAGACTGAAGCGCCTAGAACCGCTCGGTCACACCGTCGGCCGACGGCTTTCCACGTACAAACCAACAACTTCACTTATCTGCGCTACCGTTTAACTCATTGTATCCTAAACGGCGTTGTGACGCCAGGGACGCCTGTTTACATTCGTCATTCGTCTGTCTTCAACGTGCTCGTTGTTTACATGTAGTACATATAATGAGTTAATTGAAAGTGCCCCGCTCGTACATGGCAGGATATTCAGTTTGTGAGGTGGCAGACATAAGTTTTGTGTAAGGCTGCTCGAATGGTAGTGGACACGATGCTGCATCACTCTATCAATCGGTGTTTCCCGACCAAAGACAGACAGCCGAGTCGTCCAACATGTGGTGCTACTGTCGTCTTGTTCCCCAGGCTGTATCCGTAGTACCACAGACTAGTGATCAAGGAAGGCCACCTTCTACGAGCTGTCGACGAAGAGCCAGATATCAGCGCAATACATGCGGCCCAGGCATTAGGTACCCCTCCAAGTTCAGCTTGGAGGACACATCACGAACAACTCATGTATCCGTATCATCTTCAACGCGTGCAGGGCCCTACGCCTGGCGGCAACCTACCACGCGAGACTTTTGCCGATGATTTGTTGCACAGAATGACAGTCCGTTGTTTATCTCTTCAGTTTTGTTTACAGCCGATGCAGCGTTTGGAAGGAGCCGATAGCAATTTGTTATGCTACAGTACAGGCTGACATCACATGAGAGAAGATTAGTGTATGGGGTGGAATTGTAGGTGACTGACTGGTAGGGCCATGTTCCCCCAGCTCGTTTTACAGGTGCTGCTACAGGGATTTTATTCAGACCACCCTGCAAAATAGAAGAAACAAGTTATTCGTGCATGATGGAACCCCAGGTAATATCAGTCTTAGTGTTCGAGTTGCGCTATCTGCTATCTACCTTGACAGATGGAAACGGAGAGGAGGACCAGTACTAAGGTCTGCACGGACCGCCGATCTCTGAATCCTTTGATTATTATCTATTGGGGCACTCTTCATAGTGTCGAGTGTCGTGGAAGCCTGCGACACCATTTGAAACCGTCGGGGAGTTTTGAAAGGAGGAAACAGTCTATAATTCAACAAGTGCATGCCTGTTTGGAAGCAAGAGAAGTGCACTTCGAGTATTTATTATTAGTTTATGCATTGATGAGCTCTCGTCACCTAAATTGTAATCTTTCATTTATAACATGAAAACAAAGAATTTTCGGACATATGATTATTTGATATTTTTTCCTTGTTTTGGTGTAAGGAACCTGTCCCCAAATTTTGCAAAAGTGCTTGTGGGGTTGGGTTGTTTGGGGAAGGAGACCAGACAGCGAGGTCATCAGTCTCATCGGATTAGGGAAGAACGGCGAAGGAAGTCGGCAGTGCCCTTTGAAAGGAACCATCCCGGCATTTGCCTGGAGCGATTTAGGGAAATCACGGAATACCTAAATCAGGATGGCCGGACACGTGATTGAACCGTCGTCCTTCCGAATGAGAGTCCAGTGTCTAACCACTGCGCCACCTCGCTCGGTATAAGTGCTTGTGAAACACCCTTTATATGACTGGTACATTTTATATGAAGATCTATTCAAACCATTCTACGTGATGCAAAAATGTAAAGATTATTGAACAATTAGTTGTATATGTCTTATTACCTAGGTTGTGTGAAGTCTTGTACTCCGAAGATATTAAAGAAAAATTGTTGAAAACACGCGATAGGACCAATAGAGATTCATGAATGGAAAAGAAACGCGAGATGCCATTGGATGTTTCACGATCAGAGGATACAGAAAGATAGAAATTAGCAAGGAGTTCCTTGAAGAACAGAAACCTGATAAAGGAATTGCAAATGAGACAAAGATTGATTGTAATGATTGGTGAAGAGGAAAATAGGGGAGTCAAATATTTGAATAGTGTTTTTTGTCAATATTTTTGCTGAAATGAGACAAAGATTGGTTATAGTGATTGGTGAAGAGGAAAAGACGGGTGTCAAATATTGGAAGAAGTGATAGACTAGAGAATTTTTTTTCAATATTTATGCTGAGAAATTGGTAAAGCATGAGAAAGAGCAATAGATATATACGGTTAAGATAGTCAAGTATCCAGATGATACGGCAGCGTTAGCGGATTCAGAAGAAGAACTACAACTAAGATTGATTGTAATGATTGGTGAAGAGGAAAATAGGGGAGTCAAATATTTGAATAGTGTTTTTTGTCAATATTTTTGCTGAAATGAGACAAAGATTGGTTATAGTGATTGGTGAAGAGGAAAAGACGGGTGTCAAATATTGGAAGAAGTGATAGACTAGAGAATTTTTTTTCAATATTTATGCTGAGAAATTGGTAAAGCATGAGAAAGAGCAATAGATATATACGGTTAAGATAGTCAAGTATCCAGATGATACGGCAGCGTTAGCGGATTCAGAAGAAGAACTACAACTTACGACGAAAAGGGTTGTAAAACTGGGGAAATGCAGTGAAGATAAATATAGGACAAAACCAAAGTGGTGACAATCAGCAAAACATACAGGTTGCGTCAAGGTATCAATAGAAGGAAAGCCCTTGTAATAAGTAAAATAGTTTTTGATACTTATGAAATTCGATTATTAAAAATGGAAAGTGTGTGAAGGAGATAGAAAGTAGCTAGATAAGAGGTAGCCAGCAGTAGGTCAGGGTAGGGTAGAGGACGTCGAAGCGCATAAAATATTCCAGAGAATCACAGCTCGAAAAGAACACAAGGAAGTGTGCGCATTTAAAATAACTTGCACGCTATAATGCTTGTAATACTGAAGAGCGCAGCTGCTTACTAAATTTGTTGAGGATAATGGCTAAACATTCAGCTAGAGAAATTTGAAATTCCTTTCCACAGACTGTCGCGTTAGAGCAAATTTTTACTGGACAACACTTGAACTTTAAATCAACAGCGCTAAATGTACCGGAAAGCTACTAATTTGTGCTTCAAAAACAAGCAGTGCAGTAAGATAGATAACTTGTGGCACCATAAACCGCAGTATTAATAATAATTAACTATAAAGACAACATACTGTAATTTCTAGTAATTTAGAGAGAGCGTGGATTAATTTTTCTTCTTATAAGAACAGCAGTATATGTACTGGAGCTATATGTACTGGAGCATATTAACCAAATAAATGAAGTACGGTAGATCAGCAAGTGTGAAATAAGACAACAAAGAAGAAAACAGAAATTAAATTTTAAGTACTCTTTCTTTCTCAGTCCCATTTTGTACAGCAAATGTTTGAAATTCCTGCCTGGAGAATCGCCCCAAGTAGATATTAGAGAAGAAGAGATTGGCGCACGCAGTTTACTCGGACAAAACCACACCGCTACCCACACCAAGAGACAAACTTTTGCTTGCTCGTCGCTGTTTGGCTTTCATTTTTTGGCCATAGCTCGATTCCACGTTCCTGTCTTACTCTGTCCTTACTATCGCTTTATTTTCCTTCACCGTGTATCGTTGGTAAGAAAGCTGTTGGAATGATGAATGGCTTGTGGACAGCAAAAGAATTTCGATGTAACTAACAAATATTTTCGCGAAGTGTTGTACCTGAGTTTAGTATTACATGGTTACAAATAGTGGAAAGTCAAAACAAATAAAAAAATTATTAAATAGCGTAAAATATGCTTGTTGTAAAAATATTTAGAGAGAAATGGACCGATACAATGAGGACCGAAATAATAATTTAAAAATTAGGAAAGAATACAACTGGAAATGCTAATAACGAGGTAAACATTTTGAGTGGAACATAAATTTCAAAAAGTTTAATTGAACGAAGAATGATACAGAAAGAAAGCTGCTGAAATGGCGAAAGGTTTGTTGACAGCAAAAGAGTTTCGATAGAGCTGATTATGAGAAAGATTTTCGGGAAGTGTTTCACCTGGAGTTTTACTGTATAGTAATAAATCCGGGAGAATCCAAAGAAAGAAGAAAAATAGTTGGAGGGTTTAAAACGAAACTGCGTAGAAAATGGACTGCTTTAATGTGGAACGAGGAATACTAAAAAAAAAAAAGTGAGGAAAGAATACATGCATAAACGAAGAGAATGAAGAAAGCATCTTGGTTTGGCATGAACTGCGAAAAAGTTTACTGGAACGAAGGGTCATCGAAGAGAACGGCGCAGACAAGAGAGCGGGAGGGAGACGCAGGCTTAGCATACTATACGGGATCAAAAACGGTGTAGTTACCAGCAAATTAAGGAAGAGAAGCGGGGCCGGAGAAGTCGAGAGCCTCCTGTCGACACCTGACGTAAGATCTACCAAATACGAGAAGGCTATCGATCTGTCCCAATTTTATTCCAGCAAGGTAATTTGAATTGAAACTTTGAGATACTGTACCGACCGAAGTCTCGCCAAATGTAGGTGAACGAGTGCTTGTGGGCTCTGTGTACGTGTGTAGTGTATGTGTACAGAGACTACGGTGCAGCTGTTTAGGCTGTTTCGATAGAAAAGGGAGCGGAAGCTCGTGCAGTAGAAGTGTAGCGGCGGCGACGAGTGTGCGATATTTACGGCGTGTGGGGCGTCCTGCGGCTGCGGCTGCGGTACTCACGTCGCCGGGCAGCGCCGTCGTGGTGCACGGCGAGTAGAGGCTGCCGCCGCTGTTGGACGGCGAGCACAGCGGCTCCACCTCCTCCTTGACGCGGCCCTCCGCCCGCGACATCATCGTCACCTGCAACACACACCTCACCCTCACTTCTGTCTCTCTTCATCGCAGTTTACGGCAAATGGCGAGTCGGAGCGCGACATAGTCAGGTGTGTGTGACAAAAAACACTCTGTCGAGAACTCGCAAGTGGAGGACGCATTCTCAAAGTTAATGGACCGTATCCTTTTACAAGAAGTCACGCCAGGGCAAGAATTCACGCCAGGATTTGGCAGCACACACTGGAGAAAACATGAAAACATGAGCCTTTTATGTTCCGTGAATGGCAACGTGAAGGGATGCGAAACAGGTCAAGTTGAACCTTAACAGGCAGAAGCAGCACTATTCGTTGTCTATATAGGGTAAACTAACAACAAATTATGACTAATGATAAACTACTCAATGTGCTGATAATTATAGTAATTACTTCCAGATTACTTTATTATATATTTTAAAGTCCCTCGCCAGGTTTTTCTGTCAGTGTGATCTCAGGGAATATTGTAGGGATTTTGATGCAGTTCTCAATAATACAATCTACACTGAAGGGCCAAAGAAAGTAGTACACCTGCCTCATATCGTGTAGGGCTCCCGCGTGCACACCGGAGTACCGCAATACGGCGTGACATGGACTCGACTAATGTCTGAAGTAGTGCTGGAGGGAACTGACACAATGAATCCTGCAAGCTGTCCATAAATCCGTGTGTACGAGGGGGTCGAAATTTCTTCTGAACAGCACGTTGCAGGGCATTCCAGATATGCTCAGTAATGTTCTTATCTGTGGAGTTTGGTGGCCAGCGGGACTTTTTTAACTCAGAAGGCTGTTTCTAGGGGCACTCTATAGCAATTCTGGACGTGTGGGGTGTCGCATTGCCCTGCTGGAATTACCCAAGTCCGTCGGAATACACAATGGGCATGAATACACGCGCAGGTAATCAGACAGAATGCTTAGATACATGTCACCTGGCGGAGTCGTATCTAGACGTTTCAAGAGTCCCATATCATTCCAACTGCACGCGCCCCACCATTACAGAGCCTCCACCAGCTTGAATGGTCTCCTGCTCACATGCAGGGTCCATGGATTCATGAGATCGTCTCCATACCCGTACAAGTCCATCTGCTCGATAGAATTTGAACCGGCGACTCGTCCGACCAGGCAACATGCTTCCAGTCTTCGACTGTTCAATGTTGGTATTGCCGGCCGGAGTGGCCATTGCCCTGCTACAGTCTGGAGCCGAGCGACCGCTACGGTCGCAGGTTCGAATCCTGCCTCGGGCATGGATATGTGTGATGTCCTTAGGTTAGTTAGGTTTAATTAGTTCTAAGTTCTAGGCGACTTATGACCTCAGAAGTTAAGTCGCATAGTGTTCAGAGCCATTTGAACCATTTGTCGGTGTTGACGGGCCCAGACGAGGCGTAAAGCTTTGTGGCGTGCAGTCATCAAGAGTCTCCGAAAGCCCATATCAATGATGTTTTGCGGAAAGTTTCGCACGCTGACACTGATGACCCAGGAATTTTTTCTATAGTTGTAGAGTGAGTCCAGTAATAGCTATGCGAAGCTAAATTTATTATGTCCATGCAAATTAGCGTGGCAACGAATTTCTCCCTTTCATTTATACTTACATTCAACGATGGCGATGTCTGCTGCACAGAATACAGATTTCCCTTTCAATAATCAGCTTTATTGCCTCAGAGTCAAATAGTTCTCCGAAATATTGTAAAGGAGCTTCACTACATGATTCACGTAACTCATGAGACAAATCTGAAACCACATTCATAAGTTCTTGGTTCACGCATTGGAACTGACTTGCTGGGGGAGCACTGTTTTGGTGGAAGGTTCTGGTGTCTCACTAATGTTACATAGCTGATGCGGTATACTTCGTCGGTTGTTACTTCATCGTCTTTAGAATCAGTGCCTGGTTATTTTGAATGACATCTGAGGCTAGTAATCCGGATCTTTATTAGTACTGCATTCAGGTGCTTGAGTTCCTTGATAAAAAATTTCGACGCTGCTGGGTTGGGCATTTTCCAGAACATCTCCAGCTTCACTAAAATGGCCACGACAAAGCTCGAACTTCCTCACTTCCTTTATCACTTCAGACAATTCACTATGAGGAATAATCAAGTCCCGTGTCGCTCAACGTCACTACAAGACTAATAAAGAAGTTTACAAAATTATCGACGAAGCCTTCCGAATCATAACTCCTCCTTTAAATCGTCGCACGAACGTGTTCTTCTGAAATCACTTAACGGGGGAGAAACCACTGGATTTCGTACGGTACCTACACGATTCTACACAGAGTATGCGAAAGAGTTCTCCCCTGTAGTAGTAGTAGTAGTAGTGATTGGTCGTAGGTCGCTAAAGAAGCACGGCATTCTTAGTGATTAGAAAAAAAAATGCAGGTCATTCCTCTTTTCAAGAAGGGTCGTCGGATAGATCCGCAAAACTATAGGCCCATGTTCCTGGCGTCTGTATGTTGTATACAGTTGATGCCATGTTCCTTGACTTCCACAAGACGATCGAGACAGTTCCACACTGCCGCCTAAAGAATGAATTATGAGCGTGCGAAATATCACACCAACTGAGTGAATGGTTTAAAAAGTTCCTAGGAAACAAAACACACAATGTCATCCTTAACTGGGAATAACCTTCAGACGCAAAAGCAATTTCGAACGTGCCCCAGGCGAGCGTTATAGGGCCATTGCTTTTCATGATATACATATAAATGACCTAGTAGATAACGCCGCAAGTACCACGAGGCTTTTCGCGGATGATGCTTTTGTATACAGAAAAGTTGCAACTTTAGAAAATTGCAGCGAAATAATTAATCAAATGTTCCAGGCTATTATGCCGTGTTAGAAAGGGTTTCTGCGAACAAAAAACGAAATATTTAGTTCCGGTACGTGGATGATACGTTTGTTTTGTGGCGACATGGCAGGGAGGAACTGGATTGTTTCCACAGACTTCTCAATGGGATCAATCCGAAGATTCAGTTAACCATGGAGAAGGAGGCTGACGTGCTAGTTTTCAAGAAAGAAGATGGTAGCTTGCTCCACACGGTTTACCGAAAACCTCCGCACACAGACCATTACCCACCCCGGGATTCGAACCACAACTCACAACAAAATCGAGTCATCATGAAAACGTTGACGCGAGGCATCATGAAAACTTTGGCGAATAGGACAAGGAAAATCTGTGAACCACGACTGCTTGATGCAGAATTAAAACATCTCACTAATGCGTTGCTCAAGAATGGTTATTCGATCGCTGTGTCTTGTCTTTAGCTTACGTTAGATTAAGTAGTGTATAAGCTTAGGGACCGATGCCCTGGCAGTTTAGTCTCATAGCAACTTATCAAAAATTTACATTCGTTCACTGAAGTGAAAAAAGCGCTAAGACCACCGCGTAGAAATCACAGCGATGCTCAAGCGCCGGTGAAATCGGAAGATTTTCCCACCTTTCATTACGGACGTTACTGATCGCGTAGGTAAACTCGTGAAAATGAGAAACATCGCAATAATCGACACACCCACACGGAAGATAAAAGATCACCTAAAATCGGCCAAGGATGCTCGCCAACCGCTGGAGAGTGCAGGAATTTATAGAATTCCTGCAGGTGAGGGGAGGTGTACGTGGGTACTAAGAAAAGAACGCTCAAAAAACGGCACTCAGAGCACAAGGGCAATTACAGAAGAGGGGAGACACAGATCAGCTGTTGGCGGAACATGCTTTGCAGCCAGGAGACCATCGCATTCATTTTGTCAGCCGCGGATGGGGGGGGGGGGGGGGGGGGGCGGTCTAGGCGCCTTGCCACGGTTCGCGCGGCTCCCCCCGTCGGAGATTCGAGTCTTCCCTCGGACATGGGTGTGTGTGTTGTCTTTAGCGTAAGTTAGATTAAGTAGTGTGTAAGCCTAGTAACTGTTTTGACCTGAGCAGTTTGGTTCCAAAGGAATTTACCACAAATATCAAAATATAAATTCATTTTGACAGGACTCAACTACTGGCAGCCACAAGCGGATATAATGAAAGGTTTTACAGGGAGGCCATAGACATTGTGAAACACCCCAGGAATTTCAATAGGAATGACAAGGGCATGAAACTGAATGACATGTGGATTCCAGTGCTGAAAAAGAGGAGTATTAGTCTTCCACCATGGGGTGATAGCACAGCGGACGACGGCAGTCGCATCTCGTGGTCGTGTGGTAGCGTTCTCGCTTCCCACGCCCGGGTTCCCGGGTTCGATTCCCGGCGGGGTCAGTGATTTTCTCTGCCTCGTGATGGCTGGGTGTTGTGTGATGTCCTTAGGTTAGCTAGGTTTAAGTAGTTCTAAGTTCTAGGGAACTGATGAACTGAGATGTTAAGTCCCATAGTGCTCAGAGCCATTTGAACCATCGACGGCAGTACGACGGCCAACTGCACTCGCTCATTCAAAACATGAGACGTCATGCCACTACGCAGAAGAGGAATTTTGATATAGTCAATAGCGAGCCAGGGTGTGAATCGGACATTCAAAGTAGTTACGATCCTCATTGAAAATGTCCTCCGCAGTTGAGGAAAGATCGTTGTGTTTTAGAATGAAATCCATTCGATCACGGCATAATAGCGCCCGAACATTTTATTGATTGTGATTTTTCTGGCGGTGAACATTTACATTTTACATCATAGCGAAATACAGAAAGACCCGTAGAGGATCGAAGTTTGTTGAACAGATTGGCAGTTGACAGACGTAACGTATTGCTTATAAATAGGCAGAACGATCCATTAATGTATGATCACACGATTGCAGAACAATAACTGAAGGCAGCTGCATCCAGTAAATATCTAGGAATAGGCGTAAGAAGCGATCTGAAGTGGATTGACCACACAGAAATAATGGCAGATAAAGTTGATGCCAAAAAGATTCATTGAAAGGAAGCTCGGGAAGTGTAGTCCATCGAAAAAGAAAGTACTTTACAAAACTCTCGTTCGACCAGTACTGTAACATCGTTCGTCAGACGGATAGAGAAAATTAAGAAGATCCAAAGAAGAATAGCGCATTTCGTATAACAGTTCCGTTTAGTACGCGTGAAAGCGTCACAGAAACTCAGCCAACTCCAGTGGCACACGCTATATTCCTTTTCCTACAACTTCAGTGGCACACGCTATATAGCTTTTCCTACATATATCAAGCAAGAAAACCATGAAGGTGAAGTTAGAGAGATTCGGGTTCACGCGGAGGCTTACCAATAATAGTTCTTCCTACAGACCATTCGCGTCTGGAACAGGAAAGGTGGGAAGTGAAAGTGTTACGAAGATTATCCTCCGCCACACACTTTAAGGTGGCTTGAGGAGTACAGATGCAGATGCTCCGCAAGATGTCAAAAACGATATGGATACGTATAGACGTCCGTGTTATGCACGATCGTGCTCATACATATCTAAGTAATCGAAAATATTCTATTTTGGCCCAGGGGTACGGAAACTTCTCAGACACGCTGTAAGTCTTACACTATTGTTACCCATTACAACAGTGCTGACTACCACACAGTTATCGACATGCGCCACTTGGGTGTCTAATGGCGAGTGTGAGGCGCTTGTCCAGCAATAAGAAGAATTACTCTAAGACAAGCTGGACAGTTTGATCCATGCGGATCTGTTGTATATCCTATCGGCACATTTTAAATTCTAAGACACAAAAAAGGAATTATCTCCGAATGGGACGGAAGTCGGTAGATGTGGTGTACACTGATCAGCCAGAACATTATGGCCACCGACGTACTATCGACATAAATCCGTCATGGCTATAGCAGCGTCACCTGGCGAGGAATGAATGCTTATCAGGCTCACGTCGGTGCATGTAGTGCCAGTGAGCTTGCTGTCCGTGTGTAGAATGGGGAAGGCGCGCCATCTATCTTGAGTTTGATCAAGGGCAGGTTGTGATGGCCCGGAGGCTCGGCACGACTATTTCTGAAACTGCACGTCTTGTCGGGTGTTCGAGGAGTGCTGTGGTGTCTTCAATATGTGGCAAAACCAACGTGAAACCGCATCCAGACGTGGTCGTGTTGGCTGGCCACACCTCGTTACAGATGTCATTCGTCGTGGGGGTCAGACTGTTAAACAGGACAGGCGGCGAAATGTGGCGGAATCAACATCAGACTTAAATGCTGGGCAGAGTACAAGTGTATCTGAACAAACAGTGTGCCGAACACTCCTACCGATGGGCCTCTGCAGCTGACGAGCCATGCATGTGCAAAAGATAACACCACGACATCGGCAACTACGAGTGAAATGGGCACGCGACCATCGACACCGGACGTTAGCGCAGCGGCAGAGCGTTGCATGGTCTGATGAATCCACATACTTTCTTCATCATGCCTATGGGAGGGCGCAAATCCGTCGTCTTCCAGGGGAACTATACTGCGGGACGGAGACAAGCTGGCGGCGGCTCCATTAAGCTCTGGGGAACATTCACGTGGGCATTCACGGGTCCAGTAGAGCTCGTGAAAGGCACCAGTAGTATCGTGCACTGGTTGCAGACTACGTACATCCCTTCATGACGATTATGTTTCCCGACGGAGCGACGTTTTTCAGCAAGATAAAGCGGTAAGTCACAAGCCGTAGAGTGTAATGGAATGCTTCAAGGAATACAGTGGTGAATTGCAGTTGATGTGCTGGCCCCCAACTCGCCCGATCTGAAGCCGATCAAACTCATCTGGGATGTGATTGAAGTGGTGTTGACTGATGACTTCAGAAGTTAAGTCCCATAGTGCTCAGAGCCATTTTGAAGTGGATTTAGAGTGCACCGCCCCCTCCCCGGAATTTATGGGAACTGAGTAACTTGTGCGCGCAGGTGACTCGTGTGCGACCTACCAAGGCCTCATGGCTTCCATGCCACGACATACCAGCTACAAAGTAGGTGGTAATAATATTCTGGCTGAACAACGCACATGTAGAGACAAACAAATGACTACAATTTTAGAAAAATTGCATGATTTATTCAAGAGAAATGGGTTCACAAATTGAGGAAGCCAATACCGCGTTGGTGATTCGACTTGGCACTGATTGATAGTGTTGTTGGATGTCCTCCTGAGGGGTATCTAGCCTAAGTATTGCCAACTGGCGATTTAGATCGTCAAAATCTTGAGCTTGTTGGAGGTTCCTGCCCATAATACTCCAAAGTTCTCAACTGAGGAGAGGTCTGGCTACCTTGCTGGCCGAGGTAGGGTTCGGCAAGCACGAAGACAAGTAATTGAAACTCTCGCCCTGTGGGGGCGGATATTATGCCGAAATTTATATCCAGGATGGCTTTCCATAAAGGAACACAAAATGGGGCGTAGAATATCGTCGACGTACCGCTGTGCTGTAAGGGTGCCGCAGATGACAACCAAAGGTATCCTGCTATGAAACGAAAAGTCGCTGTAGACCATCACTACCGATTGTCGGGCTGTATAGCTGGTGACAGTCAGGCTGGTATCCCACCACTGTCCGGCGCATCGTCTCCAGATGCGTCTTTGCCAATTCTACTTTAGTCAATCAGATTCCAGGCCGAAGGCCTGTCTAAAGAAGCCTCAGACAACGGTGGCATACCAAACTGCCATATGGCCAGGCGAAAAGGAGTGACGTTCTAGTGTGCCATTTCTTTTCAAAGCACGATCCCTTTGGTAGTCATCTGCAGCACCGTTACAGCACAGCGGTGTGTCGACAATATTCTACTCCCCGTCTTGTTGCCCTTCTTGGCAAGCCATCCTGGGCTGACATTTCAGCAAGATAATACCTGCTCACACACAACGAGAGTTTCAGCTGTTTGTCTTCGTGCTTTCCAGACCCTACCTCGGGCAGCAAGGTCGCCAAATCTATCTCCGTTTGGGAACGTTTGGAGCCTTATGAGCCTTCCCAACTAGCTCAGGATTTCCGTGATCTAACACTTCAATTGGGCAGAATTTGGCACTATTCCCTCAGGAGGACATCCAACAACTTTATCAGTAAGTACTTGCATAAGGGTAAAAGGTGGACCAACGTATTATTGACTTGCTCAATTCGTGATGTTCTTTCTCTTGACTAAATCATTTTTTATTTTTATTTTAATCATTTGTTTGTCTGTACATGGACGTCACATCTACCGATTTCCGTTCCATTCGGATAATTCCTTCGTGGTTCGTCCTTCTTTATCTTATGAGTTAGGCCGTACCTCAATGTTGCGTGGATCCCTTAAGGTTCTAGAAGTCACGGAGAGTACAGGTGAGGTGGCACGGTGACACAGAGTGGTGAGCGCTGCGAGCTCTGCGGCCTGGCAGGCAGCGCAGCACGCTACCGCCTGAGTCGCGGCCTGCCCGCGGCCAAGGCCAAGGCCGTTCGCTTCCTCCTGCCAGCCGGTTTCACGCGAGCAGCACGCCCAGCCCACGATATACGACCAGCTATCGGGCTTCGCTCCACGTTACCCACTTCGGCGGCGACGGTACAAAACTAAGCTCTGCAGAAATTTCTTGCATGCAGGCGTTCAATAACGATCTTTCGTAAAAGAACTTTAAATTCTAATACCTAGTATTTGTACACTTGCTGCTGTATTCAAGGTCGCTAATCCACGCTAGCGCAGTGCCGGTTGACATCGTGGAAGGTCGGTGCGAATCCTGGTAGTGGGTGGAATTTCCATCATTAAGATTTGGCCGCGGGAGGAGGTAGCGTGGAATTTCTGAGCTGTAGAAGGTGCGTCAGTGTCCTCGGTTAGCTCCCAAATCTAGTCGCACGTTTCATAGTTATCAGCATGTGCCACTGTTGGTGTTGATCCATCTGTCGGGTGAAGACGTTAACTCGGCGGCTCCCTTGATTTTATCGAGAGGATGAAGTTAATTCGTAACAACAGGACCAGAACTACAACCATACATCATAGTCAGCCATTCGATGCAACAGATTGAAACTCTCTTTAATATTCGTCTACGAGTAGTTGCCTTTACGGCAAGCTACTGTAGCAGTTTCCTAATTTCCTATGCTCTTACGCGCAACCCCGTTGAAGAAGAAATCACTAGTCACTGATTTTGCATACACTGACTCAATTGCTATGCAGCCAATGTGTCTCAGCTGAGGTGTTACTGAGAAAACTAGAAGTGATTCTGCCAATTATGTTAAAGCTCAACCAATCGATTAAAGAGAGTAAAGAAATGGAAAGCCGGCCTTCGGCATTTTCTGTTCTTAAATGCGTGAGACGGCACTTTTGGAAGGCAATATCAACTTCGAATTTGCCTAACGGCGAAATGATTTTCTGCTTATCGAAGACGTACGCTTTCTTATCTTAAGTCGTAGACCAAGGTGACGCTCAGTTTTGGAACTGGTATTAACGATTTGTGCAATAAAATAACAAACATATTACAACATTGACTTTCGTTAGACCTTTTTTGCACACCTTTGAGGTTGTTTAATGTATTTTTTAAGTAAAAAACTTGCACGCACTGTACACTATACGACAAAGACGAATGGCCTTCGCGGAGTGCGAGGGCAGTTGGTGGGAGCTTTGAACGCCACAATTTTCAATCTAAAACAAAACTTCAAAAACTGCTTTGAAAATGATGACACTGTCTAACGTAGAACGTAGGGATATTCTAAAGAAATGTTTTAAACAAAATGGCGGCATGCTGAAATTACTAAAGTAGATAAAACGCCGACTCACAAGTTACAAGAAAGCATAATGCAATTGCATGTATATTTCCATGAGTTATAGCTCCGACTAGAAACACATTGGTTTGAAAACACAAGGGTTTAAAGTTTCAACTCGTGTTTTTTAATCTTGAAATCAAACAGATCTTTAATTGGCAATGCAAGCACCGTACATTTGACCTGTCGAAACAATCTCGTTTTTACAAAATTATATCGATTAACTTGTTTCCGTTTCCTAATGTAAGGGTGTTTTGCACGATTGGGATTACGTTTCGAACCTTTTATATCCGTATAAATAGGCTTGTTTGTCGTTTCCAAGCACTCCTGTTTTAGTTCGTATAAAAAACAAGCGAAGTGACAAGTTAACCAGACGCGAGACGAGCATATGCTGTCAGACATTTTACCATAAAAGAGTCATGCTATGAAGAGAAGTCTTGTTGAGAATTGTATTTTAGTTGGTACTAAACAGTACTTAACACAACAGTCTTTCATCAGCCTGCACCAATAATCAGTGGGCTCTCTTCTGCTATGATAGACTGACAGATTTTGGAAGACACTGATCACTTTATCTTGGAATATATCTTTGTAAAATGCAAACACAGACACAAAAAGTGGTTCAAATGGTTCCAAAAAAATGGTTCAAATGGTTCTGAGCACTATAGGACTTAACTTCTGAGGTAATCAGTCCCATAGAACTTAGAACTACTTAAACCTAACTAAACTAAGGACATTACACACATCCATGCCCGAGGCAGGATTCTAACCTGCGACCGCAGCGGTCGCGCGGTTCCAGACTGAAGAACACAGACGCAGAGATCCAAAATAATCTCAGATGCAGCAGTGCTGCCTTCAGACAACCTATATAAATATTAAATACGTTCAAATGAAGTAGTATATCTAGACAGCCACGGAGATACCTACCAGCTTCAGGGTTCTGAGGCTTGGACCACTTAGAGAAAGCATATGATGAATACGATGCAAATGTTGATTCATGTTACACAAGAAGCAATCGGAGGTATTCTATCTTTTTTTAGGGTGTACCTGCACAACCTGGACATTACTAATTGCGACTGGTTCTAATGTGGCTCAAATGATATTTGTGCTTACTAATTCTTGCGAAATATGAAGTATCATGCATTTTACTCAACCAAGCTAAAGGCGAAAAACTAAACATCTTTGAAGCACTCCAAATATACAAACGCCGAAGACAACAACCAGGGTCCATCCGAAATGATAACACACACACACACACACACACACACACTCATACACACACACACACGCACACACACACACTTGGCGACATAATTATTTCATATGCTATGTGTTTTGTTTTTTTCGCAGTTATTACATTTTACAAGCCACCCTTGATCCTTTCAGTGTTTACAAAGTGTGATGGTGATATGTGATATAACACGATAGGAAAAGCAGCTTGTGGACACTGGAGTTGGAGTTACTTTTATTTTTACTTTCACATTTATATATTCGTTCATGCTTTCAGTGAAAGACCTCCACGTAACTAATTGTAAGTCATCTACAGTCTACAAGACCGTGTCACAACTTAACCAAAAGTCATAATACAACACATACATGCTATAATAATCCACATAAATCTACCTCATAATGGAGATTTAAACTACTGAAACGCATCGTGGAAATTAATAAATAGTGACGGGTAACAGTAAACTTGTTGTTTGATTCGATCGCGTTATTGCTAAGTATATCTGGTCTAACAATATCTAAATATCATTATTAAGTGCTAGGCGTCCTGCTTGCTCACATCATTCGCTTCCTTTCTCCTCTCATTCTCGTAAACAGAATGGCGACGAAATACTATTATAGGTGTTCTTTGTTAAGCCTTATTTAAAAACTAGCGACCTGCTCGGGCTTCGCACGGGTAGCACTAAGTGTCTAGGCCGGACGACTTTCCGTCGTAGGGGTAATAAATTATATACACAAACCTTCCCCCTTAATCAGTCTATCTATTAGTGAAAATCTTGTCAAAAACCTTATAGTACTTCCTGAAATTAGAGCGGGGTACTTTAATTCATATAACATATACCGAAAACGCATACGAGTATTAGAAAAAATTGATTAATTAATAAAGACACTCAGTTGTCTTCCCGACATTTGCCGGCATTGGTTTTTTTCTTAGATTTTTTCTTTCCCTTTCGTACGGGGTGTATTGTTTTCGTGATTTGACAAATTTATTTTGTCTTTGTGGCTGAATGTCTGTGGTCATTTAACCCAGTGGAGGCAAGTCTGTGAATCACGTAAACTTTGTTACGTGTGTCATCGTATTTTAATTGTTTGCGTATCGTATTTTCTAAGGCGTATCGTATTTTCTAAGGCGCCAGCCATTTGCCTAAACTAGACAATATAAGATTACCTGAAAACCATCCTCAGGCTGGCAGATGTACCAGACCAACGTACACTACCCACCGCTAGGATTCACGATACTTGTCGCGGAAGATTCACGGTTTCTGTAACGGAAGCCAGCGCGCAGCGCAGTGCGCTATGCGGCCAGTCAGGATTTCGCCAACATTATGCATTCCTAAACTGAAAATTTATTACGATCTCACTGTAAGCTATTTAGATTTCTGCACAACATTTTGTATTATGTCGTAAGAGAGGCAAAAAAAGGATGTGTGCACTTACCGTGCACGCAGCAATACAAAGCTTTTACTCAGTCGCCATCAGGGTGAACAGCAGAAAAACATGGCTCCGACTCACTTTTCTCAGAACCACAAGTTTCCGTAGCAAGAACCGCATTGTCGGTAGATCCCACTCCGAAACACAGCGGAAACTGTACTCAAAAAGACTGGCACCATTGCACGCAGCACATGTCAGTTCTTTATCAAACTGTTCTGCCAGCCAAGTGACGCCCGCGGTCGACTCAGCGTTGATAGAACGTAATCAGCTGACCCGATAGCTTCCGACGACTGCTCACTCCGCGCAAGGCCATGTCTGACTGGTTGATATATTTATGTAGTTTACTTTTCTACAGGGTGCAGTGTATGAGTGAAATAAACGAGGTATCCTCCTGGATTCGAATGGAACGATAAAAAGACATCTAAGTTGACATTATAAACCAGCCAGTCAGAAAATGATTTGGCCGTAGGTCAGCCTTCGACAAGGTTTCTTATAGTACAAGTACTCAACCTACACCACCGGTAAAAAGTTATCAAACTAGGAGTAACAATATTTAAGTATATGAAACGATAAAAAGATGGGGAGACGATATTCTTTGCGGAATATATAGTGGGTCTCAAACCTCTGAGGTCATAGCTACGCTACCCAGTTACCCAAATTGAGTATTTTGAGATAAGGAACAGATTCGGTCCATAATGAGTAATGTGTGTAAGGCAGATGTTTTAAGCCTCGTATGTTTCCTTATACACGATTGCTTGCCGCAGCAATGTTGGTGGCGCTACCTTTAAAATCAATACACTATCGTCTGCGATGCCGTGGTGAAATTTGCCGCCGTTTACCGTTTATGGCTTTCTATCGAAGTAGGGCATTCATCGTTGCAGAAATTTGTATACATACATTTAATGCATGGTGCAACACGATGCACGGCCAGGAAAGACGAAAAAAACGGCCGCGTTGGATTAGCCGAGCGGTCTGGGGCGCAGCAGTCATGGACTGTGAGGCTGGTGCCGGCGGAGGTTCGAGTCCTCCCTCGGGCATGGGCGTGTATTTGTCCTTAGGATAATTTAGGTTAAGTAGTGTGTAAGCTTAGGGACTGATGACCTTAGCAGTTAAGTCCCATAAGGTTTCAAAACATTTGAACATTTTTTTGAACAAAAAAATGTACAGAGAAAACTTTCGCAACAGGCGTAATCACCGTGGATACAAACGCACAAGAAACTGCGCCGTTCAAGTTTCAGAGATCTGGTCAAGGTTATTGAAAAAGAGTTATTTGCAAAGTAGAATCTGTCTTGGAAGCTGAACTTTATTCAACACAACTAGTTTTGGGCATGGCCCATTTTCACTATCTATAACAAATGTGGACACATCGTTCTCACCTCATCACACATGCGACTTTTGCATGATAAGACGAAAACGCTGTATCCACATCTGTTACAGATATACTTGAAAATGGACTGTGCCCAAAACTAGTTGTGCTGAATAAAGTCCAGTTTTAAACTAAAGCCCGATGGAAAAATCTCTTTCCTGAAATTTATCAAGACTGTGCTGCCCACACAGAAGAAAATCGCAAGTAATTTTGAATCTAGGATTCAGTTCCGTCTACGGATTTCGTTGTGGTGCGTGGATTATGGCTGGCAGTCATCACTTTGAACATTTGCTATGAACTTAACTTTTCGTTATGAGATGTAAGTCAAAATGGGACCAAAACGACTGAATGTTGCTTTCCGGCAGTTGACTCCTTATCTCAGAGTAATTACAATCATCTGTCAACTCTGTAATTTTGATCTTAAAGGCTTCGGTCAAGCTGCATGTCGTATTGATCATTCGTGAGCAGTCAAACACCGACAGCTGTCTTTTATGGCGGTTGCTATTCCCATTGAGGCAGCAGAATACAACAGTCGGACCGACTCACTTTATCTTGGGAGGAATTGGGACAAAATAGTGCCTTTCGGTCTCTCTAGACTGTTCTCTGATGAAACAATACGAAGTATCTGTTCGCAAAACGCATGTCTATGGGTTCGGCCTGCAGTGTGGAACAGTGTTAACCTATCACAAACTCCCAATACTTGCAGAGATTCGGTCATGAATAACCCAGTTGTGACACTTCTTTACGCCGAAATTACAGCATGTCTACTAAACACTTGTATTATCGGGATTGGGATAGGATGCGCACTTGAAGAGGTGAGGCAGGGGCGTAAAACACTGGACTCGCATTCGGGATGGCAGCGAACCGAATCGGCATCGAGCCATCCAGAGTTAGGTTTTTTCGTGGTTGCCCTAAATAGCTCACCGTAAATGGTCCCTTCGAAAATGCGTGCTCCGTTTCTAGGAAGCTTTTCGTTGACGGGATGTCAAAAAAATGTTCAAATGTGTGTGAGCTCTTAAGGAACCAAACTGCAGAGGTCATCGGTCCCTTGACTTACACAGTACTTAAACTAACTTAAACTAACATACGCTAAGAACAACACACACACTCATGCCCACGGGATGTCACATAATAATATTTTTTTCCTACCTGCTGTAAGGAGCACATTACGTCCTACCAACGGGGATACTTATTGCACACAAAAACAGGGAAACAGCACTGGCTCAATTTTATTTGGTTCGCGGTTCTATGTTACAGAAAAAACTAGCCAATTACACTCCGAAAATCATTTACGAAATTTCAGGCATTAGCTTTCCAAATTCCCATACGCATTTTTTGGAAATAATTACTACAGTGACATACAAATATCAGCGTTGTTATTCTGTCATCCTCCAACATGAATGAAACGGGAAGAATACTCGCAATACGGAACTGGTCAGTTAGGCAAGACAAATATCGTCGTCACTGTCCGGTGTTCCAGATTTAAGTTTTCAGTGGTTTCTATAAATCATTCCAATATATATCCGAAATGGTGGCTAAAACAAAATATGCGACTCTTCTTTATTTTTCTCGTCGATAACTGCTAGGATATGTAAGATTTTGGCATGCACTAACTAGTTAGGGAATATGTCATGCGTTTTTCTTAGAAGTGCTGCCATAACGTATGAAAAGCTCGTATAGAGCAGAACATTAAACTAGAGAACAAGTATTAATTTTGCGTAACATTATCTGGATTATTTTCATGAGCTGACATCGTACTTATCTATTATCACCAGGATTCAGGAGGACGATTTTCAAATCCGTGCCGGCCATGCCGATGTAGATTTTTCGTGTTCCGCAAATCGCTCCTGGCAAGAACTGGGATGGTCTCTTTGAAAGGGCACGCCGATATACTTCTCCATCCTTGAATCAATCCGATGTCTAACATCCATTAGCTACACTTCTAACAACAGAGCACTTCAGTGTCGGCTTGTGCGGGGGGGTGGGGGGAGGGGGAGGAGGTACGCAGATCGAGTTTCATACAACGCAGACACATCGTGACCCGAAAGCACGCGCCATCTGTCGCATTGGCAATAGCAAATAATGCAGAAATGTTTCATAGTCCTGTAGAACATTAATGCACCAATCCCTGTTCAGTGCTGTTCTCGGGGCACGCTTTTTACCATTCTACATAACGGGCCTCATTACAACAAATCTAAAACGTCGTGTATAATGAAACCATCTTTGAAGAACATGTGCATCCTAGTCCAGGTAACAGGACTCAAGTGAAAGGATAGAAAACACATTCATTATCACGCAATATTCTCTGACCTGGAGAACGCCTGGAAAAGAGCCCATAAGTTCCATACACAGGTATAACACAGATGTACGAGCGTTAGATGTAGTCATCGGACGATACACTACATTTCCAGTATTCGAGGGTCCACTAATAGCAATAGTTACTGTCAGAAAACCTTCACTTGAGTTCTGTTGATGATTAGATGTAGAGATGTTGCAAGGGCTTTTGGAAAGTTTCCTGTCTACAGTGGTACCTTGTGCCCACAGGACTAGTTAAGTTATGCAGAGAAGAAATAAGATATTGGCTGTTCGAGAGTGAAAGTTTCCGCAGAATTAAATGAGACCTAAATCAGATTATTAAGGAAGGCAAGGAGCAATATGAGAATTCAAGAACGGGCAAGGTGGTGCAGATGTAAGGCGCCGGACTCGCATTCGGAAAGACGGTAGTTTAAATCCACTTCTGGCCATCCACATTTAGATTTTGCATGATACACGCAAATCGTTTATGGCGAATACCAATATTGTTTCTCTGTAGGGGCACAGCCGGTTCCTCCCCTAATCTGAACTTGTCTACAAAGACCTCGTCGTCGACGGGATGTTGTATTCTAAACGACCTCTTTTTACGTCCACTCACACAGACATGGCACTAGCTCAGAAGGACACAGACGCGGCATTAGCTCAGAATGACTAGTCTGGAGAGGATATTGATCGTGATCTTTCCAAATGAACCATCTCGGGATTTTCCTTAAGTGAGTCAGAACTACCGTGCAAAATCATACATACTGATGGTCGGATAGGGATTCGAATCCAGCTCTCCCGAAAGCGAGTCAAGAGCCTTATCCACTGAGCTACCTTGCTCGATTAAATAAACAACGCCATGTCAGCGTTTCAGCGCAGTTTCTCCCACACACTAGCCAAATGATTTGCCTCTACTGTTGCTCGCTTGTGACGATAAAATGTGTTACTGTTATCACGATTACTATTAACACTACACACCATGTGATCAAAAGTATACGGACACTCCCAAAAACATATGTTTTTCATATTTGGTGCATTGTGTTGCTACCTACTGCCATACTGTCATGTACTCCATATCAGCAACCTCAGTAGTCATTAGACATCGTGAGAGAGCAGAACGGGGCGCTCCGCCGAACTCACGGACTTCGAACGTGGTCAGGTGATTGGGTGTTGCTTGTGTTATACGTCTGTACGCGAGATTTCCACACTCCTAAAAATCCCTAGGTCCACTATTTCCGATGTGATAGTGAAGTGGAGACGTGAAGGGACACGTACAGCACAAAAGCGTACAGGCAGACTTTCTCTGTTGACTGAGAGGGACCGCCTACAGTTGAACAAGATCGTAATGTGTAATAGGCAGACATTTATCCAGACCATCACTCAGGAATCCCAAACTGCATCAGGATCCACTGCAAACACTATGACAGTTAGGCGGGAGGTGAGAAAACTTGGATTTCATGGTCGAGCGGCTGCTCATAAGCCACACATCACGCCGGTAAATGCCAAACGACGCCTCGATTGGTGTAAGGAGCTTAAAACATTGGACGACTGAACAGTGGAAAAACGTTGTATGGAGTGACGAATCACGGTACACAATGTGGCGATTCGATGGCAGGGTGTGGGTATGGCGAATGCCCGGTGAACGTCATCTGCCAGCGTATGTAGGGCCAACAGTAAAATTCGAAGGCGGTGGTGTTATGGTGTGGTCGTGTTTTTCATGGAGGGGGCTTGTACCCCTTGTTGGTTTGCGTGGCAATATCACAGGACAGGCCTACAATGATGTTTTAAGCACTTTCTTGCTTCCCACTGTTGAAGGGCAATTCGGGGATGGCGACTGCATCTTTCAACACGATTGAGCACTTGTTCATATTACACGGCCTGTGGCGGAGTGGTTACACAACAATAACATGCCTGTAATGGACTGGCCTGAGAGTCCTGACGTGATTCTTATAGAACACCTTTGGGATGTTTTGAACGCCGACTTCGTGCTAGGCCTCACCGACCGACATCGATACATCTCCTCAGTGCAGCACTCCATGAATAATGGGATGCCATTCCCCTAAGAAACCTTCCTGCACCTGAGTGAACATGCCTACGAAAGTAGAAGCTGTCATCAAGGCTAATATTGAATTCCAGCATTACCGATGGAGGGCGCCTTGAACTTGTAAGTCATTTTCCGCCAGGTACCCGAATACCTTTGATCACATAGTGTATCTCCGTAATGAATCCTTGGAAAACCAGTTGTTTATCCACAAAAACCCTAGTATGTTCAGACGTTTGAGAAAATATTGTGATATCCCATTAAAGTTCTGTTTTCTACATAATAATAACTATTACACCATAGGAAATTACTACATGTCGTTTAGTCGCATGAAAATTTTCTTTCCTATAGTTACATAGAAACTGCGTACGAAAATAAAATACGAAGTATGCAACATTTTCATTATGTGAATGTTAAAAAACTCAGATCTGACAATAAATACGGTAATTTTTGTACGTGAAGGTGTGTCCTTGAGAGGACTTACATTGAATAGCACCTCAGTCCTCAAAGTCTTCCCGATAAAAAAAAGTGTTGCACCCAGAAGGCATGGTCCGATATCAATGTAATTTAGTGCACGTACTTACCATCAGAGGGTATGTAACTGTTTAGAACAGTAATGCTCTGCATGAGGTAGTCTGGCCACCAGAGTGCATTAATGTTTTTCGTATTCAGTGTTCTTACGAGGCTTGATATTTACATAAGGGGGTGAACAGCTTGAGGTTGACTATGCACTGTAAAGGACACGGAGATTTCGTGTACTCGTATGACATCGTTATCAACTCCTGACAGAGTTCAAAAGAGGCCTCATTGCGGTTCTCCATTTGGCCGGCTTGTCGAAACGTACAATATCCAAATTTTGTGAGGCATTCTGACGAGACACTGGGAACGTGGAGGTAGGACAACTCGTCGTCAAGGTTACGGTCGACCGCGTCTGACCAACACAAGGGAGGATCGCCGTATTCAGCACCGAGCACGTCGTGACCCGTTCACACCCGCGCATGCTATCCGGGAACAAGTATTCGCCTCCCTGCAACATCCGTTGCCATTCTGCACCACTAGTTACACACTAGCAGCAGCCGCACTGGGGAATTACTGGTCCAGGCATAGCCTGCCGTTAACTTCACAACATAAAAAGCTGCATTTGGAGCGGTACCGTGACAGGAAACATGACTATTGATAAATAGGGCATTGTGTTCACGCGGCAAGAACATCCTGAGTTCTCGTGTCTTACCTCTTATGCGACAGTATCTTGGTATCACTTGTAAACAGAACAATACTCGTCCGTCCACACATGGCATGTATCTCTATGAACTGGGCGCATGGTGTTGAGTTATTCCTTGGTCAGCAGGATCTCCAGATCTGTGCCGCATAGAACCTGCGAGGGGCTAGCTCGGACGTCAACTCCATCCAGGATATCGAGGACCAATTACAGCAGCTGTGAACCAGCTTGCCTCAGGAGAGAATACAACGGCTTTACGACACCCTTCCTAAGTGGTCAATGGGGGCGAAACGTCACACTGATAAGTTGGCTCTTACTGCCAAGTAAGTTGTTCAGTGTTGCCGGTGGACACGTGCTTTGTTCTTGTAACTGGTGACGTTTAATTATCTACTGCTTTCAACTTGTGACTCGACATTGTAAATCACTGAAATAACACCACATCTCAACACGCAAACTTTCACTTCGTGTCCTGCTTCTGCCAGGGAATTCACCTTTTTTGCCACACAGTGTATAGCACTTCATATAATGTATAACGGAGTACGGTAACTTAATACAAAAACCAAAGCCTAACGCAGACATTATGAACAATAGAACAGCTTTTTTTTCTAATGTCTAAGTCTTCTGGCGCTACGATGTCATTTGCACGTAAAACGTGATCCAAGTGCATCAACAAATAAAATATATAAATTTCAAACTTGGCAGTAGTGTCCCAGCACGAGATTAGCAAACTATAAGCCATAGTAGAGGATGACTTCGAACTGTTCAGTTGTTCAGTGTTGCGGGTAGACACGTGTTTTGTTCTTGTAACTCGTGACGTTTAATTATCTACTGCTTTCAACTTGTGACTGAAAAAATCAACAATACATTTTTTACCCGCAACTTAAGTTACGTGCGTTAAGAACAGTGTATCTATCTGAATGCAAAGATTACTTTGTCTACAACCAAAAGCATATTCACTTTTTCAAGCACATGTTCCAAATGATCACTTAGTGAATCTCAAAAGAAGGTAAATCATCAGTTATCAGCACCATAATTATATTTGAACCACTGTTTGCATATTCCTATCTTATACAATTTTTCTGTTACGGCCTAACTATCTACCGCGTTGGTTAGATTGTGGATCGTGTATACATGTCGCAACGCCGCACGCAGTTTGACCGCTCGTCTTGATGCGACGCCATGTAAGAGGTCCACTGATACGGTATGGTAATTGTATACAGCGTATAAAATATTCCACTGCGTGTTATAAACGACGGCCATCTTAGAATACTGATGTCTTGACGCTCTTAACTATTATAAGCGTAGTCAGCTTCGCGGATTGACAGATGTTATCAGCTAGTGCGCTCGCTTCTTCCTGCAGATACACAATTATAAAACTATCGGCATTCCAGAATTACCGAAACAAATCATATAAAAAAGTTGAATACATACTAACGCAGACAGACTGTGTTATAATGCAGCCGAGTGTATGACCGTTGGCAGCTACCAACAACGAAGACGTAACAAACAGAATCTATACCGTTACGTAGCTGGCATCAGATTTCATTCTTCTTATATATGTATTCTCAGACATTTCACAAGTCTGCATATATACGTATTTTCATGAACGCTTGATCCTGGATCGATCATACAACAGTTTCCCCACATAATGACGTAGTCTTCACTGTTAAAATATAGTATCTAGGTAAAAAGTTCTTCACGGAACATTAGAATAAATCTCCAGGAAACTGGAATCCCTCTACCGTTTTTTTTTTTCGTTTATATATTCGTAATTTGTGATTTCGAAGCAATTCCAGGAAAGATCATAAAGGAATCATCCATTTGGAAAAAAAGGCTCTTCCAAAGCAGAGCCTTGTTTATTAGAAAAACAAGGGGTCGATAGTATTTGATTCCATTTGTTCTTTGTTACTGTTGCAATATTTACTACGTGCCATACGCTTCACTTCCAGTGGCTATTCTCTCTTTCTATTGTATTTCATCATTTTAACCTTTTTTATCATTAACCATTTCTGTGTTAAAGCCATTCAACGTGTTTTCTACATTTCCTTCACTTTCGACCAAAAGTCCTTATTTGCGAGCTTTACAAATAATATCTGATCCTCCTACAAGTTTATTTTCTTCGCTTCCTTCATTGTGTTTTCACCACTGATGCGATCATAGCTGTAACTCTTCCTTAGCTCATCTTTATACGAGCGTGTCGTTATTGATTGCCCACAGTTATTTCTTCTTCCATTTTATTCTACTTTTGTTTGTGAAGGATTTTCCCGATCCACGTATGTTTAAGCATAACTGGTTTCAAGGAAAAATGAAAAAAAAAAAGTTTCCTCGATGAACCACGAAGCTCTGATTCCAATAATCCAGGTGGCTGCAGTTTAAAGATTACAAAAGCAGTTAGATATGCTGATCAGTTTCACGCAACACAAGGCGTTTTCCTCTCCTCCGTCTTCATGTTACTGCAATAACGTGTTCGGGAATCTATGGCAAACATGTCTACTAGTGGGCAGCCCATCAACAAGTACTAAGATAGAGTAATAATTTAATTCGTAAGAAGACTGAAGACTGGTCTCAGTTCGCTATAATAACACAGTATCGTCGGAAACAACGCCACCAGTACAACGTAGTACAAGGGCCGTTCACTAAGTAAAGCAACACTTTTTTTTCCTCTGCCAATTTCGGAATTCGTTGTGGGACTCTGTGGAATACTCCAGCTTCAACCCCATTAGTTTCATGAAGTTCCGACAGGTGTCGTCTGTAACGCAGGAGCGTTCCAGCCAGAGAGCTGTCACTGACTTTCTTTTGGGGTAAAACCAGAGCATCACAGATATTCATAGGCGCTTAGGAATGTCTGTGCACACATTGCAGTGAAAAAAAGCACGGTCAGTCGTTGGGCGAGGCGTCTGTCGTCATCGCAACAATGTTGGGCAAAGATGTCCGATATCCACATGTGTGATTCCTGCAGTGGTGGAACGTGCGGACATACTTATTCGAGATGATCGAAGGACCACAGTTAGACACCTGCACAAATGGACGTCTGTGTTGGTAATGCTGACAAACTCGCCCGCCAATTGGGTTACTCAAATGAGCGTTCTCGTTGGGTTCCTCGCCGCATAACAGAAAACCATGAAGAGCAACGAGTTTGGCCCAATAAAGGATGCACTCCGAGGGAAGCAGTACGTGGTTGATGGGGAGAATACTGATGCAGCAAGACGTTGGTTCCGACGTCGATCAGTAGAGTGGTACAATGTGGGAATATATGCCGTGGCATTGAACGGAGATTATGTTGAACAATAGGGTTTTATGGCAAAAGTGTGGGGAATAATATAGCGTATTGGAATCCTGAATAAAATCAACTTGCTTTTGGAAAAGAACGTGTTGCGTTACGTATTAAATGCCCTTCGTAATCATAGTAACCAAATTGCGAGATCAACACAAAAGTGAATCACGTTTCAAAACTTCATTAAAATATATCTGATAAAAATGGAAAGTACCCTAGGTTTAACAACCTACGTTTTGGTCAAGCAGTCAAGTGTGAGCCTCACAGTTACACAACAATGACCAACAAAGCCGCTCCGTATAGGCCCGGGACTCCTTCATTATTGCTAGTTAAAGGGCAGGTGACCATTTCTTCTAGAAATGAATGTTTCAGTGATTGCGCTCAAAACGGCTACTGCTCAAAAGCGACAGCAGTAAGCTTCTCTGGAGACCTGTCGTGGTTACGAATACCAAGCGCTTCATATTTGTCCACAATCAGAATTCGATTGGCGCTAAGTCCCAAGATATTGTTTGTAGTCAGTACAGCGCCGGTGAAAAATATAATAATCACGGTTCCTAAACAGCGATGAAATGCTCTAGTGTTCAGAAAAATTGCAACACTGACAGTTCTGTAACAGTCAGCGGGATATTCTCCTATAACTCTGGTAACACTGTACATAGAAGCACAAGATAATTTTGTTCAAAGAGCGTGTTGTACAAAAGAGAACGCTGCGCGGGTGGTACTGACCAAGTACCCCTAGAAGGTAAATGATGCATGTGATTTGTCAATGTTGAAAGGTTCCACATGTCTTTTATTCACACCGCTGTAGTATCTAAATAGAATTTCAGCACACAAACAGATGAACAGTGCTTAATTTTGCATCGCATTTACTACACACAGTCGTCTCCAGTTCTGTTCTGATGTGGTTCACGCACATGTTTCACAGTCACGTTCATTTCCTTTTTTTCCCATTGACAAAACTACATTAATTCTATTCAACGTCAACAATTTTTCCAAATGTTTGCGTCCCCATCGTAGGTGTTACATAATCGTGCTGTTACGCAGTTCTGTTCTGCATACTACCACTGATAAATATTTGCTAAGACGGTAACTTTCTTAATCTCTTGGCTTATTACAGTTTTACGCGATGATGTCTTTTTGAATGCTGTGTTTAGTCTCTCTCTCTCTCTCTCTCTCTTGCCAGCTCGATTTTTCCGTATAAACAACGAACAGTAACAAAACGGAAAATCATCAAACGAAATCTCTTCTTTAAGTTCCGAACGAAAAAATTGTTTTTTGTGTGTGATTAACATGAAGTTCTGCCAGCAACAAATAGTTCTATTAATTTTAAATATTAACAATTTATGTCTGAATTAAGCAAGTACTATACAAATCCTACGAGTCGTCATGAATTCCTCATGCTACATTTCAATAGATTTTAGGGCATTTAGAAACATTGTGGCCTGAATTTTCGGTTCTCAGATAATTTCTAATCTCTTATCCGCGTAGCAGTAGAAAATTTATTTCTGAATGTCCATAGTCCACAATCCTTTCATTTGGTGTCTTGCGAAGAACACATTAAGCACCAGAATATCCAGTCAGCCTCCCGTACAGTTGTTAAGTAGGCTGTTTAGTTTTTTTATTGGTAACGCCACGTAGCGCTCTGTATGAAGATCACTGGCTGTGCTGTGTGCAGTATGTGGCTGGTTGGCATTGTTGTAATACTTGCCATTGTAGCATTGGGAAGTTGGCTGTTAACAGCGCGTAGCGTTGCGCAGTTGGAGGTGAGCCGCCAGCAGTGGTGGACGTGGGGAGAGAGATGGCGGAGTTTGGAAATTTGTAAGAATGGATGTCACGAACTGCTATATATATTATGACTATTAAGGTACATACATTGCTTATTCTCTATCAAAATCTTTCATTTGCTAACTATGCCTATCAGTAGCTAGTGCCTTCAGTAGTTTGAATCTTTTATTTAGTTGGCAGTAGTGGCGCTCGCTGTATTGCAGTAGTTCGAGTAACGAAGATTTTTGGTGAGGTAAGTGATTTGTGAAAGGTATAGGTTAATGTTAGTCAGGGCCATTCTTTTGTAGGGATTATTGAAAGTAAGATTGCGTTGCGCTCAAAATATTGTGTGTCAGTTTAAGCACAGTCATGTATAATTTTTCTAAGGGGACGTTTCATATGTATTTTTTTTTTTTAATTTCCTAATTTGTTCGCACTCTTCAATGTCATTCAGATCATCATCTACCTTTGCAGATAAGTTAATGAACTGATCCGAAAGTTCGGCTACTTTCTCCGATAGTGTACTTATTTCCTCAGTGTGTTTTTCTGAACCAAATTTCAGTGTGTCCATTTGTGTAAAAATCGTATCTACTATGTCCTTTAAGTTTTGCTGAGTTTTTGCAAGTTGCGTAACCGAATCGGTAGATGCAACTGAGTCAATTTTAGCTTGCAAGGTCTCATGATTTTCATGAACAATAGTTTGCAGTTCTTTTATGGCTGAATCGTGATTCTGTAATGTATTTTCATGCCGCGAAAAAATAGGTTGGAAATGCTCACAAATTTGTGTTTTTACGTCATTACAGACTTTTTGACATTTCGATTCGATTTTATGCAACTCAGTAGTTAAATCTTCACGTGTTTGTTCAAGTGTATGTTCCACTGAGTCTAACTTGAAGCTTTTGTTCCATTGTGTCTAACTTTTTAAGATTTTGTTCCACTGTCTCTAACTTTTGAAGATTTTGTCTCATTTGTTTCTGATTTTGTTCAAGTATTGTGTCTAACTTTTGTAGCCTTTGTCCCATTTGTTGCATTAACTGTAATAACAGTGCACTGGTGTCTGAAACATGTTCCTCAGTGCTATTCGGCAGTGCATTTGAACCGGCAATATTCGCATTTTGAAAAGCAGAAAATGTGTCTTGATTTATTTGAGAAAATGGTGAGGACGCAAAACCTGAATCTACAGTATTTGCAAGATTGTGTCCTGTCATTTCGGAATCCTGAGGCGAGCTGTTGGCGACCGATCGATCGATAATGCTTCCCTGTTCACTAATTGTTTCACTGCCTACACCATTATTTGCAGCCCGCTCCATTTCCCTATACACAATTACCAAATTACTACTTTGAACATTAGTTAATTCATTACATGGTGGCGCTAACACACTGCTTTCGTCTTCACTGTCATTTCTCAGTTTACTTTGGAGCCTAGTATTACATTTTTCAGACTTCATTATTGTCACAATATTTCACATGACAACACAGAAAAACACAATTTGAAGAGCAAAAATAAGAGAACACATTAACATAGCAAATAATATCTAGTTAATTGCAAGCGCAGGCACTAGCAATAAACAAAATATACACTAATTACACAAACTACAAGAAAAAAATCAGAAGATTCCAGTGAGGTATCCTGGCAGGGTCGTCATATGAAACGTCCCCTTAGAAAAATTATACATGACTGTGCTTAAACTGACACACAATATTTTGAGCGCAACGCAATCTTACTTTCAATAATCCCTACAAAAGAATGGCCCTGACTAACATTAACCTATACCTTTCACAAATCACTTACCTCACCAAAAATCTTCGTTACTCGAACTACTGCAATACAGCGAGCGCCACTACTGCCAACTAAATAAAAGATTCAAACTACTGAAGGCACTAGCTACTGATAGGCATAGTTAGCAAATGAAAGATTTTGATAGAGAATAAGCAATGTATTTACCTTAATAGTCATAATATATATAGCAGTTCGTGACATCCAGTCTTACAAATTTCCAAACTCCGCCATCTCTCTCCCCACGTCCACCACTGCTGGCGGCTCACCTCCAACTGCGCAACGCTATGCGCTGTTAACAGCCAACTTCCCAATGCTACAATGGCGAGTATTACAACAATGCCAACCAGCCACATACTGCACACAGCACAGCCAGTGATCTCCATACACAGCGCTACGTGGCACTACCAATTAAAAAAACGTATACAGCCTACTTACACAGTCCTTTGTGATTAATTTCTGGCCACATGCGTTTCCTTTAGAAATGTACAGCTTATGTTTTGAGGTGCTTTATGTCTTCACGAGAACGGAATCCTGTCAGGCCACTGAACGTAGTACACAAAATCAGGACAATCACGCCGAGCGGTTCTAGGCGCTACAGTCTGGAACCGCGCGAGCGCTGTGGTCGCAGGTTCGAATCCTGCCTCGGGTGTGGATGTGTGTGACGTCCTTAGGTTAGTTAGGTTTAAGTTATAGTGCACTGATGACCTCAGATGTTAAGTCCCATAGTGCTCAGAGCCATTTGAACTAGGGCAATCTCAATGAGAAATTCTGTATAATCTCAGTCACACCGAAAATGACCTCCTTCCATCCTGCAAATTATTGCCCATGACGTTAGGGCTTGTGTCACTCACGCAGAATTTCGTTTGGTTTATTTCGAAGTTAACAGTATAAACAATTCTGTATAATTTAACTCGCCATATTCTTTTGCCTGAAAGATATCGCCAGAATTTACTCCCATGTTAATTTGCTCCCAAGTTATGCCAATAGAGACTCTGAAATCAAAGCTACTATCTCTCATTTGGCTCTAGTTTTATGATTCTCTTAGCAGAGGCGGTAGGCAAGATTCTGACTAGATTATTTAATGAACAAACCAGTGGAGTGATAAAATGATACTAAATAACCCACATCTGTTTCAAAAGATGAAGAGGAATACACAATAATTACAACTTGTTAGCCCATACTGGGGGGGTCAACAGTCGTAGCTAATTATTCATGATAGGATTTTCAAACGTACGTTTCTTAAAGGGAATCTTTTTTAGAGAAACAGCAAAGCAACTCGACCGAATCTTTGTCAAAGGGAATCTTTCTAGATAAGCAGAACAGCAGCTGCCGAGCGATCTTCCTCCAAGTGGATGCTTTCAGACAAATATCACAGTAACTGTTAGTTGCTCAGCAGTTGCATGAACCCCGAAAGTACTGGTCAAGCGCTGAACTAGCTATCGGAAGCAGCGGGGTCAGATGATCCTGATGTACGATTTTCGCAGTTTCACTAAACTATTATAGCAAATGGCGGGATGATCCCTTTTAAAGACTCCGCCGACTTCTTTTCCCCTCCCTCTCCTCTCTCAGCTTGTCTTGCTAATGCCTCTGAGAAACGCATTTCAGATAGATTTGGATCACATCGAGAAGCGTATTATGGCATTTGTAACCACCGTGGTATCCAGTTCCATTTCGTATTTGTGAATGTACACACATGGACATATATATAAATAACAAGAGTCCTTCATAAAATTTGTTGTATGTCAGTAAACAATATGCTTAGGGACTTACCACACAATACATCTAACTGAATGTGGTGAACACGTCGTTCAAGATGATAGAGGATAATTGGCTGAAACTCACTGGTTTTTCCCGCTGTTACGTTCTCGATCTCTGGTAAACGTATTAATACATATGAAGCGCATGAGAAAAATAGCAGGCTAGAATGAATACCATCGGTTTGCGCAGCATCGGTCATCTGCTGTAATTTCTTAACTGAAGTCTGTGAATGGTATTGCATATGGACGAATAGAAATAATATGAAAAATTAAGGTGGCTGTAATAGAAGGAAGTACGATTATTCTCAATCTTCTTGAGGAAGGAAATACTTATTGTAAGAGTCGCAAAACTGTCGAGCAATCATGGAGGAAATAAGTGAACGCTATGTCAGACTTGCTTCTTAACAGGAGAACAGAGTTACCTGGTAAACATTATTCATACATTCCAGAGTATTTCGAAAACACAAAGTAGTGGACCACTGGGCAAGTATTACAATTTGGGAACCTCGTATTAGTCGGTGAGGAAAGTAGTGTGAGATACAATTCTAGCGTTTCTACACATAAACGAGACATTACTTAATTTAATTGCATTTTACCACGCAGCGCATCAGCAAACGTACTGCTTTTTTGGATAAAGTTGTATTTACAGATGACTGTAAGTCTAACACGCTCCATAAAGAGGCAGATTAATTGTGTGGAGAAAGCTGAACAGTAATTCATTCGGCGAGACGCATAAGTAAAACATGGGGATGGCAATGTTATTCTATAGAGTGCAAGACGGCCTTGTTGCACTCACAGGTGGCATTACGATACATATCAATGTATAACGAAACAGTAAAAGAACCCAAAACAATACCGAAAATTCTGAGATTGTGGAGACAATGATCCAAAACACAGACGGGAAAGCATCCGTTCCTGGCAGCTGCACTAAACAAGAATGGAGGAATATTGGCCTGGACGAGTGACAAATGTATTTGTCATATGTGCAAGAGAGGTTAAGCATGTCGCATTCCCGAAGACCTGTCAGGTATTCGTTTTGGGCGGTTTGTGGACTTATATTTAAATGTGTACCATCCCATTGGTAGAGTCACTTTTCAGTGTCCTGCCCACTCATCTCTTATAGGGTGCCTAAAGGATGCTGCTTTCCTGGATAGCTAAACAACAATTCAAGCAAATTACATTATTACATTTATTACAATAAAGTAGATTAACAATACTTAACTTTGAGTCGCAAGGAATTGCCGATGTGCAAATAATCATGTCCTCCACTGTATAAAGTGCCCATTCAAGTAATTCAGACAAGTTCATATGGATCACAAATCGCGGCTTTTCTAGTGCTCTCTTCTAGTCCGAGTCTAGTAGTGTCTGTCTTTTTAACGTACGGTCGAGTCTGGCAGGAATGGCGCTTATATTCTCTTCAGAAAGAGGCCGCTCCTGTCGTGGTTCGGTCCTAGACAGCGCATCTTCGAGTCGGCGCTTGTCGTTACGCCGGAACAGCCCTCCTGCCTTTTTTCTGAGCGTCCGCTTGTCATCGCTGTAATGTAATATACAGTGTGATGGAGTAACATTTATTTAATTCAGCGATCGGTTTCGGACATCCAAGTTTCAGGAGTATATGCGGCGCCCTGAAATTGAGTCGCAGTACTAGCTTCATTTCCAATGACAATACTCCGGCCGTTGTGACCGACCGGTTTTAGGCGCTTCAGTCCGGAACCGCGCTGCTGCTACGGTCTGAGGTTCGAAATCTGCCTAGGGCATGGATGTGTGTGATGTCCTTAGGTTAGTTAGGTTTAAGTAGTTCTGTGTCTAGGAGACTGGTGACCTCAGATGTAAGTCTAGGGGACTGATGATCTCAGATGTTAAGTTCCATAGTGCTTAGAGCCATTTGAACCTTTTTTTTTCAATGACAATACGCTTTGATAAGCAAGCAAGACTGTAGACTACATTACTAAACTCTAACCACTTGCTGCTGTTCCGACCAAGGAACGTGTAATACAGTTGTTGTGGCTGAAAAGGCACCTGTGATCCATTCTTCTATCAAATGCTACCGAGGTTAGGTCAGTGATTATGTTTGTGGAATTACGAGCACGTAAAGCGGTAAGGAAAGTATGTAAACAGAGGAGAGACAAATAGGGAATGCTTCCCGGCCGCAAATGGGGAAAACCACTGACGTAAGTAACAAGAGTGTTATGACGGAAACGAGAAAGCTGGTTGGCTGTTCGCGTGCTGCCATCGTGAGCATCTATGGAAAGTGCTTGAAAGACACTGAAACCACGTATAGGCGACAAGGTGATGCTCGTCGGCGGCCACACCAAAGAATGTAGAGGTCAAAGAACTGCCGGCTCTGTAAAGAGAGATAACCCGCAATCTGTGGTAGATCTAATGGCCGAGTGTAATGATGGTGCTAGTGTTTCGCAGCATACCGTTCAGCGTCCATTATTGAAGATTGGGCTTTTTCCTCGTTCACTCAACGACATTGTCAATTACGACTGCGAAGGCTACAAGGTCGTGGGGATTGGACCGTGGAACAATGGGAACGTATCGCCTGGTCGAATGAAGTTTCTTGTTACAGCAGGTCGAAGGTACTGTCCGAATACGCCGGAGCAGCCTTCGAACAGGCGCCTTGCCTTTGAGCAGGGCGACAATGAGCGCTCATATACAATGAAAAGAACAAAATGTGTTCTGAAGTCATAAACGCTGCGAGGTGTCTGGTGATCGTATAGTACTGATCATTCTCCCAGTTAGTGCCTCGTTACTCTTCAGAAAGTTGTTTTTCGGTCAGCACATACAAGGGGACGAAAAGGCGCTTTCGGCTGCCATAGGCTTGTTTTAATGCCGACAGGAATGTTCGGCGCACAGGGATTCAAAAGACGACCGCGCCGTCACGAGTGTCCCACTACTGGAGGCAAATTTGTTGCGATTAGCTGACCGATTGCTGTATCCGTTCCAACAAACATTTCTGTGAAACCTTTCTTTCTGTTTCTAGTCTGAGGGTTAACTTACTTTCTGGATGATCCAAATAATTTCTATAGCACAACATTTTGTTCGACTACAGTGAGAGTTACTTTTCCGAGGTAATGGGCACTGATCTCGCGAAACTGATTATGTGGCGTAACTACAGTGTCGCTTGTAATGTGGTATAATGAGCGTAGCGCCTCGTGATGCAACACGCCGCCCGCCAGGCTCGTAGCGTCACCGGCGTCCTGTCCGTCTTATACAGTGGTGGCTCCGCAGCTCTTATCTACACGCAGCGCAGAACGGCTGATTCACTTTACATCGAATCACATGGCACGCTAGCCCTTGTTTCGCAACAGGTCAGGCGCCCTTCAGGTCGCATTGTTAAACAGGGCGCTTCGAAAAGATTCTTCCGATTTCATCGAAAAGATTCTTCCGATTTCACTTCCTGTACTCGAGGAACATTTCAACCTACACTGTAAACTAAAAATTTTCCAGATGTGCCAAATAGGAGGAACGAAGTTACTGTCTGTTCTACGAGATTATGGAATAGGAGGCAAACTTTATCAAGCAACTAAAGGTCTTTACATGGATAGTCAGGCAGCAGTTAGAGTTGACGGTAAATTGAGTTCATGGTTCAGAGTAGTTTCAGGGGTAAGACAAGCCTGCAATCTGTCTCCACTGTTGTTCATATTATTTATGGACCATATGTTGAAAACAATAGACTGGCTGGGTGAGATTAAGATATTTGAACACAAAATAAGCAGTCTTGCATATGCGGATGACTTAGTTGTGATGGCAGATTCGATTGAAAGTTTGCAAAGTAATATTTCAGAGCTAGATCAGAAATGTAAGGACTATGGTATGAAGATTAGCATCTCCAAAACGAAAGTAATGTCAGTGGGAAGGAAATATAAGCGGATTGAGTGCCAAATAGGAGAAACAAAGTTAGAACAGGTGGACGGTTTCAAGTACTTAGGATACATATTCTCACAGGCTGGCAACATAGTGAAGGAACTGGAAGCGCGGTGTAGCAAAGCTAATGCAGTGAGCGCTCAGCTACGATCTACTCTCTTCTGCAAGAAGGAAGTCAGTACCAAGACTAAGTTATCTGTGCACCGTTCAATCTTTCGACCAACTTTGTTGTATGGGAGCGAAAGCTGGGTGGATTCAGGTTACCTTATCAACAAGGTTGAGGTTACGGATATAAAAGTAGCTAGGATGATTGCAGGTACTAGTAGATGGGAACAATGGCAGGAGGGTGTCCACAATGAGGAAATCAAAGAAAAACTGGGAATGAACTCTATAGATGTAGAAGTCAGGGCGAACAGGCTTAGATGGTGGGGTCATATTACACGCTTGGGAGAAACAAGGTTACCCAAGAGACTCATGGGTTCAGCAGCAGAGGGTAGGAGGAGTTGGGCAGACCAAGGAGAAGGTACCTGGATTCGGTTAAGAATGATTTTGAAGTAATAGGTTTAACATCAGAAGAGGCACCAATGTTAGCACTGAATAGGGGATCATGGAGGAATTTTATAAGGGGGCTATGCTCCAGACTGAATGCTGAAAGGCATAATCAGTCTTAAATTATGATGATGATGAGATGTAATTATCGCTTTTATGTGGTTGCCGGTAGGGATATTCCTGGTGTAGCTCCCTCGCTCGCTCGTTAATCATACAAAGTGCGTCGAATCGAGATGGCGATAGGACAGCAGTAAAAGGCGATTTGCGTTCTCTGTTCCAACAGCTACCATTTCGTCACGACTGGGCAGCGTCGTTTTCGCCCGGAGCACGGCACTGCACCTCCTACAGCTCACGGCATTCGACAACGGAACCAGCAGTTGCAAGGTACTCCATCTTTATGTAAGGGGAAGTCCACAGGTCTCCCCCGTGTGCTCGGCCACGAACGTGATCAACGGAGGTTTTTTGTTCTTTTTTCCCCACACTCAGTCCACAGAGGTCTGCTCACCAGGCCAGACGAGAGTTCGCCATTCGTCATGTGTCTACATGGCATATTTTGTGGCGTTTTTACTTCAGATCACACAGAATTCAGTCGTTGTAAGCCCTATATGATTGTGGTAAACAGTCACATGTGGAGTTTTGTTGCTTCGTTGTGGACTTGGAGAAGGGTGACCATAAAATTTTCCTTCCTTAGTGATGTGGCTTCTATTTATGTGCGCCGGCCGCTATGGCCGAGCGGTTCTAGGTGTTTCAGTCCGGAACCGCGCTGGTGCTACGATCGCAGGTTCGAATCCTGCCTCGGGCTTTGATGTGTGTGATGTCCGTAGGATAGTTAGGTTTAAGCAGTTCTAAGTCTACAGGACTGATTACCTCAGATGTTAGGTCCCATAGTGCTTAGAGCCATTTGAACCATTTGAATCTATTTATGTGAAAAAGTGAACCGCTGCAACATATGAACATACGTAACACACACCATAGTCGATCACGAGTGAGACTCTCGAAAACTCCATGTTTCTGCGCCGTACCTGAGAAAGATTTTGCATCCTATTCTTATTTTGAAAAGACGGTAACTGGAATTACGTACCTGGATATGTTGGAGATCTGGCATTTACCACAATTATGGGAACGTATAGCAAATTTCATTTTCAACAGAACCGAGCACCACCGCACTGGAACCTACATGTAAGAGCATTTTTTAGAAAGACGTTGTCTCAACGGTGAATCGTCCCTAAAGGGTGTACTGGTCCCGCATTGCAGTATGGACCTTCAAGGTCGCCTGGTCTCACATGTCGTTTCTGTGAAGGCTTATTCCCTCCATGTGCCTCTCCCTTAAGGGTATACGGAACGCCCTATGCTTACAATGTTAAATTGAGTTAAAAGTTAGGAACATTTTCTCATATGTTATTTGGACGATACTCTTGATTTTTTTTCACAGAACGCAGAGATATGTTCTGCTTTTATGTTAAATTATTAGTTTTGAAAAATATTGAATAGTTTTTCAGATATTTTATATTTTGTAAATGTTAAAAAAGTTATACATTTTAACAAGTATTTTAAAATGTACATCCATTAATACAAAATAATTCCACATATCTTTTAATTCAGATATATTAGAAGGTCTTAAGGAACAACTACAGAAAATTTCATCTTTCTACTATAGATAGGCCCTGAGAAAATGTACCTTATACACAAAAAAACTAAAGTTACGGGAAATTAGCTTCAAAGTTTTTACTTCAGTTCAAGCCTGCTCCATAGCTTGTATCATCAGAATCGTCCAACAGCTTCCTCTTGATGGCTCTGCTATGCTGTCTAGCCATATTTCAATATACTTTTATGGCATTATCTGAAGACCTGAGCCGTTCCTTGTCCAAACAAAGCATAGCTGCGGCAGTTTGTAGTCCTACACAGAGCCCCAACTTCTGCAGAACTTTGCACTTTGTTATATTGCCCTGATTGCATGATGAAACAGCAACATAAACGCCAAAGTGAAGTGTGTTTATAGCCACAAACACAGTTTTAAGTAGTCTATTCCATATCACAGGGTTCACACACTCATTTGGATTTTGAGTCCGGTCATGAAGACATTTCTTTAGTAGACTAACATCTGCGAGGTCTCGGAATATTCGTTTTATTTCATCCATTCGGGCAGGTGGCTGGTGATGAGGGTGATTGTATTGTTTCTTAGTTACCTTGCCTCTGTTGTACTTCCACCAACTATCGTCTCCTTTTGGACATAGCCCATGTTGGGGATTCTCATTGTTTGAAGCTATGTGAAAAAACAGAGCCTAGACTGCTCTTCTCATTAATTCTGCACCTGCTGTATTCTGTCTTATTGCTAGGCCATAGCACTTCTGAAAGTGATCTATTATAGCATCTGTCAGCCTATTTTTCCCATCTAAAGTTTTTCCATCGCTCAATTTCTTGCCTTTCATGCTAGCCTTGAGCCGTCGAAGTCTTGATCCCATCCTTTTCTGAACATGGCCAACACACTCCAGTTTGGAAATTTTCACATGGTTACCATAGGGTCTCAGTTCCTCAATTTCTTTCAAAGCCTTTGAGTCACCATCTCCAAGATAATTTATGTATCTAACGTTGTACCATTTTACTGAGCGTTGATAAATACTTCTTACACCAGCAACTTCCATACCACCACTTGACCCATAGTAATTTGCCTCTTCATGTTTAGTTTTCATTTTATCCTTGGATCTGCAATGCTTGGAAAGTATTGCCCCATCAACTACCTTACCAGTGTCCACACTTGTAGCTGTTACTACACCATTCAGAGATGTGTGGCCTCTCTTCTGCCAGCTTCCATCAAAAGATATGGACAAGTCTCTGCTATTATTATTTTCAGCTACTGCTTCCTCAACAGCATCTTTCATGTTTTCCTGTGCCACATCTTCTACAGCAGAGCCTATTGCAATTATGTGTTTGTTAAATTTTGAAGGTGGAGGAGGGAGGTTCATCACACCACACAACATGGCACCTGCAGCACTGCCCTTTCCTATACACTGTAATCCATAAACCAGTCTAATGTTTATATAGTATAGTTTACCTGTATCTGCAGTAACATGTGAGGAATTGAAGAAAGTAAAACTGTGTTTGCAATTACTGCACATCAACTCTAATTCACAAGAAAGTCCTACATGTAAGTTTGTTTTCAATGAAACACATTTTCCACATTGTTTGCAGCACACATTGTTCTCCAAAACGTCTGATAATAAAGAGACGTTAATTACCTCATATTTTGTAGTCCCAGCATTTAGTTTCTTGTATTCTTCTTCAATTCCAGCTAGTTTTCTTCTTGAAGCACTTTCTGGTGTAGTTGCAGCAGCATCACTCAATGTATCACTACCAGTGTTGAGGTTAGTCGCTACTGGGACATCAAATACTGATGAAGATGAATCAGACGAATTTTTAGTACACTTTACTTTCTTGCGCCAAGGTACACGCTTTCTAAATACCTTGAGACTAGGTCTTGGCATGTTGAAGGAAAGAAAACTCAATGACTTCTCCACATACTACTTTCACAACAATGACATGGATGTACTCACAAAGGAAACAATGCAAATGGTGCAGAATCTATTGTCAACTGTCTAGCAGTGTAGCCAACAGAAAAGCTAACTCTCTTGTGCTCAATTATGTCTCTGGCAAGGCTGTCTATATCAGATATATTTCGCGTCTCATATACAAGGTGCGGAACATCGTGTGTCGAAACTATTTTAAAAAATTATTTAAAATAGTTCTATTCACGTCATCCAGATATTTTTTACATGGCATTAAACGGGAGATTCTAAATTTTTCGAAAATGCATTTACCCAAAAATCGATTTTTTCATCGCAAAACTCATTCCGTATACCCTTAAAATAACTTCGGATGAAGCACGACGATGCAGACAGGCTCATAAATGTGAAGCGATAACGATTTTGTCACAAAATATTAAAATACACTCCTGGAAATGGAAAAAAGAACACATTGACACCGGTGTGTCAGACCCACCATACTTGCTCCGGACACTGCGAGAGGGCTGTACAAGCAATGATCACACGCACGGCACAGCGGACACATCAGGAACCGCGGTGTTGGCTGTCGAATGGCGCTAGCTGCGCAGCATTTGTGCACCGCCGCCGTCAGTGTCAGCCAGTTTGCCGTGATATACGGAGCTCCATCGCAGTCTTTAACACTGGTAGCATGCCGCGACAGCGTGGACGTGAACCGTATATGCAGTTGACGGACTTTGAGCGAGGGCGTATAGTGGGCATGCGGGAGGCCGGGTGGACGTACCGCCGAATTGCTCAACATGTGGGGCGTGAGGTCTCCACAGTACATCGATGTTGTTGCCAGTGGTCGGCGGAAGGTGCACGTGCCCGTCGACCTAGGACCGGACCGCAGCGACGCACGGATGCACGCCAAGACCGTAGGATCCTATGCAGTGCCGTAGGGGACCGCACCGCCACTTCCTAGCAAATTAGGGACACTGTTGCTCCTGGGGTATCGGCGAGGACCATTCGCAACCGTCTCCATGAAGCTGGGCTACGGTCCAACACACAGTTAGGCCGTCTTCCGCTCACGCCCCAACATCGTGCAGCCCGCCTCCAGTGGTGTCGCGACAGGAGTGAATGGAGGGACGAATGGAGACGTGTCGTCTTCAGCGATGAGAGTCGCTTCTGCCTTGGTGCCAATGATGGTCGTATGCGTGTTTGGCGCCGTGCAGGTGAGCGCCACAATCAGGACTGCATACGACCGAGGCACACAGGGCCAACACCCGGCATCATGGTGTGGGGAGCGATCTCCTACACTGGCCGTACACCTCTGGTGATCGTCGAGGGGACACTGAATAGTGCACGATACATCCAAACCGTCATCGAACCCATCGTTCTACCATTCCTAGACCGGCAAGGGAACTTGCTGTTCCAACAGGACAATGCACGTCCGCATGTATTCCGTGCCACCCAACGTGCTCTAGAAGGTGTAAGTCAACTACCCTGGCCAGCAAGATCTCCGGATCTGTCCCCCATTGAGCATGTTTGGGACTGGATGAAGCGTCGTCTCACGCGGTCTGCACGTCCAGCACGAACGCTGGTCCAACTGAGGCGCCAGGTGGAAATGGCATGGCAAGCCGTTCCACAGGACTACATCCAGCATCTCTACGATCGTCTCCATGGGAGAATAGCAGCCTGCATTGCTGCGAAAGGTGGATATACACTGTACTAGTGCCTACATTGTGCATGCTCTGTTGCCTGTGTCTATGTGCCTGTGGTTCTGTCAGTGTGATCATGTGATGTATCTGACCCTAGGAATGTGTCAATAAAGTTTCCCCTTCCTGGGACAATGAATTCACGGTGTTCTTATTTCAATTTCCAGGAGTGTACAAGACGTTAGGACACTAAGGGCTGCACCACATGTCGAGCTGCGGTACCATCAGACTGAGGCGCCCGCGTTAGCAATTGCGGCCAGGTGAATGTTATACCAAAAATGCCATCTAGTAGCCGCAAATACAAACCGGCTACTTAACATTCGAAATACAGACAGGTGAAATGTTTAATACATGAAGTAAGAGGCAATATTTTATCTGACAGCAGCAGCCATGCTAACAATTTTTCTACATAAGAGCTTAGAAGTACAGTTTAAAGGCTGGAAAACGCCATTATAGAATTACAAAGGGATCTGAATAACTCAGCAGCGAGTAGAAAAACGATATAACATGAAATGTACTTAATATAAACCATTTAATGAACAAACAATTATGAATCGACTTAGATAGAAGAAATACTTCGGTAACTGCACGAGGGAACGTGAAATCAAATATCAAGTAATTGTAGCAGCTCATTAAGAACGAGGCCATCATTTCGAGAAAGATGTTTAAAAATTTCTGATTCCTCGAGAACATCTAATCTGCGCTCTTTCTTCTCAGTGTGCAAAATGTTGATATCATGAACAGCTTTAGACGCGTGACCTGTAAGCAGAAGGTGGTCCGCAAAAGACGAATTTTGGGTACTAGCACAATATTTTCCTTAAAACATGTTCTTTGTATTGCTCAGGGGTGCCTACATGCTTCCTCTGTAATGGCGCAAAAGCATGGCTCCGCGACGCTTCCAGCGGCAAGGTGCCGACACATGCGAAAAAAAGGCCACAGCTCACAAGTTCATGTGAGGTGTAACGTGATGTCACATTGGCACCAAGTTTCATCACTATTATGCTCAACGGCGCCGTGGACGTGTCGCACGATGACAAGGTCGCCACAACCCCTCTTACCCACATTTCACCCCTTCTATTGACGTCTCTCTGATGTAGGTCAGAGCGGCGACTCCCAGCGTTGAAACCATGCGGTTTTCTTATCGGTAGCCAAGAAAAGTTTCAGAGACATCGCCGCTATTAGTCGACATGAAAAGGCCTCACCGGGTGGCACGATGGTAGTCAACCAATCGTTTCCTGGGGCGTTGATTCCCACACATTTCGCGGTCGAAAACGATAGTTCGCACTGCAGTGGGTAGCACGAAGGTGTTCTTGATACTGCTGACACCCTCGGATGTTTCTGCCCGTCTCAAAGGACATCGTGGAGCAGCATCCCCATTGAACTTGATCGCACCCCATGCATGATATGTAAATATACATTCGCGCCGGGCTGGGTGGCAAGCGGTTCTAGGCGCTACAGTCTGGAACCGCGCGACCGCTATGATCGCAGGTTCGAATCCTGCCTTGGGCATGGATGTGTGTGATGTCCTTAGGTTAGTTAGGTTTAAGTAGTTCTAAGTTCTAGGGGACTGATGACCACAGCAGATGAGTCCCATAGTGCTCAGAGCCATTTGAACCATTTTTGAACAAGAGCCACTTAATCTAGAAAGCATTCTGATTCAATTACGTTCATTGGTTTGGTCACGTGATGATGTACCTATGAACGACCATTTACACCTCAGTTTATTAGAAGACAGTTTCAACTTGTACCGCACCCTCGACAAATAAGTGCAAATTGTCAGTCTCAAATTAATTGTCAGTCTCAAATTAGTTCGTCGTCAAATAAGTGGAGTGTATTGTGCTGCCTGTGACGTCACGGAACATTCAATACATATAATTTAGCGATTGAGGAATTAATGGAATACGCACCTGCCAAATCTTTGACTGACAAGTACGAGATTAATTCAGATATTAAAAGTGATCAAGACAGGAGTGAGAATGCTTAATTATGTAACAAAGTCTGTCCTCCAAGAACTTATTAGGCAATCCATAAGGTTTTTTAGCGTGACTGACGAATGGTGCGCTATCAGCCGAGATGTTGATTCCATTTTTCTGGCTGATATTTCCACGACCAACCAGTCTTCTCCTTCTTCTTCTTCTTGTTCAGATACCATGCTGTTATTATGCGTACTCGCTGGCTAGACTCCAAGCATTCATAATTGCCCTACAGTTTACAAAAAGAGGATATTCCTCTCTAAACATCTCAACTCTTCAAAACTCCACAATAACTCTACTTCGGGCAACAGTGAAAAAGAATTCATCGAATCTTTATGCTAACGTGGTGCAGGAACAAAGTTTCAGTAGATTAACTGTCTGGGCACACCTCTGTACAAAAGATAAAAAGTTAGCATAGTTTTAAATCTTAAACTTAAAGATAATTATGCTTGAGTTTCATATGCAAAAACACTACAGTTATGTTAGCATTACCTTTCATCATTTGACCGAATTATCAGTTACACTTCTCCTACCTACTTTTATATAGGGTAAATGCGGCTTCGTTGAAAGTAACAGTTTTACGATTGATTAAAAATGGTTCAAATGGCTCTGAGCACTATGGTACTTAACATCATTGGTCATCAGTCCCCTAGAACTTAGAACTACTTAAACCTAACTAACCTAAGGACATCACATACATTCATGTCCTAGGCAGTATTCGAACCTGCGACCGTAGCAGTCGCGCGGTTCCTGACTGAGCGCCTAGAACCGCTAGACCACCGCGGCCGGCGATTGATTAAAAGCAAAAGAAAATAAATAGTATGATTCACAGCCGCCAACATGTCGCACAGGGGATTAATCTGATGCCTTACACTCTCCTTAGATGAAAGTCACGTAGTGTTCGGAAGCCGCAAAGTAATCGACTTGTATGTTACTGTGATTCTCCAGAGTCACTCTTAAGTAAAGGCAGGAATATCAAGACAACCAACTTAAAATCAAACTCTGCGTCATCATCTATTCGCCGATCATTCTAAAATCACACAGGTAGTTACCATAATCTGCAACTAGTGAACAAGAAAGTATTTGCCCTTACTATTGTCAAAGGATCGATTGACATTTATTCGTATCTGAACCTTAGTTCGGTCCACGGATGCCGTTGCAGTACATTGTGCTCTTACGAATAAATATGACGGCGCAGCTGTAAGAATTTACCTTATCGATTGTCGATGCCAGGCGCATTCAAGCCCTGCTGGAGGGCGTAGTAATAATTTGGGGCGTCATTCTGTATCTTTGTTACCTCAGTTACCTAGGTCATTGACTGAATTTATCGCCTCCCCTTCTTATTGCCAAACGTAAAGCAAGCAATAAAAAAATTTATATGTTACTCTGTATGCAGCACTTCGTTCCAAAAATCTTCGGAGTCTGGTACGTCACAGTCGGCCAGTGATACAATTTACTTACAGAGTCATCTTCAGATCTGATTTGTATTTGGTTCAATTTCCTAAAACGCGAGAAATACAGGCTTCCTTCGCTCCATTTGTGAAGATAACAGGAAATGCAATGACTATCAGTGATCCGTTATACGCTGTGCACAATGCAGTGACTTGCGGAGTAACGTTTGCATATGATAAAGAAAAACTAAACATGGCGACAGGAGGGCATTGAGGGAATTATTACCATTGATAAGTTTAATATTCGTTAATGTCAACGAAAAATATAAGACTAGAACTACACAAACATTCATCGTACAGCTGTTATTGCCAAACTTCCTGTTAACCATGTGATTGCAAGGAGAGGCAGCAATGAGCAAGGAGAAAAAGATTTGATTATCCGTAGAGTAAATTATGGTACGACGCCAACAGTTACTTTTTTGTGTTGTGTGCTTACTTTTCTAGCGGAGTCTATTGCAAGATATGCTTGAGAATAAAAACAGAAGGGGAAACGCACAATCCGTCTGTGATCTTCAGACTGTGCAAAATCGTGGGCGCTTTGTAAAGGTTTGGTTCTATGATTAAAGCAAAAGGAAAAGTAACTACTAAGGTCAAACGTCAATTTAACGGTATACGCGTTGTGCCTGTAAAAAAAATTTTAAAACTGTTTAGAGTCCCTACATCAATGAAGTGATTATTGACGGAGCACTATCTCTGACTGGGGAAGGCAGACCCTGTCCTTTCCAAAGGGACCAGGCTAGTATTCTCCTCAAGAAGAACTTCTACCCGGATGATTAAATATGACACTTGATGGCGAAACATAACGGTACTCATCTTTTATTAAACAGTTTTGTATTCAATAGCAACGAAAACTTATTCATCTATGACGAGTTTGGCATTTCTGAGTAATTATCATCCAGTCCTATTGTGGACCTCAATCCGCCAACCCACAACTATCTGACGTTCGTATCCGTGTAAGTCTGCGATTGGGGCTGAGATGAAAACTGTTTTATTGTGTCCTGACGATCGCACAGAGATGTGAACTACCATCCTCTGGGATGCGAGGCCAATGTCTTACCTCTGCGCCACCTCGCTAGGTGTATATATTTCAGGTTGAGGGTAACAATAGACATTTTCTTTGTGATGGCATTTAGATTTGTATGCATTTATCAAGACGATGCACTGCTGCATCAGTGTCTGTCAACCGCCCAGACTCTCAAATTAGAGACTTGAGTGGTAGGACATCCGCTATTGAAAAACGAAGTCCGACTATTTTAGTGAACAAGGCACCAGCCACTGAAGAACTAATTCCAGTTAGATTTTGTATTGAAAACGCCTAATTACCTGTATGATGCGTTGTGATACGTTTTTGAACTGGTCTTGAGGAGAGGTAGTGCATTAGCGAATAACAAAATGTAGGGTGCTATTTAAAAAAAAGTTTACTGAGGTGGTGGAAGTCATGGGATAGTGATATGCATGTATACAGACTCCGATAGTATCACCTCCTGTATATATGCATATCGCATCCAAAACGTATAAAAGGGCAGTGCATTGGCCGTGGCGTCAATTGCACTCAGATGATTCATGCGGAAAGATTTCCGTCGTGATTATGGTCGCATAACGGAAATTAATTGACTTTGAACGCGGATTGGTACTTGGAACTAGACGCATGGGACATTCCATTTGGGAAATCATTAGGGAATTCCGAAATCCAGAGTCTCAAGAATGTGCCGAGAATAACAAGTATCGGGCAATAATACCACAGACAAGGCAGTGGCCGACGGCCTTCATGGAACGACCGAGAGCAGCGGCGTTTGTGTCGAGCTGTCGGTGTTAACATACAAGCAAAACTGCGTGAAATAATCGCAGAAATCAAAGTGAGGCGTACAACGGACATACCTATTACGACAGTGTGGCGGGATTTGGCGTTAATAGGTTACATCATCAGATGACCGACGCAAATTCCTTCGCTAATAGCACGACACTACCTGTAGCGCCTCTCCTGGGCTCGTGACCATATCGGTTGGACGCTAGACGACTGGAAGCCCGTGGCCTGGTCAGATCAATCCCAGTTTCAGTCAGTAACAACTGATGGTAGGATTCAGCCGGAGCGGCCGAGCGGTTCTAGGCGCTACAGCGTGGAACCGCGCGACCGCTACGGTCGCAGGTTCGAATCCTGCCTCGGGCATGGATGTGTGTGATGTCCTTTGGTTGGTTAGGTTTAAGTAGTTTTTAGTTCTGGGGGACTGATGACCGCAGAAGTTAAGTCCCATAGTGCTCAGAGCCATTTTTTTGATGGTAGGATTCGACTGTGGTGCAACCCCACGAAGCCAAGGGTCGAAGTTGTCAACAAGGCAAGTGGTGGCTCCGTAATGGTGTGGGCGGTGTTTACATGGAACGGACTGGGTCATCTAGTACAACGGAAATGGTTGTGTTCGACTACTTGGAGACCATTTGCAGCCATTTATGGACTTCATGCTCCCAAACAACCACGTCATGTCACCGGACCACAATTGTTCGCTACTGGTTTGGAGAACATTCTGGGCATTCCGACCGAATCATTTGGCCACCCAGATGGCATTACATGAATCCCATCGAGCGTTTATGGGACGTAATCGTGAGGTCAGTTCGTGCACATCAGCACAGGCAACCCTTTCTATGTTATGGACGAGTGTAGAGGCAGCTCTGCATAGAACTTCCAACTGCTGATTGAGTCGATGCCACGTCGAGATGAAGCACTACGCCGGGAAAAAGGAGTGCCGACACGGTATTACTAGGTATCGCATGGCTTCTGTCGCCTCACTGTACTGCTTTTCATAATTTACAGTCAAGCTGGTTAGCGTCCCCCTGGTAGCTAAAAAATGGCTCTAAGCACTATGGGACTTAACATCGGAGGTCATCAGTCCTCGAGAATTAGAACTACTTAAACCTAATTAACCTAAGGACATCACACACATGCATTCCCGAGGCAGGATTCAAACCTGCGACCGTAGCAGCAGCGCGGTTCCGGACTGAAGCGCCTAGAACCACTCGGCGACGGTGGCAGGCCCTGGTAGCTAAACAACACTTGTTCGATACTCTGTTTTGTTTTGTTTTGGTACTGAACGAGAAGTTCAAGATAACGGGTCACACAGGCAGTTTATGGCATGCAACCGTACACAGTAGAATGTAGACGCTGACAACGCTCTGTGGAACACCTGTAGGTGGTGTGGTGTGCTGTGCAAGCAACGACGCCGTGTGTTGCGGCGGTGCAGTGTGTGTCGGTGTAAACAGCGGCCGCAGCGAGTAGCGGGCGGGCCGGGCGCACAAACGGCAGCTCATGGCTGAAAGGGACTGGCCGGGACGCAGCACGCCACGCCGCACCTCACCGCGCCGCGCCGAAGTCCAAGGCCGCATAAGCAATCGCTTCAAGGGGAACAGCGCGGGCGGCGCGCGCCAGCTGCCGCTTAAAGGGGAAGCCTCGCCGAGCACTGGCCGGCGTCAATACCGCCCACATCTGGAACACGCCGCTGCACTGCGACAACCGCTCTTCTCACGTCCCTCTCTTCTACTTTTTGCCCTCAGAAAACTTTTCAGTTCGCTCTGACAGACGACAATTGCGTGATTTTATAAAATGTTCCCAACTTTCCAACCGCGACAGCTAGCATTTTATTCTAATTTATTATTGGAAAGCCTCTTACAGACAACTTACGTTATTGGTAACTAATAATACAAAGCATTCAGATGAACGAACAGTTCTAACTCTACGTCTCTACTCCGCAGTCCATCTAGCGGTGTATGGCGGAGGGTACTTCTAGAACCACTATATTTCCCCTCTTCCCTGATCTATTTTCTAATGGTGTGTGGGAATAACGGCTGTGCATAAACCTCCGCATGAGCTCCGATTTCTCTCATCTTCTCGTTGAGGTGCTGCAGTCATGGACTGTGCGGCTGGTCCCGGCGGAGGTTCGAGTCCTCCCTCGGGCTTGGATGTGTGTATGTTTGTCCTTAGGATAATTCAGGTTAAGCAGTGTGTAAGCTTAGGGACTGCTGATCTTAGCAGTTAAGTCCAATAAGATTTCATACATATTTGAACATTTTTTTCTCGTAGTGGCTACGAATGTCGTAGGAAGTAATATGTTTCCCGACCGCTCTTGAAATGTACACTCGCGAAATACCAGCAGTAAACCTCTTCGTAATGGACTAGCAGCGTGTGCCACTGAAATTTCTTGAGCGTTTCCGAAATGCTCTCGTTTTAACGAATCGTCCTTCTTGGAATCTTTTCTATCCCTTCTATTAATTCAACTTGATAAGATTCCCAGACAAATGAGCAGTACTTGAGAGTCTGTCGAGCAAGAGTTTTCAGCCACGTCTTTCGTGGATGAATTATATCTGCTCATGACTCTCTTAATGAACCTCAGGCCAGCACCTGCTCTTCTGACAGCTTTTTTTCTTTTTACATTGTACCCAATGGGAACTTCGAGTATTTTTCTCTAGCTACTTCCCAGTATCCGCCTTCTTAGCTGAGAGGTCTGCGCAGCTGAGTGCCAAGCGGGAGCCTCGGGTTCGATTCGTGTTACTGCAAAGGATGTTTCTTGGTACGGGCGCCCTCATCCTCTTTAATCCAACTTCGGACTTACTCGACCGACTAGTATCGGTTCCGACGTCAAGAAACGACTGGGAGAGCGTTAAGATGAGCACGCACCCCGCATCCGATGACGACTCTTGCACAAGGTGACACGGTGCTCGGTCGGGTCCGATTGTCCCGTCTTGGGCCAGAACGCGGAATATACATTTGGCACGCTTTTCTAGTAAATTCGTGTTAACGGCGGGTTTCCAAGTTCAGTAAAGACATAAGTCATCTTCTCCTGTAACAACGACATAGTTCGGTGTCTCCGCGCTTTCGGCCGAATACTCTCGTCTAATCGTAACTATGGTAATTCTCGATTGAGACCTGGTGGAGTTTGAACCAGTTGACGAGGCTTGAAGTCCGAGAAGATTTTATTGAAATCTAACGCTGCGACGGTACGTATTCGTCCAGAAAAATGTTGTTACCGCTCTCCCGAAGACTATTTGAAAATAAGTTTGCCTTCACAGAGACAGAATTGTAGTGCTAAACATAGATTCCTTCTCCTAGTTACTTCCTTGGAATTTTATTAGTTTTCTACGGTAACTAAGAGTACTGCTACTAATCTGTATTTATCTTAGTCGTCGGCCAAGAAGATATTTGTGGTACCAGATCATCTCTCGTTTGAAACAAGATCACTCTAACTGCAGCTTATGGTAGATAAACGAAGTATTTTATCGTTAAGCTCTTAACCTGCATTGCTTCCTCCCTGGCGTTGTATCGCCGTTCAGGCTCCGATCTCGTTGGGTCCTAACTCACGGCGGATCTGGAATTTGTTTTAGTGACCGGATGCCGTCAACTACAGCACCATATCGTCACCTCAATCTACGGGAAGGAATGTCGCGCACAAAAGCACCGATGGGAGTTGGACTTAAATATAGACATCGAGCTCATCAGAGACGAAGAAATATTTCATCTGGACAAGACTGGGAAGGAGATCTGTGGTGGCCACACTGAAGGAACCAACGCAGTACGCACCCGAAGTGATACATGAAAGCCGCGGGAAAGCTTAACTGCGATGGCCAGAGGGAGCTCACGCCGAGGTCCTACAAAATACAAGTTCAGTATCTTAAGCGACTGTGCCATTGTGTTCGGCTCCATCTCCGTGCAGATCTGACGTGTATGCCAGCTGTCCGAAAGTCATGGAAATATCTATAAAATGTACTTCTGTGCTTGTCTGTACGTTGCGTTTCTGAGTCGGGAAAAGGGGCACAGTACGATATTTGCGGGTGGGCGATAAACCGCTCGAAAACGACACACAGACTGGCCGGTGCAAAACAAAAGCTAACGGCAGTTTGGCTGATCCAGGCCTGGCTTATCTTCCTATCTCACAAGACGGTATTTTCTCTGTTGCACTACACGAACTGGTACAATCACAAATCCTATTTACGTCGTCACTGACTGATTGACGTTCCCATTGTCTCCTTTGAAGCATTGCGAAACGTCAAAGCACGCAATTTAAAAACTGAAAAATTATATTTTTTACTATATTAATGAATAGGTCTCACTTTAGACACTGCATTCGTCCAAAGTTACATGAAGTTGTTCATTCAAATATTGCCAATCGGGCCTCCTCCGTCAGCTTTTTAATAATAAGTTTACAATAAAAAGCCACGCGCAAACAGAATCTTAGAAGTTTTGACAGGAACAACCTTGACTCTGACGTAACTCTAAACTCTAAATTTCACCCATTTTTTGAAGAGTGAAAACGATGTAGCTGGCCAAGAGAGGTGGCGTTTTCAAAAACAAAATACGGATTTGTGTTTGGATGGAACTGAGGTCGCCAAACTGATCTGAGTTTTCAATAAATTACTATAAGCGGGAACGAATCATTTAGCAATTAGTTCCCCTGCTCGCTAGAATAGGGCAATTTCTGCGATTTAAATAATCGTTCCGTCGACAGAATGGCAAAGCACAAAGAAAAAATGTATTTAAAACCCAATAAGAGAGTTTCGGGTTATGTAGAACGATTTTATTCTTTGAAGAACCACAACATGTTTTCATTTTTTTTTATTGGAGGTATTCGGACTTTCCCAGTTGCTACATAATGTGATGATCAGATAATTTGAAAACTAACAGAAAAAAAACGAGTAGAATCACCAGGAACTGTTATTATGGACTGTTGTGAAATGGAAATGTTCTTAATATTTCTAGTAACATCAATGAATTATATATCCCTATTCAGAAAGCCTTCTTTGTTCTCCCAAAGGCATCGCCAATACTAAACTATAAACATGCGAAATCACAAAATGAACGTCTTTGACGTTGAGCCGGCCGCGGTGGTCTCGCGGTTCTAGGCGCGCAGTCCGGAACCGTGCGACTGCTACGGTCGCAGGTTCGAATCCTGCCTCGGGCATGGATGTGTGTGATGTCCTTAGGTTCGTTAGGTTTAAGTAGTTCTAAGTTCTAGGGGACTAATGACCACAGCAGTTGAGTCCCATAGTGCTCAGAGCCATTTTAACCATTTTTTGACGTTGACCTACCACTGTCGTTCAACATTTATAATAACGCAATTCCGGCGGGGGAAAGGCATACGAGTCTGTTAATGTAAAGCCCTAAACGTCAGAATTCAGTGTAATCTGCTACCTTCTCACATGACATCAGTCTTCGAGGATTGTGGTCGGGAATGCTAGTGAAAGTTAAGCTAAAAACTTAGCATCTTTAATAAATAAATAAAACTTTGCACAACCCAGGTTGAGTGAAACGTGGTTGAAAGCTTACCTGGCTAGCGTAGTACAACAGTGCATTGGAGCAGTGGCCGAAAATGTTAAGACGAACGCTATCTGAAATTATACGCTAATGAGGAAAAACAGTATGACCACATGTTTACTAGCATGTTGGTCTAGCTTTGGTGCGCAGTGCAGTAGAAATTCTGCGTGGCATGAATTCGACAAGTCCTTGCTATGTTTCCGGAAGCATGTGACACGAGATGCCTCCGATTACAGGGGTCGTGCAGTTCCAGTAAGTTACAGACGGGTGGTTTGTGGGTGCGGAGCTGGCGCCCGATAGCGGCCCAGGGGTGTTCCATAGAGTTCAGATCAGCCGAATTTGGTCGTCAATACATTAACGTGAGTGACCTGTCGTGCTCTTCAAATAAGTGCAGCACTATTTTGGCCCTGTGACACGGACATTTCTCCCGCTGGAATTTGTCATCGCCAGCAAGCAGGAAGGGATGCAAGTGGTCCGCAATAATGTTAACATAGTGCACAACTGTCATGGCGCCTCCGATTACTGCCGCAGTTCATAACGAAGCCTCTGTGAATGTCTCCCATAGCATAATACTGCCCCTATTGGCCTACGTCCCTGGTGCGTTGCATGATTCGAGAAGCCGTTTGCCTGACTGACATCGCATACGGAAACGACTATTAGTCTGGTGTAACACGAGACGTGATTTATCCGACCAGGCGACAGGATTTTATTAATCCGCAGTCCAATTTCGACGATACCGAGCGCTATGGAATCTCGACTGACTATGTCCTTGAGTCAACATGGGAACACATATGAGTCGTCCGCTTGGAACCCCGTGGTCAACAATTTGTGCTGAAGAGAGTGCTCCGAAACAGTTATGCCTGCACCAACACTGTACACAATCATCACGTCTGCCTGAGATCGCCACCTATAATGCTTTTCAACTCTGGTAAGCCTCCGACTTCCACGGTCTGTGAATGTCCAACACCTTATCGACTACTCGTGCTTTCACCGTCCATCAACCACTTTCCACAGATACTCACGACCGTACTGTACCCCCGAACAGCCCATCAGCTCCGCTCTCAGGTACCATGCCACAACTATCTGCCCTACAAATTCTGTTATGTCTGTAGATTAATCACTATTTGCGGCTCTTATCGTCTATCCGAAAAGCGCCCAGTGAGCAGTTTGAGTAATAAAGTCATATTTCACCGGCTGCATGACTTTTTTGAAGCCACCTTTTCGGCTCTAATACAATACCATATTATAAATAAGTCATAGTATCTTGGCTCATCCCTGTAGACCGTTAAGTTGGTGTCCGTAAATGTGTTTACTGTTGATCACCTACAAACGGTGCTAAGAGGCTATCGAGGCCCTAGGAGTACTTCTTTAACATCTTCGCACCTTCGACAGATTACTAAAGAACTTATATGTTTATGCTGCAGAAAGAAAGAAAATGTTCAGGGGAAAATATAAAAAAAAAGCTTCATGCTGTCGGTTTAGTAGCGACAACAGGTAATAAATACAGGATGATCAGTTTATTCCGCTAAGACTATGTCATTACTACTTGGTTAGTTGCTTACCCGACGATCCGAGCCTCGGTAGCTGTGCCGTTGTTTGCATAAAAGGCAACCCTGCATCACGAAACACAAAGAAGCACTTGTAAACCAATTGGTACTGCTAGACTTAGTGCCGCGAGGGGAAGAAGCTTGGAAGCGGCGTTGAGCGAGCTACCCTGCCATGTTAGTCACACGTTAATAGGGCTGAGCCAGTGAAACTGTTTGCAGGGAGAATTACAAAGGCCGCGATAATTGAGTGGACAAACCTCTTCAGCATTGAGCAAGGCGCGCGTCCTAGAATGGACGCTTCAGTGGCTCACTGGTCGAACTAGTGTACACAGAGGTGTCGAGGTCACTGGGTGTGTCGAGGACTGAAGGCTCCGGAGTTTACACGGATGCTGAACTGCGACTAGAATGCGTGCTTCGCTGTCAGAAACGCTGGCAAGGCCAAGGTCTGCTTTACTTTCACAAGAGGATCGCTGTAAATGCTGCGCAGTCGCCACATAATACGAAATTCATACTGTCTACAGGGGTGACCGTCATGAGCTAAATTTTTGGTCTACGTACAGATGCCATCAACCGGAAGCAGATTTAAGAACTGTAATTAGTCTTTCACTTTGTTACCGTCCACTCTCGTGTGCCAAGACATTGCCTTCCTTCGATCCACGTACCAGCTCAGAAAGCTCGACAGAAGCAGGACCGAAATTTTGCTTGGAGTTACTCCGTACAAAGGCCTTTCACACACGTGACTCCACAAAGAAAAAAGAAGCTACAGTGCAAAATTGCAGCTTTAAACATGGGTCTTGAATTATGCTGTCCTTACAATTAATCAAATAATATTAGAAAAATTCAAAACATGTTTCAATAACATCGTGCTGTCCCTATGTTAACCAAATAATATTAGGAAAATTCGAAACATATTTGAAATACGTTCATTAAATTCTCGTCAATAATCGATAGGTATCAGCAACTGGAAGGTTGGTTTGAACACAAGTACCTTTCCAAGAATAGTCCTATTGGAGGAGGTGTATCCCTATATTCCACCGACTTTAGACCCCTTTTACGTGTTCACTTTTAGGTAGGCCTACAATTTAAAGTGGAAGTTAAATCATTGTTTGCTGAACTGTTGTATACACGGAAAGAGCTGCCACATATGAAACTGTTTGCAAGGAGAATTACAAGGGCCGATAATTGAATGGAAAACGGATTCGAGGAATTTATTTCATTGCCAAGAAGAAAATTACAGAAAGAAATGCATTTAATTTAATGTTTGCGAAGTCTTGGAGAAATTTCATCCCACTGTGAGCAGGAGAATTTCCTGAAACATACACAGCTCCCACTGAATCTCATTCTTACTGACTCGTTATTGAACCATTTAACTCAAGAAGAGTCCTTATGTATCTCACTACCTGTTGTTACAACAGTTCTTCATTTTAGAGATGTTCTGCCAAGCGCATTCTCATTGATTTTGTTTGTTTTATTTCCATGTGACTAATCTGCGTTCCAACACTACTGTAGCAGTTTTCATCTGCTTCAAATGTTGAAATGAAATATCTAATGCTAATTATAGCAATGAAGTACGAAGTCTCAAGAAAAAGAAACTTGATTGCAGTTATTTGTCGTGGTTTATTTGTATGCGGCTGGTTTTCGATCTTGAATTTTTAAGCTGTGACAGGTTCCACAAAATTCAAAAAACTCACTCGTAGTCGACGAGCAATTTACTACAGATCCGTTATTTTGCTCTGACGAGAAATGTATTTTATCCAATCTATTGAGGTGACTTAAAGATAAGTACAGTGATGTTCATACCTGCAGCACTAGGGGGAAAAATGACCTGTAATACCTATTATTAAAGTTCCGTCAGTGCCTTAGAAAGAAGTTCAATATGCAGCACCAAAAATGTTTGATCGTTTTACCAACAGCATGAAATGTATAGGTAGTAGAGCAAGTTTCAAATGTGACCTAAAATTGTTTCTCCTGGGTAACTTCTTCCATTTCATTGACGAATTTTCGTTTGAAAACTGCTAGTGTGTAAAATAAATAAATAAAAAGCTCTACTTTAAGGATTCGGTAGATTTTCGTCTCATCCTTCCCTAAACCGATTTTGTGCCCCATCTCTGATGCTCTCCTCTTGACGGAATGTTATATCTTAGTCTTTGTTTCTGGGACGAAAAGACACGAGATTGATGCTCCTAATCTTTGTATTTATCAAATTTGTTCAATTAGTAATGACCGCCTTCAAAATAGGGCCCATTTGAATCCAGAGAAGTCTGTATTTGTTTTTTCCACCGCTCAAAACGTTTTCACTTGCTTTTCTTTGGCCTCTTGCGCATTAAGGTCTGCGCCCTCTTGCTTTCCAGCGGAGCTAAGAACACATGTGTAGTAAACTGTTCGACTGCTAGTTCTAAGTTGATCATTTTGTTGACACTTGTCTTCATGTTAAGGACACAGTTCAAGATCAAGATACCGGCGCACGTATACGCACAGATATGTATTTCGTTACAACGGAAACTTCCCATCACATTCCCCTCGGTTTAGTTGTAAAATGGTCCATATCAAAAACTGAACATAGATCAAGCTTGAAAACTGGAAGAAGGTGTACTGAAAAGTGAAAGAAAGAAGCAAAATATAAACAGTCAATGATCAAAGCTCAAGGTGTGCAACGTCGAGCGCATTGCAAGAGCAACGGCGTCTTGGTTGAGTGGCCGCGGTGTTGGACTGCAAAGCGGGAGATCCATGTTCGAAACTCCTCTGTGCCCAACTTCTTTTTTACAAATTTATGAACTGAGCGAGCCGTCATTTACGTGTCTGCTCTCGTTCCGTAATCTTAGCAATTTTCATACCATAACTGGTTACAAAATATAAGCCATGCGGTGAGAATATATTACCGTTGCAAGTAAATGTGTGAGTGCAGGCGAGTGAGAGCAGTGAGCAGTGAGAGCAGGCGAGAAACCGCATAGACCGCTCACAGAAATGAAAACAACAAATAAACATGTGTGAAATGTTCAAGGGAATTCAAGAGTCAAAATTTCCAAAACGGAACGCGAAAGTCATACATAGCACGTGAGAAAAAAAAAGAAAAAAAATGGAAATGGGCGTATGGCGTCGTTGGCCTGGAGGCCCCATTCAGGGAAGTTCGGCCGCAAAGTGCAAGTCTTTATTTCATTCGACGCCACATTGGGCGACTTGAGAATGAAATTACGACGAGGACAACACAACATCCAGGCCACGAGCGGAGAAAATCTCCAATCCGGGCCCTCTTGCATGGGAGGCAAGCACGTTATCACCCATCTAAGCAGGCACTAATGTGGTACAAATAGGAGGTACGTACGTCTGGGGGTCCGTTCTTACACCTCGCTTTTGCAAGCAGAAGTTACTCCACGGCACAGACACAAATTTGAACACAGCGAGCAGACACGTCAATGACCGGACGGACAGCTCTTTATTGTAAGAAAAAGAATGAGGCACGAGTGAGACTTGAACACGGTTCTCCCCCTTCGCAGTCCGACACCAGTGACCACATAACCACGACGCCGTCGCTATTGGAATTCGCTTGATATTGCACTTCCTGCGCTTGGACCGTTCACTGCTTATATTTTGATTCTTTTTTCACAGTTCAGTACACCTTTCTCCTGTTTCTATGTTTCATCTGTGTTCAGTTTTTGTCGGGACCTCCATTGTGGCATCTAAATGTGAGGGCGGTACGATGTGGAGTTTCCCTTGTTAGTAATGCGAGCAATCTGTTTCTCTCTTTATCATGGTACTTCCTTGAAAAGCCAACGCTTGTACATCTCCCGATTACCGTCTGCTGTATGATGACGTGCACGGTTCTTTCCGACCTTCGACTGTTGTCGGAATAGGTAGGAGACGCCTCGGCTATGAACGACAAAGCACGTGAACCCCACCTAGCAGCAAGTCTTTAAATCCGGTGTCTTGCTGCGCCCGTGACGCCGTCTCGCCACTCCCCGTCATTTGTTTACGTGAATTTAGGGGCTCTGTCAGTACATCAGAACAGTAGTCTGGCCACTGGAGCGACGCAAAATAATTAGGAACTATGTAGCCAGATGATTTACACAGGAACACGTGCAGTTGAGAGCCTCCTTGGCTTCGAAACGCCACACTTCAAAACTGAACGTTTAACATTAGGTTATTCACAAAAAACAGAGACGCCGTTCTCTCAACAGGAAACGCCACCTGTTATCAATATTAAATCACTGTCAGCTTACTATCGCATAGACGCTAGAGTTACAGAGATGCTGAACAAACACGAATGGCAGGCGCTACATACAAGAGACGCGTTGTGCATCACGGAGTGGTTTATTGTTGACAGTCCAAGACAGTACTTCCCAGGAGGAGTCAAGCAACATACTACTTCCTGCCATTTACGTCTCAACGAAATGATCACGAGAAAGTCAGAGAAATTAGAGCTCGTACGGAGGTTTATCGGCAGTCTTTCTTCCTACGCAGCATTAGTGAATGAAATTGGGATGGGAAGATAGTGGTACCAGAAGTACCTTTGCCACGCACCGTAAGACAACTTCCGGTGTATATATGTAGTTACTAGTCCTGATATTAATTGTTCCTACGGTGTCGTTTCTATGGTATAACACTGGCAAGTTGTAGACTTATAAGGTGTTGTTTAAATATTTTGTTCTGATTAAAAAATAGGGCGGAAATAATGATAAACTGTAGAACAAAGTTCCACGCAACAACGATTGTGATGGACCGGTAATTATCCAAGTGAATACTAACGATGATAAGACGTCTGAAGAAACTTAAACCGTTTCAGGTACGATGCACAGAACAGATGCCAAATGTGGTAGAAGAAACCCTTGGACATGTGAAAGAATGATTTAGCACATAATCTGAGGTCGAGCTCTAGTTACTTATATCGATATTCAAAGAGAAAAATGTAGTGAGAGCAAAGTGACAAGTCGCTGAATATGAATGAAAATTGACTGAAAACGTAAAAAGTGGTGACAGGTTCAACTGGATGAAGAACTCTTATGCGGCAACAACTGAAACCAAAGCTTATGAATAAGCTCACAGGTTGAAACGAAAAACATTGCCGAGAAAAATAGTCATGGTACAGGTTTGTTGGAACAAGAGGACTATGCTATAGGTTGCAGAAAAATAATCTAAAGGTCTAAAGGTACACCGTAGGAGAAGCCTGGGCAGAAGGCGAGAGAAAGATTGGGACAAACAGGATTCGTTTTGTGCTGGAATCTATACGTTATAGAATAAAAATTCAGCAACTATAAAAAATATCTGTCACTGGCAAAGTAATGCAGCAGCAATATCTTCGACAAGCAGGCAAGAATAAAACCATCCAATAGATAGTAGAACATGTCATGTGGATATGAGTTAGTTATACAGCGCGTACTTTCTCGGTATCGCACAAACATGGCACATCAAACAATTTCAGTAGGCAGTTTGAATTATTCCAGGGGACAATACTGGCCGCTTTGACCCACAACTGCTTACCTTCATTGTGTAAATTACTAAAAAAAAAAGGTTCAAATGGCTCTGAGCACTATGGGACTTAACATCTATGGTCATCAGTCCCCTAGAACTTTGAACTACTTAAACCTTACTAACCTAAGGGCACTACACGACACCCAGCCATCACGAGGCAGAGAAAATCCCTGACTCCGCCGGGAATCTAACCCGGGAACCCGGGTTGGGAAGCGAGAACGCTACCGCACGACCACGAGATACGGGCGTAAACTATTCCATTGGTAAAGATAAGACAGATAACCTTTAAGACCCTTGACTCGTTTAACTATGTGTGAAGAAATCGTAGTTAGTGAAAACTGTGTCGCTTGGAAAGACTAATAAAGGATACTTATTTTGCTACATATTTCTTTCGTATCTGGTTTCTCAGTGTGACTGATTGAAACCGGTGGTAAGGAAAAGGCATACCGAAACTTCCTGGCAGATTAAAACTGTGTGCCGGTTGAGTTCGAGTCTCGGTTCGGCATACAGTTTTAATCTTCCAGGAAGTTTCGTACTACCGCACACTCCGCTGCAGAGTGAAAATTCCATTCTGGAAAAGGGGTACCGTTGGGCTGATTTCACATATGACTTTTTTCGTAACTTTAGGACACGTCCGCCAAGCAAAATCGTACAGAGTGAAACATGTCGGGTCTACTGATGTAATGGTAAAGCGCGTGCATGGAGGCTGAAAGTTCGCGGTATCGAATCCCGATCGGACTACATAATACAGTGTGTCCATAAAGTTCCTTTACAACTTCAAAATTTTATTACAACGGCAGTTGCTGAAATATTTTAACAAAATTTCTTTTATTGTAATCACTGTTTACTAAAGTTTCTATACATACTAAAATAAATGGCGACTCCTCAAGAGGAGGCACAATGTGTGTCTTCGTTTATTGAGACAAAGTCGGATGTTCACATTCAACGAAACTTCAAAAAGAAGTATGGAGGAGACACACCATCGCCCCCTTCTATCCGTGCATGGCACAAAAAATTTATGGATACAGGATAAAGAGAGGAGCGGGCGACCAAGAACATCCGAGGAAAACATCGATCGCGTTTTAAACGTCTTCATTCGTTCACCAACGAAGTCCATCCGCACTGCTGCCAGACAGTTGCATCTACCACGTTGAACTGTGCATAAGGTCCTCCACAAGAACTTACGGTTGTATGCTTAAAAAGTGCAACTGTTAGAGCCACTTGAGCCAAATGAGAAGCCAAAACGGACAGAGTTTGCACTCAGCATGCTGGAACGCGTTTCGGAGGATGAAGCATTCCTCAAGCGAGTTTGTTTCAGTGATGAGGCAACTTTTCATGTTTATGGGACATTAAACAGGCAAAATGTGAGAATGTGGGTATCTGAACACCCCCATGTGACTAGGGAACTTCACCGGGATAGTCCGAAAGTGAATGTGTGGCGTTGAATCATGTGCAACCGAATAATTGGTCCATTTTTCTTCAACGAGTCAACAATAGCTGCAAATGTTTACCTCGACCTCCTGGGTCGCACCACAACTGATTGACTTGCAACAAACTATCATTTTCCAGCAAGACGGTGCACCACGACATTGTGGACTGCATGTTCACTGGTTCCTTAGTGAAACATTTCCAGGCAGATGGATTGGGAAGGATGCTCCAGTTCCTTGGCCATCGCGTTCGCCAGATATCACTCCCTTGGACTTCTTCTATGGGGGTATGTAAAAGATTTCGTGTACCAAACACAGATACGGGACATTGCTGACTAGAAGCAAAGGATTCGTAGTGCCATTGCCATCACTGATGACGCTGTGCTACAGCGAATTGGCAAGAAATCGAGCACCGTCGTGATGTGCTTCGTACAACTAACGGCGCCCATCTAGAGGTCTATTAAACACAGTTAAAAAAACTTTTATAAACACTGATTACAATAAGAGAAATGTTGTTAAAATATTTCAACAACTGCCGTTGCAATGAAATTTTGAAGTTGTAAAGGAACTTTATGGACTCCCTGTATTTCAGACTGTCTTTTACCTACACTTCACCTCTCAGTGACTTGAAGATTCAACAGGAACGACATGGTTCGGATTCCACTTTAAACTACACCGCTTTCTCCGCATCTTAAGCGGTAGGTCCACGTTCTCCGGTAGGATTTAGGGGGTTGGTTAGGGATACCCAAGTAGCCGAAATGGTGTCCAGATGAAAGACCTGCACAAAACAACAGGGCTATTTTATTAGTATCTCGAGAATTATCAGAATTAACTTAAAAACTGATAACTATATTGAAAGCAATAAGTAGCTTTGTAGCCCGCATCTCGTGGTCGTGCGGGAGCGTTCTCGCTTCCCGCGCCCGGGTTCCCGGGTTCGATTCCCGGCGGGGTCAGGGATTTTCTCTGCCTCGTGATGGCTGGGTGTTGTGTGTTGTCCTTAGGTTAGTTAGGTTTAAGTAGTTCTAAGTTCTAGGGGACTGATGACCATAGATGTTAAGTCCCATAGTGTTCAGAGCCATTTGAACCATTTGAAGTAGCTTTGTTATTACTAAGATTTAGTTCTTAACCGAAAAGAAAGTTGTGCAACAAATTTTCTTGGGACAAAAACATAGGCGCATAGATTATGGCTCTTGGAATGGATGTAACTCAGGGAGATGAAACCAGTTCAGATAAATATGGTACTAGGTGCCAGTTATCCGCTTCGTATCAGCCGCTATATTGAGCACAAAAATAGCATCAACAGTAGTAACTCGTTAAGCTGACAAATGCTTAGCCATAAAGCGATGAAATGTGCTTGGAAAGAACTGTCAGAAATTACGCCGTTAACTGTTCGCAGCGCTCAAGCAATGCGAGTAATCGAGCTCTCGTTTTCCAAATCAGCGAACAACCACTACATTAGAACTGTGTGCTAGTTCCGAGAGGGTAGCTGGAGCGACAAATGAAGTTGTTCATGACGTTGCTATCACCTACAATTTTCCCGGTATTGCATTCACCAGCCCGACTTTGCTCCTTATAATAGTTACGACAATCACTGTTCTTCAGAAACTCTTGAAGACCGTTCTTTTCTTCTGTAAATAAGGTACGATGTAATCGGTATTAAATCCACCAAGGCGACTTGTAAAGGGTCCACTCTTCTATAACTTACGGCATAGGGACAAGAGAATAAAAAAGTTAGGGTCTCACGAGAAGCTGACTGTCGTCTTTAGTGACGAGGACAAGATTACTTCACGTGAATGGTTCTTTATTGTTGTTTGGTCCCTTGCCCAACATAATTATCTCCTTTATACTCATTTACATAAAATAAACACTAACAATAACAAGTTTAGTTACCGAACAGGTCACTGAAAAGCAGTAATTATTTAAATTCATTTGTGACACCAGGGTAATAACCTAATGATCTGACTGCAGGTTGAATGCAGCTTTTCTTCGCAGCGCAGCGCGGCAGTCTCAGGGAAAGGGCGGCAGGAACATGGCCCCTGCGGCCTTGTACCACTGGGAAAGATCCCCAGTACTCATTTGATAGCGCGCTCAGTGGCACTGGGGGCGTCAGGAAGGGACTGGAACGAGGATAAATATCCGTCCCTTTGCTGGGAATAAATATTGGAGTCTGTGCTGTATCCGTTCAGACCACCATGACCACTTTCGGATAGTAAAAGAACGATTATTACGAACTTGTATCATTTCATAAACACTACATTTATTTCTCTTACTTTTCGTGGGGCGACTGGTTAATGGTGTTTATCCGAGTTGCTGTTTCCATTTAATGCACAATATTTCGTAGACCGAATCAACTGTCTTCTTCAGGTGCTGGGAGTTTATACGCTTGATTTGTAAAGAAAGAGGTTCCGGTTCTGTGACCTTCCAAGGGGTGTTGTTTCTTTCTTTTTTTTTTTTTTTGACTTCTTGAAACGTTATCTTACCGCTTACTTTTTTTTTTCGTCAGATGCACTGTACGGCGCACCATCACATATCAAGCACAAATATGTATGCACTGACAGGTTCTTTTTTTATTATTATTTTTATATAGATAGCTCATCACTAGGTCGGAGACTGTAATTACTCCTGATCCAAACAGAGTGCTGCTGAATAGGAAGAGATACATTTTCCATTATTGGAGTCTTAAGTAGCTCTTCATGCTGAATCCTTCAAAAAAATGGTTCAAATGGTTCTGAGCACCATGGGACTTAACATCTAAGGTTATCAGTCCCCAAGAACATAGAACTACTTAAACCTAGCTAACCTAAGGACATCACACACATCCATGCCCGAGGCAGGATTCGAACCTGCGACCGTAGCGGTCGCGCGGTTCCAGACTGAAGCGTCTAGAACCGCTCGGCCACACTGGACGGCGCTGAATCCTTAAGAGGACAAATAAATAATACGTAGTTAAAATCGGCAACTGTTCCATTTTCACTGTGGTGTCACCGCCAGTCACCACACTTGCTAGGTGGTAGCCTTTAAATCGGCCGCGGTCCGGTGGTATACGTCGGACCCCCGTGTCGCCACTATCAGCGATTGCAGACCGAGCGCCGCCACACGGCAGGTCTAGAGAGACTTCCTAGCACTCGCCCCAGTTGTACAGCCGACTTTGCTAGCGATGGTTCACTGACTAAATACGCTCTCATTTGCCGAGACGATAGTTAGCATAGCCTTCAGCTACGTTATTTGCTACGACCTAGCAAGGCGCCAGTATCCGTACTATTGATATTGTGAATCATGCACAGTCAAGAGTGACGTTCGTCATTAATGGATTAAAGTTAAGTATTCCACCAGCTACGTCCGTTTTTCTAAATTCTAATTTCCTTGCCCTGTTCCAGACGTCACGCCAGCCTGCGTGAGCTCTAGTAACACGGTGTTGACTCTCCTGCCAACCACAACATTCGCAGTTACAGTAGAGGCTCCCACGAAGTTCAAGGCGGTACAAACGAATTGGAGAATTTCCTTACTTTACGCTCGCTCTTATGAAGCTTGAGATGCGTCTTCTGCTGTAGTTGGTTTCATGTGATCAAGGTTTCGATGGCATTCTTGTCTTGAACTTGTTGGTTGTGACTGTCTTTTTTGCCTTGTTAGTTTCTAGTCTTCTCACCAAACGTTGGTTTTACTGGTATGTTATAAAATTCTATAGGGAGAAATTATAACCAGAATAAAATAAGGGAAATCAGAGCTCGCACGGAAAGATATGGGTGTTTGTTTTTTCCGTGTGTTGTCCTAGAGTGGAAAAATGGAGAATTATTGTGGATATGGTTCGATAAACCCTCAGCTAGGCACTTCAGTGAGATTTGCAGAGTATCCATGTAGATGTAGACGTGGTGTATCGCTGTTAATTGTGGTTTCTTTGTAAGAACAGACTCGGCAGTGTGCTTTGCCCAAGTCAGTTCTATGAGCCCATTTCTGTATGAATCACAAACTCGGACTGAACAGAGATGGGGCAAGAAATTGGCCTTCTCTTTTACAAGCAAGCACCCCTGTATTCGTCATACATGACGTGGAGAAATATCTGCACAACAATACAGATGTCGGCGGTACGAGCTGTATATGTAATTTGAAAACTTGCTTGTCCTATTCACTCAGGCACTTGCTGTGGTCAACAGTGATGCCCACTTCGCTCTTCATCACCAAGCTTGCATTCTGAACTGCCCGGCTCTGCCCCGGATTTGTTTTCCCCGGAAGCGATGGTTGTAGGTTAACGGCGATACACAGTAGTGTGAATGGGTTTATTAATGAAGAGTTGAACAATGTGCACATCTTGTACAGGTTCGCTGAATGCAATGAAAGAGCCACAATGAGTTGCTCCGAAAGTCTGGCAACCTCATCACCGGACTTTTGCATCGTCTGAGGGTTGTTGCATTATTTTTGCCTTTCGTGTTCCCGTTTCGCTGCTGCATATTACAGGCATTTACACTGTTGTGAAGGAATTTTCACAGAAACCACACGTAATTGGGCTAAAAAACCGAATACATCGTAATTACATTAGGAATTCAACTTCTTGGAAAATACCATCTCCTTCACAAACGAGAAAGACATACTAAATAACTGAGAGGCTCAATTACATTAATGTGAATCATATGTATAAAGGGTAAAATTGTGAGGACAGAAACCTCAATAAAGTTCTACAAAACACACTACTTTTTACCTGTGAGACTTGGGACAATAATAGCTGTAAACGAACGAACGCTACACACGCTACCAGGGGACCTCGAATTCACATCACCTCAGTGCCTGCAATTCTGGTTGGTCTTTAAGCCGCTGCACTCAGGAGATCCGCCTCAGATTATCCTCACATTCTTTTCAGATCACGATCAACACACGGAAGACTTGCAGTGAGACATTAAGAACCTAGCCCGACGCTTTGTTTCTCCGCTTGCTAGTGAATGTTGTAATACATTACTAGGCCAATAGAGAGACTTCAGAGAGACTGAAGGATACAAAATTATTACGCTTAATACTGTATACATTGTAAATATATTTTAATCATTCTATAAGTTTAATGTGTTCCGTAGTGTTCATCCGTCTCGTGACACGGACGGACACAACAAATACAAGCTGCTAAAATACGGTTTATAACGGCAGCTGGCTTCAGACTCTGTGATATGACATGGAGTACTACAGTTGGACAAGAAGTAGGCCTAAAAAGCATAAATGACCAGTTCAAGGAGTATATAAATAAATGGAGAGATCATGCCACAAGAATGAATGGAGTCAGAATACCTAAAATAGTAAATAATCATCGAGTAATGGGACTGGATCAATAGGTAGACCAAGAAAGAGGTCAGGCAATGGAGTTAAGCATCACCTACTGAAAAGTCTCTCTGGAATCGAGGCACATCCTCACCTCTTTTAGGAGTAAGACGCTACCGTGTTTCTGTTGCCACTATCGGTGGTGCAGACGCATTTTAGCGGTGAGTTAACGTATGTAAAGTTGTCGATATAAATTCATTGTTGCGATAATCTTACTCGGTAGGTAGGTGTGCATGTGAAGTTTTCTAGCGCACAGCGCTTCCCGAACCGTGTCCCAGTGCCACAAATGATAGCATTTGACCTCGGCAGGGAGCAACACACTTCCGTCTGACACAATACTGCGTTGGCGTCATCAGAGACTGCCTCGGGCCCAGCCCTGGCGTGACGCACGGTGCAGGCAAGTTGTCAAACACCGGACAACCTGCTCCTCTACACTCTCACAGTTTCAGGAAGGAGGCCACTGTCCCACGTAAATCAAGACGCCGCCTATAGAACAACGCGCACACACACACCGCTCGAAACCGTACAAGGAGTGAACAGCCGCTGCCCGAGCCGAGCGGAGAAATGTTTGTGCATCGCTCAGAAGCAGCGTTGACTTCGTGTATGTACATTGTAACACTTATCTCCCTCCCAATATTTAAAATTTTACTTCTGTGGCCGCAAATTTAATCAACACCTTCCGAAAATATTTTGCAAGGCGAAAAAGTTACATACAGGTGAACAAGAAAAGATTGGGTCTGTGACTGTGTGACTCTTACCAACTTCGGAACCTTGTTTCGATCTTTTACTGCCCTTGTAAGTATTGTGCATTGTAATTTAATAAATACAATAGTATAACGATAAGGGTTATATTTACTTACTTGACCAAAATGGCCAAGTTAAATCACTTTTTATTAGATATTGATTTACACACTTTTTATTAGATATTGATTTACAGCTAACTATACTTCACTCTGCACTCACATTCCTCATTATCTTTACACAGCTATTTTTACTGTAATGTCACTGTGGACTACTTCCCATGAAAAGAGCTGATTCTTTATGGCAATTACCATTTCCCAACATGCGCGCGCTACTGTTAATGTTTAGTTAGATTAACTTGAATCCGGGGCAACTTCCTTTACAACTTTTTATGTTACCTTCCCTTGAATTCTTTAATCAACGTGTTTCGTTTCATCTCACTTCCACTTCCTATCATCCGTCGACATTTATATAACGTTTAATAATCACGGTATGTAATATGATTTTGTTTCACTCAAGGATCTCTGTTCCTTTCTTCGCCCTACGCTTCTGTTCTGGATTTTCGGTTTGTGCTAACTCTTTAAAAACGCTCGAATTCTCCTCGAAAAACTCGCATTTTTTTCATGCAACAAAATTTATTAATGACTCTAACAATTATTGTTCATAGTGATACTATAACAAAAAATTAACATTTGTGCTCGCCACTTTCAAACATTTCAGTCTTAACCAACTATTGTTGCGGCTTTCTTTTTTTATTGAGGTATATTCCATATTTGTAATCTTATAATAAGGCACGTAATAAAATTACAAAGTAATGCATAGGACAATTATCTAAATTATTAATAATAGGTAGAGACTGTCAAAGATGACTCCACCGGCCACTTTGTGCCCTAGTTAGGGTGGTGTGGCCGGCCGCGGTGGTCTAGCGGTTCTAGGCGCGCAGTCCGGAACCGCGCTGCTGCTACGGTCGCAGGTTCGAATCCTGCCTCGGGCATGGATGTGTGTGATGTCCTTAGGTTAGTTAGGTTTAAGTAATTCTAAGTTCTAGGGGACTAATGACCACAGCAGTTGAGTCCCATAGTGCTCAGAGCCATTTGAACCATTTTTTGACATTGACCTACCACTGTCGTTCAACATTTATAATATAATTCAGACAAGTTCATATGGATCACAAATCGCGGCTTTTCTGGTGCTCTCTTCTAGTCCGAGTCTAGTAGTGTCTGTCTTTTTAACGTACGGTCGAGTCTGGCAGGAACGGCGCTTGTATTCTCTTCAGAAAGAGGCCGCTCCTGTCGTGGTTCGGTCCTAGACAGCGCATCTTCGAGTCGGCGCTTGTCGTTACGCCGGAACAGCCCTCCTGCCTTTTTTCTGAGCGTCCGCTTGTCATCGCTGTAATGTAGTATACAGTGTGATGGAGTAACATTTATTTAATTCAGCGATCGGTTTCGGACATCCAAGTTTCAGGAGTATATGCGGCGCCCTGAAATTGTGTCGCAGTACTAGCTTCATTTCCAATGACAATACTCCGGCCGTTGTGGCCGACCGGTTTTAGGCGCTTCAGTCCGGAACCGCGCTGCTGCTACGGTCTGAGGTTCGAAATCTGCCTAGGGCATGGATGTGTGTGATGTCCTTAGGTTAGTTAGGTTTAAGTAGTTCTAAGTTATAGGGGACTGGTGACCACAGATGTTAAGTCCCATAGTGCTCAGAGCCATTTTATGGTGGTGTGATCTTTTTGTTTAGCATGCTACCAAATAATTCTGCATAGTTGTTATGGAATCTTACTGTTTGATGTTCCGATTCTACGCATGTGTAATAATCGTTGTAAGAGCTGATCGATTGTGAATTATACAAGTAGGTGTGTGTCCGATCATTATAATCGCTGCGTTGTTTTTCTATTTTGGGTGTCGCAATTTTTGCTGCCATATCATTTTCATTATGTAGATAAAAGTTTGAGGCTGTGCGGTCTATGATCTCAAGCCTCGTTCGGATGTAAGACCGGCTCTCAGTTTGTGAATTACATATCAAGTGAAAGTTGTGCTGAGGTAGGTGTCGTATAATTTTTCGTTAGTTGTTTTTCTTTGACGATCATACACCACATGGCTTTAATATTAGATGGTACAAGATTACTGTGTCGATTCCTCCAGATAATTTTCCAGTTTCTATGAAGATAGATTTCGTCTAATTTGATTTTCCTTTTTTTCCTTCGTAACAGCAATTTTTGGATTTGTTGGTTTATATATATGTATATGACCCAATATGTTTTAAAGCTCTTGGTACCTTTCTTATGTCGAGCGCAGCTATTTGGTTACGGGCTCCCTGGTGTTGACTGCGGTATTTATGGCTCCCGTTTCCCATATTTTTGTGCTTGCGGTGAATCAAAAGAGATTCGTATTTTTGCCTTACGTCCCTTAGCTTTAAACCATCCCTCGTGGTTGGCAGTGTGAAGGTGTCGTAAGGTGCTTCACAAATATTTCAGCTAATGATAAACCAACACAGTGTACTTGTTGCATATTACCTGCTATGTCGACACGCACTGGAAGTACCTGTGTCAAGTAATTCAGCTTACTTATTACCGGGAATTTTAGTGTTTACTCTTTTTGTGATAGCTTCAGCTGCCTGTCGCAGAACTATTTTATGTTGGTATCCTGGTGGACTTGGTACACTTACGAAGTGCATGTCATTATGTACCATTTCGAGATAGTTGGAAACCTGTTAGTGGTAGTATTGCAAAACATTAACTGCGATAACTTCATGCAAGAACACGGATACGCCAGTAATCCTTTTCGAATCCTTTTCCTGCGCAACTCATTTCAGTCAGCTACAATAACATACGATGGAAAGTTTCCAACGACCAACTTTGTTTTATGATCTTTTAATTTAGGTGATAGGGAATCTTCCCGCGATACTGAAACAAACGAGTGTCGGACAACAACAGAAGGAAACCACAGCAATACCTGAAGCATGTTTAAAAAAAAGGTAGGCTTTTTGAATCGTAAGCTGTTACATTCACGTTCATCTCTAGCTGTAATTGATTAATGCCCGTATCTCCTAAATAGTTACCGCATCAGAAAACAAATTCTACAAGGTGATTCAGTTGCCCCAAATGATGTCGTTTTATGCAACCCGCAGTTCTGTACCTGACCTTCAGAAACCAGGCGCGAGATTTTCATATTTTCTCGCTCGCAACGCGCCATCTTTTTTGTAGGACATTTTATGTAATTAAATTTTGTATTGTGATACGTTTTCATTAGAAGTCGTAGTTTACGTGTTATTAAAGAGAAACGTACAAAAGTGACCTTCAAACATATGCCCACACTGTCTTCGCTGGTCAGGATTTCTAGTATGTTGATCATAGCACTCCTTTCTACCACAGTACAAAATTTTGCGATTACACGAATTACTTTCCACATTCGACATTCTTTTGACTTCACTGACTGGCCTTATTAAGCCACCGGATTAGTCGAGTCCTTATAAATTTTAAAATTGACGTTGGTGCAAAGTTTGCCTAACAATTTTTTGAATTTTAGCAGCATAAAATACACAATTACATTGTTGTACTCGTCAGGCCTGCTGGCTACGAAACTACTGTGCTCGTAAGGTTTAAGTTTGGATCGAATTGTCAACATAATTAGTTTTAGCGTAACGTTTACGAACGCCATCCTTCTTTCAGTACCCTCAAGGGTACGTTTAAATTAATAATATTAACGAAATAACCGACTACGCTGGTGGCATAATAGTCCAATGAATAGAGATCAAAAAAGGTCGGATCTCGAGAATAGTTCGTGTAATCGGAAACGTTTGTATAGTGGCAGGAGAGAGTGCCACGAACAACGTACTAGAAATCCTCGTCTGGGACAAGTGTGGAAATGGAGGTTCGTATTAAAGTCATTTTTGTACGTTTTTCTTTAAGAACTCGAAAACCGCACATTGACTACATTATATTTCCTACAAAATGGTCCTGTTCATTTTTTCGGTAGGACTAGTAGTTTGCGTAGCGAGCGAGAGAACATGAAAATCTCGCGCGTGGTTTTTTAGGATCAGATATAATACTGCGGGTTGCATAAAACTCTATCGGAACGGATAACTCAACCACTCTGTGTAACAGAGACTGTAAATGGACCCCTGTTGGACAAACATCTAGAAACTACCTTGGCTCATCAGTTTCATGGTGGAATTCTTAGTGCAACAGAAAAACACGTGTCCTTGGCAGCCTGTGTCTGTAAGCATTCTACGCCTGTCCAGAACAAATCGCCGTGAAGTGCGTTGCAGATGGTACTCACAATGGGACGACTATTCGATTCACTCCTTTCTTATGAGTCTAATACGGTGGCGTTTTATACGCTGCAAAATGTTATTAAATCTCCCAGTAAAAACCCGCCAGGGCCCTGTATACAGATGCCTCGTTAAGCAACATACTTACTAGGATGGTACTGATGCTTCCATCTCAAGCAGAGCTAACGGCCCTTCGACAGGACCTCCAATTCGCTTACCTGAAAATGAAAGAATTTCAGATCAGTATTTACCCACCAGAGGCATGTACGTTATTGTACGGAGTAGAAGAAATTGCTCACTTGCGTGCAAAATATAGTAACTGCTAAAATTAATCCACACCCGTCAACAGGACTTAAGCATTGACTAGATTCTAGGTGAAGACATATTTCAGTATTTAGGGGGAACAAAGCGGAAGATGGAAATTGTGAAATTCCAACTACCGGTTTTGTACGGTGAGTTAGAAGTTCAGACGGGGCAGATTGGACCTAAGAATGACAGGGTCCTCTAAAAATAGGGGTACAGCTTGGGCACAAATACAAGGTTATTCAATAGGTTGCGCACAAAAGTAATTCAGAGGCAGTGAAAATTTTAGAATCTCAAGAACAATGAGGACAATGAATTCATACGTGCCTTAACTTCAGCAGAGATAATGTACTATTTGATCGACGATGTTCTACATTACAAAAGGTGTTCAAAATGGCGACCACCACGTTCAATATAGGCATAACATCTTCGCAGAAAAATCTGGCGCACTCTATGGCCTACACTAGGTATAGTACAAACGTCATCACACGCTGTAAATACCATGTCTACAAATGTTTCTTCGTCAGGAACTGGTGTCACGCACACCAGGCTGCAGACATACTCCATAAAACAAAATGAAGAGTCCATTTCCTTCAATTTGTACGCAATCTTCTGAATCGCTCAATATGACCTTCACTAGCAGTGCGTCACTCACGTGACAACGGCCACGTTAAGAAGCTTCTGTAGCAACGTCGCACAATTGAGCTTTAATCACGGCTGCTTCTATAAATATTTGCATCGCATCGGTCTTTCACTACCCCGCGGTGTGCATATGCGGTGAGGAAGGAAGTCATCAATCGTAGTTTCTTCGTTTTTATTAATCAGCGCGATACCACAAATGTCCCATCGCGAATTCTTCGAAGCTGATCTGCCCCTTTTCGACACCAATCACATCGCAGTTTTCGGAGAACAACTACAAGGATTACAAATGTTTTATATGTATTTAGGAAACTTGTAATGTTGACTTGTATAATCTTGTCGTTAAGGTCCGAATGCCTCCATATCTCTCCTATAACGCTGATTTAGTACGCCTTGAAGAGGTTCTGTCTACATTCAATTTGCTAACTTCGAAACAGAAGTGCTGACTCCTTCCATGGCATTACCCCTTAATTAAAGTTCCGACCGGTCACCATGTCATGATGTGCCAGTAGCGTAATTCGAATGCGATATGGAGGGGCATGGAGTCAACACGTTGTAGTCAGCTTCCGAGATCTTAAAGCCGCTACTTCTCTCTCAAGTTGCTTCTCAACTGGCATCACGAGACTAAGAGCACCACCCCACCCCCTCTTTGGCAATACCGGGAATCGAATCTGGGTCCTTCGCACATCAGTCAGCTACGGAGACGATCATGATGTGATGCTATTAACATAATATCAATTATTTACACTGACGAGCCAAAACATTTGACCACTGCCCACAGCGACGTTGTATGTTGCCTGTAGGCGCTGAGGGCACATGACGTGTTAAGAGAAATATATAGAACGGAACACAGATGAATTGGGAAATCATTCTAGCAATAATAAGTGGCGCAAATGCTGAAATCTGCCGACTTAAGCAATTTTGACATAGCCAGATTGTTGCTGCCCAGTACCTGGGAGCGAGCATCTCGGAAATGGCGAAGCTGGTCGGCTGTTCGCGTGCTACTGTCGTGAACATCTATGAGAAGTGGTTGAGGACTGCTGAAAGTAGAGTAGACGACATGAAGTTGGACGTCCATTGCTCATCACAGAACGTAGGGATCGGAGGTTTGCTCTCCCTCTGAAGCAGGATAGGTGCCGATCTGTGGCAGAGTGCAGTGCTGACGCAGGCACTAGTATTTTGGAGCACACCGTTCAGCGCACAGTGTTGCGCATGGTGTTCCGCAGCAGAGGACCCCTATGTGTGCCCATGTTGACCCAACAATATCGTCAGTTATGATTACAGAGAGCATGGGATCACCGAGATTGGGCCACGGATCAATGGAATCTTGTCGAATGAATCCCGTTTATTATTAAACCAGGTTGATTGTCGTATCCACATACGCCGTCATCCAGGCGAACTGTTGTTCCAAACATGCAGTGCGCCACGGACGCAGAGCGGTGGGAATAGTATTTGTTATGGGGGACATTCACATAGGCTTCCATGGAATCTGCGATAGTAATCGAAGGCACCATGACAGCTGTGGACTACGTGAACATTATTAGGGACCACGTGTAACCCATTACACTTGATGTCTTCCTCAACAGCGAAGGTACCTTCCAGCAGGATATATGTCCGTGTTGCAAGGCCAGAATCGTGTTGCAATGGTTTGAGAAGCATGGTAGTGAACCCACGTTGATATCTTGACCATCAAATTTGCAATTCGGACGCTATCGGGCGTAAATTACGGGAAGTGTGCAATCTGTGCGTAGTGATTTGGTGCCACAAACCTCTGGAAACCTATCAAGTACTTGTCGAAACCATGGCACGCAGAACCACTACTGAATTGCATTCCTGAAGTGGACCAACACGCTTTTAAGCAGGTGGTCATAATGTTTTGGCTGATCAGTTTATGTTGTGCACAGGACCTCATGTGCGAAACGAAAGTCATTACAAGTATACATAACGTGGATATCCATAAGGCCTTCCGAAAGTATCAGTACGGAAAGCCTTGAGAGCGGCTACACTTGTTTAACTTTTTATTTATTTATTTATTTATTTATTTAACCTGGCAAGATTAGGGCCATCAGGCCCTCTCTTACATCTAACCAGGCATTCTACTTATTTTACAGTCATATGTTTTAGTAGGCATGTTAAACTACATCTAATACAAAAGTGAGATAAACAATTAGAAAGGTACACCTCGAAAAATACATTATTGAAGAGAAAGATTTTAGGTAGGAGTGCTGGCAGCAGGGAGTATGAGGGAGACTCATGGTGAAGGGAGGAGAAGAATAGAGAGACATGATGAAACATGATTAAGGAAAATATAAAGGAAAAGAAGACTGTGTGGCTAATAGAGATAGATGAAGTGGAAGGCATCTCAGGAGCAAGATAGGAGTCGCTAGCTTTGCTATTTGACAGATGAGAGGATTGGCCTTGCACATTAATTTTGTGGAGAATTTTATGCGGATGATAGTAGGAAATGCTTCAACTTCTTCTTAAAAGCAACAGTAGATTGAATTTTCCTCAAGGTAAGGGGCAGTTTGTTCCAGAGGCGGACAGCGGCAACTGAGAAGGAGTTTGCAAAAGTTTTTGTTTTGTGAGTGGGCACAGTTAGGATACCAGATATGAGTGACCTCGTGTTTCGATTATGATGGCATGACAGGTTTTTAATCTCTGAAGCTAGGTACTGGGGTGCTTGCGCGACGAGGAGTCGGTGAAGTAGACATAGAGTGTGGTAGTCACGCAGTTTGTCCGGCCGCAGCCACCCTAGCTCGGAGTATGAAGCACTAACATGATCAACATTAGCACTAACATTTGTCTGAAATAAATTGAAGCACGTGTGTGTGGGTTTTCTAAGTGAAATTATGCTGTTCTTTAAACACAGGAGAGCACTTGAAAAGAAGTACAGTGACATGCGACTTATTAAAGTTACTTTTCGCAAAAGTTACAGGGACTGGTTGTGAATTTGAGGAACAGAAAATCAACAGAGAAGAGCTATTTTTTTAACATTATTCCATGAAAAGCAGCTGTCTATTACTTATATAACTTATTTACTAAACACAGTCATGATCGCGTTTAAGCTGTTAATTTTTATTTTATAGATGACCCGTTTCGATCTTTCAAAGCGGTTATTATCGGATCTACATTCCTTGATACAGTAGGAACCGCTATCGCGGAACTGCTGAGCAATGTTCTCCACGCCAGCGGTTCCTGCTGTATCAAGGAATGTAGATGTGATGATAATGGCTTTGAAAGATCGAAACTGGTCATTTACAAATTTAAAATTAACAGCTTAAACGCGATCATGACTGTGTTTAGTAAATAAACTGACTGCTATGTAAAAATCGTATAATATGTAACAGTCTTCATGTCTACACTATTTTCTGGCTATTTTTGAGCTAAAATTTCAGTGTTTCATTTAATGCAGGCTTCGAGTGTCGTTAAATCGGTACAAGATTCTAGTTTTATTTTAATCATAGATGCTTCAATATCTTGGCAGCAATAAAAAATAATTTCCTCCTGCTTAGCTGGCTGGTAACGTGCTTGTCTCCCATGCAAGCGGGCCCGGGTTCGATTTCCGGCCGGGTTGGAGATTTTCTCCACTCGTAGAGTGGGTGTTGTGTTGTCCTCATCATTATTTCACTCTAATCACCGGCGCGCAAATCGCCCAATGTGGCGTCGACTGAAATAAGACTTGCACTTGGCAGCCGAACTTCCCTGAATGGGGCCACCCGGCTAACGATCCCATACGATTATTTCCATTTTAGTAAAAAATAATGAACATAGTCCGATTGGAAAACTTTTTACTATTTTGAGTACCGTCACTTGCCAAACCCCATTTTCCCGTTTCTTCACCGGTTTATTAGGTATTTGGAGTGTCAAAGGTACGCGGAATTCCTTATCTAATACGATTTCTCCTTTTCCTTTTGTTCTGAACCGGTTTGTCTCATCTGGCGAAGTCCACCATATGGACCGATTTCAGCGGTATCTACGTCACAAAATCCAGTCTTCGGAAATGTGTACCTAAATGGGAAACTTTAATTGACTGCTTGAGTGTAAAGAGTAAATCTAAATAGGAACAGTTACATGATCAAACGCGTTTGAGACTAAATGGGTATTCCACAGTTGTCTCGGTATTCGAAATGCCGTGCGTAACAATATTATACACAAAATGGATACGACTATCTTCATTGTAAACAACCGCGATATATCATTTAAAACAAGGGATGACTACACAGCTTGACATTAATTTCAACTAGCCCGTCCACGATATTTTTCATACAAGGAAATATATTCTGTTATAGTGTTAATGTAGCATGGCTAGAAGGACAACTTGAAATGCATCGGCGAAAACCTGTACTGAATACGTAGAAAATTATCATAAACTACTTCTATGTGTAAACATTAATACTTCAGAAATATTAACCGCTGAATTAGCCATTAAGGTAGGAAGAAAGATTAGAGTTTATTGTTACGTCGATGACAGGGTCAATAAGGAAGCCGCACAAGTTTGGACTGGGAAAGAACAACTGTCTTGTCCATCTCAAAGGATTCATTCCAGCATTTGCCTTTACTTATGTACGGAAAAGGATGGTCGGACTGGAATTCAATTAATCATCAAAATCCAATAGAGCAAGAAAGAGCGGTAACTATCAGAGAAAATTAATGAAAGAGTGTGCAGCTTAAAAGAAATATGGTAAGAACAATATCGCGAGGAACGATAAAGTAAAATATTTTATATACTTGTTTTATTCCTGCGAGTCCCGCTATGAAACCGAGCGATGTGAAGAGGGCAGTAAATCTGCGCAGGAAGTGCAATGTGTTACACAGTACATAAATACAAAATGAAAATTAAAGGATGAACATGAAATAAATCTCGAATCGCGTTGGTGGCGCCATAAGAGTGAAGCAATACACTGCTTCCTCCTATGTATAACTCGCGGACAGCGCATGAAAGTAAAATTACAGGGATTCGAGCTTAGACGAAGGCTCGCCCGGCAATCGCGGCTCGAACAGTAAACAGGGACGTGACGGAGTGGTACGTACAGTACCATCCGCTAGACGCCATAAGGTGGCCTGCTCCCTTCACTACAGCCGAAAATTCGACTCAATACTTACAGCGGCAGTACAGAAGACGGCGTAGCGCAGCGAGGAGCGCCGCTGCTGCAAGAGTTTATCAGCTGTCACGTTTTACAGCCGGCGCTCGTGTTGACAAACGCCTGTTCGCCTGTTACGTGCCACTTTCACATGAGATATCGAAACTATTTCCGTCCCTGTGAGGTGGTCCAGATTCCAAGTTCTCATAGCCTCTACTCTGATAACACGATACCGTGTGGTGGTTTACATCCCAGCATAACCAAACCGAAACTTTTACGGAGATATTGCAGTCGCACAATGATAACGGAGGTGTCAGGCCTCGTCCCGTACACGCTTGCTCGCATACACATCGCGAACGCGACATCGGATATTCAAAGAATTTGCAACCAGTGAGGCATTTGAAGCTCGATGGGCTCGTTATGTCAAAATGGCTAAAACATCTTTTGCGAAACGTTTCATTATTTAAACGTTTCGCAGTCGTTTAGTTGTTGCAAAGAAGCAATTTATTGAAAGTTAAATAATCATCAATCTACCGACCGAGCTGAGCATTATACTGTTTTGTAACCATGATGCGCTGTTTCAACTTGTAGGAGCTCTAACGCAAGTCTTATTGACTGGCCAGCACTACAAGGAGGCTCACAAATAATTCCGTTACTACATCCTTAAATCTTCATTGCTGCTCACATCAGTCCCGTAGCGTACGTTAACGCACGCTTGTGCTCGACTCTGAGGAGAGCATTTCGGATCCACGCAGTCGAAAAACTTTTCCATCCCCTCATTTGGATGGTTAGGAGACGAGAAGTCGTGTCGTAAACTCCCTGACCACCAGACTACGAGTCAATATTCTAGATTAAATTCAGAACCTCCCCACGGTGACTCATTGAATAAGGGAAAGTGTTGCCTCTATTCGAGAGGTGTAGGCTGTGGACCTGCACCAACACAAACACGACATACATTCATCACATCACTTACGATTAACCGCCAGAAGAAGACACAAATTGTACAAATGTCGCGAAACAGAAAGATTCCTACAGTGTCAACATCCACAGCTTCTTTTTGTTCGTTCACAATGACGGAATTTAACAACGATAACTGCTTTTCAGCCACAGACGGTATCTCGTTAATACGGTTTGTGGTGTTAGCAAAGAACGAAAGGATCTCTTACCTCATTGGTTGCAAACACAGTTAGGAGCTGTCCTTCCAAACTAAAGGCTGAAGGTCCAGCAACAAGCAGTAGGAGATATAGTCGTCCCTCGAAATACAGGACAAAATAAAATGTAAGAAAAACACGGGTCTCGTAGAAATAACCTAGCGAAATCGTCAGAAGGATAAGTTGAGTTGAATTTTCGTGCGATGGAAGTCAGAATTTTTAGAGTACAGGAAGATGCCTCGATCCTTCAGATGTCTGATGTGCAGCTTCATATTCAAAGAAAATACCAACAGAAATTGTATTATTGAGCAGGAGATGAGCTGAGAAGTCGTTCAAAGTTTGCTGTACAATACACCACGACATCCACTACATACGTTAATCAGTATCTCATTCTGTACCAATCTATGCAGAGTGTAATCTCTGAATGTCAATGTCAACAGTATAGAGAAATAGCTGGAAGGTGGAGCTAAATGTTGCACATAAAACATTTTTTTATTCATTATGGTTTCCGTCGCAACCGATAGAAGGCTGATCGAAGGCTGAAAAATATAGCGCACACACAAACTGATTGCAGTAGAAGGCGCAAAGCAAGAGTTACACTATTGCGATTATGTGACAGTGTATTCAAATCTCTCTCTCCAATTCCAGCCTACATTTCAAAATGATCCGTACAGCTGAGAGGTATGGTGAACAGAGTATAATATAGTCATTTTCTGTCACGTTTGAACGACAGCTTTTATTCCGGGAATGGATCATTTGTTTCTCTGAATTACTGCCACGACACTTCGTTATTTGGTGTTCCACTGATGTGGAAGTGGGCTTGATTACGAAGATCTTCATATCCAAGCCACTATAATTTAATTCACGTAGCGATATATGATTAACCTAGTTTCTTTGTTCTCCCTCGGCTCCTTGCTTTTCTTTATGGAAGTTGAACCTTAAGATTCGTTTACGAGGGTTGGACCTCTAATAGTGGCAACTATTTATTTACAACTTATACCAAATAGATACCTGTTTCGAAGTTAAGTAGTAAACGAGCATAGTGTACCCGTTGCCTGCGATGTGTAAATCGTAGGATACCCTTAGCGGCTGGCAGTTGTGTTCATAGTTCAAGTGGAGCGGTCTATTGCCCGACTAATGCCATGTCATGCATTGCTTCCCTGAATTTAGCAATCGAGTTGAAGTCACAAGGGCTTAACTCCGGGAGTATGGTGGCTGATACAGCACACCCTAGCCCCACCGATCGAACAAATCCGTCAAACTTGTGCCATATGATCCAAAGCACCGTCCTGCATAATGATGGGCGGTCATGAAGAAAGCGTTGCCGCTTCTTTTTCTCATTTTTTGGAACGTAGCCAGCGACCAGCTTGGAGAAAGAAGCGGCAACACTTGCTTCAGGACCCACCCATAATTTTGCAGGACAATCCTCGGGCGAATATGGCACAAGTTATGACTGATTTGTTCGATCGGTGCCGGCCGGTATGGCCGGGTGGGTTCTAGGCGCTTCAGTCTGGAACCGCGTGACCGATACGGTCGCATATCCGAATTCTGCCTCGGGCATGGATGTGTGTGATGTCCGTAGGTTAGTTAGATTTAAGTAGTTCTAAGTTCTAGGGGACTGATGACCACAGAAATTAAGTCCCATAGTGCTCAGAGCCATTTGAACCATTTTGCTCGATCGGTGGGGCTGGGGTGTATTGTACCGCCCACCACACTCCTCGGACTTGAGTCGTTGTGACTTCAACTTAATCCCAAAATATAAGGCAGCACTTCATGCCATTCGCTTCAGACTCGTCGGGCAACAGACCACCCGCTTGAACTGTCTACAGCTGGTGCTGCTAAGGTTGTCCAACGACTTCCACAGCGATGGCATCGGGTTATGTACGATTTTGGTGACTACTTTCAAAGACAGTAAAACCTTGACACATGTATATACTTTGTAGTAGTTGTAAATAAATAGTTGTCTTTGTTAAAGTTCCAATCGTCTTACAATCTAAGTATTAAACTGACTTGACGAAAACTTTTATTCTACAGTTTTTCTTCCTCTGTTTGAGACGAATGATAATTCTCTTTACAGCAAGAGTCGTGCCTGCAGAAGAGCTGGAGACACCACCGTGTGTGTGTGTGTGTGTGTGTGTGTGTGTGTGTGTGTGTGTGAAGGACCGCAGAAGAAGCGGCCGGAGGAGGGCCCCCGCCAGCTGACAAGATGGCGGCGGCAGCGCACCGGCCTTGAACCCGGACCTTTGGCTGCGAGCCGCGCTGGCCCAGGCGCGGGCCGCCCGCCCGGTCTATCGGGCAGCGCCGCAGCGTCCAGGAAGCTACCCAGCCAGCTCTCTCAGCCCGAGCGGCTTGGAAAAAGGCTCATCTGGCGTGTACACACGACCTAGCGCAGCTCCTGCTTGACGAATACACTTGCTACACAAATGTAATGGCGCAATTTCCGAATCTTAAGTTGATTACATATTGGATTTAATTGACGAATGGAGACAACATAAGAACTCAGCAACTGAGGCAGGAAAAAGGGAACACTGACGTCTAAAAATTACTTTGACAGAAAGCCCAAAGGGTCATTGCAAGAATGACTAGACGACAAACGCAGGGCTATACAAGCATGCATGAGTGTAGGAAAGAAGATGTCAGGGCTATACAAGCATGAATGACTGTAGGAAGGAAGATGTCACGTCTAGGGAGACTGAAGAGACAGATGCAGAAAACAAATGCATCTGTGTGAATATGGTGAGCTCAGACGGCAAGCCATTGCAGAGCACAGAAGGGAAAGCTGAACAGTGCAAGGAAAATGTAGAAGGACTATGCAAAGGAAACGAACATGAAGACAGTATTATGGAAATGGGGGAAGACACCAGCAGCAGACGGCATTCCCTCAGATTTATTGGGATACAATTATTGAGATCCTTGGGAGAACATATCATGGCAAAGCTATTTCATCCAGTGTGCAAGATGTATGAGACAGGCGTAATAGCCCAGCAATTCAAGAAAAATATAATAATCCAATTCCACAAAAAAGTAAGTTGCCGCCAGTTGTAAATACTACAGAACCAACAGCTTATTAACAATGACAAAGACAACCTGCTATAGCATTTGTAGATTTGTTGTTGTTGTTGTTGTGGTCTTCAGTCCTGAGATGGGTTTAATGCAGCTCTCCATGCTAATCTATCCTGTGCGAGCTTCATCTCCCAGTACTTACTGCAACCTACATCCTTCTGAATCTGCTTAGTGTATTCATCTTTTGGTCTCCCTGTACGATTTTTACCCTCCACGCTGCCCTCCAATGCTAAATTTGTGATCCCTTGATGCCTCAGAACGTGTCCTACAACCGGTCCCTTCTTCTTGTCAAGTTGTGCCACGAACTCCTCTTCTCCCCTATTCTATTCAATACCTTCTCATTAGTTACGCGATCTACCCATCTAATATTCAGCATTTTTCTTCTGTAGCACCACATTTCGAAAGCTTCTATTCTCTTCTTGTCCAAACTATTTATCGTACATGTTTCACTTCCATACATGGCTACACTCCATACAAATACTTTCAGAAACGACTTCCTGACACTTAAATCTATACTCGATGTTAACAAATTCCTCTTCTTCAGAAACGCTTTCCTTGCCATTGCCAGTCTACAGTTTATATCCTCTCTACTTCGACCATCATCAGTTATTTTGCTCCCTAAATATCAAAACTCCTTTACTACTTTAAGTGTCTCTTTCCTAATCTAATTCCCTCAGCATCACCTGACTTAATTCGACTACTTTACATTATCCTCGTTTTGCTTTTGTTCATGTTCATCTTATACCTTCCTTTCAAGACACTGTCCATTCCGTTCAACTGCTCCTCCAAGTCCTTTGCTGTCTCTGACAGAATTACAATATCATCGGCGAACCTCATAGTTTTTATTTCTTCTCCATGGATTTTAATACCTACTCCAAATTTTTCTTTTGTTTCCTTTACTGATTGCTCAATATACAGATTGAATAACATCGGGGAGAGGCTACAACCCTGTCTCACTCCCTCCCCACCAATGCTTCCCTTTCATGCCCCTCGACTCTTATAACTGCCATCTGGTTTGTGTACAAATTATAAATAGCCTTTCGCTCCCTGTATTTTACCCCTGCCACCTTTAGAATTGGAAAGAGAGTATTCCAGTCAACATTGTTAAAAGCTTTCTCTAAGTCCACAAATGCTAGAAATGCTAGAAATGCCTTTCCTTTATCTTTCTTCTAAGATAAGGCGTAAGGTGAGTATTGCCTCACGTGTTCCAACATTTCTACAGAATCCAAACTGAACTTCCGCTTAGGTCGTCTGTAAAGAAATCGCGTTAGTATTTTGCAGCTGTGACTTATTAAACTGATAGTTCGGTAATTTTCACATCTGTCAACACCTGCTTTCTTTGGGATCGGAATTATTATATTCTTCTTGTAGTCTGAGGGTATTTCGCCTGTCTCATACACTTGCTCACCAGATGGTAGAGTTTTGTCATGACTGACTCTCCCAAGGCTGTCAGTAGTTCTAAGGGAATGTTGTCTACTCCCGGGGCCTTGTTTCGACTTAGGTCTTTCAGTGCTCGGTCAAACTCTTCACGCAGTATCGTATCTCCCATTTCGTCTTCACCTTCATGCTCTTCCATTTTCGTAATATTGCCCTGACGTACATCGTCCTTGTATAGACCGTCTATATACTCCTTCCACCTTTCTGCTTCCCCTTATTTGCTTAGAACTGGGTTTCCATCTGAGCTCTTGACATTCATACAAGATTTAGAGAAAGGTTTAGGAAACACTAACTGGAATGCACAATGACATTCTGAAGGCGCCAGGGATTAAGCACAGGCGTTGAAAGATTATCTTCAACTTGTACAGAAACTACACTGTACTTATACATTGAGGTGACAAACATTATGGGATACTTCCTAACATCGTATCGGACCTCCTTATTTCCGGTGCAACTGGACGTGATATGAACTCAACAAATCGTTGGAAGCCCCCTGCAGAAATACTGACCCACGTCGCCTCTACAGTCGTCCATAATTGCGATAGCGTTCCCGGTGCTGGGTTTCGTGCATGAACTGACCTCTGGTCATGTCCCACACATGTCCGATGGGATTCATATCAGGCGATCTGTCTAGCTAAATCAATCGCTCGAACTGTCCACACTATTCTTCAACCCAATCGTGAACAACTGTGACCAAAGTGACAATTTCATCGTTCTCTGGTAACATGAAGTCCATGATTGGTCTCCAGTCAATGATTGGTTCAGCTGGGCCAGTGGACCCAGTCAATTCCCTGTAAAAACAGTCCATACCATTATGCAACCACCACCGACTAGTACAGTGCTACGTTGACAACTTGGCACCATGCCTTACAGGGGCTTGCGCCACTCCCGGGACTCACCTGCCGAGGCCACGGTTTTCCAGTCGTCTAGGTTCCAACCGATATTGTCAAGAGCCCAGGAGAGGCGTTGCAGGCAATGTTGTGCTGATAGCAAAGCCACTTGCTTCGGTCCTCTGCTGTCATAGGCCAATAACGCCAAAGTTCGTCGAAATGTCCAATTGGATACGTTTGTCGTACGTCCCACTTCGATTTTCGCCGTTATATCACGCAGAGTTGCTTATCTAGCACTGACATCACTACGCAAACGCCGCTGCTCTCGGTCGTTAAATGAAGGCCGTTGGTCGCTGCGGTGTTCGTGGTGAGAGGTAATGCGTAAACTTTGGTATTCTCGGCACACTCTTTACACTGTGGATCTCGTAATATTGAATTTCCTAATGATTTCCAGAAGGAATGTCTCATGCGCCTAGCTCCAACTACCATTCCGCATTAAAAGCCTTGCGACCATAATCACGTCGGAAACCGTTTCATGTGAATCATCTGAATACAAATGACAGCTCCGCCAATGCACTGCCCTCTTATATCTTATGTACGCGCTACTACAGCCATAACTTTTGTCACCTCAGTGTATCGAAGGAATTGAAAAGGAAGCATCAGTTGAGAAGAGAGTGAGACAAGAGTCGTAGCCTATACCAAATGTTATTCAGTCTGTACACTGAATAAGCTGTGAGGGAAACATCCATCATTTTGATTTGCACCTCCTAGTATTAGCAGTGTTTGCAGTTAAAATATGAAGGAAACCTTGGAGAAATTTGGAAAGCCAGTTACATTTCAGGGAGTTGAGGGTTACCCATAACATAATAATTCATTCAGAGACAGGAAGTTCAACCAAGTGGACAATTTTTTGAGAACAGGTTGTAAGTTGGACATTAACTAAAATACAGCAGGAGTAACGGAATGTAGCTGTATTAATTCACGCGATACTGAGGAATTGGTTTAGGAAATGAGACAATAAACGTAGTAGATAGAGGGGATGCAAATGAAGCTTTGGCAATCACAAAAAAACATTTTTTTAATAAATTTGTTAAAATCTCATATAAACTTATATGTTACGAAATATTTTCTGAAGTTATTTTGTTTGGAGTGCAGTCTCATATGGAAGCAAAGTTTGGACGGATAAACAGTTCAGACGAGACGAGAATAGTTTTTGAAATGCGGCGTTGCAGAAGAATGCTGAAGATTAAATGGCATATCACGTAAGTTATGGGAACATATTGAACTGAATTGAGAGAAAAAGAAGTTTACGGCAATCGTCAATTTATTAATTTGGGACATAAGAAGTGCAAAAGTAAGGATACTGGACTGGATGTAGGCTGTCTAGTGATAGCGTCTTTGACTAGTAATCAAACCGCCATGGGTCCCGGTTTCGATAGCAATGATGGCCGAAGATTTTTATATAAGGAGTCACACTCGTTCAGCCAACGGCCTTGTGAAAGAGGGCGAAGGAGCGGGCAGTTTCAGGGCAACCTCTTGCTCTTGCGTTGGGACATTGCCCCTAAGAAGAATCAGTAATGATGATCAACGGCATGAGGATGCAGAAGGTAATGGAGACTATTGCGTTAAAGAAACGCAAGGTGTATCCATCGGAAATGAGGCCTATAATTAAAATTCGTTCGGGTCGCGTCATACCAGTCAGAATAATAATACGAGGGTCGGTCAAAAAGTAATGCCTCCCATTTTTTTTCTACTTAAAAAAATTAAGTTAAGTGAAAAATTTGAATTTGGCGCCATTCCTCAAACCTTCTTCTGCAATCCACTGCAGTAGTAACTTTCTGTGTCAACAGGTGGCAGCACAGCAGAAGTTTGTAAGATGGCCGACATCGATGTTCGTTTGAGACAGCGTTGTGTGATTGAATTCTTGAATGCAGAAGGTGAAACGCCCATACGCATTCATGAAAGACTGAAGAAGGTGTATGGTGTTGTGACAGTGGATGTCAGCACTGTTAGACGATGGGTTCGTCGTTGTAAGGAAGCTGAAGGGCAAACACCGTTGACTGACGAAAAGCGGAGCGGCAGGCCGGTGAGTGCAGTGACTCCACACAACATTCAGCAAGTTGATGACATCATTCGTGGTGACCGTCGGGTGACTGCAGATGAAGTGTGTCGCATTATTTCTCTTAGTAAAGGCAGTGTGATCACGATTATTAAACAATTGGGGTACTCAAAAGTTTGTGCACGGTGGCTTCCAAGAATGTTAACCGATCAGAATAAAGAGGCAAGGAAAACAATAGCCTCCCAACACTTGCAGCGCTTCCGTTTGGAGGGAGATGAGTTTCTGAAAAAAATTGTGACCGGGGACGAAACATGGGTGCATTTTTTTGAACCCGAATCAAAGAGGCAGTCAATGGAGTGGCGTCACACAAGCTCGCCGAGGAAGAAAAAATTCAAAACTGTGCGATCGGCAGGGAAAGTTATGGCAACAGTTTTCTGGGATACAGAGGGTGTGATTCTGGTTGATTTTTTGGAGCAGGGATGCACAATAAATTCTGTTCAATACGTCACAACCCTCAAAAAACTTAAAGCACGTCTTCAGCGAGTTCGCCTAACAAAATCAATGGCAGATGTTCTTCTTTTGCATGACAATGCAAGACCACACACCAGTCGTCACACCTCTGACGAGATTGTCAAAATTGGATGGGAAGTTTTGCCTCATCCCCCATACAGCCCTGACCTGGCACCATCAGACTTCCATCTGTTCGGGCCACTAAAAGAAGCTCATCGTGGGATTCATTTTGAAGATGAGGAGGCCGTCAAAACATCCGTGCGTCAATGGCTTAGGAAGCAGAGCTGTGATTTTTACCGTGCTGGGATACATGCCCTTGTTCAAAGATGGACCAAAACTGTAGAGATGGGCGGAGATTACATTGAAAAATGACAAAATGATCCTCAATGTTGTGGTTTTCAACCTATGTAATTGCATTTAAATTTCCTGACAATTAAACGTAGAAAAAAAAAATAGGAGGCATTACTTTTTGACTGACCCTCGTAATAATAATAATAAGTTTGCAGTAATTGCTCAGAGATGAAGAGGCTTCCACACTATTGACGACTGTGGAGAACTCCATTAAACCGATCTTTGTAGTGAAGACCACAACAAATTGATTAGTCTAAGCGGCAGCATATATTATTGATTGACAATTTGACAAAGGCATACCACAAGCCTATTGGATACCATCTTCCACTCTCTACAAGCAAAATGGCAATGATCTGAAATTTGGTTCACTGCTGTGTAAGGGACGTAGATTTTATTATCTGCCTATATCACTGAGCGCAGGCTCAGTAAGTTTAAGAATGAGGAAGACAGTCCCCTTCGCTTTGGTAAAAGGAAAGATAGAAGATTATGGTTTAACGTCCCGTCGAGACGGAGCATACGCTCGGGATTTTTCAAGGATGGGGAAGGAAACCGGCCATGACCTTTGAAAGGAACCATCCCGGTGTTTGCCTGGAGAGATTTAGCGAAATCACGGAAAACCTAAATCTGGACAGTCGGACGCGGATTTGACCCGATGATCTCCCGAATGCGAGTCCAGTGTGCAAACCATTGACCTTGTTGAGGGAATTATCCCATACGTGAGGGGTTGTAGGGAAAAGACGGAAATCCAAATAAATGTGGGTCGTCGGACGGGTATTTGTACTCTGCAACACCCAAAAAAAGAGGCTCTTCTCCTAATTACTGCGCTACTTCGCTGAGTAATATGTCAAAAGGTGATGAGTATGACACTTGTCGAAACGTCGCTATATTCAGTACTGCGACGGCTGAAAATCCAGGATCTTATTAACAACTGGCAAATAGTGGTTCAAGTATCTGTAACGAATTTGCCGAATGTTATTTAATCACGTAACCAACAACCCATCGCAAATCCGCATGCTTTCATGGTTCCCACTGTACTCCAGTTTTGAATTTTTCCTTTTTGAGCATATTCCCGGCTACTACATCGAAAGTTTATCTTTAGAAAATCTGAAACACTTACAGTTTGCATTGAAAACACCTTTCTTTGTTCATTGTACTACTACATTCGAGAGATAAAAGTAACTTGTTTTTTTTATTTCTCTAATTTGAGGCCATACACTCAGTTCATTAGATCCTTTCGAAATCTAGCTCATAATTCTTTTTATTTTATTTATTTTTTTATGTACAGGACACATTCTGTAAACAATGAGATATAAAGGGCATGTGTAGGGGTGGAATATCACGTCATGGCGAACAGCTTTTGTTAGAGACAAAGTCTTCGCTGATGCTTCCCGTCGACGATAGGTGTCCTTTAGTATTCGCCAGCCCTGGAACGAGATTTCATAAAACTAGTAGGGTCTGCTAACCAGATGTGCATCGTACTTTCTACATCTATAAATTGGGAGAGAGATTTACAACAAGAAACCCTTAAAAATGAGTGTCTTTAAGCTGAGAAAGTTATGTTAGAAACGATGAGGAACTTAAAATTTGCTGGGCCTACACTCTTTCATACGACGCAGATGGCGGGATGATAGCCGGCCGGTGTGACCGAGCGGTTCTAGGCGCTTCAGTCTGGAACCGCGCGACCGCTACGGTTTAGGTTTAAGTAGTTCTAAGTTCTAGGGGACTGATAACCTCAGATGACAAGTCCCATAGTGCTCAGAGCCATTTTTTTGACGGGATGGTAGACAACGCACAAGGCATATGCGCGCTGCAGAGTGCCTATGCCGTGCCGCCTCTCAGGAGCATAACAGATACAAAAGGGTACCCGTTGTCGCCGGAACGCGTCAGCGAACATATTGTCTCACACAAAAACTGTTCCCCATGACATGATCTATCACTGCTAGTCGACTGATGCAGACACTTTGAAACACAATAGCTAGCATTAAAGGTACAATATCAACAACCATTCCTGTGAAAGCGTAATTTTAAGCTCCGGCCTCCAGTTCACAAGATGCTATTCCGATAGTATGTTGTCCGACTGCATACGCTGTTAATAAGTGTGCTGCACGCATTCATTAACAAAGCAGATGACGCTATGCTTGGAGCTAGCTCAGTCTTATCCTTGCCTGCGTGTGGAAGATTGATTCAAAACACTTACCTGAGTGGTTTTTTCCCGACCTACACCAAACGACCCAGGCACATTCGTTTTCGAGAATAGGTGTTTCAAATCCCTATCAGACGAGCCCGGGCAAATCCAGCGATGGTCATTTCAACTAAACCATGAGCGTTTTCACCATCCGCGACCGATGTCACCTACTGTTCCGTCTATAATGACCTGTACGTCGACGGCGTTAAACTGCAATCTATCTTTCTTCCAGTACCCGATCGATAAGTGATAAACTGAGTGGCCAAAAGTGACAGGAAGCGATTTCCCACCGAAAGATGTTTCACGTAAGGCGCCGGAAAATGGAAGATATTCCGTGTATGACACTGGAATGTTGCGGCTTAGATGTCTCGCATAGCGGTAGTGTAGACACGATATCCCAGCTGTCTGTTATAGGCAAATTTGTAGTGAACACGGAAGCACGTTGCTAGTTAACGTGGTATGGTACAAAACGTGCATCAGACATCAAACTAGATTTTGGGGTTTCGTGTTCAACAGTGTCTACGATGGATCTTCAGTATCCCAGAGACGTTTCCATACTCATAAACCTCAGCCCACGACGACCACTACTGTTAGAGGAATGAACGCCAATGTGCGTTCACGGAGCCGTACGGTGCGATCGACACGAAACTGTATCAGATCGTCGCCGATCCGAATATGGGGCGACAGGAACCCATTTATACCTGTATCGTACGGAGACAAATGCACATCATTCGAGAAATTAGAGCCAGTGCGGAGGCTTACCGACAATCATTCTTCCCAAGCACTATTCACGAGTGCAACGGGGTTGGAGGGATCAGATAGTGGTACGGAAAGTACCCTCTGCCACACTTTGTGACTCAGCCTGGATTACTGTCTATCCGTTTCGCTCCTTGTTGGTGCCAGCAAAAGTATCGGCTATGTTATTAGAAAAATTGAAGGCCAAAGTTATGAAGCAGCCGCTGAAAACTAGACTCAGGCGTTAGTTGTTAAACTGTAGAGAACACACTTACTTTTCGAGACTGCAGACCACCGGAACGAATCCCCCATGTTACATGTTCAGAGAGAAGAGAATAAGTACTACGTTTACCTCTGCGCCTACACGCAGTGAGCAAGGAATGTAGCAGGGGCCACTGAGTCCGCGCGCGAGCCGAGCTGCGGAAGTGGGCGTGTTACTTACGTGTAGCGGGGAGAGCGCTCGTGGCGGCGGTATTCCAGCACCCTCTCACTTGGCGTCGCACAGCGTGAGCGCCTCGAGCTGGCGTCTAAAATTATCCCCGTTGGCTTTTGCGCTGCTGACTGTTGCTTCGTTTCTATTCTTGTTTGTGCGCCCTCCTCCTTATGGTACATTCTTCGCCTCGTTAGTGACATATCGTGTTGCGACGGAAAAAGCGAACAAAAATAATGTTTTATTGATTCTTTGTTTATATACACAGCGTGTTTGTTTTAACTTGGAACAGTTAAACAGCTCCAAAAATACGCATCGCACGGAAAAAAAATGTTCCAGATGAAGAGTTAATATTTTCAAATGGGACACTTTCGCTTAAACTGCTGACGCCCTAACCCCCCCCCCCCCCCCCACATAGGGGGGTCAACATTTTATTTACACATGGGAATCCCCATTTTTTGTACAGATTCGGATCCTACAGCAAAAAATACCTACGGTTTATGTAAAACAATTCTTCTCCATTCGTGATAGATGGTGCTGTGATCTGCGGGAAAATCAGCGGTTGGACAGAAGAACACACTGTAATCAGTCGCCCTGATGGTGAGATTCGAGAGGACTCACCGAAATCAAGCATCCTGATGATATGGGTACTCACCAAAATCAATCCCGAAACGGAACAGAAAACTACGTCACGTTAAATGTAGCCTAGTTACCTGGCTTTTAAATGTCTAAAGTTTAAGTTTCATTGTACAGTCAAATCTTCAAAAGTAAATTTTTTAACCATAATGTCAACTGCTTAGAACAAAAATGGTTTAATTTCTACTGAAAATGTATACTCAAACGACTCATTTCTTAATCGCAAAAACCGGTAAAACTGAGTTTTGTTGATGACCATCTACGTATTTTTTGGCGTAGACTTCAAATCTGCAATCAGGGTTTCCTTTTGAAAATAAATAGAGGCTGGGTGTAGGAGTGGACAGTTTTAGGCACAGACAGATGTCCTCCTTGAAGACATTAACTTTGCATCTAAAACATTTTCTTTCGTACGACGCGCATTTTTAAAGATATTCAGTTGCTTCCAAATTAGAACAAACACCATGTATACTCCGCAATGCACTGGACAGTGCATGGTGGAGGGCACTTCGTACCAATATCAGAGACTTTCTGTCGTATTCCCGCACTGAGCGATGGAAACGCCGTAAATTCCCGTTCTTATTCTCATTATCCCTATGAGAGGCATGCGATAGTGCAGGCATTCAGTAAGACTGCACAGGCCTTATCGAAAACGGTTGCTCTAAATTTACGCAACAAGTTGACGCGAGAGCTATGCCGTCCTTCTTTCAAGGATTGCCATTTTAGTTTCCCGGGCGTTTCTCTTACACTTGCGTATGGGTTCAATCGACCTGTTACGTCGCTAGCAGCGCGTCTACAAATTCGTTTTATGCTTCCTGTCATGCCTACTGCAAATAACGGAACAGTACTCTAGAATTGGTCGCACTAGCGTCTTGCATGTAGGTTCCTGTACAGATGTATTGCATTTTTCCAACAATCCTTTCAACAAATCTAAGTTTTCCGTTCGCCTTCTCTGATGCTGTTGCCACGCGATCTTCTCATTTCATATGCCCTCTCAATACCACCCATATGTTCTTACATCATGTGACGTGCTCAATATGATCACCACTAATCTTCTAATCGGATGCTAGCGGGTTGCTGGTCTTTTTTACAGACCTTATGTTGCATTTACCCATATTTGAAGAGAGTTGCTGCTCATTACACCGAATGGAACTTCTATCTAGTCTAACAACGGTACTTACCTATACACAATAGCATCGTCGGCAAATATTCTCATAGTGCCTCCTGCTGATTCTGCGTGGTAAGCCGACTATGTACACTGAAAACATTAGACGTCCCATCACACTTCCATGGGACACACCGGGTGTTACTTTTGTTTCTGTGGAACACTCATCGTCCAGTATAACGTACTGCGATCTGTTACTGAAACATTACTCGAGCCAATCACGTGTCTGCGAAGATACTCGGTATCATGGACAGTAGTCGATGATGTGCCATAATGCCGAAAGTCTGTTGGAAATCCGAGAGAGGAAAGCCACCGGTTCGCCTCCTTCTAATCTTTGCAAGTGCCAAGTATGTAAGAGAACCTCGTGCGATTCACACAGGTGATTTTTTTTCTGAAGAACACCCATATCTTGTACACCCATATCTTGTACGCACATTGCTTCCATTACAAATCCGTCAAACTTACACCTACTATGTTGCATTTACAGAGTTACAAAAGGATTGGACCTCCATCCCGTCAATGAAAACTATGACTTTCGTCCACATTAATAACTCCTATGCCTGTTTTATCGATCCTATAAGTGTACTGGCATGGTACGTCACAGTTGTTTTAAAACGGAGTAATTGAAAATTCATGGCAGAGTAAAATTGTGTGGGGTCCCGTACTCGAACTGGGGCTGATGGAAGTAGAGCTGTTAGGGTGGGTCGCGACTGTGCTTGGATAGCTCTGTCGGAAGATCACTTGTGCGCGAAAGGGAAAGGTCCCAGACTCGAGTCATGCTCCGGCGCACACAGATTTAAGCTGGCGAGAAGTTTCACATCAGAGCACACTCCGCGCTGTAGAGTTAAAATTCATTCTGGAAACCCAGTAATTACTCGAAAATTTTGATGGAGGAAAGTTCGAGGTCTTTAAGACGACGTTAATGTTGCACAGTGTCTGTGATTGTGGTGTTATGGGTCAGTTTCAAACATCACCAGTATCTACAATACGATTAACGTAGCTGTTAAGTTTGTGTATCGGACATAAGGGCTCAGTTAGAGAGAAGATCATTAATGCATTGCATGTCGGATTTTAGGAATATCATGTATATATAAAGACGGAAATGTGGAGTGTTACACTAAGAACATCGTGACGTATCGCTATCAAATCTATACTCGAGTATTTGCATGGCTGTCTGATGTGTTGATTAAAATTTCACCGTTATGCGAGCTTACTTCCGCGACAGAAAAAGCCTTGATTACAGAAGAAGATTGGTCTGATTGCCTGTGTCCTACGTTACTGCGACTTTTCAGGTTGAGACTGCAACATAGCATTCCCAAAAGACGTGCACTTGCAGCTTACCTTCATCATTCGGACACTGATAATGGTCGAATCATTGGCATGACGGGCGTGGAGGATGATACGAGCAGCTCGCACACACAGTTGGCGGCAGCAGAACAAGCGGCGACGAGATGGACTCAGAACGACAGTGTAGAGAGTAGGCCTGGTTCGTTCCAGTAGGTGCACTCCACGAGAAGATCGTAAGACTCTTCGGCCGGCACTGGCGAACAGACGAACGACAAGAAATGAAATGAAGGAAGACACAATTAAAGTGCCACCACAAGCCATCGGGAACAGATTGGAGCTAAGTTGAAATCTCTAGATGCCATGCGACGTTTACTGATGACGCCATACCCCGTCAACTGAGAATTGCGTGCTGGAGAGCCAGGATCAAATGGGACGCTGAGTGCCATTCTATGGTTTTCTACGATGAGTGTCGCTTCTGCTTGTCGCGAGCAAATGGATACAGACGTATCCGCAGACGACATGGTGAAAGATCGCAAGAAGCAGCAATTATCGAAACCCATACCTCTCCAGTGTCTGTAATCATGGTGTGGGGGCTGTTAGACATGATTGTTGTTGTTGTCTTCAGTCCTGAGACTGGTTTGATGCAGCTCTCCATGCTACTCTATCCTGTGCAAGCTGCTTCATCTCCCAGTACCTACTGCAACCTACATCCTTCTGAATCTGCTTAGTGTACTCATCTCTCGGTCTCCCTCTACGATTTTTACCCTCCACGCTGCCCTCCAATGCTAAATTTGTGATCCCTTGATGCCTCAAAACATGTCCTACCAACCGATCCCTTCTTCTAGTCAAGTTGTGCCACAAACTTCTCTTCTCCCCAATCCTATTCAATACCTCCTCATTAGTTACGTGATCTATCCACCTTATCTTCAGTATTCTTCTGTAGCACCACATTTCGAAAGCTTCTATTCTCTTCTTGTCCAAACTAGTTATCGTCCATGTTTCACTTCCATACATGGCTACACTCCAAACAAATACTTTCAGAAACGACTTCCTGATACATAGATCTATATTCGATGTTAACAAATTTCTCTTCTTCAGAAACGCTTTCCTTGCCATTGCCAGTCTACATTTTATATCCTCTCTACTTCGACCATCATCAGTTATTTTACTTCCTAAATAGCAAAACTCCTTTACTACTTTAAGTGTCTCATTTCCTAATCTAATTCCCTCAGCATCACCCGATTTAATTTGACTACATTCCATTATCCTCGTTTTGCTTTTGTTAATGTTCATCTTATATTCTCTTTTCAAAACACTGTCCATTCCGTTCAACTGCTCTTCCAAGTCCTTTGCCGTCTCTGACAGAATTACAATGTCATCGGCGAACCTCAAAGTTTTTACTTCGTCTCCATGAATTTTAATACCTACTCCAAATTTTTCTTTTGTTTCCTTTACTGCTTGCTCAATATACAGATTGAATAACATCGGGGAGAGGCTACAACCCTGTCTCACTCCTTTCCCAACCACTGCTTCCCTTTCATGCCCCTCGACTCTTATTACTGCCATCTGGTTTCTGTACAAATTATAAATAGCCTTTCGCTCCCTGTATTTTACCCCTGCCACCTTTAGAATTTGAAAAAGTGTATTCCAGTCAACATTGTCAAAAGCTTTCTCTAAGTCTACAAATGCTAGAAACGTAGGTTTGCCTTTTCTTAATCTTTCTTCTAAAATAAGTCGTAAGGTCAGTATTGCCTCACGTGTTCCAACATTTCGACGGAATCCAAACTGATCCTCCCCGAGGTCTGCATCTACCAGTTTTTCCATTCGTCTGTGAAGAATTCGCGTTAGTATTTTGCAGACGTGGCTTATTAAACTGATAGTTCGGTAATTTCCACATCTGTCAGCACCTGCTTTCTTTGGGATTGGAATTATTATATTCTTCTTGAAGTCTGAGGCAATTGATTAAGGGAGACTAAATGCCGCCAGTATGTGGTAAAAACGGTAAACCCTGATGTCATACTCTTCGTGATGATGACGCCTAATGGCATATACCTGCAGGATAACACAAGACGCCCCACAGCGGCTCACACCACTAACACCCTGAACAATGTACGGATCCTTGCCTGGCCTGCCCGGTACCCATACAGCGTGTTTGGGATGCGATGAGGAGATGTGTACGTACTTTCGTACCAGAATCCAGCCAGCAATCTTCATGAACTGACACAGCATGTGTCCTGGCCAACACAGCATGTGTCCAGGCATGGCAAGGAATTCCTCAAAAAGACATTCGCAGGCTGTTTGCTTCCATACCTCGACTAATGCAAGAGTGCATCCTCACCTATGGGGCCACACCAAGTACAAATGTTAATGAGGGACATGAGTTCCGAATGGAATGAAAGTTTAATCATTAAATACCCATTATGTGACGAACATCTCCATAATGTTTAATAAATTTCGCACTATATGCAGCAGAGCCACAAGACTTGAGATCTTGAAAAATTGGAAAAATATGAAACAGGAACTCTAAGAAAAATACTGGGACATAGAAGTAATAGTAATGTTGAATACAAATTAAGATCAAAGAGAAGATAATAGAGAAGCAACACAAAAGGCAGGACATCAGGGAAGAAAGTGGTCTGAAAAGGAAAGAAGTGGGCACAGGAAGAAAAGGAAGACACTATCGAAGGACGAAGTAAGTCTGGGAGCAACGAAAATTAAACACAAAGATGCAAACCAAAAGTTGATTTATTGTACCCTGTAAAAGGTTCATACGAATAAATAACTATTGTAATGGTGTTTCATGCTGTAAAAATTTCCATTTCTGTCTGTGTAGATACATGGACTTATAGAACAGAATGTTTGGATATTTGTTACGTGACACAGTAATTCTAATATCGAGTTAAATTTTTCCTGGACAAAACATGGATAGAAAAATTCAAAACACATGTATCGAAAGACACACACGCGCGCGCGCGCGCGCGCGGTATTCTTACATTGTGTGGGGAACAATGCCCAAGGCATGGCGAGTTCCAGATCCAGTACTTGTTTCGAAAAGCGAAACTGAGACTGTACCAACACCTATTATTCCTGCCGTATACATTTTAACAAAAATATTAGTTGTCGAATTCCATTGCACCTTTTGGAGTTTTTTTACTTAAAGGTAGTGTGACCATTTCATCAATATGTATAATGACGAAAGACGTGAAATCTGCAGCATTTCTCGTCGTATGCGCTGGATAATCACAAACTATGATGACAGAGTCCGATAAGCCCATGGAAACATTATCTGAATTCCTACCAACTTCAGATTATAACTCTGAAGGTGCGATGTCGCTTCGCCACTCAGCGTGCATAATTTAAGTTCGCCATGTTTCTTTCTTTCCACTAATTAATACAGATAATGGCCTGTTCACTACTGTGGTCTGTATGTATTTCCCTTCACTGTAGTTCTTACAAAAAGAGCTATGCTGTGGCTGCGCAAAGGGACTGGCGTGTTTGTGATTGTGTACATTAGATTCCCCAATTAATAGATGACAGCACGACCTGAAGCAACTGGAGACGCATCGCTTTACAACGGCGAATAAGTGCAGGGGTGCTGAGTGATAACGGCTAAGCTGCTACTCGCCACAATCCTACATACTAAGAATCCGGCGTTAATGTTAGGTGTTTGGAAATGACTGTAATGAAAACACCGATTATATTTCTCAATCTGTACTTACTGGCGTGTAAAATTTCTCTCATACTGCCTACAAGGTGTTAAAGAGAGTATGTATATCTCTCACTACCACTTATGCTCCTGTCAGAGTAAAATAACAAAACAGTGCAATAAATACAGTTTAAACAACTGTTAAGTGCGCTGTTGTCACAGCATGTACTGAGGCCATTTGGCGAAAAATTCAGAGGTCGGCAAAACAATAGTTACGTCGTTGCAAAATAAGCCACGATGGATAATGTTATCAGTGTCCTTTACCTACAGACGTAGTACGCCACTTGGAAACGCTCCTCGTCATGTCAAGTTATTATTGGATTTCCTTAAGCCGCCCACAAAAAGGCCTAAGATTCTTACCAAATCTACTAACTTGTGAATCACTCTTAATAGTGTCAGAGATACGGAAGTAGCTTTACAATTTTCGGCAAATACCGCCTGAATTGTCCTGAAAAGTGAACTTCTTTAATGACACGCACCAGAAATGAGAAAAAGGATTATGTATTGTCACAATGTTCTCGTAGCAGCTTTGTCATGCTCAATGCGATTCGCTGATACATAAGATCCTCTTCGCAGTATTTAACATCGATCTCACAAAATATGTCCGCTGGATTGGAGCATACTGCAGTACCCCCGGAGCCCGAAATACAAGTAATCTTTATCAAGTCACCTCTTCCAAGCCCACGAAGTTAAGTGTTCGGACCTGTGCTTAAAAATGTGCAACTGCTTATAGGGCTGAAGTTGTGTTTCACATCAAGATCCGGTAGCCAAAGTGGGGCCTGTCAGAAAAATGTAGGCAACCTTGGATACGGCTCCCCACATGCACGTTTTCCCCATTTAAATTACCTCACGATTCCAGGTACTCTTGAGAGGGGATTCCCTCAGCACTTTCCTCCATTGCTCCACGAACACCTAATACCCACGCTGTAGCATGCACTTCCTGTACTTGACTCTATGAACGCTGAACACAAGTGACAGAAGCACCTTTGACACGCACGTCAGAACAAGAGTGGACACAGTGCCCACAGTTTCACAGCACTAACTGTAAAGAACTTGGAAAGTAATTTACATTGCTTATTGTTATACTTCATCTTAGTGATTCTCCTTTTAATCACTATGGCATCAGTGAACAAAAATATCACACGTAATACAATAATGGGCTTAAATGTTCGTAATGTGACCCTCACTTACGAATTGCCAATGCAGTGTACAACAAGGCTGAAAGCTCTCATATCAGTAATTGACGTGATCTGTTGCCAGTGAACTCTGTAAAAATAAGAGCATATATTGTTATCATCATTATTTGGTGTCACGCAGCGAGGTCACTAAAGATCGAGAACAGCCCTAAATAAAGAAACTTGCCTGACCTGATTATCACAAGCCTCGTTGGTACTACTTGGACGTCAGGTACTATTTCTGTAATCTTCGTACATCCGTAGTTGAAATGGAGAACAGTGGGGCGTCAGCTGGCATAAATTTATATTAAAAATGAAGAAATTCCTCCAGCTGTATTTAAGGTGTCGATTTTATTTTGGCAACTATTTTCACCGCTGTAACAACGTCATCTTCAGGCCCATACACTTGTTGACGTCAACTGCGTGCGGCTGATACTCAGCAATTACAGTTGACGTCAACTAGTGTATGGGCCTGAGCATGACGTTGTTACAACGTTGAAACTAGTTGGCAAAATAAAATCGACACCTTACATACAGCTGGAGGAATTGTTCATTTTTAATATAAATTTCTGTAATCTTCTACTGACGCTGCAGTATCGGGGTCGAAACTTCATATTTCATTCGGGAAGACTTACCTAAGAATCAGTGGCAAGCACTGAACATACTACACTATGGCTCGTGAATGGTGAGGAGCAAACGTAATGGTGTTACTCTTTCTATATCGCGACCTCATTCGTTCGGTACTGGATTATGGTAGTATTTTGTAAAAGCAACGTCCCAAGGTATGCCATCAACAGAATCGACACCCTGCAGAACCGCGCGCTAAAATTTGTTTAGGCGATACGAAATCCACCCCAACAATGTGCTACTGATTAAAGCGAAAGAAAGGCCGATGAAAATTTGTAGACACACTAACTCAGAAATTTAGACTTCGCAGAGCAGCTGCATCACCATATCCACGTCTTGAGGGACTCCGGATGTTCAACGAAATTATCAGTGCCAAGGATTTACGGCGTGGCAAAGAAATGCTTCTTTTAGCGTCCATATATAGTCTGATGTGACACCCCCCATGTCCAGATTTGCGTATGTAATCATCTGCTGCTAACAATCTATACTGTATCAGCAAGGACCTTCTCCACTTCTTGACGGAGACGCCGAAAGCTACTGCGATATACACTGACTGGCCTAAGTTGATTGAAGGAACAGAATTTGCATACTTCTGTCCTACTTGGGAAATCTGATGGAAGGAAGGAAGAATACAGTGTAACGTCCCGTCGACAATGAGGTCGTTAGCAACGGAGCAAACGCTCGGATTAGGGAAGGATGGGATAGAAAGTCCGCCGTGCACGTTTCAGAGGAACTATCACAGTGTTTGCAGCAATTTAGGGAAATCACGGAAAACCTAAATGTGAATGGCCGGATGGGAATTCGAACCGTCATCCTGCCAAATGGGGGAGTCCAGTTCACACCACTGTCCCACCTCGCTCGGTATGGTGGTAATGTTCTAGCTAAGGTAATAGCAATAAGAAGGCCCTCAGATATTAGTGAAATTTGGATAATATCAGATTCACTGAGAGCCTTCGAAAAAGTAGATCATTAAACCTGGAGCTCGAAAACGAACCATTCACTTCTTCTATGTACAGAAACTAATCTACAACTGAAAGGACAAAACAGTATACGGGCTCAACAGTGCATTGTTAAGAGAACGAGACATTTACGTTAAAAATTTCACGACGACATGCAGTATCTGATATGACTCCATAGGTGCACATCGGCAATTGCTATCAGAAGAAGAAATCGTATGCGGTCATTTTATAACTCATTCTTTGTGTACAGTGTTAATCACTCACACGATTATTTACTTAGTTTCAAAAATGATTTCCATAAAACTTACTTGTGTGAAAAATGATTTCCAGTTATTAACACCCTCATCAGCACAAGAATAAAAAAGTTAAATTTTTGTGTTATTAGTAGTAATAACATGTAATTAATAAATAGTGAGATGTAACGAAAAGCCGCTATTAACGTAACAGATTACATATAATTGTAATATATTAAATAGATGTAACTGGCTAAATAACTGGTCAACTAGAGGCCAAACAAATAGGCTACATTAAAAAAAAAACCCTCACTGACGCTCTTGGAATACTAAACAGATATTATGATAATCGACAGCACTCAAACTTATAAATAGTATTAGTAGCGATTGGAGTGATTTAGAGAAACAACATACAGCTGTATAGTGCGTCATATTAGTTTAACCACTACACACCGTATAATGTTGGCAATATTCCAGTGGAATGAACTGAAGAAAACCAAGGAAGGCCAAGTATGCTAGGAAAAGGGACACAACATCTATTTATAAGTTTTCTTTTTGGGCAGGTACGCTGTAAGTACAAATTTTACTACGACACTATTTTATTTCGTCATGCAGTTGGCCGTGAGTTCCATACACTGATAGTAACTATTACGCAGTGTTTGTTAATGTTAACAAAACGTCGCATTCTGAAATAACTAATACAGCTACAGATTGTAAATAACTAGTCATACAAAAAATTTCTAAGTTGACTATATGAATTTCCAAAACTGTCACATTCTATCTACAACAAATAATTATCAGTCGAGGTTACTAACAAAATACTGACTGCTGTGGGAAAAATAAACACGCACGACTTCGATCGGGATATGCCTTCAAGCCTATATCCGAATATCCGTTATAAATTCCGTCATATTCTGAAACCCTCTACCTTCTTAAAAAAAAAATACTAGGATTCTTGCAACATGAGATGTACGTATAGTTGGTACCCTTCCGAGTGCATCTGCTTTCATCTTATCTGTACACTCCATTTTTCTCTATTCGAAAGTAACGGATTGACCTAGCTCACTCCGTTCTGTCTCAGTCGCACCGAGTCCTCGCAGAGCCGTAAGTAACCCAGAGCAGAATGCCGCGCCCTGCTTTCCGCATTCACTACATCCGTGCGTGTTTTGCTTCCTGTCCTTTTTCTCCGTTTTTCTCCTGTTGGAGGCTGCAGCCTCGCGAGCCAAACGTAGACGAGCAACCGATGCTAGCGGCGCGGCTCGGAGTGGCCTTGAACTTGACTTGCTGCGCGCGCAGTCAAGGTCGAGCCGTGCCGAGCCGCCGCGACGCGATGGCGTAACGCGGCCTGGCCGTGGCGAGCCGCCAAGCAGCAGCTGGCCGTGTTACAGACGCTAGGTAACAACGATGCGCTTCGTTTCGCTCTGTCAAGGTCTAGTCGCAAATATATCAAAGGTTCTCGATGTTACACACTGTTCCTTTCAGCCGCAGTTTACCCGCTCTACTGCCTGAAAGTACTGAAGCAATGATAAGACTTCGATTCATGTCAACGAAGTGTGTTCAGATAGCTGCCGTGCAGTCTTGATTACCTTTTCCACCACTCCCCTGAATCAAAGCACGTTGTCGTGAGGGTTCCTTGAAAAAGGCCTGTCGAGAACGAACGACCATTTGTTAAACAGTTGCGCATAGTTTCTCAAAAAAGTTCCTACTTTTTGAATGACCAGTCGAGAACGTTTTAGCACAAAAGCGACTTGTTATTTGGCGCCCGCCGTCCGCCCCACGTTTCCCTCATACACTTTCACCCATGTCGACGATACTATTGCATACAAATATAGCACTTCGGTGCCGCTGACGCCCCTTGCAGCTTGACGCCAAGCGGCCGCTACTAATTGTGATATGACCTTTATAGAAATCTTTGTGGCACCGTTGGCTCCAGTCTTAGCTTGGCGTCTCAAGAGGCAGCTTGGGTCACTTCGGCCTTAAACCGACCCTGTGGATAACATAACACTCAAGTATTGTCTGGTTCGTCACAGCTGTAGTCCGTCACGGAATGTATTCATACAAGCTGCGAATTATTTCCAGCAAAATGTTGTACCATAAATCATGTAGCGTAGGTTTTACGTGTGAGTTCTGCCAACAGTTATGCAGGAGGAATTACGCACGCTGTTGCCGGTTCTGAAACCTATCGCAATACTCGATAGTGGTGAAAAAAGGTGTATGCATAAGTAAGAAGACGTTTTTGCTCTTCATCTATAAGGTCGTTAAATGACATATAAACAGTGTTAATTGATGCACTCAATTATTTAATATGCCGACGTAATTCTCGTCATTTTAAAGCTTGGGTATGCGGTCCAAAGCAGGTATCAAAGCGGCTCAAGAACTGATAATCTGTCACACGATCGTAAAAAAAAATTACATAAAATTTCATTTGCGTAGAGTTATGATAAATTAATATTTTCAATCTGAAACTCCGGCTAAACGATGTTATTCCCTTATTAGTCCATTTTGTTCTTAACACTGCTACACTTGAAAACCCCAGATTTTCGTTCTTACAACCGGCCTATCCGTGAGACAATTTATCTTCGATTACTTCAGTTTTATGGCTACTTCAATTGCCTCTGCAAAGCTAGAGATTTGGAAATGTTTAATGAAAATAATTTATGGATGTGGTTGGAAATTCTGTATTATTTCTCTACAATATTGTTATAATGAACCTTTTTCAGCGTAGATCTGATCTTTACACTCCGGTAGAAGTTAAGAAATCTTCAGATGGATTGAAATTACTGCCAATGTGTGCCATTTAAGAGTACTGTAAATATGTTAAACAAATTTAATTTTATATTATATACATTTCAATAAATAAGAGAGCCACATTTAAACATGAATGCCTCTATAATGAGCTTTCATAAAAGTTTTTTACTCTCGTGTGCAATTTCTACCACAATAATGATCAACTGATGAGCTTTACTTCAATTCTTCATTAGACAGCCCACAGACTAACTTCCTATTGGAGAGAATCACCGTCAGTCCCAGTAATTCCTAATAAGTTTGGATGCTGGGAATGGTGATAGCGTGCATTTTATAGAAGTAAGGCGATTCAATCAAGGCCAAAAATTTGAGCATAATTAAAGAAATTAAATTGTTCATGATATCAAAAGCAAAATCTGTGCCAGAGCTTTACGATGCCAACTGGGTGGAAGAATTAGCACTTTTGGTACATTTGACTTCTCATTTAGGTGACTTAAACAAGTGTATTCAAGATAGAAACCTACTTATCAGTACATTGTTTCAAACAATAAATGCGTTCCAAATGAAACTCAAATTATGGCAGCACAAGTAGATACAAACGACTTTTTTCATCTCAAGACGTTGATGAAACAATCATAAAGACATGATCATACACAGCCGCACTTCTCAATGTGATGCAAGAACTTGAAACTCAATTTCTGGAGTTTCGGAAAAAAAATAATTTTTTTATATTTATGCAAAATCTTTTATAAACAATATAGATAAGTTGCCAGAAGATTTTCAGATGGCGTGCATAGAGCTGTAGTCTGACATCCAATTGAAAGAAAAATATGATCAAGTATATACGTCTCCTTTCTTTGGAAACTCCTACATTTGTAAAGAGTTATTTTTAAGAGAAAAGCACACAAAGATTATAACTAGAACCAAAATCTCAGATGGAAATCTTGAGAACCCCTGAGAATTGGAACGACTTAGATCAAACGTGATATTGATACATTAGTTTCCCAAATTCCAAATCTAATATCAAGTTAATTTTGTGGTTTTTAATTGCTTATATATAAAATTACTAATGAAATTTCATCGCTAAAATCTCAAATTGATTTCATCTTGCGATTTTAGAATCAATAATCACAAATTAATAAGTTCTAAATTACTTGAATTTGTTAACTATATACCTTCGACCGTCTCTCTCTCTCTCTCTCTCTCTCTCTCTCTCTCTCTCTCTCTCTCTCTCTTTCGTCTGTGATTGTTGTTACGCTGGTCCACAGATTGGCTACACTGAAAACGAATACCAAGGTTAAAATTGGTTTCTAGCTCAGGTTTACAAGTAAATAAACTGTCTACGTTTCGCAGTCACACGTACAGGATTCTGTAAGAGCTACAAGTAAAGGCATTGTGACAAAAATAAGCACTTCCAATACAGTTCGGCAACGCTGCTTTACGCCATGACTCATGTGCGCACCATCCAGTCACGTGAGCATTTTCGAATGCGACTGTAACTGTCGTTTTTCATGGCTGCATGCTCTTGTTTTGCATTAGTTCACTTGTTACTGAAATGAATATCGTGGCGATTGGCGGTGAATGTATGTGCGGTGAAATGCTGAAGTTGAAGAACTGTGTTACTCTGTATGTGTGCACTTTACAAATATGTCCTGCACCAGCAGTAACAAACCTGCTAACTTTTGTTACATTTGTACAGATATTATTTGTAGTCCAAGAAAGTGACCATGGGTTAAATAATTGAAACAAGCATATGCCTGGTATTTAAGCTGTCGAGTTGGAGAGCCCAAGATAAATCGTGGGTTCCACAAATGTTACGCCACATGTTTCTCTACACTGAGTGCTAGTATGCATGGTACAAGTGTCTCCATGAAGTATGACGTGTCTGGTATTTGGTGTGGACTCACAAATCATGCATTGCATTACAGTTTTTGTATGTTAAGCTCCTTAAGGCAAGGAGTCAACACCAAGAGAAAGACGAATATTCAATACCCGTCATCACTCTGTCGCTCATGGTGAAGGACTTCCAGTTCCAGATACATATATTCTACCATCAAGCAGTGATAGCGATGATGTTGTACTGACATGTGCAGCTGAAAAAGTGCAACCATCTGCCAGTGAGAATGACCCTACATTTACACCGACATAGTCATCAGCCACACAATATCACATAATGTGAACTCACTGGTCAGTTTACAGATTTGGATCTTCCAAAGTGTAAAGCTCAATTCTTGACCTCAGTGCAAAGCTGAACTCTTGACCTCACGACTGCAGCAGTGGAATGTCCTTACTGACACAGAATGCGCGCCTGTGTTTCAGGAGAGTCAGAAAAAAAATTGAGATTTCAATACTGAGAGCGGCACTACATTCTGTAGTGAAACTGATGGTTTGTTGAAAGAATTAAGCATTACATACAAACCAGATAGGTGGGTACTTATAGATGGCTCCAAACCAGGACTGAAGATAGAACTGTCACACAGTAGTAATGAAAGGCCATCCATCCCTGTCGCATATTCTGCTTTAACTAAGGAAAGTTAATTACAGTAAGCATAAATGACTGGTATGTGGAGATTCAAAGTCACTGCGATGCTGTTGGGTTTGCACGGGGGTTACACTACACATGACATAAGATAAAAACACTACAAGAATAGCGAATGGCCTCCATGAGCAGCTCTCATGCAGAGGTAAAAACATATTTTCGAGAACCTCTAGTGAATCCGAACAAAATTGTATCCCCACCATTGCACATTGTGTTGGGACTCATGGCAGCATTTGTTAAGGCTGTGCACAAAAATAAAGCACAGCATTTCAGTATTTGTGTAAGCAGTTTCCACGACTCAGCACAGAGAAGATCACATAGAGGATACTCACTGGTCCATAGATAAACAGCTGTTGAGGGAGGCACACTGTGAGTCCACTCTAACCCCTGACCAGCTGCTTGTGTGGCATTATTTCCGTAATGTGACAACATTGCTCTTGGGAAATAGGAGAGGCGAAAATTACAGGGACCTTGTGGACGAACTCAATCATACTTCCACCTTGATGCGCCCCAGGAACTGTGGTGCATTAAGTGATGAGCACATTGAGCGGTTCCACATGTAGGCTAATTTCTGCTGGATGTTATGATCCAGTCACCATCCACAAGCAGAAGGAAAAGAAATGGCGCGAATAAACTAGATAAACTATTGATTACAGTAGCAATATATTTGAAACCTGAAGTTTCAACTAACTTGTAACCCTGAGCTATGAAACAAATATACTCGACCTCTTCCAATGTGACCCAGGTAAACTAAAAGGTTGGACACTCCTGTTTTAAAGTAATAATAGCACCACTACCTTGACTGTCCACGAATGAGAATATGTTGTTAGATGTAACACAGATAACTGGAGTACTGTAGATCTTTCTTTTTGAGATGGCTCAATATCTTTAAGTTGCTCCAGGTTTGATGAGTACTAATTTAATACCTTGTTCACCACAACTATTCTTCTGGAGTAAAGTATGCATGTGCCTAATTTAGGAGTTCAGACGATTCAGTGTGAATCTATATGTGCTGAAAATTAAGTGGAATGATAAGACAAAAATTATGAGTTTCTCCACAGAAGCAACGAGGAGGGGAACATGTGAAAACACTGACAAGAAGAAGGCATAGGGTGACAGGACATGCGTGAAGAAATCAGGGAATAATTTCCACGGTAGTAAGGGAATTGTAGACAGCAAGAAGTGTAGTGAAAGACAGAGATTGGAATATAGTCAACAAATAATTGGGAACATTGAGTAAGTGTTGCTCAGGGATGAAGAGATTTACACGGTCACACCAAACCACCAAAAGACTGATGAAAGTAGAAGTACTGAAAACCATTCTATTCTGAATCAGATGTTTTAAGCTCGGCACTTGATATGTGTCGCCTTGCAGCACACACAATGCCCGTGCTATTCATCAATAAAAACAGCAATTTTCTTTCCCTTTCTGTCTTAACTGCAAAATTTATAACGGGGAGAATGTGCAGTATCACGTATCGATACGTCATAGCAACAGAATTGCAAGTTTGCGTCTGACGCCGATAGCGGTCACACGGGATCTGGCTGAACCAATGGCGCACAACTGCAGACACGCCTCCAGCGGCTTTGTACCGCGAGCGCCTTGTGTCGCCATGATACACTTGCTCCCGGAGCCTCATAGCTACGATACCATTATTCGTGCTTAGTACAGCAACCCTCATCCAAGGTGCTATTGCATAAGCTGGACCCTTAATTCTTGCTGCAATATTTATAATGAGTCTTCACACGTTTGGTGAAATACAAGCCAAGTAAATCTTCTGTTTGCTGTGTTAACTTGATCGCTTATCATTTATGCTCCTGTCCAGCTTTCCTACAATGGCAGTTGACGCACCTATTTGTGCCCACCTCTAAAATAATGGTTCAAATGGTTCTGAGCAGTATGCGACTTAACTTCTGAGGTCAGCAGTCCCCTAGAACTTAGAACTAATTAAACCTAACTAACCTAAGGACATCACACACATCCATGCCCGAGGCAGGATTCGAACCTGCGACCGTAGCGGTCGCGCGGTTCCTGACTGTAGCGCCTAGAACCGCTCGGCCACCCTGGCCGGCTGTGCCCACCTCTCCTTACCGTTGTGTACGAAGTCATACACGACAGAGAATATTATCTCCGATGAGATGATCGATCGGTGGCTGTTTTGGGTTATAGGGAGAGATACTGGCTGCGTGGGGAATCAAAAGGCTACCGGAGAAATAATCCAATAGCGCAGTATTATGGACGTACACGGTACTGGCAATTTAATGAAAGTATTTTAAAAGAGTTCTAAGGAGAGGCCGTATTAACTGCTGAAGGCAGTGGCGGAATCGATCTACTGTATAGCGCCATCTTATAACAGGCCAAGGGTGTTTTAAACGTGTTGTATCCAGTGTCTTACTGTCACTCTTCCGCCAGAGCGGCTGCGTGAGCCATAGTCAGCAGGTTTCCGTGTGTGTGACACTCCCAAAGTGCGGGCGCTCCGCCACTCTCTACTGATCTGTGGCTCTTTGACATATTCCTCTGACTGCAAGCGATGCTGTGGGTACCTCAGCTTTACCCCTGTCTGTGTTGCCGTCGAAACACGGCACGCGCTATTCTCCTGCAACTAGCTGCCAGTCTGAAGGCTCTTGCTAGCCCTCTCAGGTCTTACGCTTTCATCTACCTACAAGGACGTCACTGTCACAGGCTGTGCTTAAAGCCCTTCTCCAGTCCGCTAGTCGAGTCTGGAAAGCAGTACAGGCCCTCACCTTAATGTACTACAAATTGCGTTTCGAATATTGGGCTACGGCATAAAAAAATAGAATAAACAAACAAAGTGCCATTATTCGTCGTAATGTCTACTGCCAACAATATATTTTTGGTATCGTTTATGAAGATATTGGAAATTGTGAACAATGACTTCCACTAGAGTCAATCGAGACACTACGGTAAAACGGTCCCGGGTATGTATCAAAAAGTGTCGCAGCCATCAGCTCTGATCTACGAGCCTTACGCTTACGTATCCTACTGCAGATAAAGCCGATAACACCTTGCAGGTATTATAATTCAGCTGCTAAAATTATATATATATGACAGAAAAGGTTGCAAGGAAAACAGTAACAAAATCTCCACAGCGCAGCGAATTACGAGTAGTACGCTAAACCGAAGGCTTCACGAGGTAAAGGACCATGTATACATAAATGATATTTTTTACATTTAATATTATTAGGCTTTTCTGAAAACAATACAGTCATATAAAAGTGCTCATTAAGTTTACTGAGGACAGTTAAAAATGAGACGTACACTTATTTACAAATGTAAGTTTACTGGTGTGCGAAACTGAAGGGCTGAACTACCAAGAAACATAGGTCAATGAAACTTGGACTGTACATATAAAGAACTGCTATGCTATTGTACGGAACGTAACTGAAAGAAATACGCAATGAGACGAACAGAAATAACTGTTTCATCCACGACAATAAGTACGCTCACGTCACTGTGATTGAATACAAAAGGTGGGAGCCAGGAAAATAAACGAACATGATCGTTTTAGTGGTCAGGTGCTATGGTCTGCGGAGGCATAACGTTGCATGGGTGTACTGACGTCCCAGTCTTTGAAAACGGTACACTCGAAAGATACTTTCATTGTTAAGTGCGCTTCATTTGGGCATTTGGGTAACGTGCTGTTAAACTGTTAATTTCGACAATGTTCGGATTCGTTAAATATTTTAATATTTTCTATCATGGAATCCGCATTTTCGCGACGTTTTCTCATAGTTTATGTTGGCGTGGAGAACGAATATGGCGTGGTTTAGATCTTAGTGTCATCTGGATGTTCACTGCATGCCGTGTAGTGTATCATTCCGATCCCATAGACGTAATGAGGAAAATACTCATGCCCCAACTGCATTCGTCTAACTGACTGGCGTCATATACCTCGTCAGAAGATTCTGGTGACTGAACCATGATACTGTTTTTACGGTGCGCTGGATTGAAGAGTAACGTATACACCCTTTTCTGCTGTGACCGCCGTTCCCGTTTCCAGTTTGCCTCTTTTCAGTGACATTATAGAAAAAGGTTTAAACTAAATTCATTGTTGTTGGTCACATGAGTGTTCGTGTGACGGCAACACATTTTCATCGCTCTGACATTTCAATGCAGCAGTTCCTGTCGGGTTTAAAATCGACCTCCATTGACGAGACATGATAATTGCCTTCGGGCGTTGTTGGTTAGGACCATTTCATGCCATGTTATGTGGCTGTGAGTATTACACCAGTCCTTGTAGATATATTAGGCAGTCCACGTTGATACATCACGAGATCGGTAAACTCATTTAGGGTGTGAGTAAGGGCACTTCCAAACATGACAACTACTTTCTGGCAGCCTGGTACATCTGCACGTCAACGCATCTTACGCCGCTGATTCTGTACAACCGACTGGCACGTGTACACACCTTCACTGCAATGACTTACGTCAGCGGTGAAGGGTCACATGATCGCCTATTACCAGCTCTATACAACTACAGTACCGCAAAGAAGACGGTGTGCTGCTTTCAGGGGCTGACCAATACTGTTCCCTTGAGTTTAATACTGCTACAGGACAGAAAACTTATCTGTTCGCTTTGCGCGCCTCATAAAAACTGCGAGGCCACTTGCCAAATTTATGTACGGTGCTCCTGTCAGCGCTCCTTGGCGCACATATTCATCCAAGCGATAACACGAGAAGCAAGCCTCAATTTCATCCGACTCATCAGTGTGCCCAATTGCTTTTGTGATACACTAAGAGGCTGAGGACACAGAACAGCTGTTTGTCTGGAGAGAGTATTTCCCTGTTACAGGTTCTGCTTACTTCATGGACTGACGAGTAGTCGAGGTTGACAGAGTGACTCCAAATTATTTATGAATGCAGAATGTCAACGTCTTCTAAAAACCACTTTAAAAATTTACTATACACATTCGAGTTGCACGGGGCTTGGGTCCCACGTTCACACCACCGGAAAAGTGAACAAAGTGAAATAGTTTCCGATTAGCACAACCTCACAGCCGCAGGGTTTGCGCACGGTGAAATCATGTCATTTTCTAGTGGGAGACCATATTTTCTGTTATGCTTTGTTAGGATGATTACGAACAGAAATAAATTTGCAGTATGACTACAACGGAGGTGGTACCAATCGCAGAGGTGGCGTCTCCATGTGACCCGTGTCTGTGGCCCTCTACCAGGATTTCGCAATTCGTGAGTCGCCACGTTTTGATGTTAGTTGTGGGAAATGCGTCGCGATATTTTGTTTTACTCAGCGCACTAAACAATAAGCGCTTATAACACGATGTTTTTTTACTTCTTAATGTGAGTTGTAATAATTTATAATCAATTTCGAGGCAAGCTGCATAAGCACCCTCAATGGCGGACAACTGTCAGCTCTACGTTCCCGTAATTCGAGAGACTGCATACGGCCTATATTGACTGTTTCAAAAATGTTATTTCAACTTTATGAAGTAAAAACTTATTGTATGTAAACGGTAATTTCTCGTCATTTTTATATTTTCTATCGTTCCATTATATTATTATTATCTTCTTCAAAGAGTGGTCCGTCTATACCACTAAACATAAGGCTATTTCTTTTACACCAAACACGTTTCAGTTCCATTTATTTACGACGCAGTGTTTGTTGTTTGCATATGATATATGTGTTGTATAATGTTTATAGATACGGTATATTTTTATAATACTGTTTTTTGTTCTGTTCTTATTGTTAGGTAAGAAACAACTTTTTGAAGCGCAAATTTCGTAAGATTAACAGAATGGTTCTGCTTCCGACTTTTTGGGGCCATGTTGTCATAAGTGTGTCGCTCATTTCACCTAAACGCTTCACTTCCACTGTGTGTATTGCTAAAAACCCCTGTCGCATGTATGTTTTTCATTAATGATGTTGTGATGTCTATATGCAGATTTGTATGTTTGTTATGTATATGCGTTTCGTGTGGTCGAGAACGTCCTGGGCAAAAGGGGAGGAGGATGATTTGAATTGAGGAAACGTCATTTTATTTATTTATTTTTTAATGGAAGTGTCAGTGGCGGAGAGACTGAGTAAGTTCATTTTTACCATAGTTTTTGTACAATTACGTTTTTTATTGTTTTGATGGCTAACGTAATCAGTGACTTGTTGCTTATTTCAATTTTCAATTTATTACTTTCTTGTTCATGGAAAGGACTTCTTCTAATGTTAGCAAGTTTGTTGCGATTGTTCCTTCCAGTAACATTCATGCACTGTTGAATGTCAGACCGTTCGTACCCATGCTTTATTAGATGGTCAGCTAAAATAGAAAGACTATCTCCATACTTCCAGCTTCTTATGTATTCTTTATATCTAGTTTTAAAACTTCTTTCTTTTACCCGCGGGTACACTGATTTGCAATCTTGACATTCTAACTGGTCTATACCGCCTGCTTGGTATTTCTCTTGCCTCTTTTATCGTCGTGTGTAAATGTGACTGGAATGTGTTTCTTGTTCTGTGTGCTATTTATAATCGTTGTTTCTTTAGTGTATTTCCTTGATACGCAATTTCACTTCAAGAGTGTACTGTGACCATGTGGTTTCTTAAACAAAGGAGAATAGTCGGTGCTTAAATTAATGAAATAAAACTTTATTTGATGTTACCGTTACATGATATATTGAAGTAAAATAATACATTTAAAAATAGGAGCACATAGAATTGTGTTTCCGAAAGTTCATCAGTGCTACTGACCCAGCGCGGTCATTAACCTGACGTGCTACAGAACAAATAGTTGGGCTTTGTTATAGGACACGGCAAAAGAGGGGTGCTCAGCGAAGGCTGCGACTGCGTCTCCTACAGTGTCATACAGTGTCGTCGAAGAAGCAAGCTGCTGCTGCTGCTATTATGAGCACCCTCACGTCTCACTACGGGACGACAGCTGATGATACTTACTGCTCTTTGCTCCAACATTCCAGTCGTCCACCCTTTATTGAAACCAAAATGCAAGCCGAAACATTAGCAACTAACATCTTGGATTACGGGAGAAATTGTACAGAAACTGGCGGGAGGTATGGCAATAGGCCACGTTTACGCAGGAGTTCCCCTTCGTCTTAAGATTTAAAGTTATGGTCGGACAAGTATTATGCGCTTCTGCGGCCAACATTTTGTTGCAACACATGTTGAATGTTCAGAAGGCGGGATAGGACCACCAGCGATTCGGCTTTCAAACTGCACGAATTCTCGACAGAAACGGCTATCTCGGATTCTTACAGAGGCCACAACAGTAACCTTCCTTCTCAAGGCTTTTGGCGCTGTACCAGATTATATGCTATTCGCAGTATCAAGCTTTGCAGATATGGCTTCTTCTTTAGCTTAGTCGCTACCAAGAGACATTTCGTGGATTGACTCTCGACAACTGACTTCAGTTTGCTCTCGTAATCGGTACCAAAGAATTTTAGACTAACGAATAAACATAATACCAAGTGCTGCTATCTCTGATGATCGTGAAAGTTTTAATTCTACTCGTTACAGTAACAGTAAATATTGATCTTGTATCAATACTGTAATTAAGCTATGTTTGTATCCCTATCAGTCGTCTGTCACGTTTACCACATTGTTCTTGAAATATGCGACACTTTCTTAACACGGCATTTTTTTTTTTTTTTCGCCGTCAGTTATTGTGTTGGAATAAGGAGACAGAATACCTATGCAGAAAACGTACAAGTTGATACTGTATTAAAAAAAAGGAAACAACTTGGGGAAAACACAGAAAAAAAGGGAGGACCTAATCTCTCCTTACTCTTAATAGAGGAAAAACTTGGTAGTAATCAAATCCTTCATAGAAAAGAAACGAAGCTGCTGGACTGGATGATATATTTCTCGAATTCGTTAAAGGGGTAGGAAGGGAAGTACGACAATGACCAAAATCCTCTCCTGTGCCAGCCTCTTCGTTCCACACTAGCTCTTGCACACGATGTCCTCAATTATTTATTGGATATACTCTAATCCCTATCTCACCTTACAGTTTTACGCTCTACAGCTCCCTCCAGTACCATGATGTCTTAACACATGTCCTGTCATTCTGTCCCTTCTTCGTTTCAATGTTTTCCATCGTACTTTTCTTCGCAGATTCTGCTAAAGCCATCCTCATTCGTTTTCTTATCAGTACACCTAATTTTCTAAATCTTTCTATAGCACAACATCTCAAATGCTTCTATTCTCTTCTGCTCCGGTTTTCTCTCAGTCCATAATTCATTACAGTACAATGATGTGCTCCAAACGTACATCTCCAAAATTTCTTCCTCAAGTTGAGCCCTATGTTTGATACTAGTACACTTCTTTTGGTCATGAATGAAGTCTTTGCTTTGCCAGCCTGCTTTTTATGTCCTAGCTTTTTTCTTCTTGTGTGCTTCTGAGGTAGGTGAATACCTTCACGCGTCTTCTTCGTGGTCCTAAATTTAGAAGTTGAGTTTATCGTTAATCTCGTTTCTACTATTCCTCATTACTTTCTTCTTTCTTACTCCCAATCTGCTCACTATACTGTACATTCCATTCGACAAGTACTAAAATGCTTTCATCCATTGAGGATAGCAACGTCAGTGAATTTTATCCATGATATCGTATCACCCTGAACTTTAATCCCACTCCTAAACCCTTTATTTTTTTTTATTTCCGTCGTTGCTTCTTCGCTACTAGTTTGACGAACTTTTTGAAACTGTATATTTTATGGCTCAATACCTATAATCGGTTCCACACTTAGAAAGTAATTGAGGAACAACACAACAGCACAGAACATTGATAAAAATCTCAGCATAACCGAAGGTAACGCCTGAAGACAAGGTAAAGCAATTAACATACACATTATGACTTCATTTGTGACACTGCTATTAAATTCTAGTCGACAAGGTCAGTGTTGAATCAAGCACGCCAAGAGAATTTTACGCAACAACAAGCGACCTCAGCACCACTTAGCGGCGACTTTACTGGATTCTTTGAGCAACTGGTTCGATAACGTACAAGGACGTTTAGTTCGGAGGCAGTCAGCTTCGCCGTCTCTTAAGACCTGCTCTTTGCGTTCTTCCTGCACGAAGTGTAGCACTACACAAACGACTAATTTCATGACGAAGATCAAAATGAGACTACATCGGACTATTCAATAAGATTCACTAAGGAAGACGGCCACACGACTTGCTACATATTATACAGAGCAACCATGTTCCTGAAATGAAGTGAACAGCCGTAATTGTGTTTCCAACGAAACGAGAATGTGATTGCGGAGCTTGGTTTCTAAAAATAAATTCGTCTTGGGCGTGTGAAGCACGGTCCGACTGGAGGCGATATGCCCTAGGCCTTCTTACGACTGGATATTCCCTAGCCTTCTTACGAACTGCGAGCTGTCTAGGCGGTCAGATATGAGTTGGGACCAAAGTAATTTAACGTGAAATACGAGCTATGATACAACCCCGTATCTTTCACACATACGAAACACTTCCAGGGTGACAGAAGTAACAAGTGACAGAAAAAATTACCTGGGACCAACTGGTGTTACAACGCCAAACCTTTGCATTTGTAACCTGACGTGCTGATACCAACTCAGCTACCGCGATGCACCTTATCTTGAACTGGATTCAGAATTCGTCTGCACACTCCTAGTGAAAACGATGTTGTTCAACATAGTTCTTTCTGTCTTCCACATATGAAGATATTTTTCGAGGTAGCATTTTCTCTGCGTTTCTGGTGAGGTTGCGCATCCTGCAATGCAGTACTGGGTAATACCTACCAGTATACAGTCTTGTGGTTTCCAGTAGTAGCGAGGACATTACTGACCTCAGCGCCTTCAGCCGACGGACGGTTCCACGTCGTCACTCGATGCAACAGGCCCGCGTTCGATTCCCGGCCGCGGGAATTTTCACTGGGAGGGTGCAGAAGAATTCTGAATCCAGTTCAAGATAAGGTGCATCTCGGTAGCTCAGTTGGTGTCAGCACGTCAGCCTGCAGATGCAAAGTTTTGGGGTTGCAACACCAGTTGGTCCTAGGTAATTTTTTCTGTCACTTGTCAAATCTTTCACCTCCGGAAATGTTTCGTATGTCTGAACGATACCCAGAGTTGTGTACTGGGTGTTGTGTTTTTTTCATTGTCCTTTTATCGTCACCGACACGCAAGTCGCCCACTGTGGCGTCACCTGAAAAGACTGGCAACTAGGCGGCGGAATTTCCGTGGGTAGGGATTCTCGGCCGACAATGCCACACGATCATTTTTTTTTCTCCGTGAGACAAGAGAAGGAAAATGGAATGTAGCCAACTACACTGTGTCAGAGTCTGATGATCAGTGACTTTAAGCGAATACTTTTCCACCTTCCGTCCGAGTATTGATGGAGGAAATTTTGTTCCATTGCCAAATCTATCCGGCTACTTCCGGACTAGCCGCCACCTCACTGACGTGCATTTACAGAGCTAGGTTAAGCAGGCTGTTCATCAGAAAGGATAACCCTTGCAACCAGACATGTTTCTAAAATTATAACAGGCGGCATGTATCTAAATACGGAAATCTACTAATGTGAATGTAAAATTTGTGTGTTTTTTGTGTTGTAATGGATAGGTTATTGAAACGAATCACAAATAAAAACGTAAGTTATTATTACAATTTTCAAGTGACTTCATATTTTGAAGAGAACGGAACAGTCGATTGGAAACTTACCTCGTGCCTCTGTTCCCATTTCTTTTCCCTGTACACCATCAATGGTATTTCGAAGTCTGATTACCTCCTTTCTTAATTTTGAATGTTACCTATGGATTTCTTCCTTAATAGCTTTAATTAATTACAGCAGTCTACGTTACTTTTTCCGGCTTCGTTCATTCTTCCATTTGTTCAACAGTCTTTCTTTACGAGATAGACAACAATTACAGGAACACACGAGTCAATTTTCATTCCATTCAGGAACTACCGTCCGGCATTGGCACTAATTCGAAACTGTCCGTCACTTCCTGATGACAATATTACTGCGCTGATGGCGCGCTAACGAGGCTATTCAAAGATGTACATCGTAGTTCCAAAATCGCTGAAATCAAGGATTTATATTTAGGTACGTTTCACAATGGTTGCCTGGTAAACAACAGGCTCGTCAGAAACACTTCAATGAGACAGACGAATCTCAGCATACTCGCTATACAAGAAACAATATATTGCTTAAGCCTATGCAGGCACATAGCTGATCCAGTAGCAGTCGTTTCATTCGAGACCGGCCACTGCTCAAATAATACAATGTTAGTATGAACTTCTGCAATGAGCTACCTAGACCTCTGGGGCCTTATACGATAAGCACTCTGGGACGTTTGGCTTTCCTGTTCTCAATGGTACGCTAATATCTAACAGCAACTGACACAGTTACATGGCTGCATCTTGGACTGATATGAAGAAACTACTGGCGCGAACATATGAGTGAACCATGAGCAGCACAGAAAAAGAAACAACTCTCGCGAGAATACGTACGAAACAAACGATAAAACAGGAAAAAATACAGGTTTATTCGTCATTTAATGGAGACCTCTGTTTAGCTAGTTCTGCTGACATTGTGCTTTAGAACGTTACCGTTTCAGTATTTTCCTTGACTACCCTCCAAAGTCGTTAACATTCAACGTTCGTGTTAACTGATACCCTGGTAACGTCTCTCCAAAAACACGTATCCATAACCAGTCCTGCGCTGCGAGCTCTGTGAGACAATACTTACTCTTTGCCCTCATACGACAGAACCGAAGAAACGGCTATCTTTTCGCTTTGTCACGTGCTATCTCGCCAGAATTATCAGAAGATAGTGTTACTACGCCTGTCCTGCGCCTCTGAACTAATTAGCAGTGTTTCCAGCCGTACTTCCGGCAACAACTGAAGTAAGCACAAATGCCCAATCCTATGGCTCTGAGGTGCGCGACTTCCTGTGTCACCAAATACGAGATTCATGACGACAGATTTTACTGATACTACGAAGTTATTTCAGATGCTCAAATTACTCAGCTGGACGGCGAGGTGAAAAACAATGTAATCTTCATAATGTTCTGCCTTTTGAAAGGTTCCTGACACCATGGCTTTCTCTGTCTGGCCACATTCCAGTTCAGCTACTTCGGAGAGTGGTGTTTTCCACTTTTACTTGATTAAGTGCGCTGGATTTGGAAGCTACAGTAATAAGCAAAACCAGTCTTGTTGTTGTACTTTATCGTCCTGGTCACTCATTTTGGCGACTATTGGAGAGCTTCTAGCTATACTGTTCAGCATACACCAGTTAAAAAATAAAGCACTGCAAAGTAACAGGTCACGGCCGCGTGGCTTACAGACGGACGGCAATATCAGCTCTACCTATCGTCGAGCGTTAGGCCGTCCTCTCACGGGACGTGAAAAGGCGCGTGAACAAAGAGCTAGTGCCGTCGCAGCGTGAAATTCCCCGTTCCACTGCACTGTGGAGCATGAAATGAAAAATCTGGCATGTCAGATTTTCGCGTCTTGGATAGGACCGTAGCCAAAGAGACGCGACTTCGTTTTAAGTCACAAGCAAAACATATGAGTCGTCATATTGTACTGAGTTAAACTACACTCCTGGAAATTGAAATAAGAACACCGTGAATTCATTGTCCCAGGAAGGGCAAACTTTATTGACACATTCCTGGGGTCAGATATATCACATGATCACACTGACAGAACCACAGGCACATAGACACAGGCAACAGAGCATGCACAATGTCGGCACTAGTACAGTGTATATCCACCTTTTGCAGCAATGCAGGCTGCTATTCTCCCATGGAGACGATCGTAGAGATGCTGGATGTAGTCCTGTGGAACGGCTTGCCATGCCATTTCCACCTGGCGCCTCAGTTGGACCAGCGTTTGTGCTGGACGTGCAGACCGCGTGAAACGACACTTCATCCAGTCCCAAACATGCTCAATGGGGGACAGATCCGGAGATCTTGCTGGCCAGGGTAGTTGACTTACACCTTCTAGAGCACGTTGGGTGGCACGGGATACATGCCGACGTGCATTGTCCTGTTGGAACAGCAAGTTCCGTTGCTGGTCTAGGAATGGTAGAACGATGGGTTCGATGACGGTTTGGATGTACCGTGCACTATTCACTGTCCCCCCGACGATCACCAGAGGTGTACGGCCAGTGTAGGAGATCGCTCCCCACACCATGATGCCGGGTGTTGGCCCTGTGTGCCTCGGTCGTATGCAGTCCTGATTGTGGCGCTCACCTGCACGGCGCCAAACACGCATACGACCATCATTGGCACCAAGGCAGAAGCGACTCTCATCGCTGAAGGCGACACGTCTCCATTCGTCCCTCCATTCACGCCTGTCGTGACACCACTGGAGGCGGGCTGCACGATGTTGGGGCGTGAGCAGAAGACGGCCTAACGGTGTGTGGGACCGTAGCCCAGCTTCATGGAGACGGTTGCGAATGGTGCTCGCCGATACCCCAGGAGCAACAGTGTCCCTAATTTGTTGGGAAGTGGCGGTGCGGTCCCCTACGGCACTGCGTAGGATCCTACGGTCTTGGCGTGCATCCGTGCGTTGCTGCGGTCCGGTCGCAGGTCGACGGGCACGTGCACCTTCCGCCGACCACTGGCGACAACATCGATGTACTGTGGAGACGTCACGCCCCATGTGTTGAGCAAATCGGCGGTACGTCCACCCGGCCTCCCGCATGCCCACTATACGCCCTCGCTCAAAGTCTGTCAACTGCACATACGGTTCACGTCCACGCTGTCGCGGCATGCTACCAGTGTTAAAGACTGTGATGGAGCTCCGTATGCCACGGCAAACTGGCTGACACTGACGGCGGCGGTGCACAAATGCTGCGCAGCTAGCGCCATTCGACGGCCAACACCGCGGTTCCTGGTGTGTCCGCTGTGCCGTGCGTGTGATCATTGCTTGTACAGCCCTCTCGCAGTGTCCGGAGCAAGTATGGTGGGTCTGACACACCGGTGTCAATGTGTTCTTTTTTCCATTTCCAGGAGTGTACATATTGGTGGATTTTCTCCATCACGCAGTACATGGTAAGAATAAAAGATATTTGAATCATCAGTAAATTGAGGGAGGCTCACAGGCGCATCATTTTAGCTACAATTTGTTATAATACAATAATAGGAAACCACATATCGGCAGGTAAATACTGTATTTAATGTTTCTAGTGTTGTAACTTGTGTGGGAATTAAAGTATACCGTTTCAGCGCTACGGTACAGTGATGACCTATGAAAAGCGCGTCGTTTTCATACAGTTTATGATAGTTAAGTATCAAATAATCTGTAGATTCACATTTACTCGGAGTATACCATATACGTAAGCTGGTTGCCATTTTGCAGTCGTAATTGAATCGATGCTGTCGTGATCTGTAGATTCACATTTACTCGGAGTATACCATATACGTAAGCTGGTTGCCATTTTGCAGTCGTAATTGAATCGATGCTGTCGTGATCTGTGTACCGATAGGTAGCGACTTGGTGTCTACCTCCTACCTATTTTCTTTTTCACTTTTTTCTAATAGATTCTGGGTCTTTCTTATTAATTTAATGGAATTATTACTCGCTATAGTCGATGTTATTATTAATAATTTTTTGCTGCAACTATTGGGTTGGGTTGTTTGGAGGGAGAGACCAAACAGCGAGATCATCAGTCTCAAGGTTAGGGAAGGATGGGGAAGGAAGTCGGCCGTGCCCTTTGAAAGGAACCATCCCGGGCCATTTGCCTGGGACGATTTAGGGAAATCACTGAAAACCTAAATCAGGATGGCCGGACGCGGGATTGAACCGTCGTCCTCCCGAATGCTGCAACTATTGTTGCAGAAATCAACGACTGGAATATTTCCCCAGAGGCCAGAAATCTTAACGTTAACTGCCACTCTATGTCAGAAAGTAAACACAAGTTACACACTCGAAGATTTTGCTGTTATGAAACTTTATGTAAAATATAATATGGTTGGAACTTTAATAGTGGCAACTATTTATTTACAGCTCGTACAAAATAGATACGTGTTTCAAAGTTTTACTGACCTTCAAAGTAGTCACCAGCGTTGTGTATAAACTGTTGCCATGTGGAAGTCGTAGGATACTCTTAGCAGTGCCAGTTATGTTGACAGTTCGAGCGGCGCGGTCTATTGCCCGACGAATTTGTAGCAGTTCTGAAGCGAATGCCGTGAAGTGTTTCCCTCAGTTTAGAAATCGAGTTGAACTTACGAGGGGGCTTACGTCAGGGGAGTGCAGTAGGTGGTATAGCACTTAGCAGCCCCATCAGCAAAACAAATCAGTAACAGCTTGCACTGTACGTGCTTGAGCATTGTCCTGCAAAATGGTTGTCAGGTCCTGCAGGAAGTGTCATCAGTTCTGTCTCTACGCTGTTCATTTTTGGAACACAATCTACGACCAGCTTAGAGACAGAAGTGATGGCACTTTCTGCAGCACCTGACCATCATTTTGCAGGACAGTGCTGAAGTACGTACAGTGCATGCTGTTATTTGTTTGACGGATCGGGCTGGTGTAAGCTGTTACTTGTTTGACTGATGGGGCTGCTAAGTGCTATACCACCTACTGCACTCCCCTGACGTAAGCCCTCATGAGTTCAACTCTATTTCTAAACTGAAGTAAAACAATTGACGGCATTCGCTTCAGAACTGCTACAAATTCGTCGCGCAATAGACCGCGCCTTCGAACTGTCAACAGAACTGCCACTGCTAAGATTATCTTACGACTTCCGCATCGCTGCCAACGGGTTATACACAATGCTGGTGACTAGTATGAAGGTCAGTAAAACTTTGAAACACGTATCTATTTTGTACGAGCTGTAAATAAATAGTTGCCACTATTTAAGTTCCAAACCTCGTTTTATGGATTGCCTCATAGTTGTATTATGCCGGTAATTATCGTTTTTAGTGATAGTGAGCATCTTCGAAAAAAATCTCCTCTTTCATTCAAACGAAATTACGAAACGAATCTCCATCTTGAAATTTATGTGATGACGCACATTACTTCAGAGTGAAGGTAGTCAATCCAGTGCTGTGAATATGGATACTATGTATGCGCAAACTATATACCGAAGGTGGGATGAAGATTCAATAGAGTTAACGAATAACTTCTGCTGGTATGTATATCGGATCGTTGAACAGCACTATTCACTCTTGAAGCCACTGACGTGTCCAGAATCTTCCTCGCTGTTTCCTCCGCTCTTCTTCGACAGTCGCTAACAGAGTTAACGTAGCAATTTTATGTTCGTCCGTTTTCAGACTGAAACAGTGTGATTCATGCGGCAGATGCAACAGACTGCCGCTGGAGACAACGCAAATCACGTTAACCAGCTCGTCCCGTGTGCCGACGGCGCTGATTCTCGTAGGTGGGATGTCGCGTCCACGTCGACGTCAACGTTAGCTGCCTTGTCCCGAGTGAGGACGACTTTAGGAGTAAGTTCTGTTGCAGTTCTAGGGGTCGCGTCACGACAGGTTCATCAGCCACTAGGCAAGCAAGTCTCGCAAGATGAAGCAGAGTAAATAGAGGATGGCAATTATTGAACTATATTTTAAAAAATACTTAAATTAGGTACAAACTAGTGTGCACACACTTTATACGACATGTAAAAGCCGCTGCAGATACTCGTATTTACGTTATGACATGTTCGATATGCCTGCCATCATTGGCGATGATGTTGCGAAAACGAATATTGCATGACCCGTTGAACTGTCGGAACATCGATGCTGTCAATGATCTCCTGAAGAGCTGTTTTCTGCTCAGCAATGGTTTTGGGGTTATTGCTGTACACCTTGTCTTTAACTTAGCCCCACAAAAAGTAGTCGCATGTGCTCAGATGCGGAGAATATGGCGGCCAATCGAGGACTATGCCAGTGGCTTCTGGGTACCCCAGAGCCAGAAGGCGGGCCCCAAAGTGCTCCTCCAGGACATCAAACACACTCCTGCTTCGATGGCGTCGAGCTCCGTCTTGCATGAACACATCTGGTCGAAATGTGGGTCACTTTGGATGATGAACATGAAATCATCTTCCAAAACCTTCACCTACTTGAACGGTGGTCACCGTGCCATTGCCATCAAGGAATATCGCACCGATTATTCTGTGATTAGACATTGCGCACTACAGAGTCGCCCGTTGAGGGTAAAGATACCTCTAGATCGCGAAATTCGGATTCTCACCCCGCTCCCCCAAATTTTGGTTATTGACGAACCCATTCAAATGAAAGTGGGCTTCGTCGCTAAACCAAACCATACTAATTCCCTTCATGCCCCGCGGCCAATCGTACAGTTTGAATGTCCTAACGCAAACCGTTCAGAAGTTATGACGAATTAGTTCAATAATTGTCATCCTGTATTTTCTAAAATAATTTATTATCAGTAATAATCAAATAAAATCGTATTTTCCCCTTCCTTTCTAGCATTTTTTGCTAATACTAAGCATGTAATAAGGACTGTTGTTGACCACTGTCTCCTTAAAACTACATATGTAACAACAACTGACAATGTGACAACTGACACTTTCAGAAATCGGAAATAAACTAAAGCTGTTACACTCACAAGCGGTCACAGACATTCTTGTTACGTTCTGGTACGTGTAGTAACTGCTCTGTCGAGTGTATGGGCAATTGTGTTCAACCAAAGGCATAAGGTCATCGGACAAAATACATAGTCACTCCCTGAATAGAGCACACTTATCGCTTTAGAGCGCAGTAGAAAGTATACAGCTGGTGCTAAGCAGGCGTGTCAGCATCTACCGCTGGATTACGTCAGTGCAGTGAGGTGGTGTGTACGTACCGGTCAGTTATGTGGATTCAGCGCACTAAGATGTGGAGATCTGACAGAACAGCAGAAACAAGCTGTCGTGTTCGGAAGTGTCCCATGGTCACACCCTGATTGAGTGGCTCGATTTCTTGGTGTATCAACGAGCACTGTTCAGCATGTACCACTTACAACTATGTAACAAGGTAAAAGACCAATGGCACGAAGATGAGTGTCACGCCTTGTCAATGGAAATCACTTTTTAACCAGAGAATAATCGCTGATGTCAGTGAATAGAGGTCCCGCTCAACCAGTTTTGGAGCGAAAATTGCGAAGGGAACTGCGCATGCAATGGATCAGGTATCTTCCAGTAAGTTATTTCTCACAGTGGGACACAAAGTTGCACGAGTTCAGTGGACAAAACAAAACAAACACAGTGTGTATACGTTCGTAGGCTTCCACAGCCAGTGCCATTTTGGGTATTAGGCCGCGTCACTGTAAACACTAAAGCACATAAACTTCCGTCGTTTCGACCGACTTGCTGAGGCCCGATGACCAGCGAAGACGTGTCTGGAGACGCCCTGGTGATGGAATAGCAACAGGACACTCGCCTGCCATACGGCCCACAGGAATGATGGTCTCGGTTGACATTTCTTTTCATAGCTAGACTCCTGTGGTCATCGGTGGGACCCTTACGCCCCATGTTGTTGCCTTTCATTGCAAGCCATCATTGGCCTACATTTAAGCAAGATAATGCTTGTGCGCACACGGCGAGAGTTTCTAATGCTTGTTTTTGTCCTCTCCAAACCCAACCTTGGTCAGTAAATTCGCCGGAATATCCTCAGGAGAATATTTAACAGCTCTATCAATCAGTGCCAATCCGAATAACTGCTTGCGTAAAGGTCATAGGTGGACCACCGCGTTATTGACTTGCTCAGTTTGTGGAGCTCTTCTTCTTGTATAAATCATCCATTTTTCCTGAAATTGTAGTGATTTTTTTGTCTGTAAATGAACACCGCGTTTTTCGTGTTATGAATTTGGCCCACTCATTCAGGATCCCATTAACACGAGCCTGGATGTTTATTTCACCATTCTGGGTAATCAGATGTTGCCCTTCCTTCTTCATCTTGTGAAGAGTATGTTATGGACACTCCTGTCTTCCAAGACAACTGCCGTGTTTACATGGCTGCACACGTAAGTTCCTAAGTATGATGAACATTCATACACTATCGCTCCTCGACTGGACCGCTGAATCTTAATCCCTAGCAAATGTCGGGGATACACTGTCTGAGGATAAAACTTAAGCACACATGGGGGTGGACGATATAAAATGAGATCTCACAAGTTGGTAGAGTATGTGAAGTTATTTCAGTGATTAAAAAATTGAATCAAATTTTCAAAGAACTTGACAGTATGAGTCCTCTTAGCAGTATGACGTTGCGTACCGTCTGGCCTGGATTCACGCACTGATTGTGTTGGGAAGGGTGTCATAAAACCATTGCATCCCTCCTGAGGTAAGCTGTTTCACAACTGTTATAAATGGACTTTGTTATCTGGCATACTGGCCCTAGGATGGATTTGATGTCCGAGCTGGTCCCACACAAGTTCTATCGGGGATCTCACTGACCTCGGGAGTACCTCAGTATCATGTTCTCAGTTCATGTGCGGAAGAGCATTGCCCTCTTGAAAGACGGCACCACAGTATTGTTAAAATAAGATGTAACAGATGAGGACGCAGGACTTCCGTGACGTGCCGTTGTGTCTTCAGAGTTCCACAATAACTAACAGCCATCACCTGAAATCATACCTAGTGGCTCCTCACTCCATGACACCAAAAGGTACAGCGCTGTATTCTCCAAAAAAATCGAAGAATTGTCCATTTCACCAGGTCGCAGCCATACTCGCTGGGGATGGTCATCCTGCATAGTGCAAGACCATAATTCATCGCTGACCACAAAGTGACGCCATTCATCAGTAGTCCATGCTTTCCAGTCAAGGCTCCACTCCAAATACAGCCGTTTGTGTTATGGCGTTAACAGTAGCCTACACAAAGGACGTTAATTCCCTAGTCCATCTGTTGCTAGTTTCTAACCACTGGTGCGAGATGACAAAGAATGTTGCACAAAGTCCCTTACTTGTTCTCAGATGGCAAGTAGAGATGCGAAGGAGTTAGAATTTGCTTGGTCCACAATACGTTTATTTCCCCTTGCGGTTGTCAGATGTGGTCGACCAGAACTTTGACAACCAATATGCCTGTCCTCACTTTTCTGTGCAGTTTAACACTGGGCCTCTGTTATATATGAATGCCTCACAAATCTGGATAGTGTACTACGTTTCCACAAGCCAGCCAAATGGAGGCCCACAATGACTCCTCTCTCAAGCTCTGTTAGGTGCTGATAACGCTGTTTCACACGATACACGTCAAGCTCCTTGCCCTTCACAGTGATGAATCAACATCTGACACTGTTCACGACCCATACACAGGTGTAACAGGTATAGGTGTAGATATTTTTATATGTGGTATCTTAATATGTTCATCTATCTGTGTGTTGGTTGTTTTTTCTCTGAATCCAACAGCCCTCCCACTAACACATCACATAATTTACTACTTGATGTTCCCTGCACGGTCGTAACTGCACCCATTACTGGATTACGCTTGTCAGTTAGACTAACTGTTTTGCGTACACATTTAACCTCTGAGCTGAAGCCCAGGAAAAAATAAGCATTAATAGTTTGCTCTTGCCACGTGTACTACCCAATCTAAAAACATACTACTTTAATAGCTATTATCATTAGTATACAGATGACGTAAATACTAATGTAATGTTGTTCAGTGGACTGTCCTCAATCACCAAGAGAAATATCTGCACTTGCACCCATTACACCCTGCACATTCTATAAGGCCTGCTAACAATACTAAATACGAACAACAGTAATTCACTCTCGCGGTCATTCTACCTGTCACAGAGAACTGCAGCTCTAATAATTTACAGGCTCGGTGATGTATGCGTACGAAGTTATATTTAAACCGACCACGTTTTCTGCGTGCTTCACTTTTTTCCTTAGACAGTGTAATTTGGAACAGGGGATGGAAAAATAGTTGTCAACGTCCTCACAATTTACTAGCTCTACAGAATCTAACTAACCTAAGGACATCACACACATCCATGCCCGAGGCAGGATTCGAACCTGCGACCGCAACGGTCGCGCGGTTCCAGACTGTAGCGCCTAAAATATACGCTCACTGGCTTCCAACAGTTATGATCAAAGATCAAACAAATGCCTGGCTGATTTGAAAATTTACGCCGTTCGAAGCCGAAGTCCATGCCATACCGATTATTGAGTACTGTTCATCAATCTGGGATCCTTACCTAGTAGGCCTGATAGAAGAGATAGAGAGGATCCAACGAAGACCGATACTGCAGGACAGACGCTGTGCATCACCGAGAGGTTTACATTGAAATTTCGAGAGGGCAATTTCCGGGAGGAGTCGGACAACATTACTGTCTCCCACATACATCTTGCGAAATGACCACGACAGCAAAATTTGAGAATTTAGATCTAATACAGAGGTTACCGACAACCATTCGCGAGTGGAACAGGGAAAGGGGAGGGAGGAATCTGTTAGTTGTGCCACAAGAAACCACCGCCACACACCGGAGTATTATGTATATGCGCAGTGTGTTGAGAAAAGAGGAAGATTAGGACGAGGTCCTGAGGGACGCATATGTTTTTGTGGCCACTGCGAGTTATCCTAGGCAAGGTTTTAAGGGATGCGTTCTGCCAATTCCTGGTATTTACATACGACGGACGGATCACCACCAACGGTGTCAAAATTTCTGTCGCCATGAGAACCTGCGCAGAAATTTTGGATGTAATTCATAACATCTGCGCGAGGTTTGGAGTCTTTACATCGCTCCCCCCCCCCCCCCCCCCCTCAGTACCGCCCGCAGCTCGTGGTCGTGCGGTAGCGTTCTCGCTTCCCACGCCCGGGTTCGATTCCCGGCGGGGTCAGGAATTTTCTCTGCCTCGTGATGGCTGGATGTTGTGTGATGTCCTTAGGTTAGTTAGGTTTAAGTAGTTCTAAGTTCTAGGGGGCTGATGACCACAGATGTTAAGTCCCATAGTGCTCAGAGCCATTTTTGAACCTCAGTACCGCCGATGAAATTTTCCAAACTTTCTTCCAACAGAGGTATTCGAATCTCCTACCTGAGGGACTACCAAGCACTAGGCTGCGTTAGCGCACTTTAGATAGGAAGGCGATTGCCGTTACGAAGCATAAGCTTTCTGTGGGGGAGTAAATATTGGTTTAAGTATTGACTCTGTGATGAAGAAACGCTCCGATCAGCAAACGTGAAATAATTTCAAAGTTCCGCTAGCGGCAATGAAACCGATCTCAACCTAATACTTTACTTGTGTTTTTCCTCAATAAACATGATGTCGCGTACTGCGGAACTGTGGGTCGACTGCTTGCTACGAGGAGATGGCCTGTCAAACACCTTTAACCTTCCCGACAGCAAACATCATGAAATGTACACCATGAACTCTGCACATCTGCTGTCACATCGTTGAAGTGGATACATAACAATGTGGCTCGACAGAGCTTGTTTCAGACTTTGTAATATGTGTCTATATAGTTTGGATCCAAACCGTATCACTTGCTTAATCTGTCGAAGACCTTCAAATAAGCGCCGCTGAGGACTTGCCACGGTTAATGATATGGGAAAGCAAGAGCTGATGCACTTGAAGTTATTCATTGTTAATACTCAAAATGAAGTATTTACAACACTATACACTACCAAATCAAAAGTATCCAGTGGATATTAATATAGACTACAGAGTGCCCACCCTTTGCTTTTATGACGGCTCGAACTCTGCTGGGTACACTTCCAGTGACGTGTCTGAGTGCATGTGAAGGAATGACGGCCCATTCTTTCTCACGAGCCGAAACCATAGAAGATAGTGAATTTTGACTATGGCGTTTTGGAGCAAAGTCAGCTTTCTAACTCGTCCCAAAGGTGTTACATTGATTTCATGCCGGGACTCTGGGCAGGCCAATTCAGGAACGTTATTGTCCACAAATCACTGCCTAATAGATACAGCTTTATGACTTGGTACAGTGTTCTGCTGATACAGTCATCATCTCCGAACTGTTCCTCTACTGCAGGCAAAACACAATGCTGCAATCCGTGCTCGTCTCCTTGCGCATTTAGCGAGTTCTTAAGCGCAGTGTGGGAACTATGCGCTAACCACGAGAAACACGCCCCATACCACAGCACAACCTGATTAAAACTTCACTATTGGCAAAGCTCGTGATGGCAAGTAACGTTATACAGGCTTTCGCCAAACCGAAACTCTTCCATCAAATTCCGCAGGATATATCGTGATTCATCACTGCAAACCACTCTTTTGCCTATCAACGCCGGCCGCGGTGGTCTCGCGGTTCTAGGCGCGCAGTCCGGAACCGTGCGACTGCTACGGTTGCAGGTTCGAATCCTGCCTCGGGCATGGATGTGTGTCATGTCCTTAGGTTAGTTAGGTTTAAGTAGTTCTAAGTTCTAGGGGACTGATGACCACAGCAGTTGAGTCCCATAGTGCTCAGAGCCATTTTTTTTTTTTTTTGCCTATCAACCACTTTTCAGTAGTGTCGCTCTTTCATCATCTCAAGCGCCGCATAGCACTGACCACGGAAACTTATGGCTTATGAGAAGCTGTTCGTCCATTCCACCCAATTATATTTAACTCCGTAAGCACAACCACTGGGCTAGCTGGATTGCTAGTAGCAGTATATAGCTATTTGGAACACACGAATGATGTCTTCCGCTGATTTCATGTGACTGTTAGCTTCACCCCTCGGAATGCTCGATAGTCGCTGTCCGCCACTATACGAGGACTGTCTGCATGGCCTTGGTTGTTCCTTCGCGTTTCCGCATCACTATCTTATCACCAATAGCTGACTTGAGCAGCTCGCAGAAGGGCTGAAATATTCCTGACGGACTTATTATTCAGATGACATCCAGCGACTAGTACACGTTCGAAGTCACTGAGCTGTTCTAATCGACCCACTCTGCTCTTACTGCTTCTCTGCAGACAACACAATACTCCCTGCTTCCTTTATCCTGTCAAGTCCGTCTCTTATGACATCTAGAAGTCGATTCCACACAGTGGTGACCCGATACTTTTAAATAGGTATCGTTTGCTGCAGCACCAGCGAGCGGAGCCTCGCCTCGAGACACGAGCAAGGCCCGCCAGGCAAGGCAGAGCGGAGAGAGAGGCGCGCGTGGTTGTGCTGGTATGCCGGTGACCGCCTTCTGGCACCGGTCGATCGCTCTGCTCTGCCGGGGAAAACTCGCCGGCTACGGCACTGTTCAGTTTTCTTACCGCGCTGAGCTGCTCTCGCAGTCTCTAAGACAGGCGCCGATTGGATGTACAGCGTTGACAACTGCAGATGTTCGGAGTACAATGAGTAACACAGAGGGAAAATCTAAATTAGCGGAAAAGGAATCGCCGTTGTCTATACAACATCTGTAGCTTCAGTTTATCTTGACTATGACTGATCGTAGGTCATTCTGATTACCGACAAGTCCGAAAATTGTGGGAAAAATTAAAAAGAGCATTGGTAAAATCCTGTAAACTTGTTGTTGTTTTTGTTGTTGTTGTTGTTGTGGTCTTCAGCCCAAAGACTGGTCAGCCCTCCATGCTATTCTATCCTGCGCAAACCTCTACATCTCAGAGTAACTACTTCAACCTACATTCTTTTGAATTTGCGTGGTGTATTCATCTCTTGGTCTCCATCTACGATTTTTAGTCTCCGCGCTTCCCTCCGATAATCCCTTGACGCCTCAGAACGTGTCCTAAGAACCGATTCCTTCTTCTAGGCAAGTTGTGCCACAGATTCCTCTTCTCCCGTCCATGTTTCTCTTGCATACATGGCTACACTCCATACAAATACTTTCAGAAAAGACTTCCTGACACTTGAATCTATATTCGATATTAACAAATTTCTCTTCTTCAGAAACGCTTTCCTTGCCGTCGCGTTCTACATTTTATATCCTCTCTATTTCGAGCATCATCAGTTATTTTGCTGCCCAAATATCAGAATTCATATACTACTTTAAGTGTCTCATTTACTAATCTAATTCCCTCAGTATCACCTGATTTAATTGGAAGAGATTTGCCGTTGACATTGTAATCTGTCAGATACAGCAAAGGACTTGGAAGAGCAGTTGAAAGGAGTGCATAGTATCTTCAAAGGAGAATATAAGATTAACATCAATAAAAACAAAACGAGGATAATGGAATGTAGGCGAATTAAATCAGGTGATGCTGAGGGAATTAGATTAGGAAATGAGACACTTTAAGTAGTAGATGAGTTTTGATGTTTGGGAATCAAATAACTCATGGTGGTCGAAGTTACAGAAGATATAAAATGTAGACTGGCAAAGGCAAGAAAAGATTTTCTAAAGAAGAGAAATTTGTTAACATCGAGAATAGTTTAAAGGGTCAGGAAGTCCTTTCTGAAAGTATATGTATGGTGTGTAGCCATGTATGGAAGTGAAACATAGGCGATAAACAGTTTAGACAAGAAGAGATGAAGCTTTTAACATGTCGTGCTGCAGAAGAATGCTGTAGATTAAATGCTAGATCACGTACCTACAGAGGAGGTACTGAATAGAATTGGGGAAAAGAGAAACTTGACGAGAAGAAGGGATTGGTGGGTAGGACACGTTCTGAGGCATCAAGGGATCACCAATTTAGTATTGGAGGGCAGCGTGGAGGGTAAAAATCGTAGAAGGAGACCAAGAGATGGATATATTAATCTGATTCTGAACGACGTATGCTACAGTAGTTACTCGGAGGTGAAGAGGCTTGCACAGGATAGAGTAGCATGGAGAGCTGCGTCAAACCAGTCTTTGGATTGAACATCACAACAACAGCATTCCATTATCGTCGTTTTACTTTCGTTGATGTACATCTTCCTCCTTTCAGAACACTGTCGCTTCCGTTAAACTGCTCTTCCAAGTCCTTCGTTGTCTCTGACAGAAATACAACGTGATCGGCCAACCTCAAGGTTTTTATTTCTTCTCCTTGTGTTTTAATTCCTACTCCAGATTTTTGCTTTGTTTCCTTTACTGCTTGCTGAACATACAGATTGAATAACATCGCGAATAGGCTACAACCCTGCCTCACTCCTTCTCTACCACCGCTTCCCTTTCGTACTCCTCGATTCTTATAATGATCATCTGGATTCTGTACAAATTGTAAATAGCCTCTCGATCCTTGTATTTTACCCCTGCCACCCTGACAATTTGAGAGTATTCCAGTCAACACTGCCAAAATCTTTCCGTAAGTCTACAAATAGTGAAAACGTAGGTTCGCCTTTCCTTAACCTATCTTCTCAGATAAATTTAGAATTTACTCTAATAATAATATATTCTCCGGAAAATCGTGTTTGTATTGAAGACCACTTGGCGTTCCTCTGCAAGTGGCGCCCGGGGCATGACAGACCCTCACCTCTACCCCCCCCCCCCCCCTCCCCCTCGCTGCGCCACTGCTGGGTAAACGAGGCTCCGCTGAAGTTTTTTTCAATGCCTGTCCTGTTTATACTGCCACATTAGTTACTTTCTAACAAAAACAATTGCTCATAACATGTTCCAATCGGAAATGCTGGATCAACAGTTTCTCATATCTCTTCACGAACAACCGGTCGTCTTTGATTTTCACGATTAAACAACAGCGTTTTTATAATTACGTATTAACGCTCATCTTAACAGCTTTTGGGAAATCTTCGCAATTCAAAACTGAGCAAAGCACCCCGTTGACACTGTATTGCCTGGATGCATATTAACCTCAGCAGTAAGTTTCGTGGGCGTGTTTCTCTAAGGACTCCCAACGTCACTATCGCCCCGTGGAGCTTGACTCGCAAGTTTCCTGTTTGATTGTTGGTGATGGAAGATGTATTCACCGCCAGTAAGTAATTGACCGACAAGTGGAAGAGAGGTGACGGATAATGTCCCTGATCACCAAACTTTGCACCAATTCCCTGCATTAAATTCCCAACTCTACGCAGTACGTCGTAAAGTGAGGACGTGTGACACTGTCGATGGTGAATCGTCCGTCGGATGAGGACTTTAATCTCGGCTTCACTCTTGATGATATTTGAAAGAAATAGTGGCATCGTGTTTTAGCCTCTCCCTTCTCTCATCACACAACACCGACATGACCCCACACTATACATACAGCCATTACAGCAGCCTACACTCAGCAGATGGCATCTCCTCGTCTCTCGCCTCGTTCCAGGTAAGTGGGCGGGTCCTTCAGTTGATTTCATTTCATCGTATGTCGACTTGGCCCGACTTTGCTCGTAGCCTATACTCAGCAGATGCACCTACGATACAATTCCCACATTTCCGCGAGGAACAGAGCCACTGAAAGCAGAAGAAGAAAAACCTTTTAGAATAAGCAGGAACCTATCACTCGGGATCTCCCATTCAACAATGCAATATAAGCGGCTTCTTTTTTCCTTTAAGAGGTACCAGTTGTCCTTATCAGTAAGTTTGTTACCTGATTTCTTTAAACAACGGAAGAGTGAAAAAACAAGAGCTAATGAGAATTTGTCACGTGAAAGTTCAGTGAACAATTTGGAATCCAGACTATGCTCAGTCGGCCGCGGTGGCCGTGCGGTTCTAGGCGCTACAGCCCGGAACCGCGGGACTGCTACAGTCGCAGGTTCGAATCCTACCTCGGGCATGAATGTGTGTGGTGTCCTTAGGTTAGTTAGGTTTAAGTAGTTCTAAGTTCTAGGGGATTGATGACCTAAGATGTTAAGTCCCATAGTGCTCAGAGCTATTTGAACCATTTTTGACTATGCTCAACCAAGATCCCATGTATTATTGTCTCGCGACGTTTAACACGCTCAAACCGGAATAACTTAATACCAAGTACTTAAAACTCCCCAGCTAGTTGCGGTTGGTGTCTAGGCACAACCGTCGCACTACGATGACGTTTCTAGAAAGACAGCTCACTCAGTAGTCTAGCTCTACGCAGTTTCCGGATAGTAAAACGATGGCCTGTTCAATCTGGACAGGGGGAAAGAGATCGAGAAGTCCGTATCTCTGACAAGCAGCCACTCGGCTTGTTTGTTAGCAGCTACATCTAGGATAGGACACAATAGCTCACTCCGGACTATTCTGCCTTGGAGACTTTTTCTACGATGGGAACCTGTCGTGTCACACGGCACCCAACAATAGCAATATTTTCTTCATTTTTCACCCTAGCGTGACTACTGTATAACTAAGATCATTGCCAGAGCAAGAAGTCACGGCCAAACGGAGACACATTTGTCTAGCGGAACTAACGAGCGTCATTATGCTGGCTACTGCATGTACGGTACGCCAGAAGAAGTAGTCACCGTTCATGACGAACGTGGGTGTACCTCAACTCGTGTTAACTACGAAAGGGCAAGAACAATCTGTTGCAAAAGTTTCCGTCGAGAGTTTTCTTTTCCCCGATCTCTGTTTCATTGACAGAAGAGCTGTGGTAAATTCGACCAGCCCAGGAGAGACCAACACAAGCGTAAAGTTTCAACGTCGCGTCGACGACTTGATCTTCCGAGTTGGAGAACAGGTTAGGATAGAACAAGGAAGGAACAAGGAAACAATGCGTGGCTTTTTCAAAGTGCCGTAAGTCAGACACACTACGGAGAATTTATTGGGGATGTTTGAGCCGAATACTTGGGTATAATCTTAATACTGCGTCAGTTCGAGCGTTTACAAAATCACGAACTTACTGCTTTCTCTGATATTAATGTAACGGTCTGTCCAATAAAGTTTCCGTGATGTAAGCGACGTGCTCTTTTGTATTCGCTTTTATTTTATTAATCTCTTTGTACAGATCTCAGAACCAGGCCGTTCAAATTGGGGGACGCTTTTTGGAAACCACCAGTGACTGAACAGCATCTGAAACGAAAGAAATAAACGCAAATTGAGTAGTTTGAATGTTTTACGAACGTGCAAGGTAAGTTCTAGGCACACTCGTGAAGGGCGCTTCTACATATGATGTACATATGCAGACTATAACGACGACTGAAAATTTGTACGAAGGCCAGGTTTCGAACTCAAGTCTCCCGCTCACTAAGCAGATACGCTAACCACTATGCCACCCGGGCACAGTGGCTTTGCACAACTGCTCTGACTAACCACGCCCCTCCTCAACCAAATCCCCATTCAAGCCTCAGCCCATTTGGTAGTCTCCCTAAGCTCGAACAACGTTGCAGAGGCTCTGCAGCTATATTGGAATAGCACCTCAGCATCGAACGAAGGAATAGCACCTCAGCATCGAACGAAACGAGGGATCCTACCAGGAACCCTAGCACAGGTGCTTTTATTCAAATGAAACTACGTGGTTCCAGAGGCCTTTCAAACTCTCAAACATGAGGTACACACAGTATGTCACTTTTATTACAGATACATGTTGCAAAACAATAGGAATGAGTAATAGATTCTCAAGTGAAAAAGAAAGAATTACTCTTTGTCTCTGTCGCAGAACTGGACGGATGACAAATGCCATTCAAAGTAAGGAAAGGGAGGAGATAACGACGATCGTACAAGGCATTTACAGCGTGTTTCTATCATTTAATCCTTAAGAGTGGTAAGTGCAATTACTTAGCGAACCATTATTCACTAAGAAAAAAGGAGAGCTTTTGAAATCCTAGAAATCCCTAAATTTGAATAAATCTATATTTCCATACATATTCCGCATTTCCCCTGGCAGTGCAGAGCGGAGGGTACTTTGTGCGAATGTAAGGTATTTTCTGTGTAATTCCAATCCAATATGGAGCGAAGGAATAATAACGCGATATAATTTCTCTTACATTATTATCGTGATCCTGCGTGAGGAACAACATTCATACACGAGACAACACAACTATCATACTGTCTTTGTAGAGGACCAATCCTGTAAATTCACGCAAAGTTTTTTCGCAAGAACAACATCGTATTTCTTCCAAACGTTACTAAAAGTTCACTGAACACTTCATTGTCGTCTGGGCTACACTAATCTGTTACGACCATAAAAATGCGTCTCATGCCTACTTGATGAAATGAACTGGTCTTGTGGCCTGGGATTATTCGGTCACCTGAATCTTTCTGTTGGACACCGCTTCGGCGACTTGCTCGGCCGATGAAAATGAGAAGGCGTGATTACGACAACTCATACAGCCAGCGAAGGAAATGTTCGATCCGGCCGGGTGTCGAACCCGCGGCCCCGTGATCTAGAAGCAGCGACGGTAACCAATACATCACGAGCAGCTAACATGCCTGCTTGATGAGTCCTAGGGACTTGTGTCGCCCTGAAGTGGTGCTCTGTACTTTCCAAGAGCCCCTCCAAAAATCCTGCGTCTTCCACTCGCCAACTCTCCTACTAATTTTCCCGTGTTTTTTGCTTTGCAAATCATTTTTTAGGATTCCACCTAAACGTTTTAACGACATAATGAGCTCAGGAAGTTTACCACTAATCAGTTATAATAGTGCTGGTCACGGGGCGAAATTGTCAGAGCTGGAGTATTCGGAGCAATTTCATCGGAGACTTCCACTAGCTCCGATTTAAAAGGAGGAGCAGTAATTTCAAATACGAGGACCGAACTTATCGTCTTCTGTTTTCGTCAAAAAAAATTTTTTGTTACGTTTAAATACAAAAAGTGTATAGTAATTATGGTATCTGCATTTGCTTCTGAGGGACAAGAAATGCAAAGAAGAAAAGTTGTTAAACCTATTAAATACATAGAAATAAAACAAAGTCATAATAGTGAATTATATACAAAACTGGCTTTGTGTTTAGTACGACAGAAGCAAATTGTGTTTTTTAAGACGGAAAAACCTGCCAAGACGAGTAATTACTTGTTAATAACAGTTCGTAACTAAGACCGGACTCTCTACATTAGACGATCAAATAACGTCGCCGTCTCGTTAGTATAATATCCAAACATTGTAATCGGTAATAATTGACTTAATGTGCTGGGATCTGCCTGAGGGCTTTCGTTCCGTTGACAGTGATTGCGAAGTGAATTGAGCTTAACTTAAATTACCTGACACCAGAACGCCAACCTCATATTTGCAGGTCTATTTCTTCGGGTTTCATCTGCGTTTATATTCTGCGAACCATTAGAAAGTGTATGACAGTTCTTTCTATTGTGCCGTATATTGCGTTAACAGATGGAGCGTGGGAAAATGGGGAGAATGACTTCCAATTTACAAGCACCTGTGTGTGTTATAGTTATTTTGATTTTGTCTGTCTGATTTCAGGGAGAACTATGCGTCCTGTAAACATGCCCTGCAAATGTTCTAAACTGAATTTTGCGGAGGCGGAAAAATCTGTGACCGTTTGCGCTGCCGTTACTTTTGTACAGTCCATGTCCTTTCCGACATGATGTGGATCCCGCGCACTTGATCCGTATCCAGTACGATTTGTGCAAATCTTTTGTACGTAGTTTCCTTGCAGACAAACTGCATTCTTCATATTCGTTACATTAAATTAGAGCCTGTCATTCCCTTTATCTGTAACACATTATATTTGATCGTTTCACGTAATATTGTTGCGCATTGGTTCTCTCAAATATTTGTATGTAGTGACTACCAAAGTACTGTGTACAAACTGACCTTTGGCTTGATAACGGCTTTAACTTACATTAAAAGCTACTTCTTTGCAGACTTTCTACTAGACACCTATTTTTAAATGTGTGTGGTGCAGCAGTATAATGCTAATGATTGGACGGGTGGAATGGGTAACTAATGTAGAGGTACTGAATTCGGTAGAAAATAAATTTATGGCACACCTGGGTTAAACAAGGGCTCGGGTTACAGAACAGAATACTGCAAGCAGTTTCAAATGGATATAGGGGCAAGAGGTACACAGAAATGAAGAGACTTGCCCAGGATAGATTAGAATGTAGATCTGCATCAAACCGACTGAAGACCACGACAAGAAGAAGAAGAACAAGTCATTAATAGACGACATGGATAGTAACGCCCATATCATAATTCGCTGCCGCACAACTGAAGTTACTTCTGAGTGTCTGAACGACCGCAAACTCAGAATAACGTCCTGGGTTCTGTCTTACAGCTCCCATATTCTGCTGCTGCATCAACCCCCCCCCCCCCCCCCCAAGTTCCCCTTCTGACGTTTCGTTACTTTCGTTCGTTGCATGCTCCACGGATCATATTTGCGATCTGTCGCTATCTACATCTACTTAAATACTCCTCAAGCCACCATAGGGCGCGTGGCGGTGGGCACACTGTACCATTACTAGTCATTTCCTTTCCTCTTCCACTCAAATACAGAGCGAGGGAGAAACGACTGTCTGTATGCCTCCGATGAGCCCTAATGACTCGTATCTTATCTTCGTGGTCCTTACGCGCAATGTATGTTGCATGCAGTAGAATCGCTAGGCAGTCAACTTCAAACGCCGGCTTCCAACATTTTCCGCCGGCTTCCAACATTTTCTCGATAGTGTTCCTCGAAAAGAACTTCGCCTCCCCCCCCCCCCTTCCCACCTCCCCTATTTGATTTCCCGTAGCATCTCCGTAACACTGCTGTGTTTTTCGAATCAACCGGTAACAAATCTAGCAGGCCGCCTCTGAAATGCATCGATGTCTGCTTTAGCCGTCCGATGTGGCCGAGCGGTTCTAGGCGCTTCAGTCTGAAACCGCGCGACCGCTACGATTGCAGGTTCGAATCCTGCCTCGGACATGGATGTGTGTGATGTCCTTAGGTTACTTAGGTTTAAGTAGTTCTAAGTTCTAGGGGACTGATGACCTCAGATGTTAAGTCCAATCATTTGAATCATTTTGATGTCTTCTTTCAATCCGACCTGTTGCGGATCGCAAACACCAGAGCAGTATTCAAAAACAGGTCGCACTAGCGTCGTACTTGTGGTCCCCATTACACATGAACCATACTTCCTAAAATTCTGCCAATAAACCGAAGTCGACCATTCGCCTTCCCTACTGCAGTTCTCACATGCCCGTTCGACTTCATATCGCTTTGCAACGTTACGCCCACATATTTAAACAACGTGACTGTGTCAAGCAGGGCACTACTAATGCTGTATCCGAACATTGCGGGTTTGTTTTTCCTACTCATCCGCATTTTCTTACATTTTTCTACATTTAGATCTAGCGTGCATTCTGCTCATCCGCATTAATTTAATTTTTGTACATTTATATCTAGCTTGCATTTATCACATGAATTACAAATTCTGTCTAAGTCATCTTGTACCCTCCTACATCTTACTGAGCACCACAGCACCATCAGCAAACAACTGCAGAATGCTGCCCACTCTGCTCGCCGAATCATTTAGGTATGTAGTGAACAACATCGGTCCTATCACACTATTCTGTGGCATTCCTAACGATACCCTTGTCTCCGATGATGTCGACCGAGTCAATTTCACAATTATAGGCCATTTTGCCAGCACAAAATATGGCAACACGTTATAACTTACATGATTACACTACCCCCCCCCCCTCCCCCTCCCCCGACCACCCACATACACACGCTGCTACACGTTCAGACATCCTTCTGTAGAGTAGAAGGAGTTGTTAACCAGATATGACTTCAGGTTGTATTAGAAGTTAATCGTATAACTGTTAAATTCTTTACTCCAATGGGTAGGGGGGGTCCAAGATCTTTATGGCTAAATACCTGATACCTTTCAGTACCACATTTTTCCTTCTAGCGTTATATTTGTAAATGTTACTGTTGTTTTCAGGCACAGTGATTAAGTTCAAATGGCTCTGAGCACTATGGGACTTAACATCTGAGGTCATCAGTCCCCTAGAACTTAGAACTATTTAAATCTAACTAACCTAAGGGCTGCACACACATCCATGCTCGAGGCAGGATTCGAACCTGCGACCGTAGCGGTCGCGCGGTTCCAGACTGTATAGCGCCTAGAACCGCTCGGCCATCCTGGCCGACAGTGATTAAGTGTTGACGACAATCTTCATGACGGAGAAAATGTTTTGTGAGGCTGCTGTGCCGGTCGGTGTGGCCGAGCGGTTCTAGGCGCTTCAGTCTGGAACCGCTCGACCGTTACAGTCGCAGATTCGAATCCTGCCTCGGGCATGGATTTGTGTGATGTCCTTAGGTTAGTTAGATTTAAGTAGTTCTAAGTTCTAGAGGACTGATGACCTCAGATGAAAGTCCCATAGTGCCCAGAGCCATTTTGTCCAACTGTCTAGAAGATGTTCTACAATGGACACCACAAATTATCCTTATTCGATGCTTCTGCGCAAAAGTCAATTTTTCCCTCAATGATTAGTCAACGTTAGTCAGCGAAAAGAAAGAAACTAATAAAAGTTAAAGGTATCTGCGATAGTTGCGCGAAGATTGTGAGGAGAAGCGTCACGCGGCGGTACTTCTTTCTTAAAAATTATTCGATCGCCTCCTTTAACATTTGTTTGTTGTTTGCCTTTAGAAGAATAAACTGCTTCGAGAAGTCAGCCGCTAAGCACACAGCGCCGCGAGTGCAGTCTAGTTACCGGCGTGGCGTTGCGCCGGCAGGCTGGGCTCCATCCGTGTGTGGCTGGCAGCATCGCGTCCAGCGCCGTTGCCGAATGTTCTTCCTCAGCTCTGCCGCTCCACTCCTGCAGCACAGCCCTCCTTGCGGCAACGGCCACGCACACACTTGTCTGAACAAGTAACACAGTCTCTCGTGCAAGTCCACGCCAGAATAGGCTCGTTTCTGGCGATGCTATGGCGATGTGCCTATACGACATTCTTCATTGTGTAATTTATGTTACAAAAGTACCATATGGCTGTGTACCCGTGAAAGCTTCTACCTCAGTTTAGGTTTAAAAGTGGCTGGATTGATGCTCTTGGTTACAGCTTAGCTTGTACACGTGATCTGTACTGCGTTTAACATAAATTATCTAAGGGTTGGGTTGTTTTGTGGGAAGAGACCAAACTGCGAGGTCATCGGTCTCGTCGGATCAGGGAAGGACGTGGAAGGACGTCGGCTGTGCCCTTTCAAAGGAACCATCCCGGCATTTGCCTGGGGCGATTTAGGGAAATCACGGAAAACCTAAATCAGGATGGCCGGACGCGGGATTGAACCGTCGTCCTCCCGAATGCGAGTCCAGTGTGCTAACCACTGCGCCACCTCGATCGGTAAAATTATCTAAGCTCAGTTCGACTCGATGACTGGACGGGTTCGAACGATTGTTGATGCCAGAGTTGGCAACTCTGTGTACTAAATTTCGCACTCCGTATACCCACACATCTGTGAGTGTAGAGACAGGACCTTCGAAGGAAGTGTCGGGATACTGGGTTCGTAATGAGTGGCACAGATCGTGTGACAAACTAAGACCCTTCCTGAAGAGCTTCTCTGATTTCTGTTTGTTGGTGTCATAACTGCATAGTTCGGCGTAGAGATTGCCACTGAAGCTATGAAGTATTTGGCGTGAGTTGACCAGCGTCGACTGGAGTGTGCAAGCTCCACACTTTCTCTTCTCTTTATTTACCACGGTGGACCACAACTATGATACCTGAAGTACTTGCGGAGAAATAATCCTCCCCCGTCCCCCAGACGCACTACCACGTTCTTGAGTGAATGCACCACTTTTAGGTAGCGCAATAATTCTTTCAAGATCCGTGAATCTTCTCGCAAAAAGTTATGAATCACTGGTAAAAACTATTTGGATCACTGCAGCGTTTATTTTTGATAAGTGATCTCAGTGTGACTTACGGACCATCGCCAGATCTAGTACTGCACGAAGCAATTTATGCAGGAAAGAAATACAGTCGGTTGCGCATGAAGTCCTACAACACAACAATGAGGGCGGGGATATGGTAAGATATCCATTTATTTTAAACTGGAAATCATGCGAAATGTAATGATGTGTTTCTTCCATTTCATATTTTCGTCAATATATACATCCAAACAGTTGAACAATTTGCTGTATTTACTGACTGCTGTCGTGAGCGTACATTGGCCCTATTCTTTTTGTAGCACAGAACTCAATAAATAGTCATTTTTTCTAAATTAAGAGCTTGCTCGTTTACAGACGCTCACTTGATAATTATTTGAAAAAATTCGGAACAACTTCTACTGTTGGTATCTTTCTAAGAGGGTTAATTTTGTAGTTATATAATGTGACCATTTAAAAATTACAAACGCTGCTTGATGTATGTCTGCTGGAAGATCATTCACATCTGTAAAGAATAGGAGCCGATCCAAAATTGAACGCTAATGCCCTCCGACAGTGCTTAATAAACACCTCCGATTGAAAGTGAAATGATTTGTGTTTGAAGGAAACGTATCATCGCTAAGGAGTGACCTGAACACTTCGTTAAATCTGTGAAGTCTCTTCTTGAAACAGCAAGTTATTTATGATTCAGATAATTTTCTGTCATCCGAAAGGACGGTGTGGCAACGGGGAAGCAGCTATTTTTACCTTTTTAGTCAGCAGAACGTAACAGGTGGTAAAGCGGGAGGCCTAACCGGCGCCTGAAGCGGGCGCGGATCTGAATGCAAAAGAAAGCTGTAGACCTTGGGTGTGGGCCACGCCAGCATTTACCTTGGCCGTGCCATCTGGCTGATAACGCCGCGGTACTTGTTCTCGGAGGCGTGTAAGCCAAGTTATCTCCCGGCACTCACGAGGTTCCTCTTCCACTTGCCGATAAGATACTCGAGCCCTCCTGTGCTAGTCAGGCACTATGTTTCTGCTCACAACACACGCTGCGGTTGGTATTCCAAATACACTGCTGCCCTAAACTAGAGCGTGTGTCTAAGAAGTTTGGTGAATGGTATTGTAAAGCAAAGAAAACTTACGTTACAAACAGAATCACTCTATTCGTCCTCCAAATAAAGTCGACTGGTTACAGGACACTTTGGACACGAATTATAAAGCTGCCGGAAACTGCTGACAATGATATTACTGGAATTTCAAGACTTACTGGTGTTCTATGTCATTGGACACCCATCGAAGTGTGATATAAACAACAGAACACCGCGAGGGTGATTGCTACTTACCGTACTCCGGATCAAATGCACAACATTATGTATTACCTTGTCTGATGATAGTTTGTAGAAGGGGGGGGGGGGAGGGGGGATCTCGGATCCCACGTGTCAAAATCGAAAGCAGTTTTCTACTGCTTTATTTCTGCTCATAATCCACAAATTTGTGAAGCTCTAATCGGACACCAGCCTTCTGCCTATCCAAATTAATCTGAATGATGACGTCAATATTCACCTTGTTGATTCTCAATTCTTCCGACTGTAATCTCGGAGGCTGTCGCAGATTTCATGCCACACCCGAAACACTTACTTATATCACCTATGGACGATGGCAGAAGTGACACGACTTTTATTTATTTTTTAGCGAACCCAGAAATGCTTCGCAATTGTTAAATATGTATATGAATTGAATATACACCCTAAATTCCGTGCCCTCCCCATGCACATGTTCTCCTCCCCTCCCCACCCCCGTCTTTGTGCATACCCTCATCCCCCTATTTCTGTACATTTCCGTCTGAATGTTCAGTAAAGTACGTGTAAAAATGTGAAGTAAATCCGTCAAAAACTTTTCCAGATTTTCGGTAACAATGTTTCCCTCGCTACATATAACATATATACGCATATATTACAAAAATATATAGCCTATCTGCCTATATCCATCCGAATGTTAGAATATCGAGCAAAAATTTGTAGTGAATCGCTCAACAACTTTTACAGAATTTCGGGACGTTTTCTCTTTATACACATATCAAAAAAAGTTTTGCATCACCTCAGTCCCGAGAGTTCCGGAACCTGTAGAGAAAATTGGAACAGAGATCATAATCCGTAGGTAGCGGTTATCCACTGCAGTAGTAGCCCTTAGGCAGCCTGAGCGAGGAATGTCACCGACAGTTCCTATCTCTCTGAATCTCTTCCACGTCCGGTTAACATCGCTTTAGTTCACTCCGAGACGCCTGGACACTTCCCTTGTTGAGAGACCTTCGTAGCACAAAGTAGCAATGCGGACGCGATCGAACCGCGGTGCTCATGTATGGTTCTTTACATGTTTGGGCCGGTTTAGTGACATCAATGAACAGCCAAAGGAACTGTGTCTATGATACAATATCCACAGTCAACGGCTATCTTCAGGAGTTCTTGGAACCGGGGTGATATTATAACCTTTTGTTCAGAAAACATGTGACAGCAGAACTGTCAAAGTGAACGCAATTTTACAATTTTTTTCATACCAAAAAGTGCCATTACTGTCCACAATTACGAAAACAATTAAAACACTACCAAAAAATCTACCAAATCGGTCGAACCTTTCTCAAGGGATTGATTTTAATTTCCGACTTTGCAGGATGATTTTCCAAAAATTTTCTTTCCTACAAACTTTGTCCTGGAAATAACGAACACAAAAAGAAATTAAATCGGTCACGTCGTTCTCAATTGATGATGTTTCATACATTTGACAAGTGATTTTAATTATTTAGATTTATTTATTATTGGTTTCTAGCATACATACTTTTTAGTCATCAAAAATTAAAACGATTGAAGAATATAGCTAGACAACATTTCATCTTCATCATACACACATTCGTAATTTATCTTCAGATTTAAAATGTTATACGTATTCACTTGAGACGACGACGGTTCAATTCCGCGTCCGGCCATCCTGATTTAGGTTTTCCGTGATTTCCCTAAATCGCTCCACGCAAATGCTGGGATGGTTCTTTTGAAAGGGCACGGCCGACTTCCATCCCCGTCCTTCCCTAATCCGATGTAACCGATGACCTCGCTGTTTGGTCTCTTCCTCCAAACAACCCAACGTATTCACTTAAACTACAACATGTAGTTGCCTATAGACACACGTTCACTTGTTTGTATTAAAGCAATTTATTCAGTTTGTGAATTAAGTTCAATTGCCACCTTTTATTTAAGATTTGGATGTCTTCTGTGCTCTAAACTTCGCTTCGGTACCATAACCACTTCGTGTTGTCTCTAGAAGAAATGGGATGGTGCGAAGTGGCTGACAGTACCCAAGTCTCGCTAGCTCCTTTGACAATTTCTCTCTGCCTTTCTCACAGCGCTTGCACTGACACAGGATGTGATTTACATCAGCAATTTTTAGTTAAACACATCGACAGTAAGGTAGCTCCAACACATCAGGGGTCCTACATCACTCCAACTGCACACGCCCTACAGCAGCTTGAACAGTGCCCTATTATATTCCTTTGGCGTACTTTCGAGAAACCTGTCGATTTCATTCAAAAATGTTCAAATGTGTGTGAGTTCCTAAGGGACCAAACTGCTAAGGTCATCGGTCCCTAGACTTACACACTACTTAAACTAACTTATACTAAGAACAACACACGTAATCATGCTCGAGGAAGGACTCGAACCTCCGGCGGGAGGGGCCGCGCAATGTCGATTTCGTCCAGTTAAGAATTACTTGTAAAGTACCATATTTATAGGAACTCCCGAATCCAATGGCAAATCTTGTCCGATATTCCGCAAGTTCGTATTTTGTCCAATACGCGACAGTGCGGAACTGTAACGAATGCCTCCGGAAGCGATTGCATAAAGGTTTATTTGCACAGAAAACTTTCCGCCGTTGCGCGGCGGTTGGCCTTCGCGCGCCTTCACGTTAACATCAGTCGCAAGTGGAGCTCCTTAGTTGGCAGCCCGAATATTGATAGTGGTGCGGTTAGTTGACCGGCGATACATTTTCACGAAAGCGGAATGCCACCAGTTCACAAACACAGCTTCAGTAACACTGCTTGACCTGAAAGCCGGAGACCAACATTCTCTGCTTCTCAAATAAATAGTTTTCTTCAGCCATGGCACACACGGGGGAAATGCATACAAACAAGCTACCAGTGTTTTTCCGTAGCTACTTCACGTCGCATACGTGATGAGTAACGTCTACGAGGTGGTCAAAATTTCAGCGACATTGAATAACTTCATGCACTAGCAGTAATCTAAAGACACTACGAGATACCGTTGAAATCCCTTCACCATCGTAGTACGATGTCCTGCTTGCATTCTGACGAGCTTCCTCCGCGCTACGTGCACTCCGACTCATTCGATTTAAAACTTCGCAAGAAGTGAACATGTCCACAAATGTTACTTAAATACAAATTACATTTTCTGGAAAGGTGCGCACAAAAGTTAGTAAGCAGTCGCACCTTTACTTCATACATTGATCAGTATACGGGAAACAAAATTGGGTCCTTCAGAATGACAGCTAACGCACAAAAAAGACAACGTGCTATAAATACGTGACATTTACTACGAGCATTACATTTTTAACTAGTTGCCATCTGATTATAAAAGTAAAAACTCACAATAAAAGGTCGTTATGTTTCAGTTCTTCCATGCGGTTCACCGTTAAAACCCCGACTAAGGGTCTCAAAGAATTATGTTTAGACTTGATGGGAACAACCAGATTTAGCTTTCAGTGGCTTACAGAAGTCATTCTAGTCGAATGCAGGATACTTGTTTCCAATAAATAACTGCCAACTATTTCCCATATGTTTCTACAGACGGGGTTTCTGAACGCAGCTGGCGTTCTGCAACGAAAGCAGATGGTAGGAGGATTGTCGCAGCCACAATCTGCTCCTCAAGAAAACGTGAGGTGGCAGCGATCAGTTCCGTATCGTGTAGTAGTTTCGTAGCCTAAATTCAAACCTCATCGCAGTAACTTGTGGAGCGAGGGGATAAGTCATGCTGGATTCGGAAGACCCAAAGCTATTTCAATGAAGGCAATGCGGTATGTGGCGTTTTTCACAAAAACTCTTTGGCTTTCTGCTTTTTTTAACAAGTAGTCCTCTCCCGCTTTGCAAAAAAGCTAATCTAACACCCAATACATGATGATCTCACTATTCGCTAGGCGCGAATAGGCACAAAAAAACTTTTACCGACGAGAGGAGACACTGAAACGTTTAAGATAAATTAACATGAGCAAACAGTAATTGTATCAATTAAATAGTGACGAATATCTGTTTTACAAGACGATGCTTTTTAGGGCACATTGTTTCTATCTGTTAGTATCACGTTTACCACTCTACACGCGTATTAAAACTATAACGAAAGAACGGATAATGAGTTTGTTTCGGACATGAAAAATGGTCAAAAAGAGAAGTGTGAACTGAGAAGAATAGTAAACTAACCGAAATCAGCGTGAAGGAAAAGCTGTGACAATTGGTGGAGGGGGGTGGGGGGAGATAGGGGAATTCTTGAAATTGTGATAACGATACCGTGGATTCCTAAAAGCTTTAAAAACACATACACGCACACACACACACACACACACACACACACACAGAAGTTAAGTCCCATAGTGCTCAGAGCCATTTGAACCATTTTGATAATGGGACATATTTGCTTCCCTCTCCTATATGAGAGCATCTACATACAGTTTACGCGTGATTCGAACCGTGCCACAAACACACTTTCTTATATTCTGATCATCATTCATCGCCAGTATTGAAAGCAATAGATTAAAAGTCTTAGCGTTGAGTGGAGATCCGGATGACGAATATACATCTGTAGCCTCTCAGTCATGCACTAAGCAAAGTTGACTACTGTCTATAATAATAAGGGGTGATTCAATATGAATGGAACAAAAAGTATTCCTTTGACTCAGGTAATGACTTTATTTCAGAAATACACTTGTACACTGAAAGATTAACTCTCACAGTTCCTTTGATCATTCACAGATGTTCAATGTATACTCCGTTTGTGACGGCAGATGTCTATGCGGTACTGTATTCCCTGCCAGTTCCGTTCCAATGTAGTTCGATCAGTGGTGTTAAACGCGGTGACTATAAGGTGCCTTAGCCTTATAAGTCCTATGAAAATGGGGGACGTAAACCATGTCAGGCGATCTGGGGAGTGCACAACGTAAAAGGCATATAATTCGACCCAGCATGACCAGTCTACGGAAGATATTCGTTGGTGTGACTACGTGATGAGGTTGTGCCAATGTGGCGGGGCTACTACAAAATGAAGTCAGGTATCCCTTCTGCCAAGTGAGACAACAACGAGAGAGAAAGCATATCGACATAGGTTAAACCTGTAACGATAGATTCTGCTCGTATTCCCGAATTATGCTTGCACACTTTGCCACTTAAGTGAAGTGTGGCTTCATCAGAGAACACGTCTGCGAAACCATCCTTCTCTACTCATGTTTGAAAATCAGTGCATAATTGTCTTCGATTCTTGGTTTATGCGCTGGTTTTTGCGGCTGCAAATTCTGAATTCTGTAAGCTTTGAACAGCAGACGCTTGTGCTACACACGCCACACTGTTGATTGTGACACATTCTCTCTCCGGGCACGAGGTGTGCATTTCCTGGCGCTCATTTCTTAGATTGTACAAATTTGCACTTCATTCTCAACAAATGGCGTCTTGCAATTTCCTTCTTGCGTGTGCATCGTGTCTCCTCAAATTATTTTGTCGTTCTAGCGATGTTTTTACTGTGTGGTGTTATCTAACCAAACCTGGTCCGAAACACTCTTTGAACAACGATTACTGATGGTGCTTTTGCGTATTCTATGACACAATATGACGGGTTGCCATCATTTTGAATATTAACGCCAGCGATGAAAAACAGCGGCCATTTTCCATTATTTCACTGTTGCCAATGAAAACTCCACTCCATATGTGTATTCCTGAAATAAAGTATTTACTGTAGTCACAGGAATACGTCCTTTTTGTGTCATTCATTTTGAATCAACTTGTATTTTGATTGTTAATTAAGTTGGAATAACGTATCGAGGTTCGTCAGGACATTAGGGGCAAAATGTGGTCTTGCGTTATCTTGTTTAATGGTAACATCACGGAAACCTCGAAGGTAGGGTACAGCCACCAGCCTCCACACTTTAGAAATGTAACAGCTGCTGTCCAAAGTACCTTCTATGCGAACGAGAGGTGATCATTCTGTGTGCCCAATGGCAGGCCATTCCATCAGGTCAGGTGCTGGGCCCGTATGACAACGATAATTACTTTCGTTATCTCGTGGTCTCTTTACATGGAGACGCCTATCGTGATGCTGCACGCTGACCCGGCAACCATCGTCAAAGACAACGTGGGGCCACTCCTGTAGCCGGTGCTGCAGCACATACCAATGTCGGCGCTCCTGCCTCTGCTGCCGCGTTAATGGCAGCCACGCTGCTCACGAGGATACCTGGCTTGCTGCAAACGAGCCTATTTCCAGACTCACGACACGTGGCGTGGCTGTACGATCCTGCACGCTCGAAGGAACGAGACATCTAGTGTACTCCTGCTTACACTGTGCTGTTGCAGCGAAATGTCGATAATTTCCACGTCGAAGCATGTAGTACACCTCATGCCAATTAGACTTTCGTTGCATGCCGCGTCCACGGTGTTGCTTTTCCGATTCTGCACTGCAGTGCTACACTGAGGTGACAGAAGTCATGCGATAGCGATGTACATTTATACAGATGGCGGCCGTAGCGCTTACATAAGGTGTAGAAGGGCAGCGCACTGGCGGAGCTGTAATTTGTACTCAGATAATTCATGTCACAAGGTTTCCGACCTTATTATGGCCGCACGACGGGTATTAGCGGATTTGGAAGGAGGAATGGTAGTTGGAAATAGATGCATGGGGCATTCATTTCGGAAATCGTAACGGAATTCAATGTTCCCAGATCCACAGTGTCAAAAGTATGCCGAAAATACCACATTTCAGGCATGAGCCCTCAACCACGGACAACGCTGTGGAGCAGTGCCATTTTCATAGATTGTCAGTGCTAACACACAAGCAACACTGCGTAAAGTAACTACAGAAAGCAATGCGGGACATAAGACGAACGTATCCGTTAGGATGATGATGATGATGATGAAGATGAGTCCCATACTTTTTTATAGAGCGTAGGGGAGCGACGCGGGAGACCTTACTAGACAAGGTCCTAGTGGAGGTGGTTGCCTTCCTCCGACCTTAATGGGGATGAATGATGATGATGAAGACGACACATCAACACCCAGTCATCTCGAGGCAGGAAAAATCCCTAACCGCGCCGGGAATCTAACCCGGGACCCCGTGCCCGGGAAGCGAGAACGCTACCCCGAGACCACGAGCTGCAGACTATCCGTTAGGATACTGCGGCGACAATTGGCGTTATGGACTATGGCAGTAGACGATCGACACGAGTGTCTTTGCTAAAAGAACGACGTCGCCTGCAGCGCCTTTCCTGGGCTTGTGACTAGCTGAACCCTACACGACTGGAAAACAAAGGCCTGGTTAGATTGCAGTTGGTAAGAGCCGATGAAGGGTTAGAGACCATCGACCCTAGTTGTCAACACGGCACTGTGCATTCCGCAGCTCGTGGTCTAGTAGCTAGCGTTGTTTCCTCTGGATCACAGGATCCCCAGTTCGATTCCCAGCCGGGTTGAAATTTTGTTCGCCCGGGGACTGGGTGTTTGTGTTATCTTCACCATTTCATCACCATTCGTAAAAATAGCGAGATTAAATTGTGTAAGGACTGGGAATTTTAGGGGCGCTGATAACCGTGCAGTTGAGCGCTCCACAAACCAAGCATCACCACAAACCAAACGGCACTGTGCAAGCTGGTGGTGGCTCCATAATGCTGTGGACTGTGTTTACAAGGAATGGACTGCGTCCTCTGGTTCCACACAACCGATTATTGACTGGAAATGGAGATGTTCGGCTACTTGGAGACTATTTGCAGCCATTCGTGGACTTCATGTTCCCATGACAATGAACCATGTCACTGAGCGATTCGTTTGAAGAACATTCTGAATAATTCGAGCGAATGATCTGGCCACCCAAATCGCCCGACATGAACCCCATCAAACATTTATGGAAGGTAATGGAAAGGTCGGTTCGTACACTATATCCTACACCGGCAACACTACCGCAGTTATGGACGGCTATAGAGGCAGCATGGCTCAGGATATCTGCAGGGGACTTCCCACGGCGTGTTGAGTGCATACCGTAGAGTTGCTGCACTAGGCCGGGAAAAAGGAGGTCCGACACTATATTAGGAGGTATTCCATGACCTTTGTCACCTCAGTGCATATCAACAATCGTCCCTCACCTGAGACCATCAGCGATTGCTAAGATCTTCAACCGACGCAGACCGGTGTACGGACACAATTTCACGTGTCGAGACTCGGATGAGCCGACAATCCGCAGCTGCGACACCAGCGATTTGCCTCCGCCAGCACCATCGTATGAGCTGTGTACGGTGACGGCCTGCTGGCTGGCACAGCAGGACAGCTGTGGTGCCGCCAGCAGCAGCAACAGCCGCAGCCGGGCGCGGCCTTGACCCAGGCCGGCCGCCCAAGGCCGGCGCCTCGTCCTCCACCAGACCCTGGACCCTGCCTTACTGACTCGCCAGTCGACCGCGGCAGATGCGCTGCGCTTCCACATATTCACTCCACTCGCTTGCGTTGCGCTGCGCTATGTACCGGGTGATCAAAAAGTCATTATAAATTTGAAAACTTAATAAACCACGGAATAATGTAGATAGAGAGATAAAAATTGACACACATGCTTGGAATGACATGGGGTTTTATTAGAACAAAAAAAAAAAAAACAACCAAGTTCACAAAATGTCCAACAGATGGCGCTGGACAGCAAAACGTCAGTGACTGCGCATGACAATCGTGTGTAAAAGGAGCTGTAACGAGAGAGAATCAGATGCGCCAGCAATCGCAGCAAGTTGACGTTACCTGAAACGGCGTGAAGCTGTATTATCAGAATGGGGAATGTGCTAGTTCAACGTTACGATCCTATCGCCATAGAAAGGGGATTCGAACGGGTAAAGGTCCGTCGACAAATGCAGCTGTGGCGAGAATGATTTCGAAGTTCGAAGCCACGGGTTGTTTCGACGATAGACCCCGTAGTGGCCGACTGAGCACAAGGCGTAATGCTGCTGAGACAGTTTAGGAAGAAATGAAGACTGTAGCGGGTTCGTCTATGCACGGGGAAGTCAGCGCTGGTGCAGTCGCAAGTCCCACCGGCATTCCATACACTACTGTTTGGTTGGCACTTAGGCGTACCCTCCGATGCTATCCGTACAAAATCCATCGGCATCATGACCTGTTACCTGGCGATTTAGTGAAGCGGAGGGCATTTACGGTGTGGGCGTTTCAAAAGATGGCGGAAGATGACGATTGGTTGAGTAACGTGTTGTGGACCGACGAAGTTCATTTCACGCTCCGAGGGTCTGTCAGCGCCCACAACTGCAGAATTTGGGCTGCCGAAAATCCTAGAACTGTCGTGGAAACTGCATTGCACGACGAGAAAGTCACGCTATGAGATGGATTTACCACGTCTACCGTTACCGGGCCTTTTTTCTTCGAGGAAATGCGTGATTCTGGTTTTGTAACTGCTACCGTGACGGGTGAGAGGTACGCCGATATGTTACAGAATCGCATCATCCCCAACCTGGCTGATAAACACCTGCTGGAACGTACGATGTTTATGCAGGATGGCGCTCCACCCCATATTGTTAGACCCGTGAAAGATTTCTTGCGCGCGTCGTTTGGTGATGATCGTGTGTTCAGCCGCCACTTTCGTCACGCTTGGCCTCCCAGGTCCCCAGACCTCAGTCCGTGCGATTATTGGCCTTGGGCTTACTTGAAGTTGCAAGTGTATCGTGATCGACCGACATCTCTTGGGATGCTGAAAGACAACAGCCGACGCCAATGCCTCACGATAACTCCGGACATGCTTTACAGTGCTGTTCACAACATTATTCCTCGAGTACAGATATTGTTGAGGAATGATGGAGGACATATTGAGCATTTCCTGTAAAGAACATCATCTTTACTTCGTCTTACTTTGTTATGCTAATTATTGCTATTCTGAACAGATGAAGCGCCATCTGTCGGGCATTTTTGTGAACTGTTGTATTTTTTTGTTCTAATAAAACCCCAAGTCGTTCCAAGCATGTGTGTCAATTTGTACCTCTCTATCTACATTATTCTGTGATTTATTCAGTTTTCAAATTTATACTGACTTTTTGATCACCAGGTACACCTGCTTCGGGTACGTATTCTACCGCACCCACTCCTCCTCTGTCGCCGTTTGGACAACTGCCGAGAATTCAGTACATATTTGATCGATCGATCGACCATGTTGCTGCACCGCTTTCCGAAATGTCAATTGGTGATGCTAAAACATACAAATGGCATATGTCGCGCTGAACCGCTCACAAGCATAAAACCGCACGTTTCATGTGCACAGATATAAGATTGTCCACATTCGCAACTGTTGATGTGTTTGAGTAGTTTACACCGTGAAACTCCTATACAATATTTATCAAAATTGGTGGAGATGTTCAGCACATAACGGGCATTAAATGATTAAACTTGCATTCGATTCGGAACTGATGTCCATCAATATCAGCCTTGTATTCTTTGTGGCGTGGAAGCAAACTCCCTCCGATTGCCGTCTTAAGTCTGAAATGAGAGCTGCATCAGTTCATGAACGCCACTGGATAGAGGTTGGTATGAGAGAACAGGTCTTCCCATCACTTGCCACGTATGCTCTATGGGTGACAAATCGTGTGACGAGGTTGCCACTCAATGCAACTGTGGTGTGATTTGCATTGTGTGGTCTTGCATTATCCTATTGGTGTATGTCACCTGGTGGTCAAGATATCATAATAGAGTTTTATCATTTTTGAACATGTTGGTGGCCATTCAACCTCCCTATAACACTTATCAAATCAGTCCTGTTGCCACAGCTAATAAGTCCCCGCATCAAGATTCCAGGAGTTGGAGAAATGTGGGTCTTGAGAATTCTGCTACCTGTGACCTTTCTCTAGGTCGTCAATCGGCACGTTGGCGTCGATTTGACAGCTACTAACAGAAGCGAGGCTCATCACTGTATACCACAGAATGTCACTCAGTGTTCTTGACTCTGATTCTACACCACGCAAGACTATTGGCTGCGATATAGTGACAGCTGCATACCCAGCGTGGCAAGTCGAGATCTCGACCTAGCTTCTAGTAATTCGTCTCGACCATTCGCGGTGAATTATGCCTGTGAAATCCGTCGTAGCCACCCCAACCGCCCTACGACCTTGTGAAGGAGTCGTGTCTACTCTTGTTGCCACAATTTTCAGCTGAGCCCACGCGTAAGGATGAAATTTTAACGAACATATCCCACATGCATCGAAATGCTTGAGTATCAGTTTCATAGCCGTCGACGTACCGCTATGCTGTAATGGTGCCTCGGACGAGAACCAAAGCGATCTTGCTATGAAATGAAATGGCAGCCCAGACCATCACTCCTGGTTGTCAAGAACCTTTGGCGCATTATATGCAGGGCCCTCCAACCAGATCGTGATTTTGACGATCTAACGGGCCAAAGGGACAGAAAGAGGCACGATATCTCTCACAGGCCATCCAACAAATCTATGAATCAATTCCAAGCCGAGTTATTGCTTACATGTTGTTGTTGTTGTGATCTTCAGTCCTGAGACTGGTTTGATGCAGCTCTCCATGCTACTCTATCCTGTGCACGCTTCTTCATCTCCCAGTACCTACTGCAACCTACATCCTTCTCAATCTGCTTAGTGTATTCATCTCTTGGTCTCCCTCTACGATTTTTACCCTCCACGCTGTCCTCCAATACTAAATTGGTGATCCCTTGATGCCTCAGAACGTGTCCTACAACCGGTCCCTTCTTCTTGTCAAGTTGTGCCACGAACTCCTCTTCTCCCCTATTCTATTCAATACCTTCTCATTAGTTATGCGATCTACCCATCTAATATTCAGCATTCTTCTTCTGTAATATCACATTTCGAAAGCTTCTATTCTCTTCTTGTCCAAACTATTTATCGTACATGTTTCACTTCCATACATGGCTACACTCCATACAAATACTTTCAGAAACGACTTCCTGACACTTAAATCTATACTCGATGTTAACAAATTCCTCTTCTTCAGAAACGCTTTCCTTGCCATTGCCAGTCTACAGTTTATATCCTCTCTACTTCGACCATCATCAGTTATTTTGCTCCCTAAATATCAAAACTCCTTTACTACTTGAAGTGTCTCATTTCCTAATCTAATTCCCTCAGCATCACCCGATTTAATTTGACTACATTCCATTATCCTCGTTTTGCTTTTGTTGATGTTCATCTTATATCCTCCTTTCAAGACACTGTCCATTCCGTTCAACTGCTCTTCCAGGTCCTTTGCTGTCTCTGACAGAATTACAATGTCATCGGCGAACCTCAAAGTTTTTTATATCTTCTCCATGGATTTTAATACCTACTCCGAATTTTTCTTTTGTTTTCTTCACTGCTTGCTCAATATACAGATTGAATAATATCGGGGAGAGACTACAACCCTGTCTCACTCCCTTCCCAACCACTGCTTCCCTTTCATGTCCCTCGATTCTTTTTAACTGCCATCTGGTTTCTGTACAAATTGTAAATAGCCTTTCGCTCTCTGTATTTTACCCCTGCCACCTTAAGAATTTGAAAGAGAGTATTCCAGTCAGCATTGTCAAAAGCTTTCTCTAAGTATACAAATGCTAGAAACGTAGGTTTGCCCTTCCTTAATGTAGCTTCTAAGATAAGTCGTAGATTGCTTGCATAAGGACCAGAAATTGACCAACACGGTATTGCCTTGCTCAATTTGTGAAGCTCTTTCACTTGAATAAATTATCCTATTTTTTTCTGAAATTGTAGTCATTTGTTTGTCTATAAATGTACGTCACATCTCGTGATTTGCGTCCCATTTGCATAATTGCTTCGTGGTTCGCCTGTTTTTCTGTGTATAAGGGGCAGTCAAATGAAAGCGACTTAGATGGGAGGAAAGTAGAGTGTTTCTTATTTCAAAAGTAATCGCCATAAATGTATACATATTTATACCATTCAGGGGTAAGACTGTGAATGTCTCGATGGACAATTTCCCGTTGTATACGGAACCATGATTTTACCAGACGGGCGCCTCTCCGTCCGAGAGGTCGACTGCCGCGAATGTTTCTCTCCAGGGCTTCAAAAACATACTAATCGCATGGAGAGAGATTAGGACACTACGAAGATGAGTAAGGGTTTCCCAGCGAAAGATCTGCAGCGCACTATGTGCTCTTCTAATCCTTATTATCTTCGTTTAATCCTGAGTACTGAGATTTGATCTGGTGGTGGAAAAAATGATGTTCCTATCAGCGAATCGCAAAACCTGTACGACAAATTCAAGTAAGTTGGTATGTGTTTCTGGCAGTATTGTTTCAACATATCCAGCTGTTAAATCAACATATAGCCAAAGTGGGAACTGTAGGCTATAAATGAGTACAGGAGACTCAGTGCAAGAACTCAAGTGCAACCACTGCCTTCCGTCTCTGTTGTTTTGTTATCTTGAGCACGACGACACCTGAGGTACATTCAGCACATTTTCAAGTTCACGCGTTTTTTCTCACTTCTTAAATTTGATCAATATAAAAAACAACAAGATTGCTACGTTCAGCAGCCAATAAAATATTCAGCTCACTTGTTCATGACATGCAGAATGTAATTTTACTGGTGTAACCCTTTGTCATAAAAGTTCTACGACAAGTTTTTTTTATTTCTGAATTTACAATGCTAAAAAGGAAAAAATATTGTTTTTATGCTACCTGGTATGTGCGTCCTTGAAATGACCTCTCGGCCATGTTTCTCCGCAAACTCAGTGGTGACAGGTCTTTTCTTAGCAACACACTATTTGGACTCTTAGCGCATTGGTTAAGGTGACATGATAGATGCTGATTGTGAGCAAAGAGTGAACATTAAGTTCTGAGTTACACTCGGGAAAACCCCTAGAGAAACGTAGACAATGACTAAGCAAGCATATGCAGGCGAGGCACTTTCAAGAAGTCGTGTTTTCTAGTGGCAAAAAGGTTTCCTGACGGCAGAGAGTCAATACAAGACGATCCCAGAGCCGGTCGGCCACCTGTAGCATATATCGATGCAAAAGGTGGAGCGTGTATCACTGTTATTGCAAGAAGACCGCCTTGTAACTGTGCGCGCGATATCAGAAGAACTTAATTTGACTCGTGATGTGTGTCATAACTTTTTACGCGAAGATTTATGGAAACGAAAACTTAATGCAAAATTCGTCCCTCACACACTAACAGACGAAGAGGGAAGACGAAGAATTTTGGCAGAACTACTAGACAGAGCCAGACGTGATCCCACACTTCTGTCAAAGGTTATTTATTGCTGGGGATGAAAGTTTGTGGTACCAGTATGACCTCACACGAAGTGTCAAAGCACTGAATGGCGAAGTCCTGTATCACCAGCCACGAAAAAAGTCAAACGACAACCTTCGAGAACAAAGACAATGTTGATTACATTCTTTGATAGTAAGGGAATATTTCTGCATGAGTATGTTCCTCCAGGTCAAACAGTGAACCAAACTCTTCACATCAAAGTCTTGAAACATTTGCGACAAACAATTCGACGTCCCCGCCTTGATTTGTGGCATTCTCTGGACTGGTTCTTACTACATGTAAGACCCCACACTGCTTCATCTGTCACCGAGTGTCTGGACAGGCATTCTGTTATTGCCATCTCATAACCGCCAAATTCGCCTGACCTCTCGCCTTACGATTTTTTCTTGTTCCCGCGAGTGAAAGGCGACTGAAAGGAAAGATTCGTCAAGATATCGCGGACATTCCACGGGCTATAACAAATGAACTTACAAGCATCGCAGTTGGAAATTTCGAAGATCTCCAGAAACATTGGCAACTCTGTATAAATAGCCATGTGGACTACTTCGATAGCAGCTAAGTTCGTTAGTGCAGTAACCCTCAAAAAAAATAAAAAAAAATAAACTGACCCTGAACTTTTCTGACAAAGAGAGAATATAATGTGTAAAGATGTTACAAACTCAGTTAATCCACAGTCCAGAGAGGTATTGAAAAGCACAAAATATCGCATACACCGCTCAGTCTACATGTTGCTCCCCTTCGACCTCAGAAGCAATTTCATGACCATGAGGATGGTAGTGTTCGATTCAATTGAAACTGCTAAGTCAATAAATTTATCTATATACATGCAAATAACGGATAGCTGTATATTATTTATATGTATATAAATCACTGTATTTAAAGCGTAAATAAATTACTGATTATTTTACGAGTCCAGTTCTTTTTTATGTTTACCTTCAATGGCGACATTCACAGTCAAACATTTTGGCGGAACAGCATTGGACGACGTCGCATTCCTGTTTCGGGTATGGTTATTCCAAATGTGTGTTTATGCATTTGACACAATTATATTCGAGTCAAAGCGAAGCACACGCGTACTTCTCGAGCACCATAATCGCGTAACGAGTTTTTTTATCGTTAGATCAGGGTAAAAAATCCATTTACCACAAAACAGGACGACGAGGTTGTCAAATGTAAAACCACACTACGAGGGAAAATAAAGGCAAACAAATTGGACCTTCTTTGCATGAGGGAAACAATTTGGCCACGAAAGTGGTGGTGCGATTGCTCGTCAACGCCAGCCACAAATAATCACACAACAATTTACGCTATTAGAAGGCGTATGTGTTGCAATAATAAATGAGCTAACTTCGTATTTTCCTCATTTAAAACAAAGGGACCGGCAAACTCCCTTAATCTGTTTTTACAAGAACAGTATCGATGCGATTTACAAAGGTAGATCGGTATTTAAGTGCATAGTATCCCATCCACTGTGATGCAGCACGCTTTAACTATAGGAAACAAAGATCGTACACCCATACATCGACCAGGGAGAATGAATGTTTCTGAATCACATGACAATTCAAGGACGGAAAGCAACAAGAAAACTATGAACCGCTGACAAACTCTCTCATGAGTGAGCGGCAGGCGGGAAATTCCGACGGGAGTGCTGGTAATCTGACAAACATACTACGCCAGAGCCATTTCCTCACGCTTTTGCACTGCATTCATTTATTTTTATTTCCTACTTGTATAGCTGAAATAAGCTCTGCCGTGCACTCGTTTCACTTAAGAGAAAAACGACTTTCTTTGTCTGGGAACACTGAATGATTGAGGCCAAATGATGACACGAAATGATTCCCGGCAAGATCATATCCGACCCAGTACAGCCATAATTAACAATTTTCACTGGACATTCCACATTTACAATCATTAACACACTGGACTAGCATTAAGAAAAATTCACTTCCTCCTATGCACATTTAGGCTCCGTTGGTTTCTCTAAGGCGCTTTAAAAGGAGCCGCGATGGTTTGTTAGATAAGAACTCAGACGATTTCATGCCCCATCCTTTCCAATCTGAGTTTATGTTCTGTCTCTAATGATCTTATCAAAAGCGCTAAACTTTCAGGTTCCTTTGCTTCTTCGAAAGTAAGCTCTCCTTAGCTGCCGAAATTGATTCACTATCAGTTTAGATGTAGTCTTTTAAATTCCTGGAAGAACTTGGCGATATCGTCCGCTAAGTATGTAAGAGAAAGGAACAGATTAATGTTTTCGACAGTCGAGTGGAAATAAACAAATATTTCCTTCCGGCTGACAGCTATCAGTCTCATTACTCGAGAAACGCAGTAAACTGCAGTCGTTGATTTACTACTAATGTATTTATCCCAGCGGCAACCTCTACTGCAGAGTTACTAGCTGTCAGTAACGCCATATGGAGGTAGCCAAAGGATTTTCAGAAACGAAAGTGAGTTTTGCTACAACGGCTCTGGAAATTAACTTAAAATACTTCGCTTCTAATTAATTTCTGTTCAGATAATCACAGGAATTTTGCAGTAGACCAAGGTTTTTGACATTGGTTATCTGAGTCTATAGAAACAGATGAGTACTTTTAAATGTACACTTTGAAAATGTCTGTAAAAGACATGAGGAACGATAGTTTCCTTGGGCCGTATATGAACCGTTCTCCTCCTTCCATTCACGGGCGGAGCATTGGACGACTGATTCTTAGACGCTTCTTTGCGAGCTTTAATGAACCTTATCTTAACTTGACCTACCTTGGGCGGGCTTACATAAAGATCTAACGGATATTACCGGAATTCATATTACCAACTAGTTCTTGAAATTATTCAATAGCTATATTCTCCGACCTTTTTCGAGTGTAAGGCAAGTCACGTATTTCGGCATCTCTGTCATATTATCTCCTAGGGAATATAGAAACAAAAGAGATCCCGACGACACTGTCCAGACAACGGCATTGCAATATAGATTCCACAAGTGTTGTATAATTAACTCCTTTCATACGTAAAATGCAAGCCTCCAATAGTCAACAGGTTTACCCAAGTTTGCTAAATGTATTACCTGACACGGAAAACTAGTGTCGCTGTATTTTATACTCCCGCTCTCTACTGTGACTCATCGTGTAAGCAAGGGAGGCTATACTTCAACAATGTGAAATTTTGTTCAAGTGGCTATATGCAATGTTTTCTTCCATCAAAGCGCCACACCCATACATGCACTTCATTTCCAAAAAGTCTAATTTTAATATTTGAGCGCATAAGAAAGCGAAGAACACTCGCACCTGCGACGAAGCTTAATGTGTTCGGGAAGGCTTCGACGAATAAATAAAAGAAATAATATCTGAGAACTCTTAATACTGGGTTATTCAAAAAGGAGCATATTTCAAAAGTCTATTTCTCACAAACTACAAAGAAAGCACGTGCCAGCATACCTGCACGGAGAAGAGTTAAGATTTTAAGGTTCAAACTGTTCCGTACTCAGTGTGAGTACCACATGATACATGCCCCAAATGTCAAAACGGCAAATCATTCCTCTCCAAAAACACGTATCAGCTGGTCCCTAGTTATCGAATTTATAGCCTTAAATAATTCGATGTCGCAGATCATCACGGGTAGCAAAATGGGACAAAATCGCCTACTTTTTCTATTCCCACAGATAAAAACCACAGAGGGTGGTGACCTGGGAGGCCACTGATGATGAAACTGACCTTCTGCTCCTCCTCCTCCAATTCAGCATTCGCGAGTGGTGTTAATCAGGTAACATCGGACGTGGTGTACTGCTTACTCGTGTAGTGGATTTCCTAGGGACCCTTTCATGAGTTACACGGATGCGCTCGACATTTTTATCCCCTGTGTATCGACGATCCTTGCTTTTCCGTTTGCAGATCCAACCATGTTCTACGAATTTTCAATGCTACTCATAAATCTGCATATGACAAAGCGGCTCTTTGTGCATTTGTCAGCAAAATGGACGTTGCACATTAACAATGGATTCTAACCGTGGTAATTACAGCACACAAAACGGTGACTCCTGTAGTGTCACCATTTTCCTACAAATAAGCAATTTGTGCTACTACGGCTCTGAACTGAACGTCTACACGTACTGTTCAAAACTTTCAACTTTCTCTGTCTGGGAGCGTGATTTGTGATGAGAGGCAAATTCTTCAGATCTGGTCCTTCTTTTTGAATAATCCCGTATGCTACACCAAGAGTAGCACGCTAGGTGCTTTTTTGCTGCTTCACCTGAAATTAGTTGGTTGGTTGCTTTGAAGTATAAAGGGACCAAACTACAGGATCATCAGTCCCTATTAAAACCATAGAGCATATGGTCTGGGCTGGCTGATCACAATAATACAAGAGGATGAGCCAGCTACTCTGCAACACATTAAAATGTCCATCCCGAAAAGACAAGGCGAGATGATCACATGTACGGAAAAGACGACCATCAAGACAAACAAATGCAAAGAAAGTGCAACAGAGTTAAAATGGAGGGAGGGTGGCGACCTCACAGAGAAGGCTAAATGCCCAATCTTAGATGGTACGATAAAAACCCTCCTCACAAATAAAACGTAAAACTAAATCTGCTGTTGAGGTATTGTCGCCCAACACCGAAGGTAGAGTGCTTGGAAGGTTAAAAGTCCGCCGCAGAGCGGCTAAAAGTTGACAGTCCAGCAAGATGTGGACGACAGTCATATGTGAGCTGCAGTGACACCGAGGTGGGTCCTCTCGAAGGAGGAGGTAGCTATGTGTTAGCCATGTATGCCCAATGCGCAGCCGGCTGAGAAGCACAGAGTCTCTGCGAGAGGCCCCCATGGAGGTCTTCCACACATTTGTAGTCTCCTTAAGGGCACGCAGTTTGTTGCGTGTACTGAGATTATGGCATTCCGTCTCCCCAAAACTCAAAAACCTTGCGGCGTTATAATGATCGCAGGTCAGTTACAGGGGTGCAGATCTCCAGAAGCGGTTTCCGTGTAGCCTGTTTGGCCAGCCTGTCGGCTAGTTCATTTCCTGGGATTCCGACGTGGCCTGGGGTCCAAACAAACACCACAGAACGACTGGACCGTTCTAGGGCATAGATGGACTCCTGGATGGTCGCTACCAAAGGATGGCGGGGGTTGCACTGGTCGATAGCTTGTAGGCTGCTCAAGGAGTCAGTACAGAGAAGAAACGACTCGCCAGGGCATGAGTGGATGCGCTCAAGAGCACGAGAAATGGCCACCACCTCTGCAGTGAAAACACTGCATCTATCTGGCAAGGAGTGCTGTTCAATATGTCCTCCATGAACATACGCCTTAGGACCATGTGAAAGGCCCAGGCGAAGCTTCGGCCTAGGTGTACACCATGGAGGTGTACGTGAATTGACCTCGAGCATAGGTGGTTAACGCAAGGACTCCGCTTCAGATAGAAGAGATCGGAACGCGAACCGCAATCTTAAGCCCTGACCTGGGCTCCGATACGGGAGATGAACCGCCGTAAATGGGAATAGGAGACGGTAATTCCGATGCTCAGGAGAACTATGAATGGAGAACTAACCTTCAATGGAGGGACACCGGCCTCCACCAGGACGGTGGTTACCGGACTCGTCCTAAAAGTTCCTGTTGCCAGTCGAATGACACAGTGGTTCACTGGGTCGAGTAAACGCAACGCTGAGGCGGGAATGAACAAGGCCTCTGTAGAGCTGCAGCAGCGTAAAGCGACCTGCACCCCAGTTTGTATTGCTGAGGCAGCGGAGGGCATTGAGGTGCTGCCAGCACTTCCGCTTCAGCTGACTAAGATGAGGAAGCTACGTCAATCGGGCGTCGAAAACCAGTCCTAAGAATCGATATGTCTCCACTACAGTGAGTGGATCGTCATTAAGGTAAAGTTCTGGTTCTGGATGACACACGACTTCGCGGCTGAAAACTGGAAGCCGTAGGCTAGAGCCCATGACTGCGCCTTGTGGATGGCTTCCTTTAGGCGCCGCTCGGCAACACCAGTACTGGGGGAGCAGTACGAAATGCAGTAGTTGTCTGCATACAGAGAAGGTGAGACCGACGGCCCGACAGCTGCTGCTAGACCGTTAATGGCCACTAAAAATATACACTCAATACAGAGCCCTGCGGGACCTCATTGTCCTGGATATGGGGGGGGGGGGGGGGGAGGGGGAGACTATGGGAGACGCCAACTTGGACACGGAAAGTAAGGAGAGAGAGGAAATTTTGGATCAAAATTGGGAGCGGGCCCCAGAGACCCCACTCACATAATGTGGCAAGGATCTTATGTCGCCAGGTCTTGTCGTAAGCTTTTCGTAAACCAAAAAAGACGAGAGGAGCCGGAGGAGGCTATTGCTTCTCTTGCTGGGGGGAGGGACTGATGTCCGCTGCATTTGGGGGGGGGGGGGCGTGCCCCCGAAGTAGGTACTTTGGGAGCAACAAAAGGAGATTTTCCCCCTACCACCAGGGGGGCAGATATACTCTGCTCGTGGCACAGTGTGTGGCACGACTGGTACTTGTGATGGCGCTGGTAATGTAGCTGCAGCATATGTGGACGTCAACCAAACGGAGTGTAATCGTTCAAATTCACGTTGCGCCTCTTGGTAAGTCAATCAGTCCAGGGTCTTGTACTCCATGATTTTCCCCTCCTTTTGGAGTACTGTGCAGTCTGGCGAGCAAGGGGAGTGCTGTTCTTTGCTGCTGATACAAGTGGGAGAAGGTGCACAGGGAGTATCTGGATGCAGTGGACGTCCGCAGTCTCGACATGTGGCGTTGGAAGTGCAGTGGGAAGAATTTCTAGCACTTAAAGCGCTGCAGAGGGGGAGGGACGTATGGTTTAACGTCACAGCGGTAAACCATCACCTTGACCTTTTCAGGCAATGATTCACCCTCAAAGACCAAGATGAAGGCACCAGTAGCAATCCTGTTGTCTTTGTTTCCCCTGTAAACGCGCCAGAGGAAATGAACATCCCGCCGTTCTAGATTGGCGCGGAGCTCGTCAGACTGCAAGAGCAGATAGCGATGTAAAATAATCCCCTGAACCATGTTGAGGCTTTTATGGGGAGTGACGGAAACAGGAATATCACCCAGCTGGTCACAAGAGAGTAACGCCCGGGATTGGGCTGGGGATGCTGTCTGAATCAAGACTACACCACTTCTCATCTTGGACAGTACCACTTCTCATCTGGGACAGCGCTGTCACTTCCCCAAACTTATCCTCAAGACGTTCGACGAAAAATTGAGGCTTCAGAGGTAGAAACGAGTCCCTGACCATTGTGACACAGACTAAATACCAAGGCGAATATGGCTCTCTTCTTTCTGTAACCCTACGTTCCTTCCATGGTGTAGCGAGGGAGGGAAACGATTTAGGATCATATCTGTCAGCCGTTTTTGCTCTTCTTAGAGACTCCTGGCGCCGTACGGTCACCAGCAAGAGATGACTTAGTCCGCTTCATTGCGGGTCATTCGCCCCGGTGCCACCCACTCCGATCAGGGGCTCTCCCCACGGTCTCCACCCAGCCCCAGCAAAGGCCACCTAGCATGATAGGAGTCCCGATGCCGCAGGAAGACAGGCATCTACTCCTTGGCATACGTGGGGAGTTTACTTTCAGGCATTAGCAGTGCGATCCCTGTGTTGTCGGGGGGCTACCACCAAATGGGTAAATGACGGCCCCACCACAATGGACTGGCTACCGTGCTGGATATTGGGCGCAGAGAAATCCAATACTGTCAGGGGGGCGAAAGAGGACAGGAGACAAAGGAAGAAGATGGCATACCCTGGAAAGTGTCCTCGCCCAAACAGCTAAATTGCAGGTGGAGATGCAAAGCCATGACAAGAGGTTCAGGAGATCGAATCTAAGGGCATTATGGATAACACAGCGTCCTTCCCCATATGGTCCGCACCTCTTTAGAATTTGGAAAGTGGCAAGTCCAACCATTAAATGGGACCTGAACTTATAGGGCCCAAAAGTGTGAGACTCCTTTTAGTCGCTTCTTGCGACAGGCAGGGATACCTCGGGCCTGTTCTAACCCTGGACGCGCGGGGGGACTGAAATTAGTAGTACTATCGTATGTCTCGATGACAGTCCTTCAAAACAACATGCTGCCTTGTGCCTGTTAAAAAAACTCATCCTTCCGGTTACACATCTCGTGTGATATCTGAATCGAAAGTATGCTCTTCATTGGACGTTGATGGCACACTGAATATAAAGCTTCTAGAGACAAAGAATATACCTCCTTCCCTCCACACACGCGCTAGAATACTGCACCTGCGATGTGATCACGTCTCATAAGCAGTTTGGATGTTGTTAACAATTTTGGAATTGTTGATACAAGATACACCGAGTTGACAAAAGTCATGGGATAGCAATATGCACATAAACAGATGGCGGTAGTATCGCGTATACAAGGTACAAAAGGGCAATGCGTTGGCAGAGCTGTCGTTAGTACTCGTGTGATTTATGTGAAAAAGTTTCCGACATGATTATGGCCTCACGACGGGAATTAACCGATTTTGAACGCAGAATGATAGAGGTATGAGTCATTCCAGCATTAGGGAATTCAATATTCCGAGAGCCAGAGCATAGAGCGTGCTGAGAATATCAAATTTCAGTCATTACCTCTCACCACGGACAACGCTATGGCCGACGGCCTTCAGTTAACGACCGAGAGAAGCTGCTTTTTCAGAAATTGTCAGCGCTAACAGACAAGCAACACTGCGTGAAATAACCGCAGAAATCAATGTGGGATGTAAAACGAACGTATCCGTCAGGACAGTTATCGAAATTTGGCGTTAATGGACTATGGTAGTAGACGATCGACGCGAAGGCCTTTCTAAAAGAACGACGTCACCTTCAGCGCCTTTCCCGGGCTCGTGACTAAGTAGACTGGAAAACTATGGCCTGGTCAGACTGCAGTTGGTAAGAGCCGATGAAAGGGTTTGAGTGTGGCGTAGACCCCACGAAGCAATGGCCTCAAGTTGTCAACAAGGCAATGTGGAGGCTGGTAGTGGCTCCTTAACGGTGTGGACTGTGTTGACATGGAATGGAGTGTGTCCTCTGATCCAATTCAACTGATCATTGTCTGGAAATGTTATGTTTGGCTTCTTGGAGACGTGGACTTCTCAAACAAGGATGGAATCTTTAGGGCTGACAATGCGCCATGTCACTGGCCCGCAACTGTCCGCGTTTGGTTTCGAAGAACATTCTGGACGTTTCGAGGGAATAATGTGGCCACACAGATCGCCCGACATGAATACCATCGAACATTTATGGGGCATAATCAAAAGGTTCGGTTTGTGCGCACACTTTCGCAATTATGGAAAACTACAGCGGTAGCATAGCTCATTATTTCTGCAGGGGACTTCCAACGACTTGTTGAGTCCATGCCACGCCGAGCTGCAGCACTATGTCGGGCAAAAGCAAGTCCGACACGATATTAGGTGTCCAATGACTTTTGTCGACTCCTACTATTTTTCACTGTATAAGCATCACTTCACATTAGGTAAAACGAGAACTGACACCCCAGAGGACCACAACAGGATATTGCTGAGCTTCACTGTCTAATGTGGTCAGTCTCCAAAGTACGCTGCTTCAGACCACTCGCGCTAGAATATTGCTTATGTGTGTGGGGCCCGTACCAAGTAGGACTAATAACGAACACAGAACATGTACAACAAAGGTACCACGAATAGTCAGAGGTTTGTTGCATGTGAGAGCGTCACGGATATACTGAAAAACCAAACTAGCAGTCACTTGAAAATGATTGAAAACTGTCCCCTGAATGCCTACTCACATATATTCCAGAAGTAGCTTCAAGTGAGGAATTTAGGATTATGCTAGAGCCCCCCCCCCCCCCCCCCCTCAGGTATCGCTCTCATTGGGATTAAGAAGACAAAATCAGACCAATTAGAGTGCGCATAGAGGCTTTTATTATTTATTTTTATTTATTTATTTAACCTGTTCCGGTCAGGTCCATCAAGCCCTTTCTTACATGGGACCAGCGTTCCGCACATACGGTACCTTTTCAACATCATAGTTACCTAATAAATAACCATTTTACTGTGACAAATAGTACTGAAATCATTTGAGCCTCTGTAATGGCAATGTAAGTAAATAATACTGAATATGAACTAATAAAGTTAATACTGGCAGTGCTTGTACTACTGCAGCTGCTGCCACTAATTTTGATAATGGTAATAAGAATTACATTAATAAAGACAATAACAACAACAATGATAGTGGCAGATACAAAAAGAATTTATACGTGTTCAAGGCACATGGTATCTGACATAGCGAGTTATGCGGAAAGAGCCCCGCCGCCCGAAGTAGCCGAGCGGTTCTAGGCGCTACAGTTTGGAAACGCGCGACCGCTACGATCGCAGGTTCGAATCCTGCCTCGGGAATGGATGTGTGTGATGTCCTTAGGTCAGTTAGGTTTAAGTAGTTCTAAGCTCTAGGGGACTGATGATCTCAGAAATTAAGTCCCACAGTGCTCAGAGCCATTTGAACCATTTTTTTTATGCGGAAAGGAAATTTAAGGGGACTGCATCAGCTAAGAATACCCAGCTAAGAATACTTAGTAGATGTGTCATTAACTGCCTTCTGAAGCCGGAAATGTTATTCAGCTCTCTATTGTAATGCGAGAGGTTATTCCAGAGTCGGGTTCCTGCTACTCAGAATCATTCTCCTCGCGCTGCGTGTATGAATGGAATGGGAAGAAGCCCTAATAAATCTTACAACAGGACGTACCATCACAATGGTTTACAGAGCATGAATGCATATGTAAATTGATGTAAAAAAGCCAAGGTTTTTTCTGATAACACTTGCTGTAATACAGTTCTGCAAATACGTGCACCGGAGTCAGACAACGTGTATTTCCTGAAAGGCTCCACAGTAAAAATAGTGTTAGCTCATGTACAGCACAAAAAAGGAGCATTTATATCCCATTTCTTAACGTTGGTTGACTGTTACATGACAACCACGGCTTTCATTACGTTCGCCGAGTCGGCAGCAGACATCAGACAAGGAAAACGGTGCACAGGTGTGGCGTTGTGCCGGCTCCACAGTACTGCCGTGCAGCGCGCCTTCCTGGGGGCCCCTGTCTCGTCCCCTCTCCCTCCCACCACCCTGTTACGTGCTCTTTGCTCTCACAATGTGCTCGCCATCGATTGCAGTCCCCCGGCACTGCACTGCATTTCCTCCAGTGTCTGCCACAGAGTGCTCTCTGTGAGTAACATTGCACATCCGCACTAATCTGGTTCTATTATGGAATCAGCTCTTTTTTCGCATCAGAGAAAAACCATCTCGATAGCCTCAAAATCTGTTGCGCTGTTCACAACTACTAGCGACCTACATTGACAGACATGCAGGAATATGGATCTATATTTGGTTACTCAATTACCATACTTTCATTTGGTGTAAAAAAGCCCAGTATTCATTAATTATGCCTAAAAGCGAGATCGAATAACATCGATTAAGTAAATATGATGCTTCAAATTTTTACTGAACGCGATCATGAACAATCACTCGACAAAACGAAGACTTATTGTTTTCTACGCCCCAATCTGACACAATGTACAACTTTTCCAGCATCTAAAAGCAATTTAACGGATTGATAATTGGGTATACACTTCACTAGTTGCAATGGCAAGGAAAGCGTTTCTGAAGAAGAGAAATTTGTTAACACCGAGTGAAGAGAAATTCGTTAACCTCGAGAATAGATTTAAGTGTCAGGAAGTCGATTCTGAAAGTATTTGTATGGAGTGTAGCCATGTATGGAAGTGAAACATGGACGATAAATAGTATGGACAAGAAGAAAATAGAAGCTTTCGAAATGTGGTGCTACAGAAGAATGCTGAAGATTAGATGGGTGGATCACATAACTAATGAGGAAGTATTGAATAGGATTGGGGAGAAGAGAAGTTTGTGGCACAACTTGACCAGAAGAAGGGATCGGTTGGTAGGACATGTTCTGAAACATCAAGGGATCACCAATTTTGCATTGGAGGGCAGCGGGGAGGGTAAAAATCGTAGAGGGAGACCAAGAGATGAATACACTAAGCATATTGAGAAGGATGTAGGTTGCAGTAGATACTGGGAGATGAAGAAGCTTGCACAGGATAGAGTAGCATGGAGAGCTGCATCAAACCAGTCTCAGGACTGAAGACCACAACAACAACAACAACAATTGCGACAGTACGCAAAAATGAAAACAATCAATGTAATGTTAATGATTATAGAATAAAAAGAAACATGAGAGAAATGGAATTTTCTACTATGGTGATCGCAGAATAACAGCATCATCAGTATTGTTATTTACTCCCTTTTTAAGGTAATCTATACAAAACACACGTCAGAAGAATCAGTTGTCTGTAAGACGCGAGACGACACAAAAAGAACCTCAGAAAGGAAAGTGGCTTCGTATTAGGAAAATGCGACGAAAATAGTGAAGAGACCTATTAACGCCACGTCACACCTTGGAGTGGAAACGCATAATGAGCGTTACTGAATGACAATGAAGCGTCAAATTTATGGGAAATTTGGCATTATTAATATAAAATTAGAAACAGTCAGGATTTATGCGCGTGTTCCTGTCGCATGAAACCCGAGAGTTCTTCGCAGTGACACGTGAATGATACGCTAAACCTCGAAGTTTCTGACTTAAAAAAATAGTTTTAATAAAAGAAATATAATTATGAATCCTGTGTTGAATAAAGCCACATCAAGAGGTAATTGCTACATTACTTGAGACACGGAATTCGGGGAGTTCAGATTTGCGTAAAACCATCCTGTAGGTCTTCAGTGGTTTCCTTTAAGCGCCAGGATAGCGTCTTCAAGAAATATACTGCCCATTCCTTCCATTTACTTTGCCAGTTAAAGTAGTATTCTGTCTCATCGAAATCGAGGGGTGTTCAGCCTCTTTTCCTTTAAAAGCGTGTTGTATTAGTGGGCAGATGCAACCAGTCTGCGCCACTCGAAGCTGTTAATTAGGACCAAATTATGTAGTTTCGCAGTTCACAGGAACAACTTATTAATATGACTGATGCGCACAGTGTGGCTGTTTCATCGAACGAGAGGGCTATGAGGTAGCTGCCTTCTTTCCCGCTGAGGTCTAAAGGCTACTCGTCCTGCGGACAGGTGAGAGAGTACACGGCGATATACTTGCTACATTACGTAAGGAGGTTCCATTGCCCAGCCGGCGCCATAATTCGGTCCTCAAAGGCTGTTGACGTAACGCTGGACCCGCTCCGTCGGAAAACAGTGGCGATGTAGACCTCATGTAAAAGCTGTTGATGATGTGCTTGTGAAGTAGAACTAAACCAAGACCACGAAGATCTCATGTACTGACGGACAAGAATCGTCGAACACTGTGGAGGGTGGTTGTAAAAAATCGCATGAAATCAGGGAAAGGAATTGTTTCATGAGTTCCGATGTGCTACCAGCACTCGTTCTAGCGCATCATCTGTGGGTAAGGACTTATGAACTATGGAGTAGAATGGTGAAGCTGCTCCCCAGAACCCACAAATTTCTGTAGGGACAGTGGATAACTGGACACAAGAGATTTGGAGCGATGAATTACGCCATACCTTGTGGCAATCCGATGGAATGGTTTGTTGGGTTTGGCGAATGTCTCGAGAACGTCACGTGCCATTGTGTGCAGTGCCAACAGAAAAGTACAGAGGAGGTGGTTTCACGGTACAGGGCTGCTTTTCATGGTTAGGCTGTGGTCACTTTATTGCGTTTAAGAAAATGCTTAATGGAGGGAGATGTGAGCACATTTTTCAGTATCATGTGCTGCATACAGTAAAAGTTCGGAGACGATGACTGATTGTGACACTTTGACAATGCCCCCGTCATTAAGCAGTATTCAGTCTGGAACCGCGCGACCGCTACGGTAGTAGGTTCGAATCCTGCCTTGGACATGGATATGCGTGATGTCCTTAGGTTTGTAGTTCTAAGTTCTAGGGGACTGATGAACTCAGATGTTAAGTCCCATAGTGCTCAGAGCCATTTGAACCATTAAGCAGTATCTTTGAGGCAGTGGTCGTGGGCAATAACATTTCTGAAACGCACTGGCTTTCCCACATTCCCGACGTGAAATCAATGGATACATCTGGGTTGAATTATAACGTCGACTTCGCACCAGATCCTAGCGTCACACATCTCTCGTTTCGCCTCTTCCGGAAAAATACCGAGTAGTGTTGAAGCCGTCACAAAGGCGAAGGGTGGGGACACCCCGTACTGATGTCCAGTAATGGGCTTCGGTATACTTTTGATCAGATAGTGTCTGTATCACTGTTGGTCAAAGACACGCAATGAAGTCAAAGCCAGCTCAGATCGTTTGTCGAAGCCCACATGACGAATTGAATTACATTTAATCTCTGTTGACGCTTAAAATTATAGCAGTAATGTGTACATCAAGCTTGATCAACGTAACCTTTAAATATGTATGTAATTTTAATTTGTTTGTTCCTATTGTTTATTGATTTATTATTATATTATTTACATTAGTCGCTTTTGCATTAAATGTACTGTACAGTATTTCACATAGTATTATAGTTCGTCTAGTTTTTGTTTATCCACTACATACAATACATGTTATATCACTAATTGTAGCTTCACATAACTATATTAGGAAGCTCTGCTGTAATTCGGACTGGAACTCGCTCCAGTTACGGAAAGCCTTTATTAATGAGGCTTCACTGTGTATGTTTAACCATGCTTTACTTAGTAAGTGACAAAATGAAATTTGCCACTTGCGTTAGTGAAATGGGTAACTAGTTATTATTCTCGAACAGTTGTTCCGGATTTGCTACATGTTGGCAAGCTTGAAGTCATTCTAATTAATGTGGTCATTTCCTCTTAGAGGGACATAACAACTGGCGTGAACGGAAAATACATACTGTACCTTCCTCCAACCAGTCACTGCGATATTATTGTGTGAATTCAAATAATTTTTCCTCCTCACTCTGCCTTATGACTACTAGGGCCTACCATATTATTACTTTATGCAGGCCGTAGCGCTCCAAACAAACCTTTTACCAAGAAGTACTGCCCCCATCACGTAGCAGAAAACCTGTGCTACGCAGCTGAGGCCGCGAGCATTGTTGCCCATGCAGCACCACGTGGACATGTGGCTCTTTGGTCTGCTCTTTGGCATTATATTTTATTTACTTACAGAAATTATAATTATTTAAAAAATACATTAATTCGAAAGTAGTAAATTATAAATTTACGCCATATTTTAAGAAGAGAACAAAAAGAAAACAGGAAGGAGTAGATACAGATGTCCCTTCACCAACATCACCCGGGGAAGAGGACTTGGTATTGAACTTCAAGTCCAGCGTCCCAGTCAGGTGCTACCTGTGATAGTATTATCCGCATGAACATCACTCCACGGGAAAATTCCATTTGTTCGTCCCATGTGGATCTGATTTCATATATATGTTGGTGTTGTTTGTTAGCGTGCAGCGTGAGTTGATATTTGTTAGATGATAATTAATTGAAACCCTCAGCTACCGACAGGTGTTGTTGATATACCTGAAAATGTGTGTCCTGACCGTGACTTGAACCCGGGATCTCCTGCTTACATGGCAGACACTCTATCCATCTGAGCCACCGAGGACACAGATGAATAGCGCGACTGCACGGATTCATCCCTTGCACGCTTCCCGTGAGCTCACATTCCCATCTGTCCACTCTCTACACACGTAATGAACCTAATAGATATTTGCCCATCCACTCATTACTCGTGCACGACGATTCCCGTAAGAGTTCGTGCAACCTGTGCGCATTCGCACAGACGAAATTCAACGGCTGGGTAGCCTTTAACTATATATATATGAAGATAGTAACTGTTCTCGAAAGAACAGATACCATAGATGACCGTGCAGCTTCTCTAGAATAAATGATAATTAATTGAAACCCTCAGCTGCGGACAGGTGGTGTTGATATAGCGTGCAAGGGATAAGTCCGTGCAGTCGCGCTATTCATCTGTGTCCTCAGTGACTCAGATGGATAAAGCGTCTGCCATGTAAGCAGGAGATCCCAGGTTCGAGTCCCCGTCGGGGCACACATTTTCAGCTGTCCCATCGAGGTATATCAACAACACTTGTCGGCAGCTGAGGGTTTCAATTAATTATCATTTATTCTAGAGAAGCTGCACTATCTGTTCTTTCGAGAACAGTTAGTATCTTCATTGATATTTGTTAAGTTACGAAACAACAACTGCTACTAGGTTAGTAAGTAAATAAATTTTGCGTGGCTAAGGAACAACATTCCGCCACGATGTAATGTACTAAGTTATTTACAGATCTTATGTGGCTGTAGAAAGAAATAACAAGACACAATTGACACAATCATTAATCTTGTAAAAGCATATTTGTATAATAAAAGTAGTGTCTTTGAGTAGTAAACTAGTTAATTTTATATATCTTGGGTAATATGCATGCTGTATGACTGTCGTATGTTAACACTGACTAAATTACTGCTGTGTGTTTGTATGTTACTTTATACGACTTTTATACAGTCTAAGGCAAATGACGTGGAAACTGCTCACAAGCTGTTATTCACACAGATATCGTCAGAAAATGCAAAATAGTAAACTTTGGTGGCCGATAGACGAATGTGTGACCCTGCAGTGCAATTTCATAGCGCAGTTGGCAAGTAACTATGCCTCGGAGACAGGAGCGTGAACATTATACGCAGACGTCAGCATTTGAGAGCTGACGTGTAGTTGGGCTCAAAGGAGTTGGTTGGAGTAGTCGGCGAATCGCTCGACATGTGAACAGGGGCGATGCCACTATTCGACCATGTTGGCACGAATAGATGAATCATGGCGTAACACAGTGTCAAAAAGGAAGCGGTAGACCTAGAGAGACGACATAGCAGGAGGATCGACCTATCGTCAGAGAGGCACTCAGCACTCCGGATCCATCATTATCATTGATCCGATGTGCAACTGGTGCTTCAGTGACCACAGGGACGACAAATAGGCTGAGCTCACGGCGCCCTTGCGCCGACTACCATTGACCTCTGTACACCAACAAGCGCGTTTGCAGTAGTGTCCGGCACAATCTCGTCGAGTGGAGTAGCACTGTCTTCAGTGACGAGCCCCGCTTCGAGCTGAGCCACAATGACCAACGAAGGCATGTCTGTAGACGCCCTGGACAGCGGTGGGACACCAACCTGACTGCAGCCCGCCATACGGGCCGAAAACCAGGAGCGATGGTCTGGGATGACATTTAATTTCATAACAGGACCCCTTTGATTAACATCCGCAGTAGCCTTTTACCACTGTGGTACGTCGACGATATTCAACGCTCCATTTTGTTGCCTTCATGTAAAGCCATCTGGGCTTATATTTCAGTGATATAATGGTCGCCTGCACACGGAGAGAGTTTCTACGGCTTGTTTCGTGTTTGTCAAACCATACCTTGGCAAGCAAGGTCGCAACTGAAAACGTTTCAAGCATTATGGGCAGGGCCCTCGCCAGCTCGAGATCTAACGCGCCAGTTGGACAGAATTTGGCACGATATCCATCAGAAGGACATCCAACAACTCTATCAATCAGTTCAGAGCCGAATAACTGCTTGCATAATGACCAGAGGTGGACCATCGCTTTATTGACTGGCTCAGTTTTTGACGTTCTTTCTCTTGAATAAATCATGCATTTTTCCTCAAACTGAACTCCTTTGTTTGTCTGTCATGTACACCCCATCTACTGATTTCTGTCCCATTCGAATAGTACCTCCGTGGTACTTCTCTGTATTAAATTCATATGCATGTGCAGTGATCTGTTCATTTCTGTCTTTACTTTACAATCATTTGTACAGATTTAACGTAAAAACTAAAACAATATCTATAATGGAGTATTCTAATTACTTCTACTTTTAATTACACTCATGGATAATGAGGATATAAATTGCTATCTTCTACTAATGTTCATGTTACTTGTGTATGTTTTGTGTATTTTATGCGGTGTGTACGTTGCGTCAGTGCTTTCACTATCATTCGTTGCATCCTCAATACTGGAACTACTCTATCTATCGCCCTGTCTTTATAAAGTACGTGGGATAAGGGCCGTATCCAATCACAAAATGAACCATGCCTCAATCAATTTCTTAGTTGTCGCCTATGTTTTGTGTGCTGCCCAATGATGTGCAACGCTCTCTCAGGTCTACCAGTCTTCAGTCAGTATGTTGCAGCCATGTCTGATGGTAACATCGATCGAGTATATTACAAGTACACATACAGTGACTCGACCGATGATGTGCCGAATGTCCCACACAGTCTACATAGCGCACTCCTCTGCCCCCGCCTAACAGTGATCTTTAATGTCGCAAGTTTTTAACTAGATAATAGTGACGTTCGGATCTCTCTCTAGTATAAGTAAGTTCACGAAGCCAGTTACAGTTTTAACGAAATCGCAGCTTTACTACATTCACAGGAACTAGCATTTCTGTACAACGGCAGAGCGACATGTGGCAGCTCCTGCGGTAAGATATGCTGATCCTGTCTTGCGACGAGGCTGCAGGTTTTATTGTTCTATCCGACGAAAACAATTTTCAACATTAAGCCAGAAAATATATCCCTAACGTCTGATCCTGCAATCGAAGTTCCAATCTGTGACGAAAAGCTATTTGTAATAAGCCCAAAAGATAGTGTTATGCATAATTGTCTTCTTCTACTTTATGATCAGCTCATAGGTTGGTTTTGCAGTACTTTGGTTTTGCTGTATCCATTCGCCAAAATGTTCTGCCGTCAACTAGTATCTTCAATCCACTGGAATCACAGCAACCTGTGACCTCTGTCAGTCGGGTAACGTACTTTAATTTAGATCGCGAAGTGCTGTTCATCTCTTAAAAAATTATGTTCATCACTCCTTCGTGTCTTAGAATATGTCCATTTATTTCTCCTTGCAGTTGAATTGTTACACAAGACCATTTTCACCTCCAATCTTGCCACTTCTTCTTCGTTAGCAACTTCTTCCAAAAACCACATTCTTAATATTCTGTGCTATCATGCCACAAAAGCTGACATTTTCTTGTATGTTTCTCCATTATCCGCATAATAAACTACTATTAATTTGGTAGCTCTTAAGGGTCTACAGCCATTACCGAGGGATGGGACACCGGATGGCTTACATATGAGCAAAGAGTACAACTCTCTTGGTTGCTGGACGATCATCACCAGCGATTCGTCCATCAATGGAATCCCTGGGAATGGATGAAATCTCATGTGGAACCGCTAGGCCAGGGCAGAAGTGGCGTATATCATTCAGAGACAGAATCCCGAGCATCCCTTTATCACGTGGACAAGTAATATCGTGTTGTAATGTATCTCCATGACATATATAGTACTATGAGACTCGGTAACTTCCCTGACGAGCCGTCTTTGGTGAATGTCTGCCTGTCCAGGTCAAATGAATTCGCCGCACAATCCTTGGTGTACTATGCATTTGTGAAGTATGGGGCCAAGATTACTGCTCTTCTATAACAGTTCTCCAGTGTTCTCCTAACACCTGTATGATGCTGTGCGAGCCGTCCATCGCATACTGAAGAGGTGTCTGTCAGTCCGTATACACGTCAAATGTGTAGAGGGCTATCACGTTCAATTTCGTAACTTTGTCAAAGGTGCTCTTTGGTAGTGACGAGGTGCAGAGTTGTCAAACTCTAATGTTTCCTGCTTGCAGACAACGATACACAGTGTTCAACGCTCCTCTACAGATGCTAATTCACTGAAATAAAATGAAAAATCATTATCCCCGAAGACATGATGCTGGAACACCATAAATGTATTATGGACTGATAGAAGGTAGAAAGGGCAACAGTTCAAAGCCCCGTGCTGTGGAAGGGTCAGTAACTACACACTGTGAATGAAACTACTGGGGACATAAAAATTTATCTCTTTTTCTCGAAGAGCGGTCTACCGTTTCAAACATCGACGTCGTGCATAATTCGTGAAGTCTCTGAATTCATGCGAGCCCGTGTTGTGGGGCAGGAGGCGGCTTGATAGACCACCCAATAATTGCCCTAGACGTTTGGCACAGTATCAATGTTTGTGCTGATCGTATATCCATCGCCCTGTGTTCGGACAGTAGCTGCACAAAGTTTCATGCCGTATCAGACGAGCAGGCAATGCCGATCGCACAGCAACCATACCGAAAATTGTCAGTTTTGCACCCGAAGTGTCAACTAGGACAACAGGAACCATTTACTGCAACTTTGGCTATGGCCAAGGGTAATCGTTTAATTACCATGCTCCGCTATGAATAATCTGTAAGTTTCATGTCATTTATCCGCTTCCTTTATGGTACGTTAACTGTACTGTAAGTATTTGATCTCAAGCTTTAAATGGTGTGTTAAAAATTTCTGTTTGTAAATTATACTGTTACATCGTCTTATACCAGTGCGCTTTCCTGGCCGAGTCGAAGTAAAGTAAAAACATAACACATGTGCCACAGAAGTGCCCTTGGCCTTTGAAACTTGTTGCGTGTGAGCAGTCCTTACACGAATTCACTTGCATGAAAATCCGTCGTCGCAGAAACTATGACAATCGAATGAGTGTTTCAAAAAGATTAAGACACACGTACTGGACAACTGCCAGTACCTTTCCTTTTCATTATAAATTATGCTGTTGGATAAGACGTAAGAGAAGGCGACGCTTCTGCGAAGAGAAGCTGACGTCTGTCGCAAGTAATACGATTTTATTTCTTGTACCCTGGTGAAGCGGGAAGTAAAGGTGTCTATATTAGTTTCTAGTCTTACAATAGGCTTTCGCGAATTGAACATCAAGTTTTGGTTACAGGTAAAAAATCCTTGCGTCAGTAAAACTTAAAAGTATGCAAGAAAAATTCCTCTATCGATTTTTTTACGTGGGAAACATCCTTTTGAAAGATTTTACAGAAAATGTGAGCACTAACTGAAACAACACGATGACGAAATTTCTGTTCTACATGAACCAACTATTGCATACTAACTGCCAAATAGCATTTCAGAAAGTACAGAAAAATTGACGAAATTTTTCAGACTACTGCTGTAAATTAAAGGTCTCATCGTGCAAGATAACGTGACTTTGACCTAGTACTGCCTAGTACAAACTTTAAACGATAGAGGAATCTGCGACAGTTTACAAACTGCGTGGGCGTCCAGAAAAGTAATGCATCCGAATGTTTTATTCTGTTCTCAATATCGTTTGACGTATTGTGTGTCTTGCATATTACTCGGTCGACTTTCCCGCTTCGCTGAAGCAAGTTGCAAAGCAGGTTGGTCCTCACTGTAGCTGTAACATAGCAGTGTGTAGCGTAACTGTGTCGATACGTCACCAAGGGCGTGGCGTAACCGAGTTTCTCACCGTCCATACATGGAGCACCCTCTCTTTCAGGATGACAATGCCAGATGACACACGAGCGCTGCAATAATCTGGCGCCTTGGGTTCACTGCCATCGATCATCCTCCATACAGTTCCGACTTGACCTCATCCGATTATCATCTGTTTCCAAAACTTACAGAACAGCTTCGAGGACTTCATTTTGATAGCGATGAAGCGGTGCAAGCAGAGGGGAGGTTTTGGCTCCGTCAACAAATTCAAACGTTCTACAGTGACGGCATCAAGTGAGCTCTCGTTGGGAGAATGTGTTTGTCACAAGGTGACTATGTTGAGAAATAAATATCTAGACATGAAGAATAAAGTTGTAGAATGTTAATAACATCTGTTTCATTTAAGACGTTTCAGGAATTTTTACAGAAAAGTCGGAGGTTTTACTTTTTAGCACGCCCCCGTAATAGCAGTCCAAAACGAATATCGCGCCAATGCAACAAACTCTTTTGCCTTCATTCGTTGTACTGAATTTCAAATCACTCATGCACAGCCCCAACCAAACGTCAATGGGCTGTGACCTCGACTCGCAACAGAACATAGTCGCTATCCAAGAGGTCACATAAGAAGTAAATCCCATTACTAACTTATCTCATAGCTGAAGTAACCTAAAATGCAGGCAAACAGAGCTCAAGTGTCAGACTTCAGTGTGGGTTTCCAGTTTCTTACCTACATTTTCTACAGAAAGCTAACTCGAGCTGCGAGGGCTGCCGTCCAAATGCAAGGAAAGGCAGTGGCGTGGCGTCATATTTGTTCTGAGGAATATAGAGCATTTGTATTGTCCTTTATCGGTTCAGACTCCACTCTACAGCATAAATGTTGTTATGGTCCTCTCCAAAGACTGTTTTGATGCAGCTCTATCCTGTGCAAATAACTATCAACCAACCACTTTTGTTATTTCATGTTTATATCTTTTATCAACTTCAGTTTCGATGGCTATTGTCAAATATCACGCTTTCCAGTTGTATATCTGGCTTGTGCTGTTTTGTGTCCACGTTGTGCCGTTGTCTGCAGTTGGCCTCTTTCTTTTGATTATGTTTCACAGTGTGTGAGCACAAGAATACAGCAGGAATTGTTGCGCTTTTCTTGCTTTTGGTGACACTACGTTTTATCCATAAATTGATTAAAAATACGATTCACTGATTTTCTTATGACCTATCTCCTAAAATATCCCGAAACGTCTTTTACAGGGCATCTATTAGCAATCAGCTCGAAACCGGTTAAGTCATTAAAAGTAAGTGAAGTAAAAAGGCCACTAGCTGCACATGATTTTCTACAAGTTTGAATCCAAAACGCTTAATTATACCTTACGGTGCAGAATTTAATCGACGATAAAAATTTGATTTCACACAAGGCAGTGAGCCAAGATAGAGCTCTCCTGCGTTGCGATGCTGGTCCTGACTCACCTGCCGCCCTTCGCGATGGTATAAAAACACTGGTCAAAACAGAAGCTTCGTCATTTAATCTACGACACTGTCTACATTACCGTGGCTCTCTATTTCAGCAATGACACCCACATACGTACATTTCTAGTCTCTGTCTGGTTATCAACACGTCGCTAGATTCTCATCAACACGAATCAATATTGTCCACGGGACTTTCCATTTTGGAACACAGCGACAAGCAAGAAACGTCAAAACCACAAAAATAACGCACATCTACATCACCTACGTGATTTCTCTGCTATTCACAGTAAATAGCCTGGCAGAGGGTTCAATGAACCACCTTCAAGCTTTCTCTCTACCGTTCGACTTTAGAATGGCGGGAAAAACGAGCACTTAAATTTTTCTGTGCGAGCCCTGTTTTCTCTTATTTTATAGTGATCATTTGTCCCTGTGTAGGTGGGGGCAAACAGAATGTTTTCGCAGTCGGAGGAGAAAACAGGTTATTGAAATTTCATGAGAAGATCCCTTTGCAACGAGAAACCCCTTTGTTTTAATGATTTCCTCTCCAATTAAATTATGTCTGTGGCACTACAAAACGAGCCACCCTTCTTTGTACTTTTTCGATGTCATCCGTCAGTCCCACCTGATGCGGATCCCACACGACACAGCAATACTCCAGAACAGGGCGGACAAGCGTGGTGTAAGAAGTCTCTTTAGTAGACCTGCTGTACCTTCTAAGTATTCTGCCAATGAATCACAGTCTTTGATTTGCTCTACCCATAACATTACCTATGTGATCGTTCCAATTTAGGTTATTTGTAACTGTAATCTCTAAGTATTTAGTTGAATTACATGCTTCAGATTTGTGTGACTTATCACGTAATCGAAATTTACCGGATTTCTTTTAGTACTCATGTCAATAACTTCGCTCTTTTCTTTATTCAGGTTAACCTGCCACTTTTCGTACCATACAGATACCTTATCCAAATCATTTTACAATTCGTTTTGGTAATCTGATGACTTTACAAGACCGTTACTGACAGCATCATCTGCAAACAATCTAACAGGGCTACTCAGATTGTCCCCCATGTCGTTAATATATATCAGGAACAATAGAGGTCCTATAATACGTCCTTGGGGAACGCCGGATATTACTTCTGTTTTACTCGATGACTTTTCATCTATTACTACGAACTGTGACCTTTCTGTCAGGAAGTCACGAATCCAGTCGCACAACTGAGGCGATATTCCACAGGCACGCAGTTTGGTTGTGAGAAACGGTATCGGAAGCTTTCTGTCGACAGCACTCATTACTTCATGAGTATAAAGAGCTAGTTGTGTTTCACAAGAACGGTATTTTCTGAATCCGTGCTAAGTGTCAATAATCGTTTTCTTCGAGGGAATTCATCCTTGTGCGCACTATTGCTACATATTGCGCAATAAGTTAGAGCACAAATGTATTCTAGTGCGACAACAGCAACCTTGCTATGAGTAACACTTGTCCTTCGGCTCACGGAGGATCGATATACGAAATCTTTTTTCGTATTTTCGCAACCGCGAGTGTAAAAAATCGTGGTGCGTAGAGCAGTGGTGGTGTGGAGAGCGACTGTACTGCCCGTCTAGCCGCGTCTAGGCGCTGTCTACGGCGCACCTACGGCCGCCGCTGTGACAATGCCAAGGATGCAGTAAAAGTTGATTCACTGCCTACCATGAGCCACGCCGCAACCATGACGCTCGCCTCCGACGCAAAGTGGGGCACAGGCGCTTGCCTGGGCAATGCCGGCGGCTCTTCTGCTATAGCGAACTGCAATTAAATTACTAAACAGACATTGCATCTGAAATTGAACCTTCCGGGCAGGTATCCTGAAGATCAGTCCACTTCCATCTGTAGCTGAACTAGGCACGGATGTCTACCTGCTACGTGATGAGTGGAGATCAATACACACGGCAATGGAAGAAACAACTTGTTCTGTAGTGTTGTTCTATGCAGCGTAAAACGAGCTTTTACATTTATTTACTTTTATCTACATTTAACTGAATGAAGTCAAGATCTTCTGCTGCCTCGGAAACTAACCTTGATATCAAACTTAGCGTTGCATTATTACTGCAGGCTTCCTCGCATAATGTGTGAAGTTCTTTTATCGCCCTTTTAGCTACTTATAGGTTCTTTGCCTTCTGAATCTAACATATTCGAATCAAGAATAAATCTAAAATAAAACACACTGAAACGATTTTTTTTATTTACTAACACTTAGTTACTTTATCTGCTTTAAATGCGTTAATTTATCCATTTTAGTGGTTATTAATCTCCGTGGATTATACTATTTTAAGAACTGCAATAACCAGGCACGTTTTTTACGTTCTTTTATTTATATCAATATGCGTTTCGAGCTTTCGCCCGTCTTCAACTGGCGTAATTATATATATATATATCTTAAAATGTTTTAAATGCATTTTCTGTCCTTAAATCAGAACTCTCGTTTTTTTTAAATTCAGCTCTAACGAATCAAAAAAAAAAAAGTACACCGATATTGTCATGCTTCTCACCTTAATCTTGCTTTGGTGAGTAGTGTTCATTAATAAATGTAGGGCAAATTATTATTTTGGTGTTTAAGAACGAACACATTGCATCAAGTATCTAGTCATATTTCTTACCCTACTCTATTCTACATAACTAGGAAACTTTTGACAATGTAACTGGGATACTCTCTATGAAATTCTAAACGCAGCAGGAGTAAGACACAGGGGGCGATAAGTTATTTACAACTTGTACAGAAGCATGTCGACAGTAATAATATTCGAGGAGCATGAAAGAGAAGCGGTACTTGAGAAGGGATTGGGAAAGGATTGTGAACTATCCCACACGTTAGTCTATCTGAACATTGAGCAAGCAGTAAAGGAAACCAAAGAAAAATTTGAAGTAGGTATTAAAGTTGAAGGAGAAGAAATAAAAACTTTTTGAGATTTGACAATGACATTGTAATTCTGCCAGAGACACCGAAGAGTAGCTGAGTGGAATGGACAGTGTATTGAAAGGAGGATATAAGATGAACATAACACAAACAAAACAAAGATAATGGAATGTAGTCGAATTAAATAAGTTGATGTTGAGGCAATTAATTCGAAAACGAGACACTTAAAGTATTAGATGAGTTTCGTTGTCTGGGCTGCAAAACACCCGATGGCCGAAGTAGAAAAGATATAGACTGGGAATGGTGAGAAAATTTCTGAAGAAGATACGCATCGAATATAGATTTAAGTCTCTTAGTCGACATAATCGTCCTCAGATATTCAGAAACTGTTCAGACAATTACGATAATCGTTATTTAGAAAAAGTTGAATTAATGGAGCTTCTAGAAGTGACATCTTATAACTGTTTCATGTTTAACAGTGAAATATACCATCAACCTGAAGTGGTGGCCTAGATTGCAAAAAAAAAAAAAAAAAAAAAAAAAAAAAAAAAAAAAAAAAAAAAAAAAAAAGGTTCAAATGGCTCTGAGCACTATGGGACTCAACTGCTGTGGTCATTAGTCCTCTAGAACTTAGAACTATTTAAACCTAACTAACCTAGAGACATCACACACATCCATGCCCGAGGCAGGATTCGAACCTGCGACCGTAGCAGTCGCACGGTTCCGGACTGCGCGCCTAGAACCGCGAGACCACCGCGGCCGGCGCCTAGATTGCAATAGCCAGTAAAGTTCTCTACTATTACCGCTGTTTTAGTGATGCTATTTTGTTGGTTAGAGGAGATCGAAGCGATATTGTTGACATAGCGGAGAGCATGAGAGTGCTATTCAGCCAAAAATTAGGTTTAAAGTTGAGCACTAAAATAAAGGAATTATCAACTATCTCGACATTACGGTTACAGGCGAGGCGGGTAAACACCGTTTTAGCGTGTACAGAAAATCGACCTATGCAGACATTATTATTGACTCAAAGCCTTGGCACCATGAAAGGATCGAAGTAGAGTATTTTCGATCCAGGTTGTTAAAACTGCCACCAAACAAGCGTGAGAGGAATAAAGAAATCGCTATAATACAGCAAGTTGCAGTGAGCAACGGTCATCCAATCTCAACAGTAACTAAGTTACTGTATAAAATTAAAAGAGAACAACGGCGAAAATCAATGACAGCACGCTAACAGGTGAACAGGGAGACAAGAAAGTCGTGTACATGCCCATGAGTTATAAAGGACGTGTTTAAGAGATTATTGCTAGGCATTTTCGCAATACTAATTTGCCTATTGGGTTTAAAACTAATGACGTTATTCGCTTCAGACTGAGGGACCATGTGAATAGAAAATTCTCGAAATACATAGCAGCAGGTGTGTATAAATGTAAGTGTGGAAATTCTCCAAAAGTTAACGTATGTCACACAGGCAGGAGGTTTAAAATACGTTTCAAAGAGACGCTTAAAATGGTTCAAATGGCTCTGAGCACTATGGGACTTAACATCTGAGGTCATCAGTCCCCCAGACGTAGAACTACTTAAACCTAACTAACCTAAGGACTGATACACATCCATGCCCGAGGCAGGATTCGAACCTGCGACCGTAGTAGCAGCGCGGTTCCGGACTGAAGCGCCTAGAGAGGCTTCAGTTGACAGTAATAAAACAGCGATTGGTGAGCATCTTCTAACATCGAAGCATGCTATTGGAACTATTGATACACATTTGGAAGTGCTGCTCAATGAACAAAAGGAACACCACCGGACAAGTTGGAAGAAATTGAGATTTTTCACACCCCGTCTTCAAGAGCCTGACAACACGTCATATCGGCATAACGACTTCGTTAACAGTGAATTTTTAGAAACTTTGAAAGCCTCTTCCAGCCGTCCATCTCGCCGTAGCGCCCATGTGATCAACGGCCCCACTCACCGAGAAGAGACAGCAGCAGCACATTGGCTCATACATCGTAATAGCAGGCCGGCGTGCAGAGTGGCTTCCGTGCACACACTGCAAAGCTGCGCGCCGTTCAACGCCACCAAGCAGAAGCAAATACACACCCCCTCCCGTATAACTTTAGTTGCTGCACGTAGTTTTACTTTTATAAATTATTGCTTTATATTTTTACTGTTTTATACTTTCAGTTATTAAAAATTCATTATATTTAATAACACTTTGCGCAGTTCTAGCCCTAAAAATAACCTCACTTCCTTAATTTTACGATCTTTATGTCTCTATAAATTATACATCCATTGTTGTAGGCCAATACTTCTAAAATTTTAACGAAATAGAACTATACAATTTTATTTTTAGGGTTTGAGACGGAAAACTTAGACTTTATACTTTCAAAGGTGCGCGTTTTAAATATCTTCAGATACTAATTCAGTTTTCGCTTCTTTATTTCCACTTCTATAATCTACTCTTTTATACCATTCTGGTCTCTTAACCCGCACTTTTTTATATAATTTACGTTTATCAATTTTAGTTTAACAACCTTTCTTGTGAAACCTGAGTATTCCTGCCCCTATACCTCCTCCGCCACCACCACCCTGCCTTGCCCTCTTTGCCCTATTTTCAATCCCGCTTAACTCCATTTTATAATTTCATTATTTTATGTCGTACGCATTTTACATACCAATTGTTCTAGGCTATTAGTGTTCAACGGTAATTTTTACATAATTATACGTTCTATAATTTTAGCGCGACCTTTCTTGTTGAACTCATGACATCCCTACCACCACCTACCTGCTCCCTTTCCCTTTCCCGAATCAGTCTCAGTCCATTTCCCCTTCCCCATTCTCCCTATCTCCAACATATAGCCGTTTAAAACAATGGCCGCAGTTACACAACACAGTACTCTGGTATGTGATTCCGAATAAATAACAGACGCAATTACTTGAGTAAATTCAACTTTTATGTACAATTTTTGAAGTAAAGAATAAAATCTTTTGAAACGTGTTGCTACAGAAGAATGCTGGAGATAAGCTGGGTCGATCACGTTACTAGTGAGGTGATACTGAATAGAATTGGGGAGAAAATAAATTTGTGGCACAACTTGGCTAGAAGAAGTAAGCAGACTAAGAAGGATGCAGGCTGCAGGAGATACTAGGGACGAAGAGGCGCGCGCACTGTAGAGTGGCATGGAGAACTGCATCAAACCAATCTTCTGGCCGGATATCACAACAACAACAACCGTTCTTTACGTTAATAATGTTCACTACTAAATGTTCCGCAGGAGTATTAAGAAGCTGCTGTGAAAGGACACCTTTCATCCATATAATATTTCTTACAAACAGGAACAGAAGCTTCCCTCATCTGAAGACACGTACGTTTGTTACTGATCTGAAATGAAACTTTGTCAATCGAATCGGGGATTCCTTTGCCGCAATACTGTACAGAATTAAGATGGAAATGAATTTAGTTCTCCTTTGGTTTATTGCGAATGTCGCAATCTTTTTCCAAGACTTACACTTCAATCAACCTGTAACCGCCCATTTTACTGAAACCGTAAAATTTTGGACAACTTTGAAGCACTAACTAATAAAACCTCTACATATAATTACTGAACTCAAAGAGCGTAACCTTTTCCGTGTCAAGAACAATACACTTGCAAAATTTTGACAGCTACATGACACACGTGCAAATCTAGAGAAAATTTCGTGCTAGCTATAGTACACTGTTATTTGCATGACCCGTCCCTCACAAAACATTCCTAGCAATACACAAACCAATGGAAACCACCTCAGCTCCACTAAAATTAAAGTTTACATACGAAATAATTTTTGTACTGTTCTAGCAAAGCCTGTACACTATTGCAAATAATGGTACATGGCTTGGAGAGAAAATGGAAACGCCACAAATGCAGCACATTACCATGCCTGATATGGTGAGAGAAAACCGTTTCTGTCGTCTAGGAGTGCACAAATAAAAGGCCTCTAAGGTTTTCAAGGAAATCTTATACCATTTTTCCTGCATCATAGTACAAGTTCAGATAACGATCTCGGAGATGGACAGAGGTCACGCACCCTTCTATCGAAAGTATGTTACAAAGGCTCAATAATATTGAGATCCGGTGACTGGGTGGCCACTGGTGAGACGACAATTCATCACAAAGCCAGTCCTGCATAATGCGAGCTGTTTGAACAGGGGCCCTGTCGTCTTGGAACACAGCATCATCTATGGAGAACAAACATCTTACCATGGCATGGACGTGATCTGCCAAAATAGCCACACAATCCCTGGCAGTAATGCGACCTTGCAGAGCAACCATGGGGCTCGTGGAATGCCACGATACGGCTGCCCTAATCATCTGCGAACCCACGCCATGTTTCCCTGTTGGGACGTAAACTCAGCCAATAAGTTGCAAATAGTGTGAAACTAACTTCCTTCCACTGTTCCGTATCCAGCACCACTGGCAAGTGGTTTTGGAATTCCAGCTCACTCTGCAGTTCCCTGCTTATGGTGCTCCTCTCGTGCTGTTTTGGCACTAACAGGGTTCGCGCGAGTGCGACATTCAGTTCTGCAGCGACTTTTCCAGGTGTCGTCCAATAATTTTTCGTAACAATCGTCTTCAATGACTGTCCGTTACGATTACTCACCACACACTTCCGTCCGCGTTGTGACTTAGTGTATGATGTATGCTGTATAAATCTTCGATACAGTGCCTCTTCAAACGCCAAACACTCCGTATCTCTTGCTTACGGAAGCACCCACCATAATAACACCAAGAATAAAGGCCATGGAATAGGACCTCTCCTTCCAACCCAGCGACCAGGAAATACTGTACTGATACTGCTCCATCGTATTGTACTGTACGTCTCCGAATAGCACTAAGTAATTAATGCGTCTGTCGTTGATTCATAGCACGTTCTGTCATGGGACGATATAAATGCAACAAAGCCACGTTATGAACACGTAAAGAAAATAAAACCTGCATCATAACTTCCTGGTGATCAGGAGCGCGTGCTCCTTGATTCGTGGAAGAAAATAAAGAATGTACATGTACATAAACAGCACAGTACATGTAAACTTGTACACATATTATTTGTAAATAAACTGGGAAACAGTAATGCAAGACAAAGCGGTAGACTAGTTTACTTCCATATCTCCTTAAGCTGGCTTCTCCGACCCCTGGTTGCTTACCTCAAATTGTTCAGTGGAGCATTCTCTATGTCCTGTTACATTTTTGCACGCTCTTATGGAAACACCCTGTGTACGACTGTTATATGCCGTATGCGGAAAATTACGAAACGCTCGCCCCTTTGCAAATAGCACACAAATGAGCGGCCGTTGGTGAACTGAGAGACTGAAAAGCCAACAGAAATTCACGCGAGGACGTGGAGTTAGCATAGGGACTCCCGCTTGTTGTTCGAGGGAGTGTATGTTTAGGCCTTGTGATCTAGCGGCAAACTGTGTGCCTGGAAAGCGAGTCGTCGCGCGATCGAATGACACACTATGCTTCACCGTTTTCTATTCGTTTCACAACAGACAGCAAGGATATGAAACGAAAGAAGTCCTAGTGCCTCTATTGGCTAAAAGAAGTTCGCGTTCCCCTATGGTACATATACCGGGTGACTATAAAGTCAGTATAAATTTTAAAACTGAGGAAATTAAGGAATAATGTAGATAGAGAGGTACAAATTGACACACATGCTTGGAATGACATGGGGTTTTATTAGAACCAAAGAAATACAAAAGTTCAAAAAATGTGCGACAGATGGCGCTTCATCTGATCAGAATGGTAAGCATAACAGAGGAAGACAAAGCAAAGATGATGTTCTTTACAGGAAATGCTCAATATGTCCACCATCATTCCTCAACAATAGCTGTAGTCGAGGAATAATGTTGTGAACAGCACTGTAAAGCATGTCCGGAGTTATGGTGAGGCATTGGCGTCGGATATTGTCTTTCAGCATCCCTCGAGATGTCGGTCGATCACGATACACTTGCGACTTCAGGTAACACCAAAGCCAATAATCGCACGGACTGAGGTCTGGGGACCTGGGAGACCAAGCATGACGAAAGTGGCGGCTGAGCACGCGATCATCACCAAACGACGCGCGCAAGAGATCTTTCAGGCGTCTAGAAATACGGAGTGTTTTTCGTTTGCTTATTTCGGTTCTAATAAAACTCCATGTCATTCCAAGCATGTGCGTCAATTTGTACCTCTCTATCTACATTATTGCGTGGTTTATTAAGTTTTCAAATTTATACTGACTTTTTGATCACCTGGTATTTACCCGGAATACTCTATGAACGCAGTAAACGACGGCACTGATGTAATCAAAGACGGAATACTAATTAAGTTAACCGAGGGTGGGAAGAGAAATCGCTACGACTTGTGTGAGAAGAATCTCGGCACTGATCAATAGTGATTCAGAAAAACTGCTGTATACCTAAGCCCGGATGGCTTGAAGCTGATTTGAACGACGTTCTATACGAATCAGTATCGTAACAACTAGCTCCACCTCGGTCGGTTGTACAAGCAGAGGACACAACGTTAACAGTGTGCTGTACTGACTGGCAGCCACCCGATGCATGCCGCTATATCAAAATAATCTCTCGCACAACCACTGCAATAGCACAAAACAAGTGTGGAACGTCGTTTGGAGTATTAATGTTCAACAAACAGGATTTGCTGTTACATGTTTTATGTTTTAAAGACTACACTAGGTTGCCGGAAGTTCTGCTCTGACGATAAAGGGAATAAACTGCGCACTCTGTATTATTTTTTTTCCAATCAGAATGAAAATGCATTAAAGTGAAGAAACATTTTGTGTCGAAACGTACGCGATAAAAGTTGTAAACGGATACCGCCTCTCAATAAACAAGTAAGCTACAATAATCCATGAGTGTAAAACTTAGTATCAACAACAAAAACCACAGCGTCGAGTGCACGCCATGGGACAAGCGCGAAAACAATAGCTTCCGTTCGACGTGAACTGCTGGACGTTTCGCAACAAATAACAGCCAAGGTTAGCGAATGCTACGTCAGCTGAATTCCTGCCATAACAGACACGTGAACCGATTTAATACGCGAGAGGAACTGAATTACGATTTTTCCAGAAGTTCAAAAATACATCATTATGAACAAAATTTCGAGTTATTCACTGAAGTAAACTAACATTTAAAATGAACGATCCTAAGAATTAATTTCTTAACAATGTTCCAGTTTGCTACCGGGAGGTGTTTTCATGATAAAAAGGCCAACTGTTGCCAGTTACCATATTCTTATCTGTACTGATGGTCTCTAAGTCATTTTTCAGGTGCTGCTGGATGAGGGTGAAGGGCAGTGCAAGGTAGGTAGAGATTTTAGGAAGACGAACTGGCTGGCGAATAACAGAGAAGCCTTTTTGCAGGACATGGCCTTGAAAGCTACACTCGGACGTCTTCTGACTTGTAACCGTGTTTCATTACTGCGTTATCAGAATAGCTGTCGCTAAGCGATCCGTAACGGCCCTACTGTAGTGGTGACTACATTATCATTCTGTCGTGTGACTGCGAAGTTCAGGACTAAGGAGAAGATACAAAGAGTGAGGTTTTGTGCGGCCATTCTCAAATGACCACTACTTACACTACTGCAGACCCCTGTTTGTGACTGATACCATGATGTCTCAAAGTGGCGACGGGACACACAGCCTGCTTTACATCACAACAATTTGCCGCCAGTCATCTCGTAAATAGCCGCGGATAGTACTGGGACGGGGCAGCAACTTGTGTGTGCCCTTCCCAATGGAACCAACTTGCAATGCGCGTCTACCGATTTCGAGAAGCCGTGGAAAACGACGCTTTTATTACGTCCAGTGCTTTAACAACAGCGCCACGGCGGTCAGTTCTTCAGTCGTCGTCGCCTGCTGTGTGTCATTTTCATGTCGGGGCTAGGTCTCGATTGGTAGTCGCTAGAAATGGGTTTCATAAGGGGGTGGGAAGACGAGGCGTGGCGTCTGCAAGCCCATCAAGAATTTCTAGTCCCGCTACTGTTTGCCAGCACCTATCGGTCAGAGTGCATAGCTGGCTTTTTAATTTGGTTGAACAGAAGTAACTGAACATATTTTATTAGTTTCTTTACTTCCGGAGAACGCTGTTGCTCTGCATCTATGTACTGAATTGCTGAATGACCACTCCATTTGCTGTAAAAGTCTTTGCTTCTCTCCACGAGCGATTTAGGGTTGTTATTGAAGGCATTTTCTAGTGGAGTCTGAAAGTGACATTGCAAAAGCAACTAAATTTTGTATATAATGATTTAATGAATATTTAAATAATTTACGTAACAGGAATGTAGGAATTTCGATGTAAAAGGTTTTAAGTTTACACGTCGTACATGGTATTGTGGTGAAGAAGAAGACAGAATGATTAAGAAAATAGAAGTTACGTGAATTTGAAAGTGATTTGCCCAACAATGTAGTAGAAAAACATGGACGTGTCATGATTATAAAAGCTGTACATTTTGATGAATTAAAGGAACTACTATTATTTTAATGTTAAAGCACGCCAATACTTTTAATTTATCAATATGTACAGGTTTCATACTCATGACACTCCCATTTCTCCTACGGTATTTTTGGTCAGACCACTCTTAAATCTACCCGACTTTTACTTTCTTAATCATTCTGACTTTTTCTCCGCCACACGTATACCGTACATATGTAAACGTGAAGTTGTTTCAGGTCGAAATTCCTACATTTCCGTTATGTGACTGATTTAAACATTCATCGTATCATTATATACACAGTTTGAATGCATTTACAATGCAAGTTTCTGATATCTCTAGAAAATGGGTTCGATGTAAAAGATGAAACCGGGTTTGGGGTGTAATAGACAACTTTTTTTAGCAACTGACGACGCTATTTATCAGTTAAACACATTTTATGAAACGCAATCTATGCCAGTAAACGCATTGTCGTATACTGCGACAAAAAGAGACCAACTGCCTCCTTAAGTCTGCTGGCACTGTGACTAAAATTCGCCAGACTAACAATTATCATTTCGTGTGTTGCGAAGCGCGACCAATGACTCGGTGATAAGCAGGCACGGGATGAGTTTCAATTTAAGATGTGTAACACGAATATGACCTGCGATAAACAAAGTTCGGCTGCATGAACTACGTTAAGGCATGTTGTTAAAGTCACCAGGAATCTTCACAGTACATAAGAGACAGCATCATGTGAAACAGGATTAATAGGGAATACCTCTGTCCACATACGCGCAGCGTACACTACAAAAACGTGAATTTATTGGCGCTGATGAGGAATCACAATTGTAAAAAGTGGCCTACGTTCCCTCTTACTGTCATTTATTTCGTCATTCACGACGCCATCCTAAGTTTCTGAATACATATGAAACGAAGTGTCATTAAATTCCTGAAAAGACCAGAAATCCTTGTTCTTTCATTTATTAACGAGATGACGCGTAATCGATTGGCAGTTTCATCCACAGGTGCAAGTAGAATGTTTAGAAGTTTAAATAAAGAAGAGAGATATTTTGTGCGTAACTGTAATCCTTTTAATGCATGACTTGACATTTCCGTGGTTTATTGTGCCAACCCAAAATTGAAATCACCGACAACTAAACCTACTTCCGTAAAAAAAAAAAAAAAAAAAGAAAATGCAGCTTCAATCATTTTCTTTAATAAAAACGACAGAAATAGACTTGTGATAGCAAGTTTCCTACTGCGCACATCCTTATCACTGGCAACAAAATCAGTGTCATGGGTTATGCCTCCTTCGACTTTTAAGACAGATAAAGGCTGACATGGAATTAGTAAAGTGACCTACATCTGAGCACAGTAATCAGTATGTGAATCACAATTTCATTTATTCCACGGGTTTTCTAACTGACGTCGCTTCACACAAAATGCTACTTCAACACACATCTAATTGTACAAACACGAGGAAGCGCCGCGATTACACATCAGTATCCCAGAAATAAGTACAGGATAGTTTTCATCCATGTCAAACTTCATGGTGAACGAAGATGTCCGACACAGGTGCACATATTGGCAATATGATTTGAAGTTCCCGACCTTACTGTACGTGGTACTAACAAGTAGGCAGGTGACGGCCATAACTAGTCGGCTTCAGAGCGCACAAATCAACTAGGCATCGTATCATGTAGTTCTTCCGAAATCTCCTAATTTCAACAGAGTGAGGATACGCCCCGTTTACATCAGATGGACATGTCTGTCAATGTGAAGCAAAGCAAGTAATGTCACTACTTCTGACAGACGGTACATTTACGATGTTTCAGCCTCCAATTCTTTGTACACAAACTATTCGAGTGTGCTGCGTCGATGACGTATGCCCTAGTTCAAACATTCTAGCTTCTTCAATTTAAAACGTACAAGCTCCGTTCACTTACTCAAATAACTATTGAAGTTTTATACATTATCGTAGAGTGAATACTGCGTATAATTGTTTTTCTTGACTTTCGTAACGTGTTCCGTGGCTATAGAGTGTTCCAAAATTATTTTTGCAATTGATATCACATATACGCACATCAAATAAAAGTTTTGCATCAGCTCGGTTCCGAGACTTCCGGTACCTGTACAGAAAATTGGAATAGAGATCAACAGAAACATCATTTCCGCCCTTTTTATTGCTTATGAAAACCACACATTGCACGTTGTACCACCATTCAGGGAGACCTTCAAAGGTGGTGGTCCAGGTTGCTGTACACACCAGTACCTCTAACACCCATTAGGACGTCCTCTTGCATTGATGCATGCTTGTATTCGTCGTGGCATACTATCCACAAGTTCATCAAGGCACTGCTGGTCCAGATTGTCACACGGCGATTTGGCGTAGATCCCTCAGAGTGGTTGGTGGGTCGTCCATGAAAGCCCTTTTCAATCTATCCCAGGCATGTTCGTTATGGATCATGTCTGGAGAACATGATGGCCACTCTAGTCGAGCGATGTCGTTATCCTGAAGGAAGTCATTCACAAGATGTGCGCGATGAAGACGCGAATTGTCGTCCATGAAGACGAATGCCTCGCCAATATGCTGCCGATATGGTTGCACTATCTGTCAGAGGATAGCATTCACGTATCGTATAGCTGTTACGGCGCCTTCCATGACCGCCAGCGGCGTACGTCGGCCCCACATAATGCCACCCCAAAAGAGCAGGGAACCTCCACCTTGCTGCACTCGCTGGACAATGTGTCTAAGGCGTTCAGCCTCACCGGGTTGCCAACGTGAAGACGTATGCGACACTCATCGGTGAAGAGAACGTGATGCCAGTCCTGAGCGGTCATCCACTGCAGTAGTAGCCCTTGGGCGACCTGAGCGAGGCATGCTATCGACCAGTTTCATCGACCAGTTCCGGTCTCTCTGTATCTCCTCCATGTCCGAACAACATCGCTTTGGTTCCTGGACACGTCCCTTGTTGAGAGCCCTTCCTGGCACAAAGTAACAATGCGGACGCGATCGAACCGCGGTATTGACCGTCTAGCCATGGTTGAATTACAGACAACACGAGCCGTGTACCTCCTTCCTGGTCGAATGACTGGAAGTGATCGGCTGTCGGACCCCCTCGTCTAATAGGCGCTACTCATGCACAGTAGTTTACATCTTTGGGCGGGTTTAGTGACATCTCTGAACAGTCAGAGGGACTGTGTCTGTTATACAGTATCCACAGTCAACGTCTATTTTCAGGAGTTCTGGAACCGGGGTGACGCAAACATTTTTGGATGTGTGTATTTCAGAAATGGTCATAGGTAGAAGGCAGCGGTTTGCAGCTTAATGCTCCAACTTACCTAAAGTATTTATTTATTGACGAATGGACTTTCAGTGCTGGTTAGGAACTACTTTCTCAGTTACAAGAAACTAATGCCACAATGTACTGATTAAACTATTAATTAGATACTGAATTAAATACGCTGAAGAGCGAAAAAAACATGTGCACCTGCCTAATATCGTGTAGTGCCATCCGAGCATGCAGAAATGCCGCACCACGACGTGGCAGGGACTCGACTGATGTCTGAAGTACTGTTGGAGGGAATTGACACCATGAACCGTGCTGGGCTGTCCATAAATCCGTAAGAGTACGAGGGGGCGGAGCTCTCTTCTGAACAGCACATTGAAAGGCATCCCAGATGTGCTCAACAATGTTCATGTATAGGAGTCTGGTGGCCAGCGGAAGTGAGTTTAAACCCAGAAGAGTGCTCCTGGAGCCACTCTATAGATATTCTGGACGTGTGGGGTGTAACATTGTCCTGCTGGAATTGTGCGAGTCTGTCGGACATAACTAGATGCAGGTGATCATACGTGGATGCTTACGTACGTTCACCTGTCGGAGTCGTATCTAGACGTATCAGGTGTCCAATAGAACTCCAACTGCATATGCCCCACACCATTACAGAGCTTCCACCAGCTAGAACAGTCCTCTGCTGTCATGCAGGGTCCATGGATTCATGAGGTTGGCTCCATAACCGTACACATCCATCCGCTCGATACAGTTTGAAACGAGACTCGTCCGACCAGGCAGAATGTTTCCAGTCATCAACAGTCCAATGTCGGTGTTGACGGGCCCATGCGAGGCAGCTTTGTGTCGTGCTATTATCACGGGTACACGAGTGGGCCTTCGGCTGCGGAAGCCCATATCGGTGATGTTTCGTTGAATGGTTCTCACGCTGACACATGTTAATGGACCAGCACTGAAATCTGCAGAAATTTGTGGAAATGTTGCACTTCTGTCACGTTGAACGATTCTATTTAGTGGTCGTTGGTCCCGTACTTGCAGGATCTTTTTCGGGACGCAACGATGTCGGAGATTTGCTGTTTTACCGGGTTCTTGATATTTACGGAACACTCGTGAAATGGTCGTGCGGGAAAATCCCCATTTTATCGCTACTTCAGAGATGTTGTGTCCTACCGCTAGTGCACCGACTATAACACCACGTCCAGACTCATTTAAATCTTGATAACCTGCCATTGTAGCAGCAGTACCCGGTCTAACAACTGCGCCAGACACTTGTGTTATATAGGCGCATTGCCGACCACAGCGCGGTGTTCTACGTATCTCTGTATTTGAATACGCATGTCTATACCAGTTCTTTGGCGCTTCAGTACACATTCCTCTACGAGTAATGTTTGCAGTCTAGAACGCAGCTGCAAGAAAGCATTCTTTCAGGTGATGTGGGGGCTGACGTGGGGAGCTGAGGCGAGTGAGAGAAGTTAAAAATTATTACGTTGTCTTGAAGATGACTAGAAAGAAATTGTGTCGCAACCAATCGGAGGTTTTTTTTAATTATTCATTTCTTCAAGGTTGAATAAGCTGTCAAGTTCACTAAAAAAGAATAGGCAATTACACATGACCGGTACTGGACTGTAATCTCTTTAGTGTGGAACCATTTAACTGTTCCTTGTCTGAGATAGAAAAACAACGGTACAGGAAAACAGTGATGAGTGTGGGATTCGAACCGCAGTCTTCTCAATTTCGTATTGTACATGTCATAAGCACATTTATGTCTCTGCCCACAACAGCACGGCGGTAAGGCAACTGTAGACAATAATCTTAGTTTTCTCAACATTACTGGATATTATTACCGAGCGAGGTGGCGCTGGAGTAAGCAACTGAACTAGTATTTGGGTGGACGGCTGTTCACGTCCCCATTCTTCCGGATGTCCTCAAATAGATTAAGACAAAATGCCAATATGGTCCTTTGAAAGACCACGGTCTATTCTCTTCTCCAAACCAAGCTAGTTTTCTGTCGGGGTGTTGCCCCACAATGTTCCGTCCTTTCGAATATTATTCTAATTCCACTTATTAAAGTTTCGTGGAAATAACTCTTAAGTTTCAGGACCGCATGTCAAGGAAATTAATTAGTGTCTCCTTCAGCCTTATGTTGGACATATGCTTAGACACGACAGGAAAACTAGTAACTGAGATGTTTATAAAATAAATTTTCATTATTATAAATGATATTACAAAAATCCTCCTGGAGGTTAGCTGCTCTTTACTTGAGAATACCTTAAATACTCAAAAAGTACCTTCGTGAATAATTTCTTTAGAACACCTACTACTGTTATGCCTTATTATTAATTTTTTAATTTAATTCGTAAATACCATGTTTTACCGCGTGCCATTTGTACGGTTCACTACAGACATAGGAACCAATCTCAGCTAGAGTAAGGCACAAGTTTTCCTTTCTTGTTCTGATCAACACTTTACAATTGTGTGGTCACAAACCGTAAACCGAACGAAGTGGTGAAGTGATTAAAACACTGGGCTCTGATTTGGGAGGTGCCGGGTTCAAATCCCCGTCGGATCATTCTGGTTTATCTTGTGCTTGGTATCCTTGCAACACAGCTTGTGAATGCTGTGATTATTCACCGAGGAGGTTATAGACACGTCCTTCCCATATTTTTCCAATCCGAACTACCGCCTGTCTCTAATGACCTCGAAGTAGACAAGGCTTCGAGCTCTTAACTTTCATTTCATTCATCCAATGAGGCAGAAGAGATCACCATGCCACCCGAAATACTTTTACATGAGATGCAGTTTTCCAGTAGCAATACAAGGTACCACAGATTGGCACCTGATTATTACAGATAATTCATCACCCCAGACAATGTTCTTGATCGAAAATCTTCATAATTATACATGAAAAGCCCGAAATTTCCGATGTTCTACAATATTAATTTACTTCGTTAACAGTTTTTCGGCTTACAGAGCCATCATCTGAGCTTAATATCGTCGTCAAAGAGGATACAATACTGGTGAGCAATACGACATAAATGACATTTACTTTGTATTTGTACCTCACTCTTCATGTGTAATATCTTTTGCTGTGTTGCTCTTTTCAGTTGTCTGTTAGAAGTCCAATAATGGCCTTGTACGCCGAAACCCGGTAACGAAATAAATTAATACTGTAGAAAATATACAGTTTTTTGCTTTTCATTTGGAATTAGCCTGAATCATTCAGAGGATCTATGCATGTAAATCCACAGTAGTGATCAATGAAAAGTAATACTATACTTCCTAAAGGATATGGTCCTAGATAAAATTTCTCTTAAAGAAACCCTTCCAGTTCCTTCTCAAACAAACCACAACAGTGCAAAAAGACCTACTGCGGCAACTGTAAGTCAGAAGAACTATGTTAGTCTACCTTATGCTAAAAAGAGAGAGAGACAGACTCACTTGACCAGTCAAAACCGTCAAAGAACCTCGTACACCTTACTTCACAGTTTTTACTCTCTTCAATAGCGTTCTTCATGTCTAAACACTTCTCACAAGGAAAAGAGTAAAAGTATGCTCTTCCTACCGCATTACGTGCTGGAATCATCTTTTCTGTATTCAACCATTATTCAGAAGATCTGAAGAAAGGAGTTCCACCATTAATGTTTTGTTTATACATGCAGGTCCCGTCGTAATGTTTTCGTTTACATGGAAATTAAACTAGGCAGTCGATTTCTTAGTAGTGGTCTTCTTGTAACTGGAAACAACCATCCTCACTTACCTGCTATTGCTACTGGGAATTTCTCTTTTTCTTCCATGTTGTGGTCAGCAAATGAAATTTTCGCAATATCTCTGGAACCAATTGTATCAAAAGACATCTCTAGTAAATCAGCAACCACTTCCATGGATGAATAAATTAAACGGGTACCGCAATTTCGTCCGAGTTGTAAGCCTGCAGTCGGATAATACCTATATTGTCAGAAAACTCGTGAACGACAACATTGTCGAGAATTATGTTAGCACCTCTAGAGCACAGAAATGTCACCGACGATGACGAAAGCTCTGGTGAGGAAGAATGAAACTTTACACATGTTTGATAGTCTTCGGATATCTGAAATTTTCAACGGATTTACGTGGTAGGTAACATTTTGTTTATGTATGTTTGTAACTCTCGATGTATACTGCTCACAGGCAATTGTGTGTGATGTTTATGCACAACTTACAGACAACAGAATAATGCAGAATCTCATTCATTAAAAACATCTCAAAAAATGGCATAGTACATAGAGAAAAACGCATTTAAAAATGGGAATCATTTCCAGAAATGCGTCGTGCGAAATATAAATAAAATAAAATCGTTACTGGTAGCATAAAAGTTATTTATAAACAAACCCATGGTTTCACACTTACAGGCTTTCACAAACCGTTTCTATCAGATCAAAACATTAAATCAGTGTTTACAAGTCCCTGTAAAGAGTGTCTCTCCATTTTCGACTATCATCATCAAATGTAATCTCCATCATGGACACATCAAGGACGACTTGTATTGTTTTTCAAGGTTGCGCCACCAGTGTCACTGCAGCCGGCAGTTGTTTACGAACACGTGTATCACATGTGTTCCCCATTCAAGATGCAGTACCGTCTGCACAATTTTTACCCTAAAAGTTAAGGTCAATCTGTGTAAATTAAAGAAGTATCTTTTGACTCAATACCACATCAACATCATTCAGTATTTCATGGCAGGGAGGACGCAAGGTGTTATCCTGGATGGAGAGTCACCGACAAATGTTGAAGTAGTTTCAGGTATCCCCCAGCGAAGTGTGACGAGACAGGTTTTCGTCCCTGGAAAATACCGGTATCTATGACGAAGTGCTATCTGAAAAATACTCCAGAATATTTGGTTAGATATTAAAAAGATTTCAAAATTGTGCAGATATTGTCAGATTGCTTCAAATGTTCGAAAAATAAAACTTGTCATTCATCTCATCCAAATATCTGGGTGTAGCAATTTTTAGAATATGGAATGGAATGATCACATAGGCCCAGTACAACGTAAAGCAGCTAGCAAACTTCGGTTGACTGAGAGAATTCTGGGAAAATAGAATCAGACTACAAAGTAGATTGTTTACAAAAAACTCGTGCAATCCATCCACTGTTAGGCTCATACTAAATAAGACTAACCGGGGATACTGATCATATACTAAGAAGGAAAGCACGAATGCTCCCATGTTTGTTTGACTTACGAGAGAGCGACACGAAAAACCTGAACTGGCAGATGCTTGAAGACAAACGTCAACTATCCCGGTAAAGCGTACTTGCAACGCTCCAAGCACCGTACCGAAAGAGGTACCCAGGCATATATACTACAGGCTTCGGCATATCGTTCCCTCACAAGGGACGTGTTTCTCACCGTGAAGCACACACCAACGGTGGCTTCCAGTGCAGTGTACACTCAGACAAGAGATGGTACGGCATACGGAACTTTGTCACCAACGTGATCTGCGAAAGCAGCGCTCGCCATCTGCAGTTGTCGGCTACACCGTTCACCATGAAGCATGTTATGCATATTTATAGTGTTCGTATGGAGTCATAAGCTCTGTCGTAATGCGTTTTAATTTTTTAAATACGCTCGTTTACAAGCTCGAACCCACTCTCTTGAACGGAGAGCGCTCTTTTTCATATGCAACATTGATTCGCTATAAAGACAGGGTTGATACGAAAGATATAGTCAATATCTGCAACATACATGGATCGAATTTATTATCAAAATAGTGGATGCATATAAGACATAAAAATCATGAGAGATTTACATATTTTCTTCCGTCACCAGCAACAAAATAAAGCGTTTGCATTTTTTGGATAGAAAATGGTATAAAGGCACTCAGTCTCCTGTTGTGTTATTACATACTTAGTATTTTGGACAACCTCCGTTCTTCCTAATTACCTCAAAAATTCTCTTTGGCTTTGTTTTGTTAAGGTTTGTAGTTCTTCCAATGAAATTTTCGGCTACTCTCCTCGTATCGCTCTTTTCAGCTCACATGCGTCCTCAAATTGCCTTCTACGCGATAAACACGCCTTGCAATTATTCTCCAAACGTTTTCCATGGGTTTCAAATCCGGGCTTCGAGCAATCCAGGGCAAGAAAGCGATATCTTTATCTTCAAACCGTATTTTGGTTGTAACGCAATCATGCACAGGTGCACTATCTTTTTGAAACATTCGACTTTCGTACCATAGTATAGTCAATTCTGTCTCTAGCATCTCAGCGCACATGTTCATTCTAATGTTCCGCCAAGCAGTGTGTGACTTATCTTTTAGTGCACAAGGGTTCCTAAATCATAACACTTCCACCACCCAAATTTCTGCTCATTCTTACCGGCTGCTCTGTCCTTAGATAACGCCGATAACATTGAAATCCATCCAGCCCATCTAAATCAAATTACGTTTCGTTACTGAAGATCACTTTATCCCATTCTGAAGTTTCAATGTGGCCTGTTCAGGTTTGGTTATTAGAGCAGATCTCTGCAGTCGTTTCTTGAATGCAAGTTGTTTGTCATTTGACAAATTTTGTCGTACACGTCGAGCAGTTACTGGCGACTGTAAATCAGCAACACGTTGAGAAGAACGACGGTTTCTGGCCCTTGCTTTGGGCAAAAATTAAAATTTTTGATGCCTCAGCTAATGATCTACGTTGCCCATATTTTCCGTTCCGTCCATATCCTGCGCCCAATCTAACTAAATTATGAATCAATGTCCTTGAACGGTTCAACTTCCTGGCGATTTGACGATTGGACAGTTCCATTTCCTTGAACGCATCCATTTTTGCTTTTTCATCTCATGATAAACTGTTTTCCGTGTGGCACTGTCACAATCGTAGTTTATGTACATAACAAGCATTATCACTAATGGTGTCTGTTTTCTACCTGCAGCAAAGGCATATACGCGCACTCTAACATCACACAGAGCCGACTGCATTTATAATGAGTTGCACCCTCTACAGCTGAAACATTGATGTCTTGTTATATACTGCACTACTGATGTCCAAAATACCATTTGACTGCATTCGTCGGTGTACTGGATCTCAAGCTACTGCATATGCACTGTGCGCAACTGCTCCAGTCCACAATGTTTACTTTCCTAAAAATATCCATGCCTTTACCCTGATTTCCACTACGTCATTGAAGGACATACTTTTATCAAATTAATAAGAAAGCTCCAGAGTCATTCAGAAAATATGGAACTGAATATAAAATATTTGCAGAAAGCGAACCGGCGGCAAACCAGTGCCCAGCCGGTGTCTATATACGTTATATTGAAGTTGAGGGTTGTTATATCAATTTCTGTCTTTGTTATTACTATACCCAAAATGCTTTAACTGCTGATTTGTGATGTTGTTGTTGTGGCCTTCAGTACAAAGAGTTGTTTGTAGCAACTCTCCATGTTACTACTCTACGCTGTACAAGCCGCTTCATCTCCAAATAAGTATTGCAACCAACATCTTTTTGATCCTGCTTACTGTATTCGTATGTTGGTCTTCCTCCATGATTTTTACCCCCAACACTCCCCTCCAGTACGAAATTGGTAATCCTTTGTTGTCTTAGAATGTGTCAACCAATCCCTTCTTTTAGTCAATTTGGGCCACGAATTTCTTTTATCCTCAATTCTGTTCATTACCTCCTCATTAGTTATATGATCTACCCATCTAATCTTCAGCATTCTTCTGTAGTACCACAATTGAAAAGCTTTTACTCTCTTCTTGTCTGAACTGTTTACCGTCAACGTTTCAGTTCCATGCAAGACTGCGCTCCATATCAATACTTTGAGAAACGACTTCCTAACACTTAAATCTATGTTCAATGTTAACAAAGTTCCCTTCTTCAGAGACTTTTTGTTGCCGTTGCAACTCTAAATTTTATATCTTCTCTACTTTGTCCATCGTCAGTCATTTTACTACCCAATTAACAAGTCACCAACTACTTTTAGTGTCTCGTTCCTAATCTAGTTGCTTCATCACCGTCTGATTTAAAAACTACACTCCACTGCTCTTGTTTTGCTTTTGTTGAGATTCATCTTATATTCTCTTTTGAACACAGTGCCCATTCCGCTCAGTTGCTCTTCCAAGTCCTTTGCTGTCTGCGACAAAAATTCAATGTCATTACTTGACCTTTAATTATAACAATCAGTTCTGATACAAGTTCGTAGCACGCAAGTTATAATGCAAAAAAGCACGAATTACTAATACCCTTTAACCTTCGATACGATTTTTCGGTCAGTTTATTATAGCAAATAGAAACAAAAACAACACTTTTTCGAGGGATCCTCGACGTGTGTGCTTTGGAACAGCATATAATTTTAACGCGCACACTATAATATAATAACCGTAGAATACCTGCTTCAACTGCAAAATACGTAATCAGTTATGGAGTCTCCCGAGTACCGCCTGTGACGTAAAAACCGATCTTGCATGTGATAGGTCCGTTCTTCTCCAGAAGCAAATGTATGACTTATCTGAGTCCGTCTTTCTCGCTTGAGAAGCTCCGCAACATGAAACACCACTTTTTGACGTAACAAAACTCATACAGCTCCACGTCCACGATCGCTTTCACGTCCTGTGTGTGTGTGTGTGTGTGTGTAGAGGGGGGGGGGGGGGGTGGAGTGCACGGATCGAGCGAAGAGAAGATTAGACTAATTACAGCACGCTCGGGGGCATTTAAGCAGTTATTCCTCCTGCGCCTCATACGCGATTAGCACGTGATTCTCTGAATACGCTGTACAATGCGAAGTACCTCTAAAATGGTCCAAATGGCTCTGAGCACTATGCGACTTAACTTCTGAGGTCATCAGTCGCCTAGAACTTACAACTACTTAAACCTAGCTAACGTAAGGACATCACACACATCCATGCCCGAGGCAGGATTCGAACCTGCGACCGTAGCGGTCGCTCGGCTCCAGACTGAAGCGCCTAGAACCGCACGGCCACTCCGGCCGGCGCGAAGTACCTCTGTCATGGCTTATGCAGTGGTATGAAGAGTACGGATGCAGGTAAAGCTGTGGGAAAAAAAGGACAGCGTTGGAGCTCTGAGCAGTTCTCTCACGGGACGTCACAGGCAGAACATAGGCGCAACCATATTGTATAGCGTCAAACATGGTATTTGGTGGATTTTCTTTCTCACAGATTAAGCGGTATGATTCAAGCTGTTTCAAAGCATCAGAAAATTGATCTCTCGAATAAGCGTAGTTTTAGCTACGATTTGTGTTAATATAATGACAGGAAACCATACACTGAAGACCCAAGGAAACTGGTACACCTACCTTATATCGTATAGGGCCCCCCAAGCACGCAGAAGTGTCTGCTGACATGCAGGGTCCATGGATTCATGAGGTTGTCTCCATACCCGTACACGTCCATCCGCTCGATGCAATTTGAAACGAGACTCTTCCGGCCAGGCAAGATCTTTCCAGTAGTCAACAGTCCAATTCCGGTGTTGACGGGTCCAGGTGAGGCGTAAAGCATTGTGCCGTGCAGTTATCACGGGTACGCGAAGGGGCCTTCGGCTCTGAAAGCCCATATCGATGATGTTTCGTTGCATGGTTCACTCGCTGACACTTGTTGATGGACCAGAACTGAAATTTGCAGCAATTTGCGGAAGGGTTGCATTTCTGTCACGCTGAACGATTCTCTTCAGTCGTCGTTGGTCCTGTTCTTGCAGGACCTTTTTCCGACCGCGGGTATGTCAGAGATTAGATGTTTTACCAGATTCCTGATTTTCACGGTACAGTCTTGAAATGATCGTGCGGGTAAATCCCCACTTTATCGCTACCTTGGAGATGCTGTGTCCCATCGCTCGTGCGCCGACTATAACACCACGTTGAAACTCACTTAAGTCTTGATAACCTACCATTGGTAGCAACAGTAACCGATCTAACTATTGTGTCATTTGTTGTCTTATATAGGCGTTGCCGACCGCAGCGGCGTATTCTGCCGGTTTACATATCTCATTTGAATACCCATTCCTATACCAGTTTCTATGGTGCTTCAGTGTATATCGGTCGGTAACGGCTTCGTGTAGTTGATATTTTTAGTGTTATAAGTTGTGCGCTACGAAAGTATACCGTTTCGTTACTATGGTACAATATGACCCATCAAAAGCGTGTTTTTTTGGTATAATTTGCACATTAAATATCATATAATGACATTTTGGGTACAGCCTATACACAGTATACCTATAACACATACGGAGACCTGTTTGTAACGTCAATCACATACGGAGACCTGTCTGTAACGTCAATGCCGTGGCGCCGTTGGTAGGGTCGTGAGCTCTTCAGTGGTACATTGAAAGGCAGCAGGTTCGCGTCGCTCTCCTTCCAAATTCTCTTCCATTTCTTTTTTTCTAAAAGCTTCTGGTTCTTTCTTATTAATTTAATACAACAATTATCTCAAAAGTCGATGTTATGTGCCCAGTGGCCAGAGATCTATGAACGTGACTGGCAGTCTATGTCTGAAAATAAACACACGTTACATACTGGAAGGTTTTGCTATTATGAAACTTTCTATAAAATAGACATACACTTATATCTAGACTTATCGACTGGGCCGTCCGCTGTGGCCGAGCGGTTCTAGACGCTTCAGTCCGGAAACACGCTGCTGCTAAGGTCGCTGGTTCGAATCCTGCCTGGGACTTGGATGTGTGTGATATCCTTAAGTTAGTTAGGTTTACTTAGTTCTAAGACTAGGGGACTGATGACCTCAAATGTTAAGTCCCATAGTGCTTCGAGCCATTTCAACCATTTTTATCGACCAGCTCATGTTTATATCTTGCTAGTAAAAATCTTTTTCAGTGACGGTGGGCAGCTTCGAAACAATCTCTTTTACATTCGAATGAAATTACGAAACGAATCTCGGTCTTAAAATCGATGTGACCAAGCACGTCATTTCACAGTGAAAGAGCGGTCTTGGTTGCAACACTGTATTTTTACTCTATTTATATTTCGCGTTTCACCTTATACATAGCATCCTCAGATTAGCCTAGGAGAAAAAAATACGAAAGCCGTATTTTTTTTCCCGCAGGCCGATCTGATTATGTCAAAATAAGACTAAACGCATCATCGGAGGATAAATAAAATTAAAAAAATTCTGTTTTGCAACCAAGGCTGTTTGTTCTTTCATATTGTTACCGCTTGTCGTTGTAATACACCGCCACGGATTGGAAAAACGTTCTTTTATTTCAGAATGTTGGTAGTGAATATAGCATACGTAATATGTATATTTTGCATGCGCAAACTGATATTAGACATTACACATTCACCATAAAAAACTTAAAACTGAAAATGAGATGGGGATTCAGTTGAGTTTGCGAGTAACTACTTGTAGTAAGTATTCCAGCTCGTTGCACGAGATTGTGTAATGTTCGTCTACCAGGAGATCGCAGTTCGAGCCATCGACGAGTCCGAAATCTCCTTCGCGATTTTCTCCGCTCTTCTTCGGCAATCGCTCACAGATTTAAGACAGCTATGTTACGCTCGTCCATTTTCATAACGAAACTGCGTAGTTGGCGAGCCAAATAAAGGTGCAAACTGCCGCCGGAGAGCGCTGAGAGCACAAATCTCGTTAGGTCAGATGCCCCGTCACGTCTAGGTCAACGTTAGCTGGCTCGTCCCGTGTGAGGCCGACTTAGAGACGAGTGAGGAAGGAGCTCTGGTAACGTTACTTTGGCCGACCCCTGTGCGATGACGAGGCGAGGCAATGTCGGAGGGACGAGGCCGCACTGTGCGGGCAGGTTTTCGCGAGCGCAAGAGGACCAGGGGCAAGCGCAGGCGGAGGCAGGCAACTCTTTGCGCACGGCGGCGAGGTGCAGGTAGCAGGCTGAACCCGGACCAGCCGCTCGCGGTACAGTCCGTGCACAGCAGAGCCACCTTCCCATCCGCCAGCTCCGCTCTGCTCCGTCCTGCGCGACTCCGTCGTGGGTGGAAAAAATCTTGACAGCACGAAAACACGGAAAACTGCTACACAGCTGGAAATGCGACAGCTTTTAAAAGAAACTAATTCGGTTCGGGGCAGTTCAAAGCACATGCTACCGCTAGTAAATCACACCGTTATCTAGCACCCCTTCGATTTCCGCTGGAAGTTACTGCCGAAGACAATTACCGTACCGTTCTCGACGACAGCCTGTTGCTTAATTCATCTCTTACGAAACCGATCACTGGCTTCGCCGTTACAACGCGCGTTACACAACGCAGCCTCCTGACTAAGCATGGTTACATGAATTTTGAAGCATTACCGATTGATTACCTCCGCATGAAATTTTTCGTAGCCTCGCAAGAAATAAAAACACACGTCAGGCAGAAGGCTGTGTCTTCTCTGTCCAAAATGAGCTCCTGCTTTGGAAAACTCCGCTGCTCAGTTACGCAGTGACCATTACGTGACTACGTCCTCAGTGACCATTACGTGACAACGTCCTCAAACTCAATGCAATCGCGCACCTTTGAAGTGAACATCATCATGTATGCATAAAACTACCGTGCGTTCGAGAGGAGTATTTCTAATACCCGCCCACCCAACCAGAAACAGATATTTCGTGATTTCCCTAAATCATTTCAAGTGATTGCCAGGTGGCTCCTTTGATAACGCCACAGCTCAGTGTCTTTCCAACACTTGTGCAGTTTTGCTAGTGTTCAGGGTTTGGTTCGTTTTAAAATTACTGCAGTATTAGTAACGGACATTCAGTATTGGCTCAGAGAACATGTCACAACAGTTCTCACTCCGTGCGTGCAAGCGTTTTGAAATTTATGAACACTCTAATAGTGGAAGAAGGGGGACGGGCTATAGATAGTGGCACAGCCCTTATTACACGCGGGAATAATATTCAAATCCATGCAAGAGAGAAGCCATGTACTGTCATCATCACTAACGTTATAACGATATATTATAGGTATAGCATCTTCATGCCGCGCTCCCCTCACGTGTATTCTGTGCTGATCGATCAGTTTCGGTGCCTACTTAATGAGATCGTTTTATGCAGCACATTAGTTTAACGCAAGGAGTTGAATCACATGGTAATCTTACAAAAAACACGAACATAGTTCAGGAGATAATACTAGTGATAATATGGTCCACACTGAAAGGTGAATGTCATACAAAGGACTGCATTCTCAATTGCTCCTAAGGCACAGCAATTTCCAACTATCGGGAATGGCAATGGCGCAGGCGATTATTTGTTTCCTATTAGGCGCTACTCTCAGTTCGTTCAAAAATATCACCGTGGTATTCAATGCAATTTTAGGTTCTTTTTACGACTTTCCAACATGCTGAAGTAATTGCGGGTTAATCAATATAAGAGAAAAACAGCCAAAGATGCAAATTTCACTTTCGTTTACTTGATGACTAGTTTCGGGTCGGGAACCACTTTCAGCTCATCTAGATAGTCAAAATGATATCACCCAAGATACAATAACCACGTCAAGATAACAAACGTATATCTATAATAAATTGAACATGAACAGTTACAGGGTTATCTGTATGCTCTGAAATTGTTCATTTGCAGTTTGTTAAACGTATATGTTTGTTATCCTGACATAGTTCTTATATTTGGAAAATAACATTTTGGCTATCTGGATGATTTGAAAGTGGATCCCGAGCCGAAACTAGTTACCAAGTAAACGAAAGTGAAATTTGCAACTTTGGCAGTGTTTCCGTTGTATTTATTATGTTCTTTTTTGACACTTTTGGTTTGCTAATCGGAGCTGGTGGTTGCATTCTACTTAACCTACGCGGAAGCGCTTAAAACGCGATTATACAATATTTAACCTGCGACCTTTGATTGAAACGCAATCGTACAGTATTTAACCTGCGTCTCCGGATTTAGTAAATAAGTGACGAAAGGCCGGGTTACGCAGGTATCAAACGCTACAAGATTAGTGAAACCTTGACAAGAAAGTATATGTTTATCTGAGTTTAAGATTGGTGTACCCTTGACAAGGAAGTACATGGAAGTACATGTTCATCTGATCTTTCCTTTCAGAATGGTCCAAACTGACACCGCTTTACGTACGGCCGTTTCCTCCTTCAACATCATCTAATCGCAAAGGAACATAAAAGGAAAACCTTACATACCAACTCCGACAGCACTTCGATGCTTTTCTGTCTGTATGTTATTGGCAGATGCTTAGTGACCGAACAATTTATTATGGACTCGTTAACTTGTGAGATTTAGCGTCGTCCCTAGGAGTTTGTCGAACGGTACAGTGGCTGACCGACGACACAGGCGCTACATCTCTCTTCGTAGGATGGTCAGTGTTCCTCGACATCCGAGAAGCTGACCATGACAGCAGCACGGCAGCAGCACATGAAGGGCTTCAACCATGCCCTGCTGACCTGCACCAAGTCCCTCGCCCACTGGTCAGTGTTCCTCGACATCCGAGAAGCTGACCATGACAGCAGCACGGCAGCAGCACATGAAGGGCTTCAACCATGCCCTGCTGACCTGCACCAAGTCCCTCGCCCACTGGTCAGTGTTCCTCGACATCCGAGAAGCTGACCATGACAGCAGCACGGCAGCAGCACATGAAGGGCTTCAACCATGCCCTGCTGACCTGCACCAAGTCCCTCGCCCACTGGTCAGTGTTCCTCGACATCCGAGAAGCTGACCATGACAGCAGCACGGCAGCAGCACATGAAGGGCTTCAACCATGCCCTGCTGACCTGCACCAAGTCCCTCGCCCACTGGTCAGTGTTCCTCGACATCCGAGAAGCTGACCATGACAGCAGCACGGCAGCAGCACATGAAGGGCTTCAACCATGCCCTGCTGACCTGCACCAAGTCCCTCGCCCACTGGTCAGTGTTCCTCGACATCCGAGAAGCTGACCATGACAGCAGCACGGCAGCAGCACATGAAGGGCTTCAACCATGCCCTGCTGACCTGCACCAAGTCCCTCGCCCACTGGTCAGTGTTCCTCGACATCCGAGAAGCTGACCATGACAGCAGCACGGCAGCAGCACATGAAGGGCTTCAACCATGCCCTGCTGACCTGCACCAAGTCCCTCGCCCACTGGTCAGTGTTCCTCGACATCCGAGAAGCTGACCATGACAGCAGCACGGCAGCAGCACATGAAGGGCTTCAACCATGCCCTGCTGACCTGCACCAAGTCCCTCGCCCACTGGTCAGTGTTCCTCGACATCCGAGAAGCTGACCATGACAGCAGCACGGCAGCAGCACATGAAGGGCTTCAACCATGCCCTGCTGACCTGCACCAAGTCCCTCGCCCACTGGTCAGTGTTCCTCGACATCCGAGAAGCTGACCATGACAGCAGCACGGCAGCAGCACATGAAGGGCTTCAACCATGCCCTGCTGACCTGCACCAAGTCCCTCGCCCACTGGTCAGTGTTCCTCGACATCCGAGAAGCTGACCATGACAGCAGCACGGCAGCAGCACATGAAGGGCTTCAACCATGCCCTGCTGACCTGCACCAAGTCCCTCGCCCACTGGTCAGTGTTCCTCGACATCCGAGAAGCTGACCATGACAGCAGCACGGCAGCAGCACATGAAGGGCTTCAACCATGCCCTGCTGACATGCACCAAGTCCCTCGCCCACTGGTCAGTGTTCCTCGACATCCGAGAAGCTGACCATGACAGCAGCACGGCAGCAGCACATGAAGGGCTTCAACCATGCCCTGCTGACCTGCACCAAGTCCCTCGCCCACTGCTCGAGGCGCTGCTGCGTCCCCGGTTCGTCGCGCTTATAAATGGCAGTATGGCCGGAACAATGGGAAGCTAGAGGACGCTTCGTGCTTGCGTGAGGAAGCAGTTGCGCAGTTTGTGCCGGGCGGCGACTGTCTGGCGGCGGAACGCGGGACAGGTAACGCAACAAAAAGCCGGCGGCACACTGCCCGTCGGCCCGGCGGATGTGGCTGCCGCATAAAGCGCCGCCTTCCAATTCCTGCAGCTCCCCCCATCCCACCCCCCACCCCCTTGCATCGGCGTCTCGCCTCCCCACAGTAACCCATCTCGCCTCCCCACAGCAACCCAGCTGTTGCTGGTTTCCAAGGGTTATGCCTTCCTGCTTTTCGACCTTCGGTACAAAGTTTCGCTTTCTGACCACCAGGCGTCACATAAGACGAGCCGCTCCTAAACACATTTCTCGGACTTGGTAGCGTGTGGAGAAACGTATCTCCCACGAAATGAAGACAAAATGGAAAGTATGAAATTAGTCGCGCTCCGCTACAGTGTTAAACAAAAAGTACTGCTCTGGAAGTAAAGTGTTTCGAGTCGGCGAAACAGAAGACATCGAGTGTTTACAAAGAAAGGCTGCGAATAGCCACAGGACTGCGTGCATTCCACAGTGTGGAACAGAAACTTTGAAATGCTTGTATACACACGAAGAAAGATGCCATACATATCGCGGAGAACTTGCTTACAGAACTCCAGGAATGGTCTTTCAAGGCAGTTCCAGACGCTTATGTCGCGTATAGAACGTGCTTATGTCGCGTATAGAACGTGCACATATAAACACCTAGCACAGAGGAGTACAAGCAGTCTTTCTTCCCATGCTCCATCCATGAATGGAACAGGAAGAAATCGGAATATGTGCCGCCCGCTGTGACCGAGCGGTTCTAGGCGCTTCAGTCCGGAACAGCGCTGCTGCTACGGTCGCAGGTTCGAATCCTGCTTCGGGCATGGATGTAGACTACGGCCAGTTCACAGAGAGTGCAGTTGCTTACTGTCGTTTCGGGAATTACGGAAAACTTATTTTGGGTAGCGCAAGAGATTTCAACCCAGGCTCGGCGTATTGTCAGTCAATCAGTCATTCATTCTGTTAGTGCGTTACTTCGAACTTACGAAACTATTTCCACTATTTAAGTAATGTACGCAGAAGTTGTGCACAGACTTAAAAATGTGTTCACAAAACAGAACTTTCGCCTGCAGCACGCACTACGTGATTAACCGGTTCCTTATGAAAGTTCTACTATTTTCGTAAGAAGAACAAGTCTGCTTCATGGATAACCATGAGAATGGTATATCGTCTGTAAAACTACGTATGCCTGCCGATTACGCCCTTTGATTGTCTATATAGTGTTAGTTTCAATAGGCATAAAAATCTGATGCACCATTCGTAAGTCTGCAGCACCTGAAAAACGAAATGTTCCGAGAATTAAGGTACATTCGTAATATGCTGGACACGAAATCTAGGGAACCGTGATACGAAACTCTGTGTTGTCATACCCGTGAATATTTTCTGTGGATCAAAATTAATATGCTCATAGTACCTTAAACCAGACCATACATCATTCCTTCTCTCATTCTTCGCCAGCACTGAATTGGTGTTCCATTTCTAATTATCGTTATAAAACTACACCTTTACAAATAAAGGAAACAAAGTCGCTGTCGTATATGTGGTCCACTGTATATACAATTAACTACTCTCCGGATGACAGCGGTAGTTAATTTGAGAATTATCCAAATGAAAGTGTAAACGTATGCGATTAGTAAAATAAGTAATGGAATGATCAATAGGAAGGATGACGCTGAAGACTATGTCTTTTACATGGAACTGTGTTACTCAGATTAATGCTCGTTTACCTTTCCCTTTGACGTGTGAACCAGCTCAGTTATCAAGTCATTCGGCGAGAGGAGCTACAGTTTAATGTGCAATTCCGATCACCGCAGAAATTTTTCACGCACACAAACACTGTCATGGCTGAAAGTCACGTTAACTGCATGAAAATCAGTGCTATAACCTACTGGGAATCGAACTCCGAACACTTGGAACTGAAGTCTCACTGTGTCACCTAGCTACGCACTCGCCCCTACAGCGTGCACGTCACTCATGAAAACAACGAGTGTTTTTTGTTTCTCTTCTCCACATGTATTACGTTGCCACTGTGAAAACTACGCCCGTCTTCTCGTAGATGATTTAGTCTCATTTCCCTCAGAGACGAGAGTCGGAAGTCCTCGGTGAGCGCTAGCTAGGTGGCTTGTCTCCCTAGCAATCAGTGTTTTCTTGCTTTGCGCGCATCTTCGCCTCCCACTACGTGCCTTGTTGCCATCTCCTTCGTCTGTTTATTTTTATACCTTGCAAAGTCACTGCTTGCAGCCTGAGGGCAGCAGAACACATGTAGTAACAGAAAATTAAAGTTCTTCTGCTTACACCATTGATCTAAAATGTTTTTACGGAAACTCTAATTATGTTATACATAAATCACACGTAAATGAAGCGACGTGAGTCATTAGCATCACATTCTGGGGACTAGTCTTTGTCATTAGATCGGGACACAATGCCGGTGCACAGCTATTACCTTTTTGTTACACTTCTGTCATCTTACTAGACATAAGATGGTACGAAGAAATAGGAAGGCGTGATTTGCACACATACCATCCGTAGCTCCCCACAATCTCGGTTCGGTACGTACTTCATCGTAACAACAATGTCGTCTCTTTGATAGCAGGGGAAGCAGCAAGTATTTTAAAGACTTTCTGCATCAAGGTCGTGCGACGAGCATACAGTACGATAAAAAAGAGATACGTCAGAGTTGTACCGGCAGTCCCTGAGGGAGCAGCGCGTTCGGTACCTACCATATCGTGAACGTCTTTGGCGTCGGCGGCGCTCCAGCTGGCATCCACGGCGTGCCACTGCACGGGCGGGTTCACCCAGGTGTCCATGGCTTCCATGGCGCGCTCATCGCATGCCGGTGGCCACCGTCCCGCGCACACACTAAGTGCAGACTGGGCGCTTCCACCGCCGCCGCCGTAGACACCGGCGGCCTTCGCGGACCACGTGGTAGCCGCGCCGCGCCGCGCCGCCCCGGGTCGCTTCTCGGACGCAGTGCGCATGCGCCACAGATGCCGACTCTCCATTTCACTTTGAAGTGCCGCGCAACATCACACAGGTACGTATCGTAGTTGGTGGGCTCCCGGCGTTTGGAGCGGGAAGAGACGCCTGGAGGTCCGCTCCGTATACATTCTCCGTTGTCCGGCACACGCACATTGGCTTCTGAATATACTAATGATTAAAAACTTCAACACTCCAATAACTCTTCATAACAGGTCGGAGGAAGGCGGTAACAAACCACCTCCACTAGGACTGTCTTCAGGATGGCGGTGCAGAATTTCTGCATCTGCTCCCTTACGCTCATCCTGAGTATGGGACTCTACGTCATGTAGGACTGGACATTTGTCGTCCTTTAGCGTCGATTAGAAACGTTTTGGCAGACTGCGACGAACACTGTTCAACACTATACTGCAAGGAGACACACTATCGGTTTATAACTTATTTATTGGTATTCGGGCCTTTCACCATACAACCGACTTTTGTGTACACATTCTCAGGGAATGCACACTAATAATAACAAGTTTAAAGATACTGATCATATCAAGTAACAGTAAGGAGTATTTAAATTGTAGTTTTACGATGATAAAAGAGTATTTACGCTACTGGCCATTAAAATTGCTACACCACGAAGATGACGTGCTACAGACGCGAAATTTAACCGACAGGAACATGATGCTGTGATTTGCAAATGATTAGCTTTTCAGAGCATTCACACAAGGTTGGCGCCGGTGGCGACACCTACAACGTGCTGACATGAGGAAAGTTTCCAACCGATTTCTCATACACAAACAGCAGTTGAACGGCGTTGCCTGGTGAAACGTCGTTGTGATGCCTCGTGTAAGGAAGAGAAATGCGTACCATCACGTTTCCGACTTCGATAAAGGTCTGATTGTAGCCAATCGCGATTGCGGTTTACCGTATCGCGACATTGCTGCTCTCGTTGTTCGAGATCCAATGACTGTTAGCAGAATATGGAATCGGTGGGTTCAGGAGGGTAATACGGAACGCCGTGCTGGATCCCAACGGCCTCGTATCACTAGCAGTCGAGATGACAGGCATTTTATCCGCATGGCTGTAACGGATCGTGCAGGCACGTCTCGATCCCTGAATCAACAGATGGGGACGTTTGCAAGACAACAACCATCTGCACGAACAGTTCGACGACGCTTGCAGCAGTATGGACTATCAGGTTGGAGACCGTGGCTGCGGTTACCTTGACGCTGCATCACAGACAGGATCGTTGCGATGGTATACTCAACGACGAACCTGGGTGCACGAAAGCCAAAACGTCATTTTTTCGGATGAATCCAGGTTCTGTTTACAGAATCATGATGTTCGCATCCGTGTTTGGCGACATCGTGGTGAACGCACATTGGAAGCGTGTATTCGTCATCGCCATACTGGCGTATCAACCGGCGTGATGGTATGGGGTGCCATTAGTTACACGTCTCGGTCACCTCTTGTTCGCATTGATGGCACTTTGAACAGTGGATGTTACATTTCAGATGTGTTACGACCCGTGGCTCTACCCTTCATTCTATCCCTGCGAAACCCTACATTTCAGCAGGATAATGCACGACCGCATGTTGCAGGTCCTGTACGGTCCTTTCTGGATACAGAAAATGTTCGACTGCTGCCCTGGCCAGCACATTCTCCAGATCTTTCACCAACTGAAAACGTCTGGTGAATGGTGGCCGAACAACTGGCTCGTCACAATACGCCAGCCACTACTCTTGATGAACTGTGGTATCGTGTTGAAGCTGCGTGGGCAGTTGTACCTGTACACGCCATCCAAGCTCTGTTTGACTCAATTCCCAGGCGTGTGAGTTATTACGACCAAAGGTGGTTGATCTGGGTACTGATTTCTCAGGACCTATGCACCCAAATTGCGTGTAAATGTAATAACACGTCAGTTCTAGTATAATATATCTGTCCAATGAATACCCGTTTATCATCTGCATTTCTTCTTGGTGTAGCAATTTTAATGGCCAGTAGTGTATTTGGGTCCAGTACGATTAAGACTGTAACGTAGCTGATATGACCACTCTGTTACATTACAATATCATCATGCGAATGTCGTATTTATGGTGTACAATATGTCCACCGAGAGAATTGCCCCATCCTGTATTTTCACAATGCGCAGTGCATCCATACACAATGTTCATAACGGCCGTCTCTTCACCAGTAAATCTATCCATACTGCTCACTGTTAACGTACGACTAACACTGCCGGAAAAATTAACCCAAGACACAAAACAGCGGTACTGAAATGCAAGCTTGAGTGCCTCCGTACAGTGGGCATTACTATTAACAATGGCAAGTAGCGTGAGTGAATGGAACAAGTCTGGTTCCAAACACGCAGCGCATACCGCCGACCAGAAATCATCAGTGCAGTAAAGGTAAAGAGATAAGTGCTGGTAAGAAATCACACGAAATGCAATTATTATGTAAAGCCGGTCGAAAAATTGGGAATTTGTGGTAAGTTCCTATGGGACCAAATTGCTGAGGTCATCGGTCCCTATGCTTCCATACTACGTAATCTAACTTATGCTAAGTACAACACTCACACCCATGCCCGAGGGAGGACTCGAACCTCCGACAAGGGAAGTCGCGCGATCTGTGCCGAGGCGACCAAGTCCGAGCGGCTACTCCGCGCGGCGAGACACTGGAGACCACCAACCCTTTATACTAAAATGGTCAGGAAATGGGGCTGAATAACTTCTGAAACACTGCCGTTGGAGTTCACGTTCACCAAGTATTATACAGGGTGTTTCAAAAAGAATGACCTGATTTATGGGCGGTAATAATTACGAAATATGGGATGTTCGGGCAAGGAAATGTGTGTTGTTTGAATGGGCGTGGCCTAGAGTTACAGAAAATCGCCGTTAGATGTCAGCCAATGCGTCTTCACAGTTTGCAGTCAAAAATAAGATGGCGTCAGCTCAACAGAAGGCGTATTGTGTGCTGCAGTTTGCAAAGAGTGAGTCAGTGATTAGATCCAGCGTGCTTTTCGTGGGTGTTTTGGCTATTATCCGCCTGCAGCAAAAACATTCGTCATTGTTATCGCCAGTCTGAAGAGACAATATGCTTGTGGAAAGGTAAGGCAGAGCGTGGTGGCGCAGTGGTCAGCACTCTGGACTCACGATTCGGGAGAATGACGGTTCAAACCCGCGTCCGGCCATCCTGATTTAAGTTTTCTGTGATTTCCCTAAAACGCTTGAGGCAAATACCAGGATGGTTTCTTTGAAAGGGCACAACTCGTGCGAGCTCTTCTGGATGGTGGTAAAAGGAAACGGGTTGACTTCAGCAATTGTCTGTTAGGGGACATGGATGACGATACATTGCTAACACGGTTAATTTTGAGTAATGAAGCAACATTTCATGTTAGTGGTGAAGACATAACGTGCGCAATGGGGACCTCAGAACCCTCATGACATTATTTAGCACGAAAGAGACTCGCCTAAAGAGTACAGAAGTACAACTTCAAACAACCGAGATCGCTATTGTACAGCATTTATTGTGATGACCGGTTTTAGCAAACTGCGTTGTCATCATCAGATCTTCTGCAGTGCACTGAACGTTGATGAAATGCATATTATACCGTGTCATATCAGAGAGACCTAAAGTGAACGTTTTCTCGTGAAAAAGTGTACGGTCCCCTTTTTGAGAAAAACTGTGATTGGATGGAGATTTCTACAAACGAATGCAGAATTGGCTTTTTCCATAAGTTCAGTATAATTCCGACGAGCTTATTTTGTAACGTTCGTCAGTTTCTGAATGACACACTGCCTCAACGCTGGACAGGGCGCATCGGACTCTGAGGTACTGCCCTGCATTCTTGGCCTCCGGGATCGACAGACATGACCGCATGAGATTTTTTTCTTGTGGGGATATGTGAAGGAAGGTTTGTTCATCTCCCCTTTATCTCGTGACATAGTACAAGTGAAGAACAAAATAACAGCAACCATATCTTCTGTAAAAGGGCAACGGCCTTACCGCAGTGGATACACCGGTTCCCGTGAGAGCACCGAAGTTAAGCGCTGTCGGGCGTGGTCGGCGCTTGGATGGATGACCATCCAGGCCGCAATGCACTGTTGCCATTTTTCGGGGTGCACTCAGCCTCGTGATGCCAATTGAGGAGCTACTCGACCGAATAGTAGCGTCTTCGGTCAAGATATACCATCATAACGTCCGGGAGAGCGGTGTACTGACCCCACGCCCCTCCTATCCGCATCCTCCACTGAGGATGACACGGCCCACTGAGGATGACACGGCGGTCGGATCGTCCTCGTAGGCCACTCGTGGCCTGAAGACGGAGTGCTTTTATATCTTCTGTAAAAACAAAACAAAAAACGGTTCAAATGGCTCTGAGCACTATGGGACTTAACATCTGAGGTCATCAGTCCCCTAAAACTTAGAACTACTTAAACCTAACTAACCTAAGAACATCACACACATCCACACCCGAGGCAGGATTCGAACATGCGACCGTAGCGGTCGCGCGATTCCAGACTGTAGCGTCTAGAACCGCTCGGCCACTCTGGCCGGCTCTGTAAATAGAGTACATTGTATAAAGTTCATGACGAATTTAGCTATCGTCTATATGTTGTTGGTGCTGCTGCTAGTGTACACATACAGCATTTGTAACAGCACAGCTAAAATTTTAAGATTTTGTAAGTATTTTGCCATTCATCCTATTTCGTAATATGTTTTTATCAATAAATACAGAATTTTATAATCATCTCAATCTTTTAGAACTACCGAGCATTCCTTAAATTTTTTTACAGTTGTATAAAATATTTGTCAGTTGTCATTGTTAAAAATAATAGTAATTCAGCATTGATCCGGATAAGTGTGGAAAGACTAGAAAACAGCAGTCAAACTATACCACGTACCACACTAACTGCGGTTATACTACGAGACAAGACCCAATGACTGATGTTCCGTTCATCTATTGACGCTCGATATTTATGCTCTACCATTAGTTCGGTATCATGCGAAGCAGGAGTAAGATTGGGGTTTAACGACGATGTCATTAAAGGCGGAGCACAAGCTCTTAATGGAGAAGAGAATAGGACGTGCCCTTTTTCAAAGGAAAAGCGATTTAGGAAAAACACAGAAAGCGTAACATTGGATGGCTGCACGGAAATCGGAAACCCTGTCCTCCCGAATGCGAGTCCAATGCCCTTAAATGGTGCATGACTCGCTCTGTTGATGGTTTAGCACCGTCGCCGCACTCGGACACCGACATCGAGATGAACGTACCACCATTGGCCGGCCACAGTCGTACGGCTTCACTGTCGTGCCAATGGCGGCGTGGACGCCACGTCAGTTGGCAAGGCCGTCTGGAGGCTTAGGCTAGGCGGAAAGCGCGCGTTTTCCTCGTCCAATTGTCTTGTATCTGACTAGGAACCCTTTGAGTGCGAGGTCGCAAGTTCAATGTTTAGTAAGACTTATTTCGAGGTGTAGTGTTAGCAATTATAACAGGAAAAATATTAGCTGCTGATGACGCGCACGTGCATCTGGATGGCGAGCAAAAATAAGTGCCTGGCACAATGAACACTGCATGTAAAATGGCACGCCACAGTGATCACAAAGGTTTGCACCATCGAGATGGAAGCCGAAATCCTTGGGAGTTACAAACCGTGCAGGACGTTCAGCTAGGTATCCACTAATAAAGAAGAGATACAGAATTATATTGGTGTAACTGGGTGATGAGAACTGATAGAGTGCAACCGAACACTAAATTATCGTAAAACTGGCTATGCTTTAAGGCGTAACTGGGGATAGTGCGATATGTTTTATAGGCACGGAAATAACAAACATCGAGAGGCTGAATTTGTCCAGTGGTTCCAGGTGGAATGAACTGCAATGCCACACATTTTTCAGGAGCGATAGTTTGCTCTGAGAGAGTATATTTTTATACGCAGATTAGGAATCAAGCAAAAGCAAGTTATTTTGACCAGCTATTGGCCAAAAGCAGTGCCCATATCGCAGTTGTAGCTCTCTCATGCCCAGTTTCCTAATCTTGCTTCTGTGACGTAAATAATCCTTACTGCGCTTGCAAAACCCTGCATACGAGAAAGAATCGTAGGGGGCAGAGCACCTCTAACTTCTCACAGCACAATAAATAACTTCCCAGCCAATGTAAATCGAGATTGACAGTCAGCATACTTGTATACGAATGCTTTAAGACACTGATGTTACCAGTCCCTTGGTACTCTGATTTCCAGGGTTCCTTTCACATGCATTCCCTCTTCAAATCCCGATTGCTCGGAGTTGAAAACAAATTCCTTACTGAACGACAGAATAAGTTTGTTTATCTAATATGCAAATTTTCTGGCCAATTTTGCAGTTTGCTGAACATCGTCAAGTTGACGCTTTGTTTAAATTTCGTTGTCTTACTTCTTCCAATTCTGTAGTACTGTTTGAACTTTTGCAGCTATCCACCTCACAATAAATATCAATGTAGTCTATGTCGCGCGCAATTTGATGTGCATAACGTAGTAAGCCACCATGATGCACATCCTGTAAGCTGTATCGAGCATTCTTGAAATGCCCGCATCTCGTGGTTGTGCGGTAGCGTTCTCGCTTCCCGCGCCCGGGTTCGATTCCCGGCGGGGTTAGGGATTTTCTCTGCCTCGTGATGGCTGGGTGTTGTGTGTTGTCCTTAGGTTAGTTAGGTTTAAGTAGTTCTAAGTTCTAGGGGACTGATGACCATAGATGTTAAGTCCCATAGTGCTCAGAGCCATTTGAACCATTCTTGAAATGCGCAAACACTAGTTTTTGTAACAAGTGCATACTGTCCTCCCTTAAATATCCGTAGTTTTTCTTATACACTACACGGTCATATTGCTGCGGACTTATTCGAAATCAGTTCATAACTGTTTTTTTTTACTATGCTGCGGATGATTTTCCATCTACGTAATTACGTTTAGCACATAGTACACGCTGGTCGTACGGTTTTCCTTTACTACGTTTTACTGGAGACAGGATTTGTGGATCCCTGTCCGACAAGGGTGATGAATGGCATGGCTCGACACCTGTTTCAGTATCACTTTCACTTGTGAGCACGTATCGTCAGCAATGTACTCTTCATGTTCATTGTCCGCGCAGTTGAGCGTACACGACACCACACATTCCACTGATTCATCTTGCAGAAACGCTAATGTTTTATCTGCCACTTCTTTCTCATTCTGGGAAATTCCTTCGGTTCCTAACTGACGATATGTCAACTGAGGCAACTATTGTTATAAATATACAGTGAAATGTTTGCTTTGTTTACCGTTCCCGTAGCTCTGCTTTGTATCAAGACGACTAACGCTGTAGGACTGTTGTTACTCATCGACTAAGCAGTTCAACTACGCTTCGTAGCCTCATGGTCATGCTGTTTTCACCACTGGATCTCCAGTTCAGCCCACTGTTGCCATTAGCAGCCAATATTGTGGTTACATGGTAGCCAATATTGTAGGTAAGTGGTAGACAATATGTGGGGCGTCGAATGCCGTAAACGTCGTTGGTCTTTTGCGATCTCGCGCTCAAGGGGTTCGTTGTGAAGCTTTTCGGCCGTCGGCATTACTATTCGCGCAAAGTTACACACTTGCTGTTGGTTACTTCTCTGTGTTTATTACTTTAGTTTTGTTCATATGCTGTAGACAGTTCTTTGCTTTCACGTTTGGATTTCTCTCGGTTTGTACTTTCGCTTTTGTGTAGAATTTGACTTCGTTCATTTGGTCCTTTCTGCCATCCGCCGATTTCTCAGAAACCGTCTAGTGGCAACCCCACACCTGGGTAATTGGCTAATGAAGGTGTCGTGCGAGTTCTACTGTAAGTTATGAAGGCCTAGCTTGAAACTATATGACCTATTTAAAAGTGAAGCAACTGTAGCTACTGAGGGACTTCGACACGGTATACAATGCAGGCAATCTCCGCCGGTATTTACATGCTCGGTGATTTCTTTTTTGCCGGCCGCTGTGACCGAGCGGTTCTACGTGCTTCAGTCCGGAATCGCGCTGCTGCTACGGTCGCAGGTTAGAATCCTGCTTCGGGCATGGATGAATGTGATGTCCTTAGGTTAGTTAGGTTTACGTAGTTCTAAGTCTAGGGGACTGATGACCTCAGATGTTAAGTCCCATAGTGCTTAGAGCCATTTGATTTCTTTTTTATGGGCATTAGGCAATAGTCTAACTTTGTCTAACGTTTCGTCTCCTAAAGCTGGAGACATCCTCAGAGGCTATAACGACGTCATTAGTTGATTCGCAAATTTAAACAAGCGCTGCAAGTCGAACTATTTATTCACACCTCTGAGAGTGCCTCCAGCACTACGAGACGATGCCTTAGGCACTGAAGCATGCCTTAAACCACGTCTAATGACGTTACAGAAGAAATAACCATGAATGACACGTTAGTTCTAGCTGAACTATTGATGGAGGATAGTTAGTGGTTTAGGTCCTTTAGGTCCTGGACTCGTATTCGGGCGGAATGGGGTTCATATCGCCATCCAACCATTTTCCGAACTTTCCTAAATCACTCACGTTATTACGCAGATGGTTCCTCGAGCAAAGTCAGGGTTATTTTCTGTCCTTCCTCGTTAAATTCTATGCTCAGGTTTTAATGATCTAGCGCCTCAGGTACTAGCCACAGTATCACGCCTCACTCAGGGATTCTCAAGCTGACTCCGATGCGAATGCTGGCAGCCATCAATTTCCACTGTTGAACACTTTACTATAAGACGCGGGAAGTGTATGTACCGTGCGCTACAAATCTGTTGCCGACTCCGCGACACACCCTCCTCTGCTCGCGCGGCACAGCTCGAGGCGAGTCTGCCTTTGTATCCTAAGCGCTATCAGTTAGGCAATGTTGCTATTGTGAACGACGAACCAGCCTGTTTCAGGGACATGCCCCGGACTGTATTCTGGACTTCCTCTTACCCAAGTTAAGTACACGGAGTTACTTAAACACTACGTCTGAATGTCATTACGTTTGCTTCCTGAGAACCCACCAACTCCTTGGGATCCACCGCCAGGACGACCAAACAGTATAATTATTCCACGTATCACCTTTCTCGTTGTGAATTACACAGGGTGGTCAAAATAAAACTGCGATAGAAATTGTGCACCAAACACCTATTATGCGCAATGTACTGATGACGAATGCTTGACACATCATGAGTGTGTTTTGTTGATTTCACATATGCGGATTGTCTGAATCAGGTCTGAACTGAAGAACTGATAAACAGAGGAATCAAGTGTTCCCGTTACGCTTCATCCAAAAGAGTCAGCACAGCTGAACTCGCTCAGGGTTGTCTGAAAGGTTTAGTTCATGCGTAACCGAAAGTCCGTCAGGATAAAGTTTTATGTCCCTTTTTTGATATTTTCGCACGTCGATGTTTAATTTCCACTTGAGCAGTTGACGGGCGTTGCGATTTTATTGGACCTTTCTGCAGTCTTATCTTCCACACTACTAGTAGTTTCAGGTCTTCAGGCTCTTTTCGAGTAGTTTTTCCATGATCTCTTTGCATTACGTGTATCATATACATGTAGATATTCGTCTTTTGCAACTTAATTTTTATTGCCGTTTTTAAAAAATATGTTTGGCTAATCGTATTAGGCTCCTTCAGCGATTTTTGGTGAGATATGTTTGCTTAAAACAATAATCAAAGTTCAGTTCCAAAAGACGGATGATTTTTATTATCTACATGATACACATACTGTAACTTGAAGCAGCAACTGAGGACGAGTGGCTGCATATATCAAAAAGTCTCGATGGCACGTTGCCACGAAATGTCGAAAACCCCTGTCGAGCCAGTTTCATTTTAGCCGCCAACCTTCACAGTTTAGATGAGAAGCCACCAAACGGAGCTTGATGTTTTTCCGCAGTACTTCGCCTATTTCAGACATGATATTTCAGTTTTCGGAACAAAGTGACGAGTCCATGATTGCTTACATCAAAAGAACGATATAATAAATTTCACCGAGACACGTTGTACAATAAGACCTTCTTGTGAATCTTTGCGGCTTCAACTCATGGAGTTTTAAAGAACGAAAGACATTGGCCGTCAGGGACAGAACACTAATAAAGAAGAACAAGAAAACGCGAGCCAGCCGGCCGGTGTGACCGAGCGGTTCTAGGCGCTTGCCACGGTCGCAGGTTCGAATCCTGCCTCTGGCATGGATGTGTGTGATGTCCTTAGGTTAGTTAGGTTTAAGTAGTTCTAAGTCTAGGGGACTCATGACCTCAGATGTTAAGTCCCATAGTGCTCAGAGCCATTTTAACCAAAACGCGAGCCAGACAGAGAGAAAGGGGGTGGGGGGGGGCAGTAAGATAGGACGGGAGGAGGATAGGAATACGTCATGAGAGGGAGTGGTGAGTCTAGCTGCACGCTGGTAAAGTTAGGCGTAACGTCGTTATGACGCGTACTCGCTATATTCAAGACGAGAGAGGCCTTTTGTCGACTTTTGTGATTGTTCGAGACATTCAACCATTTTTGCAGGCTAATTAAAGGAGGGGTTCATTGTATCGTCAATTGGTATATTCACTTCAATTTTGATAGCTATTGATTGATGTCTTTATTTTCGTTGGAAGCGTGAATCTGCCAAATAAAACGACCCCACAGTGAGGTATCCAAATCGTAACACTGGCTGTATTGGAAGTAAAGTCACCATGGGTGAGTCAGTTATTTGCAAAAGTATAGTGACAGAAGTCTTGTGTTAGCAACTATGGCGAGTACTAATTTTTTTATTAATGCGAAAATTGCAGCCAGTTAGCAGCATGGTACGGAGTAAGCGTTAAACTCGACGCAAGTAGGGAGCTACCTTAAATGCATTATTGGAGGCTAAACTGAGAACGAACGTTGTCGGACGGCATTCGACATTGTGATATGGTCCCTGGCAGGCAGATGGCGTGCTGGCACGAACTGCCATTAGGTAAACAACACTAACACCTTAGCTTTGCACAGCCGTTAAGTTGGACAACAGGCATGTCTTTCTTGACATGTGAAGGTCGGTGGCTATGCCCTGTCTTCAGACCGCACGTTGCCCGTGCTGTCACGTGCTACCCCGTTACAGAGGGTGTTCAGTTGTTGCCCTAGCCATAACCGTCTTCAACTGTCTCTCGCCAACTGACAAATCTGGTCATGGGTTGCAAAGTGACTAGAACGCCACCACTCGCCAGCAGTTATGACAGTTGAACTTTGGCACAGAAGTGAAGCCGCATGGAATGGCGTATCGGTATCTGTCATCGAGGCCAAATTCGAATTGATGCCCAGTGTGGTTAGAGGAATTGTTGCTGCCTGTTGTGACAGTTCTGTGCACTAGGTAGGTTGATTTGTCACACGGCGAATAAGTTCGACTGGCACCTGTCTTTCTCCCTAGTCAGAATGAAAAGTCTCAAAAGTTTGTTTGAAGGTCAGATTCAGTAATCCTTATCGGTAGTAATAAACTATTTCATACACACTGATGCAGTTCTTCAGTGATACTGGTATGTGTGATTAGTTGACAATATGGAGGGTATCTGTCAAATTCTGCTTTGTCGTTAGACATTTTAACAACTGAATTATTTTTGAAGGTAGCTCCCTACTTGCGTCGAGTTTAACGCTTACTCCGTACCATGCTGCTAACTGGCTGCAATTTTCGCATTAATAAAAAAATTAGTACTCGCCATAGTTGCTAACACAAGACTTCTGTCACTATACTTTTGCAAATAACTGACTCACCCATGGTGACTTTACTTCCAATACAGCCAGTGTTATGATTTGGATACCTCACTGTGGGGTCGTTTTATTTGGTAGGTTCACGCTTCCAACGAAAATAAAGACATCAATCAATAGCTATCAAAATTGCAGTGAATATACCAATTGACGATACAATGAACCCCTCCTTTAATTAGCCTGCAAAAATGGTTGAATGTCTCGAACAATCACAAAAGTCGACAAAAGGCCTCTCTCGTCTTGAATATAGCGAGTACGCGTCATAACGACGTTACGCCTAACTTTACCAGCGTGCAGCTAGACTCACCACTCCCTCTCATGACGTATTCCTATCCTCCTCCCGTCCTATCTTACTGGCCTCCCCCCCCCCCCCACCCCCTTTTTTTCTCTCTGTCTGGCTCGCGTTTTGGTTCAAATGACTCTAAACACTATGGAACTTAACATCTGAGGTAATCAGTCCCCTAGACTTAGAACTACTTAAACCTAACTAACCTAAGGACATCACACACATCCATGCCAGAGGCAGGATTCGAACCTGCGACCGTAGCAACAGCGCGGTTCTGGACTGAAGCGCCTAGAACCGCTTGGCCACAGCGGCCGGCGATAGTCGCTGCAAACTGCGTCATTCAATACTTCTGTGATCGTCCAAGTCGTCTGACCAGGGATAATAAGAACAACGATGAGACACTGCTCATTTCAGTTACCACGTGAAATGTCTGTTCCTGACACCACGGTCGAAAATTTTACTCAGGTGATGAACAGATACAAAATTGTGTCTTGAGAATTGGAGACTAACGCCTGTCACGGTCGTCACCAAACGCATGCGAGTTATCCTGCAGTGTCAGTAACGGTCTATCGTCTTAGTGTTTGCACGTGCTGAAAAGTTGAGTAGCATTTGGGTATTAATAGTTGCAAAAGCAAGGGTGACACTCTTGTGTGTGCCTTAACTGCTTACCAACCGTGTTAACTGGTAATGGGAATCCGTGATGTTGTTGATAGCTGAATCACGGCATTTGGAGGGGAAGGTCTCGCCACGGGTTATCTCACTTTCATTATCCAACAGCTTTTCTTATCGGTCAACTCATATGTTATCAGTGACCACTACACAGGATCACCTCAAGGCCGTTCTAAACTTATTGACGAGTTTGTTCAACAACTTAAATTACTGCTATCTACTCTGTAGCCGATTATATTTGTTACATACACATCACTAACCTTGGCATAGAAACTGTCATCATAAAACAAGCCATTGCACACTCCACAAAATTCTAGTCTAAGAATAAATTGTTACTGTATTGCAAAAATCTTTTCAGGATATCGAAAGGGTAATTGTTTGAAAAAATGATCTGGAACCATACTGCAAATACCTTAGGTCCAGAACTTTTTTTATGACTTATATGTGGTGCTGAATGAGTTCTGCAACCAATGTCAGCTAGTTATAGCAAATACTCTGTTCAAGAATTACAAGAGGAGAAAGTATACTTGGAGAAGACCGCGAGATACGGCAAGAGTTCAGTTAGATTACACTATGGTCAGACAGATATTCCGAAATCAGACACTACATTGTAAAGCGTATCCAGGAGCAGATGGAGACCCAGATCACAATTTAGTAATGGTGAAGAGCAGGCTGAAGTTCAAGAGACTAGTCAGGAAGAATCAGTGCACAAAGAAGTGGGATATAACAGTAATAAGAACGAAGAGCTAGCTGGAAGTACTCTAAGGCTATAGGAACTGCCATAAGAAATAGTTCAGTAGGCAGGTCAGTTGAGGACGAATGAAAATCTTTAAAACCGGCAATCACAGAAGTTGGAAAGAAGACCAGAGGTATAAAAATGTAACTGCGAGGAAACCATGGGTAACAGAAGATATACTTCAGTTGATCGATGACAGAAGCAAGTACAAAAAAGTTCAGGGAAATTCAGGAATATAGAAATGCAAGTCATGAAATAAGTAGAAAGTGCAGTGAAGTTCGGGTGAAATGCCTGAATGAAAAATGTGAAGAAATCGAAAAAGAAGTGATTGTCGTGAGGGCTGACTCAGCGTATAGAAAATTCAAAAGAGGCTTCGGTGAAATTAAAAGTAATGTAGGTAACATTATGAGTGCAGTGGGAATTCCATCGTTAAATGCAGGAGAGAGTGTGGATATATTGAAGGAGTACACCGAAGACCGCTGTGAGGGGAAGATCTGTCTGGTGCGGTAGAAGAAGAAACAGGAATCGATTTAGAAGAGATTTGGGATGCAGTATTAGAATCAGAATTTAAAAGAGCTTTGGAAGACTTAATATTAAATGAGGCAGCAGGGTACGTAACATTTCATTCGAATTTTTAAAATCACTCGAGGAAGTGGGAACAAAACGACCATTAACGTTGGTGTATAGAATGTATGAGTCTGGCTATATACCATCTCAGTTTCGGAAAAACATCATCCACAATATTGCAAAAGCCGAAGATTGTGAGAATTACCGCACAATCGGCTTAACAGCTCATGCATCAAAGTTGCTTAGAAGAATAATATACAGAAGAATGGAAAAGAAAATTGAGGATGTGCTAGATGATGATGAATTTGGCTTTATGAAAGGTAAAGCACCAGAGAGGCATTCCAACATTGCAGTTGAAAATGGAAGCAAGACCACAGAAAAATCAAGGTACGTTCATAGGATTTGTTGACACTGAAAAAGCATTCAACAATGTAAAATGGTGCAAGATATTCGAAATTCTGAGAAAAATAGGGTTAATCTGTAGGGAAAAACGGGTAACATCTACAACAGCCAAGAGGGAACAGTAAGATTGGAAGACGAAGAACGAAGTGCTCGGATTAAAAAGGTTGTTAAGTGAGGGATGTAGTCTTTCGCCCCTTCAATCTATACGCCGAAGAAGTAATAACGGAAATAAAAGAAAGGCGCAAGAGGAGGATTAAAATTCAAGTTGAACGGACATCAATCGCTTATGGCATTGCTATGTTCAGTGACAGTGAAGAAGAATTACAGGATGTGGTTGAATGGAATTAGTAGTCTAATGAGTACAAAATATGGACTGAGAATAAATCGATGAAAGACGAAGGTAATGAGAAGTAGTAGAAATGAGAACAGCGAGAAACTTAACACCAGGTTTGGTGATCACGATGAAGTTAAGGAACTGCATCTGGACAGCAAAATAATGTGACGGACGGAGCAAGGAGGACGCCGAAAGCAGACAAGCACTGGCAAAAGGGCATTCCTGGCCAAGAGAATTCTGTTAGTATCAAACATAAGCCTTAACACGGGGAAGAAATTTTTGAGAATGTACGTTTGGAGCATAGTGAAACAGGGACTGTGGGACAACCGGAAAAAAAGCCAATCGAAACGTTTGAGACGAATCGAAACGTTTGAGACGTGATGCTACAGTAGAATGTTGAAAATTAGGTCGACTGATAAAGTAAGGAATGAGGTGGTTCTCCACAGAATCGTCAAAGAAAAAATACATGCAAAACTCTGACGAGAGGATGGGAGAGGAGGGCAGGACATCTGTTAAGACATCAGGGAATAACTTCCATGGTATTAGAGGGCAAAAACCGTAGAGGAAGACAGAGACTGGAATACACTCAGCAAATAATTGATGATGTAGGTTGCAAGTGCTGCTCTGGGATGAAGAGGCTGGCACAGGAGAGGAATTCGGGGGATGGGGGTGGGTGCGGGGGTCGCATCAGGCCAGTCAGAAGACTGATGACTAAAAGAAATAAAATAAAATAATGAAAAATTGGATACACTGACGGTTCCATTTGTGTATCCCTCGTAACTCTACGAACGTTTCGAGCCGCAAGTACGACTGTGAACACGGATACAGCTGTTATCATCTTAGAAAACGGGTGTGTCTTCAGTATTACTCTTCATAAAGATTTAGGCGTAAGGACAACATTTGGTCACTGAGAATGATGAAATAAACTTTCTCGTTCACGTTCACGATGACTCGAATGAGTGAAGCCAAGTCATGATACGAAAAACTCCCCAGTAACATCACAGAACCACCTCCGGCCGAGCGTACACTCTCTCTACTGTGCGAATTAAACGTCACATTCGGCCGTCGGTGCACTCGCCGCCTTATATCATTTGTACAGATGTAAAACTGGGACTTGCTGAACAACACTAAGCGTCTCCAGTCAGCTACCGTCCAGTTTCTGTGTTGTTTGACCCACTGAAGACTTGCAGATTTACGTGCCGCTTTGTGTATTGGTCTTATGCGAGACGTCCTACTACAGATGTCCATTGCATGTGGTTCCCTTCACAATCTTCTCTCGGAACTGGTCGTGGTGGACACGAATTCAGCATTTCCTGTCGAGTTTTAAACCGATTGTTACTCACAAGGCGTGACAATCGTCTCCAGTTACTATTGGCTAGGATGTTCTTACGCCGTTCCTTACAAACATGTTGGACTGTCCACGTTAATACAACTGCTTATCGGATAACTTCATCCATGGTGTTGTCTTGGCACGACAAACACTACGGTTTCTTTCGGCCATTCTATAACGTCTCTACGTCTACTCAACTTATTACGCTGATTTCCTGCAACCGACTAATTTCAGCGATGGGATGGTCACATGGCCCCATGGTACCAGTTTTAACCACCTACAGCGCTCCAAAGCGGTCACTGTGCTCTTTTGTAGTATTTTACTTACACGCAATGGCGGAAAAAATATATTTACTATTGACGACAAGCGGCGATGGAAGAGCTTTATAGTCATTATTAAGAGGACCATTGTAATGAAAGTGACTGCTGAGTTTAACCTGCTTCTGACATAAGCTAAACAGTGTTCTGCAAACAGAATAAAGAAAAGTCTGCAGTCGAAACAGAATCTGGCTCTTTGTCTCTCTACGGCGGAATATGCTGTACCAGTCTGGAGGAACTGCGCACAAACCAGGCACGTTGACACAGCTCTTTACGAGACACGCTGCATTATAACTGGTTGCGTACCGTCAACCTCAACTGACAAGCTACCATTTTATAGGCATAGCACCCCAGGATAATTGGCAATGAACAGCGGCAGAGGTTGAGGGGAAAAAGAGAGAGAGGGAGAGAAAACACGAAAATGATTCCAGGCGTGCCATGTTTGGAAGCGAACCATCATGTTCTATGCAAGTCGGGCTAGAGCTTTCTTCGAACAACTGAAGCCATTAAATCATAACCTTCCGCTCTCTGAATAGAACTGTGGTGAGACAAGGCAACTGGAAGAGTAACCAAAACCCAAACGAAGAACCCGCTGCTGGTTTCCAACTGCCCTACCAGACGTGGAACACTTTGAACAGACTGTGAACTGGAGTGACGCGGGGCAAACAAAACTTGAAGCGGTTAGATTACATTATTGGAGATACAGCCAACGAATGTTGGGGAGTTTCAAGATGCTGAAAACCTCTTGGTCTGTCCGAAGTTGCCTGAAGCCTGCATGCTGGAGGACGTGGTTTCAGCAAATGACCCAGCAGTCAAAACTGTCAAATTTTGGGCCTCAAAATCAATTTTACTTGTACAAAGTCTTGCATCTGTATTGTAGATATGTGTTAAATTTGTAAATAACTGACTGCACTGTCTTGGATACGAAAATAATAATAATGCTACAGCTGCTGCTACCAAACCTCTTGTAAATCAGGTGAATATGAAGAACAGGTGTCAGTGGTACAAAAAGCATAAAACGTGGACTACCGAGCAGCAGCAACACACATTATAGTATGACGAGTCGTCTTCTACTATACACTGTGTTTGCGTAGTCTTATGGAAAAGATTGAAGGAAACCAAGTTCTACGGAACGGCGGGGGTTCTGCTGTAACTGTATAGATTACGTTTTTCACTGAGCCCCAAGATTAGATAGACAGTACAAGTAGATGGTAATGTCTACGAAGCCATTTGTATGTGATAATATGTTCATTCAGTGACACAGGCAATATTGTTAGATAAGGATTACAATTTCCAACACTCCTTGTTGTGCATGAGGGTGGAGTAACTATCTGGGATTCCACAATAGTGGAATCGTCGGACTTCATCGAGCCGTTGTTATCGGTATTGAGAAAAATATAAAATAAGCGTCCATGAATTTACCATGACTGATATAAAATCACATGGACGGTCATTCAGCAACTGTGTACATAGATCCTCAAAAGGGTTCAACCAGTTTTGATATTTTATTTTGGTGTAATGGTGCTTTCTTCAGTCGAAATATGTCAAACAAGTAAATTTATGAATGAATCTCCATTCTCATACATAGTGGGTTAACGTTTTTGTCTTACTTCAAAATGCACCAAGTCTTTAGGTCCGGTAAGTGGTTGTATTGTAGTTCACTAAGAACTTAACTCTACTTACTACAAATATGGCTCTCCCAAATATTCACTTCACAGCCAGAATCTCCATCTGAAGTATAAATCCGATTCTCAGTCATTGTTCACGGGCGAAACTCTAATTTATTTCAAGGCGTAAGAATTAACCTCAAATAACTGATATGTACTAACTTTAAATTTCGCCTCTTCGTTAGCAAAAACATACAATTTCATTAATTACCGAATGTCGCAATATTTCTCTTCATTTTGACCAGCAACTGTTTTTGTCCACATCCTCTTCTTGGCTTTTTCATGAACCTAAAGTGGGAAACAACAATAAACCTACCATGTTATCTTCGTCAGGCCTTGAGTAAGCCACAGAGACAGTAATTACAACTCAAGTGGCTCCAAATCAGATACCACCAAAGGACGCACGCCTAACAAGATAAGATATATAAGCTCGCTTTTCCTTTTGACATCATTATCAGAATTATAAATATTATGTTCAGTAGAAAAATGCTGCAACTTGTTGGTAAAAGTAGGTTCTTCTGTTCTCACATAACAGCAGAAAGACGAGGCAGAAGAGAAACTTGACCACGGGACTAGACATGACAGAGATATATATTTGTTCCAGTTTTGCAACATATTATCTTGAAAGTAGATATCTGAATGATGAGAAGATGAGAACAGATATTCTCCGCCTTCGTTTCATTCAAAGTGTACAGATTAGCAGCTAAATAATTTAGCTGCCTTTTAACTTGTCGATGACCAGTCTGCAGTCTCCTCTCGAGATTGTGACGCAATTCCACTCAGCGAAATGAGACTTAAAGAGCATTGGTCATTAACACGAAGGCATAAAATCACGAGGTTGTTCATAAGAACGGTAACTAACTGAGTTCCGAAGGTGGATCCTACTGCAGACGTTCTACAACTACATGACGGCGTCTATAAAGCTATGGACAGCTAATATCAATAGATTGCTTGAAAAAAATACGGTACTATGAAAGAAGCATGCATTTCAAACGAAATTTAAGGGACATTCAAATGTTTAGAATTACAGTGTATCCTTGGACTGAGCAACGTATATACGAGTACATAGAAAACAAAGCAAAATCAATGAACGAAAAAATTAAAATATGCAGTGTTTATGACGTGATATGATATGTAGAGGATTATAATAGGTAAAAAAAGAACAAAAGAAACAATCAGTAATGAACTTTTACCTACTTTTCTATATGATCACCAATCTTCTCAACACATTTCTTCTATTGTAGAGCCAATTTCAATATAACCCTGTTCCTAAAATCAGTTTGGTTGGAGTATAGCATTATGCGGACTTCCGATTTCACTTCCGCATCTGTCGCAAAGCGTTGGCTGACCAGGAATTTCTTCATGGGACCAAACAGATGAAAGTCCAACGGTGCAATGTCCAGACTGCATGGTGGACTTAATCAAGGTTTTATTGAGGCTGCAGCATTCACAGTGGTCCCGTGTTTAGCAAAGTTCGCCAATAACATGCATATCCAAGAACACTGTCACAAACACTTTGCTGGCAGATTGAGGTTCTTTGAATTGTTTTCGCACTGGGGAACCAGCGTGTTTCCACTCTATAGAGGCCTGCTTAGGTTCGGGCGAGTAGTGATACGCCTATGACTGATCACCAGTGACGATTCCCTTCAGTAAGACATGCCCTTCTGCGGCGTAAAGCGTTAAGTGATCCGAACTTGTCACCGTTCGCCGGTCCTTGTACTTATCTGTTGGGTTATTAAGCACCCAGAGAGCACTAGCTTTATAGAATTTCAACGTGTCGTGAACAATATAGTACACCGCACCGCAGGAAATATTGAACTGCTGCGACAAGGTTCAAAACTGCTACGCCAGTGGCTCCGATAGTCTGCGGGGTTGCAGCTATTACCGGCAGCCCGGAAAGTGGCAGATTATACGGCTGTTTTGGAAGAATGCACACCACCTGGAGACATTGCTACGGCCCATACAGTCGAACGCGCCAAGATTGTTTCGTAGTGCAGTCTTCCCTAGTTACAGCTGCACACGAAAACTAACTCCCTGTAGCGCAAATTTCAAACTATACTGTCGTCAAATTTTAACATTCCAGCCGCAATACCTGGGAAGAAAAAAAATTTTGTGCGTTAGTTTCCGATCCTCCCTCGTAGCAGTAATATCTTACTGGCCATTAAAATTGCTACACCAAGAAGAAATGCAAATGATAAACTGGTATTCATTGGACAAATATATTATACTAGAACTGACATTTGGTTACATTTGCACGCAATTTGGGTGCATAGATCCTGAGACATCAGTACCCAGAACAACCACCTCTGGCCGTAATAACGGCCTTGACACGCCTGAGCATTGAGACAAACAGAGCTTGGATGGCGTGTACAGGTACAGCTGCTCTTGCAGCTTCAACACGATACCACAGTTCATCAAGAGTAGTGTCTGGCGTATTGTGACGAGCCAGTTGCTCGGCCACCTTGACCAGGCGTTTCAGTTGGTGAGAGATCTGGAGGATGTGCTGGCCAGGGCAGCAGTCGAAGTTTTTCTGTATCCAGAAAGGCCCGTACAGGACCTGCAACATGCGGTCGCGCATTATCTTGCTAAAATGTAGAGTTCGCAGGGATCGAATGAAGGGTAGAGCCACGGGTCGTAACACATATGAAATGTAACGCCCACTGTTCAAAGTGCCGTCAATGCGAACAAGAGGTGACCAATGGCACCCCATACCATCACGCCGGGTGATATGTCAGTATAGCGATGACGAATACACGCTTCCAATGTGCGTTCACCACGATGTCGCCAAACATGGATGCGAACATCATGATTCTGTAAACAGAACCTGGATTCATCCGAAAAAATGACGTTTTGGCTTTCGTGCACCCAGGTTCGTCGTTGAGTATACCATCGCAACGATCCTGTCTGTGATGCAGCGTCAAGGTAACCGCAGCCACGGTCTCCAACCTGATAGTCCATACTGCTGCAAGCGTCGTCGAACTGTTCGTGCAGATGGTTGTTGTCTTGCAAACGTCCCCATCTGTTGATTCAGGGATCGAGACGTGGCTGCACGATCCGTTACAGCCATGCGGATAAAATGCCTGTCATCTCTACTGCTAGTGATACAAGGCCGTTGGGATCCAGCACGACGTTCCGTATTACCCTCCTGAACCCACCGATTCCATATTCTGCTAACAGTCATTGGATCTCGAACAACGCGAGCAGCAATGTCGCGATACGGTAAACCGCAATCGCGATTGGCTACAATCAGACCTTTATCGAAGTCGGAAACGTGATGGTACGCATTTCTCTTCCTTACACGAGGCATCACAACGACGTTTCACCAGGCAACGCCGTTCAACTGCTGTTTGTGTATGAGAAATCGGTTGGAAACTTTCCTCATGTCAGCACGTTGTAGGTGTCGCCACCGGCGCCAACCTTGTGTGAATGCTTTGAAAAGCTAATCATTTGCAAATCACAGCATCATGTTCCTGTCGGTTAAATTTCGCGTCTGTAGCACGTCATCTTACCAATAAATAAGTTATAAACCGATAGTGTGTCTCCTTGAGTATAGTGTTGAACAGTGTTCGTCGCAGTCTGCCAAAACGTTTCTAATCGACGCTAAAGGACGACAAATGTCCAGTCCTACATGACGTAGAGTCCCATACTCAGGATGAGCGTAAGGGAGCAGATGCAGAAATTCTGCACCGCCATCCTGAAGACAGTCCTAGTGGAGGTGGTTTGTTACCGCCTTCCTCCGACCTGTTATGAAGGGTCTAGTGTGTATCTCTGTTGTGGATGACTGTCATGAGTGCTTGTATAGTGTGGTTTTGGTTTGTGTTGTCATGGATGAAGGGAAGGGTAAGGGTGAAACCTGGTGTCTGCACCAGAGCCTACGCCTCTCGCAAAGGCACCAAGGGGCATCCAACCGTCTCCATCCAACAGACACATCCCCATCAACAGTGTCACATGCCCTTACCTCATGAGGCATTGCGCAGCACTGGTTGTGAACATTTTCCAGTACCGGGATTCGAACCGAGGTACCTCCGAATCGAGCGCGACTACACAAGCGTGCGTTTACGATCTCGTCTAACTTGGCGGGTATTAACGTCCATTATACAGAGGCTAAGTGGTAGCGAACAATCAGTAATCAAGAATGTGGTTTCCGCACGCGACATAATGATGTTGCATCGATCCATCTGTCGAGCACGTGAACCGATGCGAACAGGACGAATAAACTGAACGACGTACAACAAAACGTGACATCAGTTCGGATGAAACGACCTCTCACGCACATGGCAGCATCGCTGCCTAGACCTTCATCTCAAGTACTGATATAGCGTTGAAACAAAAATGGTTCAAATGGCTCTGAGCACTATGAGACTTAACATCTGGGGTCATCAGTTCCCTAGAAGTTAGAACTACTTAAACCTAACTAACCTAAGGACATCACATACATCCATGCCCGAGGAGGATTCGAACCTGCGACCGCAGCGGTTGCGCGGTTCCAGACTGATGCGCCTAGAACCGCTCTGCCACACTGGCCGGCATATAGCGTTGGAACACGCTCACAGGTGTGCCACAGTCTGCCTACGCACTTCGTCAGCGTTTTCAGCGCTCTTGATCACGTACATATGTTCCTCTGCACAGGGCACAGCTGACGCCAAACTAAAGAAACACTGCCTATAATGAATTCTCAAAACGGAGAGTGGAGGGTTCAATGGTAACAACTTGTCTTTCCTAAGGCCTCTCTTCTCTGACCTGCATAATAGCTGAGTATGTGTGTTCTCAATCTCCCAGAGTGCAATTCGGTTTCCTACAGAACGAAGGCTTGACTCACTGGTCTGGGGCACCCTTGCCTACCACGGCCGATGCTATCGGTTTCGAGTTCTGAGCATTCTCAATGGAAATCCCTATGTCAGAGAAGTCGTTGAGTCCAAAACGCTGCCTTTCTTTCACCACAGTCCCAGGAGTATTCTCCAGAGGAGTAATTTGTTATTCACGTTTTACGAGGAATCTTCAAGAATTCTTCTCTGCGTGACATAACGATTCTTCCCTGGTTCTGACGTGCCGTTTCACGGGTATTACCACCTACTGAGCATTTCCCAAGTTTCGATTATTGGCGTCTGTGACTCTCGTCCAGCAAACAATATAGCTGAACTTGTCTTGAGCTAGACGCTGTCTTGGATATTCTTCTTTGATCCGATGACACGACGCGTAGAGACTATCGAACACGTGGCAGCTTCACCAAATGACGAATTTCCACGTGTTATATTGCTTTATTTTTATCTTCACTTAATCATTTATTTGTACCATTCGAGCCAAAAAATATTTTTGAAAGATGACTCAGCCTAGAACGGAGAGCTAAAGCAGAATGGAATTCGAAAGTTTAGAACGCCAGGTGTGGGCACAGCTGAAGTAGCCAGCGCGTGTTGCCAATAGCATTTCTGGCTAGCTCTAACGCTTTTCGAGCAGCAGTTAGGCACTAGTTTGTGGAAAAGGTGCTGATTGGGATTCGAGTAACTTCTGCAACGAGACATACCTGTTTTATTATCTGTTTCTATCACAATATTCTTAATTAATGGAAGTACAAACACGCCATTTCCTCTGTTGACAATTTCCAGCAGTTAACCATGGCAAGCATTCTTTTAGTAGTAACAAACTGCAATGTAAACAACGAATTCGGCGGTACGTTATGTTTAGTGGATGTTTGTATCTGTTCTCGTACAAATCTTATGTTTGTTTCGCACTAGTGCATGTTTGTATCTGTTCTCGTACAAATCTTATGTTTGGTTCGCACTACCTGAAATGCTTATCTGTTGAGTGAATGGACATAAAAAAGTTGTTATTAGTCAGACTGCAATCCATAAAATATACTAGAATGCAAAACACCCACAGTATTTATATAACCAAGTTCCTTACGTGAAGGTAGCATGTCACATTCAGACAAAATAATGTTGAATGAAGTGTGGAATTATATCCTCAATACTTTCATTCTTAATGTTCCTTGTTGCAGAGATAGTGTTGAGCGCAGTTTCGACGAGTATTTGGGTACATAGCGAGAGACAAACGTAGAAACTGACGAAAAGCTGACACTTTTATGATGAGTTAGAGGGTTAGTTTCTTTGTTGGAGGAGGAGCAGGAGAGTAGTGTTTAACGTCCCATCGACGACATGGTCATTAGAGACAGAACACATTTCGTATTACGGAAGGATAGAGATGGGAAGCTACCGTACCCTTTCGAATGAACTATCCCGGCATTTTCCCTTAAGCGATTTAGGGAAATCACGGAAAACCTAAATCAAGATGGCCGGACGTGGGTTTGAGCCGTCGCCCTCCCGGGTGTTGAGTCCACTGAGTTAACCACTGCGCTATCCTGTTCGGTTGTTTCTGTCTCAGCAATAGGCCATATTTTCCACAAAAAGGCCACCATGAACGTTGTAGCCTGCTGAATGGAATGGGCTAACCTACAAGTGTTCGCATCTGTAATGGCAAAGATGGTGTTAAACAACACCTACTGCCCATACATAAACTTTATTTGTACAGCAATCTCCAAAACGAAAGTCGACTGATTTGCAATACTTGCTGTAGTTGCAATACTTCCTGTAGCGATATGATTAGTGCATTCCGTATTGAAGTTGGAGGGCTGACCAATGAAACCACAGTAAACGGAGCTGTAGTGCGCTGCTGGACTGTCTTCCTCCTGAAACTTAGAATGTGTCTATCTGCGTACTATTATTAGTTAGTAGCAGATAATTTTGAGCTAATATCTCGCAATGTACGTTAACTAAGTGTACTTTATAAAAATGGAAGAATTAGATGGCTCAGTGCTGAAGAGGTGAACGTTAGGTAGAGTTATGGGTTAGCTCTTTTCAGTCGTTGTGGACCAATGTTCGCATAGTTTTCTGCAGTTGTTCATAGCTAGGTATGCAAGTGTATAACGATAGGCAGTCAACAAGCTATCAGTACACTCAGGTGATGGGGGGAAACGTAAGAAGAGGAAGGAAAAGGAAGGTTAGGGTTTAACATCGCATCGATGAAGAGTCCATTAGGGACGGTGTACAAGATCGGATTGTGGAAGGGTAGGAAACGGAAAACGGCCGTCCCTTTTAAAAGAATCATCCCTGAAGTCGCCTTAGGGAAATTGCGGAAAACCTAAATAGGGATGGCCAGACAGGGATTTGACCCGGCTCCTTCCCGAAGCGTGTCCAGTGTCTTACCACTAAGCCCCCCTCTCTATCTGCAAAAGGCGCACGACATTTTTGTAGATGACGGTGACAGTGTAGTCTAGAAAACGTTCTACGGATGACTAGCTAGGCACTTCTTGTAGCATTCGATTTGATTCTTGTTACCACCGTTTGCTCGCCGAAAAAATAAAGTAAATCATCTCTCATTTCGTAGGAATTTGAATAGAACAGTTATTCACTATAAATTCCTGTTGAAGGTTGCACTCCCTTGCTTTCCACTGACCTCAGAACCAGATCATAACAGTGGCATCTGTAGTTTTATACTTGACATGAAAAACATCTCCCCGAGTTATGGGACACACAAAGTAGCGTTCCCAGTTAACACAAACAGCCATGTCGTTAAAAGCCAATGGACCCAAATACTTACTTCCTTACGTCATTGACTTCCAACGGAGGTGGTGGTGCATAATAAGTCACTTTCCTTCGTTATTTGGATAGTCTTCTGAATAGCAACTGGCCTCAAAGCTATGTCGCTCTCCTCTATCTTTCTATCCGTGCACTTTGCCCTTAACGATTTGAGAAATGGATGAAGAGAGCAGCGGAAGGAAGGTCCTTCTACACACGGTATTTCTATTAGAGAAGAGCGATGTGGTATAACACACTGAGGTGATAAAAGCCATGGGACAGCGATATGTACATATACGAATGGCGATGGTATCATGCACACATATAAAAGGTCAGTATACTGGCGGAGCTGTCATTTGTACCCTGGTAATTCATGTGAAAAGGTGCCCGACGTGGTTACGGCCGCTCGACGGGAATTAACAGACTTTGAACGCAGAATGGCAGTTGGAGCTAGACGGATGGGACATTCCATTTCGGAAATCCTTAAGAAATTCAATATTCCGATATCGTCTGTGTCAGGAGTGTGCACAGACTATCACGTTTCAGGTATGACCCTGCATCTCGGACAATGCAATGGCCTTCACTTAACCGCCGAGAACAGCGACGTTTACGTACAGTTGTCAGTGCTAACAGACACGCAGCACTGCGTGAAATAAACACAGCAATCAATGTGGGAGCACGATGAACGTATTTGTTAGGATAGTGCTGCGAAATTTGGCGTTAATGGGCTATGGCAGCAGACGACCGACGCGAGTGTGTTTGCTAACAGCACGACTTCGCGTGCAACCTCTCTCCTGGGCTCGTCCCCGTATCGGCTGGACACTAGACGACTGGAAAACCTCGACCTGGTCAGATGAACGCGGATTTCAGTTGGTAATAGCTCATGGTAGGACTCAAGTGTGGCGTAGACCCCACGGAGCCATGGGCCCAAATTGTCAAGAAGGCACTGGCAAGCTGGTTGTGGCTCCAGAATAGTGTACTCTGTGCTCACACGAACTGGGTCCTCTGGTCCAACGGAACAGATACTTGACTGGGAATGGTTATGATCGGCAACTTGGAGACCATTTGCAGCCATTCACGTACTTCATGTTCCCGAAAAACGATGGAATTTTTATGGATGACAATGCACCATGCCACTGGGCCACAATTGTTTGCGATTGGTTTGTAAAACATTTTGGACACTTCGAGCAAATGATTTGACCACCCAGATCGCCCGAAACGAATCCCCTCGAACATTTATGGGACATAATCGAGAGGCAGTTCGTGCGCAAAATCTTGCACCGGCAACATTTTCGCAGCTATGGATGGCTAATGGTTCAATATTTCTGCAGGGAATTTCCAGAGACTTCTTGAGTCCATGCCACGTCGAGTTGCTGCACTAAGCCGGCCAAAAGGAGGTCCGACAAGATAGGAAGTATCCCATGATCTTTGTCACTTCAGGATATGCTTAGTGGTTGGTACGAAGGTCAAATCTGGCGCTCATTCTAGTATAAACATTTAGTACAATCTTCAATGAAATAAAAAGAAACAACGGCATTCACTAAAATATCCGTGTAATCACAGCCTGAGAGATGTAAATGTCACGACACACGTGTTACTCTTTAGCTGCAGTGAGTATTTGTCACAAGTCAAAAATGTGTGCAAGACTTGAGTTGGAACCCGGATTCCTGCCTTTAGCAGACAGTGCGATAAGTAATCGTAGCTCTCCTCACGCTGGAGGAACTAGTGGTAAGATGTAACTATGAGCACATAATTACATAAATCTCTATAAAAATCTAGTATGCAACCAAATAAACGGTAAAATATGGCACACCATAATGTATCTCATAGAAGAACGACTGCATACCTCGCTTGTTGCTGTTGTTGTTATTGTTGTAATGGTCTTCAGTTTGAAGTCTCGTTTGATGCAGGTCTCCACGCTGGTCTGTCCCGTGCAATGTGTTCGTCTCTACACAGTTACTGTAACCCACATCCATTTGAATCTGCTTACTGCAGTCAAGCACTGGTCTCCCTCTACGGTTTTAACCCTTCTCGCTTCCCATAATTCCCTCCAAACCAGAAGATTCCTTGATGCCTTGGAATGTCTTCTGTTACCTTCTCTCTGCTTCCATCGAAGTTGTGCTACACTTCTCGTTACTCCCCAGTCTTTTCAGGAATATCTACTTTTATAAGTAATCTTTAGCATTCTTCGTGTCTTAACGGTTCGTCGTCCATGTTTCATTCCCACAATCAAGCAACACTCCACACACATACCTTCACAAAAGATTACCGATTACTCCGCTTTATACCCGATTTTAACTAACGTCTCTTTCTTAGACGCTCTCGTCTCCTGTATACAGTCTGCATTGAGCATCGTGTCTTGTTCGGCTATCGTCAATTATTTTGCTGTTCAAGCCGGCCGTTGTGTGGCCACGCGGTTCTTGGCGCTTCAGTCCGGAACCGCACTGCTGCTACGGTCGCAGGTTCGAATCCTGCCTCGGGAATGGTTTGCTTTTGATGTCCTTAGGTTAATTAGTTTTAAGTATTTCTAAGTCTAGGGGACTGATGACCTCAGATGTTAAGTCCCATAGTGCTTAGAGCCATCTGAACAATCTTTTATTTTGCTGTTCATATACCAAAATTCATCTAACACTTTAAGTATATCATTTTCTAATCTAATTCCCTTAGAATCGCCTGCTTTAATTCGACTACAGTCCGTCAGTCTTTTTTTACACTTGTTGATATACATTTTATAACCTCTTTTTGAACCACTATCCACTCCATCGCTTGCCGTCTTTAACAGAGTTACAGTGTCATCGGCCAACCAAAGCTTTTTATTTGTTCTCGCTGAACTGAAATACCCTTTTCCAATTTCTCCTAGGTGTCGTTCACTGCCTGTTCAATGTACAGCCTGACAAACATAGGGGATAATATTCAGCCCTCTCTGAGCATCGTCGCACCTCCTGCTTCCCTTTCATGTCCTCACACTCTTTCGAAGGGACTTCGGAACGTAAGTCACGCACGTCGTCCCACACTAAGACTGTTGCGCAAGAGTGGCGCATTGTCAGAAGAGAGCACATGTTACGGGTTCCCTGCAGACACACTTCTGCAGTAATAGGCGTAGCGCAGTGCGGTAGTAAAACAGCGCAACAACTGGAAACGTACTCCGAAGTTGGATTACGCGCGATACTACGGTTCTTGTGAGTAAAACGTCTAAATCGCACACACATTCACCGTAAAATTCAGGCTGTGTGTGGACCAAATGCACAGTCGCACAGACGTGGGTGGTGCAAAGCGGGAAGGAAGGCCATTGATAACAGACGACAATGCCCAAACAACGTTTTCGGCAAGCTCAAAGAATATTAGGGCAGAAGGATTTTCCAATGATGAGGAAGTTCACATAGCGGTTCTCGAATGGCTCTGTGACCGAGGAGCACGTTTACGTCGTCGAACTGAACGATTGGTAGACCGCTACGACCGTTGTTACAAATACTTGATCACTGCGTTGATAAACAGTAACTGTGTATTGTGTCACTAGGAAGTTATTTGGCCTGCCATTATAATGTGTAACTTACTTTTCCAAGCCCCTCGTTTCTGTACAAGTTGTATTTCATACCTGCTACTTTCATAACTTCAATTTGTGTATTCCAGTCAACATTGTCAGAAGCTTTAATTAAATATATAAATGCTATAAAAATAGGTTTGGTTCTCTTTAGTCTACCATTTAAGGTAAGTCTGAGGGTCAGCAATGCCTCGCGTGTTCTAGCATTTCTCCGGGATCCAAACTAATCTTCTCCGAGGTCAGACTCTACCAGTCTTTCCATTCTTCAGTAAATAATCCTTGTTAGTATTTTGCAACCATAACTTATCAAAAGATGGTTCATTAATATTCGCAATTAATACTCAGATTTGTAGCATCTGTCTTGTTTAAAACTGAAATGACTACATTCTTCTTTACCCTGTCTCACCTTGTTTCTTGTATAGAACTATGACAAAGGTGGTCGTACAACCCTTGTCATAGGCGAACGTCGTCCACACCAAGTGCCTTGTCTCAACTTAGGTCTTTTAGTCCTCTTCAAATTTTTCTTACAGTAATTTGTCTCCCATTTCATCTTCATCTGCTTTTCATAATATTATCTTCGAGTTTGTTTCCATTGTATGCGCACGCTTGTCTTTAAACACTAAATAACAACATGGCACCTATGAACAACATTGCATCCAAAAGTTAGGCTGTACTTCGAATGCCGCCTTCGGACATAATGAGAGGATAAGTGAGCAACTCGACCTCAATTAGATGGAAACGACCTAAAAACCGCAGCGGCCAGGTTATTATCAAGTCTTCGCGTGCAAAAATGCTAAAAAAATCGTAATCATTTGTAAATCAGAAGCTGCGACCACAGGCGCTTCAAGAATGAAGACATAACTAGTGCTGTTAAGAGTAACGTCTAAATTTCTTACCACATGTAATCGGCATGTCGCGACCCGCCAGGTTAGCCTCGAGTGCCAATGCGCTGCTTCCTGGACTCGGGTAGGCGCTCCGACCCGGGATTGAATCCACCCGGCGGACTGACGACGAGGGCCGGTGTGCTGGCCAGCCTGGATGTGGTTTTTAGGCGGTTTTCCACATCCCACTAGGTGAATACCGGGCTGGTCCCCAAGTCCCGCCTCAGTCACACGACTCGCAATATAGGAAACACATTCGCACTCTTTCACGATTTACACTAGACACAGACAGCTGGGGTACACAATTCCGTCCCAGGGGTTATGGGGTGGCAGCAGGAAGGGCATCCGGCTACCCCTTAAAAATTAACCATACCAACTCTGTACTTAACCCTGCCGACCCTGCACACAATGCGGGACAAAGGCAGTAGCAAAAGAAGAGGAAGAGAAATTGGTATGTCGAGACACTATCCCATTACAAAATGTTCATTACTCATTAGTGGTATCAATAAATATAACTGTTTTTTGAAATTTATTGTAGACTCTCCTCTGATTATGTTGTTGACACAGATCACACTGTATTTCCTGCTACATGATGACTGCACAACACAATGAGAACATGTGCGAAAGTGTCGTTAATGTGCACTTAAATGAATAGAAGTCTGACTCGTAGTAATATAGAACTCTTCCGTCCATTCAGTCCTGATAACAGTTTAATTTTACAATAGAACTGAACACTTTGGAAGAAACTATGTAGATGGAAATAATTGATGTCGGAGACACTGTTCCCACATAAGAGACGCCATCTATTGCTCGCACACGCCGTTTGAATTCATAGGAATAACAAAAAGTCCTTGGGAGAAAGGAACTGGAGGACTGCGAATACTGCCGACTCAGTCCGAATCGGGCTGAACTGCATTTAGAGAAGGAAATATGGCTAGTGCCAAAATATTTTATATACTACGAATCAGTATCAACTTGGGGCGCTGAGAATCAGAAATTGGCGGAATTTGACTAGTATCTAACCGGGGCTCCGCCGTGCATTACGTACTAAACCTGTCGTGGATTCACTGCAGATTCTCGGGATATGCCTCCTATCACAGGGCAGCTTTGCATTGGTTGGGGCGTGATGTACAAGACATCAGAGGAGCCTATATGTCTAATAAAAGACACTACGAGCCTGGAGATTAGGTGAATGAGAGTCTGATTGGAGCACTAGAAGCACTATAAGGCGGATATACAGGGTGAAGAAAAATTCGCGCACTCAGACTTCGCGGCGCGATTCCTAACATACTAGCAATATAAAAATGTCGCTGACAAAATTTCGTCCTGCGCATATTTCCGGCAGTAAATGGACGTTAAAGATTTGCATTATGCAACATGGGAATCACATGTGTGGTGACTACCTCCGTCAGGAAATTGCAGTAGGGCTGTGTAGCTGGTGCAGCGCATGGCGTTAGGATTAACAAGCAGGAGGTCGAGGGTTTGATTCGGGGTGGAGGCATATTTGTTTTTATTTGCTAAATGTATTCTCCGTAGTATGGTATCTGGCGTCTTAATCGTCATACGGCGATTACAATTGGTCTTCTACAAAACATTTGGAGTTACGTACTGCGAACACAGAAATGGAAATATAATCGTTTCCGCTGGTGAGCTTTAGAATTGTTTCGCACCAATGCATCTACTAGATTACAAACTTTTTTTGTGTGCACCCTCCCCCCAATGGTCCCAACGATTGGTACCAACTATCATTCTTTCCATATTCAGGCCCATTACATTACGTTAGGGCCTTGCTTCACCAGTAGGTTAGCAACGTGCTTTGCAAATAATTTCGATTGGACCATGGGGGAGAGTACACAGAAAACAAATGGCTCTGAGCAATGAGGGACTCAACGTCTCAGGTCATCAGTCCCCCCTAACTTAGAACTACTTAAACCTAACTAACCTATGGACATCACACACATGCAGGCGCGACGCAGAATTCGAACCCGCGACCGTAGCGGTCGCGCGGTTGCAGACTGAAGCGCCTAGAACCGCTCGGCCACACTGGTCGGAACACAGAAAACAGATTTAGAATCTAGTACATGCAGTGGTGCGAAACAATTCGCGCCCACGACGTGCAAAAGTCTTCTTTGAAAGCTGACCAATGAGGATGATTGTACTTATATTTCTGTGTTCGTAGTACGTAACTGCCAATGCTTTGTAGAAGACCCACTGTAATCACTATATGACGATTATCACGCCACATACCGTATAATGCAGACTACTTTCAGCAAATTAAAACAAGTAAGCCTCGGCCAAGACTCGATCCCGCGACCTCCTGCATGCCAACCCAAAACGCTATCCATTGCAACAATTCCACAGCACTATTGCCGCTGACAGAAGCAGTTACTGTACAAGTGTTTCCAGATTGCCAATGTTTATCGTCCATTTACATCCCGAAATATGCGCGGGACGAAATTTTGTGAAAGACATTTCTGAATTGCCAGTAAGTGAGGAATCGCGCTGCGAAGTCCGAGTGCGTGGAATTTTCTTCACCCTGTACACCGCATGTTCCCAAGCATTCTGAACATGCTCAGTATGCGTAGTGGTGCCAGATCCAATTTGTAAAAAACAGGACATAGCAACTAGTGGTTTAAAATAATCGACGTGACAAGGACCTGAAAGACGGGAGGTAGAAAAAAAAATTACGTCAGTTTTCAGTCAGTAGATAAATATTTTTTGTAATATATAATGAACAAAGCTGGCATACTCGTACAATAGTACTCAAAAGTTTCGTTCTGTTCGTCGAAAGCACGAACTAGAGGGCAATAGCGCACTAGAGAGGCCACGGCCACGACCACGACCAACGGCTGGCCTTGGCCGCAGCAACTGCGACGAGGACTGCGGCTGGCCGGCAAGGCTGTCAGTCGGTTGCCGCGTCTCAGTCGCACGATGGAAGGGTTGCGTTGTTTGAGGGAGGAGACCAGAGAGCGAGGTCATCGGTATCATCGGATTAGGGGCGGATGGGGAAGGAAGTCGGCCGTGCCCTTTGAAAGGAACCATCCCGGCATTTGTCTGGAGCGATTTAGGGAAATCACGGAAAACCTAAATCAGGATGGCCTGACGCGGGATTGAACCGTCGTCCTCGCACGATGGAGATTACGGAGATAGCAACGGCTGTGTACCTCTGGCGTCGTCAGGCGAACAGAAAGAAGAAAAGATACTGGCTACACCCTATGTTGCAATCCTGCTCTACAAACGGAATGTTTGTTACTTTTTTTGTGAACTTCGTGAACACGAAGATAAAGTCTTCAATTTCACTATAATGTCTATAAAAACTTTTAATGAAATATTAAAGAAAATTGGAGACAGCATAAGACGTACAGAGGCAGCAATGCATAGAAAATGAAGAGAAACTGATAATCACACTAAGGTAAGTTTTATTAGAGAACATTTTTACCAATAACGAAATTGTTAATGGTACGTTATGTAGTAAGTAAAATTAACTTGACGATCCAGCGAAACATGTAGGTAGTGGTGATGTAACACGATTATCAATACTGTCGGTGGTTTGTGGTGGAGACTGTGCTGAATTATTATTCTGTGAAGAACTGGACTGCGTGGGATAGGTTTCCTGATAATATCATGTTCCATCACAAAATAACGAGGAAGATAGAGGCTGGTGTTGTGAGGAATATATGGCTGGTGATTGCGGACGGTGAAAAATGTAGCCTGGGTAATGTTCGTAGGAAGATGTGTTTCATGCGGTTGAGCTTCTTCAATAATACTTAAAATTCATCATTTACAGACAACTTCAGGTGCTGAGGTATTTCTTTCGAGTCGCTGTCCAGTTGCTACCTGGCTTCGGCAAATTTTTGGGCAACATCGATTAGTTGTCTTCCAATTTCGTCTGCTGCTTTTCTTTTCTTGCCGTGCAGCCTAGCCTGGTATGGTTCACTTGTAACTTCACTTTCTGCTGTGGCCTGATTGTCAACATTCTATGGTGACACGCTCCTATGTGTATGCGACGGTGGAGTGGTAATATTTAGAAATGATAGGAGCTGCAGAACCACTTTTACCGGTTAATCTTTGTTTTTCTCGGCTGTATGAATCTTTAATGTTACGCCGTTTCTTCTGTAACGATATACCTGTAAAAATGAAATATCTTAGCTTCCGATAAAGTCTATTTTTTGTAAACGTAAGCTACAAGTAGTGATATGTTAGATGAGTTTCCGCGTATCATATGTGGTATAAACTAATGGGACACACTTTAATTTAAAGAAAATTATTCGAACAATTCTATTTATTAGATTACCTGAGAAAAAATTTCAAGGCATTTAGTTTAGGAAAAGGTTGCGTTAAAAGTAACCTACCTAGCAAAAGTGTGAAATAATTTAGTAATTTCTTCCTTTCAGACCCCTGGCAACTGGAAATCCGTTCGTTGATTTGCATCACGCTTTCCGTCTTGTAGTGACAAGAATCAGAGAAATTTTAAGAAGAGTATGTTCACCAATCTGGATTATCTTAAAAGATGAATGTTTGTCAGATCCGACCAGAAACGACTGGCCGCAAATAGCAAGAGATTTTGAAACTAAGGCCTATTTCCCAAACTGTCTCGGCGCCCTTGATGGAAAGCACGTGCGACTGGTGAAACTAGCAAACAGTGCATCAATATTCAACTATAAGAAATATTTCTCTATTGTATTAATGGCTATTTGTGATGCAAACTATAAATTTGTAGCTGTAGATGTGGGATCATATGGCAAATGTGCCGACTCAACGATATTTCAACAATCAGTGTTCTATAAGCGAATACTGTCTAATAACTTGGACATTCCGGAAGACAGACGCATTTCAGACATAAACAAAACGCCAGTGCCTTATGTATTTGTAGCTGACGACGCATTTTCGCAGTCACAAAGAATTATGTATCCATATATAGGTCTGCGACCTGATAAAAAAAAAAAAAAGTATTCAACTATCGTCATTCACGAGCGAGACCTTTCGTAGAGTGCACGATAGTGATAATGGTAAATAAGTGGAGGATCTTTCACAGACCCCTAGATTCGGACCTTGATTTCGCCATAGACATTGTTAAGGCATGTTCTGTTCTACACAACCATGCACGGAAGAGTGCTGGTGTTCAATATTTAAATAACACTGTATTGATATCCTTCACTTCATGAGGATATTCCACAACGAATACGTGAGCGTGCATCCGGTTCACACTACAGAAGCGTTTTTGCCGATTACTTTGTACATGAAGGCGCTCTGCGATGGCACTTGGATTACATTCACTGAAGTCTGAATTACATTACATGTACATGTTGTTCAAAATATTCTTGAGGGACCATACTGCTGAGGTCATCAGTCCCTAGACTTACACACTACTTAAACTAAGTTAAACTAACTTATGCTAAGAGCAGCACACACACTCATGCCCGAGGGAGGACTCGAACCTCCAGCGGGAGGGGCCGCGCAGTCCGTGACATGGCGCCTAAAACCGCGCGGCCACTCCGCACGGCTACATGTTGTGTTAAGAAAGATAAATAAAAGTAATAGAACGTACACAGCGTGTTTTGTTCCCGCGGTGTTGCACATTCTCTGCCCCCGAACATCATAGTCACTTCCTCCCACATTCTCTTTTTCACATTTTTTTCAGCTTATTCTTCAGATGACAAGTCCCACAAAGCAGGCCTCTCCCTTACGATTATAATAAATTTCTCCGTATCAAAGTCCACGATGACAGAAAGATGCTTCTGCAGACACGCAGCAGCAAACAAACAATAAAATGTAAAATATCTCCAGAGCTGGACCCGCACCGACGGCTGGTTGCACACCGTGCCAGTGCCTGTTCGCGCTGCCCCCTTCAGCTGCGTGTTACTTGCGGCCGCAGCAGCACGCTGGCCCTAGTGAGGCTGGTCGCATGGCAAAGTGCTGGCCGCACGGGCCGATGGTCGCAGCCGGCGGCTGGTCGCAGCCGGCTCACTGCGCGGCACCTTTCCATGCAAACCTCGCCGCTGGCGACCAGCCCCAAGTCTGGACGTCGCCGTGGCCGCACTAGAGCGCTACGGCCCTTACGCTGGCCATAAAAATGTTTCCGACACGCTTCACAAGTTGATAATGTACTGACTGGTGCAACAGCGTCAATGATGGAGAAAGGAGGCAGAAATTCAAACATTGTTCAGTAAGCAGCGGCGTGGTGGTAATGACACAACAATGGAAGCCAGGCGTCTGCGAGTTTTTGGAAACGCACAGTTCCGGCATGCGCTGAGACGTCCTTCAGTTTTTCGGCTAATCGCAACCTCTTTGCATAGTGGTTACCGCTTGGAAACTCGTTTGCGAACTTTCATGTACTCCGCCAATTTTTAACTCGGTACACATTAAATTTTTAACTGCAAGCAGTTCCCGGAACTCGGGAGATTTGGTGTCCCGCGTGAGGCTTACGCGGAACGTATGGTGACACCACTAAACATTAGGACATCAGCGAAAATTGGAATAACTAGCTACACTAAAACTGCGGGGTATCAACCGGGCTGAGGGTATAGTATACCTACTAACAGCTCATTGCCCGTGTCCAAATGTCTCCATCGAGTGAGATGTAGTGACACACCAATCTATCAATGTGGAGAAGAGGGTTCCGCTGATCACGTTCTTCTCACCTGCGCCCGTTTCTATGTAGTAAGAGAAAGCACTTGCAGTACTGGCCATTAAAATTGCTACACCACGAAGATGACGTGCTACAGACGCGAAATTTAACCGACAGGAAGAAGATGCTGTGACATGCAAATGATTAGCTTTTCAGAGCATTCACATAAGGTTGGCGCCGGTGGCGACACATACAACTTGCTGACATGAGGAAAGTTTCCAACCGATTTCTCATACACAAACAGCAGTTGACCAGCGTTGTGCCTGGTGAAACGTTGTTGTGATGCCTCGTTTAAGTAGGAGAAATGCGTACCATCACGTTTCCGATTTTGATAAAGAGCGGATTGTAGCCTATCGCGATTGCCGTTTATCGTATCACGGCATTGCTGCTCTCGTTGGTCGAGATCCAATGACTGTTAGCAGAATATGGAATCGGTGCGTTCAGGAGGGTAATACGAAACGCCGTGCTGGATCCCAACGGCCTCGTATCACTAGCAGTCGAGAACTCAGGCATCTTAACCGCATGGCTGTAACGGATCGTGCAGCCACGTCTCGATCCCTGAGTCAACAGATGGGGACGTGTGCACGACGACATCCATCTGCACGAACAGTTCGACGACGTTTGCAGCAGCATGGACTATCAGGATGGACTATCAGCTCAGAGTCCATGGCTGCGGTTACCCTTGACGCTGCATCACAGACAGGATCGTTGCGATGGTATACTCAACGACGAACTTCGGTGCACGAATGGCAAAACGTCATTTTTTCGGATGAATCCAGGTTCTGTTTACAGAATCATGATGTTCGCATCCGTGTTTGGCGACATCGTGGTGAACGCACATTGGAAGCGTGTATTCGTCATCGCTATACTGGCGTATCACCCAGGGTGATGGTATGGGGTGCCATTGGTTACACGTCTCGGTCACCTCTTGTTCTCTTTTAACAGTGGACGTTACATTTCAGATGTGTTACGATCCGTGGCTCTATCCTTCATTCGATCCCTGCGAATCCCTACATTTCAGCAGGATAATGCACGACCTCATGTTGCAGGTCCTGTACAGGCCTTTCTGGATACAGAAATTGATCTACTGCTGCCCTGGCCACCACTTTCTCCAGATCTCTCACCAATTGAAAACGTCTGGTCAATGGTGGGCGACCAATTGGCTCGTCACAATACGCCAGTCACTACTCTTGATTAACTGTGGTATCGTGTTGAAGCTGCATGGGCATCTGTACCTGGACACGCCATGCAAGCTCTGTTTGACTCAATGCCCAGGTGTATCAAGGCCGTTATTACCGCCAGAAGTGATTGTTCTGGGTAGTGATTTCTCGGGATCTATGTACCCAAATTGCGTGAAAATGTAACCATATGTCAGTTCTAGTATAATATATTTGTCCAATGAATACCCGTTTATCATCTGCATTTCGTCTTGATGTAGCAATTTTAATGGCCAGTAGTGCAGATTGTGATATGCAAACGATTGTAAAAGACGAAAAATTATGGCTACAGTTAATTTAATTGCACGTGAAAAAAAGTAACTCCTGAGCTTTCAATCCTTAAGATCAAGCGGATTCTCTGAGTATCTAACTTCGCGTCACTAGATCAGAAGAACAACATGAAAGAAGAAGAACAAGTGTAGTAGAAAATAATGAAGTGCAGTTGCCATCCACATGGGTATGCGTAGAACTGCCGAAGCACGCACTAACTGGTGGAGGCTGTGTAGAATGATGTACTAATAATAGACACATACATAGGTGTAGTAGAAGTTAGTCGGCAAATCTCCAGCTCTTCCGATGCAGCTAGTAGCATCTTTAGTTCAAATGGCTTTATGCACTATGGGACTTAACATCTGAGGTCATCAGTCCCCTAGAACTTAGAACTACTTAAACCTAACTAACCTAAGAACATCACACACATCCATGCCCGAGGCACGATTCGAACCTGTGACCATAGCAGCAGTGCGCTTCGGGATTGAAGCGCCTAGCATCTTTAGTAATTTAAGCCGAAAGTTAGTCAATTAAGACTTTAATTATATTCCTTTTACTTTATATTCTTTTATTTAATTTCATGTTCAGCATTTTGACTTGTTTATTCATTATATATTAACAATGGCTGCTAATAATGCACCTTATATTTCAAAACTATAATTCTCATGTAAAGCATGGTTGCCGGCCGCTGTGGCCGGAAACCGAGCGACTGCTACGGTCGCAGGTTCGAATCCTGTCTCGGGCATGGATGTATGTGATGTCCTTAGGTTAGTTAGGCTTAAGTAGTTCGAAGTTTTAGGGTACTAATAACCTCAGATGTTAAGTCCCATAGTGCTCAGAGCCATTTGAACCATTGTTTGTTATCGAACACGTATGTTAGAAGTTTGAGATAACAGGTTCCAAATTTATGGCAGTAAATTGAATCGAGTGGCGCCGCGAACTGCTTGCGGGGAAGAGGACAAACGAGTGAAAAAACGTTCCTGTCGTCTGAGTCGAGAGAAAAAAGGATTGGAGGAATACCGGCCGAGTCGGACACAAACTGCGTGAGGCGAAGAAAACATGCGAGTAACGATACGCTTCGGGCAATACCGAGACGGCACTTGGAGTGCAAGTGAAGGATACACACACGATATCGAGCAGCTCTGGACGCGGCGACTGGACTCACCTGACGGCGGTCAGCGGCTGCGCCGGCGCCAACGCCAGCTTGGGCGGCGAGGTCCCGTCACGCGGTCATGTGGGCTGCCGCCTGCACCTCCGCAGCCGCGCCCTCTGCTCCCGGGACGCACCCTGCAAACACAGCACGGCCGCCTTCAGGCTTTTGGAGCATGCCGCACGTTCCGCACATGCACTGCATGACTTGTCAATCAATGCACTCTCTCCGATTGAAAAGCGTATTTCCAAAGCGACTCTTCTCCGAGAAATGAAAGTTTTCAGCAAACACAGATTTTAAACAATCTGCTTAATTTTCCTCCCTGGTGCTTACTTTTGACACACGGTAGCATTTTATGTTCTAAATACGGACATAATTGGAAGAAAAATCCTGGTCCTTAGCTGTTGGAGTCATTTAGGACTGAATTTTTCTGCACATATCCACTAGAAACAAGTGAAATTTTAATCCGTTTAGTGAAAAAATCAAATACCATTTACCATCATCTGAAGCACCCTTTAAATTACTGGATTTGAGAAAAAATATTAATACTGGGTTGCGTTGTCCCGTAAGTTTAATAAACACAGTAGATAAACTTAACAGAGAATTTAGTCATGGATAATACATTAGCTTGAATTTTAAAACTTTTTATCAGATGATTTGTTGAAAATAGGTGTTGTTGAATCTTTTTTAAAGCTGATTCTATAAATAACTACCGTTTTCGTCTATCACGTCGGGCTTTTACACAAAATAAGAAATAATATTTTGACGATTTTCACTTCTGAGCCGACAAATATATTCAACACCATTTCACACAAGGTGAGCTTTTAATCAAAACACATTTAAAAAATGAAATACATTTACAAAATACTCCTCAGAACTCTTCAAATTTGTTTCGTGACTACAAGAAGTCAACAGTGTTCTATAATATTTTATAATTTCTCTTCTCTGACCTTGTAGTTCCTTGTATATGATGACTGTCCCTCTTCAACATCCGGAGTAGCCGGCCGAAACAGCTGCTGTCCAGTGCTGCTCGTACCTCCTCTTAATATCTCGGTGAAAACGTTCACTCTGCTCTTCAACATAATGTCCCAAATTTCCGCGAAGTTGTCGATATGTGGGTGTAGAAAGTGGACTTTCACACCACTCATTTACCAACCCATCTTCATGGAATTTTGCAACTTTTTTCAACAATGGCCTTGTAATTAGGATCTTTCTTATTCCATAGAAAGCTCTCAGTAACTGATCGGAAGGCGGTCATGTACATTTTTCTCTTTTCTTCATTATCTTCTCAGAATCTTCATCTTTCATTAACTTCGTTATTTCAGGATCAAAAAAGAATTCCAGCTTTCAATTTGTATCAAGCGGTGAAGGACAATTTCATGGAAAGGTACTTGATGAAGGATCCATCCTGTGGGAGAGTCTTTGCAAATTATTCATCAAGCCCAGTTTTATTTGTACAGGTGGAAGCAAGACTTTTTTTGTTCTACAAGCGGTTCGTGCAGAGTATTTTAAGTTAAAGGCACAAAATTTCTGCTCTGGCCAAACTCTCACACTCCAGTGTGTCTGCCTTGTCCGACTGTCCGATTCGTATAGAAAGCACGGCATTTTTGTGGTTTGTATTCCGATAACTTTGAAATCACCGAAGATAAGCTAATTGTGTTCCTCATATTGGATACTTGTTACGAGTATCTTCATGTTGTCAGACGTCGCTTTCATTTGAACGAATTGGCCACAAGAATGGCCCCATACATGTTTCCATTATGCAGTAACATGCCTTCGAGCTCCTCGTTGACGAATCTAGAAAAGTTTCTACTGTGTAGGATCACGTTCAATGCCACAGAAGTGCATTAACTCGTTTATGTTACAGCATTTAACGAAGGACTCGTTCTGTGAGAATAAATAAACGAATTCTTTCTGTTATGTCTGTACCGTGAGTAATGTGTTGCTGGTTCCAGACGATTCATACTTTTATAACCGGGAGCCAAGCGGTTCCGCAGATTCCTTAAGTAAATTCAAATCTCGTACTAGAGGATAAGTTCACTCTGAGAGGACAGTTATGGAGTAAAGTCGCATTCAGACTGGTGGACATTACTATCGTCTTCGGTAATTGCATCAACTTAATTTTCTGCTACATTCTCTTCAACAGCTGTAGGAAGAAGAGCAATCAGATCTTCATGTGCAAACTGGCCTAATGGCTGAAACTCAATTCTTGGAAACACAATTTGTCTCTTATTTTTCGAACTGCACCCGTGAACATTAACTAAGCAGAGCTAACGGTCATTAAGGTGATTTTTAGGCTCCCTCCACGCCATTAGAATCACAAATGGCATACATATTTTCTTTCCTTTTGTCCACAATCTTAATATTTCCATACAATAGCGGCAAACTGTCTCTGGCGCCCACCCCTCGTGCTGGCCACCAAGTTTCATTTTAAAATAAGCATGGTAAGCTTTGAACACAAAATCTGTTTAGCCACTGTATAATTCCCAAAACGTAACAGAAAGTATTTAAGTTCTTCGAACATTTGCGTGTTGGTTCTTCACACACTTGCGTGTTGACATCGTAGTAACTACCAACAACAGACGAAGTGTTTAATAAATACTGTCTTAAATGTACAGAATAATCACAATATAGCACTGGTAATCCAAGCCTGTGAGCAAGCGACACTTTCAGCGTCACACAACAACAACTAGCATCAACAGGTGTAACAACCTAAAGATATACAGGGCTGTAGTGAGAAATACGCATAGCCTATCGGTACAGCAATATATCTTTGAAGCCATATTGCAGCAAAACTGTCCGAGATAGGAAAAAAACGGAAATCAGATTTGAAATCAGCGTGAAAAGTTGAGGTAGTATCACATATTGGTCTTCAGTTATCTGATACCATGCATACTAGTGCAATACACACATCAAAGAAAGTTTTGCATCACTCCGGTTCCCAGAACTCCTCAATACAGAAGTTGACTGTGGATATTGTATCACAGACCCAGTCCCTTTGACTGTTCAGAGATGTCAGTCACTAAACCCGCCCGGGGGTCCGACAGCCGATCAGTTCCAATCGTTCCACCAGGAAGGAGGTACACGGCTCGTGTTGTCTGTAGTTCAACCAAGCCTAGACGGTCAATACCGCGGTTCGATCGTGTCCGCATTGTTAATATGTGCCAGGAAGGGCCCTCAACAAGGGAAGTGTCCATACGTCTCGGAGTGAACCAAAGCGATGTTGTTCGGACGTGGAGGAGATACAGAGAGACAGGAACTATCGATGACATGCCTCGCTTAGGACGCCCAAGGGCTACTATTGCAGTGGATGACGGCTACCTACGGATTATGGCTCGGAGGAACCCTGACAGCAACGCCACCATGTCGAATAATACTTTTCGTGCAGCCACAGAACGTCGTGTTACGACTCAAACTGTGCGTAATAGGATTGGATGATGCTCAACTCCACTCCCGACTTCCATGGCGAGGTCCATCTTTGCAACCAAGACACCATGCAGCACGATACAGATTGGCCCAGCAACATGCCGAATGGACCGCTCAGGATTAGCATCACGTTCTCTTAACCGATGAGTGTCGCATATACGTTCTCTTAACCGATGAGTTTCGCATACGCCTTCACGTAGGCGACCCGGTCAGGCTGAATGCCTTAGACCCACTGTCCAGCGAGTGCATCAAGGTGGAGGTTCCCTGCTGTTTTGGGGCTGCATTATGTGGGGCCGACGTACGCCGCTGGTGGTCATGGAAGGCGCCGTAACGGCTGTACGATACGTGAAAGCCATCCTCCGACCGATAGTGCAACCATATCGGCAGCATATTGACGAGGCATTCGTCTTCGTGGACGACAATTCGCACCCCCATCGTGCATATCTTCTGAATGACTTCCTTCAGGATAACGACATCGCTCGACTAGAGAGGCCAGCAGGTTCTCCAGACATGAACTCTATCCAACGTGCCTGGGATAGATTGAAAAGGGCTGTTTATGGACGACGTGACCCACCTACCACTCTGGGGGATCTACACCGAATCGCCGTTGAGTAGTGGGACAACCTGGACCAACAGTGCCTTGATGAACTTGTGTATCGTATACCACGACGGATACAGGCATGCATCAATACAAGAAGACGTGCTACTAGGTATTAGAGGTACAAGTATGTACAGCAATCTGGACCACCACCTTTGAAGGTCTCGCTGTATGGCGGTACAACATGCAATGAGTGATTTTCATGAGCAGTAAAAAGGACGGAAATGATGTTTATGTTGATCTCTACTCCAATTTATTGTACAGGTTCCGGAACTCTCGGAACCGAGGTGATGCAATTTTTTTTAAGTGTGTATATTCTCCTTCACTATTTACAACAGTCTATCAACCCGAGGTAACTTTTCGATTCCGCGACTGTAGAAATCACATAGTGTTGTGGCGAAGAATTCGTCAAGCCATGTTCGGAGCGCATTTTCATTTGGAAGGGGGATTCCTTGAAGTTTATTCGACAGAGAGCAGAAAAGGTGAAAAATCTGAGGGCGCAAGATCAGGTGAATACGGTCGATGCAGAATGACTTCCTAATGAAACTCCAGTATTGCATTTTTGTCAGTCTAGCACGATGCAGGCGTTGTCTTGGAGTAGCATAATTTCACCCAGTTTCCTTGGTCGTTGTTCATGGATAGCGTCTGCAAGACGTCTCAGTTGTTGGCCAGTGATGGAAACGCCTCGGGGAAGCAATTCATAGTCCACTCCATCGTCGCTTTCCCACCAGTTACACAACATTACGTATTGTGGATGAGCGCAGATCTTTGTACTGGGTGCTGCTGCTCTGTTTGGCCTCAACCATTCCTTCCTTTCCCTTATGTAAGCATACAGACACAATTTCTCGCCACCAGTATACAGGATAGGAATGGTTGGTTTTGTTCAGGAGCTAGTTGATGACGACCACGCAGAGATGCACAAATAGCCACTCGCAGATATTTTTTATTTCGGATTAGAGCGCGCAGTACCGATAACTTGACTTTTGAACCTTCCCCATTGCACTGAAATGTGGCATGATAGTGGAATGATCACAGTTCATCATATTTACCAATTCTCGAGTACACTGATGTGGATCATTGTGGATTAATGCGTTTAAACCATCGTCATCAAATCCCAGGGATCTTCCTTAAAGCGGAGAGTCACTAATGTCAAAACGGTCGTCCTTAGGATGAGAAAACCGTTTTCTTGCCATGCTCTGTCCAGTGGCATTATCCCCATACATGGTGCAAATGTTTCTGGCTGCATCAGTTGCTGTCCTTCTTCTTTTGTACTCAAACAGAACATGTCGAAAATATTCCGATTTCTCCACTTCGCATTCCATTTTCTACCGTCCACAGCTCCGCCCACTACCTCCAAAAGACAAAATGACAATACGTAAATTAAAACAACAAAGAACAAATAAAAATCAAACTCGATAAATATTCGTATAGCAACAGGACTACCAACATGCAAAACGAAAATGCCACAAACTTATGCACCAATCTAATACTAGGCTGAAAATATTTGAAGAAAATCAGCAACACTCGAAGAAAGAATTAATTTTCAGGTAACAACATTCACTTGGACTGTAAAATAGTAGCAATTATCCCTAATTTACTTAAAATTGATTTATAGCAGCAAATGTTTCTTGTTTAATGCTTCTTCCCAGTGCCTCGTCACCTGGAAGAGATGACCACTTTTTGCCTAGATTTAAAATTGTAGGCTTACCATAATGATATTTTTTGCAAGAGACCGAATTCGAGCTCACGCGGATCAATCTGAGGTATTTCTATAGGCTGTGCAGATATGAGAAACTTTCGAAATAAACACAGAAAGGAGATATGTCACTTCGGAAAAGACATAAATTTTTCTGGACCATTTTCAACACCATAAATGCAAACCGAAAAAAAACACAAGTTGCACGACGCAAAAACATGTAGACATCGTTCTGGAACTAAAATCTGAATACAGGACTGAAACTGAGGTACTTCACTATGAAAATAAGCTTTTCAGTTTACGATGCTATTACTTTTAACTGTTGCGGCTACGCAGCCTAATACACTTGTGCATCCTGCATATTTAATTGCTATGTACTCCAAAAACTATTATTTTTAACAAACGTTTCAATATGCTAGACTGTAGTGTAAGTAGGATAACTGGCGTCAGGGAAGGTTTCGACTTAGTGCTCCTTCCCCTTCCCCCGCCGGCATCTCAAATTTCTTTATTTATTTAGAGTGAGGCTAGCATCACACCAAATAAAATAAAAAATTCTTCCGCAACAATACATGTACACTGAAGAGCTTAAGAAACTGGTGCACCTGCCTAATACAGCGTAGGGCCCCCGCGAGCAGCTCGCAGAAACGCCCCCGCGAGCAGCTCGCAGAAACGCCGCAACACTACGTGGCATGGACTCAACTAATATCTGAAGTAGTGCTGGAGGGTATTGACACCATGAATCCTGCAGTGCTGTCCATAAATCCGTAAGAGTACGAGGGAGCGGTGATCTCTTCTGAACAGCAAGTTGCAAGGCCCAGATATGCTCAATAACGTTCATGTCTTGGGAGTTTGGTGGCCATCGGAAGTGTTTAAACTGAGAAGAGAGTTCCTGAAGCCACTCTGCAGCAATTCTGGACGTACGCGGTGTCGCATGTCCTGCTGGAATTGCCCAAGTTCGTCGGAATGAACAATGGACATGAACAGATGCAGGTGATCGGACAGGATGCTTACGCACGTGTCACCTGGCAGAGCCGTATCTAGACGTATCAGGGATCTCATATCATTCCAACTGTACACGCCCCACACCACAGAGCCTCCACCCTTCTAACATGGAGGGTCCATGGAATCATGCCGTTGTATCCATATCCTTTCAAGTCCATCCGCTCGATACAATTTGAAACTACACTCGTCTGACCAGGCACATGTTCACAGTCATCAACAGTCCAATTTCAGTGCTGACGCGTCCAGGCGAAGTGTAAAGCTTTGTGTCGTGTAGTCATCAAGGGCGCACGAGTGAGCCTTCGGTTCCGAATGCCCATATCGAGGGTGTTTCGTCGAATGTTTCGACACTGGTTGATGACCCAGCATTGAAATCTGTAGTAATTTGCGGAAGGGTTGCATTTCTGTCACGTTGAACGGTTCTCTTCAGTTGTCGTCGGTAGGATCTTTTTCTGGCCGCAGCGATGTCGGGAATTTGATGTTTTACCGGATTCGTGATATTCGCGGTACACTCGTGAAACGATCTTACGGGAAAACCCCCACTTCATCACACCTCTGAAATGCTGTGTCCCACCACTCATGCGCCGTCTATAACACCACGTTCAAACTCACTTAAATTTTGATAGGCGGCTGGAGTGGCCGGGCGGTTGTAGGCGCTTCAGTCTGGAACCGCGCGACCGCTACGGTCGCAGGTTCGGATCCTGCCTCTGGCATAGTTGTGTGTGATGTCCTTAGGTTAGTTAGGTTTAAGTAGCTCTAAGTTCTAGGGGACTGATGACCTCAGAAGTTAAGTCCCATAGCTCTCAGAGCCTTTTGAACCATTTTTAAAATCTTTATAACCTGCCATTGTAGCAGCAGTAACCGATCTAACAATTGGGCCAGACACTTGTCTTATATTGGCGTTGCCGATCGTAGGGCCGTATTTTGCTAGCCTACATATCCCTGTATTTGAATACGTTTGCTCGTAGTAGTTTCTTTGGGGCATCAGTGTATTTAACAAATAGAAAAAATCATACTTAGAAGTTAAGTAAACATACGTTATTTACAAGGCAGAGAATGTCACAGAAATATATCCAGCTGCTGAATATACACAATTCTGGATAACTCAGAATATTGTGACATCATAATTTCTTGTCTCCCTCTCTGTCTCTTTCTCTCTCAACGTCTCTTCTCCCTCCCTCTCCACCTTCCCCCTTGAAATGAAACATCTGAAGGACCTCGCAAAACTACAATCAAAGATGAATAATACCAGGAAGTTCACAACATGGTATCGAACGATCTATGACGATTAGTGTACGAAACAGTTGATGCCACAGCACATCAGAAAGAACGTTTATCACATCGAATTAAGCGTGAGATTGGTCTGCACAATACGTGTGCAGCATTTACTGAATATTGATCCCAAGCGAACGCTTGAACGATTTGTCAGTAATGTTTGGAATATTTTCAAAACAACCTAACTTACTGATTATTTGCCATGGTTTACCGGTGTACATGAGACACGAGTCCGCGAAGGCACGCCATATACGAAACGGAAATAAGAGGCAGTGCGTGGAAGTCGGTGGCACTGCACAAAAAAGACTATGACGAGTTCATTTGCCACTTCAGTGTTTTCTGAGATGCCAGAGGAGATTTTTGATTATGCGGGAGAGGGTAAAATAAAAATTGGAGGATAACACGAAAGTTAACGTGTTATTACGAATTCCAGCATATCCACCAGATCTTGCATCTTCCTACTTCCACTTCATCTCACCTCTAAAGAAATTTGTGATTAAAAACATTATGAAGATGATCAGTCGCATTTCTCAGACCTTCAAGAATCTAATGTCACAGACTGGAAAACTATCCGACCAAGTGCAGTGCCACAAAAGAGCGCTACGCTACACAAAATAAAACGAGTATCTGCATGTTGACGTATCATTGCCAGGCTAACGAAGCTTTTCCTTGTTCTAGAACAGAGATATAACTAGACAAGAGTTCTTTCATTTGCAAGTGGTGTGTTACGTCTCAGCGTATCAGGGAACTCCCGATATCGTGATGTTAAGTCCGACCAATCTATTGCATTTTAACAGTGTAGGATTAGATGAATATTTTGGCTGTAACCGAAGTATGTGCATTTCGCGGATTACACTACACTCACTTGCAAATGGCTACACAGCCGAAACTAAGCAGTGATGGAGAATCCAAAATAAAACGATATTTTAATCCAAATAACGACAGCCAAAGCGGCAGATTATTGTTTTTAAGAAAATTAGCCTGGTCCTGAAGTCGGTGTTCATCAGATCACGCTGGAACCATTTTATTCAACACCTGAACATTCGCAGATATGGTCCAATCAGTAAAAATCACTCACTGAACGGAGCATTAGAGCTGTTAAGGTATCGCTATCCCATACAGCAAACAAAGAGATGGGCATATTTCGTAGCTTAACTGTGGTCGCGGTGGTATCGCTGATCAGCAAAGTAGTATAGTCGTATTATTAGAAGCACCGTAGATGTCAGAGAAGATAGAATGTTATGAATTACAGTTCACATCTTTCAATGGAAAATACTTGTGTACTGTTAGAGTTTCGGAATGGCGCGGACACAAAAGAGTTCTCAAAAAGGACGCATCGTCTAAATACTGTGTCCGGGAACTGCTTTCTTTACTAGGCCAGAACCAAACAATCGCCTTCTTTCACTTCTATAAATCCGGTTCAAACCACTAAGCGAACGCTGACCGCCTTCCACTGATACACGCCACTGTCCTATGTACCTGTGGACAGACCTGGGGAGAATGTCGATAACTTCAGCTATCATCCAAACGCTACTGATACCTGTCTGGACAGATGCCATGACATGTTTCCCTAAGCACTCGATAAATGTTCAAAGTCAACATTAATGGCTATCGTAGCTTAAGCTCAATTAAATTCCAATGTTTCCTAAAATCACAACACTTGCTTGGCTCATAGGCAAAAGTTATGCCAGCTAGCTTCCATCATAATATGGATGGCATTCGCTTAAGTGGAAAAGAGACGAGAAAATGCTCTGTCACTCGTGTGATGAAGGGAAACTAATTGCCTGTTTTGAGTCGTAGCCTGACACTAACAGGCAGGGCCACAGCCACCAACCGCATAACATGCGGAAATAGAAACTGATACGATGTCAGTGGTCGAAAATGCCGCAGAGAGCGAACGTTGCGACTGCGAGTAATGTTAATCCAAATCAGTACCGATGAACAAAGCCAGAATCCTCTTACACAAGAACAAACAATCAGAGTGCCAAGTAAAATTGCAGGTCCACAAAAGCGAAGTGACAGTTGCACTCGAGGATCAGACTAACGGTTTCAATGACGATGTTCGAATTGCCAATACAATTTTGTTTGTGGTTACTGCAAGCTCCTGATTATCCGGGTGCGAATTATCCATTAAAAACTTTACAGTGGATTAAAAACAGTCTTGAAGTAATAAAATATTTATTTGTAACGGCAATTAGTTTCGGTCACAATGTAACCTTCTTCAGACCATCATGGCATAAATCATCCGAAGATGGTAAGATTCTGTCCAAAACTGGTTACCACTACTTATAAATATTTTGTTACGGTCAAGACTGTTTTGGTTCTAGGCGCGCAGTCCGGAACCGTGCGACTGCTACGGTCGCAGGTTCGAATCCTGCCTCGAGCATGGATGTGTGTGATATCAAAAATGGTTCAAATGGCTCTGAGCACTATGGGACTCAACTGCTGTGGTCATTAGTCCCCTAGAACTTAGAACTACTTAAACCTAACTATCCTAAGGACATCACACACATCCATGCCCGAGGCAGGATTCGAACCTGCGACCGTAGCAGTCTCACGGTTCCGGACTGCGCGCCTAGAACCGCGAGACCACCGCGGCCGGCTGTGTGTGATATCATTAGGTTAGTTAGGTTTAAGTAGTTCTAAGTTCTAGGGGACTAATGACACAAGCAGTTGAGTCCCATAGTGCTCAGAGCCATTTGAACCATCAATACTGTTTTAACCTTTTTTAAGGTATTTCAGCTAACCGCTGATTTTCTCCAAGATAAATATTCTCAAAAATTACTGATTAAAAAAAATGAAAAACGAAACCTGAAGTATTCTGTTATTAGAATGGTTATTTTCTCTTAGGATATACAATTATGCTTGTGACTCATGTTTTGCCACCGGTAGACGATGAGGATCCCATTCCGCACCATGATAATTGGGAGCTCGTGTATGTATAAATGATCTAGTGTGTTCCCCAGCAGACAAAAAAAGCCATTATCTCGTGCACCGAGGCACTGAAATGTGTTGCTTGTTATTTCAGTACGCAGGAAAAAAATCGTTTCATTCTGCTGATATTTTGACTATTCGGAAACTGAGAACAGCTGTGAGGGAAATAATGAATGAAAAACAAAAAAAGAAGAAAACGATGATTGTTTCTCGAAAGTGAACTGGAAGTAAGTGATAAGGAAAACAGCGAGTTTTAAGTGCAGTTTTGTAAATAAGTAGCCGGTTTGCGGCGAGAATAGCGTACGTAATTCAGTAAGCTTTCATATGTGATGTACCAGATTTTGTAAGTATAGTAAATAGCAGCACCCGATAAAAAACGTGTTTTTTGAATTATCAGTGTTTGTCGGTTATTAGTGCAGTCTCGCGTCCGCATTAACTCGGATAAAGGGATAGATTGTTTCTGTATCTAGAAAGAACCACGACCTCTGTATACGTGACGAGTGGTGGCGTCCTCTATGCTCTCTATATAAATGGGACCTCCACGGCGTAGCAGCCAGTCGTTGACTCACATTGAAAGATGTTGCCCGCACTTGGCAACGAAACGTCAGGAGGAAGCATTTCTACTGTTCGACCCACAGACTCCTAGCCAGTAAGTTTTAATTAATGACCTTCAGAAAAGACTTACTAACACATAAATTTACATTTGATGCGAACAAATGTCTCTTTTTGAGAAATGCTTTTCTTGCTATTGTCAGCTTCATTATAAATCACCTCTTCTTCGGCTCTTGCCAGTTATTTTTCTGCCGAAACAACAAAACTCATCTAGGACATTTAGTGTCTTATAACCTTATCTCTCAAGAGCGTTTAATAAGTAATGCACCACTTTTTTCTCGCTCAATTTCAGTTGAAAAATGCGGAATTTGTCGTGGGACATCGTCTAATATTCCCGCCACAGCCCATATTGTTTCATGAAGTTCCAATAGGTGGCGGGGGCTGTAGGTAGTCTTCAAAATGGCGTCTGTAACGGAGGTGCGTTCCAAGCAGAGAATGTCATTGAATATCTTTAAGCGGAACATCAAAGTATCGTACATATTCATAAGCGTTTGCAGAGTGGCGACCAAAACCTAGCAATGAACAAAAGCACGGTGAGTCGTCGGGCGTCTGTCAACATCGCGCAAACCTGTCCGGTCTCCCAAGTGCCGTCGGCCGCATTCAGCTGTAACTCCTGCAATGTTGGAACGTACCGATCCTCCTCACTATCTCTGATGGTGGCCATCCTCTAATCTCCCGAAGACATCTCCCGAATCGCTGCCTTCCTCCACTGGACCTTGTCCGACGCCGTTGCCACCCATATCCCTACCAAAGCCATCAACCCTCACCGCCCAGCCCTGCCCCCACAGGTCGTCCTTCTCCTTCGTGAACCCCGTCGCCTCTAGCGATCCTTCCTCCGCACTCGTGACCGGGACACACTCTCCCGCCACCGACAATTTCAACGACACATCCGCAACTTGCTTACTGCGAAGAAACGCCGTGCCTGGCGACAGACATGCACACAATGCTCCCAGTAAACTCTTCCAAGTATTGGTCTGCTTCCCACCGCCTTACCCCGCAGTACCCTCTCCTCCTTGATGACCACCCCTTTCCTGACACCCTCAGTAAGGCCAACCACTTTGCCTCCCACCTATCCGATGTCTTTTCCATCCCAGATGATCCCCAATTGGATTATTCCCTTTTCCCCGACATCATCGAATGTACGGATACCTCCACTCCTCCCCTTGCTCATAGCTCCACTCCTCCCCTCGCTCATAGCTTCCAGTACTTGCGCTACACACCACCATCAGGACTTAACACTCCCATCATTCCACAGGACATCAGCCTCACAGTCCGCACTAAACGCTCCCGGCCACGACCGCGTTACCTATCGCCATCTCAAACACTGCCATCTCTCCTTCCTTGCAGGTCCTTGCTACTGGCTTCTACCCAGACCTGTGGAAAACCTCCCGTATCCTGATGTTCTCCAAACCCAACAAGCCTCCATGTGATGTCTCTTCCTATCGCCCTACAGTGTTCAGCAGGCCCTTGGAATCCATCCTTACCCGGCACATCCATCACCACCTCCACCGACACCACCTCTTCCCCAACACCCAATGTGGCTTTCGACCTTCCTTCTCTGCCAGTGACCAACTCCTCCATCTCACTCATCTCCTCTCCCTCTATCTTAACTCCCGTTGCTCCGAGATTTTTGTGTCCCTAGACCTTGAAAAGGCCTATGACCGTATATAGCATCCTGGTTTCCTGTTTAAACTCCAGACCTACACCCTTCCTATCACTATGTCCGTCTGATTGCCTCCTTCCTCTCCTGCCGCCCCTCCTACAGTACCATCCATAATGACAATAACCACACCTTTTACTCCTCCGCGGGTGTGCCTCAGGGCTCTGTCCTCTCCCCTCTCCTCTACCACCTGTACACAGCAGAAATGCCTCAACCACCACCTCAATGAGGGATTTATTTATTACCCACCTTATAGACTCCCTTCCTCACTGACTGCAGACAAGTCACTGAAATTGAAGGCCTTTGGACTGTATATTATGTGGTAAAGAAGCAAGTGACGAATTTTTTTTCCCAAAGAGCGCATCCTTACGCTAAGTCTCAAAAACGTGTTTCTCCTTCTACTAAACTCACAATTAAAACTGTTCTCTACTTTTCTGAGCAGATCTGTACGCTCCGTAACATGGGGGATAATTCAGATTTCTGCAATGACCATTTTTTGTGCTGTCAAGTGTACATATTTGAACTGTATACTGGCCAATAAGCTCGAAGATGCTGTACGCTTGCGTGTTTACTAGCTATATTATAAATGAGGTATAAGACATAGTAAGAAAATCTGATCGCTCCTTCACTTGATTGTTAATCACAAATTTCTAACTGTACGATGACATACTATTGCTCGCTCTCTCCGATAGTTAAGAGGACTATGAAACCTAGTCTTAGTGTATCGGCAGTTGCTAAAAGTATTTATTGTTGCTTATTAATGAACGAAGGCTCGCTAATTAAGTTGCACCAGAAAATAACCCTTTCTCGTGACATTAAAATGTATTCCCTCGCAAATTACACTTTTGGAACTATGGAGCCTTTATTTGAGAAGAATCAGTCTGTGCCTTCAAGGATTTAAAGAAGAATTTGAAAATGCCGGAATGCGAATAAATGTTGAGGGTGTTCTATAAGTACATGAGCATGGCCTGCCTCATATTTTATTATTATTGCTTGGGACGACATTTTTCAAATGACCAGGAGAAGAAGCCGCGCGGGATTAGCCGAGCGGTCTTAGGCGCTGCAGTCATGGACTGTGCGGCTGGTCCCGGCGGAGGTTCGAGTCCTCCCTCTGGCATGGGTGTGTGTGTGTTTGTCCTTAGGATAATTTAGGTTAAGTAGTGTGTAAGCTTAGGGAGTGATGACCTTAGCAGTTAAGTCCCATAAGATTTCACACACATTTTAACATTTTTTTGACCAGGAGAAGAATTAAAATTAGCTTAAGATGAAATAGAAGATCTGAACAGGTTTCTAACGGAGACATTTGGCACACAAGATTATGCGAAGCAGAAATGGGTTATAGACAATAAAACTGGCAACTAGTGGAGGACAAACTCCAAACCATACTTCCTCCCATCAATAAGCTAAAAGCACAAAAAAGGTTCAAATGTGTGTGTATCCCTAAGGGATCAAACTGCTGATATCATCGGTCCCCAGACTTACAAACTACTTAAACTAACTTATGCTAAGAACAACATACACACCCATGCCTTCCGGTGGGAGGGGATGCGCAATTCGGTACATGGCGACTCAAACCGCGCGGTGGCCACTCCGCGCGGCAAAAAGAACACAAACGGTATTCCCTTGTCCAGTTGCCTGAGAAGGCCTTGATTGTCGTATCCAAGTATTACAAGCTTAGCTGCACTCGTGTTTGAATTGTATGGCAATGCACATGGGTATCTTTGCTAGAAACTTTGTGCAGTTTCAGTTTTACGTATACGGGAATTACCAGCACACTGGAATAAGTTCTGTTAAATATTTTTATAATTCGTAAAAAAATGGTGTCTCAGTACGGTGTATGAAGCCGCACAAGCGTATAAAGATAACATGGTCTGTACTGTATAGCTTTTCAAGCAGAAAATTGTGAAAGTGATGACAGCAGAAAATGAATTTGCTTCCGTGCATGCGAAGACGTCCTGTCGTCTGGAGAATTCATTCCCGACAACGCGTTCCTTCTATCAAAATGCTTTGGGACTCTCTTCCGTCTGTACACTGTTGACACTCCCTGTCTCATTCTGTACAGGGTGGTTTTGAAATACAGGTACAAGACCTGTGGTGCGATTCCATATGCAAACAATAACTCGTAAACCGCCTTTGCTAATTGTCGTTTCAATTAGTTTTAATTAACAGTTCTATGAACAAAGTTGCTTGACTCTTTTAGTGCTTTAAAGATGTCTGTACACGTAATGTACGCATGACGTAACAATCTCAGACGAACAGTTTACGGGTCAACAGAGTACAGTAAGCGTGTACTTGGTTGTCTGCCAGGTACACATCCGTGTGGGAGTTTTACCGTAACGGTTCAAAGTAACGACCAGAAACTTCAATACACAAATGACAGGGGCGCATCGTAGATTTTCTGATCCAGTAAAAGATGTATGAGCTTTTACGATGATAGTACAAACACCCACAATTGAGTTCGATTTGCGTCTGAGAAGCTTGGAGGTCACCCCACGGTCCGCCTTTCTCTATCGACGCAAGCCATAAATGCGATGGTGATATGCCGGCCAGCTGCCAAAGTGAATACAAGTTTACCGAGGCCTGGATCACCTCTACGACTGGATTCTGGACTGACTTGCAATTAGAACTCAACACTACGTTCTTAACGCAACAAAACAGACAGATGTAAAGGAAATTTCAGGAATACAGCAAAGAAGTCTTATAGGGCCGTTATTTCTTTACAGTGCTGGCCCACATGATGTTTGTTTTAACTTGAGACAACAAAATGAAAACGACGCATCATACGAAAAAGATGTTAGTGAAGGGGACGGCTGTGCTACAGCTGGCCACCTCCGCATTACCCGTCTTGCTTGGGTGGGGTCAACTTTGTGTTTTCAAACGGGAGCCCCCACCCCCCCACTCTCTTTCAGTATGTATTCGGATAATACGCCAAAAAATAGTATGGTTTACTAAAACAATTGTTTTCAATTCGTGGTATACGGCGCTGTGATCGACAGATACCAAGTGTGCTCGTTTTTGCAGTTAAGAACCGGCGCATCTGATTCTACATTTCATTTACTATGTAAATGTAAACCTTTGTGTCGTAACGGTGGATATTTATGTTCGAAATTAACTTAAGTGTTCCAAATGTGATTGTAGAGTACAATACAGTTAGCCGTTTCAATTCTGGTTAGAAACTACGTTTAGCGTGATCCAGGAACAATGATGTCAGTTGATATAATTGTTTTCTGAACGATGAGGGCGAGCGTGCTTTTACACTGTGTTTGAATCCATGACGGGTGCGCCTGTCATTATCACGTCATAGACATTCCTGTCATTATCACGTCATAGACATTTTATCTTACTACAGTGGTCGTGGTCTGTATTCTGCCGGTATCTGCGTACTGGCTAGCGCTAGTACGAAAGTCGGATGGAAGCATACACCGAAATCAAGCATTCCCGATGGTTTGGGGACTCAACACTATCAGTCCCACAGCCAACAGAAAAATACGTTGTCATACAAGTAGATCACCTGCCAGAAATGTCAATGCCCAGCCGTATTATTTGTACTGTACAATCACACTTGCAATACTCAAGTCACGCCTGATCATCAAAATCAACTGTTAGAACACAAAGGTTTACATTTATATAGCAAATCAAATGTAGAATTAAATGCATCTGTTCTTAATTGCAGAAAAAGGGACACCTGATATCTGTCGATTACAGCGCCATCTATAATGAATAGAAAGGAATGATTTGAGTAAACCGTCTGGATTTTTTTTTTTCGTAGAATCCGAACACGCAATAAAAATGGGAGTTCCCATTTGAAAATACAAAGCTGACTCAAGGTGGGAGAGTGGTGCAGAGGTAGCCAGTTGTAACACAGACAGATGTCCCCGTTTCTAATATTACTTTTTCACCTAGAACATTTTTTTTCGTACGATGTGTCGTTTTCGAGATGTTTAGTTGTCTCAAGTGAAAACAAACACCCTTTATATTGATGACGTAGTGCAGCGGTCGTCAAAATGCGGCCCGAATCAAGTCTTTGTGCGGCCCGCAGTCCACTGGTATAATGTGCAATAATATGCTTCTAGCAACTGACAACAGAATCCCAAAACGTCAACTAACGTCAGGAGCTTCTTAAGAGTGTATTTTTCTTGCTCAGTAAGAAACAAAAATATTTACAGAAACTGTAATTTAGTTGACGTTGGCGATTTGGTCGTGAGCTAAGTAAAGTTTGCCGCTTACGCCAGGGTCAGAGTAGTATGTAGCGCGGCCACAGCGGTGTATAATAGAAGTGAGAGGCGGAATATTTTATTGTTGGTCTTCCAATGCTAACACTTCACGAGCGAGCGCAACTAGCACCGATCAGCTGCTATGGCATAAATGTCAAACAGAAGTAACATTGATTCGTGAGTGCACGTTATACAGACGTCATCTTCAAATGTAGTACATGTTAGCAGCAAGGTCACGGCAGAACCAATTAAGTAGTTGTAAGGAGCAATAAAATGTAAATCTGGTTGTATAGAGAAAAAAAGTTTTTATTTTCTAAATTAGTACAATATACCATTTTACATTCATTTAGTTTTGAAAATAATGTTCTCAAGATGGCGGCCGTTAGCATCAATACATTGTTGTAGAGTAGACGATCTTCAAGTTTCGAGCAGCTCTGGGCACACATATCGCGGGGTATGACATTCACTTCGTCAACAATCCTCTTTTAACTCTGGTAGCGTGTGAGGGCGGCTTTTGAAACCCTTTTCCTTCAGATATCCTCAAAGAAAGTCGTCGCAAATGCTCAAATCTAATGACCGTCAGACCACCCGACATCGCCCCTCAAAGAGACGAGGCGTCCCGGAAAATTTCTCTCAAAACATCAAGTGAAATTCGAGCTGTGTGAACAGTGGCTCCATCCTATTGTAACCACAAGTCCCCCAGTCCATGTTCTTGGGTTGCAGAAAATTTTGCAACATTGAAACATAGCGTGTGGAATTCACTGTCACGGTCACGCCTTCCTCCTCAAAAAAGAAAGGGCCTACCACGCCAAATTGTGATATGGCACACCACACTGTCACTTTAGGAGAATGTTGCGGTCTTTCATGAGTAATTCGCGGGTTATTTTCAGCCCGGTAGCGAAAGTTTTGCTTATTCACGCACCCACTAAGATGAAAATGTGGCTCTTCACTAATAAAGAAAGCTGCATTCGGAGGGATCTGAGCAAGCATTTGCTCACACAAATTTTGACGATTGGTGTAGTCTGCTGGGCGTAATTATTGAGCAATCATTATTTTGAAAGGACGGAACTTCAAATTGCATTGCAGAATCCTTCTCAAAATGCAGTCCGAAATCCCTAATGCAACAGCATGTCGTCGAGCAGAACGTTGCGGCGATTGTTGAACTGCTGTTCTCACACGCTGCACATTTTCCGGCGTTCTGATAAATCTTCGTCTGCCATGGGTATCTAATCTCTCGCATTGGGCCTCCCGGCCAACAATGCCATACGATCATTTCATTTCCAGTGCGCTACCAGATTCCTCCAACTGCCAGCCCAGGACCGAATTGTGTTTGCATTAGGAACGGCATTGTTGCGTGAAATGTTGAACTGTCGCCGAAAAGCTCGTTGTGTAGCGATCACAGATCTGTTATTTTCATAATCAGTGCGAACGACAAAACCACGATGTGCCCCGGTCCGGAACGTGTTGGCTACTGAAATGGCGTCAACGACTGAACAAAGGCAAACCACGTGCAATTACCTACCCCCTACCACTGCCCCAGCTGTGTTCGATACAAACTGCTTAGTCGGTTCTGCCGCACCCTGTATAAAATCGAATTGAGACTGCTGTTCTACAAGGCAATGAGCAAAAGGAAAGTTACATTCAGAACATTTATTAAATATCAGTGATCGTGTCTCGTATTGCCATCACTGTTATTAATTAATGTAACATACTAATGTATGTAGGTTACCAATCAATGAAAAGAACGGTGGGGCAAGGTGTAGTAAAACAGTTGTCAGTGTTTTCGAGAAGTCTTATTTAAGGTAAGCCATTTATATTATCCTTCTTACCTCACTTGTATGGAGAATGATAATTTTTTACAATATCAATGTTTAAACAACGTATTTTGGCCTACAAATGTAGTTACTCGTTATTTACTTCAGTTTGATAGTTTTTCTGTGGATCACTAATGCCGATATTGCGTTCCAACGGGAAAAGTGGCCATACTACTCGTCGGGAAAAGAAGCCGAGGTGTTCGTCCCAATGAGATTTAGTTACTCCCAAAAACAAGCATAACTAATTTCTAAACATTTTTACACACAAAGGTATCATCCGCCGATACATCACTTTGTAACAATTTTTCAGTTAATTAAATTATATTATTTAAAACCGTCTCTGTTCTATTTGGCCCAACACGAAAGTCCGATTGAAAATGGCCTGCTGCAGGCGCTTGGTATTGATTTAGATACCAGCGCGTAAAGATGCCTCGAAAATGGTCCCTGTTGCGATGTAACTGGCCATAGTAACCGCTTCAGTATAGGTAGCTGGTCACTATGACAGCCTTCAGAAAAATGTATGCAGCTCCAATCTTCGGAATGGCTGACATTACACTGAAGCACCAAAGAAATTGGTATAGGCATACGTATTCGAATACAGTGATATGTAAATAGAATACGGCGCTGCTGTCGGCAACGCCTATGTAAGACAAATGTCTGGTGCACTTGTTAGATCGGTTAATGCCGGTCGGAGTGGCCGTGCGGTTCTAGGCGCTACAGTCTGGAGCCGAGCGACCGCTACGGTCGCAGATTCGAATCCTGCCTCGGGCGTGGATGTGTGTGATGTCCTTAGGTTAGTTAGGTTTAATTAGTTCTAAGTTCTAGGCCTGATGACCTCAGAAGTTAAGTCGCATAGTGCTCAGAGCCATTTGAACCATTTTTGAGATCGGTTAATGCTGCTTCAGTGGCAGGGTATCAATATTTATGTGAGTTTGAACGTGGTGTTATAGTCGGCGCACGAGCGATGGGACACAGCATCTCAGACGTAGCAATGAAGTGGAGATATTCCCGTTTGAACATTTGACGAGGGGGCCGTGAAAACCAGGAATCCGGTAAAATATCAAATCTCCGACATCCTGCAAGACCAGGACCAACGTCGACTACAGAGAATCGTTCAGCGTGACAGAAGTGCAACCTTTTCGCAAACTGCTACAGATTTCAATGCTGGGCCATCAATGAGTGTCAGCGTGCGCACCATTCAACGAAATATCATCGATATGGGCTTACAGAGCCGAAGGCGCACTTGTATGTCCTCGATGACTGTACGACACAAAGCTTTACACCTAGCCTGGGCCCATCAACACCGACATTGGACTACTCATGACAGAAAACATGTTGCCTGGTCGGACGAGTCTCGTTTCAAATTGTATCGAGCGGATAGACGTGCACGGGTATGGAGTAAGTCTCATGAATTCATGCACTCTGCATGTCAGCAAGGTACTGTTCAAGCTGTTAGAGGCTCTGTAACGGTGTAGGGCGTGTGCAGTTGGAGTGATATGGGACCACCGATATGATTCTGACAGGTGACACGTGCGTCAGCATCCTGTCTGATCATCTGCATCCATTCATGTCCATTGTGCATTCTGACGGACTTGGGCAATTCCAGCAGGACAATGCGACACCGCAAACGTCCAGTATTGCTTTAGAGTTGGTTCAGGAACACTCTTCTGAGTTTAAACACTTCCGCTGGCCACCAAACTCCCCGGACATGAAAATTATTGATCATAACTACGATGCCTTTCAACGTGCTGTTCAGAAGAGATCTCTAGCCCCTCGTACTCTTACGGATTTATGGACAGCCCTGCAGGATTCATGGCGTCAGTTCCCTACGAGTCTAACCCAAACTACGTTGCGCCTGAGTCGTAGGGAGCCCGGCGTTCTTCTTCGAGTATGTGGGTTGCGTCCCTTATTTTCTGGTGGAATAAGCAGTTTCAAAACCACCTCCTCATATGTTAGTCGAGTCAACGCCACGTCCTTTTGCGACACTTCTGTGTACTCGCGGGAGCCCTGCACTAAATTAGGCAAGTGTGCCAGTTTCTTTCGCTCTTCAGTGTAGATGGTATTGCGCACATGGGATACCGAGCATATAAAACGTCCCAGCAAATTACTGGTCCCGTCAAATATTTGGAAACTTGCGCGGTGTCATTGTTGAGACAGGTAACGTAGTCCAAAGAGTACCTAACAGGATCAGGCCTATACCGATCTCTCACCATGATGAAGGTGCAGCTCCTCATATTCGGGCTACGCGAATAGTCCTAGTAACTCTACCTGAACCTGTTTACATGGTGCATATCTGTGTAGGTCTGATCCTGTTTTGTATTCATTGGACTACTTTGAATGCCTCAACATGGATACCGCGCAATGTTTCCGAATATTTCACGAGAGCAGTTATGTGCTGGAACGGTTTGTATGTTCGGTATCTCATGTGCCTGCCTAACACCATTTAACAGTTGTCAATCTGAAGACGCCTCAGTAAGGCGGAACGCATCATTGGTAAATAAATGATTACAACTCTGCAACCATAACTCCTGGCTTTCTTCATCGTATATTACTGGTTGGGGGGTACCACCCCGCTATGAGTTGCAAAATGTTTTACTATATAGCTTCCTCACAAGACCAAATGCGGTTGAGCAACAGCTATGGTAAAAATAGAGGGGAACAAGGATTCGCAAAAATTTACAATGATTTATTAATAGATGTTTCTACAATATTTAACCGGAGTATGGGGATTGCGTGTTGCAATGTATGCCAATGTTCACTTTAAACCTTAGTTTAGTCCTAAATCCAATGAACGATGAGTAGCATCACTTTTATAACGTCTAGTTTGGCCTCTCTTGTCGGCGACTGTACAATGAGCACAGCTGAGACCTGCATGAAGGTACGTAATAACTAACTGCTAAGTGAAACTGTATGTCTGCTTATATTCACTTCAGGCGGATGGATGGCCACTTTAGAACTATTTGTGTGACACAAGGCGGATGCGTAACGTAGTCCATGTCGTGTGCCGCCTCTCTACGAGTCTAACCTAAAGTACGTGGCGCCTGGGTCGTAGGGAGCCCGGCGTTCTTCTTCGAGTATGTCGGTCGCGTCCCTTATTTTCTGGTAGAATAAGCAGTTTCAAAACCACCTCCTCACATGTTGTGTTACACGCCCGTGTCGACAGACATGACCTTCCAACAACCAGAATGTCGTCCGTTTGGACAATTCATCATTCCACAGTTAGTCACCTTCATTTCAGGAACACTTCACGGACAAGAGACTGATTTTGTGTTCTTCTAGGTCACTTGACCTCAAATGGGCATGTTTTGCACCCAGTTCGAACCAATTTCCATGAGCTGTGGGCCACATTTATGGATTGGGATGGGTTCCTCGCGATTTCGGTCTCTCACGAAGTCCAGATTTCGACACTGTTCCAATAATAGATACACGGTGCTAGGTAGGTGTTTCTAATTGAACTGCTGTTGTGCGTGTGTTAAGAGAATATGCTGATATTTCGAGAGCAAACATCTACTACATCTGCATAGTTCATCTGCAAATAACACTTAAGTGCTTGGCAGAGAGTTCATCGAACCACCTTTACAATAATTATCTGTTATTTCACTCTTGAACAGCGAGCGGAAGAAACGAACACCTACATCTTTCCGTCCGAGCTCTGATTTCCCTTATTTTATTTTGATGATCGTCCCTCCCTATGTAAGTCGGTGTCAACAAAATAATTTCGCATCCAGAGGAGAAAGTTGGTGATCGAAATTTCGTGAGAAGGTCCCGCCGCCATGAGAAACGCCTTTGTTTTAATGATGTCCACCCCAAATTTTGTATCATGTCCGTGACACTCTGTTACTCTTACCTGGTGAGGTTCCCACACCGCGCAGCAGTACTCCAAAAGAGGACGGGCAAGCGTAGTAGATCTGTTCCATGTTCTAAGTGTTCTGCCAATAAAATATGGTCTTTAGTTCGCCTTCCCCACAATATTTTCTGCGTGTTCTTTCCATTATTCGTAACTGTAATTCCAAGGTATAAAGATTCATTTATCATGTAACCGAAGTTAACGGATTCCTTTTAGCGCTTGTTTGGATGACCTCACACTTTTCATTATTTAAGTTGAACTGCCAGTTTTCGCACCATATACATATCTTCTCTAAATCGTTTTGTTTTTGGTTTTGATCTTCTCATGACTTTACTAGACGTTAAACGACAGCATCATCTACAAACAATCTAAGACGACTGCTCAGATTTCCCCTAAGTCGTGTATATAGATAAGCAAAATAGAGGACCTATGACACTACCTTGGGGAACGCCAGAAATCACTGCTGTTTTACTCGATGAATTTTCGTCAGTTACTACTAACTGTGACCTCCCTGACAGGAAATCATGAATCCAGTCGCATAACTGAGAAGACAGTCCGTAAGCGTGCAATTTGATTAGAAGCCGCATGTGAGATTCGGTATCAAAAGCCTTCCGGAAATACAGAAATACGGAATCAATTTGAAAGCTCTTGTCGATAATACTAAACACGACCTGTGAGTAAAGAGCTAGCCGGTTTCACAAGAAAAATGTTTTCTAAATCCGTGTTGACTTTGTGTGAATAGAACGTTCTCTTCGAGGTAATACATACGGCCTATTATTTGGTGGATTACTCCTATAGGCTTTCTTCAATACTGATGTAACCTGTGCAACTTTCCAGTATTTAGGTCGGGATCTTTTTTCGAGCGAGCGAGCGAATGTATGATTGCTAAGTACGGAGCTATTGCATCATCATACTTTGACAGGAACCTAATTGTATACAGTCTGGACGAGAAGACTTGCTTTTATTACGTGATTCAAGTTGCTCCACTGTTCCGAGATATCTGCCTCTAAGTTACTCATGTTAGCAACTGTGTTTGATTCGAGTTCTTGAATATTTACTTTGTCGTCTTTGGCGAAGGGATTTTGGAAGGCCGTGTTTAGTTAGTCTCTCTGCCTCAGCAGCACTGTCGTCGATAGTATTTCCATTGCTACCGCGCAGAGGAGGCATTGATTGTGTCTTGCCGCTACTATACTTTACACGCGACCAGAATCTATATTCATTTCCTGGAAGGTTTCCAGACGAAGTTTCAATGTGGAAATTATTATAAGTATCTCACATTGAAGTTTGCGCTGAATTTCGAGCTTCTGTAAAAGGCCGCCAACCTTGGCGGTTTGCGTTCGTTTAAATTTGGCATGCTTTTTTCTTGTCTCTGCAACAGTGTTCTCATCTGTTTTGTGTACCGTGGGGGGTCAGTTCTGTCGTTTGTTAATTTATTTGGTATAAATCTATGAATTGTTGTCGATACTATTTCCTTGAATTCAAGCAACATCTGCTCTACATTTATATTATTAATTTGGAAGGAGTGGAAATTATCTCTCAAGAAGGCGTCAATTGAATTTTTATATGATTTTTTTTAATAGATATATTTTTCATTTATTTTTGGGAGATCCGGGAGTTGCCGTATTCAGTCCCTCTACGACAACTCTGAGTTCACTAACCTTTGTATCCGTTATAATGCTCGTCATTAGGTCAGGATTATTTGTTACTAAGAGCTCAAGTGTGTTTTCACAACCGTTTACTATTACTATTCGAGTGGATTCGAAATACTGAAATGAAATGTCGCGTGGCTAGGGCCTCTCGTCGGGTAGACCGGTCGCCTGGTGCAAGTCTTTTTAGTGGACGCCACTTCGGCGACTTGTGTGTCGATGAGGATGATATGATGATGAAGAAAACACAACAGACCTGACCACTCAGCTATCGAGGCGGACATCAAAATACTACTTCGATAGTACAGTTTACTCTTTCAAATTATGAAGGAAGCGGCAATAAAATAGAGACAGCGAAAGGTTATCTGCAACTTGTATACAAACCAAAGTATTATAAGTGTCGAAGAGGTGCGGGGAGGCGCTGGTTGAGTGGGGAGCGGGGCGGTTTTGTAGCCAACCACCCCATTATTCAATCATTACATTAAGCAATCAGCATAGGAAACCAAGGAGAAATTCAGAAACAGAATTAAACCTCAGGTAAAAGCAATAAAAGCTCTTCACTTCGTCGATGGGTTCGTTATTCTGTCAGACACGGCGAAGAACTTGGCATATCAGTGAAGAACTTCGCATATCAGTTGAACGGAGTGGATTGTGTCTTGAAAACAGGTTAAAAGATGAATAGCAACCACAGTAAAATGAGGGAAATGAAATGTAGTCAAATTAAATCATACGAAAGGGGGGGGGGGGGATGAATTATATTAGGAAATGAAACACAAAAAGAGGTAGATGAGTTTTGCTCTTTGGGCAGAAAAATTGACGTTGTTCAAGTAAACAGGACACAAAATGCAGACTGGGAGTACCAAGATAAGCGTTTCTCAAAAAGAAATTTTGTCGGCAACGAATATGGTTTTAGGTGTTCGGTAGTCTTTTCTGAGGGTATTTGTTTGGAAAGTAGCCTTGTATCGAAGTGAAACATTGTAAAGACAAGAAGCGAATATAAACCTTTCGAAAGTGGTACCTACAACAAGGCCATGTTGGTCTGCTTCCCATCCGCGCTTCTCTGGGTTGCTGGCTTGATGTAATGATTTAGCTGTAACTATCTGTTTCTAATCAGGACGTAGAACATTAACAAAATAAAAACATCAAAAATGTGTGAACACGCAAAAACGCTAGACATGAGCTGTTAAGTGTTCGTGGAAAGAAACAACAATCCACAATTTACGAACAACGGACTTAATCGTTCACACTAAAACCAGTTCTGCTCTTATCGTACGCGCTAACACAGAACAACAAGAAGAACTCATTTAATTGCTTCACGCTGGCTGTGAGCGAGACCGGGAGTGCACGGGAGTGAGCTACCGGACGCTGTGACGTTACACAACCGTCGTTCCAGGCCGTTCCACACCAGCGGACAACGCCAAGCGAGGCCTGAGCTACGTAGCCTGTGGAGGCTTCCTCCACGTCGGCCGTAGCCGCCTGCTACGCTACGATGTACTGCTTTCCCCGTCAGGAGTGCAAAATGCACAGCTTTTATGGTACCAATTAAAGACGGCAACGATTGATCGAATAAATGTATATTTTGTAGTAATCCGTGTTCATAAAGTTCATTAACACTGTCTATATAGTGACGGTATCGGCGCATTTCTCCAATGTATCAGACTTCCATAATTCGGTAGTGTATATACTTTGAATGGGTATTGAATGTAACGAATTCCTATTTTTCACACGTCTAGTGAAATGAACTTAAATATTTTAAGTATCGCACTGATACATGACGTCTCAGCTTATCTTTATGGCATCTAAATTATTTTTAATCGATTCCTTTTGACTTCTTGACAGTCGAGAATTTCACATATATTACAAATATTCGTTCTCTCACTCGATATAAACGTTGAAAAACTCTTTTACTTTTCGTTGTATTCGGGACTGCCCACACGGCGAATACCTTTTCTTTCTGAATCCATCGAGTCAACAGCTCCCCTACTTCTTTGAAGTTACTTATGTGTCTTCATCTCTTCATTTGGTCAATTAAGTCGATGTGGCGTGAGAGAATCGTTAACTTGAAGCTGGTAAAGTGGTATATTCTTTACCGAGAATGATGAAAGACACTAAGCTAGAGTATTGTGGTACAGATCCTACACAGGAAACCGTATAACTGATGTAAATTAGAGTAATATGTGTGTGGCAAAATTCTGAAAGTTTTAAGGAATAGGTTCCCAATGATATATACACTATCTGATCAAAACTATCCGAACACCTATGGGATGTGTCCAACCTTCGTCTTTATAATAGCTTGAAGTCGTCTGGGGGCACATTCGGCGAGGTACCTCAATGTCTCTGGAGGAATGGCAGCCCCATCTTCACCAACATACAAAACCAAAGAAGGTAGTGGTGTTGGACGCTGGGGCCTGGACAGGTCGACATTCTCATTCCAAACATATTCCATTGAGTTCAGGCAGGGACCTCGGGCACGCCAGTCCGTTTCACAACACTTTATTGTCCACAAACCATTGCCTCAGAATGCTTCTTTATGGCAGGGTGCACTGCCATGCTGATACAAACAGCCATCGTCTCCGAACTGCTCCTCTACTGTAAGCGATGTACAAAGCTGTAAAATGTACTCATATCTTTCCGAATTTAGCGTTTTTTTAATCACAGTAAGGGGACAACACCCCCAACCATGAAAAACAATCCCGTGCTGTATCACCACCTTCTCTGTACTCCACTGTTGGCACTAAACATGATGGCAGATATAAAGTACTCTAGGCATTCAACAAACCCTTCCATCGGATTTCCACAGTGAACAACACGATTCACCAATCCACAACAGCAGTTCCCAGCCATCCACGGTCAAGCGGACCAGCCATCCACGGTCAAGCGGCACCGTTCTTTGCACCATCTCATGCGCCACTTATCACTGACTACCGAAATATGGGGCTTATGAGGAACTGCTCGACCACTGTACCACATTATTTTTAATTCCTTTCGTACAATCATTGTGCTAGCTGGACTGCTGGTAGCAGTTTGGCATTCGCGAGTGATTTATCTCGCCGTTTCGTGCGATTTTTACAGTCACCCTCCAAAATCCTCAATAGTCTCTGTCCGTCAGTGCATGAGTTCTAGCTCGTCTTGGTTTATCTTTAGTTGTTCCTTCGCGCTTCCACTTCGTAATCAGCAGCCGACTTGAACAGCTTCAGCAGCGTTGTGATGTTGTTGATAGGTTTGTTGCCGGCCACTGTGGCCGAGCGGTGTTGGTGGTGGTTGTGGTTCGTGTTTAACGTCCCGTCGACAACGAGGTCATTAGAGACGGAGCGCAAGCTCGGGTTAGGGAAGGAGTGGGAAGAAAATCGGCCGTGACCTTTCAAAGGAACCATGCCGGCATTTGCCTGAAACGATTTAGGGAAATCACGGAAAACCTAAATCAGGATGGCTGGAAACGGGATTGAACCGTCGTCCTCCCGAATGCGAGTGGCCCTAGCGGTTCTAGGCGTTACGGTCGCAAGTTCGAATCCTGCCTCGGGCATGGATATGTGTGCTGTCCTTAGGTTAGTTAGGTTTAAGTAGTTCTAAGTTCTAGGGGACGGATGACTTCAGATGTTAAGACCCATAGTGCTTAGAGCCATTTGAACAATTTTTTATTTTGCTGCTCATATACCAAAATTCATCTAACACTTCAAGTACATCATTTTCTAATCTGATTCCTTTAGAATCGCCTGCTTTAGTTCGACTTCCTGCCTCGAGACTTACAGTGTCCCCACAACCGGCATATAGCAGGCTCGGAGCAGTTGATTTGTGTGTCAGATGTCCGGCAGTGTGCGCTGTCCGTCTTACGATCTGGTGTAACACCCTTTTATCGGCGAAACAGAAAAATTCAATTTGGAACGTGAGCGAATGAAGATACAAGCTCTCAAGACCCACATAACAGAAAATAGTAGCTCTTAAAAATATAATCCATAGCAGAGGTATTTGCCTCTGTGGTGTCGGAAGATGCACATACAAATGAAGTTCATATCATAAAACGGTTAGCAGCAGAAAATGGTTAAAAATTGAAACTGTGAAAAGACTAATACAAAAAATTGGAGAAAGAGGGTAAAGGTAATTAAGAACAATTTAAAAGACAAAAGGAGACCTCAAACGACAGGATATCATTTTTGCTACCATTTCATAGCAGCTATCGAGAGCCCTAGAAAACTAGGGCTCAATATGAACTTCCCACAAAAAAGGAAATTACGAAAAACACTATCATAAACAGTCAACAAACAAGAGACACTTGAAAACCGGAGTGCGTAAAATATAAAGAATTCGAAAAAGCTTCTGTATCGCCCAGAAAAACAGAGTCTTTATCATAAGACGGCGACATTGGAATTTTTTAGAAAGTCAAACAAGGATTATTTTTTTTAAATAAATGATTTTATAATTTTAGCGTGGACACATTCTTGCATTCGTTGAAACTAACTGGCGTTCTACGGATCGGAGCGTGGAATGTCAGATCCCTTAATCGGGCAGGTAGGATAGAAAATTTAAAAAGGGAAATGGATAGGTTAAAGTTAGATATAGTGGGAATTAGTGAAGTTCGGTGGCAGGAGGAACAAGACTTCTGGTCAGGTGACTACAGGGTTATAAACACAAAATCAAATAGGGGTAATGCAGGAGTAGGTTTAATAATGAATAGGAAAATAGGAATGCGGGTAAGCTACTACAAACAGCATAGTGAACGCATTATTGTGGCCAAGATAGATACGAAGCCCACACCTACTACAGTAGTACAAGTTTATATGCCAACTAGCTCTGCAGATGATGAAGAAATTGAAGAACTGTACGATGAAATAAAAGAAATTATTCAGATAGTGAAGGGAGACGAAAATTTAATAGTAATGGGTGACTGGAATTCGAGTGTAGGAAAAGGGAGAGAAGGAAACATAGTAGGTGAATATGGATTGGGGCTAAGAAATGAAAGAGGAAGCCGCCTAGTAGAATTTTGCACGGAGCACAACTTAATCATAGCTAACACTTGGTTTAAGAATCATGAAAGAAGGTTGCATACGTGGAAGAACCCTGGAGATACTAAAAGGTATCAGATAGATTATATAATGGTAAGACAGAGATTTAGGAACCAGGTTTTAAGTTGTAAGATATTTCCAGGGGCAGATGTGGACTCTGACCACAATCTATTGGTTATGACCTGTAGATTAAAACTGAAGAAACTGCAAAAATGTGGGAATTTAAGGAGATGGGACCTGGATAAACTGAAAGAACCAGAGGTTGTACAGAGTTTCAGAGAGAGCATAAGGGAACAACTGACAGGAATAGGGGAAAGAAGTACAGTAGAAGAAGAATGGGTAGCTCTGAGGGATGTAGTAGTGAAGGCAGCAGAGGATAAAGTAGGTACAAAGACGAGGGCTGCTAGAAATCCTTGGGTAACAGAAGAAATATTGAATTTAATTGATGAAAGGAGAAAATATAAAAATGCAGTAAATGAAGCAGGCAAAAAGGAATACAAACTTCTCAAAAATGAGATCGACAGGAAGTGCAAAATGGCTAAACAGGGATGGCTAGAGGACAAATGTAAGGATGTAGAAGCTTATCTCACTAGGGGTAAGATAGATACTGCCTACAGGAAAATTAAAGAGACCTTTGGAGAGAAGAGAACCACGTGTATGAATATCAAGAGCTCAGATGGCAGCCCAGTTCTAAGCAAAGAAGGGAAGGCAGAAAGGTGGAAGGAGTATATAGAAGGTTTATACAAGGGCGATGTACTTGAGGACAATATTATGGAAATAGAAGAGGATGTAGATGAAGACGAAATGGGAGATACGATACTGCGTGAAGAGTTTGACAGAGCACTGGAAGACCTGAGTCGAAACAAGGCCCCCGGAGTAGACAACATTCCATTAGAACTACTGACGGCCTTGGGAGAGCCAGTCATGACAAAACTCTACCAGCTGGTGAGCAAGATGTATGAGACAGGCGAAATACCCTCAGACTTCAAGAAGAATATAATAATTCCAATCCCAAAGAAAGCAGGTGTTGACAGATGTGAAAATTACCGAACTATCAGTTTAATAAGCCACGGCTGCAAAATACTAACGCGAATTCTTTACAGACGAATGGAAAAACTGGTAGATGCAGACCTCGGGGAGGATCAGTTTGGATTCCGTCGAAATGTTGGAACACGTGAGGCAATACTGACCTTACGACTTATCTTAGAAGAAAGATTAAGAAAAGGCAAACCTACGTTTCTAGCATTTGTAGACTTAGAGAAAGCTTTTGACAATGTTGACTGGAATACTCTTTTTCAAATTCTAAAGGTGGCAGGGGTAAAATACAGGGAGCGAAAGGCTATTTATAATTTGTACAGAAACCAGTTGGCAGTAATAAGAGTCGAGGGGCATGAAAGGGAAGCAGTGGTTGGGAAAGGAGTGAGACAGGGTTGTAGCCTCTCCCCGATGTTATTCAATCTGTATATTGAGCAAGCAGTAAAGGAAACAAAAGAAAAATTTGGAGTAGGTATTAAAATTCATGGAGACGAAGTAAAAACTTTGAGGTTCGCCGATGACATTGTAATTCTGTCAGAGACGGCAAAGGACTTGGAAGAGCAGTTGAACGGAATGGACAGTGTCTTGAAAGGAGGATATAAGATGAACATTAACAAAAGCAAAACGAGGATAATGGAATGTAGTCAAATTAAATCGGGTGATGCTGAGGGAATTAGATTAGGAAATGAGACACTTAAAGTAGTAAAGGAGTTTTGCTATTTAGGAAGTAAAATAACTGATGATGGTCGAAGTAGAGAGGATATAAAATGTAGACTGGCAATGGCAAGGAAAGCGTTTCTGAAGAAGAGAAATTTGTTAACATCGAATATAGATTTATGTATCAGGAAGTCGTTTCTGAAAGTATTTGTTTGGAGTGTAGCCATGTATGGAAGTGAAACATGGACGATAACTAGTTTGGACAAGAAGAGAATAGAAGCTTTCGAAATGTGGTGCTACAGAAGAATACTGAAGATAAGGTGAATAGATCACGTAACTAATGAGGAGGTATTGAATAGGATTGGGGAGAAGAGAAGTTTGTGGCACAACTTGACTAGAAGAAGGGATCGGTTGGTAGGACATGTTTTGAGGCATCAAGGGATCACAAATTTAGCATTGGAGGGCAGCGTGGAGGGTAAAAATCGTAGAGGGAGACCGAGAGATGAGTACACTAAGCAGATTCAGAAGGATGTAGGTTGCAGTAGGTACTGGGAGATGAAGCAGCTTGCACAGGATAGAGTAGCATGGAGAGCTGCATCAAACCAGTCTCAGGACTGAAGACAACAACAACAACAACAACCTTTAAGGCAATGATGGCATTCTTCCCTTGGCACTTCATAAGTGGTCTTTATAACGTATCATTGCTGCATCTTATGACGAAGAAGTGAGACCACGCATTTTATCTTTAACTTTCGGAAACAAAAAGAACTTACTATGTGCTAGATCATGGTTGACTTTTAGGGCCCACGGTGCTGACCTTTAAGGATCAGATAGGTGTTAGTTTTGCTGCAAGCGATGATGTGTTGTCGTGACAGAACAACATGGCAACCATCTTTTTATTAGCACTGTGAATTCGTCGGACTTTTGTACACTTAGGTTGTGTTCAAAAGACCCATTGAGCCGACTAACCTTTCATTCAGGACCATAACAAAGAATTCAAGATACATCACCAGTAACGGTATTCCAAGCCAAATTTGAAGTCTCCCCTTGAGTTTTTCTGCACCCAACAATGCGTTGTTGATTTTGATCGGGTGTCATTTTTATGTTGTATCCATCGACAAACAAGTTTTCTCACGTTTAGCTCTTGGATTAAATTCATACCAATGTCTAATGTCGCACGAATAAATTCATAAAATGACTATCGATGTTCTTTAAGCACTGCTTGAACAGCGGAAATATTTTCATGAGTAAGAGTCCTTCACGAAATTCAGCTTTAAGAAAAATCCGATCACTTCTGAATTCGCTGTATGAGTTATAAACTGTTGTGCTGGATGGGATTTCTTCGCCAAACGCATTTATAAGCCGATCTTCACATTATTTAGGCATCAATGACGATTAAAGTTGTAAAAACTATAGTCCGGAAATGCTCTCTAGTCAAATTCATTTTTAGCTGTGTACATAATCTTTAAACGATGATAATTAACAAACTGTAAGAGCAATTCGAACAAACTATACGGCAATCAACTCACGATAAGCTTTCAAGTATAAACAGATTTCATTTGTTTTTAGAACGATGGCATTCTAAAAATTTTCTGTCTCTCTCTCGTATGAACACATGCCAGCCATTCGATTGAAGAATTTCATTCAACTGTCGAAATCTATCTTCATGAAGCAACCCATTCTCTATACACAGAGCAAATGCATTACGGTAAATTTCGAGGGATACTGGAAATCTGCAAAAAACAAAAACTAAAGGCAGATATAATTCTGAATTAGAAGCCTGACAACGAACACATACAGGTGATAATGAACATTTTTAGAGAAACATGTGTCCTCCCTAAAACTACCTCATATGCAGCTGAACCAACCTAGTTGTTATTAGAAACACTCTTCTTGTGCATATAATATGTCATTTTCCCGAACAGGTAAAAATTAAAATCCAATTTAATTGATATAATACAATTCAGAATCCAAATGAAGGAATGTAATTAATTTTTAAAATTTTGCTAATACATAAAAAACAAAAGAGTAGCATTTTTATATGTAAAATAACTAACCACGGATATTATTTATGTAGAAATGTGTACAAAGGATGCTCACTGATGTAAAACTGTGTATTAATCTAAACACAAGAATACGCAAAAAACTTATAACATCTTTGAGCCCGAAAGACGTTAAATACCTGAAACATCTTTATCATAGTTTGTAAACAGCGAATGTGGAAAAGGTCTCATGCGAAGTTCCAGACAAATATAAACAATGCAGATACACAGGATTGCAGGTATCAGTATGCAACATCTGTTCTAAACTGTTTCGCTTCACAGAACCCCCGAAACGAGACGTAATTGAAGAATTAAAGTTTAATGATTAGTTACGTTATTTTCTGTATTTAAAAAATTATTTTCGGGACACATTCGTCTGGAAGGAAGATGATAGCTCACAACTCACAGGAATATAGCGGAGAGACCGATATGGCGTACATCACGTTAGATAAACGTATGGTGCTTCACATCTTAGCTGGTGGTCAGAGGAATATTATCGACATCCTGAAGAACATGATAAGCTGGTACAGACATATGTGCGACTTCTCAGGCAAGCAGCTGGTTCCAACATCCTCTTCGTGGACGATATAGCAAGTCATCATCGAATTATCTGCTGGAAATAATCTCGCAGTTGCAAATATCCGTCAGTTATGAGGCAGCGACTCTACAGACTATGGTAGATATAGCGCACGCTACATGTTGGTTTCTACTCAGAGAACGCAATCTTCTTATAAAATAATATACAGTAAGTAATTTTTTTCGCAGAATGTCTTCTTAACAAAATTGGCTGCAGGTCTGTCTTCTAGTCAACATGGTGCACAAATGGAATTCTGTAATGAGTGTTAGATAAAATATTTTCTCTGCAAATCAAACAAGAGATAAAAACAACCATTTGAAGAATGGCATACAGTAGATTCGGAACCAGATACGATTACATAAACTGTTTGTTCTATGAGCCCATCTATCGATGCAGAGTACGACGCAACTTTGTACTGACAAGCCAGAAACAGCAGTAATCAATCGCTCGTTTTCGTATTCGACCATGTCAAGAGAGTCCTTTACGTGAAAAGAAATATTACGAGCAAGGTGCCATATTTCGCCTCTGTGGAAGACTGCGCGAAATGTCGCGCACACAAAGCCGCACATGGCGACATTTTTGAATGCGCCAGTGGTAAAGGAAAAGAATGGCCGGCAGCGGCCTTGGCTGTGGACGGCGTCTTGTAGGAAACGGTGAGGCAGCCGCGCGTAGCGCTCGGCGCAGCCTATATTCAGCTGGCCTTGAACTTGACTGCCAGTGTGGCGCGGGGAAACCGCAGCGGTGGGGGTACGGGCGGGGAAAGGAGAGTGCTTATGGGCGTAAGCCACGCCCACGCAGCTACAGCTGGCCAACTACAGCGGCCCTCGGAAGCCAAGCCTGTCTCTTGTTCCTCGAGCGAACCATTAAAGAGTGTGGAAATTCCGGTATGTTCACTTTTTCAATCGCCTTATACTGACATCTGTAGCGCAGAACACTTCATACCGCTGTCAGTACAATACAGTTCAGTAAATGTAGATATATAATATTTTTCATAAAGTGGCGTACTTTCATAAGCTCTCGTGACAGCGAAAGAAGTTCAAAGTCATTTATAATATGAAAATGAGACTGCCGAGCCGTGGTTTTCCTGCCGAGCCTTGGTTGGAACAATGGCGTATTAAAGCAAATGTGGACAAGTGCGAAGCAGTTCTGATCACATGCAGACCGAAACTACTGCGCAGACATCAACGCTATCAACAGTTAACACTACATACACGCCAATACGTTTCCGAGAGAAAGACAGATATTTCGGAGTCTGGCTGAAGCGGAAACTTACGTGGGGAGACCATATTGAATACTTAGCCGATAGAGCGCACGCGAGGCTCAAACAACTCTACCCGGTGCTCAACAGGGAAACTACACTGAGTACGAGGCTGACGTCCGTATACATTGCACTGATTAGAGCTCTGATGACGTACGCACCTCCCGTCTGGGGATACGCAGCTCCTACACGCCTGCAGATCATACAGAACAAAGCGCTACGCATTATTAGCAACGCTCCACGCTACACACGCATCGCGGATCTTCACACTGAATACCGCCTTGAAACCATCAGGAAAGTATTCAAAAAACACGCCACACGACTGTACAGGAACTCAAGACACTCGAACAATCCTTTCATCCTTCCTCTGGGCAACTATGATCACAACCATAGGAGGAAGCATAAGCAGCCAAGACTCTACTAGCTAGGGCATAACCACCTATGGCGAGCTAACATACACCCACAAGCAGCAACGTTGACTGGATATGTCAGCTGCTAATAAAGCCGACCAACAGGCTATAGCAGGGAAACCAACAAGATCGCACACTGACGGACAAACAAACTGCCAACATTACCCTATTATCTGATATATGAAATTACAGTGAAATGAATACCCCTAGCTGCATACAGGTGTTGATATAAGTCAACGGGGACAGTTGAAAAATGGTTGCACCGACCGGGACTCGAACCTGGGATCCCTTGCTTACATAGCAGACGCTCTATCCGTCTTTTTTTACGGCATTGTTCGTTGTGTTTGGTCTGGGCGGACATCACAAGACATCTGTTGAAGTTGATCGTTGATACCTTTACTCAGTTATTTTATTACAGAAGGTGAGCAGCCCTCTGACAGAACACGTTGAGCTACCGTGCCGGGCTAAAACCATATCCACTGCACCGTCTGAACAACTCGTCCATCTGATCCACCGAGGACACAGAGGATAGTGCGACTGCAGGGACTGTATGGCACGCCTCCCGTGAGACCCACATTCGCAACTTATTGTCCGGCACTATATTCATAGTGCCCCTGCCCATTATAATCATTACTCGCGGCTTTACTGCCGATTCCCGCAAGAGTTCGGGCACTGTTTGCGCATCCGCACAGAAGAAGATGGTCAAATGGCCGGTTTGCCGTAACTATATATGAAGATGGTATCTGTTCTTTCGGACATGTCCGAAAGAATAGATACCATCCTCATATATAATATAATATATTCACCTATCGGACACAAAGGTATGCTGACACTGACCGACAAATCAACACCGGCACTCAGCGGCAGCCGCCGAGTTACACCACCGGGCAACGACAGAGGTATCGACCTGCATGATAGCCACTACTAACAAAGCCTACCCTTGCATTACCTGTCACAGGCAGCAAGAAAACCGCTACTTCTCTTACAACCCGACCCAACTGCCGCACAGTTTTTTTTTTACCTTGGTTCTTGCCTTGGCACTTTTTTTCCTCTGTCCTTCAAACCGCTACCCTTCGTTCAACTTTCGACGTAATCTATCTCAAGATGAGCGCGTATTTATGGTTAACCTTAACCAGACGTACGCAAACATCGCAGTACCCACATCCTGCGAGGCCTAATCCTTACGCAGAGAGGGCAGTAGATCTTTCGTGTTAGCCTACGTGCCGGTGTGGGCGTTGGAGGGCTCCACCTCTATTTAAAAAAGACCTTCTGCACCTGCAATATTTTAGTACTCTACAAACCCCTGTACATTGCATGAAAGAGCATTGGCTTCCGCAGAAATTGTCCAGGTGGCAAAATTCTTAAATTGCCATTTCTGACACAATTGATCGGCGAATTTCAGACTGTATCGTGTCCTACGAACTAAATTTGGCTGGAAACACAAAAAATTGATTGTATCTCAAACGACTGATGGGTATCCATTCAATGTTTTTAAGATAAATTACTCAAATTTTTAAACGGTGGCTCAGTGGTGAAGTGCCAGAATACGCATCCAAAGATCTCAGGTTCGATCCCTAGTTAGTGCTAGGATTTTTATCTGTGGCTTATTTCACCTCTCGCAATGTTTGTTGTAAAAAAACGCCGAGTTTCACAGTGGTTCGGAATCCCCATAACTGGCTGGGTAAGTCAGTTCAAAGGGCGAAGGAAGGAGGAGGCGTGTAGCCTCTAAAAGGACGGTGCCTAACACAGCACTGCGTTCAACAAATGGTTCAAATGGCTCTGAGCACTATGGGACTTAACTTTTGAGGTCACCAGTCCCCTGAAACTTAGAACTACTTAAACCTACCTAACCTAAGGACATCACACACATCCATGCCCGAGGCAGGATTCGAACCTGCGACCATAGCGGTAGCGCGGTTCCAGACTGTAGCGCCTAGAACCGCTCTGCCACTCCGGTCGTGTTCAACATAATCTTCAGACTTATGACTGCATTACTTTTTAAGCATATTTCATTAGTACGTACATAGTACATCTTATATTATCAACACGGATATTAAACCCACATTTTTGATTCCGTGTTCTGAAATTACGTCGTTCTTAAGATTGAACCCAGGTGTCCAACAATTATTTTCGTATATCAGTAACGTTAGGCTAATACTAAAAATGAAAAATTTGAAATAGAAAAAAATCAGAGTGACTGTCAAGATTCTGTTATATAGCTATAGTCAACGTTATAAAGTCTACTACACTGTATTTGCTTAAGAAATTTTATACCTGAACACGTTAGCGATTTGATTTCAGTATTCTCACGCCTTACATTGTTTAATGTTTACTAGCATAATTACAGTTGAACAACTTGTGTTCTGAAAGCAAAACTGGGTTGTTTGTGTGAAGTGTGGCTCGGGGCCAGCGTTCGACTACACGAATGTGAGAAAACACACGAAACGACCTTCAAATCAGCTTTTAACAGCTTATGCATGAACCAAGGTTGCCCTCGCCTTCCCTGTTTCACACATTATTCTCCGGCCACGCCAACTGCATTCATAACCCATGACTGCATGTAGCGCCGTGCTCCACCCTGTAGACTCTGAGAAGGTCCCAGTTCTTTTTCGACCTTTTCACACATCTTTTTTTCCCCTCTTCTCGCCCGATGATTTTTACTGGTGGCAGATGAAGTAATGCTGCACATCTACATCTACATCCATACTCCGCAAGCCACCTGACGGTGTGTGGCGGAGGGTACTTTGGGTACCTCTATAGCTTCTCCCTTCTGTTTCAGTCTCGTATTGTTCGTGGAAAGAAAGATTGTCGGTATGCCTCTATGTGGGCTCTAATCTCTCTGATTTTATCCTCATGGTCTCTTCGCGAGATATACGTAGGAGGGAGCAATATACTGCTTGACTCCTCGGTGAAGGTATGTTCTCAAAATTTCAACAAAAGCCCGTACCGAGCTACTGAGCGTCTTTCCTGCAGAGTCTTCCACTGGAGTTTATCTATAATCTCCGCCACGCTTTCTCGATTACTAAATGATCCTGTAACGAAGCGCGCTGCTCTCCGTTGGATCTTCTCTATTTCTTCTAACATCCCTATCTGGTACGGATCTCACACCGGTGAGCAATATTTAAGCAGAGGGCGAACAAGTGTGCTGTAACCTACTTCCTTTGTTTTCGGATTGCATTTCCTTAGGATTCTTCCAAAGAATCTCAGTCGTGCATCTGCTTTACCGACGATCAACTTTATATGATCTTCCATTTTAAATCACTCATAATACCTACTCCCAGATAATTTATGGAATTAACTGCTTCCGGTTGTTAACCTGCTATATTGTAGCTAAATGATAAAGGATCTTTCTTTCTATGTATTCGCAGCACATTACACTTGTCTACATTGAGATTCAATTGCCATCCCTGCACCATGCGTCAATTCGTTGCAGATCCTCCTGCATTTCAGTAGAATTTTCCATTGGTGCAACCTCTCGATATACTACAGAATCATCCGCAAAAAGCCTCAGTGAACTTCCGATGTTATCCACAAGGTCACTTATATATATTGTGAATAGCAACTGTCCTACGACACTCCCCTGTGGCACACCTGAAATCACTCTCGCTTCAGAAGACTTATCTCCATTGAGAAAGAAATGCTGCATTCTGTTATTTAGGAATTCTTCAATCCAATCATACAATTGGTCTGATAGTCCCTATGCTCTTACTTTGTTCATTAAACGACTGTGGGGAACTGTATCGAACGTCTTGCGGACGTCAAGAAACTGTATATTCGTACAGCATAATGTAGCCGTGATCTTCAGAGACTACTACAACAGCTCTTAACGTGTAAAACTGAGAGTAGACTATTCAGAGGTGTTCTTTGTCCACCGACAAACGGTTAAGTATTGTTGCGATTAAGATGTACAATAGGCAGAAAGGGCGTGCTTGTACTCTGCAAACATGTTACGTTCGAAATTATCGTCAGAATCCCGCCAGTCCGTTTCTGTATCTCGATAAGGTCTGTGCGAGATAACTACAGAAAGGGCTGAAGACTCTGTTTGGAGTTTTTTCCGTAAAAAATCGTGTCTACTTTCATTGCAAGAGAAGTCCAAAGTCGTATCTGCGACAAGGAAACAGTATTCATTCTTATGAGCTGCGTGGCAACCAAAACATTCAAGTAATAGCAGTATTGTAAAGAGACAGCATTTTCCGTTGGTTCTGGAAATCGCAAGTCCTTGGTTTATTAGTATCGAAGACAATAAATGTGTGACAATTCTGTAGTGAAAAAAAAGTCTATGCCATTTTTCCCCCCTTTGCGGATGCGTATGTGAACGGTATATCATAAATGCCATTATTAGTCACTCCCCGAGTTATTCCGTTCGCTCATGTTAACAGAGAGAAATGGCTGTCTGCCTGCCTCCGCAACACAGGCAGTAAAACTGTAGCGCAATCTACCTCGTACATTGGTTCACTAAGTTTACACAACACCGTTACAGATTACAACGCCGTCTTCCTTCCAGCAGTTCCCATTTAAGTCCCCGGGGCGTCTCTCCGTCACATTTCCACATAAACTGTATCGGCACCGACTCTCCTAGCGGTGCGCCTCAAAGGAATCATTCAATCTTTTTTTTTTTTTTTTTCAGACCAACTTCACAAGAATCACAAACATGAAGCAGTATTTTGCGTCCGATTTTCTTGGCTGATACGGTATTTTCCTTGAATCCTTCCAACAATCCGAAGGCAATCAGGCCAGCCGAGGTGGCCGAGCGGTTCAAGGCGCTTCAGTCTGAAACCGCGCGACCGCTACGGTCGCAGGTTCGAATCCTGCCTCGGGCATGGATGTGTGTGATGTTCTTAAGTTAGTTAGGTTTAAGTAGTTCAAAGTTCTGGGGAACTGGTGACCTCCAGAAGTTAGGTCCCATAGTGTTCAGAGCCATCTGAACCATTTTTTAACAGTGCTGGAGGTCTCGCGCGTTCATTCCATTTCATCTGGTTTCGTAAGTGTTCAGAACGCGTGATAGGCACTAATGTAATCAGAGCTATTAAGTTGTTTCTCTTGTTGTGAGCATTATCTTGCATTTGTTTAGTTTTAATGACAGCTCTGAATCACATGAACAGGAAATGCTGTTTAAGAGCTCTGCTTTTCCTTATGGTCACTCTGCATTGTCCGCAAACAATCTGAGTGCTTCAGACTCTACACGACGTATCATGTTAAATGATGAGCACATAAACTGACAAAAGTCATGGGACACCTTCTAATATCGTGCGGACCTCCTTTTTCCCGGCGTAATGCAGCAATTCGACGTGGCATAAGCTCAACAAGTCGTTGGAAGTCCCCTGCAGTTATATTGAGCGATGCTGCCATGTGTCCATAATTGCGAATGTATTGCCTGTGCAGGATTTTCTGCACGAACTGGCCTCTCGATTACGTCCTATAAATGTTGGATGGGATTCATGTCTGACGATCTGAATGGCCTAATCATTCTCTCGAATTGTTCAGAATGTTCTTCAAACCAGTCTCGAACAGTTGCAGTCCGGTGACGTGGCGCATTGTCATCCACAAAAATTTCATCGTTATTGGGAACGTGAAGTCCACGACTGATAGCAAACGATTTCCAAGTAGCCGAACATAACCATTTCCAGTCAATGATCGGTTCAGTTGGACCAGAGGACCCAGTCCAGTTCATGTAAACACAGCTCACAGCATTCTGGCGTCACCATCAGCTTGTTCAGTGCCTTGTTGAGAACTTGGCTTCTGGCTTCATGAGTTCCGCGCCACACTCGAACCCTACCATCAGCCCTTTCTAGCTGAAATCGGCACTCATCTGACCAGGCCACGGTTTTTCAGTCGTCGACGGTCCAACCAATATGGTCACGAGCCCAGGACAGGAGCCGCAGGCGATATGCTGTTAGCAAAGGCACTCACATCGATCGTTTGTTGCTATAGCCTATTAACGTCAAATTTAGTCCTAACAGATACTTTCGTCGTACTTCCCACATTGATTTCTGCTCTTACTTCACGCAGTGTTGCTTCTTTGTTAGGACTGAAAACTCTATACGCAAACGTCGCTGCTCTCGGTCGTTGAGTGACGGCAATTGTGTTGTCCATGGTTAGGGGTAATGCCTGAAATTTGGTATTCTCGGCACACCCTTGACAGTGTGGATCACGGAATATTGCATTCCCTAATGATTTCCGAAATGGAATGTTCCACGCGTCTAGCTCCAACTACCATGCCATGTCCAAAGTATTTTAATTCCCACCGTGAGACCATAATCACGTCGAAAAGCTTTTCAAATGAAATACCTGAGTACAAGTGATAGCTCTGCCAATACACTATCCTTTTATACCTTGTGTATGCGGTACAACCGCCACCTGTATATCTGCATATCACTATCCCATGACTTCTGACACCTCAGTGTAATCAGAACTGAGACACAAATACTAGGATTTTTTTCGATTATCAGTATAATTATGGACTTTCTACCCATCTCTCAAGCAGAGGTTGCGCTCCTAAGCAGTGGGGCTCGACTTGCAGGCAGCCCATTCGAATCCTAGTGCTAGAAGAAATTTTCACCTGCAATACTCTAAACTAATGTAGGTTGCAGTAGGTACTGGGAGATGAAGCAGCTTGCACAGGATAGAGTAGCATGGAGAGCTGCATCAAACCAGTCTCAGGACTGAAGACAACAACAACAACATACTCTAAACTGAACTAAACCAAACTCCAACCGAACAGGCCATGAAGGCCCAATAATACCGACCGGCCGTCGTTTCATCCTCAGCCCGAAGACGTTCACTGGATGCGGATATGGAGGGGCATATGGTCAGCACACCGCTCTCCCGACCGTATGTCACTTTACGAGACCACGAAACGTTAAATGATGCCTATGGCTCTGAGCACTATGGGACTTAACATCTGAGGTCATCAGTCCCTTAAAACTTAAAACTACTTAAACCTAACTAACCTAAGGACAACACACACACCCATGCCCGAGGCATGATTCGAACCTGCGACCGTAGCGATCGCGCGATTCCAGACTGAAGCGCCTAGAACCGCTCGGCCACATAGGCCGGCACCAAAGGTTACCTACAACTTGTATAGTAATCAAACTGCAGTAATACGAGTCGAAGAATATGGAAGTGAGGCAGTAGTTGAGAACAGAGACAGGGTTGTAGCATACCCCAACGTTATTCAATCTTACACAGAGCAGGCAGTAAACGAAACCACAGAGAAATTTGTAAAGCGAATTAAATTTAAGGAAGGCAAAAGTAAAAACATGGAAGTTGGTTGATGAAGTTGTAGTTCTGTCAGCGACTTGGAAGATAAGTTGAATGGAACGGACAGTGCCTCGAAAGGAAGTTATGATATCAAGGTCATCAAAAACATAACAACGCTAGTGAAATTTAGTCGAATTAAAGCAGCTGATGAATTCAGTCGAATGAAATCAGCTGATGCTAAGGGAATTAGATTAGGAAATTAGACACTAAAGTTATTAAATGTGTTTTGCTATTTGGACAGCAAATTAAATGACGATGGTTGAAGAAGAGAGGATATAAAATGCAGACTGGTAATAGCTAGAAAAACATTTCTGAAAAGTGGATATTAAAGCTTTCCAGCAGAATACAACAGTGTGCCATACCAGAATTCTAATCCCGAACGTTGTGTTTCGTGGGTAATGCTCATTATCGACTCAACTATCACACTCAGCCTTCACAGCACACTACTCTTGTGTAAATGTTTAACAAAAATTATCCTTAAAGTAAGCAAGTTTTTGTCTTTTAATTCCCTCACGTATAGTAATACGAAAACAGACTAATCGTTGTATACTTTTTAATATGCCCTGTATTCGTCAAATGAGTGACGTTCCAAAGCGAATAGACATTTTAGACGGTCTAAGCAGTAAAAGGAAATCACGGGCATGAAACGTTTCTGGCAATCTCTGCGTCAAACTCAGAGAAGGGTGACAGGCAATGTAACGTAATTTCCGTATTCTATAAACTACTCCCTGAATTTGAAAAAACAAAAAGAACAGATCTCATGGCACTATACAGAAACTGGTCAGGATTCTGAGAGTTATGCATTTCTATAGATGGGTGCTTTAGCATTTCCACAGCAACCATGAGAGATGACGAAAGCGAGGGACCGACCTGTTCCTTCTTTTCTTCTATTTTTACCCACGTTATATCATGGAAGAGGAGATGAAATACGTCGGGAGACGATGCAAATAAACATGAGAAATCCGTTTATATTTAACTTAAAAGCTGATAAATATTAGAACCATTAACCATACAAGAAACCAGTACATGCCGGTTAAAGCTTTGTTTCAGGGTACTGCGATCCAGTGTATTCTGCACTCACGAATCACTCATAGCATTTTTGGTAAGCTAGATGACGAAGACATTACCTAATATGTTTAAATTCCGAAAATTAATTATTTTGCAACACTAACAAGGACAACATTTGAACTATAACATTAGGACTGTTAGTTAAAACAGATACATTTAATAAGAGTTTGCATCTAATGAATGAATTCAACTGATAGCAGGGGGATCAGATTCAATAAATGCATTGAATGGTACTCAGAGGGGAGGTGTCTGATAGTACCTGAGACCCACAATCGCAGGCTTCAGAGTTTCAGAGTCCCCAATTGTGTATCATAGCGCTGCACCTGGCGTCGTCTGTTCGTATCATGTTCAATCTCGCCCACTCACTTCTCTACTGAAGCACCCACTCTACGCACTTCAGCTTGGACACTATTATACACAGTAACTGAATATTCTGCTCCAGTATGAGAACACAGTGTTCATACAGGGAAACCAGACGTCCATCTGAATGAATCAATGTGAATTATTACGCGTACACTAAAATCCCTACACATCCCTTTATTGCATAGCATCCGTAACGCCGCACCACATGAACTTCAAAAATGGCTTTGAGCACTATGAGGCTTAACATCGGATGTCATCAGTCCCCTAGTACTTAGAACTCCTTAACCTAAGTAACCAAGGACATCAACACACATCCATGCCCGAGACAGGATTCGAACCTGCGACTGTAGCGTCCGCGCGGTTCCAGATGTAGCGACTAGAACCACGCGGCCTTCCCGGCCGGCCCACATGAACTGCGAAGCCAAGAAACACCCAGTCGAGAAAGGAGGAAGCCACGTCATGCCGATTATCCCCCTCACCCCCCCCCCCCCTCCTACACCTCCCCGATGACCGCTTGATATCCACCATCTTGTCTTTGATTATGTATTAATAAGTTTCTCCAAAAATCTACTTGAACAGCAGTTATTTTCTCTCTGTTTTTCATTACTACTGATAATAACATTTACTTGTTAAAGTAAATTTAGTTTGACATAGTCGCATGGGATATTCCGTAGTGGTTCAGTCCATGTCTGCTTTTATGTGAAAACGTCTGAGTGTTGTGTCTAAGTGCGACTATTCAATGAAAATGACTTTGACGGGGGCGTGTAGAATTTGGTCTTAATAATTTTGATAGAGAAGGGATAATGTGAAACCCAGTGCCGCCACACAGTGTATACCCTTCGAATAGTGTTAAAGGAACCACCGAGTTTAACGTCTCGATTAAACAGATGGCTCACAATCAGCAGTGTCATGATGTGATAATGACAGATAGGACTGAAGCAAATGAGACGTTCAATGTAAAACAGTCATAATGTTCTAAAACTAAAAGCTGGTATCCACATTCACCATCTCTCTACTTTTCTGGCAGGAAAAGTGTATACGACTACTTCTATTGTAGTTCCAACAGTCTTTACAATTGGGGGGGGGGGGGGGGGGAAGGGGGGTTATGTTACAGCTTTTCTGCCCCTCTTTAAGAACCCACCAATCAAAAAAATAATGCTCTTCATTTTCTACTTACCACTTACCACACACAGAAGCTCATGCCATTATCGAACTTAGTTCTGTGTTAATTCTACTGAATGTCAGTTGCGTGCGTTATTTTTCCCTTTCTTTGTTCCCTTTAGTTCTTTGTGAACGAAAGTGACAATTTTAAAACAAGTTACACTGGATTATTTAGATAAGAAAACTACAAATACACGCTCTTTGGAGTGTTTACTGTAGCACTTGTTACTAAATCAGAACTGCAGCTTTTTGCAAGTCGGAAACATTCAACCAACCGAGTTAAGTCAATTCTGTGCGATACCTGTAGTAGAGTGAATACTTCAGCGCGCATAGGTATTACTTACTGGCGTAACAGTTCTGTAATCTTACTTTCTTTGCTTCCACTGAAAATATTTGTAATTGGTTACTTTCAGCAATTCCTCATTTTAAATGTTTTTGAAGTAATCTGTTTTCAAAATTATGTATTTTATCATCATTTCGTCTGGAATTTTCTCTCCTGATTACAAATTATCTGTAACATGTCTGTTCACGCTGCAGTCTACTTGCACATTTTAGAAATAATAATATTTAATCTTTAGTATTTACTTACATTTCGATACTTTACCTCATATGATGTAATGATTTCTATCTCAGCTTCTAAATATTGTAACTCATTTACATTGAGGTGGTGTTGAGGATGGCTTAGCCACATATTCTGTGGAATAATTTCGACGTAGACTGTGTTTATGCGCTCTTGCTTAATTGGCACCTTACGTCTGCCCGTCCATTCAAATTAAATTTGCCGTTTAGGTAGAGTTTGCATTTTTGAGTTTTTTAATAAACACCGTGAGTAGTCGTTCATTCTTTATTTTTTAACATTATTTGAATGCTGTTTCGGTGCGTGCCAAGACAAGTTAATAATTACAAAATGAAAAGCTCATTTCCCATTTCCTTCGTAATCTTTCTTTTTTATTTATTTCTTTGTGGAATATATTGTGGAATGCTATTTTTTTCCATACTCGTTGATGAAAAACATTTTGCGCTGATATTTTGTATGACATTTTGGACTTGGGTCAATTCTAGGTAGATGTAACTCTGATACTTTGTCGACTGACCAGTGGAAGGATGTATCATGAAAGACGTGAATGGCATCTAAATTTTATCGCAGTTAATTTTGTGCGAATACTTCCTGTAAGCCAAATGTTATATATACGAGTGGATTTCAAAAAGTAAGTTACAGGTGTCGTCCAACACTAAGACTATTGCTCGACATGAATGGTGCATTGTCAGTAGAAAGTAGATGTTTTAGGTTTCCTGCTAAATCGCTTCTGGCAAATGCCGGGATGGTTCCTTTGAAAGGGCACTGTCTATTTCCTTCCCCATCCTTCCCTAATCCGAGCTTGTACTCCGTCTCTAACGACCCCGTTGTCGACGGGGCGTTAAACACAAACCCTTCCTCCTCCAGGCGCATCACAGTGTGGGAGCGAAATGGCGCGGCAACTGGAAACGTAATCCGAAGTTGAAGTATGCACATAGATCCGCCTGAAATTCTGGATGTGTATGGACCAAATGCAACGTTGCGCCCTGCCGTAGTGAAATGGTGACAACAATTTGATCAAGGCCGCAAAGACGTGAGTGATGTTAGTCGGAAAGGAAGGCCTTCGACATCGAACAGAGACGACATTGTCGAGGCAAAAGAACTGACTTCTCAGCAATCGCAGATTTTCCAACGATGAGGACGTTCACTCAGCGCTTTTCGAATGGCTCCACGACCATAGAGCGGATGTTCATTGTCGAGAAATTGATCGACTGGTATAACGTTTCCGCTCGTTTACAGAGACTTGGTGACTATGTTCAAAAATAGTGTCATGTATCTGTGTCTCTTTGAAGAACAGTGTAGCATTTAATAAAAGTTACTTGGCATGCCATAATAACATGTAACTTACTTTTTGAATCATCGTCGTAGTTTTGTATATAAAAATGGTTCAAATGGCTCTGAGCACTATACGACTTAACTTCTGATGTCATCAGTCGCCTAGAACTTAGAACTAATTAAACCTAACTAACCTCGCTCGGCTCCAGACTGTAGCGCCTACACCCGCACGGCCACTCCGGCCGGCTGTATATAAAACAACTAGCGACTGCTGAAGCATGCCGCCTTATCCTACCGTGAGGACAGATAATCGGCCTCCTGGTGAGAAAGGGAAGCGAAATGAATACAATTCACTGTCCGGTCGACGTAATTATGCCGAAACAGTATAGTTCAGTTGAAGAACTCAGCAAAGAGGGGAGGGGGGGAAGAAGAATTGGCTGAGGTCTTATGAAGGAAGTATTCCAGCATTCAACTGGAATACTTTGCAGGAACCAGGGACAACTTATAACTTACTGGAGATTTGAACCCCGTCCTCCCAAATGCGAATTCAATGTCTTCACTACTGCATTATTTCGTTCGGTCTGTATGGAGAGAGAGAACAACAAAGCTGCGCATCCAAGTTTTGGATATGAACTAAAATATTCTTAGATGCATTCTCTCCATTTTTCATGACGATTAACGAAAATACTGAGATTATGAACTGGTTAATTAATGGTTATGCGAGGCAAATTAGCAAAAAAATTTCTATTTCGTAAGGGAACTTGTTTCCTCGGGTGGTCTTTATTATCCTTGATTGTTGCGCGCCTTGCACTTTATAAATCTATCCAGCACATCCGCACGACATACGGTGTCTGTATAACGCAATCAAATGCAAACGAGACAAGGAGGGGAGGGGGAGGGGGGGGAGAAAGAAAAACGTTTATTCTATCAAAACTAATCGCTTTTAATACATTTAGCCTATTGCGAGAGAAGACGGACAATATCATCGTGAAAAAATGTTTGCGGTTGCCTACGGAACCCTGGTTGTACCCAGGCGTGCACCTCTTCGAGCAAAGGACGACCAAGAATATCTTTCCGCAGGGCTCCAAAAATACGGAAATCGCACGTCGGGACTGTCTGAAGGATATATGTAGGCTTCCGTACACTTCAATTTACACAGTGACCACGTAATGTTGTACGTTAATTGTGAAGTCGTGTTTCAGAAAGTCGATGAGTGGCGGGCCCTTACATCATGATTTTCCCGAAGCTGACGCGCACGGCTTCCGATTTTTTCGGTGGATGTGAATCCATGTCCTTCCTCTGGTGGTTGTGACGCTTGCTCTCCGGCTCAAGACGATGAATCGTCTTTCACCTCCCTCAACAATACAGGACCAGAAGAGATATTCCTCGCCGTGATACTGTTCCTGGTGCTGCAGTGATGTTGACATTCTCGTCAACTTCTACTACTCAGCGAAGCTGTGGAGGACCCACTGTGCACAGATTTTCTGGAACTTCAGATTCTCTGTCAAGATGACGTGTTACCGTAAGTCCGTGACTGATTCCCAAAATGAGAAGAATGTCTTCCACCGTCCGCCATTTCTGACGGTAGCATCCACCGCATTACTGACAGAAGGGCTACTGACACGATGAGCCTCCTGGCCAACTGTTGTCTTTCAGTGACAAAAGACCTTCTTGGAATCGTTTGTACCATACAAACACAGGCGCACGTGATATACTATGTGTACCATACACTGCAGTCATTCCAGTATGAATTTCATCCCTTACATTCTTTCCGCAGTCACAAACCGCACTGCAGTTCACTGCTCCTCTTTCCTGGCTTCCATAGTGAAGTCGGATTTACACACGACTCGCCGACGCCACGCCGCACGTCTAGAAGACAAATGGTGCAGCCGTGAATGTTAGCCGTGAATGTTAGCGCTATTCCTTACTGATTACGATTATAGGACACTTCTGTACATACACCTATTTGCATTACCAACGTCCGCGCCATGCACGTTATATGCACAGACGGAAAAAAAATCGCAACGCAACACCAAGAATTAGTTGTGCGACATAAAAGGAAGTTCGTAGGTGTGTCGGTACACCTGAAAGATGCAATCTATTCATATTTCGCGGCAACCGCACAAGAGTGGATCTACCTTTGAGAATGCGCATAGTGAGTTTGTTGTTAAGTCAAGAATGCATTTAAGGCGACAAAGACGCGCCAGTACAATACCTCACCGAGTTTAAACATGTAAAAGGGCTACAAGAGGGTGGATGTTCCTTCTGCGATACTGCGGAAAGACTTGGCAGGAATGTAGCCATTGCACATGACTGCTGGCAGCAGTGATCATGAGAACGTACGGTTGCAAGAAGACGAGCTCCGGACGGCCAAGTGGCACTATCGAGAGGGAAGACCATCATGTTGTGGATATGACTCTGGCGCATCATACTGCATCTGCAGCACTAATTTGAGCAGCAGTCGGGACCACAGTAACACAATAAATTCTTACAAATCAGTTACTTCAAGGACAGCCCTGAGCCAGACGACCTGTAGCGTGCATTCCACTGATCGCAAACCACTGATATTTGCGACATCACTGCTATCAAGCGGGAACTCACTGGAGGGCAGCGTGGAGATCTGTTGTGTTTTCTGATGACAGCTGGTTCTCCCTGGCCTGCAACCAACCTGACTGCGTGCTATACACGCTGGTCCTACACCTGGAGTTATGGTCTTGCGTGCGATTTCGTATGACATTGTGCTGCCGTTCATGAACAGTACTGCAACAGGGTGTTTTCCAGCACCATAACGCTCGCTCACATACCACTGTCGTAACCCAACATGGTCTACAGAATGTCAACATGTTGTCTTGGCCTGCTCGATCACCAGATCTGTCTCCAATCGAGTAGATGTGGGTACGTCATCGGATGACAACTTCAACTTCATCTACAAACTGCATTAACCGTCCCTGTACTGCCCTATAAAGTTCAACAGGCATGGAACTCCATCCCACAAATTGACACGGTGCCTGTACAAGACAATGCATGCATGTTTGCATGCTCACATTCAACATTCTGCCGGTTACACCGGTTATTAAGTACTAGCATTTCACATTTTCAATGCTTTATCTCGGCACTTACATTAACCTGTGATCTTGGGATGTTAATCACTTAAATATGTTACCTAGACAAATGTAGTCCCGAAATTTAATTACTCTACATTAATTATTTTTTGATGTTGCAATTTTTCCCGTCAGTGTAGTATGTCTCGTTTTCATCTGACTGCTCCTTATACGCCACAGGAATGAAAAATATGAACATTCAGTCGCAAAACCTATATTTTCCGTGCCAAATTGTTCACATGCACCATTAGGTTTTCTGTCTGTTGTCATAATTAACCCGAAGTCATTGATCGACTAGTACCAGAAAATGAAAATTCCCTGCTGCCGTTGACAGACATGGAATCATTTGATTTCAACTCTCATGTCGTTTCGAAAGTTGTTCGCATTAGTGTCCAAAGGTTGAGTATGTTTGAGGTTTCAGATGGTGACATGCAAAGACGAATGTGTCCACTAAATGCAGTTTTTCACAATCAACATAAAACTTATTTCAGGCCTATACGTGAATTAAAATAACATACTGTATTTCAAATGCCTTTACCTGTGTGCCAAAATGCAGTTCATATCCGTACATAAAAATTACAATGACAATACTTCTTTAAAAAGTACATTTCAATATGAACATGTTCTCATTTGAATGAACCTTTTTGGACATGTTTGGCTCTGAATGAATTTCAAAAACAAATATCTTGTTTATTCAAAACAACTTATATCTTATTGTATAAAGCTTATTGTGCTATATCATATTACGTGTCTTTAACAATTTAGTATGTGGTATTATGGTAAAAAATTGTAAATTGGCAACTGTAACGTTAACATTTCTTCTCAGCGTTTTACCGAAATTTCTAATTATATTGTTACTTCACAATTATTTTAAATATTTCAAATCACTATGACAGGGAAGGTTTAGAGATAACTGTTAGATGTAAAAATAAGAATCATCTTCTAAACAACGACAAACAATTTTCTTTACCTCTATGTTGAAAAACATGTATATATAGTCAGTGAGGGATGTATACCAACTTAAGTCCTTTTAATTTCTTCAGTCTTCTCCGAAAGCAGTTTACAGTAAATCATCAACATACTACTTCTTATCTTCTGAGACTGGCCAGCTGACGAGTACTACAGCTCGTGGGTAAGGAAAGAGTTTCGTAATGATTCATCCAAATTTCAGAAGAGACTTCCGCTCCTGTACATCAGCTGGGGCCTGTAAAATGCAGTTGTCTCCATAACAGTATAGCTTCGTACTAGTTTCTGAAAATTTCACTGGTGATCTCAATTTCACAGGCCTTGAGATATGGATCTCACTACTATCAATCTCCAATTTCACCAAGGTTTCTTCTTTGACCCACTGAACGGCAGACCTCATTATATTCCTCTTTTGTTACCATTGTTGGCCTTCTTCACAGAAGTTTCTGTACTGTACTCAAAACACGGTCAGCAGGTAAGTAACCGTGTCCTCGTAATAACAACTAGCAATATCAGTACTATACAATATTGTTGCGAGCGAGCGCAGAAACACAACCTGATGCTTGCAGCTACTCTGCGCAGAAACGTCTGGACGTGACTAGGATTGAAATAACCTGACAGGAATTAGCGCTTCCTATAGGCCGTAATGAACTTGTTCTTTACATGAAATGTATACGTGAATAGGTTCATGTTTGCTCTGAACCATGTATTTTCAGAGCTTGTATCATGGGACATGTTTGTATTCGCTTAAATTCAGATTCTACTTACTCTATATGCGCGGTTCCATTTCGTATCACATTTATTTGAAATAGTGACATGTTCACCTTTCCGTGTCACCTCTTCGGTTGTGGAAAGGGGAAAATAAAAAGATAATAGGTGATCAATAGCAGTTAATGATGACCGAAGTTTCCCGTTAATGATGACCGAAGTTTCCCCTCAGACCGGAATTGCAAGTCTCTATAGAAAGGAATATTCTCTGCTTCTGTAATTTAAGAGTTTTTCGGTGGTTCTGAAGTGCAGGAAATCTCCACCGCAGGCCAAACGACCAAGAGGAACATCTCCACGAAAGAATCAATGTCTGGCTTTAAGTGCACTGTTCGTGGAGCTTACAGACACCTCAAAAATTACAGTTTCACTACAAATTCGGTGGCAGAGGCTGTACGTCAGACTTACAGCAGTGAGAAGCCCTCGAACAACAGTGCAGAGACAGCTCATTTATTGTGGTGGCTGCAACATTCAGTCGGAACCTTGAATCAATGAAAAAGAAGTGCTTTTCACAATCCCGCTTCGCCTCAGAATGGTTCTAGCCGCCATTCGTCCAAAGGGAACTGGTAGCCACTATAATCACAGGAACGACGTGAAAAAGATACCAGTTTGGTGGTGGTGGTCAAGTCCTGAGGTGAGGAGGCATCATGTTGGATGTACATAGTGATCTTCACATCTTCGTTAGTTGTCGGACGAATACTGTTGACCTTTTGTATACCAAACTAAGGGGAGGGGGGGGGGGGAGGGGTACCATTGCTACACATGTGGTACATGTGCAGCAACAAAAGTAATCACAGTAAAGGAAAACGAATAATCCTTTACAATAACAATGTAATGAAAAATCTTTCAAGCATGTTGGTAACAAATTAGATAAAGTATTAATTATTTTCAAATGTTACATCTATTGGTAATTACACACATTAAAGTTGGACAATATGCAATTTCTTTAATACTTTTTCTGTATTTATAATTTCTTGTTCACAACAGAGAAAAGAATAGCAGTACTAACGTTTTGTTTTACATTTCCAGCCTTTTTTTTTCCTAGGACAGAGTTTGCAACTCTAACATTGGCAGTTCCTTGCACAGTTTCCACTGAACTTGACTGTTGTGTTACTGGGCTTGCATCTTCTCAAAACAATAATTCCTTCGTTGCTATTTTCGTGTTTGCAGGCATTTCAATCAGCAAACTTTGCTTCATGTGACGTTTTCTAGGTTCTTGTCCTAGAACTAACAAAAATTTTCTCCTTCTGTCCTGTGTAAGAGCCTTCCAATCAGGAGTTTTGAAAAAAAAAAAAAAAAAAAAAAAAAAAAAACCTTAAGCAATTATGGCTGTTGTACCAATCATGTTCAAGAATAGAACGAATGACCATCCTATTGCGTGAATACTCATTTATCATTTTGTCCACTGAATGCACATTACCTTTGGTTTTACTGGTCTAAACTACTACTTTCTGTACTGCACTTGTCATCATGATGTCCAGAACACAAAAGGATTACCATCTTGTTCTTTTTAGGTACATAAGATATTAGATTTTCACTGAATACGAACATAGATGAAAATTGTAGTTTCAGTGGCACTGATTTAAGTTCACATGGGATTTCAGGCTATTTTTGGAATACCAATCAAACTTAGCCTTTGTTTCAAGAGCTCCTCATAAGAGAGTTCCTAAACGAGAAGTAAGGTCCATTGCAAAAATAACACATTGAGCAGGCCGGTGTGGCCGAGCGGTTCTAGACGCTTAAGTCTGGAACTGCGTGACCGCTACGGTCGCAGCTTCGAATCCTGCCTCGGGCATGGATGTGTGTGATGTCTTAGGTTAGTTATGTTTAAGTAGTTGTAAGTTCTAGGGGACTGATGACCTCAGATGTTAAGTCCCATAGTGCTCAGAGCAAATAACACATTGATCCTTTTCCGTAGATACTTCTTTCCATCTGTATACCTGCAACTTGAAAGCACACAGATATTATCCAACATCACAGAGGGCCGTAACTTTTATACCATAACTAGCTGGTTTGGACTTCATGTAAACCCTTAATGGGCATTTCTCACGAAAAGCTATCAACTGATCATCCACTGTCAGATGGATAATGCTATACACAGCCTTCCTGTGCAAAAGTTGTAAATATTTCTCTAAGTGCACAAAATTTGTCCCTTTGCTTCTGTTCCTCTCTAGTGCTCATGTCATCGAATCCATTATAAGATGCTCAGAAAACCTACTTCTTGAAAATGAAGCTGGAAATATTTTCCTTTGGTACATGAGGCCTGTGGACTTTAATACACAAAGCGGTTCTGTTTTAGCTTTTAGTGCTCCCACAGGTACAAGGTGTCCCATGAAACCAAACATTTCTGTTGTACTTGTTAGGATCTACTTACATTTGTGAGAAGGATGAGTCACTAGTAGGTACTCTGTGCGGGTTTTGGCACCAATTGTGTCACTGATGACGTCATGGGGTTACTCCTCCCCTCCCCCCATCTGCCAGAAGTCAATTGCAAATGGCTCATTTTCTTGCTGGCTGATTTGGAATACTGACTGGCACTGGCTCTAGAATGTCAGAATCCAAGTTCTGGAACACTGGCACTATGAAAGTCGATTTCCCGAGGCAAAGCATGTCTGTGCAGGTCCAGGGCTGTCTGCTGGACAAAGGATGTCCTAATTAACATGTTTTCCCCCAAGCTAATATTCACTTAGAAGTCCATGGTCACCGAATACTATTTCTCCTAACTCTTAAGTTTGGATCCCTCTACTTGCATCTTTTATTTTAATGATCACTGGAGGGGGGGGGGGGAGGGGGAGGTCCTTCCAGACATACTCCCCTGAGCCACTATCCCGACTTATTCCCGTAGTGTTTAAGTCCAAAGTGTATGCTGTGTAGTAGGAACAATTAGATCTTTATTTAAACAAATATCTTTTCAGGGAGAGCTCCCCTTCCATGGTTAAATCATCACCACTCACGGTTACCGCCCCTAGAAAATTGAGCAGGGCTGTCAACTGCCTGGGTCGCCAAGACCTGTAAGACATAAAGGGTGCGGCAGCCAGTAGTCAGCCCTGCTCCATGCACAGAGATACGGCAAACACATTACCAACTCAATAATGTAATGCTAAATGGAGTATAGTAGCACTGCAACCACAGTTCATGTGCCATAATTAAAATGAGGAGAAATGAAAAATGCAGGAAGCACAAAAATAACCTACAGCTCAAACTGAAAAAAAAAAAAAAACCAAGAGATGTCCTTTCGACGTCCTGATTGTGGCTCCGAAGCCAGAAAAAAGAAAGGTACTTTGCTTGTAAAATTCATCACAAAATTTTTGTGTGGTTTCAGCACTGGTTATTTCATTGGCAGTAACATAATCAACATCATAGAGCTATCAAACACGTGAACCTACATGTACAGGCAAGTAGCAACAGCTTCTGAGAATGAAACTTAATGTTTTCTAGAAGCTGTAAGCATAAGGCTGCCAGTTTGGTCCAGTGTGTGCTGTATGGAAAAACTGTTGTACATTAAATTCTTGAACATTTGTTCTAGCATTAACATTTGTTCAGCATTAACACGCTTCAACTCACTGGAGGCAGTTCATAAATAGTACTGACGAGCAGCACTCTTAATGACCTAGCTGAGGCTTGATGAGCGGTGTAAACACTGAATATACTAGGAAGTCGATGACCGGAAACAAATTTGTGTCCTGCCCCAATATATCAGGTGGTGCATCAGGGAACTTGTCTGCATGCTAACATGATTTCTGCTGCTAGAATGTACTTGATTTCCACGCCAACATTGGCAGGTGCATCAGGGAATGTGTCTGCATACACAGCATCTCTGGGTGACCAGCGTGTGTAGTCAGCAACGGGTTGGTGAGGTGGATGCTATTCGTGTAACGCCACATGCTGCATCAGTAGCAGACTTCCCAGTGTGCCCATAATTGGGTGGCAAACCTGCTGTAGTGTTGCGACCGGCAGCACAACGATAATGCCACAGTGTGTGCAGTAACATGCGCATGAAGTATTCAGTCATCTATGAGCTACAAGCCGGAAAGGCCTGGATTGGCTGTGGTACTGTGGACGCCAATAGTACACACTGACTGCAGGGCACAGCCCAGCACAGACCCATTGGCTACTGCAGGCAGCAGCAGCAATTGTGTCAGTGTGGGGGCGGCACGAACAGAGAGCCCTTCTCCTTCCCTCCTCGCTGTTTGTGTAAATAAAGATGCATCCACTTTGTGTAAATAAAGATGCATCCACAATTAGAATACACAGTGGCCATACACGTCTTTGTGAATAGTAGATCGGAGGGAAAACCATGTCAAGTAAGACAGCAGGCAGGCCTGGACCTGCACAAACTCAAGACGTTCAGAGCCGGTATTCCAGAACTTGTGTCACAGAACGTATCCCACTACACCCGGAGCTGAATTCTACACTGTTATAAAATAGCCAAACAGAACTGCTGGATTGGGACGTCAAAGAGCCAGTGCCAGTATTCCAGTTCTGGGCCAGTATTCCTGCATTCTACACTGTTCTACATAGCCCAACTAGTCTGAACTGATTGTGACGTCTTACAGCCTGTCCCAGTATTCCAGACCAGCCACAAGGACCATACACCATTTTGAATTTCCTGCCAATTTATGTTTAGGACAACAGCCATCCTTCCACAAGAAACACATTAGCCTAGTTTGGCTTTTTTTTAATTTCCTGTCAAAACTTGAATTTCCCACCATTTTATACGTAGGGCAAATGACCATTGGCAGAAGAGGAGGAGTGGTAAAAATCCCATGACTCTTCAATGACACATACTGCGCTCATTCTCTCCTAGAGTAGCTACTGATGTACCGACAACAGCGAATACAGTATTGAAATAAATGAAATTTACTACCTTGCCCCTGTTAGCTAGGAACTTTTAAATAAATGAAATTTGTACCTAAATACGTGTAAATTCACTCTCCGGGTGTGATTGCTACAACGAATATTGTACTGACAGGCTCCACCTCACTATGTCAGTTAGGAAAACATCTAAACAATTTTGAAAGCATCGAATATAGTACCAAATCAATGAAAAATCGTACCCTCACTATGTGTTTTACAATGCGTACATAACATTAAATGACAGTAGCTTATATACGTACAGCGAGCCATTAAATTTTCATATCAGTTTTATGGTGAAATCAGCAAATAATGTATCAAAATCGATAAAATTTCCACTTTCATAAGTGTGAGTCCCCTTTCCAGTTGTGGTATGATTTTAAGACAAATATTTATCTTCAGAAAGCGCATAAGAAATTTATCAAAACTGAATGGCCAACTAGAGTTAGACCTTTGGTTGTGTGCGACAACTCTATGATATGTTGGACAGTGCGTTTTACATTTTAGCTATAATTTCAAACTTGCAGATCAGATGTAATACAGTCATTTGTTAGTACTATCCATTGAATTATCATGTTAAGATGTTTGGATTTCTCCCACAGATCTGAAACAATCACAACTAGGAAGCTGAACATTCCACATATATTTCGAATGTTCAGTGCAATTTTTTAACTGTTGGACCATTTTTCGCCTTTCTTGAGAATCAGATGTATGTATACAAGATAGAAGTGCAGAAGATACAAAATGATTTAATATTGTCCAACAGTCCTAAACAGCCATTCAGCTACCAAGTTCCACGCACTAAGCTCGCAAACTTTTAAGAGGGTGAAATTTTTACTTTCTGCGCCAAATGCAACTTTGATTCCGTCTGATACAAGCCATTCATAGGTTTCTGGAGATGTATAATGTCAGATTTTTATGAAATTTACGTCTGATTATGGTTCAAAAATTATGGTATGTTTACATCATTCTCATAAAATTATCGTCAGTGACTGTAAATGTATGTGACGAAATTGTGACATCTTATGAGAGTAACAGTCTGTTACCTTCATCTCCACAAAATTTCAACATGGAAAACAGCTACCGGTGTAGAGGCCTGACCACATCACACCTTGTGTTTTACACCGACCTGAAGTCAGCCACTTCACATTCCAACTCGTACTCGACAACACAAATGTCATAGAAATACCGTTACCCTGCTCAGTGATGGAATGTCAGAGGTGAAAAACATGAAAGAAATTCATAGCAGAGATGTCTTCTGGAAATTTATCAGTGGAGACAACACAACACTTCACCCCATACATTTTACAGCAAAAAACAGTGTGTTAAAACAACTCCAAAAGTACCAAACTCTTCAACAAATACAGCCTAACTGTAGCAAAATGTTTTCCAAACTACAGCTTCCACCACCACCACTCCCACATGTACAAGAGTGTTTCATACTTTACAGTGATAGCTGGCAGTCTATGAGTTCCACCTGAATAATGGAGTCTTATATCTGCGTGGCCAAGTTGACCACTGTATTTATTATTGATGGGTAGTAAGCCTGGGCACTACAGTATTAGAACACATTCTATTTATAGGAATGATGGTTGGTGTTTGACATTTCATCTACATCAATATCAAATTTCCATCACATCATGGCGTGCCTCCAGCGAAAACTGGTGTTATTTTTTCTTTTAAATTATACTGTCAGCGTTCAAAGAAATTTATGGGTCGCTACAATACAGTTGGGTGAGAATCCTTGGTTGTGAATGTACTATAGCTAGTAGTGAAACTACTGCAATGTATAATATGAATCTATCTTACTGAAATTGTCATTGTTTGAGTCACTACTACCTACTACTATCGAACTATACCAACTGGGGCAAAGTGCCCCACACATCTGTAAGAAATATTATAGCACATTTTCCTGTACAAGTGCCCTTACAATTAATCAGAAATGAGATGTCTTAAGTGTGGTTTTTAATGTGTGTGGTGTTAAAGACTTTGATGCTGCTTTTGCTAACCCTCAAACATTATAAAGACGACTATGTATACTCTGCAAACCATCATACAACACAGTGTAAAAACATAACTTATATCGCTAACAGTCGAGCCCTTGTGCTATTCCACTTGCATGTGGAGCAATGGGTGGACGAATATGTGCTCCTGTCAAGTAACATTTAGCATTCAAGTGTGGTGAACCTGTGTGATGCATTCTGCAATATGGATATCTGTGGAGATACTCAGTCAATGGTGGACATATCTTAAACTGCTATCTGATAATGTTATCAAGTATGTGTTGGAACATAAAGTTCCTGACTTCAGGTCAGTATTAAATAAACACTGCTAGCTGTGTTTCTTCTTGAAATGTTGTGGCGATGAATCAGGTTGAAATGTTATGGAGATGAAGCAACATACTATTAGTCTCATAACATATCACAGTTTAGCCACATACATTTACAGTTGCTGACAATCATTTTATCAGAATGATGTAAATATACGATAATTTCTGAACCATAATCAGATGTGAAATTCGTAAAAAGTTGACATTATATACCTCCAGAAACCCATAGATGGCTTGTGTCTGACAGAACCAAAGTTGTATGTGGTGTAGTAAGTAGCAATTTCAACATCTTAAAGTGTGTGACCTTAGTGTGGGGAACTTTCTAGCTGAATGTATGTGTAGGATTGCTGGATGACATTAAATCATCAGCAGTCACATTTTATATATTCTGCACTCCCACCTTGTATGTATGTCTGATTCTCAATAAAGACAAAAAATGTTCTACTGCTTCAAAAACTGCACTGCACATTCAAAATTTATATGGAACATTTAGCTTTCAAGTTGTGGTGGTATCAACTCTGTGGTAAAAATGCTAACATCTTAACGTGATAACTGAATGGATAGTACTATCATATGTCTGAAATACATCTGTTCTGCGAGTTAGAAATTTTACTAGGAATGTAAAATGTACTGTGTGAAGTATCATCAAGTTGATGTACAGAATACATTGTTGGCTCTAGTCAGCTGTTCAGTTTCGGAAGAAGTCTTATACCGTTTCTGGAGATAAAATGACAACATGTATCCCAAACCATTCAACATGTTATTTATAGATGCATATAGCATTCTCTCCTGCATTGCTAGCAGTATGAAGCCATAGAAAAATATCATACATCCCCATCATATGTATTCGCCACATTTTTGATAGCTATGATCCAACTTAAAAAACAAAAATCAAGCATGTTTCATTCTTAAATGCTGTTGCTACAAGCCTGGTACATATAAGTTCACATGTTTGATGGGTCGGTGATGTTGTTTATGTTGCTCTCAATGGAATAGACACCACTGGTTTCACATTTACAAGCAAAGTACTTCAATCTTATTTTTTTCTTCGGCTTCAGAGACGTCATCAAGAGGGTGAATGTGCATCTCTCTTTTTTTTATTTGAGGTTGTAGGTTATTTATGTGAAACCTGTATTTTTCATTTCCCATCACTTCAGCTCAGTTCATACAGACTATGGTTGTAGTGCCCCTATACTACATTTCACATCACATTATCAAATTGGTAGTATGCATGTGTCATCTCTGTGCACGGGATGACTACCAGCTGTTGGGCTCTTTATGCCTGTGACATGGCGAATTGGGTGGCTGGCTGAGAGGCCTACTCCATCTTCTGGGAGTGGTAGTCATGTACATTGGTGACTTGAGTGCAGAAACGGAGCACTCCCAGAAAAGGTATTTGTTTAAGTCAAGATGTAAGTGTTCCTACTACATTAAATACAATTTAGAATTAACTTATGGGAATAAGTTGGAGTAGTGGCACAGGGGAGTGCGTCGGGAAGGGCCTTTCCATCCCCCTGTGATTCTTTAAATAATGGTGCAAATGGAGGGATGCAAACTTAAGTTTTTTTGATATGTTTGTTTCACAACACAACATGCTATAGCAACAGAACTGAAGAAAAGGATTTTAAAGGAGAAAAATATTTGATTGAACAATACATTTAAGTTTGAAACATTCATTTCACACTTGTACCAACATAACTTTCTACAATGTCCAATTATACACATGCATTTTCTTGTCACACAGGATCCCGAGTGGTATACAAAGGACACCAATGATATATGATTATGATTATAATTATATAGTATACAGATAAATTTACTTTAAAAGTTCAATACTGGTAGTGTTTATCTGGGGCATGTTCACTATTTCAAACAGCTACAGAAAATAGTTTTGTTGGGGTACTGCAGCACCCGATATGGTATGCAAAAAGTTAATGCCATATAGTACGTTCCCAGAACGTAAAGCACTAATTTTAATTTGGTTCATGCTTCCTCTTCATGGACAATAATGTCCATCTCCATCGAGTTGCTCTGGTGGCCGAATTTGTGTAACTGGTGGAGATACCAACCACCCAGATTGTTCTGCGAGGCCATGAGGTTTGAGTCTTTCAGATCTCGGCATCTCTTTTTCTCAGGAGTGGGATCAGTGTTGCAGGTCTTTCCTACTTTCATGTCTTGAAGACTTTTGAGTGACAAATTCATTGTAATTGAGATTTAGCTTATTCTGTAACTCTTACAGCATCAGTTTCAGTATCATGTCCTGATTATGCTTGATTTCGGATACAACGATGTCACATCACAGTTGAATAAGTTTTTCGAGGTAGCCTCCAAAGTCGATGTGGCAGGCAGTCGTTGGTTCCTTGTCTCGAAAAACTCAGTTTAAGATCCTGTCCGTCGTTTTACTCTAAAAGTTTGGGACACTATATGTACGGTAAAGAAGTCCAATATGGACTTTTGTAAGTCACAAACCGTGTGAGAATCCTCTCTACGATGGAAAAAACTACTAGTTTTTTTACCTGTCACTTATCCAGGTTCAGCTGTTGCTGCTGCTGTAATCTTCAGTTGGAACTGATTTGACATAACTTTCCACACTAGTTTCGTTGTGCAGGTCTCTTCATCTCTGTGTAACTATTGTAGAACATATGCATCTGAGCCTGCTTACCGTATCAAGCCGTGGACTCCTGCACGTTTTACCCCCCCCCCCCCCCCCCCCCCTAGCTCTCCGTCCCACAGGCTCCACTTCATTGTCGAAATATAAAGGCAAGCAGAACGTTTTCGTTTGAGTCCGGAATCGGCATGCCAGTCAAACAAAATCGCCGTGAGCAATGAGTAAATCATCCTGCCGACGCACCAGGTTGACGATACCTGTTTTAAAACACTGTCCTGCTGCGTGAAGATGTCCATAACTGTCAGCAAGATATCCTCATCCCTTCAAGGCTTTTTTTAAGCAACTGATGGTGTGACAGCTGCACCGAGAGAGATCAGGACTATAGGGTTGGCGCACGAGAGTTTCCAACTTGAGTTCGCGTTAGTTCTGCATTATGACATTTATGGATTGAATTGGATTGTTTGGGGGAAGAGACCAAACAGCGAGGTCATCGGACTCATCGGATTAGGGAAGGATGGGGAAGGAAGTCGGCTGTGCCCTTTCAAAGGAACCATCCCAGCATTTGCGTGGAGCGATTTAGGGAAATCACGGAAAATCTAAATCAGGATGGCCGGACGCGGGATTGAACCGTCGTCCTCCCGAATGCGACTCCAGTGTGTTACCACTGCGCCACCTCGCTCGGTACGACGTTTGTGATATGGGGATATGCATTATCATGAAGCAGCAGCTCCCCTTGGTGCACCATTCCACAACGGTGGTTTTTGACAGACGTGCTGCTCCATACATATTCTGCGTTCTCCAATGGATGTCTATTGGTGTTTGTCCTTGGGCGACGAAGAAATGAATAACAGCATGTTGCTCCTGTTCGTACATATTTGGTAATGACACCTCCATAGTTCACATTTACAGCACACACATTGGAAATACACGAATGCTGCGCTAATCCCTTGCCGCTTGTCTACGCTTACATATCAGCATCAGCGTATCAAAAGGAAACTTTTTTATCGCTTCTCATAACTCTCGACTGTGTGCTATCAACCTAGCCCTTCTTTTAGTTAATTTATGCCATGAAGCTGTTTTTCCCCGAATCAGTCCAATGGCTACCCACTGGTTATCCTATCAAATCATCTAATCTTTAGCACGACATTTCAGAAGCTTCTGTTACATTTTTGTCTGTACTGTTTACCATCCTGGTCAGATTCTAAATGTTATGGTAACGCAATGGTAAAATTTAAATGTCATGTGACGCAATGGTGAAGACACAAGACATGTATTTGCAAGATCTGGATTTCAAATTTTCGACTGGTCATTCTGATTAAGATTTTGCATCACTTCTCTAAATTAATTCAGGCAAATAATAGCAGGCTTCAAGACCATCCTGTCATCCCTCTTCATCTTTTGCCAGTCGTGTTAGCTTTTTGTGACTTGCTGTTTCCTTGTCGACAGGACGCCACGCTCTTTTCCTCAAAACAGTAGAAGGAACTTTAAAAAAAACGGGCGCATATGGTGCAGGATTGAAACTCCAGGACACAAAAGGAACTTTGTAAGGTTATTTTGAAAGTACAGAATGTTTTGTTTGTCACATGGCCGCTTTCCCCACCACCATTGCACACCGACCACTGACATTGGTACTCATCCGCTTCAGTTTGGCGGCTGATAAGCTCCAATACTGTTGATTACTGCTTAGCTGTGCGACTTTAAAATGTGTGGCAAAATTCACGATCTCCCAACTGTGAGATGCGTAGCCTGATCCGCGCATTTTAAACGCGCAAAAAAATCCAACCCATCGAAATTTATAGACAGATGACGGAGATTTGGGGCACGGCCCTAACTGGTGACTAACGGACTCCAGAACAAGGATTGAAACAAAAATCCAAGAAGATAGGCGTTTCACAGCTCAAATGTGTATATGACTTCCTAAGGGACCAAACTGCTGAGGTCATCGGTCCCTAGACTTACACACTACTTAAACTAACTTATGCTAACACACACACACACACACACACACACACACACACACACACACAGTCATCGGTCCATAGACTTACACACTACTTAAATTAACTTATGCTAACACACACACACACACACACACACACACACACACACACACACACACTCATGCCCGAGGGAGAACTCCAACTTCCGGCAGGAGAGGCGTGACATGGCGCCTCAAACCACGCGGCCACTCCGCGCGGCTCGTTTCACAGTCGTGGGCTGCAGCGGCCTATCGTCAAACGCTTCATCTTCTTCGCTGTGCCATTAGAAAGCAAGCGGCGCGGAATGCTAACCAGTGGAGTCATGCTACTTCATGATAATGCACGTCCGCATGCAGTGGGAGTGACACGGGACTTGCTTCAGCGATTTCAGAGGGAAATGTTTCAACATCCGCCATACAGTGTGCACTTAGACCCAAGTTATTGTCACCTATTCCCCAAACTGGGAGAGTTTTTTGGGCGGAAAATGCTAAGGAAGTGATGAACCTGCTAATTAGTGGGTCAACAGCAGTACGACAAGTGCCTAAATTTGAATGGTGACCAACAAGTACCTAAATTTGAACGGTGACTACCTACAAAAGTAGCTGGAGTATCAAATTGCATGTAAAACACAGTTTCGTTTAGTTACATGTAATAAAAATTTCTGTAGAAGAAAACCTTCTTTACCAGCCGAATGATCCTCGTAACAGTCGGCGTTACATACACTACGCGCAAAGTTGACACTCGGCGCGGTGGCTGATAGGAGCGACTGTAAATGGGAAATGCCTTTACGGTCGCTCCCATGAGCCACCGTGCCGAGTGTCAACTTTGTTTGCGCGTGTAATACATACACTCAAATCTTGACTAACTTTCGCTTCACATGCCAACTGGCTATTAGGAGTTTCATTAGATCTCTTAGTTTCTAGTTACTGAATAACTTTCCGGAACAAGATACGGCATCATCACACCAGTAGTCACGAAACGATATAAAAATTATGACCCACTAACGGGAATGGGCGGAATAAAAAATGGCAGTCACACTATGGCGTAGTGACATGCACTTAGGGTAGGAAACGGTAACATTTGTCTCTAACGGTCTACTGCTATCCTGCCGACGCGTTCGGGATGGAGACACCTGTTAATCTATCCTGATTGAAGGTTGCTGGCCTAGACCAACGCGTACGCTTTCTAGATAGTCTAAATTACACACTTATCTTGGGAATGCTGTATATCAATTAACGTGAAATTTTGTAGAGCGTTCCAGAGGAACTAGATAGCTACTGTTTGAGTTGCAAGATTCATATTTGAAGTAGTTTCCGAAATTAACGTTGATTCCAGCTGTTCTGCGAGCTTCTGTTTCCATCTTGCAACAATACTTCACAGTCTGGTTGAAGTCTAGGCAGCTATAATCCGTTCATCATAAGAATAAACCTGACGTAAACAAACGCAAAGGCGATGATTGGTCAGAAACCATACCACAAGTACACTGGTGTTGTTATGCTACTGGAAGTAGGCCCTACTTATGTATTAGATATCTTCTTACTAAGTTACGTGAAATGAAACTTTAAGATATTCAAACGCATTAACAGCCGCCAACGTTTTACTTAACCATGCTTTAGCTACGTTGTTTTTATTTCAAAAGTCGTGTAGACTCACAGCCTCTGCAGCGTTGTGCTCTGATTGTTGCGTTGTTAATGCGCAGCATAAAAATGGCTGAGGCTGCTTTCTGTTCCGTAGTGAAACACGCACGTGGAACACAGTCAAAAAGTTCCAAGAAATAGGCTGTTCTTAATGTTTTTCATAAATTTACAGACATAACCGACTATGGAGTTTTCCCAGCTTTGTATATGACGCAGTCAACAATCTTTCATTGAATGTGTGGCGCAGTCGCTAGCGTAATGGAATGTCTGGTTATTCATGCGTTGGTTCAAATCTTCCCAGTATCATTTTTTTCTCGCTCAGTTTGAAATGCCTACATCTCGTAATTATCAAACTCATCATCATTTTTATTAAAAATGCACGTCTTCTTGTTTCTAATTACATATTGGGCGCGAAATTCCAGTTACCATTTCAAATACAAATTCTTAATATCGATTATGAAAGAATGTTCATAAAAGTTGTTAAAATTAAGAAAATAACATTTTAATTTTTTAAGGCAAAAATGAAAAACCAAATCTCGTTTATTTGGACTATGTCCATAGTTTTATACCACAGAGGTAGATACGTATCGCAGAAACATTAAAAACATTCATTTTCACAGTATGGAGCAAATCATACAAATGCTGCATTTTTTTTTTTTTTTATATTTGGCTATTACAATATGAACCCAATAGAACTGATCTGGAGCCAAGTTGCGGGATTTGGCCCGAGAAGTAACAAGACTGTTAAGCTGCCAGGCGTACTGGAACTAACGCACGTAGCTTTTTCACACGTCACTGCCGAACGCTGGCGCGATATGCTACGTGAACACACCATTTCACATAATAAGCTATATTTGATGCCGTTACATAGTACCCACGGTAGCTTGTATCCCAGCGTTCAGTTCGTCGATCAGCAACTGGTGTGACGAAGACTCTGTGCTTGATATAGCCCCAGAAAAAAAAAGTTAAGGGGTGCAATGTCTGGAGAGCAGGATGGCCAGAGTGTTGGACCGTTCCTTCCAATCCACCGATACGGACATTACCAGTTCGTCGACGTCAGCAACTGGTGTAACGAAGATTCTGTGCTTGATATACCCCCAGAAAAAAAAGTCAAGGGGTGCAATGTCTGGAGAGCAGGGTGGCCAGAGTGTTGGACCGTTCCTTCTAATCCACCGATCCGGACGTTACTCCCCTCTCCAGACATCACGCCCCTTGACAGAGTCTTCGTCACACCAGTTGCTGACGTCGACGAACTAAAGGTTGGGATACAAGCTGCTGTGGGTACTGTGACAGAACACGTTACGAACACCTGGCGGGAACTGGCATGCCGCCTCGACAGTCTCCGAGCTATCAATGGAGCACACGTTGAGGTTTACTAACGTAAGTGGTCTTTAAAAAAAAACTAGAAACACTAACCTATGTAACGGCATCAAATGTAAATTATTATGTCAAACAAAAGAAGCTAAGAGATTACCAGATGACTGACTGTAAGTAATACCTTCAGTGGCTTCAATATTTAACTATACAGTGAAATCGTTCAATACTCTTTTATGTTACATACAGCTTACCCTGTGGTTAAGCTGGGTGTTGTCATAATTCTCGTTTTTAATTACAATAGTACGTTAGCTAAAAACGATAACGTATTGCGGTTTTCATCTAGTCGTCTAAGTAGCGTATCGTGGGAGATTTGCAGTATATTATTTCATTCTGTTAAAAAATTAAGTGACATTAGAAGAAGCTGTATTGCTCCTCTGCTCGTCTCTTTTTACGTGTGAACTGCAGCAGGCCATGTCACTGCAGGCTAGCTGTACCAGCTGACCGGCCATGCTGTCGAAGTTGAAACGCGCCGGTAAAGCTGTTGTCCCGTATTATCGCTAATTTTAAGTCGGCGTGCGCGTAACGCACACCACTAAACGTACTCTTTTATCGTACTTGACAGTACTCCAGACAGCTTGGCTGCAGTCCCACGTGAAACGGAAATCCGATGAGGTTCCAGCAAGCAAACGTGGAAGAATACATAGTGCAATGTTTACATCAGGTTTATAGTAAACATAACAACGGAAGCTCACAGCACCTGCGGAAGACCAATGGATCGGTCGTCAAAATATTGTGCCTAAATTGAAAATAACAGCTTGACAGAACACCCGGAACCTCACAATGAAAAATCGCATTGAGAAAAATTGAAGATCATTTACGTATTTTCAGAAATATTCAAAATTACAAAAATAATACCTTCTAATTATAATCACCATTCACACACTTTAACAAGTTTGAGAAGACAGGTAAATGATTAGTCACCAAAAACGTTAATGAAGCAATATTTTGGTTAACAGAATAAATTATGTAACGTTCTCAGCTTTCAAAAAGTAATTATATTTTATTGTGTTTAATATCACTATTCTGATCTGTTACGCTGCTTCAGTGAATGAATATGTGAAGTAGAAATTATCTAAATTACTAAGTATGAGCGAGCATGGAAATCTGATTGAGCAATCTTGTGTAAGTCACATACGTGAGAGAAAATGTGAATTGTAAAGCAGCCAGTTTTCGGTATTCTAAAGAACATTAAACTTACTTCCGTCTTCAGACGACTAAAGATGGGTTGATTTATTTTATTTGCTTTTTGGGAAAGTATTTTTGTCAGACTATATGAATCAAACTAGGAAGCGCACTGAATATTGTGGTATTTGGTCAGCCATATGCCTTTTACACGCTTCCGTACTAAGACAGGAACCTTGGCGTTGGTTAGGAAGAGTAGTTGGTCAGCTCTTGTGACGTTACGTAGCTCGGAACTGCTTGCAATTTTGTTAAGTTTGAGTAATACTGATTTTTTGGAGCCTTATTTGTTAGGAAAGGTTTAAGTTCGAACGCAGATGACATTTACTGGAATTCTGAATTTTTTTTCTGTGAGAAAATACTTTCTTTCGGGGAATAAAAATTCTGTTTGGCGGGCTGTGCAATCATTACCGTGAACTTCTTATGTTCAAATGTGACGCTCTGCATAATATTTGAGCGAGCATTCACCCGGTGTACGAGGGAGTGCTGAAAAGTAATGTGTCTGAATTTTTTATGTGAAAACTACAAAGTTTTTTAAAAAATAAAACAAACATGATTAGCATTCTTCATCTTTATTCTTCATGTCTACGATATTTATTTGTCAATACAGTCACCTTGGCGACGATCACATTTCTGCCAACGAGAGACCAGTCTGTTGATACCATCACTGTAGATTGACTTCGTTGACGGAGCCAGAAACCCACCCCTGCCTGCACTGCTTCATCGCTACTAAAGTGAAGTCGTCGAAGGTGATCTTTACGTTTTCGAAGCAGATGAAAGTAGGATGGGGCCAACTTGGGACTCTACGGAGGATGATCGATGACAGTGAACCCGAGGCGTCTGAGTGTTGCAGATATCGCAACGCTGGTGTGTTACCTAACATTATCAAGCTACAATGAAGGGTGCTCCACGATTACAGCGACATTGTTACGTTACACACCGTCATGTTACACGCTAAATGCTTTTTATTTAAAAAGCTTTGAGAGTTTTCAATAAAAAATTTACAAACTATTCAATAACCGACGCAAAGTGCTGTTCTTTTACTTTCAGGTCTGAGTGAGAACCTTATACATGCTACTAGAGAGACAATGTGCAACAAGTGTGCAACGATTAGTACAATGTTCATGTCCTTTTTTTATTTCTGGAAGAGTACGCCGACGGACTTTGTAGTAAATGCGTGTACAAGAAAGTGACAATACAAAACAGAATCTTTCTGCAAGGACTTTTCTTCTTTTTATAGTTAGACCTGGTGAATTTACTTCATTATGCAACTTCTTAACACTAATTTTTTAATTTTTTACAGATTTCCTCCCCCCCCCCCCTCCCCATAAACCATGGACCATGCCGTTGGTGGGGAGACTTGCGTGCCTCAGCAATCAGCGATACAGATAGTCGTACCGTAGGTGCAACCACAACGGAGGGGTATCTGTTGAGAGGCCAGACAACCGTGTGATTCCTGAAGAGGGGCAGCAGCCTTATCAATAGTTGGCAGGGGCAACAGTCTGGATGATTGAATGATCCGGCCTTGTAACACTTAACTAAAACGGCCTTGCTGTGCTGGTACTGCGAACGGCTGAAAACAATGGGAAACTACAGCCGTAATTTTTCCCGAGGGCATGCAGCTATACTGTATGATCAAATGATGATGGCGTCCCCTTGGGTAAAATAGTTCCCCATTCGGATCTTGGGCGGGGACTACTCAGGAGGACGTCGTTATCAGGAGAAAGAAAACTGGCGTTCTACGGGTAGGAGCCTGGAATGTCAGATCCCTTAATCGGGCAGGTAGGTCAGAATATTTAAAAAGGGAAATGGACAGGTTAAAGTTAAGATATAGTGAGAATTAGTGAAGTTCGGTGGCAGGAGGAACAAGACTTATGGCTAGGTGAATACAGGGTTATAAATACGAAATCAAATAGGGGTAATGCAGGAGTAGGTTTAATAATGAATAAAAAAGTAGGAATGTTGGTAAGCTACTACAAACAGCATATTGAACGCATTATTGTGGCCAAGATAGATACGAAGCCCGCGCCTACCACAGTAGTACAAGTTTATATGTCGACTAGCTTCTCAGATAACGAAGAAGAGATTGATGAAATTTATTATGAGATAAAAGAAATTATTCAGATTGTGAAGGGAGACGAAAATTTAAAAGTCATGGGTGACTGTAATTCGATAGTACGAAAAGAAGAGAAGGAAACGTAGTAGATGAATACGGATTGCGGGGAAGAAATGAAAGAGGCAGCCGCCTGGTAGAATTTTGCACAGAACATAACTTAATCATAGCTAACACTTGGTTCAAGAATCATGAAAGAAACCTGGAGGTGCTAGAAGGTATCAGATAGATTATATAATGGTAAGACAAAGATTCAGAGACCCGGTTTTAAATTGTATGACATTTCCAGGGGCAAGAGTGGACTCTGAACACAATCTATTGGTTATAAACTGTAGATTAAAACTTAAGAAACTGCAAAAAGGTGGGAATTTAAGGAGATGGAACCTGGATAACCTGACTAAACCAGAGGTTGTACAGAGTTTCTGGGAGAGCATAAGGGAACAATTTACAGGAATGGGGGAAAGAAATACAGTAGAAGAAGAATGGGTAGCTTTGAGGGATGAAGTAGTGAAGGCAGCAGAGGATCAAGTAGGTAAAAAGATGAGGACTAGTAGAAATCTTTGGGTGACAGAAGAAATACTGAATTTAATTGATGAAAGGAGAAAATATAAAAATGCAGTAAATGAAGCAGGCAAAAAGGAATACAAAAGTCTCAATAATGAGATCGACAGGAAGTGCAAAATGGCTAAGGAGGGATGGCTAGAGGACAAATGTAAGGATGTAAAGGCGCATATCACTAGGGGTGAGATAGATACTGCCTACAGGAAAATTAAAGAGACCTTTGAAGGAAAGAGATCCACTTGTGCGAATATCAAGAGCTCAAATGGAAACACAGTTCTAAGCAAATAAGGGAAAGAAGAAGGTGGAAGGAGTATATAGAGAGTCTATACAAGGGCGATATTCTTGAGGACAATATTATAGAAAAGAGAATGTAGATGAAGATGAAATAGGAGATATGATACTGTGTGAAGAGTTTGACAGAGAACTGAAAGACCCAAGTCGAAACAAGGCCCCGGGAGTAGACAACATTCCATTAGAATTACTGACAGCCTTGGGAGAGCCCAGCCTAACAGAACTCTACCATCTAGTGAGCAAGATGTAATAGACAGGCGAGATACCATCAGATTTCAAGAAGAATATAATAATTCCAATCCCAAAGAAGGCAGGTGTTGACAGATGTGAAAATTACCGAACTATCAGTTTAATAAGCCACGGCTGCAAAATTCTAACAAGAATACTTTACAGATGAATGGAAAAACTGGTAGAAGACGACCTCGGAGAAGATCAATTTGGATTCCGTAGAAATGTTTGAACACGTGAGGCAATACTCACCCTACGACTTATCTTAGAAAATAGATTAAGGATAGGCAAACCTACGTTTCTAGCATTTGTAGACTTAGAGAAAGCTTTTAACAATGTTGACTGGAATATTCTCTTTCAAATTCTGAAGGTGGCAGGGGTAAAATAAAGGGAGCGAAAGGCTATTTACAATTTGTACAGAAACCAGATGACAGTTATAAGAGTTGAGGGACATGAAAGGGCAGCAGTTGTTGGGAAGGGAGTGAGACAGGGTTGTAGCCTATCCCCGATGTTAGTCAATCTGTATATTGAGCAAGCAGTAAAGGAAACAAAAGAAAAATTCGGAGTAGGAATTAAAATCCATGGAGAAGAAACAAAAACTTTGAGGTTCTCTTATGACATTATAATTCTGACAGAGACAGCAAAGAACCTGGAAGAGCAGCTGAGCGGAATGGACCATGTCTTGAAAGGAGGATATACGATGAACATCAACAAAAGCAAAATGAGAATAATGTCATGTGGTCGAATTAAATCGGGTGATGCTGCGGGAATTAGATTCGGAAATGAGGCACTCAACGTAGTAAATGAGTTTCGCTATTTGGGGAGCAAAATAGCTGACGATGGTCGAAGTAGAGAGGATATAAAATGTAGACTGGCAATGGCAAGGAAAGCGTTTCTGAAGAAGAGAAATTTGTTAACATCGAGTATAGGTTTTTAAGTGTCAGGAAGTCATTTCTGAAAGTATTTGCATGGAGTGTAGCCATGTATGGAAGTGAAACATGGACGATAAATAGTTTGGACAATAAGAGAATGGAAGCTTTCGAAATGTGGTGCTACAGAAGAATGCTGAAGATTAGATGGGTGAATCATATAACTGATGAGGAGGTGCTGAACAGAACTGGGCAGAAGAGGAATTTGTGGCACAACTTGAATAGAAGAAGGGATCGGTTGGTAGGACATGTTCTGAGGCGTCAAGGGATCACCAGTTTATTATTGGAGGGCAGCTTTGAGGGTAAAAATCGTAGAGGAAGACCAAGAGATGAATACACTAAGCACATTTGGAAGGATGTAGGCTGCAGTAGTTACTTGGAAATGAAGTAGCTTTCACAGGATAGAGTAGCATAGAGAGCTGCACCAACAACAATTATAAAATAAAGAAACATGCGAAAGCAAACAGTAGAATGAAGTCAACGTACATCGGCGCCACTTCATATTTCGAACATCTTGTTATATGGGTAATGCTAGCTTATAGCAGCAAGCAAGCTTGGTAGGACATTTTATTGCTTTCTTAGGGCTCCCCGCATGTTTTCTGTATTTTTTCCTGGTACTTTCAGGCTGAATACGTGATTATTCTAACTTTAACGTACTCTTACGTTCTGCTTTTTCCTTTCTTTATCTGACGAAAATGAACTTTTTTTCTATCCAGAGCAACCATAGACGCAGTATGTGCGCCAGTGTTTCAAGTTTTTACCTGTAACTTGGTAGAATTTAAATTTTGACCTATCGTTCAGTCTCGCAATACCTCCGTAAACACACTTTTAAAACAGTTAGATAATGCTTTTACTACTGTGTAGTGGGTGAAGATACAGACCTCACTCCATTAACGTCCTATAAGCAGCAAAATTTTCATTTCCAATTCGTCGCGGACGTCTGCGGCACATATACGCTATCACCTGACTCGTAGAAATAAAATTTATTTCTACCCACAAATACAGTGTTCACTCACCATTCAGAATAATGAGAGTTTTTCCTGTTCGTTTGCTGTCAATGGTACTCCATCATACTACTGTACCAAAATTTGCGACTATACGATTTTTTCCCCTATTCGACTTTTTTGTCTCCCGTTGACTGGTCTACACAAGGGCACGTTACCTCATGATATCACCTTCTGTCGCTGACCGCAGACTGTTACGTCTAGCAATGCTGTGGCGATGAAAAGTTAGGATAGACAAGGAGTGTACATGTGACATATCCTCCTATTCTGAGGGAAAAATATGATTGCGCTATAAGTCCCCGAATGTTCGAGCAAAACAACCATGCGCTTCCAAACAATGGAACTACAATTATAGAGTAGTATGACTGGAATTTCGTGTGGTTCAGGGGCGCTCAACACGACGTTACCAGCGCCCTAGAAATTTCAAAACAACACATTGGTGCATTTGGAATTTTACTGTGTCTAGGGGTGTCCCAGATGAAAGAGGAGACATCTGTGAGGCAATCGCGGCCTGAACGTACCTACCCTTGTGTAGACCAGTCAGTGAAAACTTAACGTCGAATAGGAGAAAAAAAATCGTTTAGTCGCAAATTTTGGTACAGTGGTATGAGGGACTGCCATGGACAACATACTAAAAGTCCCCACCGGTGTGTGGGGTCGTTTAAAAGGCACTTTTTATATTTTTCTTGAATAACTCGAAAGCCGCTGTATCTAGCGAATATGTTTCCAAGTACAAAACTAAACTATATTAAATTTCTTAGAAAAAAAGGTCCTAGTTTACGCCTTGAAGGTGATGGGAAACTTGCAGATTATTAAAAATAGTGATTTAATGATATAAAATTAATGTTTATTGTTGAAAGAAGTGGGTTAGGAGCAAATATTAAATGTGTGTATCAGATCTAAGTATTAAGATAGAAACTGTGTTATGGGGATATAACAGGTTGGCTGGGATAGGAAGCTAGACGCGAGAGGGTAGGTAAGTCGCCACGCTGTGGTCATGAACTTCTCTCCTTCATAGGTTTGAAAACTGGAAAGATTGGCAATTTCCCATTCAACCTCACTACATCAAAGAATCAGCTATAGGTGTTTTTCAAACTTATACCGACCCTTCCGCCATCTCACCTTAGAATCACTGGGGATGCAGAGCGCACCCAAATACCGCGGGTTTGGGTGTTTATTCGCCACAAAATGCGTTAACACTACGGGAAAATGAGATATGAGTTACTCATAACAACGCAAGAATAGCTTATGTATAGATTATATGTAAATCTTGCACAGTTTTCTACACTGCTAGAGGGGGAAATAGATTCTAAGTCGTCCACCAAGGCAGTTGTAACGTTCTTCCGGAAAGGCGACTTCAACCCCACCATAAGCGATAGTCTTTCAGTTTACAGACTATACCTCCCCAGCATTTCGTGTCTAGTTCCCTTGTGCGAATAGACAAAATAACTTCACTGCGCCCGTGTTTATATAGTCGAGTTATTTTCAGTTTATTACGTGAGTACTTCCTTGCAGTTATTAGGTCAACTTTCATGTAAAACTTGTTCCTATGAACAAGGGCTGAGAAGTGCTTACTTTGTAATTGTGATGTTCTCAGCAACCTACGTAATGTTGGAGGGAAAGTGAATGGACTGGTAAATATGGCACCTTGCAGCTGTCTGCCGTTGACAGTATTTTATGAATCCCTGTGACTGTGCTGGCAGTGAATTAATGAATGACCAGAAAGTTACTGCACATCTCTCACCATTAACTGTGGTACTGACAGACTGCACAACTCTCTTCCACTCAGAAATTGCTGGCCTTGAAGAGTGGACTGTCCTGTGTGATGCCAACTGCAAAACATCCACAGTCTATGATGCAAGGTCAGTGTGAATGTGTCTGACGGAATGGCACTGATTGTGTTCAAGTCTAGAAACAAAGGGGGCCAATTTAAGCATCTGGGCCTATTTAGATGTTGGGAGAGATGAGGCTTCTGTAATGTCCTTGATATCCCTCACACTGCTTAAAGTATTCCAGCCACTGGTAGTGGTGACAATAAAATCAACATTGTAACGTACATACTGACAGCATGTTACGCTTGGGGTGGCTGTTCTGTGTGCAGACAATTAACAGTGCAGCCACCTAGCCTTTTTTTAAAAATATATAGACAATATGCCTTTCCTGGAAAAATACTACAGTTGCCATACAGGGTCACTAAGAATCAATTTCCCCCAGGGCTGTGAACAACAATCTGTAGACATTTACATAGTTTCTGTCCATCTGTGTTTCTTGCAGCAGTATTATGTTTTAGTAATTCATATTTCTATTCCATGTAGTGTTGATGCACTTTGTGAGAAATAAATACCTCTCCCTCTCCTCCTAACCATGTCTGTGACTTCGTCCCCAGTGATGAATAAGAGAGCAGTGGAACATTTAGAATAACTTTGTGAAACACCCTGTAGTTGGTTCTTGTGATGTGGTATGGTGGATAGAGGGGGTAACTGCTTATCACTCTTCAATTTGCACACCTATTAATGAAGGAAGTGCATGGCCACAATCTGGTAATTTACCTTCCCTCGTGCACTTACCCTCGACCCCTTCCACACCCCCAGAATGATATTTATCCCTTAATATGTCTCTGCTGCATGTAAAGCAGGGTACACACACTTAACATTTGTTATTCTCATTTCATTTAACAATAAACATTTATACATTTGAATTACTATTTTTAATAATCTGTAATTTTCCATCCTCTGCAATGTTGAAACTATTATTAGTTCTCGAGAAATAATGACCGGGTTATTTTTTGTACAAAAATTTAATGTAGTTTAATTTTGTACTAGAAAACACTTTAGCTAGAAGCTGCAGTTTTCAAATTATTCAAGAAAAACGATAAAAGTGACCTTTAAACTTGCTCCAACCCCATGCCCACACCCCACCTATGTTCATAATGACACTCGCTCCTATCACTGTACAAAACTTTGCGACTACACTATGAGGAAAAGACTGGATAGTAGCAGCCGCAAGCAGACCCACAGGACGAGAAACTATGGCCTTGAGCTGGCCCATCATTGAATTAAAATGCTCACTGTATCTGAAGACTATAAGGCACTGTGAAACGTTTCAGTGTGAGTATTAACACATGTCTGTCACTTTCCTCATTTTTCCACACCTGTCTATTGGTGTCAAGTGAAAAGCAAATACAAGAGTCTATTAAAAAAACATTACTGCTTCAGTACCTCACTAGTTTTTAAATGTAAGTCATGACTAGTAACTAACAAGAAAAGTACTTGCACATTTTCATACTACTATTTGACTAACACTTTTGTATCAGCATCCTGAACAATTTATGAAATACTGGGTGGGGGTCCATGTTATATGCATGTATTGCACTTCTGACATACCTGTACTGAAAGTATCACTGCAATGTCTATAGGCCACAATGAATTTGCAGGCCAACAATTGCATGTAGGGCTGAAAACTGTAACTAAATTAATGAAGTAAAGTAAGTCATACAATACTGCAGGGATTAGGTTAGGAGATGCAACATTACAAGTAATAGATATGAACTTTGATGGTTGCAGTAGAGAGGATATTAAAATGCAGACTGCCTACAGCAAGGAAAACATTTTTGAAAAAGAGAAATTTGCTAACATGAAATACAATTATAAGTTTAAGAAGCCCTTACTGAAGATATTTGTCTGCAGTGTAGCCTCGCACGGAAGTGAAATATGGACAATAAGCAGTTCAGAGAAATGAGAATAGCTTTTTAAATGTGGAATTATAGAAGAATGTTGAAGATTAATGGCACAATTTGACGAAAAGAGGGGATTAGTTGACACAACACATTCAGAGGCATCAAGAAATCATCAATCTGGTACTGGATGGGAGGGTGAGGGAGGGGGGAGAGGAGGGAAGGGGGGGGAGAGGGAGGAAGGGGGGAGGTGGATGATGATGAGGGGGTAGATAGATAGATAGAGAGAGAGAGAGAGAGAGAGAGAGAGAGAGAGAGAGAGAGAGAGAGAGAGAGAGAGAGAGAGAGAGAGAGGGGGGGGGGGGGGGAGGGGGGAGGACTGTATAGGAAGACCAAGGGATACTTGAGTTGGAATATACTTCATTAGATGAAATGTGGCTGTGGTGTGCACCTTGCATAGCAGATCTCAATTAACTATGATTGCAAGTGTGCTATTCCTTTCTTTGAGTTATTAATTACAGTTACCTATGTGTACACATTAAAAGCAAAAGTTTTCAGTATATCCTTGTCTGAGCTGTACAGAATCAGAAATGGCCACATTTAAGCTCAGAAAATAATAACACTTATTGAATACTGTACTTTAATGAATCTCACAGGAAAAATCAAAGAAAATTACATTGCTAAGTAAAAAACATGGTGATGGTATCTAGATATTCTCAGAAAACAGTGACTTTAAGCGCAGCAGCATTTATACCCAACACGTGTTCTGAGAGTTATTCATGTATTTGGAATGACAGTGTATAATTTAACCTTCCAGACTTGTCAGGACTTATTTTATTCAAATGCAGTTTAGACAAGGACAACAAAACTATCTTAGGGCATAATGTATGTTTTTTAGAGACTTAAAATGTTCTAATTAACACTTAAACATGTCAGGACCACAAAGTCAAACTCATGCCCACTAGAATAGATACTTCATCAGTAGAGCTATTTACAATGTGATTTCAAAGCAATGTATACTATGCTACCATAAAACACACCTAACTTTATGCGGTTTTACTGGGTACATTTAATGCTGCAATCACACACCAAAATTATGCATAACAATCTGAATAACACATTCATAATCACAGTACAAATTTTCCTGCTTCTTTATATATCATTACACTGTAAATCAGAAAACAGATAAAGTTTTTGGGCTTATCATCTTTGTTTGTTTCATAGAGAAATTTCTGAATAGAAATAACCTCTAAACTGCCAACATAAATTTTGTCTATGCAATGTTTTGTTGTTGGCACATTCCACTACAGCAATACAGAAGTGATCAATCTTAGTAACTCCACACAAAATTGCTCATTCATGCATCAAAATATTGAGCAAATGTCATCAACAAGATGAATGAATGAAACTACACTGACAATGTATCTGTATGCACTTCACTGCAAAGAGAATGCAGGAGGAGAGAAGAACTAGTATGTTCTGTGACATAGCACTAATGTCAATTGTGTATTCAAAGCAGAAGTTGTCAACTTACTTAGAAGTTACAAAAATAATCAACGTTTGAAAATTTTCTTTTGACAGAAGGATTGAAGGGAAACAAAGAGGGGTGAATAAAAGAGATTGGCGAGGTTGCAGAAATGGTTACAGTTATGGAAAAGTCGCCCACGATCCCAGGTCGGGGAGACGTAACAGACAGGATGAGAAGGAAAGACTGGTTGTTTGTGCCTGCATTGTACAAAATTTGAAAACCTGAGAGCTAAAATGTGGAAGACAGGGTAATAAGCAAGACAGAGATTACTGACAAAATATCAGGCACAAGAGTCAATAAAGGCGGACAGGTGGGGTGGGGGGTGGATAGATATACAGATTGGAAAATACTGAAAAGAAATACTGAGACCACTGAAATTAATGTAAAATTAGACCAGGCATGTGTGTGCCTATGCCCATTTATTCTAACTGATAACTTGGTGGTAGTCACACCAATACAGAAGGCCCAACAGGTTTACAAGAGCTGTCATGTGGCACCTCATTTCACAGGTCGCTCTTCTCTTCCTTTGAAAGTACGTTTTCCAGTTACAGTGGATGGTAGTAGAAGGGTGTGTGCATCAGACAAGTCTAAAGAGGAGGGACAGTCACAAGGATAGGAGCCATACAGGACAGTGAAATGGGTGCAGAAGGAGCATAGGGTCTGATCAAGATATTGTGGAGGTTGGGCAGTGAGGTTGGGGGGGGGGGGGGGCAAAAAGCTTTTCTGTGTGTGGTAGGCAAAATGTCAGACAGAATGCAACTTTATGAAAGCAGCAAATATAATATGTGATGGGATTCAACATGGCAAAAAGAGGAGGTTTCGTAGCACTATAAAGGGTGGAAGTGGCGAAAAAGAAGCTGAGGGGGGAAAAATGACAAGCATGGAAAAGCATGTTTATGAAATTACCGAATATAATGTGCACATTTATAAAAGGACCACCACAAGTTATGTACCCTCTGCAATGTAAAAAGTGATTGGCCCTCTATATAGGTATGACTACCATCAAGTTATCAGTCAGTATAAATGAACACAGGCAGTGTAATATCCTTTTGCAGTGCATGCTCTACAATGTGACAATCATGACCTTGGTACCTGTTTCACCACATGTGTTATCTGTAATCTCCCTCTTCACACCAGTTTCTCACACCTCTGCAAAAGGAAACTGACATTACAACATGTGCTTGGTTCCACCTACTTAGCCTACATTTATATTAATTTCTGTGGTCTCAGCATTTCTTTTCAATAACTAATATCCTTTTTTTTTACTCCCCTTTTATTGTTCTATGTCTTTCATTTTCTGACCTGCCTACTAACCTCCTCCACCTTTCTACCATGTATACCTGCACATAGCTTTCCACTCTTATTGACTTTTGCATCAGACACAAGACTCATCAAAGTCAAGATTCACAATTTGCAGGTGGTGTAGTATGCTGTCTGTATCTGTATCTATGTCAAAAAATAGCAGAATACATATTATCTCTCATGAAGCATATAACACCATTCACTGCAAGCAACAAATATACTGGTACAGGAGACAGCAACTCTATATGAACTGTCTTGCATTAGGTTGGAGTCATTTTTAATTTAAAATCTTTTTAGATGAATTATATCTTCAGCACAGAACAGTGGGTGCTAAAATTTTCATATTGTCATCTGCATATTAAAAAATCATATCTCTGCTTAGAAATTAGGGAAATGCACCTAGATTTATACAATTTGAATTTTTTCATTCTTTTGCAACATTCACCTACAGTAATTGCTTTAGGGCAACATATTAATGTAACTCATCTCAATAAATGGACAGGGTAAAGACAAGAGGAATGGATGCTATTTTTGCCACAAGATTCCTTTCTATTTATCTGGTTACTACCACCAGCAGACTAGATTAGTTTTTGCAGTTAGGGTTCACATATCATGGGTTCAAATACAGCCAGTTAAAGTTTTATAATAGATTTTATTTTTTCTTTAAGAAATTTTTTCGTAAAGTGCTCTCTCTTTTTGATAAGTGCACTGAAGTGGTAACAACACCTTATGGGGGGGAAAAAATTCAATAATTGCTATTTAAACGAAGCCAATAACGCATCGCGAGGAAATTGTCACGCCTCCCCTTTACGGGATAGCTAATGAAACTTCTTGATGTTTTTACGAACTCATTTACCTAAACGCAACGACTTTTTTCTCTTTCCCTGTATTTTCCCGGAGGATATACCTGGCAAAAAATTCTAGCTGTGATGGAATTACGAACAAAGCTGGTAACATTCGGAATCATCGGGACTGATTGTCACTCTCTCTCTCTCTCTCTCTCTTTTTTTTTTTTTATGCTAGGAGCTCAAGTTAGTTCTAGTACAAGTGTACTTTTCACCCTTTACATCGCAGCACTATTGTACGAGTTCTAACAGTGCATGAACCTATACTGCATGACAGGAAATTAAGAACATACGTCAAGGCTTGTCTCACTCGGAGTGGTTTTTTCAGTAAAAAGTGTTGGTCTTGAAACATGCCAAGACAATCATTGGCCAACATATGTTACTGAATATTTACAAATGTGTGATATGTATTTAAACATGATCTCATTCAGCCGTGTGGGGTGTTACTGAGAAACTATGTCATGTCCCACTTACACTGTTTACTTAGCTGGGAATAATTTTGCTGGAAACGAAATTGAAAAGGAACAGTAACTAATCCTTTCTTAATTGAAGAAGTATAGAAACTTTATTCGTTACCTATGCTATCATTTCGAGACAATAAAAGCTAGAGAATTCCACAGCTTTATCGATATTATGCAGAGCCTGCGCCAAAGGTTATCAGGCATTATTATTTAATGATTATACTAGTAATCAACATGATTTCTTTACACAGTCATGATTTACTACTAAAAAAGTAATGTCACAATTTTTAACATCATTTACGTCCTAGAAGCTACATAACCTATAACACGTGATCCATCTTTACGTAACTATATTTGATCAATTTAACAGCCAACACATTGTATCAAAATATTGTGTTAAATCATTTAACGAATGAATAACTATACCGCACATTATCTTCATTTTCGAGTGTAGGTTTAACGTCAGCTTAAATAATACATGACTACTGTGGAGAATAAAACGGTTAGCTTTTTTCTTCTTCTGAGATAATTTCGTCTCCAGTGGAGAAAATTTTGTTTATTTACTAAGCATGGTTATAATGGTACATTTCGATAGTGAAACGCCTAAATAAATTTCTCATTACGGCAATGCAACAAGAACTTGCGAAACCATTTACGGCTGGCATACGTTTGGTTCAACATACTGTACACTGCTTTATTCTCTCTAATAAAGACGATTCACTTCATGGGAACTATTATAATTTTCAACTAAACATGACGCGTAGCACTAGCAGACTGGTCACCGGGCAGAAATGGTACCGCCCCCTACACAATTTGTGTGTTTGTTCTTAACTAAGACAAAGGAGAGCGCTTGGTGTTAAAAAGTAGTTACGAAACTTCCGAATTTTTTCTCTTACCTTATTACTTTCAGTCAATATTGCCCTCAAAAAACGAATATTCGAAAAATATTCGTACGGATTTCTAGTGCAGATCATTACCGCCAGATGCCACCACATAACGTTTTAACACCGAAGATGAAAATATCGGTTACGTCAAAGATGCTTAGGCGATCGAAGATAGAACGAATAGTAAATAAAAAGATTAGGCGACAAAGCTCGCAGAATAGTAATGAATGAAATCGCCTAGGATTTGATCATAGGGGTTATTTGTACATTTTTATAACGATGTATTCTCTTTTAAATACATGTTATTTAGAAGCTTTGGTCACGCAGTTTATTCAGTGATTGTTAGGTAGTACAAAATTGTTACGTATTGTGACTCTCTCCTAGAAAAGGCAGATATTGCATCAAATGAAAGGGCACGAGTGTGCCAATGGTTTCTGGCTTTACCAATAACAAACATGAGATGCATCGGTATTCTCATTTATTTTACATCGATAATAAAATCTGACACAAATCTAAGAAATATAGCTAATAATTTTCAGTTGTCAGTCAAAATCTTTGTACAATAAATATACTTATTTAGAACACGTACAAAAATGCATTCTTACATGTATATAGATAGATTCACACTCCTTGCACAAAACACACACACACACACACACACACACACACACACACACACACACACCTCTTCCTAAACTGTGCTTGCAGAAGTTGTAAGCAATAAAATAACACTAACAAATTCTCTCATACATTTAAAGACTAGGTCATTCAAACAACTGGCACAACATTTTTCACTTTGTAAAAAACAATACTGATCCCACTGCACATTTAAATATCACAAAATAACAGCACATCTTTAACTATTAGGCTTAGCTGCTTTGTCTTGTCTCTACATTACAATGAGTTTAAATACACACAGAGGAAGGAAATATGTGGTGACTTTATCTTTCAGATAAAGGAAATGACTGTGACTATGCCACAAGATAAGACACACCACACATGCAAACCTTCATGAGGATTTTTACAGATTAATGAAAGTCTTGGTGCTTAAGAATTCACATGTGTAGCCTTTCATATTTATAAACTGAGCATCAAAATGCACAGCTCCTTGTATCTTGCTATGCATAATTTTTTTCTTAAAATATGTACATTCATATTTACATGTGTACAGACAGTGGTGTACCATCATTACTTACATATAGGCAAAATTACACAATTTCTTTTCAACATATTCAGTTACAAGAACTGGGAACACTTCCACATCAACACACAAATTATTCATTTTGAAAATATTAAATGACTGCTTACCTTAGTAATTATACAAAAGAAATAAAAATTTCCAAAGTGACTTGATGGTGACATTTTTGACAGATAAAAAATATTATACAAAAGTCAGTCTAATTGTGATGTCAGAAGTAACGCTTCTATATTTTATAAAGTTTTTACTCCCTTCTAGAAAAAAGAGGAAATAAAATGTTTAAGGATGGTAGTGTAATTGATGCCAGTGACCAGTGTCAGGACTGAAAATACTAAACTTCTCCAGTTACCACAACACTATTGCCACAAAGTGGACAAGATTTGCTCCAGTGGAAAAGCAAATGGTTTGAAATGTATCATTTGTTCCCAATCATTATGCCCAATTTCACAGATAAAAATTTCAAAATTTCCATTGCAATGTCCACAGGTCACTGCTCACAGCTATAGAGGAGGCAGAAGGTAAGACTAAGTCACTTAGCTGAAGAAATTGGCTAGATATGCCAGAAGAATAGCAGATGTGACAAAATAAATGAAATCTAAGTAAGCATTCATACTGGAGTTGTTATAACGTCTAATATGCTTCTACGTGCAAGTTCTTGGTAAATGATAGTGCATACGTTTTCTAATTAATTCGTTTAAATAAACATACAGCAATCCCAGTATTACACAATAAGAACCGATGTTCCAATGAACATAGCCTAACTGCTGTAACATCTTTCAATTATTTCTTCTTTTTTTTTTTTCTTTTTCAGATTGCAAGAGCTTGCATGATTCCCAATTTCATTTACAATTCAGAGTTTCCATACACTCAGCACACGACAACATCTGTTTACAATTTCTGATGCTTGTGAATACAGAGAATTATTTCTCATAGTATGACACTACAGAAACTTTATAAATATAGTAATATTCGAGTAGTAGTGACGGCAGAAACAACAAATGATGGAAACCAAAACTGGCAAAAATCAATATTTTATAAGCTTCAGTTAATGGTTGTTGTGGCTTTTAATCAGCACCTAGTCATTTCTGTTTAGCTGTTCTTCCATCTACCTAGTAACATGCTACCAGAGTATTAGCCATAGAGGAGCTAACAAAACCAGTCCCTGAATGCTACAGCATCAATTCTAAACCTCACATGTTCTTTAAAACATAAGAGTGACCACTCAACTTTTTTTCTCAACACACGTCTTCAGATCAATGATGGTTTTTTCTAAAAGCTCAATGCAGCTGACAGAGAAGTGCTGTGACTTGCTTGAGCAAGGTGATGAGCTCTCTGTTTTATCACTTGAAGGTGATGGTGAGGGGGATGAGGCAACTGGTTCATCTTCATCTTTCGATCCTGATGGCTTTGGCTCTGCCTCCTCTTCTTTCTTCTCAGCACTTAATTTTCTTTTCTTGCAGGGAACATCATCTGTAAGAGATCGATTCACCAAGTTACCACCAATTTTTTATAGTCTCAATTTCAAAGTACTAATTACAGTAATCTGTCATGTAAGGATTCAAATGGACCAAACATTACCAAAAATATACAATCTGTTATATCAAAAATAAATCCTACAATACACAACACACTGTTTTCACAAAAATTTCATACATTTACTTCTTTTCAAGTTACTATCCCAATTCAAAATCTTTTCTCATTAGTGAATGCAGTCACATGTGTAAATCATCAGAATGTGATACAGAAATGCCCTTTCACTTTCAGATCTCGTTTTGTGTTCCTAATTAACACGTGAAACATCTATATGAGAAAAATGTTCCAAAACTGAACTGCACTCAAATGGATAGGCATACAACAAAAACTGCCTTGTTTGTGACAACAAATGTACACTCTTGGAAATTGAAATAAGAACACCGTGAATTCATTGTCCCAGGAAGGGGAAACTTTATTGACACATTCCTGGGGTCAGATACATCACATGATCACACTGACAGAACCACAGGCACATAGACACAGGCAACAGAGCATGCACAATGTCGGCACTAGTACAGTGTATATCCACCTTTCGCAGCAATGCAGGCTGCTATTCTCCCATGGAGACGATCGTAGAGATGCTGGATGTAGTCCTGTGGAACGGCTTGCCATGCCATTTCCACTTGGCGCCTCAGTTGGACCAGCGTTCGTGCTGGACATGCAGACCGCGTGAGACGACGCTTCATCCAGTCCCAAACATGCTCAATGGGGGACAGATCCGGAGATCTTGCTGGCCAGGGTAGTTGACTTACATCTTCTAGAGCATGTTGGGTGGCACGGGATACATGCGGATGTGCATTGTTCTGTTGGAGCAGCAAGTTCCCTTGCCGGTCTATGATTGGCAGAACGATGGGTTAGTTGACGGTTTGGATGTATCGTGCACTATTCAGTGTCCCCTTGACGATGACCAGAGGTGTACGGCCAGTGAGGAGATCGCTCCCCACACCATGATACCGGGTGTTGGCCCTGTGTGCCTTGGTCGTATGCAGTCCTGATTGTGGCGCTCACCTGCACGACGCCAAATAAGCATACGACCATCATTGGCACCAAGGCAGAAGCGACTCTCATGCTGAAGACGACACGTCTCCATTCGTCCCTCCATTCATGCCTGTCGCGACACCACTGGAGGCGGGCTGCACGATGTTGGGGCGTGAGCGGAAGACGGCCTAACGGCGTGCGGGACCGTAGCCCAGCTTCATGGAGACGGTTGCGAATGGTCCTCGCCGATACCCCAGGAGCAACAGTGTCCCTAATTTGCTGGGAAGTGGCGGTGCGGTCCCCTACGGCACTGTGTAGGATCCTACGGTCTTGGCGTGCATCCGTGCGTCGCTGCGGTCCGGTCCCAGGTCGACGGGCACGTGCACCTACCGCCGACCACTGGCGACAACATCGATGTACTGTGGAGATCTCACGCCCCACGTGTTGAGCAATTTGGCGGTACGTCCACCCGGCCTCCCACATGCCCACTATATGCCCTCGCTCAAAGTCTGTCAACTGCACATACGGTTCACGTCCACGCTGTCGCGGCATGCTACCAGTGTTAAAGACTGCGATGGAGCTCCGTATGCCACGGCAAACTGGCTGACACTGACAGCGGCGGTGCACAAATGCTGCGCAGCTAGCGCCATTCGACGGCCAACACCACGGTTCCTGGTGTGTCCGCTGTGCCGTGCATGTGATCATTGCTTGTACAGCCCTCTCGCAGTGTCCGGAGCAAGTATGGTGGGTCTGACACACCAGTGTCAATGTATTCTTTTTTCCATTTCCAGGAGTGTAGTTTTAAATAACAGTTGACATAATTTCACCAATGGCTTCTGTCCCATAGTGTCCTTGTGTGCCTCATTTTGACCTGAAGTTTCTTTTTATGTCAAACATTCTTCATCTGTATCTACATATGTGCCGCTCCCCTCCAACCACACAAACACACTTATTCTTACATAATGTAAGGAAAATTGAGAGTAATATTTCATTAAATAAATAGTTTTTGGATTTATCTGCCAATGAGCTTGCCCTATTCGCAGTAGCAGCTTTAGCACTTTCTTATTTCATGTATTTTGCATGTTACAAAAATTTTGTAACTGAATAAGAACTGTGACCTAACAAGAATACCATTCAGGTTTGAGTAAAATGTGAGGCTAATGAAATAATTTTTATCTTATTTGGAAGCTTATTGTAAATTTGTATCACACTAATTGTAGTGGCTAATGTCCTTACTGATTTAACTGATCATGGAACTTTACTTCTTGCCTTGTATCATGTTCATAAACATTAAAGCTTTTATATTTATATTTTGAGGATGCAGGGACGATGGGACTGCAACATGGAGCTTTCCGGTTTCCCATATGCACCAGTTCTGTTTATTGACAAAGCCGTCCAGGTAAAAATAAGCTTCGTCAGTAAATCAAATGCTGCCCACATGCATATCGCTGTCATCAATCCTGTGCACTATATCGTTAGCGAAGAGATCTCCACCCCCCTCGTACTCCTACGGATTTATGGACAGCCCTGCAGGATTTGTGGTGTCAGTTCCCTCCATCACTGCTTCAGACATTAGTCAAGTCCATGCCATGTCATGTTGTGACAATTATTTGTGCCCACAGGGCCCTACACAATATTAGGCAGGTGTATCAGTTTCTTTGATTTTCAGTGTATATATAATTGTCATAGATTATTTTGTGCTCTATAGTATACTTAAAAAAGTTCTGATAATTCTTTTGAGTACTGTGTATCCCAATGTGTTGATAAACATTGTGTTACTGTGTATATGTGCTACAGCATATGCAATCACTAATGGCTCACTGGCACTGTGTTTCAGCATCCCAACCAGGACTAAAAACATAATTGACAGGCGGAATTTGGGTTGAGACAATGTGGCAAATGGATGTGTTTAAGCTGTGCTCTGCGCTAATGGTAACAAGGTAAGTTTGCTAAACTGGTTTTTAGTTGTTTATTGGACATTTATTTCATATTATAGTGGGTATTTTGTTTTGTTGAGAAACACTATTGGAAAATCTCTTTGAATTCAAGGAGATATACGTTGAAGTGTACTTCTGAACCTGACTGAAGCCTATAACATTTTAATTTCACAGTTTTGTTGTTACGGAAAGTTTAAGTAAATAATTTAAGGGTAAAGGTAATAGTTCACAGAATAGTAGATGCTGTGAGTCATCAACAGGCTGTACCCCTCATAGTCCCAACCCCCAACCCACGCTGCCCCTCTTAAACACACACACACACACACACACACACACACACACACACACACACACACAGTGTATTCAGCTGTCACAATGTGTGTGTGTGTGTGTGTGTGTGTGTGTGTAATATTTGTCTGAAAGCTAGTTTAGTGTAGTTCATGTTAATATGCCTGATGAGTTGTTATTTTTACTCTTAAATTATTTTCAAAGTTTTTCTTCCAATGAAGTCAATAAGTTCTTTTATAATTCATCTATCGTGTTATGTTAATGTTGCTTTTGTGAAACAGAGATTCTAGAAATTTGCAACAGTTTATCTGAAGAGAGTGGAGGCACTCTGAGATTTACACATGCATAAGGGAGGTTCAGATAACTTTTGCTGATATAGGGATGATGCATACTGTACGAGTTTTCGAGCTCCCCTTTGAAATCCCCTGTGGTCATGCGAGTCAAGTTCTAAATAGTATGGGTGAGTAATTTCTGTGCCTCTGACAGGTGGGGCAAGGGATGTCCTTTTCTTGTTCTCATTGGAGTTAAGAAAGTTAATACTGATTTAATGAATCTCATTCTGTTATTCATAATCTATCTGCATACTGCACACTATTTATAAAAGACAGGCAGACCAGCTGTGTGCTGTGTGTAACTCCTCTATACAAGAGCATGCTGAGTGCTCAAGATAGTGCGCTGTGCTGGCCAGGGAGATAGCTGAGCACATGCCTGGCACAATAAACATGCCACTGACATATTCAGCCAAGACTAAATGGACAGCAGTGGTGCGTAGCAGGATGCTAGAAACAAACAATAGAAAAATTGTGATGACTGAAAACACAGAAATACTAAGCAAACCAGAGTTGGTCAACTGAGTTAACAACACTCAGATAGTGGTGGAGATGTGCTATCTTAATCCATTCCAAATGAAGAATTTGGTACAGTGCCACATAATCCCCGAGAAGCAGAACAGCCTATCCATGAGCAGAACCCGAGGGACCAAAAACTAGAAAGACTTTGCATCAAATCAAGTCAAAGACCAAAAAACAAACTTACAACAGATTAGGAATACAAAGACACTGCCATTAAGTCCATCATAAATCAAGGCAAGGAGGACAATGGAAGCATCCCCTTTCCCAGTCCAAGTGAACAGAACGAACAGCATTGGAAGGTCCAGCAATCAAAGTTCACATTCCAAGAACAAGGATAAAAATCTGAGGAATAGCACGACACAAATGTAGGTAAAATGGATTGAGCTACTGAAATGGAATCTGAGGACGAAAATGAGGTAATGACAACAAGCAAATCACTTCCAACATTGACTGATGGCAGAAATGCTGTTGAGGACCTTCATGTAATCAACTGAAAGTCACTGTGATAAATGCTGGAGAAAACTGTAAGCAGAACACATTACCAAAAATAATGTGATGCATATGGCCAAGAGAAAATTTACAACTATCTCTCACAGGATGGCACAAGTATATATCATCATAACATAAAATCGACAGATTAAAAAAAAAAAATTACTTGATGTTCATTGCTCCTCTTATATTTTCTTTTACTTCAATTTCAACTGTGGTGTTTATAACATGTGATACTTATTTCACTTAACTCAATCTGGTAGGACATTCTTGGGCTTTTAGAAACATAACACACCATGTACTTTTAAGAACTGAAATTCAAAAGAAAATCTTAGATAAAGAGGAGAAAAACAGTAAGCATAACTGTTTGATTTTGCATGGAGCATTTTAAACAAGTCGCTGGAGCAACAAAGGGTACACAGCGACTGAGGGGGGGGGGGATCATTACAGTTTTCGAGAAGCGTTGTAGAACAGATACACATAATTAAATGCCTGTAACGCTGATCTCAATCTGTTGAGGAGTTATGGAACATGCTGGACACTTACATATTATTAATTTTTGGAGAGCGAAAATCTCTGTGACAAGTCAACACAGAAACTGTAAACAGAGATCCTGTGACACTCCACTCGCTCTGTGCGCCCATGAGATTGAAGCTCTGTAAACATTGGCACTCACGTTGTTGTCATGTTTCGTGGCCTCAGGAAGGCAGTTGATGTGGTTCCACACCCTTATTTAGTGTACAAAATATGAGCTCACCGAGTACCTGACCAGATTTGTGATTGGATTCAGGTCTTTCTTGCATACAGAACCCAACATTTTCTCTTAAAGGAACAAAATCAAGGTAATTTCAGGAATACCCCAAGGAAGTGTGATGCAAATGTTACTGTTTGCAATGTATATTCTTGATGTTGGAGATTATGCTGGAATCTCTATGTAGCAGTCCACAGAGGGTGCACCTATTTATTAGGAATTGGCAATGGCAGAAGATTGAAGTGAATTGCAGGAAAACCTGCATTGAACTGTACTAGTGCTGGGAGTGGCTGTGACTATGAATGTATGTAATGTGCTTAAATAGATGATTAAATCCACTATTCATTACAAATCACTGGAAATGGTAATAGCACTGTCGGCAAGCATGGTGTACTCAGGCCTTGTGAGACTAAATGAGGAACTACTTGATTCAGACGTAGCTGCTATGGTCACAAAAACTGACAACGAGTGGGAGAGCAGTGTGCTGACCACTTGTCCCTCCATACTCACATGCAGTGATGCCTATTGGTCAAGGATGACATGGCAGTCACTTGGTACCATTTCACCTTACGAAGCCTGTTCAGATGGAGACAGAATTTGGAGTAAAATGCTAATGAGTTACCAACCACAGTGATCTAACGTAGAATGACCATAAACAACAACTGTAGAAAAGCAAATTAAATGGCTGAAATTCATTACAAAAGCTTGAAGAAACATAATTCATCCACAAAAAAGAGGGTTACGAAACATTTGTTCACCTGATTCTTGCATATTGCGTGTTTCATCATGTGACTGTTTAATTGGTGTGAGAGCATTATGGAGATGCTACACAAAATCCAATGCAAAAGTTACAATGGACACACTGTGAATTGTGGAGAGGTTTCCTATTGAAATTCCGGGAGTGTATGTTCCAGGAAGAGTCGAGCGACATATTACTTCTCCTATGCCATTTTTAACTGGAATAGGAAAGGGTAAAGTATTTATTACTGTTGATCTAAGGGTCAGCCAAGTTATGTTTAACATGCATGCACAATGTACTGCTCTCATGCGGTCCCAGACTTGGCTTGTCTTGGTACTACTCAGCGTTGCTAGGCCCTTCTCAGAAAGTGCGACATTTCATTTAGCTGTGTAATGTGACACTTTTTTCTGCATTTGGTGTGACTTATTTTTGTCAGCATGACTTTCTTCAGTTCGGCAGACTCTTGATGTAAGGACTGTTTATCCTTTGCTATTTGTTCACTTACAGATGAAGTTCACAGGTCTAACTGGTGTTTGTGTAAAAGAAGGCAGTCTAGTGATCTACCATCACAATCTTTTAAAAATAAATGGGGATCACAGAGGAGAAGGGTGAGAACTCTCAATATCTCTTATGTAGCTGCATAACTGGTAGGTATAACAAATTTGCTATGTGGCTTGACAGCACCACACAGAAAGAATTGAAAGATTTAGTTGACAATGAAAGAGCTAAAAATTACAACAATAAACAGGTGATTTTCATGGGATTCATTGTTCTGTACATAAAGAAACACTTTGTGTTAAATATGCAGGCATGGAAGACAAGATGGATTCGTGGTGTGAACGGTAAGTTTTCTGAAGTTGCACACATCACTACATCCTCAACTGCAACAGTTTTTGATGGAACTGAACAAATGGTGTGGAGTTGTTATATTTTACTGAAAAGTAAGTTGTTTAGGTAGGCACCAAAATTCAGGGAGAAGAAATAAGAACTTTGAGGTTCGCCAAAGACTGTAATTCTGTCAGAGACAGCAAAGGACTTGGAAGAGCAGTTGAACGGAATGGACAGTGTCTTGAAAGGAGGATATAAGATCAACATCATCAAAAGCAAATCAAGGATAATGGAATATAGTTGAATTAAATCAGGTGATGCTGATGAAATTAGATTAGGAAATGAGACACAATGGTCGAAGTAGAGAGGATATAAAATCTAGACTGGTAATGGTAGGAAAAGTCTTTCTGAAAAAGAGAGATTTGCTAACACTTAATGTAG